>NC_136067.1:1864965692-1866278192 GCF_964261635.1 Lissotriton helveticus
GGTATCCACTGCCTGCAGTAGTCAACCATTCCCAAAAATATTATAACTTCCTTTTGAGTTTGTGGTGGATTCATCTGAAAGATGGCTTCCAATCTTTTTATTGACACCTTTCTAGCTCCTTTTACATTAATGTGTCTCAGATATTGAACTTCTTTTTGCACTGCAGCTTTCCTGGAGAATCTTTGTGTCCATTCTCGGCAAGAAGATGCAACAAAAGAATGGAGTCTTGTTTACAAGCATCTCGCGTCTCTGATGTCACAAACAAGTTGTCAATGTATTGGACAAGAGTTGACTTGTTGGGCATGTGTAAGGTCTCCAGACTTTTTTTCAGGATCTGGTTGAAGACAGACGGACACTCTGTATACCCTTGTGGGACTCAACACTATGCTAATACCTTGTGTTGAAACATGAAGGAAAATAGGTACTGACTTACCTCGTGCAATGGCACTGAGAAGAAAGCCTGGCACAGGTCAATGACCATAAATCATTCTGCAGTACATGGGATCTGAAAGAATATGGTGGCTGGATTCAGTACCATGGGACAACATGGTGATGAAATAACTATTTCATTAATCCTTCTTAAATCCTGTACCAGTCTACATTTCCAATTGGGTTTCTGTAAACCCATGATTGGAGAGTTACATGGACTCCAGATCAACTCTTTCAATACTCCTTCCCCCAGCATATCATTTCTTCTATGACTGGTCTTATTCCTGCAATGGCTTCTGATGTAAAATGGAATTGGGGTGATGTGGGAAACATTGTGTTTGGTTTTACTGTAACTTGTACTGGTTCTACACCTTTTATTAGTCCAATATCTTT
The DNA here is from genome assembly GCF_964261635.1 of Lissotriton helveticus. Taxonomy (NCBI): domain Eukaryota; kingdom Metazoa; phylum Chordata; class Amphibia; order Caudata; family Salamandridae; genus Lissotriton; species Lissotriton helveticus. Next base: position 1,864,966,515 of record NC_136067.1, read on the forward strand.
CCCTGTAAATTCCCAGACTTCAGGATTCCCTCTCCCTCACCAATCATCAGGAAATTTGTAAATAGTCGTTAAAGGAAACATTCCTATCTCATTTTTCTATTTAATCTACAACCTCATCATGACTTTGGAATGCAACGCCATCTGGCGTGTAGTGAAACAAACAAACAAACAACAATCTGGTGTTTTTCCTCAAAGGCCCTTATTTTTACTGGTACCTTTTCTGAAACAGGGTTTCTGAATTGTTTATTTTGAACTCCCACAACTTGGATTGTTTTCCCCGAGAGAGGGAGATCTGGAACTTCGACTGTTCTCACTGTCTATCTAGTAGCACCAGTATCAATTAAAAAGTATACTTGGTGGCCACATAGATCAGCATCCACATATGGGCCACTATGGTCTACCTCTAAGACTGTGCGAAGTATGAAATCTTTCTCCTCTGCCAGGCACCGTCACTTGGGAATTATCATAACTTGAACCATCAATTTAAAAAAATGGATACTGATGTATTATATTTGGGTTTGAATTATGAAATGTGGCATGGAATTTTGGAAAGAGTTTGTGTTCATTTTTGGCAGCTGATTTAAACCAAAATGAGCATTTGCAACATTTTGGGAATTCATCTGAACTGGTGGGGTGAGCATGATATGGGTCTGACCTTGCACAGGCATTTGAATTTGTGATGCAGGCACATTTGACATTTGCATTTCTTTCGCCAAACTTTACATTTCCAACATAATTATTAGGATTATACCTGCATTCTCTCTTTCAATGTCCAATATTTTGACAGACTTGACATTGTGTAATCATTTTAATCGCAGCTATGTCTGTTCCAGATCCTGTACCCACAGGGACGCCTCTAGCTCTACCTTGAGACTAGTTAAACCCTCCTGTATTTCCCTGAAAACCAACCTGTGGAACAGCAACTCCCTTCATATTCCCTTGATGTCCTGTAAAAGAAGGATTCCAAAAACCCTTCTGAGTCACCTTCGTTTGTGCCAACATAAACTTTTCCGTCATCTTTTTCTGCTTCATGTGTAACTTGTCGCTACAATATTTAGCACACCTCAAAATTTCATCCAGCAACTTGTTCTGCCAACAGATCACTCTTTGTGATATGTGTGAACAAATGCCTGGGTTTAAACCCAAAACAAACTGAGACACAAAAATCCCCATATCCTTCTCCTCAGGACATTCTCGTCCACTGTGTCTCTTGGTGGCACTCTACCCATCAGGAAAGTAATCAATGCCTCATAATTTACCATTACTACAAGAGCTAGTGCATTTTTTTCTAGTCTACCTCACTGGTTCTTCTTTTGGCCATTGTACTGCAACTTTACATTCCGCCCACAAATCAGCAGGTACTACTATATCAAAAAACATATTCAAATCTGTCCACAACACCATGTAAATCTTAATGAACCAGCCAACTTTTACATACCATTGCACCGGTTTGCCAAATCACCTCTACTCCAAGGAACATGTACATACATTCCTCCTGCAATATCTCTAAGTGTAAATGCTGTCGCCTCTCCCTCGTTTCCCTCATCTGGGTTCCGTTCCAAAGCTTCATCTCTCTTCTTCTTTTCATGTTACTTTGCCCATTTAATTTCTAGTTTCTCATCTTCACTCCATTTTTTAATGTATTTGACCAATTCTGAAAAATATAAATGCATTACTGAAACTATCATGTTTTCTAATGCTGGGTCATCTAATTGAACTCTGTAGCTTCTTCCCAGGTGAAAGTGTTTCTCAAGATTGATCTCATATTTTTACAGAGGTAAATTCATTTCATTCTTTGGTATCGCTCGATATGTTCAAATTCAAAGCATCCTCTTCTTATTTCTTTTAATTTCATCTTCAATTGGGGCACATTTAAAGATTTCTCCCTTTCTGAATCCTGTCCTTCTACTGCCTCACTGCAATGTATCTTCCTATTCCCTGCTGCTTCCTTTAGCCATACAAGTACATTTGCTTCTGTAGAAGAATTAATATCACCAGGAGTAATTGGAGTTGTGAATAGTAAGGTCTATCAGTGTGTGTACTGTCTGTGGAGGTCTCCACACAACAATCTGGGAATTTTGTCATGTCTGGATGATTCCTGTCATAGGCACACCTCCAACAATTTGAGCAGCTTCTGGCCTGAAATCCACATTTTGAGGGGCAGTTGCAATCACTCTGTGTATTATCAGGACTTTACAGGTGTTATCTGGGCTGTGGTATGTATTTCAGTTGTATTGGTAACAGTTGGAGCTGCAGTCTGTGGTTGAGCCACAGCTGGTGGGACAATTTGAAGGATCTGTATAGGTCACAACTCGGATCTGCTGGAGAAGTTCCCATTGTGGACCTCGCATCAGCACTAGGGTCTCTGTGAGTCATATATGGTGGAGGTCTTTAATCCAGCATCTGTTCTAAAAGCTCATCTCCTGAATCTGTGTCTGAATCATCCACATCTTTCTTTTGGTGATCATTTTCTTTTCTTTGCTTTTCTGCTTCTGTAGTAATAGCTGGATGTAATCTAGCTCCCTTTATGATAGCTTTCTACGCTGTTCATTATTCCATTAAGAAGCCACATAATTCTGCACTGCTTGTTTTGTCCTTCTCTGATATTTTTCTCTCTCTTCCTCTCTCCCAACCTTCTGCCTCAAATTAAGAGCTTCATATTGAGTAGGTCTAGGTGGTGGCCTTATCTCACATAATTCTCCCTGACATTTCTCAGGAATCCTTGTATTAAATGTCCCATATCTAGGAAAACTGAATGCACCCTCTATCTCAGTGATTCTTCTCTACTGGCGAAGCCAAGAACAAGAGTGTAACCCATGCTCCATTGTCAAAATATGAGCAGGCGTATCCTCAGGAGGTGCCCCTTCTCCCTTTCGTACTGGAATAGTAATCCCTTCTGACTAAACTCTAAGCATGAGCGGATTTTGCGTATTGGCAATCCGCGGATTTGCGTGTTGGCGTATTTCGAAAACACGCAAAATCCGCGGATCCTAGCGTATTTTTTTTGTTTTTGTGTTCGCACGGGTTTCTGCAAGTTCGCAAGGGTTTTATTGTACAAAACGCTCGCGAACGTGCAGAAACCCGTGCGAACACAATGTGCCTGGGTATTGCGCTCGTGAAAGTCAAGGATGCAAAGTCTATCCAGCATCACAGCTGATTTTCGACGGTAGATTTGGGAAGAAGGCACATCTGCCCAGCCTTGACAACGCTTACGATTGTTTTTGGGCTGATGAATGAGTCACTGAATTTAAGCTTCAACTAGGGCACATGCTTTATTGATATCTTTATTGATATCTGTAAGTGCTTCCTGTTGAGGTTTTATTTTTGTGCCAGGACCATCGTGCCAGAATGAACCCTGCCCTTCATATTTATTCAAGAAGACACCACCGTTTTGTGCCATACCTCTACTCAACTGGAGCTGCTGTTGTAATTTACAATGGCGCCAGCAAACTGCCAGCGCCGTTGTAAAATAGTTACAAAGTTAGCTTGCACAGGAAGCACTTAGATAAAATAAAGCAGCACCTGCTTCGTTTTATCTAGTGGTTCCTGTGCAAGCTAACTTTGTAACTATTTTACAACGGCGCTGGCAGCTTGCTGGCGCCATTGTAAATTAGTTACATGAGTGGGGGTTCAACTTTTGAACCCGTTACGTCCGCGCGGATTATTTTTTTTCGGATTTTGTGGGAAATCCGTAAAATTGCGGATTTCCCAAAAATCCGAAAAATCCGTGGGCGTAACGGATTTACCGCTCACGCTTACTAAACTCCTACATTCTTAAAAACATTTCATTTGTACAATACAGTGAGACAAGAAATGTTCATTCATAATATTATCATTTTGTCAAGTATATGTACATTTTTTAATAACCCAATCTGCTTTAAACTAATAGTTTACCAAATCTCTGCCGTCAAATCCAAATACGCTATTTACTTTTAGCAATCCAAACCCAGTGTGACACACTGACGTCACCAACCGATTCCAGCACGAAAGCACACCAACCGACCAATCCTAACACGAAACAATATGACGTACCAACTTACTCCTTGTAGCAGTTTACCCTCCTTTACAATTTTCCTTGCATTCACAAAACTTTACCAATACATTTCCAAACCTCTTCTTGATTGCTTTTTCTAAAGAAATAACAGTATCTAAATCACTCAAGAATATTTTCCACAACTACAAGTGAAATCTCGCTCTGCCCGAAATCACTGAAATCAATGCCAGCACTGATTATTGTTAATCAGTAACAACAATGTTTAGTCTCTCTATGTCAACGTTATAGGTGATGGTACATCACATGCTACACCTTATCCTGCAAACAAGTCTTCTAATTCAAATTATGTATGTATACCCCAGGGTTTTTCGACTACAATTGAGCCTCAATACTTTAATCACTTATCTTTGAAAACTTCCTAATACTTATTTTTCCACTCACGCATACGTACTCACAATACCACGATCCAATCCAACACAACAACCACATAGAGCACATCTGCATCAAAACTGCAACTGCCTTCTAGTATCGCCTTGTCAGGTCTTCAAGTTTTCGATACTGGATTCGGGAATCAGAATTTTATTCTGACTTGGGAAATTATTTATTTTTTAGGTCCATTCATGACTTACAAAAGTGGTCTCCAACTCTGCGCCTTGATCTTCTTCATGTCAACTGGATCTTTGTCGCCATATTAGAATGGAGTATATATCAAATTTCAACACTACTTACTACGTTCAGTCAATATTGAGGGTTTTAGTGAATTTTAAAGTACTTATTGTTTTAAGTCGTAGTTTGGTTTGTAATCTCTTTATTCAGATTCAGAAATTAGGTAAATCCTTTTACAGAAATAGTAATAAATATAATGATTAGCAACAAACAGGAAATATTGTAGCCTGTTCCATAAAGGTAATTCCCACAGTCCCTTTTCCACTCTAATAAACACAAACATAGTAAGCATAGCTCAACAGTATAGTGCAAAACTACGCTGTATCAGAACCATACAAGCTGTGGCAGTGCGTGTGTGTGAATACTTGCACCACGGTTGATAGCAGCATGGTGCAACAGTGTGCACAATTGTACTGTGTTGTGGTGTACACACCTGCACTGTACAGCAAGCCATGTACAAATTAACAGTGTGAAGAACAGTGTGAATAACATAAGAAGCATGCAAGCGTAACTGTCTATAAACATACACTACAGCAGTAAACCATGTATGTCACACGAGTATGTGTACAATTGTACTGTGGAAAAAGGAAGCATTGCTCACCAGTACTGTGAGAAATTCATCCTTTTTGCCCTTTTTGACTAATACTGATGGTAACTGCCTGATATATATATATATATATATATATGCAAGTTATAGGAGGGAACAAAATTTGGAGATAAGGACTATCAACTATATTCAATAAGAAACAATCTCATTTTAAGTCTTCAGAAATACCAATACACTCATTCTAAACTCCTCCACAGAGTGCAGAAGTACAGTATATCAGACATAGACACATGCATTACTCTCACGGGGGTGGATGATTCTTCTCTGATGCACCCAGCACAGGGGGAAGAGCTCCACACTTCTGTGGGCATGTATTAATAATCGGAAAGAGACACAGCCAGACAGAGCGCAGCTCTTGGGGAGGTCACTTTGCCTCCACTCCCAGCAGTCGTCACTGTATGCGACGAGACAGGAGATGGGGATTTCAAACATTTGCAAAAGCAAAAGATGCAAAGCATTCCTGATGTATGGGAAGCCATATGACTCTTTCATGTAGTTTTAGTGGTAACAACAGGAGACAAGCATTTTATACCTCCTGACACCATGACTAAAATTGAGCAAAGTTTTTCACTTCATGTTGTGTTACATTTCAGTTACATTTGAGGAAACTGTTACATTCGATAGAAAACTTTAGTCAAAGCAGAGCGCAGTATTCATATGATAAACAGCTGGGAGAGCCATATGCATTGTTTGTGATTTTTTTTAATACTGTTTTGAACTTGATATCTTTAAACGTCTTTTGATATTTTTTTCCAAATGACAAATTATACAATTTTTTGTTTTTGGAAATAATGCTTGATTTTCACCAAATAATGTTCTTGCTTCTAATGTCTATTCCGTTTCTTTAAAAGACAAATACAGGCACAGTATATACATAACTGATGCATGTATTCATTTAAATGTAATTGACTTATGATGACCCTACCAAAACAAATAATGGGTAGTTTAGATTGAATCTCTTAACTAAAAAGAGGTGACAATGTAAGCGCCCATTTTGTGACTAATGCCTAACGCTGTCTGTTCATGCAATTGGGCTCTTTCAGAACACAAATATAACAACAGTGTTTACCTTTTTTTTATTTTGTGACCTCGTGCTGGTAGTTCTGTACTTCTGTGCAGATATTAACAAAAACTGTGATGCCATTGCCACATGGTTCCTCTAACTCTGCAGCATTTTTCTTTTTGTATCACAAAAGGAGTCACATGGCCACCATGTAATGTGGACAAACTGTATCCTTTTGTAATAATTACATTGTCAGAAGCGGGAGTTCCTGGCGGCTCCTCCGCTAAGCCAGAGGAGCATCGCCCCACTGATCAAAATAAAAAACACAATGATAATAATGTATTGGTATTATCTTTATATTTTTCCTATTGCAGTGAGTGGTAGGGTAGAGCTGCGCAGGGAGAGGACTGGTTTGCACTCTTATGTGCGCATGACTGCTTGGCTGGCCCCCAGTCATGCGCACTTTGCATATTCCCGCCCGGGCTGCCTTACACAGCCTGGTGAGGGACATGCACGGGTTCCCTGTCCCCATCTGAGCAACGAACCACAGCGCTCAGACCAATCACAATGCTGCATTACAGCATTCTCATCAGCTATGGGGAGCCAATCACAACGCTGCATTGCCTATGTGCCCGGTTGCTTCCTGCTGTTGGCCGGGACTGGAGACCGGAAGAAGAAGAAGAAGGAGGAGAGGCGGCCGTCCGTCTGTGTCAGGTAAGTCCTTTTTTTCCACCATCCTGTCCGGTATCAACTGCTACTGCGTCTGCGTGCTGGTGTGGCTTCATTCAGTTGCCAGTAATCCCTATGTCCAAAAACTAGTTCCTATTGCGAATCCTGCCCACAGCCAAAGAATCCCTTCAAAGACAGGCTGAATGACCTGGACCCTGAAGGTGCTGGATGCTTATTGTGCATCCATGGTGCCCTTTGAGAGGTAGTATCAAGAATCTATAAAAATGCTGGGGATGCTCACCCACAGGCGGAGACTCTAGATTGCACCTATACTTCTCACTCCCTTTATTCAATTTTGTGTTTTTTGTGCTTCCTTTTTTATTAAGTGCAAATACACAAGCCAAGACTTCATGGCACTTTTAAACCTTTATTATATTGACATTATGCCTGCTTAAGGTGGCATGTCATCAGCAACTTTCAGAAAGATTTTTGACGCAACTTTGACTGAGGTTTATTTGGTCCCTGCTAACCAGGCTCCCAGCAGCGGTGTTCTTTCCCTAAAACCATACAATTGTCACTATTTCAGCAACCCTTATAAATCCCCAGTAAATGGGACTTCTGGTACCTAGGGCTTTGAGACTGAAGAGAGTGCACTAGGGCTGCATCACAATTGTGCCACCCTAAGAGCCTCTCACTGAGACCATGCAAAATGTCATTGCAGGCTGTGTGTCGTGGTGCAGAGAAAACTGAAGAGTTTACATGGGACACAACATTGTGTGCCATATCCCCATACACTGTATGAGGTATAGGTAAGTCACCCCTACTGCAGGCCTTACAGCCCTAAGGCAGGGTACCCCGTATCCCATGTGTGGACATGTCTGCATGAGCAGATATGACCCTACAATATCAAGTCCATTCTTGGATATTTTAAGTGCACAGAGAAGCTATAGAGAGTACATGGGGTGGATACTTGTCATTACGAGTTTTCTACCTCCGTGATGCCTTCACTGCACCCTAAGATGTTTGGTACCAAAAATGTTGTCTTACTAAATCCTCACTGATGCCAGTGTTGGATTTATTAATAAATGCACCCAGGAGACCCTTTAGAGGACCCCCTGAAAACTTACCAAGCACTCGTGTGGTATCTGACTACTCTCAGCCAGCCAGCCACAACATGACACGTTTCTGACCTCATGGGGTGAGGGCCAGTGCTCTCAGAGGCCTGGAATAAAGCCTGTTCTGGGTGGAGGTGCTTCACATCTCCCCCAGGAGAGGATGGTCTTTTGAGGCAGGAAGCTTCAAAGGCAAGGTCGCCTTTGAAATTTGACCCAGGCAGCTCCAGCAGGTGGAGAATGCCAACCCCCTTTCTCCTGCTCCACATTTGGCAGGAGGACAGATGGGAAAATTAGGTAAATTAGGAGGTGGATATCCATTCAGCTAGCTCCACCCCTAAGGTGAGGCAGGACGTGGAGCCCACTTTCATTTCCCTCCATCTTGGTTTGTGAGGTAGTTAGCCAATTAGGGTCATGACGGTGCCCCTTCCTACTTGAAGTGGAAACTTAGAGGGTGTAGACACCCTAAAGGTAGGTAGCCCATTGGCGGCTACCTGTCGACAACTTTAACACCCTTAAATTTAGTATTTAGGTGGTATACCTGGACCCTGAACTCAGATTTAATGGAGAGAAAGAAGAAAAGGACAAAGAAGAGGTGCGGACCAAAGACTGAAGCCCTGTTGCAGAAAACTGGTGCCAAACCCTGCCTGCTGCCTTAATGTGTTGACAATCATGGTGTGCTCTCTCCTCCTGCAACTGTGAGGCCTCCAAGAACCCTAGAGTTCCTCCAGCTTTCTACAAATCACCAAAGTACTCCCTTGGAGTGAAGGTACCACTCACCTGAAACCTGTAGGCACTGAACCTCAGAATCTGGTATTAACGACTTGCTGCTCCATGGCAATTCTGATGCAGCACCCAAACCAAAAGTGGTGCATCAGATCCGGGGGGTCAAATCTATCTCATCACCAAGCTTGGGGACACCAGGACCTACCGAAGCTGTGCTCCCCTAATACCTTGAGTACCGGATCCTCTGCAGCATTCATCAAGAAGAACAGTCCAATCTAGACTCCAACTGCCCAGTATGCAAGCACTTGTCGAGGGACATCGAGACCCTTGAGACTCACCTTATGAGTGGCCCAGCTGTCCAGAAATCACCTCTCCGAGCTGCCTGCCCCTGACCACGAGGACATCTGCACGTGTGCCGCCCGACTGACATATCTACTCTGCATTGAGCCCACCGGACCTGGGTACTGACGAACCAGCTATGCTCACATTGTCCTGAGGCCTTTGCAACCTGCTCCGTTGAACGGGATCCCTCGGACTTGCCTTTAAGTCTCATTGTGCAGTATGTTTTCAGGTGGCCCCCTTCTACGTAACGCACCAGCTACCAGCGAGCTCAGCACCCTGCTCCCTGCTCCTGGGCAAATCCGGGATGCTGTCAAGAATCTGCTGGCTGAATATTGGGCCTGGCATTGCTACCTATTCAAATTCCGAAGGTGAGTCTTGAAATCCAACTGTGTGATTTTATGTGCATTTTCTATTTTTCCCCTTTTGCTTTAATGGTGCGTAATTGAAAATACAAAAGTAATTCATTTTGCAAACTTGAAAAATTCATAACTTAAAAAGGACTTACTGTAGTAAAAAGGTTTTGGTCTGAAAAAGAACATACAAATCTGTGTTATTTTTATAAATTGGTCTAGGATTTATTCTTGAGTGTGTGTCTCATTTATTGCCTCTGTGAGTACAACAAATACTTAGCACTATTCCCTGATAAGCCAAACTGCTTGCCCACACTACCTCAGAGCATTAGTATTATCGACTTTTGCATCTGTTTACCAATCAGGGTCTCACCGGACCCTCTGCACAGTGTCCTCCATTTTAGTGCTCTGTAAAGAGAGCCATCATCCTACAAACGTCTTCACGTTGTCTTTATATGCCTCAACTCAGGTGAATAAACATATTTGTGGTTCGAATTTGCAGGTCTCAATTACCACACATTTACTGTGAAAGATTATTCACCTTGGTTAATAATCATGAAAACAAAATGTAGGGATCTTTCTTTGGTAGACCAATAAAAGGCAAAAACAACGCCTGCCATTTTGAGGCATAATGTGAAAGTTTGCAGACTATACTCATAATGTTATTTACTGTGCGTGCCGGGCAGGTACGACCTTTATTTAGCGAAGGAGAAAAGAAGCAGATTCATGAGCTCCGCGCACTGGTGCTAGCACCCACGAGCCAGGCCCTGTCAGGAAGCCTACTCCAATCCCAGCAGCGCGCGCCCCACGAGGCTGAGGCAGTCCCGGGGCTGCCTCCTGGCACCGCGAGATCAGGCCAGTGAGTTCCATCACCAGGATGTTGATGCTAGAGGTGGCCACTGCCCTTGAACTGAAAAAAAACCTTACCTCTGGAGAGCGAATGAAAACATAACGCCTAAATAGAACTGGTATGATCATTAACACAGCAGTGCAATGTTAACCCTTCACACAAAGCATCTCCAGTTTACAAAGTTCAACTTCAAATTTTTATATCCAAAACAGAATGAAATTGTTAAAGATTGGTCTGCAATAAATCGTTAAAGTGGCACACATGAAAGCTAATATTATAGAAACATGGAAACAAGAACAAATAAGAGAGCAGTCTCAGACAGTTTACTTTTTGATGTATCTGACTAATTTTGAAACAATTGCTCTCTGTGGTATTCAGCTCTGCTATTATTTACCCCGTACTTATATGCACGCAAATCCTTTTTGTGCCTTTCTAAAAATCATTTTCTTTTATCTGCTGTTTTTTGCCAGTAACACCTTTCATGCATTCACCGATGGGTCTCTGAATATTTGTGCGAAATGCACAGAAAGTGACTTTGTGTATTTAACACGAATGTGTTTTTAGATAACAATTGTGTTACTTTACCTAAAATGTGGTGGTACCAATTCTCTGTGTAGGTAAACTTTGTTAAATGACACTAGTAAAATGCTAGTTATTACTTTGAACCAAAAATGATGAGGAAACGCATGCAGAAACACTGTTTTCCCTATTTATTTCTAAATTGGTGGTAATTTTGTGATGACCGAATGCAGTAATGAATTGACTGAAATTGAGGTATAACTGTGAAAAACAAGTAATCTCTAAATGAAGTTGATTGCAATTTTCTCTACCAAAACGGAAACATGCATACATTGGGCATGAATTCACCCATTGTTGTGTGCACTTTGCACAAGTGATTTTCAACAGTTTTTGCTTGCCACAAACCGCTGGTGCAAATACCTTCATCAATCATCTGACACCCAGTGCTTAATTTAAGCCGGTGGTTTACGCTGCTCAACGCCAGCATCGAATTGTCAACACCAGAATACATATGACAGTCTGACACATGATGGCAGGGTGTGTCCAAAGTAGAGATGAACACAACAATAGTTGTTTATTAATTTAATATACATTTAAAATTAGGAATACTTGCCATCAAAGTCATTCATGTAGCTTTGGGGGACTGGAATAGTCTGAATTGTTACACTTGTAGGGTGGGAAGGTTAATAGACGTGTTAGTTCTGTCATTGGCGGTACTGGCAGGGACAATGGGTAGTGCGAGCTGCAGGGCCTCTGGGGCTTATGTTTTTTTTGTTACACAATATTCCCTGCTGACACCATGCCTCTAATTCTGTTCCATGGACTTTGGTACTTGCCAATAGTGCAATACATGGGAGTTGTGCATATGAAAACCTCTGATCTGTCACCTGGGATTCTGAAGAACATCCTAATTCCCTACTATTAGGTTTCCGAGTGGGAGAGTAAAGCAGGACTCATCGTCTGATTGGAGGGAATTCCTTCAGGGAATTGGTCTTATGTAAATGCACTCAATAGATCAAATTGCCAGAGCCCACATAGGATTATAGAATTTCTTGAATTGGCATAAATCTTTATTTATACTCTTACCTGCCTTCTATTTCTCTGTTAAAAAAATAAATATGTATGTGGACTGACCGACGTTTTTGAATTACATGAGTAATTCTAGCAGGAGAGTAAGTTCTCGAATAATTGGAAAAAAACATCTTGGTGCAGGTGTACTGTATTGCACTGCAGTTTATATCATTAGCATGCAACCTGACATTCCCACAGGACTCAAATGCTATTGGTCTTTAAATAGTCCCTGTAATGTGGGCAGTTTAAGCAAGTTAAACCCGAAGAGACTAATGATTTTATCACATAGTCCAAATGAGAGCCTCACTAATCAGACAAATGAAGGAATGAAGCACTTAATTGCAGACTTTGTATAAAGTTCACAGCTGCGGAACAAATAACGTGATATGTAATCAAAAACTGATGTGAACAGTATGTGGACTCCTACATACTTCTCAATGCAGGTGTTCTCCTATCTGCACCGCACCAAAGTATTAAACACTACGGGCTGTGCAAGGGTACAAATCAGAGAGGACTTGCTGGGACAAGTAGAGGCATCCCTCAGACATAAAAAAAATATCATGGATATGTGGTCAACCATATGCAAAAGAAAAAACAATGAAAAGGGTACACAACCTAGCAAGATCATAGAAGACTATTATGGTTTGCATGTGGTCACACCCTCCCTTATTAAGCCATCCATGGATGCTGATCTGAAACTGAAAAATAGCTCCTGGCAGTGAAACATTTTGTTTTTTCCAATGCTTTTTGGCTTACATGGCTACGACAAATGCAGTTATCTTGGAATGATTTATTAAAGTATCATAAAAGTATTCAAAGATGCCACAGTGGATCGTCGCCCATCTTTTTTAGCCATCTTTAAATGTATTGGCAATAGTTAATTAAATATAATTCAAAGATGGTTGAGTAGGCATCTGCGTCAGTCATCTTTGAATGTGTTTGTTAAGATAATACAAACTCATTCCTATATGCCTGTAGTGCATGCATGCAATGTCACAAATGTTAGCGGCCATCTTTAAATGGTTCAAAACATTTTAATATAGAAGCCAATTGATAGCACGGCAGGCGCTAAACAGCAAGACATTTAAAAAAAAATGAAGTGGTGGGTTGGGTAAAGGGGCACCAAGCGCATAGGGATTGGAGAGTAACAGAGGATCTCAAGTGGATGAATATTGGAAACAATAATGGATGGGGGGTGATGGGGGACAACAGAAAACTAGGAGAAAGGGAGGAGCAAATCAGAAAACTGAGTGTGGCAGAGGAAAGCAAAGGGGGAAATGGGGCTGAGCTATTCTTTCTAAAACACAGGTATCAGGATATTGACAACAAAGATGGTTGTTTATAAGGATGCCTTGAAAATGAATGCCCTATCATAAAGCCCATACCCAACACTCCTGTTCAAAGGCATATGGTGTGATGGTCTCAAAGGGATGTCTATATGATCCACATCCCTTCATGCAGAAGGACATGGACCATAATATCTTCGGCAGCCATGCATATAGATCCAGAAGGCGGTCCACGTGCCATTTTTGTTGAAATTACTTTGCCTTAAGCTCAGATCCCCAATGATTCTCAGCACCTATCTTGATCACCTCGGAGCCGCACCCGGCCCCTTGGGTGTGTGTGGGTGTGTGTGGATACAAAGTGTGGTAGTGGCTGCCTTGCTCACTACACAACCCACGGCACACAGGTCATGAACTATACAGCATCACAGTTTGCTGTCACCAAAAACTGTAACAACAATCAAATTCATTCCTTAGCCGACTTCTCCCCTGCCACTATGTAGAGCAGGTATCGGTAAGATCAGACAATTAATCTACATTTAATAGTCCGATCCTTTCTTGGTATCTCGAGTCGAAGAACAGTGCCCAGTGATACTGGCTTACAATAACAAACCACAGAGCTCCAGAACTACATTTCTCATCCCTTACTATGAAAATCTCTGGCCAACCATACTTTGTCAATCAAATCTTAATGAGGTGCAAATATATCCCCATCCATTCACATTCTGGACACCAGTGGGACTTGTCTGATGGGAAGAGGAGCCTAAGTACTGGGAAGTGAGAAAGGTATGGAGGTGAGGGAAATGATAAAAAGATACTTGTAAGAGCAAATTTAACGACAAGGTACATACAAAATAATTAGGAGCATGAAATAATGAATGGAGAATTGAGAATAAGGCTAAAGGAGGCAAGAAAGGAAATACAAATAAACTTCCTTGCAAGCTCTGATAAAGCACCATAACTTTAATTTTTATGCAGAACAAAAAAAGCACTGATATATAAAAATATATGTGTAATGTATTAATATATGTTTTCATGATTCTTTGCAAAGGTAGATGCCCTTTTAAGGTTTAGCATGTGATACACTAGAGTTATTGAAGTCACTTGTAGATTCACAAGTATGTTAATGGCATCAACAATTCCCTGATCATTCCATGTCTGCAAGCTGTTAAACTTCCAGTCTCGGACTTTTATTTTACAAAGCAGTGAATTTCTGAACGTGTAGCCCTTGATTGCAACTTTAACCCAATTGAACAAAATCCTGATAATTCTGCCTTGCAAAATTAAAACCAAGTATTGGAAACAAACTGAGTTATTTACTAAGAGCTGTGTGGGCTGTCGCATGGCATTGTGCTGTTTTGCACTGCATCGAGAGGGTTTCATAATGGCAGGTAAATTAAGACAATCTTATGAGTTGCATTGCGCCAGACCACCACCTCCACAAAATCTTTGTAAAAAAAACAATGGCGTTTTATGTTCAGCAGCCTATATGCACCACTGTTGAATCCATTAACACGATTCGAACAAGAAAGTTAATTTGTGCTGGACCTCCGCTGACGCCCTTGTTGGACGACTTTTCATAGGATAATTAATGTGAAAACCAGTATCTTGTCTTTCCCTGTTCTGATGAGGCCACACATGATTGGTCCAGAATGATTCAACCTTATTTTAGAGGAAAAAGATAAGTGCTACATAATAAGCAATGTTGCAAGAAGGAGCTTAAAAAAAATCTGAGTTTTTCTTCGCCTTCTCTCTGTTGCATCAGACTGAACTACTTCAACTAATATTATGGACAAAGTATTTTTGAAAGATACCCACTTTGCTTGGGAAACAAGATACAAGGAAAGTGTCAATCATTTAAGATTGTAAAACTATCGAAAAATAGTAAAATAATTTTTGATAAATAATTTTTATATATAATATCATCAATATTAGTCTTCATTAATATTCTACGTTTGTTGGATTATGATGTTGTCTGTGGTTGTTTTCTTTAGTTTTTGTTTTATTGATCTGTTTATTCGGGTTTACAAAAGAAAAAAGTTTGAAGAGAAATATGCACAGATTATTGTGTCATGTTCCGCGGTGTTTACGGTTCCCGGGCTGTCGCAGGGAGCAAGGAAACTACAGTTCCCGGCATGCCTCGCGTATGTCACGTATGACGCCGAGTGCGCGCGCATGCCAGGAAATAAAGGAGCGGAACCAACGGCTGTGAAACGCCGATAATTCCGTGGATACAGGGATGTGTTTTGGAGCTCCGGACTATTGGTAGTATCCGACTTGTTTTCCCAAGTCCAACCGAACCGTGAGTAAAGGGCTTACAGGTGGCGGTGTGAGGCGTTGGTTCTATCGATCCCAACAGCACACCGGCCGGCTGTCTCGGAAAAAAGGAAGCTTCACTCGGCTGAGTGTAACTAAGTTTCCAATCCTTGTTTGTTATTCCAGAACCGTGTTTGGCATTTCGAGGGCAGTTGGAGCTACAGAGACCTTGCGCAGCTTCATTGCCAAACACAACTCTAAGTGTATATATGCGTGTATGTATCTCGTTCAAAGTAAAAGCGATGGGACTCACTTGCACATGAACACTGAGCCTCGCTATTTATTTACCCTGAAGGAGTAAAACATTGACTCCTTTATGAAGTAAAGCACATTAAGTAATTCTGCAAAGTAGTGTGACGACAACACTGCATTCCGTTCTAAAGGAGCCTTTCTCTTGATGAATTCCGGGGAGGTTCCGCATGAAGCAGAATTTATTGTTCTCTTGTTTTCGTTTCTGCAGGAGACAGGAGGGGTCTGGAGAGAGGGACTTGTGGTTTACTCATACAAGTAGATATGAAGCAATATTCAGGGTATGTGTAGGGTACTTGCTGTTATACAAACGTTATTCATGTTCCCCTTCACCCGTATACGTTATACAGTGTATGTTTTGTCTTGCAGCTGGGTACAAGTCCTCTTACCTCCTCCACATCAGTGTCTCCGCTAGGATTAAAGCCTTGTGTATTTTCCTTTACAGGTATTACTCACACATAGGGGGATGTTCTTTGGTTAGTGAAGGTCACTGTAGAATACCTTTTATAGAGTGAGGGAGATAGGGTGTTCTAATCTTTTGTTATTTGTCATTACAGATCTCCCTCCCCGCTGTCCCCTTCCTTTCCCGCGCCCCGTTGAATTATCTCGATTGTTCGTGTCAATGCATATTGAACATTGAGGTAGTTTGGTAGGGCCGGGTATTGGACTCTCAACACAGCCCCGAGGAAGCCTAAAGCCGAACCTGACAGAATTATCGGCCCAAGGATTTTACCTCTTCTTGGCTGTGTTGAGTGTCGCCATGACTACCTTAGAGGATGTTCTGGCTGCTTTGGCCTTAGTGCAGGTGGAGTTGGCCGCGTCCAATAGAGAGGTAGCCGCCTCGAGAGCGGAGAACGCTCAATTGCGGGCCAGGGTGGATAGATTGCCACTAGCCTCCACAACCACGGGAGCTACCGGTGGCTCTTCCCCTACCACTTCTGTGGTGGTAGAAATGCCGGCCCAAATCCCTCTAGCTCCACCAGAACGATACCATGGGGACATTAAAAAGGTGCAGGTGTTTATGACGCAGGTCCAAATGCACTTTATGTGCAAACCAAAAATGTTTTCCACACATCAGGCGAGGGTGGCTTTCCTTATATCATATTTAGGAGGGGAAGCGGCTCAGTGGGTTGTTCCGATAGTCAGAAGGGATGACCCCCTCCTATATAACTGGGACGATTTTAGAGAAGAATTCGAAAAGACGTTCGATAGGAGGGCTGAAACCTTCACGGCGGACAGAGAACTATTAAAGCTGAAACAGGGGGATGCCGATCTTGTCACTTATCTCAACAACTTCAGACGACTCGTGGCCGAAACGGATTGGCCGGAAGCCAAGAGAACCGCTTTGTTCTATCAAGGCCTTAGCGAGGACATGAAGGACGTGTTGGCTCAGATTGATCCGCAGCCCCGTACCTGCTCTGCGTTGATAGAGCTCGCCTTACGCTTGGACCATCGTATGAAAGAAAGGAAAGGAGAACATAAGAAAAAGGACAAAACAGTGATGCCCTATGAACAAGCCGGTAGCGGAGAAAAACCGGCTACTTCTTCCGAAGCAATGGATGTAGGGGCCGTGCGAGCCTCATTAACCACTAGCGAGAGAGACCATAGGCGCAAACAAGGATTATGTCTCTATTGTGGAAAGAAAGGCCATTTCCTGCGTGAATGCCCTGTGAAACCAAAAAGCAACAGATTCAAGGGAGGACAAAGCCTCGCCGGAGTGGCAGAAAAAGAGCCGGGAAACTACACTGCTTGATGGCGCATGAAGGGAAGCCCTCAAGCACACATATTATCCCTTCGCTCTCTCCAAGGATAGAGGCAGAGAAGAATCATCTGTTTCTGCAAATGACCATGATGATAGATGGCGTACAACAAGACGTACATGTGATGGTCGACTCAGGTGCTACGGGCTGTTTTATGGATTACACTGAAGCACGGAGACTAGGAGTAACACTGGTACCAAAAAACACACCAGAAACGGTCTACGCCATAGACGGGAACGAATTACAAGCAGGTCCCATACGTTACCACACAATGGAATATGAACTGGTTTATGATAATCATCATCATGAAATGCTGGTTTACAACATCATAGAAGCCCCACAGTATGGAATCATACTAGGTCTCCCATGGTTACAGAAACATGACCCTGATATACGTTGGACCACTAAAACGATCCAGTTTCTTTCTCCATATTGCAACGAATGCTGTATGATGAAGCCTTGGAACCCTGCTTCCACCTTAGCATCCATGCAGACGATAGCCACAGCAGCAGAAAAAGACGTGACCTTGCCTCCCTGTTATGCAGAGTTTGGGGCGGTCTTTAGTGATAAAGAAGCAGAAGAGCTCCCACCTCACATGAGAAATGATTGTCGCATCGACCTCCTCCCAGGCTCTGAAATCCCCAACGGGAGAATCTACGCTCTTACGTTGCCCGAAACAGAAACCCTGAGAGACTATCTTGATAAATATTTGGCTCTAGGATTCATTAGACCTTCCAGATCCCCTGCAGCGTCTCCTTTATTCTTCATACCTAAAGCAAATGGGGAAAAAAGGTGCTGCATAGACTACCGCGCTTTAAACGCCATCACAGTAAAAAATCAATACCCCTTGCCCTTGATCCCAGTACTCCTGGAACAAGTCCGTGCAGCGCGTATCTATACGAAGTTGGATCTGCGTGGGGCATATCACCTTGTACGCATTAGGCAGGGTGATGAGTGGAAGACGGCCTTTAGGACGCGGTATGGACTCTACGAATTTGAATTTAAAAACATTTCTATAGCGCACTTTTACCACGCGGTTTCTTGGCGCTTTTGAGTAGTAGGGAGGCCAACAGGAGCAGAGGGAGGACTAAGCATTATAAGCTCGGGAAAAGAGCAGGGTTTTTAGACCTTTCCGGAACTCAGTGTAGGAAGGTGTCCCACGGAGTTCCGTCGGGAGGGAGTTCCAGAACGCAGGAGCGAGAACTGCGAATTTTGTTCCGCCTGCCTTTTTCTTTCTGAAACGGGGGATAGTTAACAAGGCCTGATGAGAGGAACGGAGCTCTCTGCCCGGCGTGTAGGGCTTGATGGCGGAGCAGATGAACTCCGGAGCGGTGCCCATTTTGGCCTGAAAGGTGGTACAGCCAAGCTTAAACAATGCTCGTTCTTTCACTGGCAGCCAGTGCAGGGCCTGCAATAAAGGAGTAACGTGATGGAATTTAGGCAGGCCATGAATCAGGCGGGCAGCCTGGTTCTGCACTAGCTGCAGACGGCGAATGGCATAGGCTGGGGCGCCGTTGTAGATGATGTTGCCGTAATCAAAGCGCGAGAGCACCATAGCCATCACTATGATCTTTAGAGCGGGTAGAGAGAAGAAACGAGAGATCTTCCTAATAATTCTAAGGGAAAAAAAACTGGAAGAAACAACTGAGTTGACCTGGGAGTGAACAGAAAGTGAGGAATTCAAAAAGATACCAAGGGTTTTGACCTTGGGAACAGGGATCGGAGGGACACCAAGTGGGGGAGGCCAGTGGGAAGGAGACCAGGGACTGCAACCACCTCCGGTCAGGACTAATTCCGTCTTGTCCGGATTGAGTTTGAGGTGGTTGCAGTTCATCCAATCCTGAATGAACAGCATGACGGATTGGACGTTCAGGGATGAAGAGGAAGAGTGGGAGAGATTAAAGATTAGCTGGAGGTCATCGGCGTAATTAAACACCGTGACCTCCAGCTGCTGTAACAAAAAAATAAGGGGGTAGATGTATAAATTAAACAAAAGGGGAGAAAGTGAGGAACCTTGGGGGACTCCACATACGACCCCACGAGGGGCAGCAGTGAAACCAGCTAGGTGGACCGCCTGAGCCCTATCACTCAGGAAGGACTCAAGCCAGGCGAGGGCCAGGCCCTCTATGCCCGCCGCCCTGACACGGGTAAGGAGGATGGAATGATCCACCGTGTCAAAAGCGGCGGACAGGTCTAAAAGGATGAGGGCCTGCGGAAGGTTGGTATCAATGCCCTCGCGTAGGCAGTCCATCACTGAGGTCACCACCTTCTCCGTAGAATGGAGGGGGCGAAAACCCGCCTGCCGAGGGGAGAGGCAGTGGTTAGCTTCCACGTAGGTGCTCAGGGTGCTGGTAACATGGGTTTCTAGAACCTTGCCCAGGTAGGGCAGAAGGGAGATAGGACGGTAATTAGAGGGGGATGAAGGGTCGGCACCGGGCTTTTTAAGGATGGGAATAACAGCCGCGAATTTGTGAGCGGTGGGGACCACTCCATTGCTGAGTGAGTCATTCAGGAGAGTGAGGGGAGGGGTAGGGTAGTTTAGGAAGATTTCTCTCAAAATATGAGCCGGGGCAAAGTCTAGGGGGGAGCCTGACTTTATCTTGTGAAGCAAGGGAGGAAGCGTGACCTCGGTGAGGGGGGGAATGGAAGTAAGTTTGGAAGTGGCAGCAGGTGGGGAGGGATTGGTGAAGGTAGGAGAAGGGAGGGGGATGTTGGCCTTGATCTTTGCGACCTTGTCAACGAAAAAAACGTTGAGTGAGTCGCAAAGCGATTGGGAAGGGGGGATCGAGGCCGTGACTCTATTAGATGAGGCAAGCTTGTGTACCGTAGCAAAGATCTCTTTAGTTTGGGATTCTGCTGCCAGTATCCTGTTAGAATAAAACAGGGTCTTGGCGTCGAGGATGCCTTGCTTATATGCTTTGAGCACAGAGAGATAGGTAATTTTTTTGACAGGACAATAGTCTCTTCTCCATGCACGCTCTGCTCTACGTGCGGCCAGTTTCTTCTCCTTAAGCTCAGAGGTGAACCAACGGTTAGCAGCATGGGCTCGCTTGACCGTGATCCGCCTCAGAGGGGCAAAGTCGTCGCCTGCCTGGGTCAGCCAGCTGTCAATAGCGGCCAATTGGACCGGGGCGGCAAGGCCAGAAAGGTCGGGGCGAGAATTGAATAGGGATGAGCAGAAAGATGGCATATCTGCCTTGCCCCATTTCCTAACCCAGGTGTTCTTGGGAAGGGGGAGTTTGGTCGCTGGAGCTAAAGCAAGGGAGAAGGAAATTAAAAAGTGGTCCGACCAGGTACAGGGGGAGATAGTGGGGGGAGTGGTGGGAATGTTCAGAGTCCAAATCTGGTCGAGTAGATGGCCATGCACGTGGGTAGGGCTATGGACATGGGGAATAAAATTGAGGCTGGTCATAAGATCGGTAAATTCTTTGGATAAAGGGCTTTCGGCCGGATCGTTGGGCCAGAAATTGAGGTCGCCCAACACCAGAACTGATGAATTGTTAATGACCAGTGTTGCGAGAATATCCTGGAGGCTGGAAACAAAAGTGGGGGTGGGTTGGGGAGGACGATAAATGAGGACAGCAGTGAGGGGGGCCGAATAGGAGCTAGAGCGGATTATCAAGCAGTCCACTTCAGCGATGGGGGGGAAAGGAAGAATCTGAAGATGAGAGTCAGTATGAGCTATCAGGGCCACTCCACCGCCTCTACGGCCCTCCGGTCGGTCCGCTCGGATGATGGAGTATGAGGGAGGGAGTGCGGCTAAGACGTTAGGTATGGAGTCGGCCTTAAACCAGGTCTCTGTTAAGAACAAGAGATCCGGATTATGAGTGTCAAGGTAATCAAATAGCTCATACTGATGACTGACTGCTGATCTGGTGTTAAGAAGCGCAGCAGTAGTGTTAAAGATCGGCGTGTGGGGGGCAGGAGGGGGGGAGAGAGCGGGGACAATGACGCAGGGGAGGGGAGAAGAGGCAGGTGTGGCGGCAGGTGGAGTGGCCGAGGGTCTCGAAAGGAGACTTAGGTTTTGCAACCGATTGCGCACGTGCGTACTGATGGTACCTGGGATCCAATGGGATATAAGGGCGAGGGATGAGTATGACAGCGGCGGGGCATGAGGAGGTGCCCCCTGCCCCGACCTGCCGCGGACGGGCGCAGACGGGCTTAACTCAGGCGCAACTCCGGCGCGCCTCCGTCGCGCCCGCTGCGCTCGTCCGCTGCGCTGACGCATGAGGGACGTCTATGTAGGCTACGACGCGGTGGGGGAGGAGTCAGGAAGGCGGGAGGGGGGGAGTGATTAAAAAACCAAGATGCCCGTCCGCCGCTCGTACTCAGCGGGACGGTGATGTCAGCAGGCTGCTCGTAGTCAGCAGAGCAAGGTAAATAGGATTTAAAAAAATGAAAGTCGCATTCAAGCGCTCAGCGCGCAGCCTCTGCCCTCTGCCACAGGGCTTCGACCTACGCGAGAGGGAAAGTGGGCGGAGCCTATGTAGGCTACGACGCGGTGGGGGAGGAGTCAGGAAGGCGGGAGGGGGGAGTGATTAAAAAAACCAAGATGCCCGTCCGCCGCTCGTACTCAGCGGGACGGTGATGTCAGCAGGCTGCTCGTAGTCAGCAGAGCAAGGTAAATAGGATTTTAAAAAATGAAAGTCGCATTCAAGCGCTCAGCGCGCAGCCTCTGCCCTCTGCCACAGGGCTTCGACCTACGCGAGAGGGAAAGTGGGCGGAGCCTATGTAGGCTACGACGCGGTGGGGGAGGAGTCAGGAAGGCGGGAGGGGGGGAGTGATTAAAAAACCAAGATGCCCGTCCGCCGCTCGTACTCAGCGGGACGGTGATGTCAGCAGGCTGCTCGTAGTCAGCAGAGCAAGGTAAATAGGATTTTAAAAAATGAAAGTCGCATTCAAGCGCTCAGCGCGCAGCCTCTGCCCTCTGCCACAGGGCTTCGACCTACGCGAGAGGGAAAGTGGGCGGAGCCTATGTAGGCTACGACGCGGTGGGGGAGGAGTCAGGAAGGCCGGAGGGGGGGAGTGATTAAAAAACCAAGATGCCCGTCCGCCGCTCGTACTCAGCGGGACGGTGATGTCAGCAGGCTGCTCGTAGTCAGCAGAGCAAGGTAAATAGGATTTTAAAAAATGAAAGTCGCATTCAAGCGCTCAGCGCGCAGCCTCTGCCCTCTGCCACAGGGCTTCGACCTACGCGAGAGGGAAAGTGGGCGGAGCCTATGTAGGCTACGACGCGGTGGGGGAGGAGTCAGGAAGGCGGGAGGGGGGGAGTGATTAAAAAAACCAAGATGCCCGTCCGCCGCTCGTACTCAGCGGGACGGTGATGTCAGCAGGCTGCTCGTAGTCAGCAGAGCAAGGTAAATAGGATTTTAAAAAATGAAAGTCGCATTCAAGCGCTCAGCGCGCAGCCTCTGCCCTCTGCCACAGGGCTTCGACCTACGCGAGAGGGAAAGTGGGCGGAGCCTATGTAGGCTACGACGCGGTGGGGGAGGAGTCAGGAAGGCGGGAGGGGGGGAGTGATTAAAAAAACCAAGATGCCCGTCCGCCGCTCGTACTCAGCGGGACGGTGATGTCAGCAGGCTGCTGGTAGTCAGCAGAGTAAGGTAAATAGGATTTTAAAAAATGAAAGTCGCATTCAAGCGCTCAGCGCGCAGCCTCTGCCCTCTGCCACAGGGCTTCGACCTACGAGTATTTGGTAATGCCCTTTGGGCTTTGCAATGCCCCGGCCGCTTTTCAATTCTTTCTCAACGAAGTACTTCGCGACTTTTTGGATCGTCACGTAGTCGTTTACATAGACGATATTCTAGTCTATTCGAATTCAACAGAGGAGCACATAACACATGTCAAATCCGTGTTACAGGCGCTAAGGGAACACCATCTTTTCTGTAAAATCACCAAATGCGAATTCCACGTAACAACAGTGGAGTTTCTTGGTGTGATGCTGACGCCATCGGGACAAGTGATGGCAGAAAGAAAAGTGCAAGCCATAGTGGAATGGCCAGTTCCCAAGAACGTCAAGGACATACAGAGCCTGTTGGGGTTTGCCAACTTTTACAGGAGATTCATAGCAGGATTCTCAGGTATGGTAGCACCCCTCACGAGACTTACAAAAAAGAACACACCGTTCGTGTGGGATCAAGAAGCACAGATTGCGTTTAATGCATTAAAGACTGCCTTATCCTCAGCCCCGGTGTTAACGCATGCCAATCCTGACATCCCGTTCATCGTCGAGGCAGATGCCTCTGAGATTACTCTGGGGGCAGTATTGTCCCAAAAAGAGGGTTCCACGGGTATTCTACATCCAATTGCCTACATGTCACGGAAACTCAGTCCTGCGGAAGTAAATTATACTATCGCGGAAAAGGAACTGCTTGCCATAAGAGACGCTTTCCTAACATGGCGACACTGGCTGATGGGAGCCAAACACTTGATCACGGTGTATACTGATCATCGAAATCTGCAGTTTTTAAGAGCAGCAAGACATCTGTCACCCAGACAGCTTCGGTGGATGTTGTTCTTCGAGGAATTCCGCTTCGTGGTTACGTTCAGGCCTGGTACTAATAACAGAAAAGCTGATGCACTGACAAGAAGAGAAAATCATCTAATCCATTTGGAGAAACCCATTCGATCAATCATCGAGCCAGAACAGGTGATAGGAGTAACACACACCAACGATTTCCTATCGGGAGTTCGGAGAGGAGCCCAAACCTGTGTGTGGCGCACATGGCTCCGGCATCACCCTGAGTGGAAGATGAAACAAGGCATCCCAATGAGAGGAACACAAGTCCTAGTACCCACGACTGCATTGCGGAAGACCGTATTCTCCTGGTGCCACAAAGTTCCTTGTGCCGGACATATGGGATTCATCAAAACGTTGGAGAAAACCCAAAGACAATTCTGGTGGCCTTCCATCAGACCAGATTTGAGCCGATGGGTGGCGGAGTGTGTCACCTGTAACCAGATGAAATCGAACCGACAACAACCGCAGGGGTTGTTACAACCGCTACTCACTCCTACCCTTCCGTGGGAAAGATTCTCAGTGGACTTCATAGTAGGGCTCCCGAAAGACCAAGGCAAGACGGCTATTGTGGTTGTGGTGGACTTCCTAACGAAAATGGGCCACTTCATCGCCTGTGCTCAGGTGCCCACTGCGGGCCAATTAGCTCACCTTCTACTGGTGAACGTAGTAAGGCTACATGGCCTTCCCCGTGATATAGTATCTGATCGCGGGGCCCAGTTTACAGCCCGATTTTGGAAAACATGGTGCTCCGCTTTACGCATCACCTCTTCCGTGTCCACTAGCTTCCATCCGCAAACGGATGGACAGACGGAGAGATTAAATCAAACCTTAAAACAGTATCTCCGTTGTTATGTACAGGAAAGCAGCGATTCTTGGGTAACTTGGTTGTGGGTGGCAGAGGTGGCCTACAATAGCACCCAACACGCATCCACATTACACTCTCCTTTCTATTGTTCCTATGGGCATCACCCCAGGTTCACCCCCATGCTGTTGCCTTCCGATAATGTGAAAATACCTGAGGTGAAAGAAAGATTGCTGCGTGTGCGCCAAGTTCTTTTGGATACACGCAGGAATCTTACAAAGGCCAAAGCAAAGTACAAACACCAGGCCGACAAGCACAGTAGACCCGATCCGGTCTATCGGAAGGGGGATCTGGTGTGGTTGTCCACAAGAAACATCAAGTTTAAATGGCCCAGCGTGTTTAACCCCCGGTTCATCGGTTCCTACCGAGTGGTGGAGCATGTGAACCCCGTGGCTGTGCGTCTGCGTCTACCGGCACAGATGCATATCCATCCGGTTTTTCATGTGTCGCTCTTGAAACCCTCAAAATGTCCTGTGCGTAGAGCCCCTCTGCCTGTCTGGGTGCAACAGGATAAGGAGTATGAGGTACGGAAGGTCTTGGACTCTAGATGGGTGAGGGGTCGCTTGCAATACTTGCTGTCCTGGAAGGGGTTTGGGCCTGAGGAGGATTCCTGGGAACCGGCTAGGGCCGTTCGGGCTCCCCGGTTGGTGGCTCATTTCCATCGGTTGTTTCCTGCGAAGCCACGGGTGGGTCAATCCCCTTTGTGAAGGGGGATGTACTGTCATGTTCCGCGGTGTTTACGGTTCCCGGGCTGTCGCAGGGAGCAAGGAAACTACAGTTCCCGGCATGCCTCGCGTATGTCACGTATGACGCCGAGTGCGCGCGCATGCCAGGAAATAAAGGAGCGGAACCAACGGCTGTGAAACGCCGATAATTCCGTGGATACAGGGATGTGTTTTGGAGCTCCGGACTATTGGTAGTATCCGACTTGTTTTCCCAAGTCCAACCGAACCGTGAGTAAAGGGCTTACACGTGGCGGTGTGAGGCGTTGGTTCTATCGATCCCAACAGCACACCGGCCGGCTGTCTCGGAAAAAAGGAAGCTTCACTCGGCTGAGTGTAACTAACTTTCCAATCCTTGTTTGTTATTCCAGAACCGTGTTTGGCATTTCAAGGGCAGTTGGAGCTACAGAGACCTTGCGCAGCTTCATTGCCAAACACAACTCTAAGTGTATATATGCGTGTATGTATCTCGTTCAAAGTAAAAGCGATGGGACTCACTTGCACATGAACACTGAGCCTCGCTATTTATTTACCCTGAAGGAGTAAAACATTGACTCCTTTATGAAGTAAAGCACATTAAGTAATTCTGCAAAGTAGTGTGACGACAACACTGCATTCCGTTCTAAAGGAGCCTTTCTCTTGATGAATTCCGGGGAGGTTCCGCATGAAGCAGAATTTATTGTTCTCTTGTTTTCGTTTCTGCAGGAGACAGGAGGGGTCTTGAGAGAGGGACTTGTGGTTTACCCATACAAGTAGATATGAAGCAATATTCAGGGTATGTGTAGGGTACTTGCTGTTATACAAACGTTATTCATGTTCCCCTTCACCCGTATACGTTATACAGTGTATGTTTTGTCTTGCAGCTGGGTACAAGTCCTCTTACCTCCTCCACATCAGTGTCTCCGCTAGGATTAAAGCCTTGTGTATTTTCCTTTACAGGTAATACTCACACATAGGGGGATGTTCTTTGGTTAGTGAAGGTCACTGTAGAATACCTTTTATAGAGTGAGGGAGATAGGGTGTTCTAATCTTTTGTTATTTGTCATTACAGATCTCCCTCCCCGCTGTCCCCTTCCTTTCCCGCGCCCCGTTGAATTATCTCGATTGTTCGTGTCAATGCATATTGAACATTGAGGTAGTTTGGTAGGGCCGGGTATTGGACTCTCAACACAGCCCCGAGGAAGCCTAAAGCCGAACCTGACAATTGTTTTCCAATGATAGATGATGATAAAAATACAACAGTTGAGGAATTATATAATTCTATTGTTTATCACTATCGAGAACCCATTTACCTTATAAGTAAATTTTGAACAGGGTCTGCTGGGTTTTTCGGGCATCCCCACTTTTTTACAACAAGAGGTAATCAGGCTACTCTAATGTTAACTGGCAGCACATGCTTTGCCTTGAATTCTGAATGTAGCCTCCCCCGGGTGTAGATTCAGCATTTGGTGCATTTATTCTTAAAGATACAACAGTTTATATTATTGATGGCCTCCATTGAATAACCCTATATATGTATGTGGTGCCACTTTTGTATTTGCAGTTCATCCTATGAAGAGCAATAAGTACCATCTTCGGGTAGACAAATGTTTATAGTCTGTCACTTCATCGTGGTGCATTGCTGGTTTCAGTTTGCTATTGCTTTAGATGAATTTGTTTATGTATTGTTTGCCCCTACATTCACCCACATCTATGCAACACAGGCACCACAAGTCAGTGACCCTGCTATCAAAAGGGATCCGGGCAAACATGCCCTCAGTACAGTTGTGCCCAGAAGGGCAGAGCCTGTGCCATTATTATACAATCACACAGGCCTAAGACCCACAACACAACACTGGTGATGAAGACCTTGCCTTACACCTGAGTCCTGCCCAAGATAAGGTGTGAAATGGGCTCCTGCTGTGGTTCATAGCTAGTGCCCTGACTTGCTGGTCCTCTTGGCAAGGCTGTTCCCCATGCTGATGAGGAAAGAAGCGCAGAACAAGAGGCCCTGCAAATGAATGATCCCTGCAAACTGACACGGCTCAGTGAGTAATAAGGCCTCTCACCCGCTTCAGTACTCTCTCCTAGGAGGAGGTCATCTGCTGTGACACTGCATCAGCACACACTTGGTGAAGACCATTTCAACCCCAACAGAAGAGACCCTACACATAGGAACCTCACTTTCACTCCGTGAGAAGTGGCCACCTACAAACCTACCTGGCCCTAGACATAGGAAGACACTGAGCTTGCTCGTTAACCCCATACATGAAGCCTGCCATTGGGAACTTGCCCCCACTCCCCACATCCGGTGCCCTAGGAGCCAATCACTGCCTGTGCCTTTGGGCAAAGAGGAGCTGTGACACAAGGCTGACACACCTGGCAGAAATCCAGCTTTTTCAAGGTCAGAGGATCAATATTTAGTTCAAGATGAAGACAAGGCATGGATGAATTCTCCCTGGCTCTCAGCGCTGCTGCCCAGGTGTAGATACCATGAGAAGAGCTCCAACCTCCAGATATACTGTTGGAATATGAATTGTGCTATAGGTATGTGGTAGACACGAGATGACATTGCATGTCGTCTCGTGTCTGTCTCGTGCTTGGTAGCGAATGTCCAGGCACAGGGTTCACGAGTTTGCATCTTTCGAAGATGCGTGGTTGGAAAGACGGGAGTTGGGAATGGCATTATGAATGTAACTGGGAACCTGTAAAGACGTGAGGAGCTATTAAACCTCTTGTGAATACCTTCCTGCCTCCGTGATCTTTTCTTACACTGGCGACGACAGGGAAACGAAAGACGTTTGTAAAGGATTTTATTTGTTTTTTAAAGAAAACGGATGACGTGTCTAAAGGATTTTTTTTTTTTTTTAAATAGTGGATGTTACTTCAGATAAAACCTTATTGGATATTCACCTCATTACTTTGAAAAGTGCTGCACGGCATAAGGAAGGATCTTGGCGACCATCTACTGTTGCTGATTTATCAAGCAATTTTCCATTTTCAAAGGCTGCGAGTGATTTACCATTTTTAAAGGCTGCGCTCTGAATTGTCATTGGGTGGATCTCCATCCATGTAGCCACTAGTCTCTGAAGGTATTTGTGGAGTTTTATTTTATTTTATGATAATTCTACCGAGAGATTAGTGCTACGGTGGTGTGCCCGAGATTTATCTCGAGCGCAGAACAACTGTCCCTCAAACCTACGTCACTGCTACTGGTGCGCGAGATTTCACTCAAACGTAAACCAATCATCATTCAAACTGTGTCACTGGAACGCACGACCAAACGTTAACGTAGCATTTAATGTCATATGTTCATTACGTGCAGCCATTTTAATAATGCCCAGTCCTTTGTAATCACATTTAAAGCTTAATTTTCAATGAATTTCTGGAGACGTTTCACGGAAGAAGGTAATTCCTTTAATTTTATTTTATGATGCTGTATTACAATTTAAAGTACGTTTTTTACTCAGTCATTTCAACGAATTTCAATGACAACTACTTCATATTGTTAAATTATCGAAAATAAAAAGAAGATTATCGGAAATAAGAACAAAAGTAATAAAGAGAAATAAACTTTTACCTACACAAACAAGTTAAAGTTTTATCAAGAAATATTTTTTTCATAAATATAAATACATTTTAAAAATAAAAGAAAATGAGTGGAATTGCTCCTCTACCATCCTTTTTGGCAAATAAAGGTGAACCTCCTATGGATTGGGAAGTTTGGGAGCCCGTTTTTTTGGCATATGTTGAAGTTCTAGAAGGAGGAGAGTGTGAACCTGAGGGAAAGCTCTCACTTTTGAAACATTGTCTTGGTGGAATTTGTTTAAAAGAATTCTTTACTTCATCTGCTTTACTTAATCCTGGTGAAAAAAATGTTTATGACTACGCTTCTGAACAAATGAAAATAAGGTTTGGCAAAAAAAAAGAATATTGTATTGGAAAGGTTTGTGTTTTACTCCCGTAAACAACATGCGGATGAATCTATTGAGGATTTTGTATCAGCTCTCAGATCACTTGCTGTTACCTGTGATTTTGAACATATTAATACGAACAGGTACTTAGAGATCAAATACTTATGAGAACCAATAATAAAAAAGTGCAAGAAAGACTATGCACAACATCCGATATGTCTCTAAATGCTGCCATTGAAATTGCAAGATCCATTGAACACTCTGAGAAATTTCTCAAAGAAATAAGTGGTAACGACAAAGGGGATGTGTTCAGTATCTCAAAAGATGGAGACAAACTAAAAAAAAATACTACACAAAAGAATGACAATCCTAATAAAAATGATTGGAAGTTTAGGAATACTAAAAACGAAAAGAAGAACACTCAATGGGCCTGTTTCAGATGTGGGAGTCTAAGTCATTTGGCAAATTCCAAAATGTGTCCGGCTATTGATAGAATATGCTCTAAGTGCAACAGGAAAGGCCATTTTAGCAAGTTTTGCAAAACTAGTAATAAGAAAGTAAACGTTGTTCAGGATTGTGATGATTATGAATATTCACATGAAAATGATATCAATACTGTGATTAATATTTTTAGTCGTGAAGGTGTGAGTAAGTTTCCATCTTGTGACGTAACCATTGATGATATGAAAGTGAATGTATTAGTTGATTCATGTGCGTGGTATACCATAATTGGTTTTGATGTGGTTAAAAATATTTGGCCTGGAAAGGAACTATCCAAACCTGATATTACACCTGGTGGCTACACAGGGTACACAATTGACTTAGTTTCTTTTGGGGGAATATAGCTTTTGCAAACAGGTCAACTTTAGGAAGAATGGGGCATATTATCAAGGGATTTATCTCCGCTTTTTTGGCTTTAAAAGCCAAGAAAGCGGAGATAAAATTATCTCCCTATTACCTAGCTGTCGCTAACACCAGTTAGCGACAGCTAGTAGGAGATAGCAACCATCTTGGGCCCAGCTTTGCATGTCAGAGATATTTATCACTAATGACATGCAAAGTGGGCGTGCCAAGATGTTAGTGACTGGAAACAGTCGCTAACATCGCTATCTCCTATATAAGCGCGAATATCTCCAAAAGCTAACACCTGCCCTGAGCAGTTCTTAGCCATGTTATCCAATGGGAGGTGGATAACATGGCTAAGAGCATTAGCTCGGTAATGCATGAATATTGCTGACTTTACAGCGATATTCATGCATTTCGGCCGATTTTTATCGCTTAGGAGATAAACCTTGATAATAGCAATGCCCCTAAGCGATAAAAATCGCCGCAACACGGCGATAAAATTATTGCCGCTAAGCCAACATAGCGATAATTATCGCTAGTTGTTGGTAATATGCCCCAATGTATGTAGCCAAATTGGGTCAGTCTCTTTTGGGATGGCCCCACCAAGAACAACTAGGAATCAAACTTGATCCAAGAGCCGATCCTCCTGTGTATGCTATTGATGCTGTTAGTACTGAAGAAAGTGACCAAAATAGTATGTTACATCATTTGAAGTTAGAATTTCCTGATGTTTTTAGCAGGGAACTTGGAGAATATCAAGGTTTTAAACAAGTGATTAAATTGAATGACAATACATTACCTGTTCGGCATAAAGTGAGAAATGTTCCTCTCACATACAGAGATAAACTCAAAAATGTACTTAAAGATCTATGTGAAAAAAATTATTATTGATCCCATAGAATCGTCAACTTGGGTTTCTCTGATTGTAATTTCAGTTAAATCTAATGGAACAGAGATTATGTGTGGACCTTCGCAGTCTAAACAATTATATTTTGGTTGATGCTCATCCCCTGCCAAATCTTCATGAGATGGTTTCAACATTGGCAAGCGCAGAAGTATTCTCATGCATTGATTTGGCTAATGCGTATCATCAAGTAGTTTTGGATGATGAATCTAAAAATCTCACAGCTTTAATTACGCCTGAAGGTCTGTTTAGATACAAACGCATGTGTTTTGGTTTGGCTAGTGCGGCGTCAGTCTTTCAAAGACTAATGAAAGAAACCCTTGAAGGTCTAACGGGTGCCATCGCTTTTTAGGATGTCATACTTGTGTTTGGGAAAATTGTTGAGGAACACACCAAGAACTTAAAGGGGGTAATATCAGTATTGTCTGTTAAATGACTTACTCTACACCTAGATAAGTGCAAAATTAGAGCAAGGGAAGTAGAGTATTTAGGGCACACCATCAGTGGTATGGGAATTAAACCCAAACACAAACAGGTAGAAAGCATTCTTAACGCACCGGTACCCTCTTCTAAAGAACAATTAGTAGCATTTTTAGGATTAATTGAATACTATGCAAAATTTATACCCAACTTTTCATCAAAAGTGGATCCTTTTGGATACCTTTTGAAGAAAAATGCTAAGTTTTTATGGTCTAGTGAGATGACAGAAGCATTTCAAAGGGGGGCGTGGCTTGAGCCCAAAGACGATGGCGGTGTCTCCCTAGCGCTCCGGAGGGACGGAGGCGAAGACCGGCACAACGCGACTTTTCTCCTCATGACCGAGTTTTGAAATTGAGGGGTATGCCGTCGAAAGGCGTCCTGCCCTATGTCGAGCCCTTTTGAAGACTTTCGCTGGATGTCTTCTTATTTTTCACCTCATTTGAGTTTTCCGCGGCGCTGAAGTGATGACGGCCGCCATCTTGTGAAAACCGCTGACGGAGCGCTGCTCCTGGCGGTCACCCTGCTTGCGCTTCTGTTGCGCTTCAATCTCCCAAATGCCTTACGATACTGGAGTTTATGCCCTGTCCTCTCGTTACCCTATGGGACAACACACATGAACACTGGTTTTCAAAGCTCGCTGCTTTTCACAAGGATTACAGCCGTTTTGTCTGCCCTGAGCTGGCTGTCATCATACCTGCCTCATCACAGTAATTTCTCCTCAGCTGAGTAGCGCTATTGCTATTTTCACATATTCTATCTTTGATGCCTTCTTTCTGCAGCAACTATATGGCCGAAATTCTTGGATATATCCCCTTTTACATCACTTACAGGATACAAAGACTGTCTAATAAAACTCACATATTGCTGCTAACTTTAAGCTACTCTTTTCAGCACCCAAATAGTTTTTTCTCCTCAGCAACATCCCCCCACTACGTACTTCCATTCTGCCTCAAGGACCATGTGCTTCCACTTTATTGCCTTACTGCATATTGGCTGGTTGCGTATTTTCTCCTTCAAATGTAACGGATATATGCATTGTTATCCTACGCTGTTTTTATTTTTTGCACAAGCTCTACCTAACTATATATTTGTTTCAGGTTCGCGTTCACATAACTTGCACTTGTATATCTTATCTCATGTTTTCAATATGTTTATGAGCCTTCCGCTCCAATTTACAGTCCTTACCTTGTGCATTTATAATATTTATTTCTGATATTTCATTCTTACAGTGTATATTACGGACCCTTTTTGTTTCTGTTCCGTGAATGGTAGTTTCAATGATATGGTTACCTCTAACGCTCTTTCAGCTATTGTATTTTCATGCTGTTGATATCTCCATTGATTGAATTGTCATTTAATGTTTAGGGTTTATGCTCTTCTTGCTCCTATATTTTGATTATTTTTGCTCCATTTACTTTTTGTATGGGGAGACTTTCCAAGGATATACACAAACCTCACCCCTCTTCACGAACATTTTTAGTCAATACAGGCTCTCGTTACCAGTGTTTATCAATGGAAGACCTACCGGATAATTCCTCCTCCAAAGGCTCTTCAACATCCTCTACTCCTTCAGCTTCAGGTGCTAAAAAAGGTTCCATTAAAAGACTAAAGAAAGATCCTCCCTCTCCCCCTAAACAATCTTCTCCAACTACGATGGGTATTCTATTAGCCGAAATAGGGGCCTTGCGTCCTTTTATTGAAGAGACCAAATCCACTCTCCAAATGCTTTCTGACAAATGGTCCAATGTCGATGAGCGTGTCACCTTGTTGGAACATAATGTTGCTACACTTGAGTCTTCTGTATCAAAGGTAGATCCGCTTTGTACACAAATCTCAGCTCTGCATAAACAGATTGAAAACTTAGAAAACAGAAGCAGAAGGAATAACCTACGCATTTATGGCCTTGTTGAAGGATCAGAAGGGGCTGACCCTATTGCTTACTTCAAATCCTTTCTACCAAAAATCCTTCAACTACCAGAGGGTACCATTCTCAATATACAAAGAGCACATCGTCTGGGCTCACTCACTGGCACGTTCTCTGCTTCGGCTACAAAGAGACCTCGAGGTGTTATCCTATATTTTCTCGAATACACTGACTTACTTACAGTTGTATCTGCGGCGAGAGCTCTGAATTGTATCACTTGGTCTGGTAATCCTCTCTATTTCTCACAAGATTATGCTAAAGTGACAGCAGATCGACGTAAGGAATTCTTGTCCTTCAGACCACAGTTACGATCTATGGGAGCACGTTTTGGGCTCTTTCATCCTTGCCTTTTTAAAGTGACTCTCAACAACAGAACCACTACTTATGATGACCCGATTGAGCTGAAAAGTTTTCTTTACTCACACAATGCCGACAATATGGATACTGCTTCTACTTCAAGTTCTAAGTAATCCTTTTTTACTGAAGGATTTTCAGTTCACAGTTTAATGGTTATTGTTCCTGCTTGATATTATAGTGTTATTTGTTGCATAGTATGTGAATTTCACTTTATTGCTCATTTATTGTGTTGAATCTTACACTCCTCTTTCTTCTTCCACACAGAATTCCTTCCTGCACGTCATTTCCCCTCCTCATGTATTTGGAGTCGGTTGGAATCGTTCTCCCCTCTCGTCTTCCCCTCTGCGCTTCGGACACGTCATTGTTCTATGTGGCCTCCATCCTCCCATCCCTTGTATGTTTTGGATGTTATGTAAGTTAAGTATTTTTTACTCTATCTTCATATTCTCTTTTATTCTCTTTCTTCCTCGTCTCTTTCTCTTTCCATATCATTTCTTTGACTCTTTTTCCAATGCAGCCATGTTTTGTAATCCATATGCTCTTCTTCTCCTTTTCTTGCTACTGTCCTACTTTCTGTCTCTCCTCCTTTTCTTGTTTCCTATTTTTCAATTTCAGTTCTTTTTGGACTAATACAGCTGTTTGGATGTAAAATTTTGTTCTTGTTCTTTACAGATATGCTTTAACTGGCTTTTGATGTATTTTCACGATCTTTTTATATGCCTTTAAAGATTAAAATATGGAATGTTAGAGGTTTGCACACACCTATTAAGAGACAGAGAGTTTTAACACACCTAGCCAAACTTAACGCAGGAATCACACTTATCGGCTGAAGAATCTGCTAAATTGAAAAGGGGTTGGGTAGGGGAGGTTTTCTTTTCCCCAGGCGATGGCAAGCGTAATGGTGTCGTCGTTCTATTTCGAAAGTCCCTTTCTGTCAAGATAATAACGAATTGCACAGATCAATTAGGTAGATGGATTCTGGTTAAATTCATAGTAGATAATATTCCCATTTCCCTTTTGAATATTTATGCTCCTACGACTGGCGATGCCTCCTTTTGGACTTCTTTAGCTCCACATATTACACAACATTATGATGCCAACTTTATTTTAACAGGTGACTGTAATGAAGTTTTTGACCCTTTTTTAGATAGACATTCTTCCAGTGTTTACATTCCTCACAAATCTCACAAATCTTTTACGCAATGTATTAATCAATATAAACTCATTGACGCATGGAGGCTCTGCAATCCTACCTTACGAGAATATTCGTTCTACTCACCGCCTCATCAAACCCAATCACGATTAGATTACTTCTTTATCTCACATCACCTTTCCCAATCTCTTGTTGCTGCGGATATTGGTTCCATCTTGATATCTGATAATGCGCCAGTTACTATACATTTGGATATATTACAAAAACCTACTCTCACTCGGAAATGGCATTTTAATAACTCTCTCCTTTTAGATTCAGATTTCGTTTCTTCCTTTACTTCTTTTTTTCATGAGTATTTCTTGTTGAATCAAACTGATGATGTTTCCTTTCATGTAATTTGGGATGCATTCAAGGCATCCGCTTGAGATTTCAATATTAGCTTTGTCTTCCGGAAACGGAAAAAAGCCCAACAAATAACCAATGACCTCCTCTCTAAAATCAAGAGACTGGAACATTCTTATTATACCTCTAAGTCCAAGGAATGCCTGACTGAACTCATTGCTACTAAATTCAAATTCAATAAAGATACCACGAATAATGCCTCCAATTTCTTATTAAGATCTAGCGCTAAATTCTATGGCGGCCAAAATAAGGCTGGAAAATTATTGGCTAATTACTTAAA
Source organism: Lissotriton helveticus (assembly GCF_964261635.1). Taxonomy (NCBI): domain Eukaryota; kingdom Metazoa; phylum Chordata; class Amphibia; order Caudata; family Salamandridae; genus Lissotriton; species Lissotriton helveticus. Next base: position 1,865,002,375 of record NC_136067.1, read on the forward strand.
AGTAAAACAAAACAAAATTACGATAGACTCTATTTTCGGCCAAGATCGTCTATTGAAACATAAAGATGGTGAAATTTTCAATTTCTTCAATTTTACAAATTGTTGTACTCTTCCGAAACATCTTCTTCTGATCAATCCATCTCTCTTTTTTATCTAAGATCCAACTTCCCTCTGCTAATTCTCCAGATCTTTCCTCATTAGAAACAGATTTAACACAAACAGAACTCCTTCTTGCACTAAAAAAAAAGCTCCGGGCCCGGATGGCTTTACAGTAGAATTTCTTATTCACTTCTAAAAATTACTCATTCCCAAATTACATACCCTTTTATCCAACTTTCTCGAATCTAGCACTTCATCTGGTTCCTTATCAGATGCTCTCATATGTATTCTTCCAAAAACCAGGTAAAGACCCACAATACTGCAAAAACTATTGACCCATCTCCTTGGTTAACATTGATTACAAAATCTTCTCGAAAGCTCTAGCTCTATGTTTAGAATCTTACTTACCTGACCTTTTAGGGAAGGAACAGTCTGGCTTTGTTAAAGGCAGACTGCTTACAGACAATACTAGATTCTTTTTTGACATTTTATCTAAGGCTTCACACTCCTCCCTTCCTCTTGCAGCCATAGATTTAGACGCTGAGAAAGCTTTCGATAGAGTCGAATGGCCATATTTTGAAATGGTTTGGTTTTGGACCTAAAATTTCTACCTTGATTTCACTTTTATATTCACACCCAAGAGCAGACAGGGTTGTCCACTCTCTCCCTTCTTGTTTAACCTTGCCCTAGAACCCTTTTTAATGAGGATCCGCCAAAATAGTAAAATTCATGGTTCCAATTTTCAACAAACCACAGTTAAAATGGCAGCATATGCTGATGATGTTTTATTATTTCTATCTCAACCCAAATCATCCTTACCTGCATTCTTAGATGAGGTTGACTCCTTTGCATTAGTCTCTGGCTACAAATTAAATAAAGATAAATGCGAAATTTTACCCCTTACTAAATTTACTTATAAAAAGGATTTTCTTGACTCTGGATTTACCTAGAACCCTAATTATATTAAATACTTAGGTCTTCACTTTAAATCTTCCCTTTCGGTACAGTTACTCGATGTATGGATGATTGCATACAAAAAATAACCACTCTAACCTCGAAATGGCATCCTCTATATTTATCATGGTGGGGTAGATTAGATACAATCAAAATTATGATTTCCCCCATTGTGTTGTATACAATTTCTAATATTCCATTCTCTATTCCTTTAAAATATTTCAAGAAAATGAATTCCATCCTTTCTCTCTTCTTATGGGGTGATAAAAAATCACGCATGTTTATATCTAAATTGATTCGCCCCAAGACAGAGGGAGGGGTACATTTTCCGGACTTCCCCCTTTATCACAAATCTTTCTTATTGAATCAAGCATCAAGATGGATTTCTGATCCTTCCATGCCTTCTCCTCTTTGGTCCACCCTGGAACAGTCTTTTATTTTCCCTTTTTCCTGCAAAGAATATCTTTCATTTTCCCGCAAGCCACAAGCTTTATCTACTCCTATTCTTAAATACACTTGTAAGATCCTCCCACCTCCTCTTCTATCCTCTTTTTTCGAACAACCTATCTGGCATAATACTTCCATCTTAATAAATAATAAACCGATTTTCTGGAAATCTTGGAGACAAACAGGTCTTATTTGGGTGCACCAATTATTTCATCAAGGTCAGATTATTCCTTACTCATTAGCTGCTACTTCTTTTCATTTTCCTTACACTTTCCGCACTAAATATCCTATACTAACACATGCACTTCAACTAGCCTATACTGCCTTCCTTACTTCTCCTCCCCCTTTATGTCAGGAGCCCTCTAACATTTCTACATTATGACCCTTATTAACTCTTGGTACCAGAGCTTCCAAAATATACGCAATTCTCCATGCTCCATTAACAACACGTGCAAAAACCAAGACGTAAGGGCTTAGGAAGAGGATTTGGATGTTTCCTGGCCTATTGTCTTATGGGATAGCTTATGGACAAAAATACGTAAATCCTCTAGAGCTGCTAACACCACTCAAACACTATTTTTTATCTGTAACCGACTTTTATTGACACCACTTGTTCTTAGCAAAAGACATTCTAATACTTCAGATAAGTGTTGGACATGCTCCTCACCTTGTGCGGACCTATCTCACTTGCTTTTCAAATGTGCTCTAGTTCACTCATTTTGGGATAAGGTATGGTCTCAAATCAATACTATTTTTTCCTCCAATCACCCCCTCTCTATCTCTCATATTTTCTTAGGCAGTATTTCCCCTATTTGGGACCATTGTTTTTTTAACAAAAGGATAATTGATCTACTACTAGCAGTGGCCTTTCAACAGATCACTAAATTTTGGAAAGACCTTACTAAATTGTCCTATCAGGCATGGTGGTATGCTGTATGCTACAATCATAGACTAGACACAACATTTGTTTACCCATTGGCTTTGGCTTCAAAACGGAGAGATCTCTGGGACCCAGTTACATTGTTTTTAGATATGACTGCTAGGCGTTCGTTGTCTCAAACCCCCTTGCAACAAGAAGTTGTTAAACCTCCATAATTTCCTTTAGGTTGATATATCTCCTTTTATTATTTTTCATTTTTTTTTCTTCTATTCCAATGTTCATCACATATATATTGATAAGTATTTTATTAACTGATGGTTATATTTGCATAATGTTTTGTTATCCTTTACTTAGTCCTTCATTGCTGATTTTCATTGATATGCTGTATGTTTTTCTCTTTTAATATCAGTATTACCCCATCTCGTATGTTTTTATCTTATATGCACTAATATTTTTTTTTTCTGAACTTAAGAAACATTTCAAAATCTTAAAACATTTATTGTGAATGCACCATGTTTGATACCTTTTGCCCCTGGAAAAAAATGTATTATCGTGGTTGATGCAAGCAACATGGGATTAGGTGCTGTTCTCATGCAAAAAGACTACGGAAAAGAATGCATAATAGCATATGCATCAAGAGCGTAAAGAGATGCAGAGAAACATTACTCAGTTATCGAAAGGGAGTTGTTAGCTTGTGTTTGGGGAGCAGAACATTTCAAAACATTTTTGTGGGGGACAAGATTCACAATAAAAATTGATTAAACCCCTTATTTAGATGATGGCACCGGGGGGGACCGACAATGTCCGCTCGTCTTGCCAGATTAGCATCAAGATTGCAGTCATTCCAATATCAAATTGAGTATGTACAAGGCAAAAAGAATACTCATGCAGATTGCATGTCTAGGTTACATTCTTCTTTTAAAGGTCACATAGAGGATGAAGAATGTGAAGTTGCCTTCACTTCTCAAGATGTAATGTTAATTTGTGGTGAGAATCTGAATTTAAGTGAAGAATCATGGTAAAAAGAAATGCAGAAAGATGTGGAACTATCAAATTTCTAAAAAGTATATTTTACATGGTTGGCCTGAGCAAAGGAAATTGTCTGGCGACATGATGAGTTACTCGAAGATACAAGATGAGTTGGCAGTTGAGAGTGGGTTATTCATGAGGGGAGATAAGTTCATTCCTCCCCATTCATTGAGAAATGTCATCATTGGAATTGCACATGAAGGCCATTTAGATTCTTTATGGTAGCCTGGAATTGATGTATGTGTGGAACATTTTGTACGTAGTTGTACAAACTGTGCTAATAGTGACAAATCTGCTGTGGCTCTAAAATCTGAACCTTGTCCAGTAGAATATCCATCCGGTCAATGGCGGAAACTTGGTCTTGATATTATTGGACCTTTTGGTGTTCTACCTGAACAAGAGAAATTTGGAATTGTTTTAATTGACTATTTTTCGAAATGGCCAGAAGTTAAAATGGTAAGGGACTTCACGTCCAAGAATGTTATAGAGTTTTCAGATTATGTATTTTGCAGAGAAGGGATTCCAGAAGAAGTGGTTACCGTTAATAGACCACAATTTATTAGTAAAGAAATTGATTTTTTTTATGAAATGTGGCGCTGTACAGAAGAAAATTGCTGTCTTCCATCCAGAGGCTAATGGCCAACTCGAGCGATTTAACAAAGTTGCGGAGGAAGCCATTCAACTTTCTATAAAAGGTGGTTTGAATTGGCGCAATGCATTACAATCCATGTTGTTGTCCTATAGGCCTTGACCTAATTCAGTCACTTTAGTCAGCCTGTTTGAGCTTTTAAGAGGTCGCAAACCAAGCACTAGACTTACCCCATGGTGGTTAAAAAAAATCTCAATGACAACTGCCAATCTTCTAAAGTTGACTACAACTTGGTTCGTAGTAGGGTAAATGCATACAAAGAAGGAATGAAAAAGAATGGAAAAGAAACAAGAATTTGTAAGAACACAAGAAATTTCAATTGGTGATTTAGTTCGCATAAAAAAAAGAGGGAGTTTTAAAAGGAGCTCCAGTTTAGTCACAACCTAAATGAGTTGTAGCAATTTTTAAACATGCTGTTAGGATAGGAGGAGGAAGTGTGTGGAATTTCAATAGAGTCTCTATATTTAAAGGAAAGAAGGTTTCTGAATGTGATAGTGACAGCAATGTATTTTTGGATATTGAATTAGAAAATGATGATGGTGTTGCACCTAATGTTCATGGTGATATTTTAAAAAAAAGCGTTAGAGCTCATCGCTTACCTATAAGGTACAAAGACTATGTTATGAATTAAATACCAACTTAAAAGAAACATTTAAATTTATGAATTCATTATTTTCATTCTATTCAAGATATGTATATATTATTGTGTTTGTTATTTTTTTTATTCATTTGTAAAGGGGAAGGTGTGTTGGAATATGAATTGTGCTATTGGAATTTGATAGACACGAGATGACATTACATGTCGTCTTGAGTCTGTCTCGTGCTGCGTAGCGAATGTCCAGGCACAGGGGTCACGAGTGTGCAACTTTCGAAGATGCGTGGTTGGAAAGACGGGAGTTGGGAATGGCATTATGAATGTAACTGGGAACCTGTAAAGACGTGAGGAGCTATTAAACCTGTTGGAAATACCTTCCTGCCTCCATGATCTTTTCTTACATATACTGCTAACTAAACAAATGTATGGAAGACCATAATGGGGACTGCACCTACTGGAAAGGCCACCTACCTCTTGACTTCAGAACTCTCCTGAGATCCAGAGCTGGAACCACTGCAGCTTCTTTGGCAGCACTGGCTCCTAAATAGCAAGGTACGCCAGTTCGCTTTGTTGCCCCCAGTTGTGAGTAGTGGAATACACCTGCTCCTGATCAAGGGCTGCAACACTGCTTACAAATCGTCACTTCCTGAGCGATCTCTTTTTGTCTGGCCAACATGATTTTACACCGAGGTTAAGAGACCTGGCCACTGAGGCAGTCTGCTAAAAAAAATTAAAAAGTCCTGCTCCAGCAGGCCCAACATAGATGTGTCAGTTTGCCCTGAAGAAGGCAAGGGTGTGAGAAATCATTCCTGGGTGACTACGATGTCTGTTTGTATTCACCGTGCTGAGGGTGTAAAAAGTGACTGCTGCGATTCACCATGGTCCCCAGCTCGCAGACCACAAATGCCAAGATAATCTTGCTCTGATTAGGAACAAAAAATGTAGAAGTCATTTGGTTGTCATCTAGGAAAAGTGGACATGGATAGTGACGAACATCTAGCACCACAGTAGAGGAAGACAGCTGCATTGCCCTGCTAACAAGAGAAAGGAAAAAAGAGGTGCCACGAGAATCCACTAAACAAGTCAACACAAGGAAGGAAAGAAAGAGGTGCCATGAGAATCCACTGAACATGTCAACGCAAGGAAGGAAAGAAAGAGGTGCCATGGGAATCCACTGCACATGTCAACACAAGGAAGGAAAATTGAGGCGCCACGAGAATCCACTGAACATGTCAACACAAGGAAGGAAAGAAAGAAGTGCCACGAGAATCCACTGAACATGTCACTTCTACGCCCCCAGTGGCCCCACATATTAAGACTAAGCCCTGGTGCTCAAACCTTTGAACATGGGCTGTGCTGTACTCATTCCTGAGAGGTGATGGGATGGTATTGTGGGAGCAGAACTGTGCCTCTATAATCGTGAAACTCCGAAATGTCAAAATGTCACCATTTACCTCTACGAATTTCGTAGCGCGCACTGCATCGCAAAATGCGATGCAGTGCACGCTACGAAATTCGTTTTATTAATTACATTGTTTACTTACCTGTAATTATCCATATGCCAGTTTTTAGCACCCTCCACCATGCCCATCCCCCTCCCTGTCCCACCGTAACTCCCTCCACGGACCGCTGCTGCAGTCCCTCAGTCAATCAAACAATAAGACAGTGTTTGTAAAGTGCAACGCTGTCACCCATGGGGTATCTGGGCGATGTGTCTCCATCGAAGAGTTAGGTCTTGAATCTCTTTCTGAAGTCAGCAAGCGAGGGGGCTGTACAACGCTGGAGGGAAAAGTCATTCCAGATCTTGGTAGCAATGTAGGAGAAGGAGTGGTCACCACTGAGGCTGTGACGGATGTGAGTGGGGGTGCGAGGGCGAGTGAAGAGCAGGGCAGGTGTCTGGTGTGTGCTGCTTGCTTGAGGTCGTCGGGTTGGAGGGTGGTTGTTTGGATGTTCAAATTATTTTAGATGTTGGAGATCTAGCTGTGGAAGTAGTATGGGAGGGTGCTGCAGAGTTCTTGATATGGGTGGATGGTGTTCTCTATGGCTGTCACATTGGAGAATTGTTGGAACTAGACCTTTTTTCAGGGGTTTTCCTCAAACATTTTGCCTTCCTCCTCTATCTTTTCTGACCTGTTTTTGTTGGCTTTATGACTCTGGGCACTTTACCACTGCTGGTCAGTGCTAAAGTGCATGTGCTCTCTCTTGTAAACTTGGTAAGTTAGGTCTACACCTGTTTGGCATATTTAATTTTGTATAAGTCCCTTGTACTGTGGTATCCAATATATCCAGGGCCTGCAAATTAAATGCTACTCGTGGGCCAGCAGCGCTGCTTGCACCACCCACAAAAGCCTTTTAAACCTGTTTCAGGCCCTGCTACTGCAAGGCCTGCCTGCGTAGTTTACTGCAGCAGTGACATGACATTTATAGTGTTTGCCACATATGAAACTCCCCTTTTATTACAAATAGGCCACCACTAAGGTAGGTCCTAAGTAGCCCTATGGGCAGGGTGCTGTGTAGGTAAAAGGTAGGACATGTGCTTTAGCTGTGTGGCATGTTCTGGTCGTGACAACCAGCCCATGGGGTTTCTCACTGCTGTGAGGCTGCCCCTCTCATAGGCTTGCATTGGAATTTCCCTGATATGTATTTTAGTGGTAATTTCTGATATGAAAGGAGTAGAGTGGCCATGTTTGGTAGGTTTGGAATAGTAATAAAATATCCTGCTTATTGGTGGAAGCGGATTTGTCATTACTATTTTAGAACTGCCACTTTTACAAGTGGACATTTCTGTGTGCTTATAACTCTTTGTGCCCTGCCTGGTTGTGTATTCACTGTCTAGTTTTGGAGTGACAGGGGTTGGGGATGTTCATTCACTCTAGACAGCCACAGGTGGGATTGAGGTGTGTCCTGCCTTTCCTGTGTGACTCAGCGGTGGGCTGAATAGGCCTGGTCTGCATTTAGAGTAGTGGGAGGAGTTGCTCCTGCACCTGAATAGGGATGTGCCTACCTTTCACAAAGCTGCCTCTGCCCCCTGTAGTGTGTCTGGAGCAAGGTCTTGGGATTGAATGGGGGTGTTGTGCACTTCTAGATTGTTTGAAGTTCCCTCCAGAACAAAGGAGTATTAGTACAGGTGTTGTGACCCCATGTTTTGAGACAATGAGTGGACTTGTACCCAGATGCTGCTGGTTCTACACCAAAGGACTGCTGGACTGCCAGGAGTAAGCACCTTGGGACTTGATTACTTTGAGAGTGCTAACCTGCTGCCTGTGGGGCTGAAGTAAGGACTGCCACTTTGATCTGGGATCCCTTGTGCTGGCCTGCCTGCCTGCGCCCTGCTGGTGTGCCCCCAGTGCTCTAAAAGAAGTGGTTTTATGCCCCTTGTCCTTGCAAACTTGAGCGCATTGTGAAGTGCTTCATCTTTGCCTACTGAGAGCCTCCCTGTTCTTAATCTCTGGAGAAACCCTTGTGTGTTTTCTTTGCTATGGGGAAGTCCCCAGTGTGCATTTACTTGGGGCCTTTGAGGCACTAAAACCCTTGTGTGCTGTCTCTAAGCTCTGTTTTAGCTACCCTCAGCCAGGTGTGCATCGGCGCCGCTGTAACAGATAATTTGGCCTAGCGCGCAGCAGGACAGGAAAACTGAGTACAGGCCCTGCAGGTTGCTGTGCAAACACAGGAGCCACAACCAAGGAGCTGGCTGCATGGCGGAGACCCCCTCAGTGGGGCCCCATCTGCCAAGAGAAGAAGTTGGGAGAGAGAAGGTGGAGGACTTCTTCTTTTTGATCTGTTAAAGGCCGGCAAGGACAGCCGTGCCGGCTCTCCACAGCCAGCCCCCCTGGGACCACAAGGGTGAGCAGACGGCAACCCAGAAAGACTGCCCAGAGAGCGGTGAGTTGAAGGAGGGACCAGCGCATCCCAGGTCTGAGTCGTGCTGCCTGGGAGGGAAGCGGGAGACCCAGCGAGGTCTCCTCACCAGCAGTGATCGCTCCGGCCACAGCAGCAGCCCCTCAGTGTGGTTGCAGGCTGCGTGGCTGCAACCCACATGTTTTTCTTCTGTTGCAAAGAATGCTGCATTGGTTTCATCAGCTGATCCACATGATCGCAGCCAGCGGCCTGACGGGATCACACACCTTGGGGCACTTGCCTTCATTAAGGGCAGTCAAGGGAGAGGCCTCAACGAAGGCTCCCGCTCCATTCAAGGAAAATCATCGTAACTACCGCATTCACTGTTGTAGGTGGGCAGGGGAGCCTTGCCACCTATGCCTTGTGTTCATTACAGTATTATGGGCATTAAAAGCACAGAAGTGCTGTGCTCTATGAATATTTGGTGACCGATGTGCAGTGATATGTCTTGGTGATTATGTGTTTTACGTATCACACACTTCATGTGTTCATGATTTATGGTCATAGGGGTGAAGAGGTGTATTCGTCTTGGGGTCATTGATGTGGAAATTGAGGTCCCCGAGTAGGACATAATGGTGAGAGTCAATTGCTAGGAGGTGATGAGGTTAGGGATATTGTCATAGAATGTTGCTTGGGGTCCCAGGCTTCTGTAGGTGGGGTGCCTCTTATCGTGGTCTTCACATCAGTTTTTAGTTGGAAGTTGAGGTGTTCCATGAGAGGTATGGGGTCGTTGTTAGCGATGGTGAATCTGATGGTTTCCTTGAAGATAATGGCAATGCCTACTCCTTGTTTGTAGGTGGTGCATCATCATGTAGCCTTTGGTAAAGGCAGTGGTGATATCGGTGTTCGGGGAGGTGTTGAGCCACATTTCGGTAGTCTTTTGAAATTCCAAAATTTCGAAATTTGTCTGTATCTGTTGGATTTCAAACAGAATGAATTTCAATCAGTCAATAGTTTATTTAAAAAAGAGTCTCTTTTATTTATTCAAGGTGGTTCTTCTTCTGTCTCACGTTCACTCTCAGAATCCTTCTCAGACTTGTACTGGCATGGATTTACTTTCATATGACTTTACAACTCAATTTTCTCTTCTTCTGAGGCTGCAGCTAGATAGACCCATTTAGGCGAAGAATACTTTTGAATTGGAACTCTTTTCCTTGTTATTCTTTTGTCTACAGGTGATTCACTGCCACTGGTTTCAGATGATTCAATCTGTCTCCCAAACATTTTTGGTTCACAATGCTTTCTTTTACAAGTTCTTTTTCTCTGGGTGTCTTCAACTTCATTTTGTCAAGCAAAAGTCTTTGTTTAAGTATTTTTGTTCTCTGCAGAGCTTGCTCTTGAACTTGAATTTTAATTCACACTTGCTATTTACCTCTCACTCTGACTTGAACTTAGATCAGTCTTTTCAAGTAGATCAAAAGCAAAGTTCTTTCTTTCGTATGATTAGGGTCGGAGACTGCTTCTTTTTGTTGTCATTCATGCATTGACGTTTGCACTGTCACAACTCTTCACTCGGATCCTTATTTTGAAAATGAACTTTAGAAGTTTCAGGCTCTTCTTCCTCTTCAGAGCTTTCACTGACCTGAAACTTTATGATTTCATGTTTCTTTTCATTACTTTTCAAAATCTTACTCCGGATCAGCTCTGTGGCTTTGGATTGCAGTTTGGACACCAACTTCTGTTGTTTGGCTTTGTGATGTGGCAGCTTGTTCAGTCTCTGTTTCAGTCACGTCCTGCACTCACACTCTTTTCATGTGCACAACAAGGATTCACAGCGGCACTCTAGTCTGCCTCACAGCAGTGATGGTCATTAGAGTTACCAGGAACAGTCCTGACCACTCCAGTGTTTTCATCCAGGCAATTGTTCTTGACCTGGTTTCAGATCACTATCCAATTGCCTGGTTTGAGATTGTGGCAAGCAGTGTCTTTAGTCTATTCTGCTGCAGCATTCCCCTGATGAGAGATACATTTCACCATATCAGCCATGCCTTTGCAGTAATTAAATAAAATATCATCAGTTATTAAAACTAGTGCAGCTGTGCTTCTTATTTTCATCAGCACAGGAGGAAGTGTGTCAGGCCATTTAAAACCAGTTGTAGCAAACAACTTTGCCAGTTTATTCTTGAGAGTGTCATTTGCTCTTTCAACTACTGCTGAAGATTGAGGTCTGTAACTACAATGATACTTCTACTTGATTGCAACACTGTACAAATGATCTGCATTACATCATTTTTTAAATGAGAACTTCGATCGGTCTCAACTTAAGTTGGTATGCCATATCAGGGTTTTAACTCCCTCAACAAATGATTGGCAACTGTGATGATATCTGATCTGCGAGTGGGATAGACTTCCATCCATTTCGAGAACTTAAAACCAATGTAAATCAGCATCTCAGTAAAGTCTGCTTGAAGTCTTGTAAATGGGCCCTCTAATTGACCAATATCGTTCATCACGGTCAAAGTCCTGTGACCTTGATTATTTCTCTGACACACTAAGCACCTGGCATATATACCATCAGCAACACTGCTAAATTAAGAGTTTTCTAAATATTTTCTGAACGTATTCAACATGTTGTCCCTGCCCGCATGACTCTGTTGATGTAAATATTTCCCCGATCAGATACAGCATTTCATCAGGAAGTACAAATTTATTTTCTGCATTTAAATACAACTCTTAATAATATTTCTTGTAACCCAATTTTTCACATCTCTTTTTCCTCTTCTGACACATCTTCCTGCAACTCTCTTAACTCATTAAAAAAAGTGTGAAGTTAATTCATAGAGAAACAATTTATATTCTCTGTATTTTGTACAGAATTTACTCTTGATTCTTCATCATCATTTTCTTGTACCACTGTATCTTCATGATTTGCACAATATTCGACCATCTGATCAGCATCTCTGCTGCTAAGTTTAACTAAATCATTTCAAGTCTTATAGGCAACATTTTTGATGACAGCAATTTCTTCTGGCTGCTGCATTGCTTCCAACAAATCTTAAATGTAAGCACTATTTTTTTATTGGCGTTGTCATAAACCTCTTTGTGACCACAGTTAACTGTATTCATGCACAATTCCTAAACCGTATTGACTGTCTTTATAGATTGTCACTTTCAAATTATTTGATAATGAGCAAGCTCTAATATATATCACTATTTCTGCCACTTGTGCTGAAGTTATATTTGGCAGGTATGGTGCTTCAAGGTATTCAGAAATGTAACATTCTGCATAGGCAGCTTTCAATGTTCCATATTGGTCTCTTAAACAAGAATAATCAACAAACAATGTTAGATCAGTCACTTCTAAGAGAGTCTCTTTTATGTCTGGTCTTGGCTTAGTGTATAAGTCAATAACAGCAATACAGTCATGATCAGCTTTGTCAACTATTTACCTCCCAATCTTTCCATGGTCTGTCTGAAATAGGATTCAATGTTGCTGGATTCAATATGTTGCACCTTCTGACTGAGATGTTTTCAGTAGCAAGAATGGCTTGCTCATAAGTTGAGTCAGTCTGCTGTGAGTCAAGTCCTGTGTTCTAATTCTTGTCAACAAGATCTCAAATGAATGAGGAACTTATACAATTAGCGTATGTCCTTTGTTCAATTGCAATGCAAACAGCTGCAACCGATTTCAAGTACCCTTGTAGACTACAGTTACTGGATCCAACACAGCAGAGAAATATTTAATTGGATGCACATGACCAACATACCCCTGTGTTAAAATCTAGCTTTGTAATGTTAAATATACCATCTAGAGGAAATCGCAAATCTTTATTGAAAGCAGTATAATCAAGCAATTCAGAAATCCAGGAACACATATAGTACCCAATGTCTGTCATCATATCGTATGCAGTAGTCCCTTCTACAAGAAATTCCTCACCCCAACAGGTTTAACAGTCCGACAGGTATAACTGTAACTGAACACATTTCATATATTTACTTAAAATAATCACAAAATCTACTAAAAATCACAATAAAGTGAATTAGCGAACAACAACTAATCCTAGTGTGGCTCTGTCGAATGTCAACTTATCACAGAGCGGCTCTGTCATTAACCAAACAATTAGATGGTGGCTTTGTGGTGACATCTCACCAACCCCAGCGTGGCCCCTGGCTGACTAACCAATCACACCCTGACTTGTTCATGAACCCTGAGAACCTTTTTAACAACTTTAAACTAATAAAACTCTTGTCTGCTTAACTTAAATAGGAAGAAAGTCACAGGATACAATAAAACAGTTCAGATTTCACAATTACCAACCTACAAAAGACCTACAAAAGACAAATGGAAACTATTTTCACAGTACCTTTCTAAAACCAGAATTTACACTAAGCAGACCCACGTCCAGCCAAAATCTACCCTGATCAATGCTCTAACTCCTTTGCACTTAGGTGTAAAGATACACCCACTAACTAAAACACACAACTTAGAAAGGAAAACTTGCTAGTTCAGAAACCTTTAACTGTGAGTATTCACTGCCTCACTCTACACATAATTTTATGTAAAACAACATCTCGAGATTTTGGATTTTGATTAATCCAATAACTAAACCAACCAATGTAAAAACAAATGAGATTACAAATATGAATAATACATCAAAACCGTACTCAATCCACCAATTGGACAAACAATAAGCATTGTATATCCAAACAACTCACACAAACAAAAATCCTTTCTGCCAACACATACATCTATAATACACATAAATCGATTCACCCCATTCAAACTTATACTCCAATTATTTAGGAATCCACTGAAAATCAGGTTCTGGGGGAATATCCTAAGGATGGGAGCTCTCACAATTCTGACAAAATACTCTCTCAGTCCTAGAGAAGGGTCAAGAATCAAGGGAAATCCTTTGGAGGGACTCCTTTTAAAAGAGGAGATGTTCTTATGCAGGCATCCTCTGATACTATTTTGAGGGAGTGGAACCCCATACCCCAATAATCAGGAATATACCCCAATAATCATGACACCCTGAAATTTCAAATACCATAATTTACCTTAGGAGTTTCCTCTTTTAAGTTGATCTAGTACATGCTTCTCTAAACGAGTAGATCATGAGCTACTGGTAGCTCTTCAGCTCTTCACAAGAAGCTCTACTGTGTACATCCAGGCCTAACAAATTAAAAGCTTTTGCTTAGTTGAATAAATACATGCATGTCAAAATTGGACAGTGTGCATTCGAGACAAAATTGTGTGTATTTTCAGAACTCAAGAGCCGGTGTTTGGGAGACTTATTAGTAATATTAATTTGGTGTCAGAGGCATTGCAGCTTGGGCTAATATACATTACCCACATAGAGTTTCTCCCTATTGACAAAGCATTTTTTACATTAATGCTGTGAAACGTGCATGATGCTCTAAGATGGTCATTGCTGACAATCTTGCATATGGTGCGCACTAATTTAATCTTTCCAGATGTTGTCAGTGTTAAAACTCTAAGGGCCATATGTAGGAATCCTAATTGCGCTCGCACATGCTGAAATTTGCAGAATTTCAGCATTTGCGATCGCAATTAGGGCAGTGTGCTATGTAGCACACAAAAACCCACATGCAAAATAAGAAATCGCAAAATTTGCAATTCCTTATTTTGCTATTGCATTTAAGGAATCGCAAATTGCGATCCTTAAATGCAATGTAGGAAGCACCCAAGTTGTGCGACTTTTGGATTAAGGAATTGCAAAATACCACCAACTTCTGGTTTGTGGTATTTTGCGATTTCTTTGAAAAATTCACTTTTTGGCATTTTTTAAAATGCCATGTGGGCATGTATGTGGGCCACATGTGCACACATGTCAATTTCAGGGGGTGCAAAAGGGTGTCCTATTGACACACTTACAACCCTGAAATTGCATTCTCAATTTGCGATTCTCTAATTGAGAATCGCAAATTGAGAAAATCTTCCCACTCATTCCTATGGGCCTTCTAGCCCATAGGAATGAATGAGAAGGTATTCCTTATTTACGAATCGCAATTTGCGATTTGCAAATAAGGAATAAGTGGGATTCGCAATAAAATTTGCTAATCCTACCTATATTTCATTTTGCGATTCTCTAACTGCGATTCCCTAAAATTCGCAATTTGAGAATCGCAAAATTATAATTACCTACATATGCCCCTAAAACTTTAAGTAGCTGTGGATGAGTCTGAAGGGACACAAGTAACTCTTACTACAGAAAAGTTTGGAGACCCCTCATCTAGCATAAGAGAACACCCCACCCAACATCAGTTTAGCAGAGTAACATAATAAGAGTTTTATTACAAAAACCTCAAAATCAAGCGGTACAGAATAAATGCAGTCAAAGCTCAGAATTGCAGAATTATACAGGATATTCAAAAGGTTAATAAACCATTCTAAGTCTCAAAGGAGCAGCCAAATCAGGAAAATGTGAACATTCCAAAGGAAAAAGTTTCTTCAAAATATAATTGTCAGAATCAGAAGAAAAACAGACAGCATCAATAGTGGAAAAGAAAAAGTATCTGTTAAAATAAATTGGACAGAGTGTCTGGTGTAAAAGAAAAGTCATCTCGCTCACCCTCAAAACAAGGGTTTCTTATACACAATTCTCGCATACGAAATTAGCTAAAGGCACCAATTCAGCATGGCATGACTAAAAATAGCTAATATTGAATATATCAGAGGTTGTAACATCACATTAATGCTTCTAGCACTGTCTCATTTGTAAGCAAAATTCGAGCAGCCTCAGAAACAAATCGTCATAGAAAGTTTGTGAGAAATACACCATTTCTAAACAATGGGCTTTAGACCAGTACAAACAATGCTAACCCAGCAGCAGAACTTCAACAGAAAAGCCCTAGGGTAGTTTGCAACATTTAGAATACCTGAAAGTTGATTCACAATGCATGAATGTTTTGGGAAAACACTGTATGATATCTTACTGTTTCTTGTTGCAACACCTGTGATGAGAAATGAAGCACTGAGAAACCTGATGGGAGAGGTGAATGTAGCAAAGAAACACAGAGAGAAATGGCATCCGTTCAACCAATATACCAGTTTTCACTCAAATGTGGCTTAACTAAAACATGTTAATAAGCAAACGTCTAAACCATATATCAAACTTGTTTCAATTGCATACGTATATTTCAATGTTTACATATATAATTCATCTTAAAATTCAATAATACTCAATGGGCCCGATTACCAACATTAGTAATACAGGTTTCCTAATTGCGATTATCTCAAAATCGCAATTACGAAATCGGTTTCCTGTTGTAGGAACCTTTTTATTTCCAAATAGCGATTCCAAGTTGGTAGAAAATCGACCTAATTCATGAATATTAATGAAGTAGTTTGCAATTTGTGATCCATTAGAGATCGCGGCCATAACAGGGATGGTGGCCTGCAGGGTTCAGCCAAACACTGTTAGAAACTTGGTCTCTAGTTGGCAGATCTTTGCACCCTTTCCAAGTAGGGAACCCAATCCTAGTCAGGGTAAGTCATATAAACAACCTAAATTACCTTTGCTCACCCTCTAGTAGCTTGGCACAGAGCAGTCAAGATTAACTTAAGAGAAAAAGTGTAAAGTATTGTTCAAGACTTAAATTACAGTCACACAGTGAAAACAGGACAAAAAGACTCCAGGCCAGTGTAGACAAATAAAGAATATTTATCTGAGTAAAACGAGACCAAAGCGATAGAAATCCAATAAGTAGAAGTCGAGATATGTATTTGTAAAGATTGGATTCTAAAACAGTGCTTAAAAATCAATAGCACTAAAAGGTTACTTGAGGTCGCTGTAGATCGGGGTAAATCCAAAGTTCAGTCCAACCATAACAGCGGACACGCTGGCTACAGGACCCACTGAAAAAGTACCTTGGATGGAGCAAGCGTCTGGATGGAAGTCTCAATACATCGGTTCCAATTCATGCAGTTGGGGAGATGCATCGAACTCGAGCCTCGCAGTCGGGTTCCACGGCATCATTGAACCCCTTACGATACAGGTGTGGTGGCATCATGGAGCCTGCAGTCCAGTCATGACCTTGGATCAGCCTTGCATCATCGTCATACCTTGCAGTCCGGTCTTGCGTCATTGTTGAGCCATGTCGTTTGATCGGCTCTGTGTCAACGTCGAAGGCATTACGTCAATTCCGATTGGCGCAAAGTCATCATTGTGCCGATTTTTAAGCAAAAACTGCTGCAGAACCCAGTTTTTGAGACCCAGAAAAAGGTTGGCACCTCAGGCAAGAGAGGACTCACAGATGGCAGAGTCCAGCAGCCGAAGTGGAGATGAATGAGGACTTCGATGGCCCTGAGACTTCAAGAACCTGGGGCAAACCAGCAAGCCCTTTGAGAAACTTGGGTTCATTGATGTAGAGAGCAGGTCCAGTCCTTTGCACTCCCAAGCAAGAAGCAGCAGGCAGCAAGCCACCACAGGAAGGCAGGTAGAAAAGCGACAGTTCCTCCTGCAAAACAGCAATCAGCAGGTAGCAGGCCAACACAGCAAAGAAGTTAGCAAATTGGCAGTCCCTCCTGCAGCAAAGCAGCTCTTCTTACAGACAGAATGTCCTTGGTTTCAGCAAAGTACTGATTTGGTGGCGTCAGGGGTCCAGTACTTATACCAGGTTGTGCCTTTGATGTAGCGGAGACTTCAAAGAGGCCTTTGAAGATGACACAGTCTTTGCCTTTACTGCCCTGGTTCCAGACTCACTACAAGGGGGTAAGCAGCTCTTTGTGTGGGAACAGGCACAGCCCTATTCCGGTGCAAATGTTAGTTCCTCCTTCCCAATCTACGACAGGAAGGCCCATCGGCCTGGTGATGGGCCCACAGGATGCAAATGTCACACCCCAGCTCCCTTTGTGTGACTGTCTAGTGGGACTGCACGATGTCCAGCTGGCACCGAACCCAGTCATGTATTCAGAGACAGGAAGAGGCACAGAATGGTTAAATGGTTAAAGTAACAAAATGTCAACTTTCTGAATGTGACATTTTGAGACTTACAATTTGAAATCCGACTTCACCATAAGATGTTATTTTAAATTGTGTGTCCAGAGACATCAAACTCCAAATCTTTATCTTTTCTAAATTGGGAATTACACTTAAAATATGTTTTAAGGCAATCCCAATGTTAACCTATGGGAGAGATAGGCATAGCAGTGGTGAAAAACCAACTTAGCAATGTTTCACTACTGGGACATTTAAAACGCAAAAGTATATGTCCTACCATTAAATACACTGCACACTGCCCATGGGGCTGCCTAGGGCCTACATTAGGGTTGACATATGAAATAAAAAGGAAGGTTTGGGCCAGGCAAGTAGGTGTCATTGCCTGGTCGAAATAGCAGTTTACACTGCACATGTAGGCTCTGCAGTGGCAGGCCTGAGCCATGTTTAAAGGGTTACTGGACTGGGTGGCTGCAAGCCCACTAGCAGTATTTAATTTACAGGACCTGGGCACATACAGTGCACTTTACTAGGGACTTATAGGAAAAATGTAATATGCCAACGGAGGAAAAGCAAATATTACCACAATTTGAGTACAGAGCATATGCACTTTAGCACTGGTTAGCAGTGGTAAAGTGCCCAGAATCCTAAAACCAGCTAAAATGGAGTGAGCAAAACATGAGGTCAGAAGGCAAAAAGTCAGGGAAGACGACACCAAGGGTCCCAGGTCTAACAACCACTGTGACTGTGATTGCTTTTAAAACATAGTCCATTCCCTTAAAGGAAAACAGGATGTGCTTCAAACAAGAAAATGAAACGTTTAAGTTTCATTTTTTAAGAGAAGGCAGTGGTCCCTTGGACCACTGCCTTCTCTTAAAAAATATTAGCTTTTACATTGACTTTCTCAAAGAGAAGGTGTCTCATGGAGACCCCTTCACATTTGCGAATGGGTTACCATCAATTTCGAATTGGTGGTAAAGTGTTACTGATTTGCGATTGGAATTGGGTTGCACAATAATAGTACATACCATTCCAGTTCGGTATTTTGAAGGGAAGGTCTAAACACGTCCCTTCCAAATATTGAATCAATATGCATTCTTAAACCCAAAAAGTGATTCGGTAACATGTTACTGAATCGCAATTTAGGAATAATACATACCAAAATGCCTTTTGGCCTTGACAAACAGCCTGATTCTGTGAATCAGGCCATTTGTGAATGCAAATAGACTTGATCCATCTGGCCCAATGTTATTTCCAAAGTGAAAAATAATTTTTCAAAATTTCTTCCACACTATCATGACTAAGATCCTGCATGCTCCCAGGAAGAGACAGAACACTGCCAGACATCAAGGCATGCACAATGCACGGCGTTCGAGGTCTACTCTGGTGTATTAAGGCACCCAGTACCTGCTTGCCTTGTAATGCAACATAACTTAGTGTAGCTCTTTAGCCCCAGCCTGCAACTAAATCATAAGGAGGATGAGTGGCCGAACCAGTGGGCACTGACCTGCCCTCAAGGGACTGTTAGTGCAATGGGGGACTGCTGTTAGTTCGGTAGGTGCATCTGCTATGTGGATGACCACACCTAGAAAACACAATCTGTCCTGAAAACTGAAAGCTCTGCTGCCTGATTTCCATCCTTGCCCATGTTATCAAGCAATAGAATTCATGTTATGGGAAGCCAGTCAAAAACTCCTGCATACTTGGTCCATCATGTCTGTCAGCCAGATGCCCCACAACCAACATCTCGGTATTGCAAGTCACCTAACATCCATAGAAAGACCTCAAGGCTGCTGCTTCATACATATGTCCTTCTGCACAGGTAGCTTTCTTGCCATTACAGAAAGCAGCACCCCTGCTGCTGTACACCCCTGAATAAAGATCAGAAACTCCAAAATGTCCCTGATGAGGGACGAAATGTGTCATGATTGCCTCACTAGAATGCTTCGCCCTATTGAGAGGGAAGAAAATTAAAGCCTGCTCGCAGGGTGCACATACTTTACCATCTAGAGACCTTGTTGGTGCATTCCCAAAGAAGATGCACACCTGAGCCCCTAGAAAAAGAAAAAAAAGGTAAAGTCCCCTCACACTGGCAAACTAGTAGACTATTCAAGCTCAGAATAAAAGGAGAACCAGCAATAGCCTCTGTTCAGGATAGATCACTCCAGAAGACCACAACCATAACCCAGTTGTACCACTGCCTGTGAGTACAACCAAAAAAAAAACATGACTGCAGGCCAATGACATCCTGCAACATTGACTTTGTGAAGACCTAGTAGGAGGACCCAGAGTAAGCTGCATGCTAGTGCAAACAGGGTGCTTACCCCTAGCTTTCCAACTACCTTGTCTAGGCACCATCATCAGCTGCCTTGCAGACCATGGCATCGATACTGAGACTCATTGATGCTTTGCACAGGCCGAAGACTTTCAGGGCCAGCAACTCACAGATTCACTGGGATACACTGGGTCCTCCAGTTACCACCACCAACCCTCGACGCACCAGGTAAGAACCTCTGAACCCATGGGCAAGCCCTCGACAAGTAGTATAGCCTTCCTGCCGGTTTTGAAAGTGCATCAACGTTGTCACCTTTAGAGCATTTCGCAACTTGACTGGAGTCAGCACGTCAACATCACACCAAAGACCAAGAAATACCCATGACACTCCAAAGCAACAGCTGAACTGTGACAATCTGCTCACCCCTTCAGTATCCTGGTCCAGTCTTCAGCACGCCTTGACAATGTCCCATCTACGCCTCAGTGTTCTGCAAGTGACTAGGCAGTGACTCATCTGAGGTCTTGCAGCAGCCTGCACACGCAACCCCAACAGAGCCCACACGCAACCCCAACACAGCCCACAAACCCATGGTCAAGGAGCCTCAACAAGCAAGAGATAGACTTGGGGCTGCTCCACTAAAGGATACTGAAGTGGGAGGAGGCTCAGAGGTGGATGTCTGAGGCTTGTCAACAAGTTTCGAAGTCCTGCCAAGACTCTGCTCAGAGAGTAAAGCACCACAACAATAGCAAGCTCTGCAATGGACTCCCGCAATGCTCCTGGTGCACTATTTAAACTTTGGTCCCTAACTTTGAACTATTCTGAGCCTCGGCAAGACGGGAAACTCTTTTCTCTACAGACATGAACGTGATGTGATAGTTTAAACAGATCCTGGACTTATCCACATCATTGTTCGTGCCCTGAATCGCATGAGGTTAAACCAAGAACTTGAGCGGCAATGTCCTCTCGCATCGTTGTCCAGATATTCCCTGTTGTCATACTGATTGGCATTGAGATTGAGTCATAGTGGTGTCTTGTTTGTTTGGTTTGCTCTTTGTTCCACTGTTGGATTGTTTGACATTCCTTTTGTTTTTTGGAAGCATGTAATGTCTAATGATGTCACAGTGCAGCCCCCTCCCATAGGGCTGCTCTATATTCACTCACACTCATCCAAACAGGTGTCACTGGTCAGGTGACCCTGCACATAAAAGGGGGCTGGGCGCACGTGCTATCTCTCCAGTTGTACACAGTATGGCAGTGTCTGTGCCATTCCTATTTCCATTATGTGGTCTAAAGACCACAACACCACAGCAATGTGCTACCTATGGCATACATGCCAAGAGACCCGATTCAGGCAGGCAACTCACGATTTTTAAAGACCATAATGGTTTTATTTTAGTGGTCTCAAAATAAATTCTTCCGATTTTATTTCCAAAATCTCCCTCTCACCAGGTTTAAAATGTTGGCACGTATGCTATGGGATTCACAGCGCACAAGCGCTCGAGAATCCATTTGATGATGGTGGCTATTGTGTTGTAGAAGATCACATTGCATTGATTTTATTGAATTTCTTGGATAACTGAAAATGTGACGGTCGGATTACAAACGCGATATTAAACCTTCATTTTTATGCACACCTGCTCAAATTCGACTTGGTACAAACCTCTGCAAAAAAAGAAAGGGGGAAACAATCTCTCATTTGACCATGAACTTTCGATGATCTAGTTAGCGTAACTGTCAAGCGTCCCGCGGTCTTTTTGAAAAGCAGGGCTTGTCCACGCTGCCCTCTGGCCAACTTCCGTGGGACTAACGCTGAGCCGGAGCCGTCAAGCTGCCTGACAGCTTGTCACCCACGAGCCTGCCTTCATTTACAGGCAGTCTCCATTGCTCGGCGGCGTCTGCCACGGTAACTCCATCCTCTTCCAAGCCGCTCCTGTTTGCATTTAACACTCGGGTTAATTTTCATCAGACTTTAAATTTAGCCATCACTTATTTCAGGGAGCTGTCAGCCGGCATATGGAGGCGAGTGGGGAGGAGGGGAAACCCTTTCGAATTTTCTAATAAAGCCGAATATGTTGAATGTGAAACAAAAAAAAAACACACTGCAATATCCAGCCAGGCCCCGCTGGGGGACCAGGGTCAGGAAAGTATAGCAGAGTGGATTAGCTGTGCTGTGGCATCTGAGCACCTCAGGAGCTTCTTGACATATCAAAAAATGATGGAAAGACACAGTTCAATTTGTCCCCCTTTTATAAAGGATAATTAACCTGTCAGTCTCCTCGCGTTAACAACTTCATTAAATGGGAACGGGTGCAGCCAGCCCTTGTCTTGTTCCAAAAGAAAACACAGGGCATTGGTGGACCCTGCAAAAAGGGGCGGGAGAGCGAATGATATTTCACGGCGACAAAAAATTGGAACAGGCAGTCTTAAAATGACATAATCAGCTTGACTTTAATATGACCCACTAAAAGTAATTTCCTTAGCCCAGATGAAGTTAAAATATGGTGGGGACCAGCTGAAGGAAATGAAGTCGCTTAGATCACGACACAAGAAATCAGGGTCACGTGCACTGTTGAACTGCACAATCTTTGCTCTTTCAGTCCAATAAAAAAAGGGACGTAGTTTTCAAAAACGAAAAAACTCCGCTTATTCTAAAGTACAAACATTAATTAGAACTGACAGCAATTAACCCAATCAATTACAACGTACCTGATGCATGGAGCAGAACCGTGTTGTAGGTTAGCGTGGTACATAAGTACAACTTCTAATAATTAATCAGACGAATTTAGCGGAATTGCGTGCATTTGGTTTTTATCTATTCCATTAATTTAATTTTTGGAATAAAGTTATTCCAAACATGTTTTTAGTAATGCTTAATACAAAAGGAACTGCTTATGCTTGCGTGGCCTGTTCTGTAATCCACATTGCGCAAGCACACATTTTGCGCATGAATAATCTTAAGGGGTGCTCTCCCATCGGCTCCATGAAAGTGACAGTATGTCTTTGCACCCATGTCTGCTCACCACCACTTGGGCCCAGGTGAAAATATATGGCGAGGCTGAGTGTACGCCAGAGATGAAGTAGTGCACAGATAGTGAGGTTACCTTTTGAGATGATTGTAAGGTTCCCAGTGATTGCCCAACATGCAGGTGGGACCAACTAAACTGTACCTTCCAGTGGCTATTCCGGAGACCAGTTTGAAAGGCAGGCTGGGTCCACTGGCGGTGAAAGTCGGAACCATACTTTCAAAACTGCAGCTCCGTGTTACACTTCTGTGCCAACCCCAGCGACGCAGCAGCTACAAACTCAAAAGTTTGCACCAGGCCAGGTACTGGTAGAGCTCATTAGGTCTCGCCTACGCAGCACACATGCACTATTTAGGAGGAGACCGCTTGTAATTGATTTGCTTTTTCAGGCAAAAACGTGCACATGTTGTATTGCTTTCAATGGCAACGCGTGGACGTTTGGCGATTCTCTTGTGGGAGCGAGCTTTGAAACCATCTGTTTGTAATTAGCTTGCAAACAAGCTCTCCCTCTCTTTATTAGCCCTGCCCTACACTTCTCTTCCCACGCTCCCTCTTCTTTCCTCTCACCCTCTCCATATCTTTCCTTTTCCTACGCCCGCCCTCCCTCCCTCACATGTTTCGCTCTCCCCTTGGGTGGCCCAACAACCTCCTCTTCTTGTCTTCCATGACAATTCATTGGATGGAGAAGTGGAAGTGCAGAACAAAGAATGCAGGCAGCACAGTGAGTGTTGCTTTTTGAAGTTGGTTGGCTGCTATTCAGTGATATCGTTTACTCTGCAGTTCAAAGGTTATAGACACTCAAATGATTCTGCCATAAATATGGGGGCATCTAATTTCTGTTTTGACTTGCTTTTGGGGGGTTCTGGAGGAGAAAGTATAATATGTTGACGTTTCTTCATTCAAAGACGAGTGGGAGGGACGCACTGTGCAGGAAGAGTTGCTAGGTAAGGTTAATATCCTGGTCTGACTGGGCAGCTGGGCGTTCCCGTGCAAGGACAGGGTCTTCTGATCTCTGGCATGGTTTTCACTCATGGATAACACAGATTAATTGTGTTGAAACGTGCTCCTCTTCTCTTATGTCTCTATGCGGAGAAACAATCACATCTCGTGCCCCTCTAATCGCCGGAGGTCTCCTTGGAGCGCCCCCTCGACCAAGTGGTACAGGCCGGCCACTTTCATCCCAGCCCTCACTGCCAGACACAAGGGCCTCTGCAAACAAGGCACCATCCTTTCAGCGCCCTCCCCCACCTGATGAACCCTAGACGCCGTGTTAAAATGCTATTTTATCACTTTATCGGGATAATAAGGTTAAAAGCGCCTGCCTGCCGAGCGCAGCCTGGCGTGCCCTGCTGCCCACGAGCGGACCACCCTCACAAACACTATGCACCATCCCTTTGACACCTTCCCACAAGGACACGTTAAGTTCCACAGGGACCCCCACGAGTGGCATCTTTACTGGCACTCAGATCAATAACCAGTTTTCGACTTCATCACACCTTCATAACCTGCTGCTCCGGTGTCCAGGGCTGAGCAACCCAACATCAGCACCAACAGGTGTAAGAACAAGCAAAGGGCCGTAAAGCTTATATACTCGGGGTATGTGTACAGTCAGGAACACATTCTTTTTGCTGCACTCTCGGTAGTTCCAATCAGATGTGATGCACTAACAATCTCCAGGGCTCACACATGTACATTGTCAAGTTTCTCATGGCACACAAAGTTAACAGGGATATTTGAATAATTAAAATTCTCAGCACCCAAAAAAACTAGCATTGACATAGCCAATAGGTTTCACCTTTGGGGCCTTATAAGTGTTTCGCCATGCAACAGTTGATGTTGTTGCACCAAGGGTATTGTACTGGATAACTTATGAGGTCCCAAAGGCGAGACCTATTGGCTATGCCAATGCTTGTTTTTTCCAGTGATCAGTCTTAGTCAGTGCCACGTGACCAGACAACGGTTCCTCTGGTGCAGAGCAAGATTTTGAACCGGATTAGTGTAATACAGCACCTGGGGTCGCACCATGAAAACAAATAGATATGCGCTTGCATGAAATTTAGAAATTCGTCAGCTGGATTTCTGATTCAACAGAGTTTTGAAAGGTTCACCATAATGTGAGATTTTTGCTTTGAGTAAGCAAGCAGCATTTGGCCTTGAGGTGAGGAGAGACACTGGGGGAGGGGGTGTGAGCATCTGTGCCTGGTCTGGGCCCCCCCAAGATTTTGCCTCGCTGTTAGCCCATGGTTTTCTATTTGGGTATTACCGGCCCATGGAGGGGCTTTCTTATGATTAAAGGTGTGAGCTTTGCCTGCCTCTACCATGTCTCATCCCAAAGCGATATCATCATTATTAAATTGATGCTGTGCCTGAGAGCCCTACTCTTTCTACGAAGATATTGTTGAGTCTCAACCCTGGTGATGCCTGATATACTGGGGCTCACCATTGTCCCTTCTCCAACCACTCATTCATTGACACTTTGCAAGGTTAGGTCCAGCTGGGTGGGGATCCTGGATGAGGGGGGTCAGCCAGGCGGTAAGCTTTGAAACAGCTGGGTGATTGGGTGTCTCCCTTGCTTTCTACCGCCACTACACCCGAACGTACACAGCTTTAGCTTCAACCTCTTTGGTGAGACTGGTCTCAAACTGATTGCCAAACTTCACCTTCCAGCTTTCTGCCCTCCACCACACTTTGAGGGGAATTCATCCCACGTCCCGCTGCTCGCGCTGCTACAGGTCATGGCAAGCGGGTCAGACCCCTGTCTCCTCTGCCCCCAACACTGGACATTGAACATGGGGAATGACAAACTGGTGAAAACTCATACTTCTTAGCCACGCATTGACCCGTACACCACCCAGCTGTGGTGTCAGGAAGAGAAGCCTCAGACAAATCCTCCCCTGGGGAGGGAGATCGAGACAACATTTTACAGGCCATCCATACCTCACGGGCAGTGGTAAAAAAAAAATTGGGTAGGTGCGAGTGAAAGGGGTGCTTCTCTGCCAGGATCTCCGCAACACCACCAGGCGCACAACCAAAGTGGAGAGCTGCCTCTCCATGGTGGAGAACAAAGTTGCTGACCTTAAAGCCAAGGAGACTCGACTTCTCCACCGCACAAAAATATTCCATCATCACATTGAAGATGCAGAAAACCACTCGAGACGCAATAAATTGCACTTCATAGACTTTCCGGAGGATGCAGAAGGAACTTGAGCAGCGGAGTTCCTGAAGTATTAGCTGAAATCCTGGATATCAACTGTGCGGTTGTCACCCTGGTTCACTCCGGAGCTCACCCACAGTGCTCCTGCCCCCAGGCCACCTGCTGGTGCTTCGAGCTGTCCTATGATTGCATGCTTACTTAACTTTAAAGATAGGGATTTGATCCTTCATGAAGCTGAAGCGCAAACTGACCTCCCCTGCCAAAACTCAAAAATCTTGATCTTTCCAGATTACTCCTGGGAGGTCCAGGCCCACCGCAGGTCTTACTACTCCGTCAAACATAAGCTATGGGTCCTGCACCTGTCTTATGTTCTCCTCTGTCCCGCGTATCTGAAGGCGACACCTGCCGCACTGCCTCCATCATCCTTACGTCTATCGTATATTATGGATGTACAATTATACTGTTCTAAATGAAATATAAAAATAACAAAAGTTAAATATGAGCTATATATAAAATAATAAAAAGAAATATGCTTTGATATATACATGAGTGTATAGCCATTCTGTTAAAAGAAGGTGGTTCTTGTTTTTTCTAATTCACCTTACTTCAGAGAAACATAAAATTGGTCTACTGTTGAATCAATGCCTAGCTAAATTCTTCCTTATTGTATAATTTCCCTATGTTTAGCTAGTCGTTAATATAGGGGTCCCTTGCTTCTTAAAAAAAGGTTATGCCCGAGGAGCCCAGGGAGTGGTGAATCCGATTAGACCAATTGATAGACATAATGCAGAAAAATGTCAAACAATCGCACCAGTACAGAAATCTGGCCTTAAATCCATTGCTTGTTTGCTCCCCATGCCATTCCTATTTAAAGCCAGCCATATGCAAACCAGTCTTGACCCTGCTCACCATGGGAACAGTCCAGCCAGAACTCCCAGGCCATGTCCTCCCTGGACCGGAAATAAGCATCCTGGGACCGGTTTTTGGAAATCACCCATTATCAGCCAGGCTAGCTTGATTCCAGTGGCATGGAGAACACTGGACCCATATCTAGGCATACCCGTCCCTCTCAAGGTGACAAATTCAAAAAGAACAATTGATGGACAGAATGCTGAATGATGCAAACATTCACCCCAGCACAGAGATCTAGGTCTAAATCCATAATGTTTTTTGATCACCTGCCATTCCAGTTTAAACCCAGCTATATGCAAATAAGTCTTGACTCTGCTTCCCATGGGAACAGTCCAACCCGAACTGGGAGGCCAGGTTCTCACTGGACCGGTAACAAGCATACTGGGACCAGTTTTGGGGCATCACCCCTCAACCAGGCTAGCTTGACTCCAGTGGCACAGCGAGCAAGAGACCCACATCTGGGCATACCCTTGACCACTCAAGGTAACAAATGTAAAAAGAACAATTGTTGGACAGAGCGCTGAATAACATCAAACATTCACCCCAGTACAGAGATCTGGTCCTAAATCCATGATTATTTTGCTCCCCATGCCATTCCAGTTTAAACCCAGACATGGGTCCCTTGCTCGCTGTGCCAACGGATTCAAGTTAACCTGGATGATGAGGAGTGATACCCGGAAAGCGGTCCCAGGATGCTGGTTTCCAGTCCTAGGATGACCTGGCCTGGCAGTTTAGGTTGGACTGCCAGGCCAGCCTGGCAGTCCAACCTGCCAGACTGGGTTTAAACTTGGGTGGCATAGTGAGTAAAAGAATGATGGATTAAACCCAGATCTCATGACTTGGGGTAAGTGGTTGAAATGTTTTAGCACTCCGTCCATCATATTGTTATAATTGCACTAAGTGGCCAAGAGTATGCCCATATGGGGGTCACTTGCTCGCTGTGCCACTGGATTCATGCTAGCTTGGCTGATTAGGGGTTATACCCTGAAACCGCTCCGAGGATGCTTGTTTCTCATCCAGGGAGGACCTGGCCTGGCTGTTTGGGCTGGACTGTTTCCAGGAGGAGCAGGGGCAAGACTTATTTGCATGTGGCTGGATCCAAACCGGGGTGGCATTGTGAGCAAAAAGAATGATGCATTAAACCCAGATCTCAAGACTGGAGGTGAGTTGTTGAAGAGATTCAGCACTCCACCCATCATCTTGTTGTGCTTGCTATGTTTGCCCTAAGTGGTCAAAGGAATGCCCAGGCGTGGGTCCCCTGACCTCTGTGACACTGGATGCAAGCTAACCTAGCTGATGAGGGGTGAGACCCTGAAACATGTGCCAGGATGCTTGTTTCTGGTCCAGGGAGGATCTGGCCTGGCAGATCAGGCTGAACTGTTCCCCTGAGGAGCAGGGTAAAGACTGATTAGCATGTGGCTGGGTCCAAATTGAGGTGGCATACTGATCAATAGAATGATGGATTAAACTCAGATCTCATGACTGGAGGTGAGTGTTGAAAAGTTTGAGCAATCTGTCCATCATCTTGTTGTGTTTGCTATGCTTGCCCTAAGTGGCCAAGGGTATGCCCAGATGTGTATCCCTTGCTTGCTGTGCCACTGGATTGAAGCTAGCCTGGCTGATGAGGGGTGATATCCAAAACCGGTCCCAAGATACTTGTTTCCGGTACAGAGAGTACCTGGCCTGGCAGTTCAGGCTCAACTGTTCATATGAGGAGCAGGGTCAAGACTGATTTGAATATGGTTGTGTCCAAAATGGGGTGGCATAGGAAGCAAGAGAACAATGGATTAAACCCAGATTTCTTGACTGAGGGTGAGTGGTTGGAAAGTTTCAGCACTCCGTCCATCATCTTGTTGAGTTTGCTATGTTCACCCTAAGTGGCCAAAAGTATGCCCAGACACGGGTCTCTTGCTCACGGTGCCACTGGATTCATGCATACCTTGGTACTGAGGAGTGATACCCTGAAACCGGTCCCAGGATGTTGGTTTTCGGTCCTGGGAGAACCTGGCCTTAAAGTTTGGGCTGGACTGTTCTTATGAGGGGCAGGATTAAGACCAATGTTCCCTCTAATTTTTTTCCTCTGTGTGCGGCACTGTAAGGTCTTTCTGCGCTGCAGCCAAGGCCTAGGAAACAGTACACGTTTGTGAGTGAAGAGTCTAAAGAAAGGGGCATGGCCAACATTACAGTGAAAATGGCGATGGGGCGCTTTTACACAAAGTGTAATAAAAATAAAGAAAGAAAGAAAGCTTTTGTAGCGCGCCCGGTGAAGTGAAAGTGGTTGTTAAATCAATAAATAAGCGCAGCCGCTAAAGTGAAAGTGGCCTGCGTTGTAAATTAAATAAATAAACAAATAAGCACAGCTGCTAAAGGGAAAGCAGACAGCGCCATAAATTAAATAAATAAGTGTGGCCGCTATAATAAAAAATGGACCGTATTGGAAATGAAAAAATACTTGAGTAAATTACATGATATAAAAGGTCCTTAAATACAATAGCCCAGCACACTTAAACCAAATCGTAAGTAGTCAAAAAATAATTAAACCTATATGTCAACATTTATCATTCATATATCAAGGTCAAAAAATGGCAATTCCAGCAGACGTTGTATCTCCAAAACCTTTATTAATGACTTCTTTTTTTCTCTTTTTTTTCAACAAGTTAAAAGATTGTAGCCACCGTGTTTCATCCTCGCGGACTTCTTCAGGGCAGGACAGAACACTCTGTCTAAAATCTTCAACATATATTTCCAATTTATAATTTTCCTTTAGATCTAGAGATGCGTCATTATCTAGTATCTCAGATGTGGAGCAACATCAAAATCTGTTCTCCTCAATTCAGAGCCAGAGCGATTAAATCAACCATTTCCAAGAGAAGTATATATCTTATATTTCGAATACAAAGAGAGCGTACAGCTGTCCTCCTAGGGCGAGGTGCATATCATTATTGATCAACAAGGTTTAAAGCAAGGGTATCCTCTATGTTATTTATTGTGTAACTGAACCAGTCTTTCGTCCGGCCGGCAGGGCATCAATGTTCGCATAGACGCCACGCCGGCCGGACGAACAACTGGTTCAGACAATTTTGGGATACCTTGTATCCTAGAAGATTGAGGGGTTTTGAATCTCCAGTCCCTATCACCTTGTGCACTAAGATTATGATTACTCCACTAAGGATAGGTGCAATCTATCGCTGCCTCAACCCCTTTTCCATTTCTATTGAAATTATATAAAAGGTGGTGGAGTGCTGTGACATTGTGGGTGGAATAGGGAATATCTGTAAAGAAAACCGTGCTCACCCACTAGATAAAGCAGACCGCATAACAGCACAAGAAAAAAGTCCAGTTGTTATGGGAGGATACAAATGCAGACAAGACAGTACCAAGGAGGGACTACTAAACCTATTTATGAATGAAAAGCAACGATTTTGAAATTACAGTTACAGGAGCCAATTGAAAAGTTGGCTGGGAAAAGCTTAGAAAAAAACAGATTAAAAAAACAGGCTATGTTTTATAAAATAGAATTCAGGTTAAACTCTTTACATTAAAGAATTTTTATTTTACAAAAATGTGCTTTATAATTGAGCCCAAAATGACATTTTCTTGGTGATCCAGCTACATTAGTTTCATAATTGTATACAAGCATCATTAAAACAGATAAGATGTCACCTCACCTGGGTCAGACACTGAAACCCATGTGCTTTCACGCTGTTCCACATGTGGCTGCTATTTCAACTATTCTAGTCCTACATGGCAATGGTCTTGGTGCTGCATGACAGTGGTCTTGGCGAGCACCTCTCCATCGATAATTTTTGGCATCCTCACTTCACCTACTTCGTTTTAGATAAGGCATTTATTTTATTTATAACGTTTTATATATTACTAACATGACCAAGAGGGTATCAGAGAACTTTACAAGTGGTAAGGAAGGAAGTAATAGCAAACCAACAACAAAATCAAGAGCGAAACAGAATGTGGTGGGTCCCAAAATGAGGCAAGAAGCCACCTTAGGGACCAAGCCGCGCACAAAATATACATGATCATAGAAGTCCAATGCTTTACATGGTACAGCAAATGAGGGCTAATGTGGTAGGCTACTAAAGTACATGAGCCTTAGAACAAGAACGTGTTCATTAGTAGCACTTGGACTTAATTTTTAAATGATACGGTTGACTTCTCAGAATCCATTACATTGATGTACAATTAATTATATAGATGATTATATCGGGACTGTGATTACCAGAGAATGTTTCAACACTGAAAGTAGTAAGTACCAGACTAAACGATAGTGTAAGGAATATTGTTAGGTGTGCTTAGTTAAGGGGCAGTGTTTGGTTTAAGTGAAGGGTTCGAATTTGGTTCAGCTCTTGGGTAGGCTTATTCTTCAGTTTAAGGTCTGGGAACTGTTGTGGCAATACTCAAAATATATTCACCAGAACTATATAGAGCCCGCAGGCATACATCACAGAGGTGTTTACATCAGGCATAATGTACCACTTTTGTGGTGATCTCGGGCACAAAAAAACAAGAGCAAACATATCTTCAATGTAATGTTCCAAGATATAATATCAGCACTATGACAACTGGCATATGCACAAAACAACAATGTAATGCTCCCAGGTGCAAACCACCACCGCAGGAAGATCCGACATACATATTAAAATTAAACAGGCACATACACGACATGTCACTACTGGGATTACCAATGGCACACAACATTCCTAATGCAATATTCCTATACACAAAACACCACAACTGGGTACATAGCATGCTGGAATAATCCCAGATGCAAAATATCACCATCGTAAAAATTTCAAGCACTACATATGAGCATTGTGATATGTCAATGTACAGAATACTGCCACTTATGATAATGCCAGGAAATAACTGCAAATCATTTTCACAAAATATCACAGTAGTGCTGGGCACTTGCAAAAAAAAAGTTTGGACTGTAATGATCTCATGTATGAAAAAAAATCAATTAGATGGTCTCAGGCTCAACAAAGCATCGGGGAAACCCCTTGTGCAAGATGTCACCTGTGTAAGCATATATGCAAACCATTACCAGTATGGTAATTCCATGCACAAAATGCCACCAGTGTGGTGATGCAAGGGACACTAACACTAATGAACATTCGATTATCTATAAAACCATCAAGACATTCTCAGTTTTGTACATCAAAGATGTTTCCTTATAGCCCAGGACAAAACTGTTTCATGTATCATTTTCTAACGTTAACGATTTTAAAACCATAACTTGCACCTCCCAGAACCAAAAGATATGAATAAGCCAAATACAGATGTCTCTCGATCTTGGAGTTTTAAGGATCTACAAAAAATGTGGGCCTTGCGGATCTCTGATGTAGGCCTACTTATTTGTTTATTTATACTTATACCTAAAAGAAATGCATCAAGTTCAAAAGCATGATGTGTGTTTTACACGTTGTGCTTTTAAACTTGACGCAGGTTTTTTTTGTTAATGGAGTGCGGCCGGGGGGCTCATTGTGGGCCTTTCTAAAAATATTTCTGTTACTTCAAGAGCATGACAGTGCTGTGATTAAGAGGAATACTTTCACAAAGGGCCAAAAAATTCCTGCAGCCTCGCTCCATAAGTTCAAAAGCACGACGTGTAAAACACACGCCGTGTTTGTAAACTTGTTGCATTTCATTTCTTAATAGAGTGTGGCTGCAGGCTGTTTCTTGGCCTTGGTGAAAGTATTTCCGTTAATTGCAGCAGTGTCATGCGCTGCATTATCAGAAATATTTTCCAACAATGGCCCACAATCAGCCCCCAGTCGTGCTCCATTAAGAAAACAAATGTAGCAAGTGCAGGAGCTTCTTGTTGTTGAATGCTTGAACAGGCTGCTGGTAAAAGGAAGCTTAACTGCCACTCCCATCGATGCGACCACTCTCTCAGGCGATCTGCTGTGTGCGCGCTTCACGTAGGACACTGTGCGCTGGGGCTAAAAGAGGTGCGCGGGCGCGCACCTTAATCAGAACATAGGCTAGGACTGATTTGCATAAGGCAGTGTCCAAACTAGGGAAGCATAGTGAGCAAAAGAACAACGGATTAAACCCAGATCTCTTGACTGGGTGTGAGTGGACCCGGCCTGGCGGTTCATGCTGGACTGTTCCCCTGAGGAGCAGGGTCAAGACTGATTTGCATATGGCTGGGTCCAAACTGGGGTGGCATAGTAAGCAAAAGAACAAAGGATTAAACCCAGGTCTCTTGATTGGGGGTAAGTGGTTTAAAAGTTTAGGCACCAGGGTAGTGTCAGAACACTGACATTGTAGTGTAGCTCCTATTTTCCCAATAGGCTCTGCGCATTGGAATAGTACCTACAGCAGTAAAGGCCTAGGCCAGACGTTAACTAGGTCTACTACTGTCGATACTAGACTTAATTTTTGGGTTTGCCAGCTAAGCTCAGAGTTCGCTAGAAACTTTCTCGAATGTTCAAGGAAGGATTAACTCCCCTGATTAGACAAGAAGGGATTTAGTTTCTGACAACCATAGAACATGACAACTTTGCTCTCCCCTAATCAAGAGTCAATCTCAAGAGTCGTGTGAGCACAAGGCAATTATTTTACTCAGTCAGTACGTGCATTCTTAGTCTCATCAGAGTGTAGAGAAAAGGAGGAGACGGGCGTGTTCAATAAAAGGTGTTATTTATTGATCAGTCTCTTTTCTCGTACAAGAGAAATGGATCGATATTATTGCAATACTTATAGTTAAGTAAAGTGCATACATTAGAAGCAATAGTATAAAATAATACTGTAAAAACATTGATATGGTTTCTGAGCCATATGATGTTTAAAATGATTAAAATATATTTACATACACATATACATTTGACTAAACGTACTCAACTGGTGTTTCTAAATACGCCTACCCCGTGTACCTGACCTAAGTCTAATACGTGGGCGGGAATAGAAAGTTACAGTTTAAGTTAAGTTTGTTTTTGCCAAGTGGATAACTAAAGAATTCTCTAGGAGGGGTTATTCAGTTCTGTACCTGGAATTTAGGATGAATGAGGAATGGTATCTCTTTCTCTGCTCTCGATATTCCAGGCTGCCTGCGAGGGCTGCCCAGAAGCGCCGGTGCTGGGTCTCTCGGCTTGAGATAGCAGCGCGTCTCTCAGCGCGTCAGGAAGGCGGGGCTGCTGCCTGCGGGGTCTGCTTCTGCTCTCGGCTTCGGCAAGTATGGCTGCTCCGTCTTGTCACCACGCGCGTGTTTGCATAGGGCAAGGTCGGCAATATTTATACCTTAAAGGTGCCGGGATTGACGTAAGGATGGACATAGGTACGTCAATAAAGATGTCATACGACTTGCTCGTTAGCACATTCTTTACTAAAGTTCTCTGTGAAATCAAAACAATGGCCGCACGGATTATCCAGGTTGTCATAGGTTTGATTTGTTATGAGAACGTCGTATGCCTTATCAGGGGCTGGAGGAATGTCGCTTGTCTAATTAGATCTCAAGCGTTATGACCTAATCAGATAACACGTTCCTGTGCCGTAGTGTGACTGCGTCAGATAACGGTATCTGCATCATGGGGGTTTTCTTGCCTCATGGGCTGACTGTTAGTTAACTAGCTAGTAAGTTTAACCAGAATAGGGTCAGGAATAGGGGGATCGATTCAGAACCTATAGAAATACACGACACCCACTCCACGCTAACTATGGTCATATCTACTAATCTATGCATAGTATAACATAGTACAACATACTATAGAGTATAGTGTATACCTTACCACCCCAAAATACATAAATGCATTTTGAAATTTTCAAATATACTGAAAAATTGCAGTCATATATATTGTATGCACTTAAGCTATGAATTAAATGCAAAAGTAAACACGCATTGTTATGCATTATTGTTTGTGGTATATGAGAAATACACATGAAATGGCTCTTAATATGGCTATACAGAAAAAAAGTCGAAACCATTTCATCACATAAAATATATCGTGAACATACCAGCGGGCAGCTAAAGTCTATATAAAGTATCTAAAATAGAAATCTTAGTTCTCTAGGAATAGTTTCTTACTTTAAGCAGAAGATCAGTGTCCCGGGGAAAAAATATATAGAAAAATATTTTAAGGGCTTGCTGAAAAAAGTTGCTGTCCGTGAACTGGATTGTAATTGTTCATGTGACTTTATTTTTAAAGGTTGAAGGCCGAATTCAGGGAACGCCGTGTGCGAGTTTACTCAAAAGTCTCTATTTCTGTTCCGGAGAGAACATCATATCATTCAGGCTTTCGAAAAAACTGTCAACAGCTTCATGGGAAAGTTCCACTAAGTCGGAAATAGGGGTAACCATGCATTCATGCGCATGATTGTCTGCATTGACATTCTGATTTGCATTGCTGACAGAAGGTCGTACCTGTTCGATGCTGCTTTCATCTCGTACTTCACTACTCTTCAATCGCAGTGGTGAAGATTCCAGGAATGCCGTCATCAGAATTGGCAGCCTTTGAGGGCAGCACAAAGCGTGAACCTTGGTAGGAACCAACAGTGTATCTGCATCCACCGGCGCATCCGATTGTAGCGTCAGACAGGTGTCTAACACGCATTCTTCTCCGCATAGCAGACACCTTAGTACAGGTAAAACACACCTTTGCCACATTGGTCGAAATGATAGAAACCAAGTCATGTTCAGGTCTCTAAGCCGGGAGAGTCCCAGGATTTTTGATATCCGGTCCCGGTATCCAATGGCTAGGATCGTATCTTCCATTGTCGCGAGAGTTTGATCTGTGACATGGGTTGCCATATCGAAAAATAAGGACTAGGAATAGGATTCCTGCAATTAGTCCCAGGATCAAGGGAAGTCCGCCAAAAATCGAATGGACGAAATCTGGAAAAATACCCAGTATGGCTTTGAATGGTGTTAATGCCATCGAAAATACTGTCTTAAATACCTTTGAGACTCCTGTGGTATCAGAAATATTTAAGATTTCGCTCAGGATTTCCGCGAAATGTACGGGGGAATTGGTTGATAATAATGTATGTATCTCTGCAGTCGTCCTTGCGACTTGTAGATCATACGTTTCTTTTGATGACGTGAGCCTTGTAGGCGTCTGAAGAAGCACTGTTTTCATTCTGCTTAAAGTGTCTATTCGAATAGAAGTAATTTTCAAACTGGGCCATGCCCTCGCCTCCCTGTCTGGAAAGGAGCTGGGGAACAAAGAACGTCCACAGCACTTGACCTTCGCCGTCGTAGTGACGAGATAAGGAGTCCCGGGCATAAGACTACAGCATCTGCGGTCTACAATAAGAATGTAACTCCCATTATAGAGTCTTTGAAAGAATGGTTCTATTTCAGTTGCAGGTGCGCCTTGCTGGTGACATGAAAGGTTGTATGAATTCCCTTCACAGGCTCCGTGCAAACTAATACCGTTACACAGAAGCGTGCCGCTTAGTGACATAGCACAATTGTTGCCACTAAGAAACACTTTCTGTCCTTTGTTACTGACACATGCATGTGAATAGGGCAGGTTCCAAGTTGTTTTAAGGTACCCCTTTCCCAATTTCTCGTACATGCCAGCCTGTATATATTTTTGGCAGTATTGAAACCTGAAGGTTGAGATTGGAATATTTATGATTCCGTGGATTATCCATTCACTGACAGGTCGTTCTGACATTGTCAACGGTAATCTTTCTAGTTTTTCAATGCTCAAGATTGTATAATCAGCACCCTTCTGCGCCATACCGATTTGTCTATCAGTAAGGTTAAAGATTTGGAATAGTGACGTAGTGTTGATTAAACGCCAAGGCACATAGCCTGAACGCAGATTTTGTAACGTCCAGCCAAGCTGTACGATAGAACGCAATTGTGACTGACCATGTTGTAATAACAGTAAGTCTTGCGATAATATATCGATTGCTGAAGACACAATGCTGTCCAATGAAAAAATTCTGGAGG
This sequence comes from Lissotriton helveticus, assembly GCF_964261635.1. Taxonomy (NCBI): domain Eukaryota; kingdom Metazoa; phylum Chordata; class Amphibia; order Caudata; family Salamandridae; genus Lissotriton; species Lissotriton helveticus. The sequence continues at coordinate 1,865,039,108 of NC_136067.1, forward strand.
ACAGAGTCATTAACCCATTGTCCACTACAGAAAGTGATTTTTCCAAATTAATACGGTCAATTTCCCGTATTCTTTCTGCTGTCTCAATTTGAGTAACCTTCCAGGCCTCATTATATGCTGCATATACAGAGGCTGCTATGAAACGCTTTTGACGCTGTTTGCGTGGTCCCATTATGAAATCACGCAAGTCAGCACCATCAGTAAGTAAAGTTAGGTGTTGCTTAATTTCAGGCAGTGTGGAAGACTGTAGCCATTGAAGGCATAATTTGCCCACACTGTAGGTTGTTATTATCCCTGGGTGATGTCTTTGGGGATATCTAGGGTCTGGCCTGGTCATTTTGAAACCCTGTGTTTTATTCAGGAATCTATCTTGACAGTGATTTGTATCTGTGGGCCAGATCAACCATTGTTTCCAATCAGGATGTGTTCTGTTTTGGTTAAGTATATGGTTTATGTCTATTTCTTCATCTGTTTCAGAGCTATTGCTAAACATTGTTGGCTTTGGAATAGACGGGTTATTTAAATCTTTGATTTTGGCTAAGCCAAGACAGGTGGTTTGTTGAACAGTGTCATTTAAAAATATCATTTGTTCTGGGATCATGCAGGCTCTAAACAAAGCTTCTAAACCCTGTACTTGCCATTCTTTTGTGCCCCAAACACTTTTCAAATCAACATTTTTGTCCCAATAATCGAATCCAAAAGTATTCATTTTTTCAAAGAATGAATCAGAATAAATCAATTTTGTGTTGGTTATCATGGTTTTGGTCCCTGTCTTGTTTGACAATTTATAATAAAATGTTTCAGCATTACTAGTGTTAAAACCTTGAAAGTATGAATATTTGTCATAAACGGTTCTAGAGCTCCCTTTTGGAGGTGTAGCACAATGTTCCCATTGATTAAAATTTAAAACATTTCTAGGTTGTGCAGATTTATGCAAGAAATGGTTACCATAGTGGTTATAGCAATACATACTATCATAATTTGTAGAACCTTGCAAATAATCATGTTTTGTAAATTTAGCAGACATTACTAAGTCAGACATCATATTGTTTATACTTTCAAAGTCCCAATCATCAGCAAATGAGTTTGGTTTTGCAAAGTCACTCAAAGAGATCTTAATTTGGTGTGGATATTTCAGGATCTCGACCGGACCATAAATTTCATAGTTAGTGTTGTCCCAGGCTACCCCACCAGGTATTGGAATTGCTGTGAAGTTGGCTGAAGAAAGTTCTGAAGAAAGTTCTCGTTTCTCGACGTGTGACGATGTGTGTGGTTTGAGGACCAAGTTGATGTTCTGACTTGCTGTGTCCATTTTAGCATATTTTCCCTCAATGAAGCGTCCCAAAGTAAATACCATGATGAGCCAAAGTATGAGGATAAATGCACCAAAACCCACCCAAAATTCAATCCATGGAGAAATCAGATATGTTTCTTTTAGTTGTTTCAAAAGTTCCTTCGCTTTGTCTTTAAAGGATTTTGATGATGGCTGTGTCTTTTGTTCGCTGAAGCCTTCAGAGGAATCATCGAAGTTGATGAAGTAACCGGATGCAGTTCTGTCAATTGTTCCAATTGGTTCAGGATTTTTGTTTTTTGCATTTTCACTTGGTACTTCAGTATAGATTGGTGTGTCTCTGCTAAATGTCTTTATTTGGGTTTTCAGAGGTCTAAGTTCTATTGCATTGTTGCATAGTCCTTGTTGTTCTTCTGTAGGCGTTTCGAATGTGATGAGCCTCTTTGTTAGGACCTCTGTACTGGTAGCAAACCTTGGTGTTCTGCTACTTATTGGGAGTCCACTTGGCCTACTGTTTGTTATTGGCCACATGTTGTGGTTTTACCAGGTCGATGGATACAACTCGGTTCTCCTTTTTTCCAGCAAGTGGCGGTAGTACAACTGATCTTGTCCCGTTGACAGACAAGACAGGAACTGCTTTTCTGTAAGAAGGCCCAAATTCCTTCTTTACCGCGATCTTCTCCCTGACTAGATCCCCGACTTTTGGAATCCAGACAGGTCTTGCTGGGACAGGTGGTGATTCTTCAGTGGTTGTTGGCTGTTGTTTCAACTGTATGTTGCTCAGGTCTTTTCTTGTTTTGTTTAAGTCCTGCAAAATAGCCAAACGGTCTTTGACATCAAAGCTTTTTTCTGTTACCACTGAAGTCTGACTATCAAGGTCAGAGATCAACATCCTAGTTCTGAATAATAATTCGTACGGACTGAATCCCTTCAGAGAATTTCTTGGCAAGTTATTTAGACTACGTTGGACACTTATTAGATGTTTGACCCACCCAGCTCCCGAACCTAATATCCTTTCTATTATAGATTGCTTTCTGTCTTGGTTTTTTCTTTACACCATCCCATACCCTCAGGAAGGAAGTGAGAAGATTCCCGCTGGGCTGTGCTCATTTGACCATTCTTTCCCCCCCCAGGCTGGATTGCCTGAGAAAAAGAAAAAAAATGGTCGAACGTAGCATGCTCTTAGCGTATATGCCATTTAGACTCGCAAATCTTGTATAACAGTCCGGACGTCAGCCGAGTGCTGTGGATCTACATTATAAGTGGAACTAGCCTGTGTATGTTAATCGCAAGCCATTCTTTTTGTTGGTAATATTATCTGCCTTGATACGACGGGGTATTAAACTGCTTCTCTCCCCACTGCGATCTCTGTTGCAGTTTGGGCAGTTTTTTACAAAGATGGTAAGATGGAGGCTCATGCCTGGCCACCAGTACCGTGATTGTAAATCTTCCAGAGAATCTTTTAATTTAAGGTGTCTGTGACCCTCGGCCATATGTGCGTCTGCGATTAACAAGTATCTCCTGTCCTTGTTTGGAATCACTCTATCCCCCACTCCAGGGATTCGAGCAAAAGGGACGGAGTTTGCATCGATTATGTATGTATAATTGAGTGGATAGTTGATCGGTAACGCTGAGCAGTCGCCTTTCGATGACGTTTTCACCGCCAGCAATGTTTCACCGTCAATGTATTTTAATGTATGCTTTTTTCGATCTACGGGAGCCGATTTAGTGGCTGCCGCTGCGGCTGTCTCAGCCAATGAATTCCCCACAACGTGAACGCCATCACGTTGATGACTCAGTGAGTGAGTCACGTGAGTCTTTGGTAGTTCTTTCTTCAAAAGAGCTACTTGTTCCCAGAGAAGTCTCTGCTTTATTGGTGCACCTGTGTCATCTTTGTAACCGTTCTGAATCCATGTCTGCAAATCCTTGTTATATGCTTTGACGCAGAAATATGAATCTGACACTATAAGTGTCGGGAATTCGCGATCCGCATTATCTAGCGCCATTTTCAAAGCTATTATTTCAGTTTGCATTTCTGAATTTGTTTCTACTGAGTGTGATTTTGTTAATAGAGGTCTTAGTTTACCTCCGCGCCACACTTCTTTTGTGATCTCACATGTGGGATTGTATGCATGTTCTCCCCAAACGGAGGGTTGAGCATGTCCGTCTGTATAGATTACACAGGCGTAATGTCGTAGAGGCAGAATGTCGATTGGCAGAGGATACGTTTTTTCATTTTTTAGATTTTTTAATTCTTCTAGTTCTTAAAAGACTGTCAACCAGGCAATACTTGATAATTCATATCCTCCGTACTGGATTTTCAGATGGGCAATTCTGGATTTTTTGAAGTTGAATTTGTAACCCTCTGCAGCGAAACCAAGTATTATGGTGTTCACTCTTTTCAAGTGAGTTTCCAAGTCATCATCTGTTAAGTAAATGTCGTCGACATAAGATAATGCTTCATCATCATATTGTTGTAGTAATTCTGTTACTCTCGCTGAGAATACCCCCGGGCTATTCTTGTACCCCTGGGCTAACCGACAGAATTGTTTTTGAGTGCCATTTACTGAGAAAGCTGTTAAATATCTGCTCTCTGGTGCTATGTTTTGACAAAAGAATCCGTTGGAGATGTCCAAGGTAGTTTTGTATTTTTTGCGCACTATGTTATTCATTAGTGCAGCACTGTGTGAGTTTTGCACTGCAAAAGTTTTGCAACATGTGTTAAGGTGTCGGTAATCCAAAACTAGACGGTGTGAATTGTCTGGTTTGGAGACCGGAAACAAAGGATTGTTCATTTGTGAGGTGCAAGTTTCAATCACCCCCTTGTATTCTAGCTGATCTAGTATTTCATTTACTTGTTTTTTAGCTTCTTGCTTAATTGGGTACTGCCTTTGTGCAGTTGGTTGTGATTTTAACTGGATTTTGTGAGGAGGAGAATCCTCATCCCATCCTACATGATTTTTATATAAAGCAGGTGCTAAGGCCACTGCCCACTTTCTAGCAAGTGTGTATTTTTTATGAATCGGTATTTGATTCGAGAAGGCAGGCATAATTACTTCTTCGCCATGAGGGCACTCCCTGACAAACTCTGGTGGCCAGTCTTTTTCAGCTAGAAGGATGTCATAGCCTTTGGAGAGGTTATCCCAAAATAGTCCCCTAATTTTCCTAGTCTTATCTCCCTCTATACGTAATGTTATCTCGTATATTTTGTGGGGCTTGCTAACTCTGGTATCTGCAGTTTCCACTTGAAGGTATTCATTCGTGTCCACTGTCTCCAGATGATTCATAAGGACTTTGCGAGCTATGCTCACCTCTGCTGCGCTGTCTAGCATTGTCTGAGCCCACTCTCCGTTTTTCAGTTGTGTCCTCAGTATTCTCGGCATTGTTAACTACCTTGATACTGGCTACCTTCTTTTTTGGAAATTGTGATTTCTTTTTCAGTTGAGCAGGTTCCTTGTCTTTGGACTTGGCGTGCTCTTCTGATCGTCCTCTTCTTTCCGATTTCTGCGAGGAATTCTGAAAAGATTGAGAGGGACGTGTATCAATGTCTTGATATCTATCAGGTTTTTTAATATTATCCCTATTTCTAAGGTTATATCTATTCCCAGAGGGTTCACTCTGAGGTGACCTTTGTCTCGGGTTTGGAGATTTCTCTCTTCGCCTAGGAGACCTTCCTCTGGACTGGAATTTCTTTTCTTTAGGATTGGATTGTTTGTTCCCATCCCAGTTCTTTTTTGGTGAATTATTATTATTATTAAAAAACATTTTTTCTGGACTTGTAGTCAGTTGCGGTTTTACTGGTATTCCACCTAGACTATCTCTGCCTAGTTCTTCATAGGATTTTTCTATGATTCTGGCAATTTCAGCTGGTTGGTCTGCTATATCTGTCTCTTTTAACCTCTGGCGGATCGCCACGTTTGCTGCTTCACCCTTTATGTTGGCTAGTAATATAGCCGAGACCTGCTTGAAGTCTTTTAGTAATTTCATACCAAGAGTTAAAGCAGGTTCTGGACCGTATTCATCTTGAATTTGTTTTAGCACATCTGGTATTACCGAAATGGATGGAACACCGTGCGTTTTTGTGTAGATGGAAGCAAAGACTGTACCCCAAGTGTCACAGTCCTCAATGTGTGGTGCGATTCCCATTGGGAGACATATAGTCAGAATCCTGTGTTTTTCTAATGGGGTGGTGTCAGGAAACACCGCCTCTATTTGGGTAATTTTCTGTGCCAACCAGAATGGTATTTGTTCCCGTTTAGCTGGAACTTTACCTAGGCAGGATTGGATGTTCTGTGGTGTAATTTTATTTGTGTTCCCCTGGTGAGGGGTCAGCTGTGGAAGTTTAATCGCTGGCTGAATTGTTGAAGTCCGCATTACATACTGAACTAATTGTCTGTGAATTTTTAGTAGTTGTTTTAGCTGTATTAGCAGCTCTGCTGCAGGCATTCTTTCGATGTCTGGATATGGTGTGTATCCGGCTAAGACCGGCCACGTTGCTCCTGGTCTTCCTAAAGGACCGAGCCTTGTAATGTGATTATTATGTTTTAGGGCGCCATCAAATAAGAGCAAAAGCTCTTGGAATTTGAGTGGTACTTCCACCTCCTCGAAAGGAGTGTACTCATTAGGAGGTTCCTCTACTTTGTAATAGTGGAAGTACTTTGTTATAGTATTAGCTGCTGGAAAATGTATCCATGTATAGTATACCTCTGTCTGCCGATATTCGTGTGCCTCGATTACGAATATGACTGTGCCACCTCTAGGTGTCAGTCCATTTTCTATAAGTTTTAAGGTTATAGATCTTCTTTTGGCGACCGGAATGAGTATTATATCCGCGTCTGCTGCTTGCATGGTAGCATTAGCATCTGCTATTTCAGTAGCTAATCTAGTAACCTCTCGTTCTTCATCGCTGTCCATTTTGCTGACAGGATGGTATTATGTTTATTTGCAGATCAGGTTTCTTTATGGAAACAGAGATTAGATGCACAATATTTTGGAACACTGTTTATCCTTCAACGTTGACTTAGACCAAGAACCATACATAGGAGTTCCCTCCTGCGAGGTTTTGGAGGATATTATAACCTTTCACCCACTCCAGACGTCTTTGGAGTATTTGGGAAAAGGGGTCTGAGTGAGAAAGCACGACTGAGTTACTCTAAATGTCTTACGTTAGTTTTATCGCCCTTTCCAAACGCGTTGGGCGCCATGTAGTGTAGCTCCTATTTTCCCAATAGGCTCTGCGCATTGGAATAGTACCTACAGCAGTAAAGGCCTAGGCCAGACGTTAACTAGGTCTACTACTGTCGATACTAGACTTAATTTTTGGGTTTGCCAGCTAAGCTCAGAGTTCGCTAGAAACTTTCTCGAATGTTCAAGGAAGGATTAACTCCCCTGATTAGACAAGAAGGGATTTAGTTTCTGACAACCATAGAACATGACAACTTTGCTCTCCCCTAATCAAGAGTCAATCTCAAGAGTCGTGTGAGCACAAGGCAATTATTTTACTCAGTCAGTACGTGCATTCTTAGTCTCATCAGAGTGTAGAGAAAAGGAGGAGACGGGCGTGTTCAATAAAAGGTGTTATTTATTGATCAGTCTCTTTTCTCGTACAAGAGAAATGGATCGATATTATTGCAATACTTATAGTTAAGTAAAGTGCATACATTAGAAGCAATAGTATAAAATAATACTGTAAAAACATTGATATGGTTTCTGAGCCATATGATGTTTAAAATGATTAAAATATATTTACATACACATATACATTTGACTAAACGTACTCAACTGGTGTTTCTAAATACGCCTACCCCGTGTACCTGACCTAAGTCTAATACGTGGGCGGGAATAGAAAGTTACAGTTTAAGTTAAGTTTGTTTTTGCCAAGTGGATAACTAAAGAATTCTCTAGGAGGGGTTATTCAGTTCTGTACCTGGAATTTAGGATGAATGAGGAATGGTATCTCTTTCTCTGCTCTCGATATTCCAGGCTGCCTGCGAGGGCTGCCCAGAAGCGCCGGTGCTGGGTCTCTCGGCTTGAGATAGCAGCGCGTCTCTCAGCGCGTCAGGAAGGCGGGGCTGCTGCCTGCGGGGTCTGCTTCTGCTCTCGGCTTCGGCAAGTATGGCTGCTCCGTCTTGTCACCACGCGCGTGTTTGCATTGGGCAAGGTCGGCAATATTTATACCTTAAAGGTGCCGGGATTGACGTAAGGATGGACATAGGTACGTCAATAAAGATGTCATACGACTTGCTCGTTAGCACATTCTTTACTAAAGTTCTCTGTGAAATCAAAACAATGGCCGCACGGATTATCCAGGTTGTCATAGGTTTGATTTGTTATGAGAACGTCGTATGCCTTATCAGGGGCTGGAGGAATGTCGCTTGTCTAGTTAGATCTCAAGCGTTATGACCTAATCAGATAACACGTTCCTGTGCCGTAGTGTGACTGCGTCAGATAACGGTATCTGCATCATGGGGGTTTTCTTGCCTCATGGGCTGACTGTTAGTTAACTAGCTAGTAAGTTTAACCAGAATAGGGTCAGGAATAGGGGGATCGATTCAGAACCTATAGAAATACACGACAACATAGCGATGCCCGACATTTGTCCGGTGGCTTGGCACGACAAGCCTCTGCAATACATGGAGGCTGCCGCACCCATGGGAACGACAGTACATGCACACTTCAGCCACCCACCACACTCAAGCCTGTATCGACATGATCCTCATGACAGCTGTCGATTGTCGGACCATATCACAGGTAACAAATCTTGCCGCTCAGGATCTCAGATTGTGATGTATTCCTATAGGTACTGTATCGATTCCCCTATTCCTGACCCTGGTTTGGTTAATAATTAACTAGCAGCCATCTAACGGTGCAAAAGCCGTTATCTGATTAAGCCACACCACGGCACAGAAGCGCGTTATCTGATTAGGTCATAACGCATGCCATCTAATTAGACAAGCGATATTCCTCCAGCCCCTGATAAGGCATACGGAGTTCTCAAAACAAATCAAACCTACAGCGACCTGGGAAATTCCCATAACCATTGTTTTTATTTCACCGAGAACTTCAGCAAAGAATGTGCGAACGAGCCCGTTCATATGACATCCTTATTGACGTATATATGTCCATCCTTACGTCAATCTCGGCACCTTTCAGGTATAAATATTACCGACATTGCCTTAAGCAAACACATGCGGTGGTGACGAGATCGGAGCAGCGAGACGTGCTGAGGAGCCCAGCAGAGAGCGAAGCCCACAGGCGCTGCCCCGCCTTCCTGACGCGCTGAGAACGAGACGCTGCCTTTCTCCTGCTGAGAAATCCAGCTCCGGCGCTTCCAAGCAGCCCTCGCAGGCAGCTGGAATATCTAGACCTGGGATAAGAGATACCAGCCCTCCATCATTCTAGATCTCAGGTACAGAACTGAATAACCCCTTGCAGAGAATTCTCGAATCAGTCCCTTGGCAAACAAACTTAACTTAAACTGCTACTTATCTACTCCCGCCCACGTATTAGGCTTAGGTCAGGTACACTGGGGTAGGCGTGGTTAGAAGCACCAGTTGAGTATGATTAGTCAAATGTATATATGTATGTATCTATTTTATCCATTTTAAAGTATCATATGGCTCAGAAACCATATCAATGCTTTTACAGTATTATTTTATAATTCTGTCTTTACTGTATGCACTTTACTTAACTACAAGTATTGCAATATTAGCGATTCATTTCTCTTGTATGAGAAAGGAGACTGATCAATAAATAACATCTTTTATTGAACACGCCTGTCTCTTCCTTTTCTCTACAATCTGGTGAAACTAAGAATGCACTGAACTGACTGAGTAAAATAAGTTGTCTTTTGTTTTCACACGACTCTAGAGATACACTCTTGATTAGGGGAGAGCAAAGTTGTCATGTTCTATGGTTGTCAGAAACTAAATCCCTTCTTGTCTATCCAGGGAGGTTAAAATCCTCCTTGCCTATTCGAGAAAGTTTCTAGTGAACTCTGAGCTAGCTGGCAAACACAAAACTTTAAGTCTAATATCGTCGGTAGAAGACCTAGTTAACCTCTGCCCTAGGTCTATACTATTGAAGATATCATTCCAATGCGCAGAGCCTATTGGGATAATAGGAACTACACTACATGGCGCCCAACCGTTTGGATAGGCGATAAAACTAACGCAAGACATTAGAGTAACTCAGTCGTGCTTTTTCACACAGACCCCTTTCTTCCCATAATACTCCAAAGACGTCTGGAGTGGGTGAAAGGTCATATCCGCCAAACCTCGCAGGAGGAGACTCCTATGTATGGTTCTTGGTTAATTCAACGTTGAAGGATACACTTTTCCAAAATATTGTGCATCTAATCTTTGTTTCCATAGAAACCTGATCTGCAAATAAACAAAATAACCTTCTTGACAGTAGAATGTCAGAAACTGAAGAAGAAAGGGAGACAGTGAGACTAGCAGCTGAACTCCTAATAGCAGACAATACTCTGCTGGAAAATGACCCAGATGCAATACTCATCCCGGTCAACATAAGGAAATCTATAACCCTAAAACTTATAGAAAATGGACTGACACCAAGAGGTGGTACAGTCATATTCGTAATTGAGGCACACGAATATCGGCAGAAAGAGGTATTCTATTCATGGATAAACTTTCCAGCAGCAAACGCTGTAACAAAGGACTTCCACTATTACAAAATAGAGGAACCTCCTAGTGAGTACACTCCTTTTGAGGAAGTGGAAATACCACTCAAATTCCAAGAGCACCTGCTCTTGTTTCATGGCGCCCTAAAACATAATAATCACATCACCAGGCTCGGTCCACTAGGTAGACCAGGAGCAACGTGGCCGGTCCTAGCCGGATATACACCACATCCAGACATTGAAGAAATGCCTGCACCAGAGCTTTTAGCACAGCTAAAACAATTAATAAAAATACATAGACAATTAGTCCAAAATGTAGTGCGGACTTCAACAGTCCAACCAGCTATTAAAATTCCACAGCTGATCCCTCACCAGGGGAACACAAATAAAATTACACCTCAGAACATACAGTCCTGTCTAGGTAAAGTACCCGCAAAACGGGAACAAATTCCTTTCTGGCTAGCACAAAAAATCACTCAAATAGAGGCGGTGTTTCCAGATACCACCCCTGTTGAGAAACATAGGATTCTGACTATCTGTCTCCCAATGGGAATCGCACCACATGTGGAGGACTGTGACACTTGGGGAACAGTCTTTGCTTCCATTTACACAAAAACACATGGTGTATCATCCATGTCAGTAATACCAGATGTGCTAAAACAGATTCAAGATGAATACGGTCCAGAACCCGCCTTAACTCTCGGTATGAAACTACTGAAAGATTTCAAGCAGGTCTCTGCAATATTATTAGCCAACATAAAGGGAGAAGCAGCAAATGTGGCGATTCGCCAGAGGTTAAAAGAGACAAATATAGCAGACCAACCATCTGAAATTGCCAGAATCATAGAAAAATCCTATGAAGAACTAGGAAGAGATAGTTTGGGTGGAATACCAGTGAAACCCCAACTAGTTGAAAGTCCTGAAAAGGTATTTATAAAAAATAATTTAAACAATCAAAAAAGAGCTGGGATGGAAATTAACAATCCAATCCTAAAGAAAAAAGATTCCAGTCCAGAGGAAGGTCTCCTCAGCGGAGAGAAAGATCTCCTGATCAAGGATGCAAGTCTCCCCAAAGGGAGCCCTCTGTAAAAAAATACAACCTTAGAAATAGGGAAAATATAAAAAAAACCTGATAGATATCAAGATATTGATACACGTCCCTCTCAATCTTTTCAGACTTCCTCGCAGAAATCGGAAAGAAGAGGACGATCAGAACACAGGGAAGAGCACGTCAAGTCCAAAGACAAAGAACCTGCTCATCTGAATAAAAAATTACAATTTCCAAAAAAGAAGGTAGCCAGTATTAAAGTAATCAACAATGCCGAGAATACTGAGGACACAGCTGAAAAACGGAGAATGGGCTCAGACAATGCTAGACAGCGCAGCAGAAGTGAGCATAGCTCGCAAAGTCCTTATGAATCATCTGGAGACAGTGGACACGAATGAATACATTCAGGTGGAAACTGCAGATACCAGAGTTAGCAAACCTCATAAAATATATGAAATAACATTGCGTATAGAGGGGGATAAGACTAGAAAAATAAGGGGTCTATTTTGGGATAATCTCTCCAAGGGCTATGACATCCTTCTAGCTGAACGAGACTGGCCTACAGAGTTTGTCAGGGAGTGCCCTCATGGCGAAGAAATAATTATGCCTGCCTTCTCAAACCATATTCCAATTCATAAAAAATATACACTTGCAAGAAAGTGGGCAGTAGCTCAAGCCCCTGCCTTATATAAAAATCATGTGGGATGGGATGAGGACTCTCCTCCTCACAAAATCCAGTTAAAATCACAACCTACTGCACAGAGGCAATACCCGATTAAGCAAGAAGCTAAAAAACAGGTAAAAGAGATCCTAGATCAACTTGAATACCAGGGGGTGATTGAAACTTGCACCTCTCAAATGAACAACCCTTTGTTTCCTGTCTCCAAACCAGACAATTCATATCGTCTAGTTTTGGACTACAGACACCTTAACTCATGTTGCAAAACATTTGCAGTACAAAACTCGCATAGTGCTGCACTAATGAATAACATAGTGCGCAAAAAATACAAAACCACATTAGACATTTCTAATGGATTCTTTTGTCAAAATATAGCACCAGAGAGCAGATATTTGACGGCGTTCTCAATAAATGGCACGCAAAAAAATTTCTGTTGTTTGCCCCAGGGGTTCAAGAACAGCCCAGGATTATTCTCAGCGAGAGTAACAGAATTACTTCAAACATATGATGACGAGGCATTATCTTATGTCGACGACATCTATCTAACAGATGATGACTTGGATACTCACTTGAAGAGAGTGAACACCATAATACTTGGGTTCGCAGCAGAGGGTTACAAATTCAACTTTAAAAAGTCAAGAATTGCCCATCTAACAGTCCTGTTTTTAGGATATGTACTATCAAGTGAAGGCAAAAGCCTGGCCGACAATTTCCTAGAGAAATGTGCTGTAATCCAAGCACCTAGAACACTGAAAAACTTACAATCAATTCTAGGCTTCCTAAATTTCGGAAGAACTTACATCATAAATTATGCAGAGAGAATTAAACCTCTCTATGATCTAATAAAACCAGATTTTAAAAGAATCAACTGGACTCAAAAACACACAGAAATTTTGAGATCTTTACAAACAGATATGTTAGTTAAAACAAAATTACAAACACGTGACAACACACGCAACCTTGTGATTCGAGTCAGCCCAGGAAGATGCGGATTCACATACCTGACCTCTAATGAGGGAGAGAAGGTACCAATAGCATACAAATCACATTTGTACACAGAAGCTGAAAAAAGGTTCAGCATTAAGGAAAGCATTGTTCATGTGGTTCAAACAGCTGTAGCAAAGGAAAAATGCCAAGCAGATGGTAGACAGGTTACAGTCAGAACAGCAGAATCAGCTTTTGAGGCATTAACAACACCATGTAATTTACCGACAACTGCACTAAATCCAGAATGGGTACAATGGGTAAATTCTGTTGCTACAGACAAAGTAAAATACTATTTTGACCCGGAAATGAAAGAATTAAAATTTCTAAAATATGAGAGAGAATACCCTCTGCCAATCGACATTCTGCCTTTACGACAAAACGCCTGTGTAATATATACAGACGGACATGCTCAACCCTCAGTTTGGGGAGAGCTGGCTTACAACGCCACGTGCGAAATTGTAAAAGAAGTGTGGCGCGGAGGCAAATTAAGACCTCTACTTACAAAAACACACTCAGTGGAAAATAATTCAGAACAACAAACTGAAATAATAGCGTTAAAAATGGCGCTAGATAATGCCGATCGCGAATTCCCGACACTTATTGTGTGCGATTCGTATTACTGCGTCAAATCATACAATAACGATTTGCAGAAATGGATTCAAAATGGTTACAGAGATGACACAGGTGCCACAATAAAGCAGAAAGCGCTTTGGGAACAATTAGTTCTTTTAAACAAAGAACTACCAAAAACTCACGTGATACATTCACTGAGTCATCAGCGTGATGGCGTTCACGTTGCAGGGAATTCATTGGCTGAGACAGCCACAGCGGTAGCAACTAAACCGGCCACCGTAGCTACAAAAAAGCGTACAGTAAAACACATTGACGGTGAAACTGTGCTGGCGGTGAAAATGTCATCAAAAGGCGACTGTTCAGCACTACCGATCAATTATCCACTCAATTATACATACATAATCGATGCAAACTCAGTCCCTTTTGCTCGAATCCCTGGAGTGGGGGATAGAGTAATTCCAAACACGGACAGGAGAGGCTTGTTAATAGCAGACGCACATATGGGTGAGGGTCTCAGACACCTTAAGCTAAAAGATTCTCTGGAAGAATTACAATCAGTGTACTGGTGGCCAGGCATGAGCCTGCATCATCACATTTTTGTAAAAAACTGCCCAGACTGCAATAGAGATCTCAGTGGCGAGCGAGGAGGACTATTTCCATGGCACTTCGCTCCAGAAAAACAACAACAATAAGAAAGTACCCATCACGAAAAAGCGTTATATTAACATAAAAGACTAATTTTCACTTATGATGTAGACCCCAGCGCTCGGCTGACGTCTGGACTGTTATACAAGGATTTGCAAGTCTATAATGGCATATACGCTAGAAGCATGCTACGTTTTGAATAATGTATTCCTTTTAGCCCTGAGGTTTATAGGGAAGCATGGCCAAATGAGCATTGCAGAGCGGGACTCTTCTCACTTCCTTCCTGAGGGATACGGGATGGTGTAAAGAAAAAACCAAGACATAAAGCAATCTATAACGGAAAAGGTATTAGGTTCGGGAGCTGGGTGGGTCAAACATTTAATAAGTGTCCAACGAAGTCTAAATAACCTGCCAAGGAATTCTCTGAAAGGGTTCAGTCCGTACGAACTATTGTTCGGGACTAGAATGATGATCCAAGATCTTGATAGTCAGACTTCAGTGGTTAAAGACAAAAGCTTTGATATCAAAGATCGTTTGGCAATTTTACAGGACTTAAATGAAACAAGAAAAGACCTGAGCAACATAAAGTTGAAACAACAGCCAACAACCACTGAAGAGAAACCACCTGTCCCAGCAAGGCCTGTCTGGATTCCAAAAGTCGGGGATGTAGTCAGAGAGAAGATCGCGGTAAAGAAGGAATTTGGGCCTTCTTACAGAAAAGCAGTTCCTGTCTTGTCTGTCAACGGGACAAGATCAGTAGTACTACCGTCCCTTGCTGGTAAAAAGGAGAACCGAGTTGTATCCATCGACCTGGTTAAACCACAATCATGTGGCCGATAACAAACAGTAGGCCAAGTGGACTCCCAAGAAGTAGCAGAGCACCAATGTTTGCTACGAATACAGAGGCTCAAACTGGAAGACTGATCACATTTGGAAAATCTACAGTAAATCAACAAGGACTATGCAACAAAGCAATGGAACTTGAACCTCTTAAAACCCAAATTAAAACTTTTCATCAAGAAACAACAACCTATGATGATGTAACTGCAGACTTTGCTAATGAAACAAAGCAAAATCCAAAAACAATTGGAACAATTGACAGAACAGCATCCGGCTACTTCATCAACTTCGATGATTCATCTGAAGACCTGAGTGAAGCAAAGAAACAGCCATCAACAAAAACTTTTAAAGACAAAGCTAAGGAACTTTTTCAACAGCTGAAAGAAACCTATCAGATTTCTCCATGGATTGAATTTTGGGTGGCCTTCGGTGCATTTATCCTCATTCTTTGGCTCATCATGGTACTATGCTTGGGACAGTTCATTGAAGGAAAATATGCTAAAATGGACACAGCAAGCCAGAAAATCAACTTGGTCCTTAAACCACACACATCTTCACACATTGAGAAAAGAGAACTTTCTTCAGTGAACTTCACAGCCAATCCTATACCAGGCGGTGTAGCATGGGACAAAACTGATTATGAAATCTATGGTCCGGTTGAAATCCTGAAGTATCCACACCAATTCAAGATCTCATTGAGTGACTTTGTAAAACCGAGCTCCTTTGCTGATGATTGGGACTTTGAAAGTATTAATGATATGATGTCTGATCTTGTGATGTCTGCTAAATTTACAGAACATGATTATTTGCAGGGTTCATCTAATTATGATCAGATGTTCTGCTACAACCACTATGGTAACCATTATCTACATAAATCTGCTCAACCTAGAAATGTTTTAAATTATAACCAATGGGAACATTGTGCTACTCCTCCAAAAGACAGCTCAAAAACATTTTATGATAAATATTCATACTTTTCAGGGTTTAACACAAGTAATGCAGAAACATTTTATTTCAAATTGTCAAATAAGACAGGTATGAAGACCATGCTTACAAACACAAAATTGATATATTCCGATTCATTCTTTGAACAAATGAATACATTTGGGTTTGATTTCTGGAACAATAATATTGAAGCAAAAACTGTTTGGGCTACAAGAGATTGGCAAGTACAAGGTAAAGAATCATTGTTTAGAGCCTGCATGATCCCAGAACAAATTATATTCTTGAATGACACTATTCAACAAACTACCTGTCTTGGCTTAGCCAAAATCAAAGATTTGAACAAACCGTCTATTCCAAAGCCAACAATGAACAGTAATAGCTCTATAGATGATGAGATAGACGTAAACCAAATATTAAACCAAAACAGAACACATCCTGAATGGAAAAAAATGGTTGATCTGGCCCACAGATACAAATAACTGTCAAGACAGATTCCTGAACAAAAAACAGGGGTTCACATTGACTAGGCCAGACCCTAGATATTCCCAAAGACAACATCCAGGGATAGTAACCACCTACAGCGTGGGCAAGCTCTGCCTTCAATGGCTACGAACGTCCACACTGGCTGAAATTAAGCAACACCTAACTTTACTTACAGAAGGTGCTGACTTGCGTGATTTCATATTGGGACCATGCAAACAGCGTCAAAAACGTTTCATAGCGGCCTCTATATATGCAGCTTATAACGAAGTTTGGAAAGTAACTCAAATTGAGACAGCAGAAAAAATACGGGAAATTGACCGTATTAATTTGGAAAAATCACTTTCTGTGGTGGACAATGGGTTAATGACTCTGTCCTCCAGAATATATTCTCTGGACAGCATTGTGTCTTCAGCAATCGATATAATATCGCAAGACTTACTGATGTTACAACACGGTCAGTCCCAATTGCGTTCTATTGTACAGCTTGGCTGGACGTTACAAAATCTGCGTTCTGGCTATGTGCCTTGGCGTTTAATCAACACAACGTCATTATTTAATATCTTTAACCACATCCTCGCGGCACATTTTCCCTTCCTGCGCTGGGATTTTCAAAAACCCATTATTCATGACGAGCTGGGCTCGTCATGAGCGTGCGAGGAGGCTACCTCATGACGAGCCCAGCTCGTCATGAGCGTCGAAGGGGTTAACCTTACTGATAAACAAATCAGTTTGGCACAGAAGGGTGCTGACTATACAATTCTGAGCATTGAAAAACTTGAGAGATTACCATTGACAATGTCAGAACGACCTGTCATTGAATGGATAATACATGGAATAATAAATATTCCGATAACTACTTTCCAGTTTCAATTCTGCCAAAAATATATACAGGCAGGCCAGTATGAAAGGTTGGGTAAAGGATACATTAAGTCAATATGGAACTTGCCCTATACACACGAATGTGTCAGTAATAAAGGCCAGAAAGTGTTTCTCAGTGGCGATAATTGTGCAAGATCACTAAGCGGTACACTTCTGTGTCAGGGTATTAGTTTGCATGGAGCCTGTGAAGGGACTTCAAATAACCTTTCATGTTACCAGCTAGGCACACCTGCAACACGAATAGAACCATTCTTTAGGAGACTCTCGAACGGGAGTTACATTCTAATAGTAGATCGCAGATGTTGTAGTTTGCTGCCCGGAAAACCTTATCTCATAACCGTGACTAGGAAGGTCATGTGCTGTGAACGAGTATTGTTCCCTAACGATTCTCCAGACAGGGAGGCAAGGTTATGGCCAGATTTGAAAATTGCTTCTATTCGAATAGATACTTTAAGCAGAATGAAGACTGTGCTCCTACAGACGCCGACCAGGCTCACGTCATCAAAAGAAACGTATGATCTACAAGTTGCAAGGACAACAGAAGAGATTCATTCATTATTATCAACTAATTCCCCCATACATTTCGCAGAAATACTGAACGAAATCTTAAATATTTCTGATACCACTGGTGTCTCCAGTGTATTTAAAGCAGTGTTTTCGGGTGCTTTAACTCCATTCAAAACCATCCTGGGTATTTTTCCAGACTTTGTCCATTCCATTTTTGGCGGACTTCCACTCCTTTTGGGACTAATAGCGGGTATTCTATTTTTGATCCTGTTATTTCGCTATGGCAAACCATGTCACAGACAAAACACCTGCGACAAGGGAAGAAATGATCCTAGCCATTGGCTACCGGGACCGCATAACTAAAGTCCTTGGACTAGCACGGCTTCGGGACCTGAACATGACTTGGTCTCTTTCATTTAGACCAATGTGGCAAAGTTGTGTTATGCCTGTATTAAGGTGCTTGCTATGCGGCGAAGAATGCGTGTTGGACACCTGTCTGGCACTACAATCTGATGTGCCAATGGACGCAGATACCTTGTTGAGTCCGGTAACGGCTCATGCATTGTGCTGTCCCCAGCGGCTACCAATCCTGATGACGGCATTCGTGGAGACTTCACCACTACGATTGAGGGGTAGTGAAGCACAAGATGAAAGCAGCATCGATCAGGTACGACCTTCAGTCAGCTATGCTGATCAAAACATCAATGGAGGCAATCATGCTCAGGCTCATGAATGCATGGTAACAACCTTTTCCGAATTAGTGGAACTTACGCAAGAAGCTGTTGACAGTTTGTTCAACAGTCTAAATGATATGATGTTTTCACCAGAGCAACAGGAATAACTTTGTGCAAACTAGAACTCGGAGTTCCCTACATCCTGAATTTGGCCTTCAACATTTAAAAAGCGATATGAAAAAAAAAATTCTCATCAGTTTTTCAGACTGCAAGAACCTTTTTTCCCAATTCAAAAATATTTACGATTTTTTGGGACACTTATCTTCTGCTTAAAGTAGACATTATTCTTAGAGAACTAAATTTCTATTTTAGTTAGTCACGAGACATTCGCTATCCTCTAGCACTATTATACATAACTTTATGATTGTGATGAAATGGTCTCGCACTTTTTTTTCTGTATTAAGAGCCATTTCATGTGTGGTTTTCGCATTTATTCATGCTGAATTTAGAAATATGCGTTATATGTTTAGCATTATTAGACTGCTTGTGCATATAGTACACGTGATAGTACATGTGATTATGTTTCCAAATTTTCAAGATACATAAGAATGTATTTTGGGGTGGTACGGTATACACAAACGCTACTGGGTTCACTATGCCTAGATTTGTAAATATGGACATAGTCTACGTGGAGTGGGTGTGATGTATTCCTATAGGTACTGTATCGATTCCCCTATTCCTGACCCTGGTTTGGTTAATAATTAACTAGCAGCCATCTAGCGGTGCAAAAGCCGTTATCTGATTAAGCCACACCACGGCACAGAAGCGCGTTATCTGATTAGGTCATAACGCATGCCATCTAATTAGACAAGCGATATTCCTCCAGCCCCTGCTAAGGCATACGGAGTTCTCAAAACAAATCAAACCTACAGCGACCTGGGAAATTCCCATAACCATTGTTTTGATTTCACCGAGAACTTCAGCAAAGAATGTGCGAACGAGACCTTTCATATGACATCCTTATTGACGTATATATGTCCATCCTTACGTCAATCTCGGCACCTTTCAGGTATAAATATTACCGACATTGCCTTAAGCAAACACATGCGGTGGTGACGAGATCGGAGCAGCGAGACGTGCTGAGGAGCCCAGCAGAGAGCGAAGCCCACAGGCGCTGCCCCGCCTTCCTGACGCGCTGAGAACGAGACGCTGCCTTTCTCCTGCTGAGAAATCCAGCTCCGGCGCTTCCAAGCAGCCCTCGCAGGCAGCTGGAATATCAAGACCTGGGATAAGAGATACCAGCCCTCCATCATTCTAGATCTCAGGTACAGAACTGAATAACCCCTTGCAGAGAATTCTCGAATCAGTCCCTTGGCAAACAAACTTAACTTAAACTGCCACTTATCTACTCCCGCCCACGTATTAGGCTTAGGTCAGGTACACTGGGGTAGGCGTGGTTAGAAGCACCAGTTGAGTATGATTAGTCAAATGTATATATGTATGTATCTATTTTATCCATTTTAAAGTATCATATGGCTCAGAAACCATATCAATGCTTTTACAGTATTATTTTATAATTCTGTCTTTACTGTATGCACTTTACTTAACTACAGGTATTGCAATAATAGCGATTCATTTCTCTTGTATGAGAAAGGAGACTGATCAATAAATAACATCTTTTATTGAACACGCCCGTCTCTTCCTTTTCTCTACAATCTGGTGAAACTAAGAATGCACTGAACTGACTGAGTAAAATAAGTTGTCTTTTGTTTTCACACGACTCTAGAGATACACTCTTGATTAGGGGAGAGCAAAGTTGTCATGTTCTATGGTTGTCAGAAACTAAATCCCTTCTTGTCTATCCAGGGAGGTTAAAATCCTCCTTGCCTATTCGAGAAAGTTTCTAGTGAACTCTGAGCTAGCTGGCAAACACAAAACTTTAAGTCTAATATCGTCGGTAGAAGACCTAGTTAACCTCTGCCCTAGGTCTATACTATTGAAGATATTATTCCAATGCGCAGAGCCTATTGGGATAATAGGAACTACACTACAAGATCATACGCTGATAAATGTAGTGACCAAAGCTTTGATGACCAAACGCGTCTGGTGTGGTGCCTAAACACACGGTATCTCCAGGATGACGAATAAGCACAAGAAGTGGGAGACATAAAAACTATAACCCTGTGGTGAAAAAGGGCCTTTTTGCACAGGGCTATATATTTTTTTACCCAAAGCTAATAAACATCTCCACTATTAAACTGTTAATGCATATACATTTCATCGGTATTGACAAGAATCACAGTGTTCTACAAATCACATCCAAAGTTATAAAAGAAGGGTATATTTTATTCGAATCAATGCCTCCCTACGGGTTACACTCTAAAAAACAGTAATTACGCCTGTAATCAATTAAAAACAAATATGCATAAACAATACAATATAATGACAATTAAAAGTTAATTAGTTAAAAAAACAGTTGACACAGCATTTCGGTGTACGTTAGTCTTTTCCACCTTCATCAGGACAGACAATGATACGTGTTCTTATGTGGTTCTTTTTGGAATATTATTCATCAATTTCATGATTCCAGGATTAAACCATTTCTTCTCTGGCTCTGTTATGAGAAGCTATTTGCTATCATTCCTATTTATAACTCTTCGATGTTTTTTCGCAGACACTGCACGTTGGAGCCACCGTTCAATACGTCTTATGCTTTCATGTATGACCCTCGCGTATATCAGTTGGGAAAGCCCTTATTCAATGGCATGTGTGCCTTCTTGACTTTAATCGTCGTTTGACCCTTCAATTCGTGTTTATTTGCGATTTCTGATATGATTGGGGCGGCCCCCCTGCTCCAACGTGTGTCACCGCAAGATTTTTCAGAAGTGGGAGAAGTGGGAGAACCAATCAACGCATGTTTTCAAATCAATGAAGGGTCAGTGAAGTCCGCAGGCACCCTCTGGGTGGCCTCCAAGGCCACAGTCAGGGGTCATGCCAAGGCCCTGGTAAGGCAAGAAGAATATGCTGCACACCAACGTATTACCTGTCTCGAGGCTGAAGCCCGCCACCTGCAGACACGACCTCCTCCTACATCTAATGGATATACCGCTGTCTAGAGGTGAATAGAAAGAAGTTACACATTGTGTCCCTCTAAGCAGCAAAACAGATTTGGTGATTGATGACGTCCCGGGTTTATGGATGCGGTGATAAATATAGCGATACCAAAGGGGATGATGGACGGAGCGCTTGAGCAAATCAAACACTCACCCCCAGTCAACTAATCTGAGTTTAATCATCATCATTCTTTAGCTCACTCCACCACCCCACTTCAGACATGGCCATGTGCAAATCAGTCTGATCCTGTGCCTCATGGGAACTGTCCAGCCCGAACTGCCAAACCATGTCTTCCCTGGACCGGAAACAAGCATCCTGAGACTGGTTTCAGGATCATAACCCTCATCAACCAGGCTATCTTGAATCCAGCGGCAAAGAGAGCAAGGGACCCACGTCTGGGCATACCCGGCCAACTTAGGGCAAACAAAGCAATACCAAAGGGGATGATTAACGGAGCGCTTGAGCAAATCAAACACTCACCCCCAGTCAACTGATCTGGGTTTAATCCATCACAATTCTTTAATCAATCAATCAATCAATCATAACACTTGTATAGCGCACTACTCAACCGGAAGGGTCTCAAAGCGCTTGGGGGAAGGGGTCCGCTACTGCTCGAACAGCCAGGTCTTGAGTTGTCTCCTGAAGGCGAGATGGTCCTGGGTCTGCCGAAGGTGGATGGGGAGGGAGTTCCATGTCTTGGCCGCCAGGTAGGAGAAGGATCTTCCTATGGCGGTGGCTCTACGGATGCGTGGCACGGTGGCGAGGGCGAGGCTGGTGGACCGTAGCTGGCGGGTGGGCGTGTAGAAGGTCAGGCGGTTGTTGAGGTACTTGGGGCCCAGGTCGTGGAGAGACTTGTGTGCGTGGGTGAGGAGCCGGAACGTGATCCTCTTATTGATGGGGATCCAGTGCAGGTCTCTCAGGTGGCCGGAGATGTGGCTGCGTCGGGGGATGTCCAGGATGAGTCGGGCAGAGGCGTTCTGGATGCGTTGGAGTTTTTTCTGTAGCTTGGCTGTGGTTCCGGCGTAGAGGGTGTTTCCGTAGTCCAGTCGGCTGGTGACGAGTGCTTGGGTGACCGTCTTCCTGGTTTCGGTCGGGATCCATCGGAAGATCTTGCGGAGCATGCGCAGGGTGAGAAAGCACGATGAGGAGACGGCGTTGACTTGTCTGGTCATCGAGAGTGAGGAGTCCAGGATGAAGCCCAGGTTGCGTGCGTGGTCTGTTGGCTTGGGTGCGGTGCCCAGGGCGGGGGGCCACCAGGAGTCGTCCCAGGCGGAGGGCGATGGTCCCAGGAATGGACTTCCATCTTGTCTGAGTTCAGCTTCAGGCGGCTGTTCTTCATCCACTCGGCGACGTCTTTCATCCCTTCGTGTAGGCAGGTTCTGGCGGTGTCGGGGTCTCTGGTGAGGGAGAGGATCAGCTGGGTGTCGTCGGCGTAGGAGATGATGTTGAGGTTGTGTTGGTGTGCGATGGCTGCAAGAGGTCTCATGTAGACGTTGAAGAGGGTGGGGCTGAGTGAAGATCCTTGCGGTACGCCGCAGATGACTTCCGTAGCCTCGGATCGAAACGGGGGGAGGCGGACTCTCTGTGTTCTTCCGGCGAGGAACGAGATGATCCACTCCAGTGCCTTCTCTTGGATGCCGATGTCGCTGAGGTGTTGGACTAGGGTGCGGCGGCAGACAGTGTCGAATGCTGCAGAGAGGTCCAGGAGGATGAGTGCCGCTGTTTCCCCGTTGTCGAGCAAGGCTCGGATGTCGTCGGTGGCTGCGATGAGGGCGGTCTCGGTGCTGTGGTTGGCTCTGAAACCGGACTGCGAGGGGTCGAGGGATCCGTTCGTCTCGAGGAAGGCGGCGAGCTGTCTGTTGACGATCTTCTCAATGACTTTAGCAGGAAAAGGGAGGAGCAAGATGGGGCGGAAGTTTTTGAGGTCGGTGGGGTCCGCTGTTGGTTTCTTCAGTAGGGCGCTGAGCTCGGCGTGCTTCCAGCTCTCCGGGAAGGTGGCGGTGTTGAAGGAGGTGTTGATGATGTTCCGGAGTTGGGGTGCGATGGTGGAGTCGGCCTTGTTGAAGACGTCAAGTCAAGTCAAAAAACACTTTATTCGATTAAATTAAAATCACAAAAGTATGCTATACATTCATAGTTGATTATTGGAGTATATAAAAGAAAAAAAAAGAAAAAAATAGCTTTAAAAACAAGACATATTATATATAAATACAAAATTTCCTATTTACAAATTTCATTTTACAAAAGTTATAAAAAAATTAAGATATTTATCCTCGTACTGCACTGTCTGTGGTTTGTTACTCAATTTCATTTATACATTATGTGGGATGGAGTTTGTTCAATAATAT
Organism: Lissotriton helveticus; assembly: GCF_964261635.1. Taxonomy (NCBI): domain Eukaryota; kingdom Metazoa; phylum Chordata; class Amphibia; order Caudata; family Salamandridae; genus Lissotriton; species Lissotriton helveticus. Next base: position 1,865,062,762 of record NC_136067.1, read on the forward strand.
ATTTACAATAATATTTACAATCCTATAATACAATCTTATTAACAGTGCTGCCCCTACTGGGCCTACAATTTTTAACAAAGGCTAGGACAATTGATCGATGCCTTCGCTCTGTTTCGATGCAACCTGATGGACATAGTGAGAAAGTTTGCCACCCCATACATGATTAGGGGTGTTTCCATTAACTGTAAAAACAGAAAGGCCGGTTTCACTTGGGTGAACTTGTTATCCTTTAATATGGGCTTAATGTATTTCTCTCTTGCGATTCTAAAAAAAGGACAAAAAAAGAAGAAGTGAAGAGAATCCTGGTCTGAGAAATCGTCACACTTACAGGGGGCGTTCTCATGTGGTCTACACCATTTATTGTATTCACCCAACAAGAAGTGAGACTGATCAAAGCGAAATTTAGTGAGAAGCCACCGGTGGAAAGGTTTATTTACTACCGCCAGGTATGGTTCCATAGCTAAAGATGTTATTGTCAAAAAATGGGACCTCACGGTTGGCTTCATGATCTCGCGAGTTTCTCTATCGGCTTCTCTTTTCTTTATATATTCCAGTTTTGCCCAACTGATATCCTCTTTTTGTAGGCCTTCAGGATTGGTATACAACTCAGGGCGGCCCAGATATTGTGCTATTTTCTTAATATAAGAAAGCCACTCGATCCTAGCCACACGATCCCGGCCCATACAGTCTTTTATAATCGTGTGGTTCAAGGTTAAATTGGGATTAAGCCAGGTTTTAATCCATGCCCTCAGCGGTGCAAGAGACAACATATCTTCAATGTAACCCATCCCTAGTTCCATATGTACTGAGTGGGCAGGTGTGGAGTTAGGTAAGCCCAGAACATTTCGCAGAAAAATGTTCTCTGCCCTTTGGATTTGGGTAGTGTTCTTATGTCCCCAGATGGAAGCTCCATATCTTGCTATTGCCAGGGTTTTAGCTTTGTATATGGATAATATAGCTTCAGTTGGTTTGCCGCCTAAACATTTTGCGAACCCCAATATAGCCGCAGAAGATCTTTTTACTGCTGCGGTCTTGTTCTGGATTTGTGGTGCCCATGTCCCTTTCTCATCGAACACCACACCTAGATATGCGAAGGTTTTTACTTTAGTGAGTACGGCACCGTTACAGGTCAGGGTTCTGATATTACTTTTTGAATTACCCACTGCCATAACGTGCGATTTTCCTGCGTTAATCACTAAATCCAGGTCTTGCATAAAAGCCCCAAATGTATTAAGGAGAAGTTGAAGGCCCCTCGGGGTCCTTGACATCAGCACCGTGTCGTCGGCATATAAGAGTACCGGCGTCACGGAACCACCCATGCAGGGCGCATCTGCAGAGGCAGTTTTCAGCGAGTCACCAAGGGAGTTAATATAGAGGGAGAAGAGCATAGGTGCCAAGATGCACCCTTGGCGCACTCCCCTGTCCGATTTAAAAAAGGAGGTACAGTTCCCTTCTTGGGTCATGCGGATAGTTGCCTTTAGATCACTGTGGAGTCGCGCCAAAAAATCCACAAGAGCCCGATCCAGTCCCAATTCTAGGAGTATTGTCCACAGCTTTGACCTATTAACTAGATCAAAGGCTGTGGACAAGTCCATAAAGGCCAGGTACATCATCCCCCTTGATGCTACAGTGTATTTGCTAAGTATAAGGTGCAAATTGAGGCATTGGTCTTCTGTACCTCTTGCCGATCTAAACCCATACTGTGCATCACACAAGATGTTTTTGTCGGTTGACCAAGCTGAGATTCTCTCTAGTATTATTTTACCCAAGATTTTAAATGAGGAATCTAACAGGGATATGGGTCTGTAGCATCTAGGGTCCCCCCTTTGGCCCTTCTTGAATATGGGGATGATGACAGCTTGTGACCAAGTAGTCGGAGGTCTTATCTTTTCAATAACAACTGACCACATTGCTGAATTTGTTTTGTACATATCTGCGGGTACGCCATCTGGCCCCGGGGCCTTCTGTGATGACATGCCTTCGATAGCACTCTGTACCTCTTTAATGGTAAAACTTAAAAGAGGGGCTTGAATGTCAATTGGTGTTAAATTAACAGGACATAAATCAATATTGCTGCCATAGATTTTTTGGAAATGGTCCAGCCATTCCTTCTCAGAGATATTTAGTTCCAATGGCGCATTTTCTTTCCCATTGAACAACGGTGTATTGACAATGGTCCAGAACTTTGCGCTGTCCCTCAGGGTAGCTTTTTCATACAAATTATCCCACGCCTGTTTCTTAATTTCCTTCTTCCTAGCTAGGATATCCTGATTGTATTGTTTCCTGAACCTCGCCACCTCCATTCTATCACGGGGAACCTTTTTCAGTGCTTTCTGGAGTACTCGGTGTGATTTGGAGCATGCCTTATTGAACCATCCCTCAGCCTTTCTCTCTCTCTTTGTGGTTTTGCATTTTAGGTCATCTGCCACCTGGCGACAGATGGCTTCAAAAGACCCAATGATGTTCCCTTTAAATCTCAGGGGCTCTCTACAAACATTGATATCGCTGCCCACTTTTTCGTTAAGAGAGTGAAAGAACTCCTCTGGAATAACTTTGCTCCATTTCACCCGTCTCCCTTGATCCTTTGCAGTGATATCAACTGCGATCTCTACTTCTGGGCTTTTATTAAACAATGATAAAATATTATCCTCCATATTCAACACAACCGGGTTGTGGTCACTATGTATAGTGTGTATAGCATTGTAAAAAATGACATTCTGCAGCATAACTGATGAAATAAAAATATAATCTATAATACTGTTACAATCCCTAGCTCTGTAGGTTGGGACCCTTTCTTTGCTGTCAAAAAACTCTGGTTCATAAAGTTCGTTTTCTAGGAGCAGATTTTCTAGGGTTGATCCTTTAACAGAGTGTTCAAAATGTGGGGGTTGGTACATATCTACATTCAAATTATCTATAAAGTGACAGTTTTGCTGGCATAAGTGTACATTAAAATCTCCCAACAAAATAAAATAAATCGACGCGGTTTGACTCTCTTTAAAATCACACAAAAACTTATTCAAGGAATTGAGATTTTCGATATCACCAGTGCCTTGGGTAGCGTTATAAAAGTTAATGTAAACGCATTTGGATTGATTAGTCAATGTGACTTCCAAGGCTAAGATATTTTGGGATAAACTATTTATTACTTTTGTGGTTCCATTCATTTTTACTGACATTAAAAGTTGTAAACCTCCTTTGTTTCGACCTGAGTTTGAGGGTTGTGCAGCAAGAAAGTAGGATGTATACCCATCTATCCAGAAATCACAGGCCGTATCCCATGTCTCTTGCAACGCTATCACATCATATTTTTTCAGTATAGTCAACCAGTTTAAATCATCCCTTTTAGAGCGGAGCCCTGCAATGTTCCAGCTCATTAGGTTAACTATAGAGCCCCTAGCATTGCTATTAATAATTGTAGACACGGGGTCAGTAACACTATCGTCAGGTATTAGTCCATCAATTTCCTCCAAATTTGATAGTGCTGAAAACATATTTGATAGCTCCAAGCCCTTACTTAATTCACGTCCCCGATTTACATAGGTTATAGGTAACATACCAGTTGTTTGTGTTGCCCAGGGGCTAATGCAGTGTGTTGTAGTTGGGGGCACATTGTGACTAACCCTTTCGGGGAGCTTTTTTGGGAATACAGGTGGGGGATAGAAGAAACCTAAGGGTACTGCTCTTATTCTATCCTCTCTAATCTCAGTTGCATCCCAGAATAGGCGGGATGCCTCATGGGGTCGATTAAAATTAACAATTAGACAATCCCCAGGGAATTTCTTCTTTGTATATCCCACCCAGTCCACACGTCTACCTGTTTGGATGTATTCAGAAATATTGTTAGGGCCAGTACAATTAGCATTACACCAAGATTTTATATTTGCCAGTACTGAGTCATTTGACTCAGTTTCCCCGGGTTGTAAGACAGGAATATTCACCAAAATTGCTACAAAAGGAGTAGCTTCTGGAGGGAGGTGAACTGGTGGTCTCGGGCGAGGTCTTCTTGACCCTACTGTGTTAAGTCCTACTTGGGTAGATGTCAGGGGCATTGACTTTGGAGGGCAGGGTTTGGGTGCGGGGTGCAGTTTAGTGCAAATTTCGCTATCCCCTTGCCCCAATCCATGACCAATCATCCCTTGTGATGGTACAGGTGGGAGCTGGGGGTTGGCTCGTACAATATTCCCCTGCTCCATAGGGGATTGGGGTTGCCTCAATAGGTTGGTAGGGGATTGTTGAAGACGTGGTGGGGGCAGGGGTCGGTCGGTGATCCGGAGTGGATGGTGTTCATCGCGCGGGCTGTGTCCTTGGTGGTCACCGTGGTCCAGGTGCGGAGGGTGGTGGTGGTGGGGGGCGTTGGTTTGACGGTCGGGTGCGTGGATGGTGCGCTGAAGCTGTTGTGGATGTCAGCGATCTTGCGGTGGAAGAACGAGGCGAGGGAGTTGCAGAGAACTTGTGACGGAGTGATGTCGTTGTTGCCGGTGCTGGGGTTGGAGAACTCCTTGACGATGCTGAAGAGTTCCTTGCTGTCGTGGGCGTTGTTGTCCAGTCGTTCCTTCAGAGATTTCTTCTTGGTGGTGCGGATAAGCTGGTGGTGCTTGCGGGTGGCGTGTTTGAGGACGGTCATGTTGTCGGTGGTCTGCTCGAGGAGCCAGGCTTTCTCGAGGGTGCGGCAGGTGTTCTTGGAGTCCTTGAGTTCGTCGGTGAACCAGGATGCCTTCCTGCTTCTGGGTCTGCTGGGAGGGTTCTTCAGTGGTGCGAGGTCGTCAGCGCAGGCGGTCAGCCACTGCGTGAAGTTGCGGGCTGCTTCGTTGGGGTCCGTTGCGCTGGCGGGTGGGTTCTGGCTGAGGGAGGTGGTGAGCTGGTCGGTGGTGATCTTGCTCCAGCTTCTGTGGGGAACCTGAAGCGGGTGGTGGTGGGTCGTGGTTCTTCTGAAGCTGAAGTGGACGCAGCTGTGGTCGGTCCAGTGGAGTTTGGTGGAGTGGCTGAAGGTGATGTGCTTGCTGGATGAGAAGACGGGGTCAAGCATGTGGCCGGCGTAGTGGGTGGGGGTGTTGACCAGTTGCTTGAGTCCGAGGTTGGCGAGGTTGTCCAGCAGGGCGGCGGTGTTGCGGTCCTTGTTGTTCTCCAGGTGGAAGTTGAGGTCTCCAAGGAGGATGTAGTCAGTGGAGGGGAGGGCGTGCGGGCTGATGAAGTCTGTGATGTCTTCGCTGAATTGTGTGCGTGGTCCCGGGGGTCTGTAGACGAGGGTGCCTCTAAGGGTCGTCTTTGGGTCGGTGTGAATCTGGAAGTGGAGATGCTCGGCTGCGGCGAAGGTGTCGTTGGAGTCGGTCGTGATGCGGATTGTGTTCCTGTGGACGATGGCGATGCCTCCTCCGGTCTGGTTGACGCAGTCCCTCCTGATGATCTTGTACCCATCCGGGATGGCGATGGCGATGTCGGGGGCTGAGGAGGCGTTCATCCAGGTTTCTGTGAGGAAGGCGACGTCTGGTGATGTTGCATCGAGGAGGTTCCAGAGTTCCTCGGCGTGTATGTGGACGGAGCGGGTGTTGAGCAGGATGCACTTGAGGTGGTTGCTGCTGGTGCTTGGCTTGGCGGGTGCGGTGCAGGTTCGGAGGGAGGTGAACTTGCAGGCCTTGCAAGTGAAGGGTTAACTCACTCCACCACCCCAGTTCAGACATGGCCATATGCAAATCAGCCTGACCGTGTGCCTCATGGGAACAGTCCAGCCCAAACTGCTGAGCCATGTCTTCCCTGGACCGGAAACAAGCATCCTGGGATCGGTTTCGGGTTCATTACCCTCACCAGCCAGGCTATCTTGAATCCAGTGGCAAAGTGAGCAAGGGACCCATGTCTGGGCATACCCTACCACCTTAGGGCGAACAAAGCAAAGAAGGATGCGATTCACAGTGCACAGAACTGCTCTCAGACCAAAAATTCTACAGAAGAATAACAGTTGACCCTACAGAACGTCTACAAAGAACAATCACACTAATGTTGGAGGAGGCTGAAGTGAACAATTGGATTTCCAAGAATGAGGCGGAATTTTTTAACACGATAACGCAGAGAACACCCTACTTTTACTCACTTCTGAAGACCCACAAAACCCGAAGACCACCACCGGGGAGACCAATCGTCTCAGGGATAGGTTCAGTTCTAGAACCGCTATCCCAGTTTGCTGACCAGTATTTGAAACCTTTGGTTCAAAGAACCCCCGCATACCTGAAAGACAATAGGATTTACTAAATCTCATAGCTCAGCAAACCTACTCAGAGGAAACCATGTTACTTGTAGGGCTCGACGTAGAGAACCTTTATACAAGTCTCCCCCAAGAAAAGACTCTTGAAACCTTAGAGAAACTACTGTTTAACATACGATGGGACCACAAAACACCAAGACCCTTTGTCTTAAAATGTTGCAAACTTGCATTAACTGAGAACTACTTTGAATACAATAACACCATGTATCAGCAGTGCCATGGAACTTCTATGGGCAGTACTTTTGCCCCAAGCGTGGCCAGGCTCTACGTTAGCGAATTCAAAGAGACCCATATACAGACACGACCAACCCCTATCAACAGAAGATTCTTTTTTGGAAGCGCTACATCGACAATATTGTCATGATCTGGGAAGGTGACAAAACCAGCCTGGAAGAATTCCACAAGTGGCTGAACACCAGACACGAATGGTTAAAATTCACCTGCACAGCTGATGAAAAGAGTCTCAACTTCCTTGACATCACCATCTATGCGGAGAACGGCACCCTATAGACGAGAACTTTCTTTAAGCCAACTGCAAAGAACAGTCTCCTTTCTTACAAAATCTTTCATCCCCCTCCTCTGAGGGAGCATCTCCCCTACAGCCAGTTCCCGGCCTTAGGCGCAACTGCAGCAGCATACATGACTATAAGAAAGAAGCAGAAGATCTTTGTACCAAACTCAGAGCATGAGAATACCCAGAGAGGATAATCAATAAATGTAAAAAGAGGGCTAGAAATCAACCCAGAGAATGCCTCTTAGAAACCACTACAAGTACAACAGAAAAAGACATAGTAACTTGTGTAACCACCTACAATGCTGCTTCTAACAATGTGAAAAAAATTGATAACAAAAACTGGAGAATCATAACGTCTTGAACACTAACCTGGCCCAAACCAAGATTTGTCAATAAGAGTACACAAAACTTAAAAGACATACTAGTGACCACCAGACCACCACCACCAAGGAGAGGTGACCCCACCCCCCAATTATGGAACAACCAACGGTAATAGGTCACTACCCCTGTGTATCATGTTCAGTCTGTGACCTGACAACAACTACAAAGACTCTACAACTCCTCCCAAACCTCAAATGGACAATTAGATACCATACCAATTGCAATATACATGATCACTTGCCCCTTTAACTTACGTTACATTGGGATGACGTGCCGAAAAGTAGAACAGAGGATAGTTGAACACAGGAGTAACGTCAAATGCCAAAGAAACACAATCAAAATGAGTAATCACTATATAGAGACCAAACACAAAACAAGTGATTTGCGATGGGTCATTTTGGAAACCCTAGCCACAAAAGACCACAACGCAGAGAAGGTCCTTTTTAAAAAAGAACAAAGATGGGTCCACCGCTTACAGACAAATATCCATGGTCTCAGTTATCAAATTCCCTGGCTCAGCTTAAACCGATAAACATCACCAAAAGCGCTACCTCTATGTGCCACAATTTGAATGACAACAGGCCGAATTTAATAACATAGCTCGATCCTTTCCACATACAGACAACAATAATTTGAATGGGTCACGTCCCCTTCATCACTTGAACTGGACTAAAAAAAACTGTACTCCTGAGCGCTAGCTGAAACAGAGTGCCAGCGTGTATGCTTGCTGAATGTACATACCTGGTTTGGAATGGACCATTGTCTATTCAAATCCATAACAAAACTAAGGACCAAAAACGACAGCCCTACTTAATGTATTATTAAGAGCCCGTCAACACACAAAAACCAGTGTTGATTTGATAACATTAAAGGAGGAAGATAACAGATTCATTATACTCAATGTATAATTAAGAGCCCATTAACACACAACTACACGTGTCAACTTGAGAACATTTAAGGAAGAATATAACAGATTCATTCTAATTATGTCTATCTTTTTAAATAAACCTTAACAAATTGCCTCACAATCATCATAGTCTTTCTTCCCTGTTTTAACCAAGATGGACATTAATACACCGGAAAACGATCCGCCTCCTAGATCCGGGTCCAGAGAGCACAAGTCGTGCACCACTGCGTAAGAGGTAGCATCAATGCCGAGGAGAATAAACCCGACAAAACCGTAAAGTATTACTGCTGTGGCCTCCCTAACGCGCACTGTGCATGTTATTTTTTCAGCAGGTTCCCCCTTTCTGGCCGTCCGACGAAGTTTACGAATAAACTCCGACAAGGTACGCAATACAGACGGTATAGGGGGTGAATCCGTAGTATGGACATGTGACACTCACAGAATGAGATTGACGTATTGACCACGTAAAATGTTTTTTATTTCACCCCAAGAAATGTTTTTATTTCACCCTGAGAAAACGTTGCTTGTAGTTTACTCACGCCAACAGCGGCATTAACCGCCAATTCATTTGACGAACCGGCAGAATGCGTACAGCCATGCGCACCACTGGGAACAACACGTCATCCACTAAGGTAACTGTTACCATATGGCTAGCATTATGTGCGCATGGTGTGCCGGTCATTTAAATCAATAAAACATCGGGAACACCTTCTCTAAGGTAATAGTGGCCATACCGCTAACATTATGTGCACATTATATATGCCCGTCAGCCACATAAAAACGCGATGCTCATAATTGATCAGTGTACCATTTTGACAATCCAACACATCGGATGCTCTTTTGAACTAGCTCAACCGATGATGTTAGCTTAAATGCATAACACCACTACTCCATCAACGACAGAAAGGGGTTACCTTATAAATAATTAACCTTTATAACATACAAACAGTGGACAATGAGAGATTTTTTGCATGGTAGGAATGGTTGAATTTTGCCATATTGAGAATTGCCATTTTCTAGTTCTTTGATTTTCTTCCATACCGTGGTACTAAAACAGCAACTATCATGAGATAAAGCACAATCTACCATTATCTTTGTTTATTTGTTATGTTTCCTCTTCTACTTCTACTTACAGGTACTCATAGACCTTGATACAGGTCAGGATAATGTACCTAGACCCACCCTCATTCTCACTATCAGTTTCTAGGTCCTGAAGAAAGCCTACTTGACCCCCCAAGGGCAGACCAAGTCTGAAACATGTCGACCTTTTTATGGACTCTAAACAGTGTGCATGCCCGCATAACATCATTCAATCTGGTTACCCAAGCTTTTTTATCAAGAACTTTTTTCACTCACAATTTTTTTCCTCACTAATCACTACTGTACTAACCAGTGGTTCACCTTAACTTATCTTATCTTATCTTAAGTGCCATTTGTAGAGCGCACTGTCGCCGAGGCTTCCTGGCGCTAAAGACAGAGTGAGTGAGGAGGAAGTACAGGGTGCGGGAAGCCTAACTGAGGGAGGGGAAAAGGTGAGTTTTTAACAGTTTCCTGAATTTGATAAGGGATGAAGAGGATTTAATTGAGAGAGGGAGGGGGTTCCAAAGTGCAGGGGCCAAATAGGAAAAGCGACGACCGCCAAATTTTTTAGTTTTGCTTTTGGGGGTGACTAGCAGATCACGATGGGCTGATCGGAGGTTGCGTATTGGACAGTGAGGATGGATAAGGGATTTGAGGAACCCGGAGCAGGGGCAGTGAAGAGCTTTAAAGGTGAGACAGGCCACCTTGAAAGTGGACCTCTGGTCCACCGGGAGCCAATGGAGGCTGCGGAGCAGAGGCTTAGCTGATAACCATCTAGGGGATCCGTGAATCAGGCGAGCCGCTTGATTCTGGACGACTTGGAGGCGGTGTGTCAGGAATAGAGGGAGACCGTGATAAATTGCGTTGGAAAAATCCAGACTGGAAAGCACGAGTGAAATAACAGTTTGAGTGAGTGCTTCGGGGGGGGGAGAAGATGACGAATTTTGCGAATCCTCCGGAGTTGGTACATGCAGGAGGATACTACAGATCCCACTTGGGTTTTGAGGGAAAGTTCGGCGTCAATGATTATGCCCAAACTTTTTACAGTTTTGGCTGGGGTAGGGGGAAGGCCGAGCTCTGGAGGCCAGTACTGAGGGCCCCAAAGGGTGTGGCTGAGTCCCGGGAGGAGGAGCTCAGTCTTGCCGGGGTTTAGTTTTAATTGATTCTGGTTCATCCAGAGCTGGATGTGAATCATAACCTCGTGAAATGTTTTGATGGCATGAGGGGAGTTGAGGGGGAAGATGAGTTGCAAGTCATCTGCATAGTTAAAAACTGTGATATCCCATTTCAGAAGGGATTGAATCAGTGGCCGAAAGTACAAGTTGAAGAGGAGCGGGGAAAGGGAAGAACCCTGGGGAACACCACAGGAAGTGGGAGTCTTGTTGGCAATGTAAGGACCCATGCGAACTGCCTGTGTTCTTCCAGTAAGGAAGAATTTGATCCACTCATAAGCTGTACCTTGGATGCCCGCCTGCCCGACACGGTGGAGGAGGATGTTATGATCCACCGCGTCGAATACGGCCGACAGATCCAACAGGATCAAGGCCTGATGACGACCGCCGTCTCCGTTGCTTCTGAGTGTATCAAGGACTGCCAGAATGACAGCCTCAGTAGAATGGGCAGGTCGGAAGCCCGCCTGATTAGGCTCCAGATGAGAGGAGGATTCGATGAAATTTGACAGGCACCGAGTAACATGGGCCTCCAAGATTTTGGAAAGGTAGGGAAGGAGGGAGATAGGGCGATAGTTAGACGGCTCTGCGGGGTCGGCGCCAGGTTTTTTTAGGAGGGGAAGTAAGATGGCCTTCTTAAAAGAGGTAGGAAAGATGCCGCAGCAAAGGGATCTGTTAAGTAGATTAAGAATGTTGTCGGGTAGATTGAGACATACATTCCGCATAACAGATGGTGGGCAGCAGTCGTTGGGGGAACTGGATTTGACACGGGTGGCGAGTTCCGCTAGGGAAGTGGCGTCCAGAGCGGGAAGGGTGTCAAGGGTCGTAGGGTTTGTAGAGGAAGTATCCGGTGGAGATGACTGGGAAGGGGGTGGGATGGACATTTTGATTTTTATGATCTTTTCCCAAAAAAACAGGTTTAAGGAATCGCAGGCCTCCTGAGTAGGGGTCTGAGTTGGAAGAGTTCTGTCATCAGAGGTTAATTCGTTCAGAACTCTGAACACCTCCTTGGATTTATCTTCTGCCGATGAGATCCTTTTTGAGAAATGATCTATTTTTGCCGATCTGATGGCTGGCTTGTATTCTTTGTGTGCAATCAGATAGGATTATCTGGCTAGGTCTGAATAGTTGCGTCTCCAGATGCGTTCCGACTGGCGGGTTTTCAATTTGTGGGCTTTAAGCTCATCAGAAAACAACCTATGAGAATTGCGGTGCCTGGTGCGGGGGAATTTGACTAAGGGGGCGACTAAATCACTGGCCGATTCTAGCCAGGAGCCTAGATTTTGTTCTAATTTATCGAAATCGTCGGAGGGATCTATGCGAGAGTCGGCAAGAGCGGTAAGAAAGCCCTGAGCATTGTAGGTGCTCCATTTCCGTGACAAGCCACCGGCCATCAATGGGGCAGAGATCTGACCGGTCATTGTTATGGTGGTGTCCAAGGGACTCAAGGGAGTATGTCTGGTGGGGAGAGGGCCAGGTTACAGGACCAAATCTGGTCCAAGATATGTCCCTTGACGTGGGTGGGTTGGGAAACCTGTTGAATAAGATTCAGGTTAGTGAGGGTGTCAAAGAGTTCAGTGGCATGAGTGCCAGCGTTGGTGTCATTGAACCAATAGTTCAAATCGCCAAACATGGCGAAACAGGAGTGCATTGTTAGCAGGGAGGACAGTTGTTCGTTTACAATGGAAGAAAAAGAGGGCATTGAGTGGGGGGGGTCGGTATAGGAGGAGGAGAGTGAGAGGGCCAGAGTCCGTTTGTAAACTGAAGAGTAGGTTCTCCACCTCAGGGAGGGAGAGAGTGTGAGAGGAGATAAATATCAGACGTTTTGATATAATGGCTGCCACCCCTCCGCCGGGCCGGTCGTCAGGGCGGTCGGTGTGAAGGATGTAATAATCAGGGGGAAGGGCAGCCAGTATGTCAGGAAGGGACTCTGAGGTTAGCCAGGTTTCTATGAGCAGAAGGAAGTCAGGGTTAGAGTTAGATAACAATACGAAGATGTCCTCGGCGTGTTTCACAAGTGAGCGGGTGTTCAGGTATAAGATCCTAATGGGCGTGGAGTTCCTGGTTGGCGGGGCTGAAGGAGTGCGGCCGCCGGAAGAGATTTTATCGGGGCGCATGAGGCCAGCAGCAGATATGCGGCGAAGGGTCGTTGGCGAAAGGGTGGTGGCGGTATTTTGTAAGTCCCTGAGAGTATTAGCCGAATACGTGATGGTTTGGCCAGCCTGGCGTGCCCTCGGGCCCGTCCTGGCGCGGACGGGCGCAGACGGGCTTGCCTTAGGCGCTCCCGCTGCGCTCGTCCGCTGCGCTTTCGGTGGATACACATATTATGTGCTGAAAAAGGGGGAGGGTAGAGGGCGTGGCCTAAAAGGGGCGTGGCCTCTCTCGTGGCCGGGAATGGCGTGTGTGTTTGGCGGCGTGGCAGCGCTAAGATCCGCTGTGCGTGCCTGACACAAAAGAAAGAAATGCTCTCACAAGCTGGTGAGTGAGTTAAAAGCAGTGACAATCAATAATTTTTAAAATATGCAAAGCGTAAATGCACCTCCCGGCTTCCGCCTCAGGAGGGCGTGCCAGTCTGTCTGATTAAGTCGCTTGTATTCAGCGGCTTTTAAGGCGACGGTGGGCGTGGCCTAAAAAGGGGCGTGGCCTCTCTCGTGGCCGGGAATGGCGTGTGTGTTTGGCGGCGCGGCAGCGCTAAGATCCGCTGTGCGTGCCTGACACAAAAGAAAGAAATGCTCTCACAAGCTGGTGAGTGAGTTAAAAGCAGTGACAATCAATAATTTTTAAAATATGCAAAGCGTAAGTGCGCCTCCCGGCTTCTGCCTCAGGAGGGTGTGCCAGTCTGTCTGATTAAGTCGCTTGTATTCAGCGGCTTTTAAGGCGACGGTGGGCGTGGCCTAAAAAGGGGCGTGGCCTCTCTCGTGGCCGGGAATGGCGTGTGTGTTTGGCGGCGCGGCAGCGCTAAGATCCGCTGTGCGTGCCTGACACAAAAGAAAGAAATGCTCTCACAAGCTGGTGAGTGAGTTAAAAGCAGTGACAATCAATAATTTTTAAAATATGCAAAGCGTAAATGCGCCTCCCGGCTTCCGCCTCAGGAGGGTGTGCCAGTCTGTCTGATTAAGTCGCTTGTATTCAGCGGCTTTTAAGGCGACGGTGGGCGTGGCCTAAAAAGGGGCGTGGCCTCTCTCGTGGCCGGGAATGGCGTGTGTGTTTGGCGGGTGGAGGAAGCATACACATTAACCCAATGATGATGCTGTCACGTAGCTAAAAACCAAAGAAAAGGCGGAGAATCAAGATATACCAACATTCGAACCTTAGTACGTGAATAAGGTTTTTTTTGTCGGTACTAGAACAAATAACAACAAAACCCTGGTTATTCAGGAAAAGTATGGTATAGTGTTTCTTGGGTGCAGAACGGCACTGAATTACATGGATTGGGCTACCACACTGACACAACGAACCTCCATATGGCATGGTAAATGGTTGACAGAAGTGTCGCCTTGGAAGATTTAACTTGTTAAGATGCTATAGGTGCTATAGGCATTACTCTTTTAGGAGTAGTGGATCAGATATGCGTTCTGTCCAAGATCTTCAGTTGTCCCTGACCAAATTCCGCAAATACCTCCAACTATGCCACGCTCTACATATCCATGTAGCACATGGTACCACCCTTCCAGAATTCAACCCCGTTGAAGCGGAGCTCATATTTGGTGCCATTGGCAGAGGAGGGGTCTCACAGATCTATAGGAAACTCATCATTAATTCTTCAGATTCAATAGGGTCCATCTGGACAAAATAGGAGGAATGGGTGGGCCCTTTGGCAGATGATGAAAAACCAAAGGTGGTGATGGACGGAGCGTTGACAATACAAACACTCACCCCAGTCAACTGATCTGGGTTTAATCCATCACTGTTCTTTAGCTCACTCCGCCACCCCAGTTCAGACATGGCCATATGCAAATCAGTCTGACCCTGTGCCTCATGGAAACAGTCCAGCCCGAACTGCCAAGCCATGTCTTCCCTGGACCGGAATCAAGCTTCCCAGGACCGGTTTCTGGCATTACAGCCGTCTTCAGCCAGGCTTGCTTGACTCCAGTGGCAAAGTGAGCAAGGGACTCACGTCTGAGCATACCCTGCCAACTTAGGGCGAACAAAGAAAAACCAAAGGTGGTGATGGACGGAGCGTTGACAATACAAACACTCACCCCCAGTCAACTGATCTGGGTTTAATCCATCACCATTCTTTAGCTCACTCCGCCACCCCAGTTCAGACATGGCCATATGCAAATCAGTCTGACTCTGTGCCTCATGAGAAGAGTCCAGCCCGAACTGCCAAGCCATGTCTTCCCTGGACCGGAATCAAGCTTCCCAGGACCGGTTTCTGGCATTACAGCCGTCTTCAGCCGGGCTTGCTTGACTCCAGTGGCAAAGTGAGCAAGGGACTCACGTCTGAGCATACCCTGCCAACTTAGGGTGAACAAAGAAAAACCAAAGGTGGTGATGCACGGAGCATTGACAATACAAACACTCACCCCCAGTCAACTGATCTGGGTTTAATCCATCACCGTTCTTTAGCTCACTCCACCACCCCAGTTCAGACATGGCCATATGCAAATCAGTCTGACCCTGTGCCTCATGGGAACAGTCCAGCCCGAACTGCCAAGCCATGTCTTCCCTGGACCGGAATCAAGCTTCCCAGGACCGGTTTCTGGCATTACAGCCGTCTTCAGCCGGGCTTGCTTGACTCCAGTGGCAAAGTGAGCAAGGGACTCACGTCTGAGCATACCCTGCCAACTTAGGGCGAACAAAGAAAACCCAAAGGTGGTGATGGACGGAGCGTTGACAATACAAACACTTACCCCCAGTCAACTGATCTGGGTTTAATCCATCACCGTTCTTTAGCTCACTCCGCCACCCCAGTTCAGACATGGCCATATGCAAATCAGTCTGACCCTGTGCCTCATGGGAACTGTCCAGCCAGAACTGCCAAGCTATGTCTTCCCTGGACCGGAATCAAGCTTCCCAGGACCGGTTTCTGGCATTACAGCCGTCTTCAGCCGGGCTTGCTTGACTCCTGTGGCAAAGTGAGCAAGGGACTCTCGTCTGAGCATACCCTGCCAACTTAGGGCGAACAAAGAAAAACCAAAGGTGGTGATGAACGGAGCGTTGACAATACAAACACTCACCCCCAGTCAACTGATCTGGGTTTAATCCATCACCGTTCTTTAGCTCACTCCGCCACCCCAGTTCAGATATGGCCATATGCAAATCAGTTTGACCCTGTGCCTCATGGGAACAGTCCAGCCCGAACTGCCAAGCCATGTCTTCCCTGAACCGGAATCAAGCTTCCCAGGACCGGTTTCTGGCATTACAGCCGTCTTCAGCCGGGCTTGCTTGACTTCAGTGGCAAAGTGAGCAAGGGACTCACGTCTGAGCATACCCTGCCAACTTAGCGCGAACAAAGAAAAACTAAAGGTGGTGATGGACGGAGCGTTGACATTACAAACACTCACCCCAGGTCAACTGATCTGGGTTTAATCCATCACCGTTCTTTTGCTCACTCCGCCAGCCCAGTTCAGACATGGCCATATGCAAATCAGTCTGACCCTGTGCCTCATGGGAACAGTCCAGCCCGAACTACCAAGCCATGTCTTCCCTGGACCGGAATCAAGCTTCCCAGGACCGGTTTCTGGCATTACAGCCGTCTTCAGCCGGGCTTGCTTGACTCCAGTGGCAAAGTGAGCAAGGGACTCACGTCTGAGCATACCCTGCCAACTTAGGGCGAACAAAGAAAAAAAAGGTGGTGATGGACAGAGCGTTGACAATACAAATACTCAACCCCAGTCAACTGATCTGGGTTTAATCCATCACCGTTCTTTAGCTCACTCCGCCACCCCAGTTCAGACATGGCCATATGGAAATCAGTCTGACCCTGTGCCTCATGGGAACAGTCCAGCCCGAACTGCCAAGCCATGTCTTCCCTTGACCGGAATCAAGCTTCCCAGGACCGGTTTCTGGCATTACAGCCGTCTTCAGCCAGGCTTGCTTGACTCCAGTGGTAAAGTGAGCAAGGGACTCACGTCTGAGCATACCCTGCCAACTTAGGGCGAACAAAGAAAACCCAAAGGTGGTGATGGACGGAGCGTTGACAATACAAACACTCACCTCCAGTCAACCGATCTGGGTTTAATCCGTCACCGTTCTTTAGCTCACTCTGCCACCCCAGTTCAGACATGTATCGATCCACACATAGTTTCAACCAAACTAAAGAAATAGTATATCCATTTGAAACAATTGTGATTCAGAGTGGACACTTATGATTGAAATATAGTGTTTATATGTATGTTTATGATTACGTTGATTGTTTAATTTTCTGTTGAGCACTCAGTCACCTGTCACGACTCACTTATCCAATGTACATTTTGTTGATGTATTATTTATTTCGGACAGCTTTTTAAAAACAGTGAGAATCAAACCGTCAGAAAGGCCAAATACAAAAGATTTTTGTACCGCTTTGGCCGCCATAAGTGTGGCAGGGTATGCTCAGGCGTGAGTCCCTTGCTCACCTTGCCACTGGATTCAAGCAAGTCAGGCTGAAGACGGCTGTAATGCCAGAAACTGGTCCTCGGAAGCTTGTTTCCGGTCCAGGGAAGGCATGGCTTGGCAGTTCGGGCTGGACTGTTCCCATGAGGCACAGGGTCAGACTGATTTGCATATAGCCATGTCTGAACTGGGGTGGCAGAGTGGGCTAAAGAACGGTGATGGATTAAACCCGATCTTTTGACTGGGTGTGAGTGTTTGATTGGTTCAGATGCTCCGTCCATCACCACCCCCTTTTGTACCCCTTTGGAAGATGATGACTGGAGGATGCCTTGATGGCACTGAGGGTGATCTCGATCTCATCGCGACTACGTCTGGTCAAAACATATTATCTGCACTGTGCATACCTCAGGCCAGACCAACCACATAGGGTGGGCCTTTTGCCACATGCTGAAAGTGCGAGATGTTCTCACAATCTGGCAACTTTCTACCATATGGTTTGGGAGTTTCACTGCATTCAGAGATATTGGGAAATTGTAGTGGCAGAGATTACAACAGTGTCGGGCTGGGAGGTAGAACTTACTACTAAAGTTCTCTTGTTGGGGATACTGGAGGCACGAGGGCGGACAGAGCCCTACTTGGCCCAGCCACCATGGTAGCCAAAAGGGACATAGCTGCTCATAGGAAATCAGTAACACCTCTGATACACAATCAATGGCAAAGAAGGGAGGACTGGTGTGCCCAACATGAAACTCCGGTATTTGAAGCTAGAGGTTGGCCAGCCAAATATCAAATCATTTGGAGTAAATAGTGGGGGAAGTGGATATGGGCTGGATTTTATAAAATTACTGAAGTTGTACCTGTTGAATGATCCCAAGACATTGTTGAGACATTGTGGTGAAACCGATGTCTGCGTACTCTATTCTATGATTGCATTTGATGGAGATGTGACAATGGTTCTTTGTTCACTTGTTTATATCTTGCAAAAATTGCCCCATTCGCACAAGTTTTTGCTGCAAAGGTCAGTCTGGCTATCTCAGTAGATCAAGCTTTGGTTTAAAACCTATGGGCCTATATTTTCAGGCGCCCTAGTAATGCCCCTTAATGCAAAGCAATGTAAAGTGTTTTTTCTAGTGCAAATGCATTTGATCTGGATAGTAAATAACATGCACGGTTTTCTGCCACTTTGAACTTCTTTACATTGCGCAAATCCTTAGTATGTCAGGTCCTCAATGTGGGTGCTTTTGTCAACCTTAGCAACTCTGCAGTATTTTCTGCAACAGGTAGCGAACGGAGCATCAACAGAGAGGTTTTAATGCATGGGCAAAGTGTGAGTTTGCCCAGGACCTTCATCGTCTAAGAGACCTCCTGTTAATGTGTGTGTGTGTGTGATATGTGTGTGTGTGTGTGCGTGTGCTCATTATCCCTGGTATCTGTATTGTATTGTATTATGTATTTTTATTTTTATTCCCTGGTATTGTCTTGTTTATTGCATTGCCATAAACTTCATTGTTAGTATCTGTCTGTTTCTGCCGTTCTCCCCGCTTCCATTTCCCACTGTTGCTGCCCCTGTGGCCCCGCCCCCTATCCATGACCGTCTCACAGCTGCTCGTCCCTCCCCCGCCCCATCCCCTACTTAATGGCGGCCGCTGCGGGGGAGCTCAAGTACACCTCTGGCACCCTCGGTCGAAGGCAAACTCTCTCCCCAGCAGCTCTGCTCCTACTGCTCCGCCGCATGTGCCTCCAGCCCACTTCTGCGAAGGGTTCGAGACCCCTGCCTGCAGGGCTCCTCCATGTGCCTCTACTTGACTCCGCCCTTGGTGCTTGTTATCCCTGGTTTCTGTATTGTGTTGCATTGTGTATTTTTATTTTTATTCACTGGTATTGTCTTGTTTATTTCATTGCCAATTACTTCATTGCTAGTATCTGTCTGTTTCTGCCATTCTCCCCATTTCCATTTCCTGACACTGCTGCCACTGCTGCCCGCCCCTATCCACAATCGCCTCCTGCCTCCTCGCTGCTCGTCCCTCCCCCTCTCCTACCTAATGGTGGCCCCTGCCCATTAGAGGCGCTGGCGCGCATAAGGGAAGCCCGTCTATGCCCGTCCATGACCCGACCGGGACAAAGAGCCAGGAACCCTGGATTTCCGACCATCTATTGCTACACCACCACCCTCCTCGCACTCAACCCCGGAAAACTCAGAGACTGCCAGCAAACCTCGCCACACATGACCCACGGCCAGTTCTCCTGCCTCCACTGCTGCCAGACCTTCACCACCACCCCGGTCGCCAGAACCACCAACGCCAGCACCCGAGACACCCTAAGATGCATCCTCCTCAACGTGCACTCTGTACACAAACACGCCATGGAAATCTGGAACCTACTCGACTCTCTCTCGCCCGACATCGCCTTCTTCACAGAGACCTGGAGCAATGCCTCCTCCACCCCTGACATCAGCACCGTCATCCCGGACGGATTCAAGATCCAGAGGAAGAACCACCCCACCACCTGGGAGGGGGCCTCGCCATCGCCCAGAAGAGCACCCTCCACCTCACCACCTCCAGCGAAGCCTTCTCCTCCACCGAACACCTGTACTTCCAGATCCGGACCAGCCCCAACGCCACACTCCTAGGAACCCTTGACTACAGACCCCCCGGCCCCCAGACACCCTTAGCCACCACCATCACCGACTTCATCAATCACATCGCATCAATGAATTACATACTCATTGGAGACCTGAACTTCCATCTCCACAACCCCAGCGACCTCAACTCCACCACCCTGTGCGACAACCTCACCAACATCGGACAAAACAACTCGTCACCACACCGACCTACAGAGCAGAACACACACTCGACCCCATCTTCACAGCAGGAAATAGTGTTCACTTCAGCCACACAACGCAACCACCATGGACCAACCACCACTGTGTACACTTCACTGTCGACAAACCCCAGGCACTAAAATCAGCCCCACACCCACCTTGAAGGAATTGGAGCAAGGTTACTGATGAACAAATTAACTACACCTTCACCCGAGACAACCCCACCTGGGTATCCGTCGCAAGTATTGCGGCCAGAGAACTTCACAGTACACCTGGATCTCAAACTTCACAGACGAGCTTGCCCCGCTATGCAACCCGACAAACCGTGCCTCAGAAAAGCCGCCTGGTTCACCACCAAACACCAAGAAGCCAGGTGCACCTGCAGACGCCTGGAGAAGAAGTGGAGAAACACCAAGACGACCAAAAATGACTCCACCTACAAGGACACCATGACGGGCTATCACAACCTAATTAGAACCACCAAGAGAATCTTCATTCACAACAAAATCCTCGCCAACTCCACCAACTCCAAGAAACTCTTCAGTGTCATTCAGGAATTCACTAAACCACCAGACATCACCCCGTCCCAAAACCTCTGCGACAACCTCGGAACCTACTTCCACCTCATGATCAAAACCCTCTACGACAACTTTGTTGACCATCCAACAGACTACACAGCCATCTTGCCCCCCAAAGACACCAGCTTGCCCATCATCTCCAACTGAACACCGATCACGATGGAAGACACCACCTCAACCCTGAAAAGCATCCACTCGAGGGCCCCCACCGACCCCTGCCCCCTCACATCTACCACAGAACTGCGGCCACCATCGCACCCAAACTGCAATACACCATCAACACCACCTGACCCCACTGACCTCAAGAACTACCGGCCCATCTCGCTCCTCCCCTTGGCGGCCAAAGTTGCAGAGAAAACAGTCAACAGGGAACTGACATGATTCATCAAGGAAAACCCAGTCTTCAACCCGTCCCAATCGGATTCCGAAGCAGCCACAGCACTGAGACCGCCCTACTTGCCGCCACAGACGACATCCACCCCCTACTAAACCAAGCCCTCATCTTACTCGACCTGTCAGCTGCCTTCAACACCGTCTCTCATAACCTACAAGTCACCAAACTGCACAACGCCGGCATACAAGGAACATCCTGGACTGGATCCGATCGTTCCTCACTGGAAGAAGCCAAAGAATCAGACTAGCACCCTTCCTCTCCGATCCCACGAAAACCACCTGCAGAGTCCCACAGGGATCTTCACTGAGCCCAAACTTCTTCAACATCTACATGCCCCCCGTCTCAGCCATCATCCGACAACGCGGCTCAGCATCTTATTCTACACCGACGACACCCAGCTCATCCTCTCCCTCACCAGAGACCCCACCACCGCCAAACGCAACTTCCAGAAAGGAATGCAAGATGTCGCAGTCTGGATGACCAACAGCTGCCTGAAGCTCAACGCCGAGAAGACAGAAGTCCTTTTCCTTGGAACCACCCCTTCAGCATGGGACAACACTTGGTGGCTGACCGCCCTCAGAAGTCCACCTACCCCCGCAGACCACGCCAAAAAACTCTGCATCATACTCCCCTCATCACTCACCATGAACCAACAGGTCAACAACATCACCTCGAGCTGCTTCAACACCCTATGCATCCTTCGCAAGACCTTTAAATGGATCCCTCTGAGTCAAGGAAGACATTCAACCACACATTCATCACCAGCAGACTGGTAGTATGGAAACGCACTCTACGCCGGCATGAACACGTCCCTACTCCGCAAACTCCAGACAATGCAGAACACTGCCGCCAGACTGGTCCTCGGCATCCGAAGGCACAAACACATCAGCCAACACCTAAGAACACTCCACTGGCACCTCGTGGAGAAAAGAATCATCTTCAAAATCCTCACTCATGCCTACAAATGCCTACACAACAACGAACCCAAATACCTCAATGACAAACTCAACTTCCACTTACCCAAAAGAAACCTCAGATCTTCCAACCTCGCACTGACCGAAACCCAGTGCATCCACAGAGCCAGAGCAAGCAGAAGATCCTTCTCTCACATTGCAGCTAAGACCTGGAACAAGCTACCGACAAACATTAGACACACCCCCTCCCTGAACACCTTCAGGAAGGCCCTCAAGACCTGGCTCTTCGGCTAACAGATCTGCTGAAACCCACCCCCAGCGCTTTGAGACCCTCATGGGTGAGTAGTGCGCTTACAATGCCCCTGATTGATTGATTGTCTGTGTGTGTGTGTAAAATTCGACATTGAGGAAGGATTCATTTATCAGAACATAAGCAATAAAATTAAATAGTTTTTCCATACAGAGGTCGTCAAAATATGTCTGACATGGGGTTCTACAATTCTTAGGCAGTTTTCTGAAAATAGTAGCAACAGCACAACAATTGACTGTCTTGCTGCTAAACTTATACGCCAAAACAGTTGTGTGTGTTTAGATCATCCCACGGAGCAGATGGTACATTTATTTGATGATAGGACATACTGACACTTCAACTTCTGAACCGTGCATCCTCCAATTACTGTTGATATTTAATAAAGCTTTGTTGAAGAAAAACCAACAGACGCTAAATCTCAGATTCGGCATACGATTACATCTTTCTTCATTCAGAGGACCAGAGATATACCTATTTTATCACTGTAGATAAAGTTGGAGCGGGGGAATATTGAATATAGCGATTTCACACACGGTTAGGCACTCGTAACGAACCTGGTACCGATTAGACTACCTTCCCCATAATTCCTCTGACGTATAACGTAGTTCATTCGCTGACTATGAGCGCCTAAAATAGCTATATTGACAAGAAGTTTATTTAAACACGAAGCACAGTATCGTGATCTAAATTACCAAGAATATTACAACCATGCCTATCAAACAATCTAAGATCACGGGTGCATTACAATACGGTGATAGTGCACTCTAATAGGCTTGCATCACTAACATGTTAGGAATCCAACTACCTTTCCCATGACTCCTCTGCGATTCTATGACGCTACTGCACGTCTTCCGGTCATGTGTTTGTCACGTTTCCACAGGGAATAAAGATGGCGCCCATACACTGCCGGTTACATCCCCGAGACCGTTCAGCTGACTGCCAGGGGTACCGACGGAGAGGTAAGTCGGCAGTGCTTTAGACGGGCTTATTCACCTTGCGGCATTAGCTTACTTTCACTCAATGTCCGGTTCACTGTTTGTCCGGTTCGACAGTGGGGTGGATTCTGGTCTAGTCTTAGCTTTAATGATTGAAGCGGGAGCCTCTATCACACTATAGGGTCTCTTATGAGTCCATATACCAAGCTTGCATATATAAGACTCATCAATACGGGTCGCTTTCCACGGGCCATATTCAGTACTAAGGGGCCGATTAGGATCGCGGTTTTCCCGCATCCTCCAAAGCCACCGCCAGCCCGGAGGATGCGGGAAAACCGCTGGGGAGGCACAAAAGACCCACCGCTAAATTAGGATGGCGGTGGGTCTCAAAATCGGTCCGCAGCTTTTCCGCCGCGGTTGCCTTCCGACCACGGCAGAAAAGCTCTAACATGGCTGGCGGTGTCTATCAGACACCGCCAGCCATATTAGGATGGCGGAAAACAGATGCCTTTCCGCGGCGGATTCTCCGCCGTGGAAAGGCATACAGTGAATTCTTTGGGGGCCCGTTGCGGGCCCCCAGGGTGAGTGGGGGGGTGGAGGGTGCACATGGCCCCCTGCATTTGCGTGCACGAAGCGGCAGGCACCACGCGGTGCCTGCCGCTTTGTGCATGCAAATGCTAAGCATGCATATTTAACCTTGCGGCGGGTGCTGCTTCAAGCAGCACCCGCCGCAATGTTAAATATTGAGGATGTGACCGCCAGGCTGGCGGTCACATCCTAATTGCACTGGAGGGACTGCCGCTGCCCCTGCGGACGGTCCCTCCTCCTCTAGGGTGTCCGTCCGCCATCCTAATGAGCGCCTAAGAGTGGTTAGTACTTGGTGTTGAGTAATTGTTGTTCTCTGTGTACTTGTTTGTTTTTAACATAAGGGTACTGGTATATCCCAGCACAGAGCTTAACAGCACTCGACCAATGAGTTTATTTACGGCACAATTACAAGCTGTTATCATGTAATTTTTTGCAGTCGTAAGCACACCATCATGAACACATGCAGCTTAAATTAATCTATGTCCATTGGTGAAATGCTGTCCTATGGATGGCGGAATCTTTGTCTATGCACATATAGGTTAAATGAAGTAGGTTTGGAGACACTGGTGATGTCAACACCTTATTCCTGTTTTTATTAGAGCGGTGCTCCATTCGCCTGAGCCGCAGCCAGGTGAGGTGAGGCCATACCCTCCTATCAAATAGGTAGGCAGGGTTTTGTACACATTGTGAATACATTGGGTTGGTTGTTAATTTGTGTATGACACTGACTTAGTAGCAACAGATAACTGAAATAATATCGATAACAAAAATTTAGAATTACACAATTATCGAAGATAAAATATTGAATACAAAAATATCGAATTCCTATCTACAAACAGGTAAGTACAAAAATATTGTTTAAAAAATATAGTTAGTCACAATATCTATGTTTTTTAATTGTGTTAAAAATAATTTAAAATTAATGAAATATTAAAAATAATTAACTAAAATATACTTAAAAATACTTAAATAACCTTAAAATGATTAAATAATTAATTTAAGTTATAAAAAAAATACAATTTTAGTTTTCAAAACATATATATATATTAACTTAATATTAATAAAAAAAATATACAATATTTTTACCATAGGATAGCGGGAGGGTAGAAATTACTATTCCCAGTCCAGTGAGAGCAACAGTAGGGAAAGCGTTGGATAGCGTAGGGGTAAAAATTACTATTCCCACTCCAGTGACTGCAACAGTAGGGAAAGCGTTGGATAGCGTAGGGGTAAAAATTACTATTCCCACTCCAGTGAGTGCAACAGTAGGGAAAGTGTTGGATAGCGTAGGGGTAAAAATTACTATTCCCACTCCAGTGAGTGCAACAGTAGGGAAAGCGTTGGATAGTGTAGGGGTAAAAATTACTATTCCCACTCCAGTGAGTGCAACAGTAGGGAAATCGTTTGATAGCGTAAGGGTAAAAATTACTATTCCCACTCCAGAGAGTGCAACAGTAGGGAAAGCGTTGGATAGCGTAGGGATGAAAATTACTATTCCCACTCCAGAGAGTGCAACAGTAGGGATAGCGTAGGGGTAAAAATTACTATTCCCACTCCAGAGAATGCAACAGTAGGGAAAGTGTTGGATAGCGTAGGGGTAAAAATGACTATTCCCACTCCAGAGAGTGAAACAGTAGGGAAAGCGTTGGATAGCATAGGGGTAAAAATTACTATTCCCACTACAGTAGGGAAAGTAAATACTTCATAAATTAATAAAAATAAATTAAATATAAATACCAATACAAAATTAATTAAAAAGTAATTACCAATTTAATATAATATAATAATTATTCAATTAAAAATAATTTTATTTTTTTATTAAAATGCATTACCTATTAATGCAAATTAATTATCAATTACCAATTAACAAATTCGCAATTAAAAATTAATTAACAATTATTTCAAAATAAATACCAATAAATAAATTAAAATATTTAATTAATTACAATTAAATTACTTCCCACCCTATTCCTCTATAAACCCACAACCCGCTACGGGAGCTAATTTTATAAAATTAACATAATTATCAATTAATCAATTAATAAAAATGAATTACCAATTTAAATTTAATTATTTACCAATTAAAAATGAATTAACAATTAATTCAAGATAAATACCAATAAATAAATTAAAATATTTAATTAATTACAAATACATTACTTCCCCCCCCTATTCCCCTATAAACCCACAACCCGCTCCGGGAAATAATTTTATGAAATTAACATAATTATCAATTAATCAATTAATAAAAATGAATTACCAATTTACATTTAATTAATTACCAATTAAAAATGAATTAACAATTAATTCAAAATAAATACCAATAATTAAAAATATTTTATTAATTATAATCAAAATACTTCCCACCCTATTCCCCTGTAAACCCACAGCCCGCTACAGAATTAAATTATGCAAAAATAAAATAACATAAAATTCATTACTTAAAATAAATTATAAAATAAATATAAAATGTTCACATATATACTAACATACAAAACACTTTAAAAAATTCGATATTTTTAAAAAATCGATATATTTAATATCTATATTATATACTTCGATATTTTGAGTTTCTATATTTATGAAAATCGATATTAAATTACTTACCTTAATTTTGATATTTTTGTTGACTATGTTCTGTCCATTCGATATTCTGTTCATTCTATATTTTCACTTCGATATTAGTGCAATTCGATATTTTTGACTCAATATTTTGTCTATATACCAGTAGCAACTGATGCTACGTTTGGATGCTAACTGATAATGACACCAACAATTTCTGTCCTTTTCTTTCTCCTTTCTATGGCATGAAACCAACACCATCCTTTATAAATGATCCAGTAAACAGGAGGAGAAACCAGAAATACCTAGGATCTCCGGGTGATATGGTTTATGATTAGTTTCTTTATATATTATTTTCACCCTTTTGCAGTAGCAATTTTACATCAAGGTCCTGACGAAGGCAGAGGACAATTGTGTCCAACTTTCTGCTGAAACATCTTGACCATATAATTTTCATTAGCAGATATTTGTTTAAACTGCTATTTTTTGCACTGTTTTTAATGTTGGAAAACTGAGGGACACTATTAAACTTTAACTTCGCTTGTTTCTCTAAATTTTAACTACACTACTTTCTTCACATTGTTTGATGCACTGCAATTCAGTCAGCATACACCATTTGATACCTTTATTTTCACTTTACCTCATACATTCTGAGCCATTGGACATACACATCTAGTCCTAATGGTTGAAACTATGAGTTCCTTGGTATGAGGAAGCCCAGATGATGACAAGGGCGGTATCGGACAGTGACTGATGGGTATCCTTATTTACCTAGGGATATCCTGTTTTGCTTTAGATACACCTTCAGTATTTTCACATCACACCCAGTTGGTTGTTTCATGTCATTTGTAGGTTTTTTTCACTGGAGACCCATGGACACCACGTGTTTTCTATGTGTGTAAAATTCGACATTGAGGAAGGATTAATTTATCAGAACATAAGCAATAAAATTAGAAAGTTGTTCCATACAGAGGTCCCCAAAGTGGGGTCCTACAATTCTTAGGCAGTTTTCTTAAAATAGTAGCAACAGCACAACAATAGACTGTCTTGCTGCTAAACGTATACGCTAAAATAGTTGTGTGTGTTTAGATCATCCCACGGAGCAGATGGTACATTTATTTGATGATAGGACATACTGACATTTCAACTTCTGAAGCTTGCATCCTCCAAGCAAAACGTTTGGCTTTCAGCTGAAGAAACAAAGATTTACATCAACATTTCTTTTTTTGGTGCTGAAATGGATTTGAAGAACAAATTATTTTGGCATAGGCCATAACAATAACAGCAATAGAGCAGTCTGACACCTATTGAATAAGAAAATGCATGATTTCTTGATAATGACCCTTTAGAAGATTAACAAATTTCGAAAAAGAAATCGCAATGGCAATTGTTCTTGCCACTGGCTCTTTTTTCATTGAGACTACTCGTTTAAAAATGTAAGATTAGAGAAACAGCATAAACACTTAAATTCAACGCTGACATTAACATTTTGCCTACTCGGCATGATCTGTGTTTGCTTTAACTTTTATTTAAATACATGTGGCCCTTCTGCAGCCTGCGAGGAATCGTATTGAATGATTTATCAGTAACCCGAGTGCTGAACTTTTTCCAATGTGTTCCAATGTGTGGTAAAGGCGTTGAAAAGTGATATTTTTCTTATATTTTTTTGCAACTCACGCTTTGATTTATATAAAATCATCTCAAATGACTCCCACCACATATCTCGACATGTCCCGACCTCTTTCTTTAAAATCTTCCCTGAATGGTCCTTGGTTCTGTTTAATGCCACCCGGAGTCTCCCAATATCTGCCAGTTTAACCATTCTTTTTTGTACTGAAATGTTGTGTTCATGAATTCTTTAATTTTGGACTTTCCCCTCAAATATGTTTTCCTATTAAACAAAAGATTACGTTGTATTCGCTTAAGGATTTATCTTGCAAGCAAGTTCCTGCTAAAAATACTATGAAGCCTTATAATTGTAAGTTTACATGTGGAGAGCCCACCATCTGTAGATCTCCTCCTACACCAAGGTACAGATTTCCATGTGAATGAGATTTACCATTTGTGTCTGGAGCCCTGCTTCTCAAAAGAAGGGTTGGGGGCCCCTACTACCGAAAGTACAACTATACAGTTCCTATTTGTAACTTAGTGACAGTTTGTGGAGCTCTCAGTTGCTTGAGTGGAGATTTCCCTATGGAAACTAATAGGGAATTTTAAATCAATAATAAACTAAACATAAATATTATTTATTGTTTTAATTAAAAAATATCAAACACATTTCCCTAACTCCTATTCATCTAGGACTATGACAGTACTAAGGGAAGGTACAATTGACTTAAAACTTAACATATTATTACATTTGAACTCAATTTACTTTGATAATTTTTATTTAAATAATTCTATTTTTGAGTTTTTATTAACTTGTAACATTGCGTATTATACAATAACTTTTATATGCAAGGTACAGCCATAGTGTGCGCTCCGCACATATAACATGAGGCCTTAAGATCACTATAAAAATCTTGGCGGTACTTTTTGCCCTCCCTCTAGTCTCTCTCTTATTCCCACCCTTTCTCTGAAATAAATTACATTGAATGTTAAATTTCCTTCTCTCACCCCTCCCAGTATAATTTGTGCTAACTATGTCACAATCTTGGATGGAATTTAAGTATTATTTCATTTGTGATATAATTTTTTTAAACAAATAAATTACAATTTGAGACATATTGTTTACAGATATATATATTAAACACCTCAAATTTGTATTTTAAAAATATATTTTAATGAAATGTAAATTAATTTTTAAATCAATTTATTTTGAAACATTTCATTTAATTTTTTCCCCATGTGTTGGTGTTATTGCCTGACTTTATTGATTTATGTGGGAGTCTATTGTAGTTCCAGTGGTTGGCCATTTGTGGTGTTTGACTTACTCCAAGGATAGAGTATAGTACATTTGAGCCTGTTTTACCAGTAGTACGACTGTAGTGGATTTAAATCTGTATTTTGTGTATTGCAATTGTTTCATTCTTATATAGGTGTGTGTTTTTTATTATTTTGTCCCGCCATAAACCCCTCTTTGAATATCTCTTAACCCCACCTATGTAGGAGTAAGTATTCCCCATTTTTCAACCGTTCCACCCTATCCCTCTTATGTTTACGAATATATCATATTCCTTTGTGTGCAGCGATCTTAATTACCGGGATGGAGATCTCCGTACAGTAAACATAGGAGAGGGACAGGCAGAGATCTCCTGCCAGAGGTTTGTGAATTGCATTTTGGATTACTACTTTATGTGTTCCAAATAAGATTTTTGAACAGGCCCCTTAATTTATAAAATCAAAAGAAACACGAATTAAGCAGTGGCAGAGTCAATAGGATTGGCTTTAATGTTGTAAAATAAATGCACGAGAGAGGGTTAACCCATCTAGTAGTGAACACTTAGGGAGAGTCCTGCATCACTTTTGCACCAGTTAAAGTGGTACAGGCATGAAACAGGGCTCTCAATATGATTTAAAAATCCAAACAAAGCCATCCTGCATTATTTTGAGTAGCCTCATAAATCTTGAGTAAGAGTACGCAGCGCAAATTACTGAATCGCCTTACTCTGCACCCGGGAAGCGTTCCTTTGGTGTTGGGGTGGATTTTCCCTCAAAACACCCACTTATTTTGATGCTGCCCGAGATTTACAAAGTCCTGAAAACCCAAGTAGGTGCCAAAATCGTACGCCTCCCGAGGTGAGGCATAAGGAGGAGAAATATATTTATTTCCCCTAATTGTTTCCTCTTTCTCTGTGTGCTACAGAATGAGTAAACACCTCTAAAGATAGGTTTTTGTGTAGGAAGGCGTCCCTTTCTGTGCAAAAACAAACCTGCAGGCAATGGAGGAACCCTTGCACCACAGTGCAGGGTGCCTACATTGGCCCTAGGCTGCAGAAATGGCGTCAGCGCAGGGAGAAAGGACAGGAATGCACGTATTGCATAAATATGGTGCATTCCTGCCCTTTCACTTTGTTATAGGGCAGTGCAGCAAGGTGCCTTGCTGCGCTATCCTACATCAAAATTCTATAAATGAGGGCCTTAACATCTAAGAGGTCAGTTGACTGGTCTCGATATATCTCACAATGGAAGAGGATCTGCACTCTAGTAAATTTGTGTGTCCTTGACATCTCATAGACATATTTTTTTTGTTTAAGAAACTTTTTATTAGCATTTTGAATTTGAGATAACAATACATATGACATAAATTGTAGGAGAATAAATATGTTAATAAAGATTTACAAAATGTATTCAAAAAGCAATAGACAAATAATGAGGAGGGTAGGAGAAATGAGAAAAAGGAAGTATATGAGGAATAGAAAGGAAAAGAGGAGAGAGAAGAGAAACAGAAACAGAAAACGTAAGGGAGAAGAGAGAAGAAAGAAAGAAGAAGGTAAAAGCATGTGGGAATAATAGAAGTCACTCAAGAAGGAGAGTTGGAGGAAAGATAAGAGGTAAGAGGTAACCAAATGAGATCTGATTTAATTTTTAGGGGAACAGAAGAGGATGAGGCAATAGCAATCCTATGTTCATCACATTCAAAATTCCACCAAGTGTGAACAGAGATCTTAGAGTTATCTTTCCAACATAGGAGAACAACTTTAAAAGCAAGGGCAATAAACAGGTCCAACAATCTTGCAGAAAGAGAGATAATATCAACATCAGTAGACAAAGAACCTAAAAAAACATTCTGTAAAGATAACGGGGCAGAGCAACAAAATATTCGCATACAAATCTTCCAAACCTCTTTCCAGAATGATAGAACAGGGAGGCATTCGTATAGTAGGTGTTTAAGTGTCCCAGTTTCTTGAGAACATGACCAACAAATTGAAGATGAAGTTTGGGAAAACTTATGAATACTAACAGGGGTAAGGGTGACTCTATGATATATAAAAAAACAAGGGTTGAGTAATACGAGCAGCAGGGGAAACTTTGAACAGTTTGGACCATATACGATCCCACAACAAGACAGAGAAGGAAGTATCAAGATCAATTTCCCACGCAGTTTCAACAAGTGATTTAGGACGATCTATAACATTGGAAATTAAACGTATAAACAAGTGCAGCTTTAGGCTGTTGAATGGAAAATAAAGGGTACAGTGGAGAAGTAGGAACAAAAGAGGGAAATACAGCTGGCAAGGAGAGAGAAGCTAAGTATGACTGGATGGCAGAGGTAATAATGGTATATTCATTTACATATGATGGAGGCAGGTTAAATAAAATTTGCAAATTCGGAAACGTAATGATAGATTCACCTTCAAAAAACTGATGTACAAATACTATATTCTTTTCTTTCCAATGTTTAAAATAAAATGATTTGCCTTTATAATGAAGGAATTTGTTATACCATATAACAGATAATAAAAAACATTGTAGTGGGGATAAGGTAGAGGAAAATACATTATGTAACATTGTTTGGGAATGTTTTAAAACAGGGAATTTGGATAAAAAAGAACAGTTTGACATAAACACAATATGCTGAAAGGAAAAATCCTTCATAAGAGAACGTTCTAGGAGAACCCAGGTAGGTATAGGAGTATCATTAAAATCATATGCCAAGGAAAAGGATTGTTTAATCATGAAGGCTGAGTGATAAAGTTTAAAATTGGGAAATCGTACACCACCTTCAGATTTAGGACGAAACAGCTTATGCAGTGCTATACGTGGATGTTTGTCATTCCATAGGAATTTAGAACAAATAGCGTTAATGCGTGAAAAGAAAGAAATGGGAATTTTAAAAGGGAGCATAGAGACAGTATATAGGACATGAGGGGAAATCATCATTTTAATCGTGTCCAATCAGCCCCACCATGACAGAAATAAGGGGGACCAAATTTGAAGAAGGGATTGGATTTTCTTTATAAGGGAATCAGAAGTAAGTTTAAGGGTGACACTCAAGGAGGGTGCGAACCAAATACCCAGATATTTAATTTTAGAGGGACACCACGCAAAATAAGTATTATTAAACATGAATTGATAACAAAGCGCATTAAGTGGAAGGACTTCTGTTTTGGAAAGATTCAGCTTATATCCCGATATAAAGGAATACAATTAGACCTCATCCTAAAAAGGTGGAAGGGAGGATTCAGGGTTAGACATATATACAAAAACATCATCCGCATAAGCAGATAATTTAGTTTCAGTAGAGGAAAGTTTAAAACCAGTAATCAAAGGATTATAACGAATTCTTTCTAAAAAAGGCTCAAGGCACAAAATAAATAATAGTGGAGAAAGGGGGCAACCTTGTCTTGTGCCTCTAGATAATGGAAAAAACTTGGAAAATTGGTTGTTAACAAAAATACTGGCACAAGGAGATGAATAAAGGAGTTTGACCATTGAAATAAAAGAGGGACCAAAGCCAAACCATTGTAAAGTACGAAACAGGAATTGCCAATTGATACGATCAAAAGCTTTCTCAGCATCTAGGGAGAGTGCTGCCAGCGGAACTTTAAGATTTTTACTGTGAGCAATGACATTGGAAAACATACGAGCATTGTCCGCAGCAAGCCTACCTTTTGCAAAACCCACCTGGTCCATTTTGATAAGGCGGGGGATAATGGAATCAAGAATGACGCAAGGATTTTAGCGAAAATGTTGCAATCGTAATTAATTAAGGATATAGGATGATAATTTTTACAATGGGAATGATCTTTGTCAGGTTTGGGAATTATAATAATTAGTGTCTCCAAAAAGGATCCAGAAGCCTTCGCATCCAAAATAAAAGAATTAAAGAGTTGAAGGAGTTTTGGGGCAAAAAAAGCGTGGAAAGAGGAATAAAATTCCACAGGTAGGCCATCAGGACCAGGTGCCTTTGATTTTTTGAGTGAGTTAATAGCTCGCAAGACTTCTTGGAGCGTGATTTCACCCTCCAAGAGGGCAACATCATCCGGAAGGGATGGGGGGGAGGGAAGACCACTAAAAAAGGACGTTAGGTTAACATTAGAAGGATGAGTGTCATCTGTATAAAGGAATTGGTAATAGTTATGAAAGACTTCAGCAATGTCTTCATCCGCCAAAACCAATTTATTAAGAGAATCATTAAAAATTGGTCCAACATTTTTACGTTCAGATTTAACTTTCAAATAATTTGCCAACATTTTCCACGCTTTGTTTTGGCCACCATGAAATTTGGACCTAATTTTAAGGAGAGTGTTACAAGCTTCATTAGTAATTATCTTATTGAGTTCCGTTTTAGCTAAGATCAAATTTTGAAGGGTAGAGGGGGATTTAGAGGTAAAATACAAATGTTCAAGGTTTTTGATTTTCTGCAGTTGGTCCTCATATTTTTTCCTATTTAATTTCTTTTTCTTAGCAACATAGGATATGGTAAAAGCTCTAAAAGCAGCCTTAAAAGTGTCCCAATTATTGGGAATGGAGGTATCAGAAGGATTATTGAGGGAAAAGAATTCATTAAAAAACTCCGCGCTTTCCTGCAAGAAAACATGGTCAGACAACAGAAAGGAATTAAATTTCCAACGACTAAATTTAGAGGAGATAAGGGAAAGGTCAAGGGTAGTATAGACAGGAGCATGGTCAGAGATACATATGGAACCAATTGCAGATTTTTGAATGGAAGGGAGTAACGATTTACTAACCATAATATAATCAAGCCTGGAACGGGTTTGATGAACATTAGAAAAAAAGGTATATTCCAACACATCAGGATTACATAGTTTCCAGGAATCATATAAAGGACGCGAGGCAATGGCAGGTTGGAAACACCTATGTGATTTGTCAGGTTGGAATTTACTTGAGGATAATCTATCAGAGAAAGGGTCTAACCATTGAATAAAATCACTGGCAATAACAAAATCGGGACAGTCAATGGATGAAATCAAGGCTTTAATGTCAGTCCAAAATTTAGGGTCAGGACGTACTGGACCATAAATGTTTAGCAATACCAGTGTCTTATTTTGGATAATCACTTTAGCCAATGCCCAGCGCCCTTCATCATCATGCTGAGAAGAAATAATCTGTACATTTAGAGCTTTATGAAATAAAATTGCAACCTCCCCTTTTTTAAGAACAGCAGGAGAAAAAACAACTTGACCCACCCACTGTCTTCTCAGCTTAAGCGATTCAACATCTGAACAATGCGTTTCCTGAAGAAAAGCAACCTGTGAATTAAGTTTAGATAAATGAGACAATACCTTTTGACGCTTGACAGGGTGACCAAGACCTCGGACGTTCCACGAAACAAAATTACACACCATCGAGGAAAGGCATGATTGGCGACACGTGGAGTAAACACAAGGCATGGGGAAGACTACAGAAAGGGAAATAACAAAACCATAAAGAGCATGAGGAAGGAACTTCCAAAACATTCAAGGCACAAAGACAAAATCTACTCAGAATCACAAACCACACTATATAGAAGAACACTTGATAGAGAAACTGCGTAGGCAAAGTGAAACATATATCAATGGAGAAGAAGAAGAGAAAAAAGAAAATAAGGTAAGAGGAAGAAATAGGAATAGAAAAAAGAGAGAAAAAAGTAAACAGATCAAGGCACAGGAGCCCAATCGGAGAAGAAAGGAATAACCAAAACATCTGAGGCATGGAAACACCAGACAGGGGACAATACCCCACAAGCCACCGCCACAGAAAAAGGACATAGAAAGAAAAAGAGGAAGAAATGTAAGAGCGAGATCATAAGAGCAATAGGAAAGACTAAAAAGATAGAATCAGAGGAAGTCATTAATGAAGAGGAGGAGAACCACAGCGAGGAGGATAAGAACTACAGAGAAGAATCCAACAAAAGTAACATTAATTAACAGTGTCCATATTTGCAGGAGAGACACTCTGCAGGAAGTCATGAAGCTTTTGAGGATCATCAAACGAGCGTGTACGCCCATTGTGCGTGATCTTGCAAAAATAAGGATGTAGGATGCCATATTGAATGTTGAGCTGTCTCATGAGCGCCCGCAGATTCAAGAATTCCTTTCGACGGGCATTCATCGTAGATGAGAGGTCTTGGGAGATAAATATGTTGTGACCTGACCACTGGAGACGACGTTTAAGTCTGGCTGTCTTCAAGTAGGACATTAGCTCTGTGAATTCCAGAAAAAGCATGATAATGCCACGAGGTTTGTTAGAGTTAGAGTTTATAAGGCCCAGACGGTGAGCCCTCTGAATATTAAGAGGTAGTGACGCAGGTTGAAGATCCAAAAGATCCTGTAGAAATTTACGTATGAAAGACACCATATCTGACCTTTCCACATTTTCCGGCACACCATAAACGCGTAGGTTGTTCCTACGGTTACGATTTTCCAAATCCTCCGTGTGCAACTTGAGTTTGTGGATCTCTTGCTCCAATACAGGAATTTTAGCTGAGGCATCTTGGAAATCACTGACTCTTTGCTCCAAATTTAGGACTTTGCCCTCCATAAGTACCCACCGGTCCTCAATCTGTTTAAGCCTTTAATGGTTGGAGACCACGTACCTCCTCAAGGATGGAGTCCAGAACAGGATTTGAGGAAGACGTAATGGGAGAAGGCGGGTCATTTTTAGGACGTTTGGGTTTGGTACCAGTTTGAGACAATTTGGGCGCATGAGAGTCATTAGCCATACTGGTATTGTGTATGGAAGCCGAAGAACGCTGCAAAGTTAAGAGAGATATAGTGGACACTGCACAGAACAGCCCCAGAGAATTAAGCTGACAGAACCTCACCCTGTCACACAACAATAAATGCTATTAAATGAACAGGCTACAAAATATTTCCACACGAGAGGCAAGATGGCGCCTGCACGTCAGGCGTGTTTGTGAGAGCTCCGTTTTGGGCGTTTAACCTGAAGCTGCACTCGAGCTCTTCGGCGGTGATTTTGCTACCGCAAGATAGCGCGTTAAACCACTGATGCCCCGCTGAGACTTTTGGCCGGTGAGACTCTGACCGAGGTGTGGCTGAAGTTTGCGGTGTTTTTCAGCGCTATACAGCTTTCCTGAGGAGCCCCGGCCTCGGCCTCCGTGTTAGAGGGGAGAGGCGTTAGCCGACGAGCAGGCACGGACGTGAATGCAGGGCGAGGCAGCAGCGGCGCTCTGAGGCTTGGCTCCGGTCCGTGTTTCACGGTCTCCGCGGTGGAGAGAGGCGCCCGCTTAAGTTTTTGGCCGAGGTATGGCTGAAGCTTGCTGGGTTTTTGGCGCTGCATAGCCTGCTGGAGGAGCTCCGGTCTCGTGCTAGAAGAGAGAAGTGCCCGCTGTGCTGAGCAGGCGCGGGCGTGAAATGCAGGGTGAAGCATTAGCGGCGTCCTGGATATCTGAGCACCATCTCAGTTTTTATGCTATGTTCCTGTGCCGGTGCTAGTGTGGGCGACCCCCGCTCGCAGTTCGCTGGCGTTCCAGGTGGCGCTTGGGTGCCTCGCTGGGGGGGTTGGAGTTGTTGGGCGCTGCATTCTGAATGCCGGTTCAGGTATAGAAGGGCGGCATACCAGATTGAGATGCAACATTGTTTCTAATTTCCTCATTCCAGCACGGACTCAGCTGAAAACAGCAAGGAACAGCGCTATCCATTTGATATTAACACTTAAGGAGCCGAGGAGAAAAACATTTGCCGGTGGAGAAAAAAAAAAAAAGAGGAAAAAACAGCATTAAAAATGCCAAGTAAGATCGACTCCTAAACTGTCTTCTAAAACTGTTGAAAATTATCACAAGCTAGGGGACTCTTTTGAAGGGTTTAAAAGGTTGTAAGTGACTTTCAAGTTATAAAGGGTCTATAAAGGAGACTAGTTTTTTCTAGCTGAGAGTCAAATTTATACAAACTTGCACAAGATAAGGAGCTGTTGACAGTATGGCCCCTAAAACTGCGCGCGGTGGCAAAACCAGACCTAGCGGCGAAAATCAGATTGGGACTCGTGCCGCCTTAGCGGCAAAGTCAAAGCAGGATATTACTAACAATGACTCTGATATAAGCCAGATGGGCACCCCAA
Source organism: Lissotriton helveticus (assembly GCF_964261635.1). NCBI lineage: Eukaryota > Metazoa > Chordata > Amphibia > Caudata > Salamandridae > Lissotriton > Lissotriton helveticus. Next base: position 1,865,099,676 of record NC_136067.1, read on the forward strand.
AAATCCCACAAATGTTTAATTCTAAAGGAAAAACAGCAGTAATAAGTTCTAAAACACAGAGCGATAGAGTTGTGAGTGAAAAGAATATGGTTATCGACGATCTGGGAGCGTCACATCTGGATAACGATCATGATAAGACTTTGGTAGAGGCACTTGAACAGCTAGTAGCATCTCCGGCAGCTATCTCAACTCTGCCAACTATTTCAATTATTCCACCCACACTTGACCTGCCCCTCGCGCTGCCCAAAACACAGAACACTGTTGTCTTTAATATTAATGATGAGGAGAGGGAGATTGAAGGTGATGCGGAATTGGATGTGGAATTGGATCCATCCCGAGTTGAGGGGGCAGAATGTGATGGTGACCCCATTAGCAGTAAAGATAGTGAATTTTATTCACTTTCAGAGCACTCTGAGGGGTCCGATCTAGAAGCAGAGGATTTAGAGGAGGATCTTGAAAACACAAGCAAGGAAACACCTGTCATTTCTACAGCCGATGTGCAGGCAGATAGAACCTGGAGTGATGAAACCTCTGATGGAGACCCAACTATAATAGACCAAGATCTAGAACAGGATCTAGTAGACTCTACTCAATTAGTTAGCCCTAGTCCTGGCCGCCCTAATCAAACACCAATAGATATTATATTGAAAGCCATCTCAGAACAACGACTGGAGGCAAAATCCGAGCACTTAAAAACTCATAATGCTTGTAAAAAACTCCAGAACACGGTGCGATGCTTAGTTAAATCATGTAATGACTTTACAGATAGAATGGTGGAAGCAGAAGGACGCATATCCTCATTAGAGGACCAAGTAATACATATTAAAACCAGCTTTGACGAGTCTAAGGGGCAGAAAGAAGATGTGAATTCTAAATTGACTGATTTGGAAAATAGACTTCGCCGCAATAATTTGCGAATTTTGGGTGTTCCAGAAGGAAGCGAGGGAAAAGATGTATGACAGTTTGTGGTGGAACTTTTTGAAGAGGCCTTTCCTGATGTTAAAGACTGGCAATGGTCTCAGGAGATTCAGAGGGCACATCGCTTTCCTTTTCGAAAACAAACAACACAGAACACCCAAATTCGGCAATACCCTCGAGCTATTTTGATATCCTTGAATAACTTTCTGGCAAGACAAAAATTATATGATCTTGCAAGGCCGGACAAGAAACGCTCTGGGAAGGGTATAGAGTTTTTTGTGCGCCCTGATTATTGCCATACTACTGTGGAGAACCGTTGGAGAATGCGTCAACTGATCGATCCTTTTCAGAAAAAGGGTGCTCAAGCTTTCCTGCTGCAACCATGTACTTTAAAGATTGTATATAAGGGACAAAATAGATTTTTCACAGTTGAAGCTCTAGCAAAAGCGTATTTGAATACATTAGCATGAGGAGTATGATTTGAATTTCAAATATTAGTTGTCTTGTGTGGTAAAACTCATGCTTTTCTATTGTGTAGAGTTATGGTTACGCCCAAACATTTGTGGTGTTCTCACATACATCACCGGGGCAATAGGCCCCTTTGCCTTAATGTTGGGGGAGGGCCACTGGGGGGGGACGGTGTGCTGGGGTTTGGGTGGGATAGACACGGGGGTGTGCTGGGGAAAAAAAGGGGGAAAAAATTCAGCCAAGGTCATAGAATATTGTGTGGAAACAAATTGTTTTTTTTTTGCTGATATAATGGTACAATGGTACAATGTAATTTTTGTAATGAATTTAAATAGATGTCATGGCGAGCTGTAAGTTTCGAATGTGCTCATTTAATGTATGTGGACTTAATAATGTGCATAAACGCAAGCGTGTGATGCATGAAATTCGTCTAATACAACCTGATATAATATGCATTCAAGAGACGCATATACCGTGGGCAAAAAGACAAGTTCTGAATGAGTTGGGGTTTATTGTGTTGGCTTCCTCTCAACAATCCACCATGAATAGAGGCGTGGCAATATTGGGAAGACAATCTGTAATTGCAACGGGGAAAACTAAAGTAGATAGCCTAGGACGCTGGGCAATCGCGGAATGTGTTATAAATAATGTTGTTACTACAATTTGTACAGTATATGGCTCCAATATTGATGATGCTGCAGTGATAGAATATCTAAATGTAGAATTAGCCCTTTGGAGCACCCCATTATTTGTATTGGGGGACTTTAATATTCATGGGGAGGTGAATATTTGGAATCCAAAATTTACTAGATATAAAGGTAGGAAACCCAAAGTATTTATGGCAATACGTCAACTTTTATATCAGCATGGTTTGATTGATGGGTGGCCTGTTGTGAACCCGAGGGATCCTGGCTTTACTTTCTTTTCTTTACCGCACAAGAAATTTGTGCGAATAGATTATATTTTTATACCCAGACACATGGCACAAGGATCTTGTATGACAGTTAAACCACGCATCACATCAGATCATGCTCCAATTGTTATAGATATACCTATACTTAATACCCAACGAATTCAAAGATCTTTTACCTTTAATAAGAAACTCTTATTAGATGAAATATATGTGAAACAAATAATTGATTGGGCTCAGCAATATTTTGATCTTAACAGAGGCTCTGCATCTTATGCAATGGTTTGGGACTGCTTCAAGGCAGGAATACGTGGCGAAACATGTAGCTATGGTTGGAGCCTACAACAGAAAAAGAAAAATATAATGACACAGCTAATACAAGAATTAATAAATGCAGAACATGCCTTAATGTATGATATTAGATTACATCGAGATAGTGAAACTTCTCAAGATAAAGTTGCGAAGCATAAAGCCAAGATAAATGGGATCTGGAGTCAGGATATAGCACAGCAATATAAGACTTTTCGTGCAGAAAGATATGAATATGGGGAAAATGTGGGTAGATGTTTAGCTCAAAGAATGCGGGGGAGACAGTCTATACAGCGTATTACCTCTATAGAAAATCAACAAGGCACCCTAATTGAGTCATCCGAAGGGATTTTACAGGTCTTTTATGAATATTATACATATCTTTATACTCAAGAAAATTTCTCATCTGATCAACTTGATCAGTATATAGATAAACTTGAACTGCTACAATTAGACTCAGCACAGCAGGAACAACTAGAGCTCCCAATCACAATTGAAGAACTAGAGACTTCTTTGAAAGAACTGGCCCTGGGGAAAGCTTGTGGTCCTGATAAACTTCCGCTAGAGATTTATCAAATACTATTCCCCATAATCAAGAATGATATGCTTGCAACGTTTTTAGCAGCCCAAAATGGCTACCCGCCGCCATCATGGGAAAATGCAAGCATAGTTATATTTCGTAAAAAAGATAAACCTTCGCACTTACCTGGATCATATCGTCCTATTTCACTCATAAATGCTGACGCGAAAATATATTCTAAAATTTTTGCCAATCGACTAAGCCAAATCGTCCCAACTCTAGTCTCTGAACAACAGCATGGCTTTCTCCCAGACAGCGGCACGATTAACCATATACACCGGGTTATTGCAACTTTAGATTATGCTACTACAAATCATTTGGACGTTGGATTGGTGTTTTTAGACGCAGAGAAAGCGTTTGATCGCGTTTCATGGGTATTTCTATGGGCGATCTTGGAGAAAATGGGATTTGGACGACGATTTATATTTGCTTTACAAATTATGTATAGACATCCGAGGGCTAGGATATGTATTTCGGGGCAAGAGTCAATGGCAATTAAAATCATGCGGGGTACACGGCAGGGGTGTCCCTGCTCACCTCTTCTATTTGCTATCTACATAGAACCACTGCTAAAGGCATTAACGTCATCCCAACATATACAATCCATGGCCTTGCCCGGAGGTAATATACGCGTGTTAGCTTACGCTGACGATATTGCAGTAATAACATCTGACCCGGAACCCGCATTAATTGAAATAGAAAATCTGACTCGCGAATTTGGCAATGTATCAGGGTACAAACTTAATATCCAGAAAACACAAGTTATATGCTCAGCAGGATTATGTACCAATGATAGTAGAGTTACTCTAGAGGCTAAATATTTAGGCATTAAAATTAGACTGCTACCTCAACAGCTAGTTATGGTAAATTGGTCAGACATATTAACATCAGTTAAAAGTCAATTAGAGAAAATTGAATGTTTACATTTATCATTGGTTGGGTGACGTAATGTCTTAAAAATGACTATTTTACCGAAAGTTTTATATTATTTTCGAGCAATACCATTGGAGATATCCAAATTACAATTGAGCAAATTACAGTCTATAACTGATCGTTTTTTATGGTGCTGGAAGTCCTCGCGGAGAGCAACCAAATATATGACATTACCAATCTTAAGGGGGGGTTGGGGAGTTCCGAATTTTGCTTTATATTATTTGGCATGTTTAATGCAAAATATAAAATATTTTTCAATAGGTGGAACCCCACCTACATTTGAAAGCCCAGATATTTTTTCTCTTTTACTTGGACCACAATCTCAACAAATGTTGCTTCGGTTTTTAGAACCAAGCTACTATAAAAGAACTAGATTTAAACTTATCATGTCCGCATTTAAAGGATGGCGATCTATACGGAAGCTTATTTCATTAAAACGCATCAATTTTTATACTCCATGTAATTCTATAGAATTGCTTCCACCGATATTTAGGGATCGTATTATGGGCATATGGCGGGAAAAAGGTATAACAACCATTGGTGATATGGTTAAAAATGGCACATTTGCTTTATTTCAGGAGTTAAAAGATGAATATAGTCTTTTTCAACATGATTTTTTTAAGTATCTGAAAATACGGAATTTTATTTTTACACATCCAAATATTGTACCACTTTGCCATAATGAATTTATGGAAATACTTAAAAAACCAACACGCATAGGGATTATATATAATTATCTGCTAAATATACAGCAGGAGGATCTGGAACAGCAGGAATTAAAATGGTGTACAAGACTAGGTACATCAGAAGTACCCTTTCATGAATCAATATGCATGGCTGATAAAATTATTTTATCTGCCAATCTATATTCACAACATTATAAAACTTTATTTAATCTTTATCATACACCATTTAAAATGTCAAAATGGAGTAGTCGTAATAATGGGAAATGCTATAGATGTCAATGTGATCTAGCAGATATTGTGCATATTTTCTCAGACTGCCCTATATTAAAACCATTTTTTGTATCCATAGAAATTTTACTGGCACATATTACAAAATGCGATGTAAAAATATCAAGAGAGATGATTATTTTTGGTTTATCAAATGATAATGAAGTGTTTTCAGGTTATCAAGAAAATAGATATATTATATTCATGGCTATGGCTGTAGCTCGCCTGTGTATATCATCAATGTGGTTAAAGCCTGAAGCACCTTCATATGAAATGTGGCGAGCAAAGTTTTATAATATTTTTTATCTAGAATTTAATTTATATCGCATTAAATCAACTGTGAAAAAGCGTAGAGGGTACAAAATTTGGAAGACCTTGATAGATTATTTAGATCACCAGTGACTATTACTCCTGCTATCAAATGAGATAATTTGTCTAGCTGCTATTTATTTTATGTTAAAATTATTTCTACAGCTTATATGTTTATGTATTTATGCTGAAAATGTATATCATAACATGTCGTTTGGGATATGATATAATCTCTTGGTATGTTTATTTTCTGGTATAAATGGCTTTGAACTGAATCAATAAATAAAAAAAATAATAATAAATGAACAGGCTAGGCAATCGGTGTTGAAATACGTATGCAGTGCACTAATATAACATATCAGCTTGCAATAAGCAGCAACAAGGTTCAGCATAAATAAGTTGAACTCCATTAAGCCCAAACAGCATTAGCAGAGGCCAAGTTGCAAAAGAAACAAGGCTGATTGAGACTGAAACCTCGACTTCGAAACATCCAAAATGGCGGCACCTCCTCCTGTCACAGCAGACATTAGCACGTCGAAAAACGGAAAGAAGGACAGGAGTTAACAAGTTCAGGTATTAGAAAGTCATGATATTAACCAGGAAAGGCATCACAATGCTTCTATGGTGGGTACATGCATGTACGGCACAGCAGTGTACTGTAAACAGTAAATAAACACCGGTGCGGGCTCAGCGGCCAAAATGGCGGCCACCCGCGTCGCAGAACGACAAAATTTACTGCCGAGCCGAAAGTACTCCTCGCTCTATGGACTCTCCTCAGAACAGCATCATAGTGAGCACAGGACCTTCCGCCGACTCTGCAGCCGTCTCAGCCGTCATAAAAAACGGGAAAATCCGCTCTTACGGCATCTGCGGGTCGAGTCCAACGCGGAGTTTACGAGGAAGCCGTCCACACCAGCCGGCGCGCAAGCCACGCCTCCATCTCATAGACATATTAATAGAATCCTCAACCACAGGTACCACCAGTGGCATGCTTCAACATTGGATCCTCAACCACTACACCTAGAGTGAGTGGGTGGGCTCAATGCAGTTTGTAAGCAAAGCTCTTTCCAAGGGATAACAGGTGCAAATTAAAATTGCCTTCAGAATCTAAGGCCTGTTTACTAGCAACGTCCTTTGGCAAGAATACAAACAGTGGGATGTTTAGTGGGTATAATGACCCCTAACATCGTTAGGTCAAAAGGTCAACATGTTTCAGCCTGTATCTAGTGCCACCAAGGGTCAGTATGCTTTCTTCAGGAGCGACTGTGTACGTAGAATCCCTATGAAATATAGTTGGTGGGTATCAACTTTTAGTAGTAGTATAAACAAACATTAATATCATGAAGCATGCTAACACACAGATAATATTTATATATTAATATATATATATTAATGATCTCTCAAACAAAAGAAACTAGGCCTGGGCGGTAAACTCTGCTCCGCTAACAGAGTTTGCAGAGTTTGATTTGATGGGAGTGTAGCAGGGTTTTTTAATCTGTTTGCATGCTTGAGATTTGTTTTGGCACTTGCTTGTGAGCACCACAATATTCTCGGGCTGCCAGCGAACGTGCCCAAAGACTTTGTGCACAACAGCACCAGCGTAGTGCCGCTTGCAATTGCACAACTCGAGTAGCTTTTGTGCTTGAGAAGCAGCTACATTTACAATAAGAGGTTTTTGAGTGGATTTTCTTGAAGTTATTTTGGGCAAGAACCCCTTTTTTATAAAAAAAAATGAATTCTTCAGCAGGAAGGAAGTGCCCCAGAGACTCCAACTTCCTGTTCCTGTCCAGCAGGCTCCCACCAGTGCTTTGTCCATCTCCTGTCACTTTTCATTTGGAATAGGATCTGAAAGGACCACTTTCTTTGTCTGTTGCATATATTCTATTGGATTTAGGGACTTTGTATTTGAGATTTCACAAGTAAGTTCAAAAACTCTTGTATAAGGGTGTTGTTTGTTTGATTGAGGGCATGCACCAGTATTTATTTAAACTTTTATTCAAGTTGTCAAAGTTATTGTTGTGAGTGGTAAGCATTTTCTGTAGGGGCCAAGTTATATTTCTGCATTTATTTTTTCTTCTTTCGTAAAGGAACAATGTTGCATGGTTCAGTACATTTTCTCCATATTTCTTAAATTTGCAGTATTTATTTATTTTTCCATGTAGCCTACTTTGCCAAAGGGCCATCTAGTCAGTAGGCACAGGGCAGTGGTAGTCAGGGGAGCATTAAGCAACTGTTTCTGTGGTATATGTTGTTTTAAAGCATCAAACATCATTTAGGGTTGGTATGGCATTGTACCACATTATAAATGTGGTGGATTTTTTATGCATTTCATTTTGTTTTGTGTACACAAAGTGTATATGTGAGGTAGAATTTGATGCCTTGGCAGGATGTTGTAAACAAATTATAGTTCATTTAATTTTCATTTTTTGGCATTGCTGAATTAATGGAATTGTTTCCTTCAGGGTTACCATGCCTTCTTTGTCTGCCCATTGTGTGTGTGTGTGCTTGCCATAGGCCACCATTGACTTGTCTTTGCTGTCCATGCATCAGTTGTGTTTAATGATCTTTTTAATGCTATGTGAGGCAATGTGGTAGGTGGTAACCCATACTAATGGAGTTTCTGTCTTTTCTGTTACTGGTGTCTCAAGTAGCGCATCTCCGTTCTGATTTCCGGCCCATTTTCTGGTTTTCTGAATGATTTGTTCTAGTTAGTTTTGTGCGCTTAGTTTTACTGCTAGATAGCTAGTTGTTTAAAGCCATTCATGAGACTACAATTCCACCGTAAATTGACAAATTGACCATAGGGTAGGTTTCCCCTTAGTGGTCGGGGGTGAAAACTATCGAAGCGTAACAAGCTGTTCTTTGCAGTTGGCTTCTGGTGTGTGTCTGTTTCAAGAGTTCCTCTTTCAGGAAAGAGTTCCACAGCCAAAAAGGTCAGTGATTCTTTGCTAATGGTGTGGGTGTTTCTTAAATTCCTGTCTTGGTGGTTAACCGAAGTGGTAAAGTCAATGGCGTTCAGGGTGTCACTCCTCCAGCCGCGGGCCGTGGAGGGAGTTACGGTGGGGCAGGGAGGCGGGAGGGGGAGGGGCGGGGTGGAGGGTGCTAAAAACAGGCATATGGATCATTGCAGGTAAGTACACAATTTAATTAATAAAACGAAATTCGTAGTGCGCACAGCATTGCTTTTTGCCATGCAGTGCGCACTACGAATTTCGTTTTATTAATTAAATTGTGTACTTACCTGCAATGATCCATATGCCTGTTTTTAGCACCCTCCACCCCGCCCCTCCCCCTCCCCGCCTCCCTGCCCCACCGTAACTCCCTCCACGGCCCGCGGCTGCACTCCTCCATATCACTAGGATGCCGCTATTATACCACTTTCATGTGAAGATGTTTCTCTGGTATGGATTTGTCTCATGTAGAATGTTTTTTTTCTCCAAGTTGTGATTATACAAACTGGCCACACTAGGTGCAATGCTATTCCCCATCGATGTACCATGGATTTGGAGAAAGAGGGCACCCTTGAACTCAAAGAAATATCTTGTCAGTGCTAATAGGGTACAGTTCAACACAAAGTTTCTGGGGGTGGAGTATGACCATTCCATGATCTCAAGTATCTTTTTAACAACCTCTACAGTCTTTTCTTGGGGAAGGCTGGTATATGAACTTTCTATATCTAAGCTCATTAGGAGGTCTTGTTGGCCATCAAACTCGATGTCTTTGGCATAGACCAGCAAGTCCTTTGTATCCCTAATATAGGTTTCTGTTTTCTGTAGTATGTGTTTTAAGAAAAAATCACAGAATTGTGAAAGGGATTCCAAAAGGGAGCCTATCCCTGATACAACTGACCTGCTTGGAGGGGGTTGAGATTTTTTTAACCTTGGGCAGTGTGTAATGGTATGTTGTTACTAGTTTGGTGTTCCTTGGAAAGTCCCCTACATATTTACTGATCTACCCTTCGCACTCCACTTCCTTTCCCATGGAGTTGATCTCTACTCTTAATGTGGTTATGGGGTCAGCATCTAGTATTTTGTGTTTGGTTGCCAATAGTCTCAGTCATTCTGTTCTGTACTCTATGGTGGACTGTAGGACTATCCCACCGCCTTTGTCGGCGGGTTTTATGGTGATGTCAGTGTCATTTTGTAAATTGTAAAGATCTTGTTGTTCTACATTGCTTAGATTTTGAAACTTTTTCAATGCTTTTATGTCAGTGTTTCCTGTTTCTATGTATACTTCCTGTTCAACTCTACTGGAGTGGTATGAGTAGAGGGGAAGAAGGTAGACTTCTTTCTTAAGACTGTGGTACATATTTCTTGTGTGGTCTTGTGGTCCCCAAAGTATGGTTTTAGGTGCAATTCACAATGTAATATGAATCTATTCAAGTATGGTGTGGGCATGAAACCCAGGCCTTTATTTTTTACCTGTAGTTGTGCATCTGTGAGATCTTTTCCAGTGACAATGTTCACTCGGTTGTTGATGTGCTGGGGCCCTGTTGTCCATGGACATGCTCCTTGTGAGTCTTCTGCTCTCCTTTCCTTCTTCCGCTGCAGCCCTGACCCCTGGTTAAAAAAAGCAGGTGCTGGATTTGTGGGAAAGGTTGGGGGCCTACAGGGTAGGATGGTGGTCCCAATGGTGGCTTTTGTGGCAGGAAAGGTGGCTGGAAGTAATATGGGGTGGGTGAATAGTTATCATAGCCCTTCTAGTGATGTGCTCAGGGTCTCCTTCAGTTCCTTGATTTTGTTCTCCATTTTTGCTCATTATCACTGCCCCCTTGTCTCTGAGTCTGTAGACCTGTCATATTTGGAGTTTCCATCTGATAGGTCAGAGATGGTATCTGTGGGTACTTTATGCTCTCGTATGGAATAGAGATTGACTTTGCTAAATGAAAATGTTTTGTCATCTTTTTTGAGTTTTGGGATTTTCAACTGGATAAGAAACTCCTTGTATTCATGGTTTCGTTATTGATCTTGTCTCAGTCTCTTCTTGAAGGCTGTCACTGTTGCTCCTAGTTCACCTTCACTGGTTTGTATTGCCAATCTTTTGGTCATGTTAATAATTTGGATTAGTCAATCCCTGGTACAATACCAGACAATTTTGGCCCATTCTTTTCTAAAAGTGGGGTCTTCCAGGAAAATTCTTGGGGCCTTGTTTACTAGCTGGCCTCATAGGGCTGCATTGGATTTAAGATACTCAGTCATTTTAACCTCATGGAGGATTACCCTTGTTCTGTTCCTCTGTTATCGGTCAGGGTGTCCAATCTTGCTTCTGTGCTACAGTCTAGGTTACATTTAGATCTGACAGGAGGGAAGGACCTGCCATAATCTCATTTATGTCTTTATCCATGAAAGTGAGACCGAAATGTTCTGCCATTGTGAACATGTAATGATGTGCTCTGTCTGTGCTGGAGTTTAATAAAAATCAGACTTTGCAAAAGGAGGTGGTAAATCTTATGTGAAGTAGGATGATTGCACGGAATTTCTGTCAGTCAACAGGTTTATATTGGAATAAGGTCTCCCTAGCACCATAAAGCTGTACGATGCTCGATATGAAAATAACCAAGAGGGAGTGAGAAGCTAAATGGGGGCAACCATCCGCCTCCCTGAATATGTTCAATAAATACACAAGAGTAGGGTTAGTCTATCTAGTAGTAAACTCTTAAAATCTAAGTGGTCAGTTGACTGTCTCAATATATCTCACAATAGTAGAGAATCTGCACCCTGATAAAATTGTGCATCCCTGGCACCTCATAGATATATTAGTAGGATCCTTACTCACAGGTAATCACAATTGGCATGCTTTATTATCAGATCCTCACCCTCTACACCTAGTGTGAGTGGGTGGGCTCAACGCAGTTTGTAAGCAGAGCTCTTTTTAATCAGGATCCTAAGTCATGCTTACTAGCAAGGTCCTTTGTGAAAACAAAAACAGTGCAAAGTTTAGTGGGTATAAAGACCTCTAACCTAGATGGGTTAAAAGGTCAACATGTTTCAGCCTAGATCTAGTGCCACCAAAGGGTCAACAAGATTTCTTCAGGACCAACTGCGCCCGTAGAATCCCTACCAAATATGGTTGGTAAATACCAATCTTAGTAGTAGTTTACACAAACATTATTATCATGAAGGATGCAAACATACAGACCATATTGGGCTTTTTCCTTTAATGGTCTCTGAAACAAAAAAACATACAATTGCCTTTTTGTTAGGGGGTAATTGTGACCCCTATATATATTATTTGCTCATGCTTAGGCACACCTCGTGTGCAACAGGGCATGCATACATGTGATATTTTCCCTCCAAGACATCAGAGAAAAAAAAATATATATATATAAAACCATCCACAGATTCCTCTTCAACTCAGGAAAAAGGATGACAAGCCACACCACCAGGTACCGGAAAGTTTGTTTATTTAGGGCATAAACAGACGCGTTTCGAGCTCACGGGCTCTTGGTCACATGACCATCATTTCCTTCCACCTTGTTTAAATAGTGAAAAATAATGAAAAGGAAAGAAAGTTTCCGCGTTTACAAACACCACACGGAAACTTTTTTAATGTGCAGTTTCTAAAAATAAATAGAACGTAAATAATACACATTTCCCAAACGTTTGGTATTAAATGATTACAAACACTCAGTGGGTTATAAACTCAGAAGACAAGCGAAAATAATCGTATAATGGTATAGTACCCATATTGCCTTGTTTAAGAGGACAGGTTTAGAGAGAAAGAGAGAGCGTGAAGAATTTAAGAGAGGTATGGATAAAATATGATTGGTAAGTTTAGAGTTGGAATAACCAAAAGTAAGTAGGAGGAATTGCAGGATATTGATTAATCTAATCAAGTTACTTGGGTCTAGTGCCCATTGTATAATGCCTCCATAATTAAGTATCCATCTTATGATTCAGTATAAGTCAGTTGGTGGCTATAGTCTCTATCTATTCAAAAAAAGGTGTGGTATTAAACTATTTCATAGTTGAAATTTTCTCAAAATATTCTATCCCGTGCTCATAGTCGTACTTAGATATTTCTCGTGTAGCAGTAGTGCTCATAACAGTATTCACTATCAGTGATTTGTCGCTTCTTATCAGGACGGAGTACATCACTATAGAGAAAGTAAGAAAATGGAAAATCATTAGTTCAATTATAAACATGACACATATAAATTATTAAGACTTGATAGCATTTATCACATCACTCTCCTCTCTCGAAATTAAAGCTGTCTAATTACCATAGTTCATCAAAATACATTTGAGTTTATTTGAGCCAAACATTATTAGAATCTAAATCATAATTTATAAAAGAATTTTTGAGGTATATGTCTTAGGAACGGAGTATCAATGAAGGGGGTTTGGGAAGCTCTCAGTTTGCTTAATTACAGGTGTACATACATCTCCTCGTCAATGTTCATCCCAAAAGGTACGATACATCCTGCTTGTAATATGAATTTGGACTCTGCTCTGCGCAATGCTGTTAGACGGTCCCCTCCTCTTATATGTTTGGGGATCGAATCAAGAGCGAAAAATTTCGCTTTGGTCCAGTCTCCATCGTGGTATTGGTGGAAATGTTTGGCCGTACTATATGCGAAATCTTTATTCGTAATTGCACGCCAATGTTCCAAGATTCTCTTCTTCACAGGGAAAGTAGTTGAGCCGATGTACCATTTGCCACAAGGGCAGGTTACTACGTAGATGACATAGTCAGTGGTACATTGGATGTTTTTGGTGATTCTCCATTTTTTCTTTATTCTTTTGAGTTCAACTTCCCTTACATTGGTACTGTGGCTACAGGCCTTACATTTTCCACACTTGAAAAATCCACCCTTTGCTGCCAGCCATATTTTTTTCTTGTCTAAGTGACTTTGAACTATAAGGTCTTTGATGGATCTGCCTTTTCTGTATGTTATGGAGGGGTGTGGGTCTAATCTTTCTTTTAACACTTTGTCCTGTAAAAGGATATCCCACCTCCTCCTTATTATCTGGCTGAACGCAGATGATTGTGTATTGTAGGTGGTTATCAGTCTTATAGGAGATTTGGGGCTTGGTTGTCTGGCTCTAGAGTCTTTAAATAGTGCATCCTTTCGGTCAATGAGGGATACCTTATCCTCACCTTTTTTCAGCATGCTGGCGTGATAACCCCGCATTTTGAACCTTTCATGCATAGTTTTCTTGTGTTTCAGGAATGTCTCATCTGTGCTGCAATTTCTCTTGGCGCGCAAAAACTCGCCAAAAGGTATTGCCCATCTGAAACTGGGGGGGTGACAGCTTTTGGAGTGGAGCACAGAGTTTCCTGCTGTTGCTTTCCTAAAGATCTCTGTTTCAATCTTATTATTCTTGATATTGAGTTTTATATCTAGAAAATCAATTGTTTCCTGGCTATGTTGCATGGTAAATCTCAAGTTCAAGTTGTTTAAATTGAGTGCATCCACAAATTTGACTAGCTCACTTTCACTCCCCTCCCACACAAAAAAGACATCGTCTATATAGCGGAGCCAGACATTCACGCATGTAGTCCAATGTTCCAGGTCGTCACTCCTGAGCACCTGCTCCTCCCACCAGCCCACCAGTAGGTTGGCGTAGCTGGGGGCAAAGCAGGTGCCCATCGAGGTGCCCTGGATTTGTTTGAACAGAGACCCATTGAACAAAAAGACATTTTCTTCAAGACACAATTCAATCATTTGGAGTAGCATTTTGGAATGGGCTTCCAAATGTCTACTTCTGGTTCTCAGGAAATGTTCGCAAGCCTTCAGGCCATCCCTATGTCGAATGGAAGTATATAGGCTTTCCACGTCTAGACACACAAGCCAAAAATGTGACTCCCAATTGATATTCTCTACCTTTTGTAGAAAGTCTTTGGTGTCTTCTAAATGTGAAATCAGATCTTTCACATAACTTTTGAGAAAGTAGTCAACATAGTGTGAAACATTTTCTAAGAGGCTGTTTATGGAGGACACAATTGGCCTTCCAGGTGGTTGCGTCTGATTTTTATGGACCTTTGGTAACAGATAAAAGGTCGGAGTGGTGGGATTTTCATTGATGAGAAATTTAGTCTCATCCCAACTCAGTAGTTTGTTCTTCTCCCAATCACGGATATTCTGGTGTACCCTATTTAGTAGTTTACTCAAATAGGAGTGGTCTACTCTGGTGTAGCATGTGGTGTCAGATAGTTGCCTCATAGCTTCTTTTATATACATTTTCTTATCCCACAAAACTACATTTCCTCCCTTATCTGAGGGTTTAATGACGATAGAATCGTCGTTCTTTAGCTCATTTAATGCCACCCTCATTCCTGGTGTAATGTTCTGTTTGCCCAATGGTCTGTTAAGAAGTTTCAACATGTCACTGTTCACTAGATCATGAAATAGGTCTATGTTGTCCCTGGGTAACTGGGGTCTGTATCTAGATTTGGGTCTGAACGGCGTGGTTACAGTAGAAACATTTACTTCTAAGTTGGTAGATGATAAATTGTCAGGTGCGGAGACAATGTCAGTGCCCTCTAGGGTGGCAGGGACCAGGGATTGCGTCGGATCTATCCTACCTTCCTCATGCAGGGTAACTAAGACATTTTGCAAATCACTGTTTTGGTTTACATTTTCAGCGGTATTACTAGACAATTCTGGATCACATTTCTTGTGCGAGTGTATTTTGTGTAATTTTAGTTTTCTTACAAACATGTACATATCTATACGCGTCTGCGTATAATCAAAATGAAGGTCAGGACAAAATGTTAATCCTAGTTTAAGAACTTTTTTGACATCATCAGTTAATTTTCTATTGGATAAATTCATTACCGTTAGCTCTGAAGTCTGTACAGCCATTACTTGATCTTCTGTGTCTGGCCTTTGTTTCCCACTCCAGTAGTTCCTGAGTTTGTTGCGTCGTTGCCGTCGTTTCTTACTTTTGCCTTGCCTCCTCGGCCTTGATATCGGGTTCTCCCCCTTATGGATTGTTCGTTGGCCTCCATCACGAGGCGCATCTCGTCGGAAAAAAACATTACATTTGAGTTGTCTTGTGTATTTGTATCGGTTAAACTTGCTTCAGAGCTCAGACTGGTTCCAGATTGCCACCGGTCTTTATCCGCCATTCCAAGTGCTTTGTCTCTTAGTAGTGAAGAGCGTGCTTTATCAAACTTTTTAGCAAATGTCAGGATTCTTCCTGACTTATAATCCCGCTCATCACGCTCGAATTTGCGTTGTTTCCTCGCAATCAGATCTTTTTCAAATTTCTGTATTTTGTCATCCACAATTTTTAATGTTTTTGATACCTCTGTTTGGTCTGATTCCTTTGCTAATTCGTCAAGGAGCGATTGTATTTCTTTTAGCAATTCCTCATGCTCCTCCCAAGCATTTTTTACCAAGATTTGCATCATAGTTTTCGAGCATGCATTGGTGTTCTCCCGCCATGCCTTCAAAACTTCAGGTTTTGGTTTGTTCAAAGTTGGAACAATAAAGATACGCAAACCGCGAGGGACACGATCCATCTCTATATAATTCTGTAGAGATGTCGCCTCCCATCAGCGGCATGGGAGGCGACATCTCTCATATATAACCAACAAAGTTTCGTGCAGTGAGGAGCCCACACAGGTAAGTTACTGCAGGCAACTACTTCAATGGAGAATTGCATCACAAGCAGTTGAAAATAACTTTTCCTTACATCAAGTCCTGCCTGATGCGTTTCATGCAAAGCACTTCCTCAAGGGCTGCAGGCTTTCAAATTGAGTTCTAGTCCCGGCTATTTTCGTGGCACTACTTCAAATATTCTATCCCCGCCCAGATGTGCGCGTCCCCTAGCATGGCTTGCTGGACATTGTAGTGCTGTTGTCTTCCTCTAGTGAGTCGTCATGACTGGACCCATGATTTCACCATAATCCACAGTAGGCAGCATTGTACCATCTCCCCCGCTTGTCATGCACATCACTATTCTCCATTGGGCGGACCTGTTCCCAGCGCCGTCACGCCGTTTGGCACCACAGCAGGACTGTACCATGGTACCGCGGGGCCTCCCTCGTGGCTCAGGCTGCGCTGCATGAATCAAACCAACAAAGTTGCATACAGTGAGGAGCCCACACAGGTAAGGTCCTGCAGCCAACTACTTTAATGGAGAATTGCATCACAAGCAGTTGAAAATAACTTTGCCTTACATCAAGTCCTGCCCGGCGCGTTTTGTGCAAAGCACTTCATCAAGGGCCGCGGGCTTTCAAATTGAGTTCCAGTCATGGCTATTTTTGCGGCACCACTTCAAATATTCTATCCCCGCCCAGATGGGCGTGTACACTAGCGTGACTTGTTGGACATTGAAGTGCTGTTGTCTTCCTCTAGTGAGTCGCCATGACTGAACCCATGATTTCACCATCATCCACAGTGGGCAACGTTGCACGTGTGTTTGTGTGTGTGCATATATATATATCTATTTTTACTCCTCCGTACTCGGAATACGCCGCCGCCTTCCAAACCAGCGGGTGTGTCGCCAACTGGACCACCCAAGTCACGGTCCTCAAAATAACAGCAGTTCCTCCGCTCAGCAACACCAGCAAAGAACGACGACACCATGTATCGGTCTCCAAATCTTTATTGGGTCAGCTCACAAGGGACGCATTTCGCCTGTCCAGAAGGCTTGTTCACCCCAATGTATATATATATATATATATTTTTTTTTTTTTTTTTTTTAAAGCACAACCAGAAAGTAAAATATATTTGCAGATAGTGTCCACCATGCACACACAGGTTTAATGTTGTAAGACAAGCGAACACGAGCATGTTCAAATTATGCTTCTCTTTAGTATTCCATTAAAGGCTGGGCTATTGTTGTTGCCACACACACCCACTTTCATCAATTAGTTAACTCTGTTTACAGTGCAGGTGATTTTTCTCACACCCTAAAACTGTAAGGCGAGTTTGAAAAAGATTATGGATATGAAAATGTCATACACAGAGGGACACATCGCCCTGTGCATGGCAACTATATACTCACTCTTATATTCTTAAGTATTAAGCATGAGCCTGTGCACTATGTATGTCCTGCAAAATAAACATTTATATAACCATGGGGCATATTATCAAGGACAGGCGATACATTATCGCCGCTTTTATCGGCAGGAAACTGCCGATAAAGCGGCGATAATGGCCTTGATAATATGCTCTATGAATTCCAATCGAAGCCCATGTTAGATGTGAACACATCTAACATGGGCTTCGATTGGAATTCATAGAGCATATTATCAAGGCCATTATCGCCGCTTTATCGGCAGTTTCCTGCCGATAAAAGCGGCGATAATGTATCGCCTGTCCTTGGTAATATGCCCCCATATGTGGTGAAATTGGCTTTTGCCGGAGAATGTTGCAACAGATTTTGTCGTATATCAAGGTGAACCACAAATGTCTGCAACTTATGTGTGTTGACAAACAGCAATTCTTCGAATTCTGCAAATGGGTGGCTGGAATTTCTAACCAGATAAGAAGAGGTTTTGCCCAGATATGAGTGGAGGCAGGAGATCTTCTGACCAGTGAACTTTCTTTTGTGAGGCTTTTGCGATTAGGACTGGGTGAAATTTTAATTAATCCCTTGACAGCGTTTTGCACTTGACAAATAATTATTTGGGCTGAGCAACACTGATCCTCTGAATGTGTGTTGTCTATTACAATTCCCCTGGTAATATTCTTCACTCCTTTAGTGGGCAAGAAACGTTTTTAAGTGCCCCAATAGCAAGATATCTTCATTAACTTTTGGAGAAAAAGTTATTTCTCATTTTCTGTTGCAACAACGTGTGTCTTATTTTCAGGACTGGGAACTGAGGGACATATTAGCAAGGTGGGCAATATGAAATTGGGGTGATAATTTCATCGCCCTAACATCAGTTAGCAACAGCTTTTAGGCGATAGCGAGCGGTTTGGGGCCGCTTTGCATGTCAGCGATATTTATCGCTAATGACATGCAAAGTGGGCGTACCCAACCGGTTAGCGACTGAAAGCAGTCGCTAACATCGCTATCGCCTATTATCAACGCAGGCACAGTGATAAAAATGTTTGCACTAAGCGCAAATAGCACCAAAAACAAACGCCTGCTCAGACCACTTCTTAACCTGTATATCCAATGGGAGTTGGATATTCAGGTTAAGACCCTATTGGTGTTAATGCCTGAACATCGCTGGTTTTCCAGCGATATTCAGGCATTGAGCCGCTATCGCCGGATATTTTATCGCATTTGAGATAAACATTGCTAATAGCACGTTATCTCTGCGATAAAATCCGGCGATGCGCGGTGATAAAAAAAATATTGCTAAGCTTATTTAGCGATAAATATCGCTAGTTGTTGATAATATGCCCCTGAGTCACCTGTCCTAAAACTGCTGCCGCCACATCTTTATTAATGTGGTGGCAGCCAATCAGATATCATCATGAGATCTGCCTGCCACTCGGATCTTCCGTGTGTGAAATATGCAAAGGTTTTGAGGCTTACTTTCTAAAAAATGACTGAACAAGTTTACACCAAATCACATCTGTGCCTCAGGAGGCAGAGGGGAGCACCGGGAGCCCAGCAAAGGAGAAAGCTGGTGGAAGGAGACAGTGAAACCAGATCCTTGCAAAGTGCGCCCCTTTTGAGGCCAGGAGGCCATCTGACCTGCTCCAGGTGGAGCGAGATGAGTGAAATACTGTCAAAATCAGCCAGACGGGGGCAGAATATGGCTGTTTAAAGGATTTGGCCTTTGACTCCCTATTGTCTGAAAGGATTACGTGGGTCTCCGGCACAATTCCTTCCAATTCCCAAGTTAGGACGAAACCCCAGGTGGACAAGGCAGCATGCACTTTCTGTGAAATTAACGAGGTGGGGGCATGCATGGGAACTTTCT
Source organism: Lissotriton helveticus (assembly GCF_964261635.1). NCBI lineage: Eukaryota > Metazoa > Chordata > Amphibia > Caudata > Salamandridae > Lissotriton > Lissotriton helveticus. The sequence goes on from NC_136067.1 coordinate 1,865,118,892, forward strand.
GCAGACTCTCTTTAGGCCCGGTTACCCAATCCCTTGAGCCGGCTCATTCATGAATGGGTAACGGGACCCCACTCCCAGTCCACAAAGACAAAAACACGCTCCCAGAACCTCCTTCCTCGGAACTCAGAACAATGGCCAAGGAGGCCATGGCCGCTCCAGCCGGGATTAAGAGACAGGCCAATCATGCCATGGAGCAGCAAAGGACATGCTGGCTCCTGTGCACTACACCCGAGATGCACATGTGAGCGAGGAGCCAGTTGGGAAGTCAGGTATTGGCTCCCAACACTACTTCCACTACCTTACCTGCATCTGGGTGCCTAGTGGGAACGGTCACCCAGGATTAAAAAAAATACAAAATAAAAGGAAGGCACACTGCTCTTTGGAACACAATGGTAGGGCAGCTAATAAAATATTCACTGTTCTGGCTGAGGGACTGCTCCATAAAGCCCTGCAGGGACCTTATTTTGCATATGTTTTTGGCTGTGTGTGATGGCCCTAGGAGAATGGGCACCACAAACAATGTTTAAAGTGTTGATGGGGATGCAGGCAGTGGAGAAACCCCCCGGGTGCACTTTTTTGAACTACTCATAGGTCTCCTGAGTCCTGAGGACCCCAGGGGAGCTTTTCTTACTTTGAAAGCATTAATGTTTTCACTAAATCTTGAAGCGCAGGGACCTCTGGTGCTTGGTTTCTTGGCTGCTTTTTGGGTGGCCTAAAGTGACAGAAGAAAGACAAAAACACAATTTATGTTGATTTTAAATGCCTTGTGTATTTTCTTAAACTACTTAAAAGTCTTAGGGGTCATGGAATTCATGACCGAATGAGAGCTTTTTAATTTTTTTTATCGCATTCCAAAAGTGGAGGTTTTGCTCTATAGCTTGATGTGCAGGCACCTCCAAGGGTTGATAATATGGCTGCATTTTATGTAGCCTAAAGTGGTACAAGAAAGACTCAAACACATTACGTGGGAGACTCTCAAGGCATATTGAGGCTCGGAGCAGGATAAACTAAAACTCTGGTCTGGAGACGCATATTTTGATTCAAGAATGCAAATATCCTCGTTCACACACTGAATCTGAATGGAGCCAAATAGACATTGATACAATATACCTATGCCAGCCATGTAAGAAAGAGGCCCGCAAGTGCTGGTTGGCCTCGATGCCTCAGGCGTACCAATGGGGAGACAAATCCAGTGAATTGCTCCACTGGCTTGCAATGCACCAGAAGGCCTCCCGGGTAGTCCCCCATGTGCAGGTTAACTAGGGGAGGTGGGTCAAGGAATCGACTGAGATTGCAGCGGCTTTTGCCAAGTACTATTAGGCCCTATATTCTCTTAATTCATGACCAGCTGGAGTACTAGGTTTCCCGCTGGCTGCGGAATTGCCCCTGACTCGTCTTTCCCTCTCGCAATGACTGGCCTTGGAACAGGACATCTCGGCAGAGGAAATAGGTGGTGCTATCTCAGATTCCAACCCATGCAGAACACCAGGTCCTGACGTATACCCATTGGAGTCCTACCACAAACTTAGCTCTGCACTTACCCACCCTGTACTTCAGTTTAATAACAATGTGATTGATCGGGTTGACCGTGGCACAACCGTGGTCCCGCCTAAAACTGGTTGTCCGCAAACAACTTGTGTGTCTTTTCGACCTATCTCTCTTAACAACAGCGAAGTCAAAATTTGTGCTAAACTCCTGGCCAACAGACTTTTGACAGTCATCCGATCTCTTGTTTATCCAGATCAGTGCAGGTTTATATAATGCTAGGGGACCATACACTGCATATGACTAGTGCAAGGGACTCTGTCCTGTATCAAGGCCCTGGGAGGCCCAGCGGCCCTCCTTCTGATTGACTCCAAAAAGGCCTTCAACACAGTGACTGGTGCTTCATGGAGGAAACCTTGTTGAAAACGGGCTTCAAGACGTGATTCTGTGCTTTTGTAAGAGTCCTCTATTCTGGTCCTCATGCCCATGTGCTTATTAATGGTGTCTTGTTCCATGAATTTCCTATTGGATGAGGCACTCGACAGGGTCCTTTTTCCCATTCTTGTTTGCCCTGATTATGGAACCTTTGGCCCCATGGGTGCGATGTGACGCACAGATATAGAGTTTGGATTGGGGTCTTGTGACGGATGTCCTGGTATTCATATTCTGCCCAGCTGAAGCCGGGCCCCGGGTCCTTCAGATCCTGCAGCTTTACAGTCATGTATCAGGATTACTTGTCAACCGAACCAATCCCTGCTGGTCCCACTAAAGTGAGATTGCAGTAATGCGTCATGGCAGTCCCAAATCCCAATTCGCCGGATCAGCTTCCAGTATCTGGAGATGCACAACCTGTGACCTGTGACACGCAAGGTTCAAGAAGACATGAGATGTGGACTTGTCTTCCCCTTAACGTCATGGGCCATGTTTTCTCTTTTGTAAAATAATAATTCTTCCAAAACTCCTATATGTGCAGCAAAACTACCCCATATTCATCCTATGGGCATGGTTCGATGCCCAGCTGGCTAAGGAACACAAGTTTATTTGGGCAGGTGGCCCTGCTAGGGTAGCCTTGGGGAAGAGTACTCGGGTCTCCTATGACAGTAGGGGCTAGCTATGGCGGATGTGAGGCTCTATTATTGGGTTACTCAGTTCTTTCCCCTAAAGAACTCGTTACTAGGGGGTGGGATGGCACTGCCTATAACGGCGAACTGCCCCTACTGATTCTGGGGATGATGGACGGAGCGTTTGAACAAATCAAACACTCGCCCCCAGTCAACTGATCTGGGTTTAATCCATCACCATTCTTTAGTTCACTCAGCCACCCCAGTTCAGACATGGCTATATGCAAATCAGTCTGACCCTGTGCCTTATGGGAACAGTCCAGCCCGAACTGCCAAGCCATGTCTTCCCTGGACCGGAAACAAGCATCCTGGGACCGGTTTCGGATTCATAATCCTCATCAGCCAGGCTATCTTGAATCCAGTGGCCAAGTGAACAAGGGACTAACGTCTGAGCATACCCTGCCACACTTAGGGCGAACAAAGTGATACAAAAGGGGATGATGGACGGAGCGTTTGAACAAATCAAACACTCACCCCCAGTCAACTGATCTGGGTTTAATCCATCACCATTCTTTAGTTCACTCAGCCACCCCAGTTCAGACATGGCTATATGCAAATCAGTCTGACCCTGTGCCTTATGGGAACAGTCCAGCCCGAACTGCCAAGCCATGTCTTCCCTGGACCGGAAACAAGCATCCTTTATAGTGCCCCATCCATTTCCTGATCCCGGAGATTGCCCAGGGGGTTTTCCATACATGGAGGGCTGCACTTCACTTTGCTGTGATGGGACCAGAGACTCACCGTTGAGAGTCCGCTGTGAGAGGGACATGGCTAGCCCTTGAGGGATTCCGAGGCTGAGACAAAATAGAGGTCTCAATAATTGGTGATGTCTAGAAGGTAGATGCAATGAAGTCCTTTCAGGACATTGGACAGAGTTTAACATGCCTACCTCCCAATTTTTCCAATGTCTGCAGCTACACCATACCTGCTCCTCTTATCATAATGCTCTAGTGCCGTGGTACTCATAGTGCGGCCCAAGGGCCGCCAGCGGTGCAACACGCCTTCGCTTGCGCCCTGCAGACCTTGCCTTGCAGTTGCCACGGCCGGTTGTAAACACAGAAGATGACCACAGGAGCATATGTAGTAAATACATATTAAATAGGTATTCACTGCAGATGCTCCTGCGGCCATCTTTTGTGTTTACTGCCAGCCTCTGTGACGTCAGGGCACCTTCAAAAAGCTTCCTAAAAGACTCTTTAAAAGTCAGCTGTAAGCGCTTTGCCAGCTGACTTTTAAAAGGGCGTTTTGGGAAGCTTCCTGTTTGGATAGAGATAGATAGAGATACCGAGACAGATAGAAGTGACAGATAGAGGAAGAGAGACAGATAGAGACAGACAAAGATAGAGGCAGATAGAGACAGGGACAGACAGACAGATAGAGGCAGAGACAGACTGATACAGACAGAGATAGAGACAGGGATAGAGGCAGAGGCAGACAAAGATAGAGACAGAAAGAGATAGAGACAGAGACAGAGACAAATATATACAGGGACAGACAGACAGAGACAGATAGAGACAGACAGATTGGGGACAGAGACAGACAGAGATAGAGACAGAGACAGACAGAGATAGAGACAGAGACAAATAGGGACAGGGACAGACAGAGGCAGACATATATACGGGGAGAACATCCATGCAGCCGCCTTATATATCAATTCACTCAATATCTCAGACCAGAGCACATTGGAGTAGTTTTTCATTCCTGATCACCCATCCTTTGAACAAAATAACACCAGCAGCACTATGTCTTTTGCTGCAATTGAGAGCTCTAGAGTTGAGGCTGAAGGCCCTGTGAGTTTCTCACAGTGTGTGCCAGTCAGTCAAAAATGTATTCAGAATACATGCCCATCCAATCCTTGGCCTCTCTACAGAGAGCACAGGACAGTGGTCATGTACTCCTGTTGTAATTGTGATTCTGTGCAAATGGGTGTGATGGGACCCGCATTATGGGGTTGCACAGTCTTCAAAATAATAACAATGCGAAAGTAAATGAAAATGCAGTGCTCGTTGGCTCCTCAAAAGTTATCCCTAACTTTTCCGCCACACCACTTTCAAATGTCACCAGCCACCACTGGGAGAGAGAGAAAGAGAGAGAGAGAGAGAGAGAGAGAGAGAGAGAGAGAGAGAGAGAGAGAGAAAGTTACTATGGACACTCTAGCTCCCAAATAACGTTATTATTCCGCTAGAAAAAAGCCTTCTGCACCCTGGTTCTCAGACCGATTGCGTAAGTTGAGACAGGAGTGCAGAAGGAAGGAAAGACTCTGGTGCAGAGATCTTGCTACCCCGGGTAGAGAGTTGCATAAACAATGTCTGAAAGCATATAGTGCAGCTATCATGGAGGAACAAGCATTTGCAATGCAATAGGTCTCGCATTAGGAAAGTTTGAGCTATTGGTCTTGTAAATGACAATTTTTGTTATTTATGTGTTGGTTTTGAAAATAGTTAAATTAATCGCTTTGTCATTTACAATGCCAATAGTTTTAACTTTCGCAAATGTGACACCTATAGCATTTGTAATGCAACATGTTTTGTATTTACGTGATTTAGCTGTATTGATATTACAAATTACAATGGCTTTTAATTTTTTTAAATAATTAATACTTAAATAAAAGTGATTTTAATTTATAATGGCAATAGCTTAAACTTTTGTACAAAACGTTTGTGAAGATTATGTTCAGTGTATTTTATTGTGACAAAAATCCAAGAACAGAAGTGAAATATTAACATCTTTTTGTGACATTTGTAATAAAGTTTGAAACATTGAGAGAACATATTTGAACCAGTTGTTGTTGAATGGTTGCGCAGATTGATGCTGGGGTGGTGCTGAGTGGTGCTGGGGTGGTGCTGAGTGATGCTGTGGTGGCGCTGAGTGGTGATGGTGTGGCGATGAGTGATGTTTGGGTGTTATTTATTTATTTTGGTGTTGCGCTGAGTGATGCTGGTGTTGGGCTGATTGCTGCCGTGCTGTTTCTGAGTGGTGCTGTGGTGGTGTACAGTGATGCTGGTATGTCCCTTATTGATGTTGGTGTGGTGCTGAGTGGTGCTGTGGTGGTGCTGAGTGGTGTTGTGGTGTTGCTGAGTGGTGCTGTTGTTGTATTGACTTATGCTGGGCTGGTGCTGAGTAATGTAGTCATTTTGTTGAGTGTTGCTGTGTTGGTGCATAGTTTTGTTTTTGTGGTGCTGAGTGGTGCTGTGTATTTGCTTTGGTGGTGCTGACTGATGTTTTGGTGGTGCTGAGTGGTGCTGTGGTGTTGCTGAGTGGTGCTGTGGTGGTGCTGAGTAGTGCTGTGGTGGTGCTGAGTAGTGCTGTGATGGTGCTGAGTGATGCTGTGGTGGTGGTCAAGACCTAAAAATACGTGGTGCTTTATAGACTCTTAACATAACACCATTGCACTCCACTGACAGACAAGAGACACAACATACATCGCCATCATGTTGGAATGGAAAAAAGATAGGAGCAAACCTGGGGTCGGTTCTGTGGTGGTGACCGGGGCGCCCAAGAGACTGAGGGAAGAACAAAAAAAACGAAAAAAAGAAAAACAATGCAAAGAAAACCCAACCTAGGTGGAAAATAATCTCCAAACAAAAGGGCTGTCAAATCAGAAACACAGTTAAGAACAGGCTGAAAATCACCTGAGAAGCCCTGACCTCAGGGACATACTGATTTTGCCTGCCATGTAAAACTGTTTGCAGATGTGCTTATTGCAGTTGGTAACTACAAATGGTTTGTTTGTTTTGGGTTTTTTCCTTTTTTTTCTAAAACGAAATGCAAGCCCAGGCACGTTCACCTCCTGAAGTCATGTGGTGCCTTTAAACTGCCGAATGAAGGCATAACCCACTGGAGTTTTAGTAAAGTCTGACAAACTCAAATGTCTTATAAAACGAAATGTATAGTCTATTTTTTGTAAAGGTAGACTCTAACTGCACATTCAAAAACACATCTTTAATTAGGTCTTATTGTAAACGGCATCAATACAATTTTCAATTCGAGATGAAAAGGCAGCCAGCAATTCCTGTAGCTGAAAAATAGGCCTGTGAACGAGTACAGATTTACACCTGCGGGAAAAATACCCGATTTATTTAAAGCCATATCACTGTTCGAGGTCTGAAAATGGCCATTCAGTCTTTCGCACATAACTTGGCCGTAGGACAGGCAGTGACACTTCAGTTCTGCTATGAGCCCAACCTCCAAGGACAATGTGGCAAAAACAACAACGAAACACATGTAATGACTACATGGCATAACATTTGATGATAATACCATTTCGGTTTTTCAGCAATCAGGAAGTGCATGTAATATTTAAAAAAAATAACAACCCTTACTGAAAACAACAAACACTCAAACGTTCGTGGTAGATGTGGGCGAGTCAACAAACAGGGAGAGCCACACGGCTCTATGAACACAGGCATGAAACGAGCGAGCCCCGAAAAATTGTTGCCATGTAAATAATACAACCATCATGTTCAAATATGAAAATTTTTCTTCAAAATAAAAATGTGTGTGTTCAACGTGTGGAAAGCGTTTCATCTTAGTACATACATCTGGTGGGAGAAGAGATCAAATATATTGGGGCAGAGACTGGGGAAAGCACCAGACACGTGAAATGTAATTATCGGCCGATTGCCGGTGTAATAAAAAGTTCACAGACCCGGTACCGGTACTTTTAAAAGTAAGCAGGTACTGTGGTATAGGGTCCTTGCACCTCTATTTTTCCATTTCAAACACTATCTCACACGTTTGTGGCTCTTGCTTGAGCGTACCAGCACTCTTGCTTTATATCTTCAGTTCTTATACCAGAAAAGTGTTCTACAAAACCTCACATCATATTAATTTCAACAGACGTTTCATGAAAACGATACTATGGCGAAATTTGAAAAATTGGGGATGACTAGAGACAGGTTCCACAATGATTTATACGGCCCACGTAAAGCACCCAATCCAGTCCTCCGGGTCAGATGTAACTGCTGTCCTACCAGCAGGGCATTAAGAGTGATCTGAAGCTGTAACTGGTGCCCTACCTGCAGGGCATTCAGAGTGACAATGAAGGGACTGCTGCATATCTGCAGGGGATTCAGGGTCAATATGAAGATGTAGCTGCTGCTCTGCCTGCAGGGGATTCAGAGTGATCGTGAAGCTGTAACTGATGCCTACCTTCAGGGGATTCAGAGTGATCGTGAAGCTGTAACTGATGCCTACCTTCAGGGGATGCAGAGTGATCGTGAAGCTGTAACTGATGAAGAGGATCGCTGCACCTCATGTTTGTCCATTAAGCTTGCCCACGTCGCTCACTACATAAAAGTCATCCCAAACGTTTATGCCACACCACTTTCAAATTTCACCAGCCGCCACTAATCTTGGTGAGAGGGAGCACTGGAGAAACACAAGCTGTGAATAAATCACTTTATCAGCATTGAATGGAGAATGTTCTGCACTGTTGCTCCTTTCAGAAGAGGGCGGCGACTCTGAAGCAGGCGCAATTCCTGGCGGTTGGGAATATACAACAATACTGCATTTTATGGCGATTGTGTTTAAATCTGGAGTTTCATCAGACTTGTCATTCTGCAAGCAGATCCAAACATACGGCCTTTTTCCAAGCAAAGGTAATGCAAATTATCAGAAAAAAGCTTTGTTTCCGGGTTTCCTACATCAGTAACCTTGACCCAAGCCCCCTCCGCCCCCACTCCCACACTCACCATCAGCACTCTTGATGCTGTTTGTCCCACAGCTGCTGCACCCCAGGGTGGCCGTGTTAAAGAACTGCGAGGCGTCTGGGCGAAGCCGAGAGAGGGGAGCAGGAGGAAGAGGCAGGCCACGGTGCCCCTGGACTGATGCATGGCGTCTGTCGGTCTGTCTGCCTGGTCTCTGCGAGCAGGGGGCGTATGTTTTACCTGTGCAGGGGGCACTCTCGTGTGAACCACCTGTGCACATCCCTCTCGTGTGTGTACCTGTGACCATGGTTACCAACTTCCAAATCTCAGGTTACAGCAAAGCACCTTCGCTAGTAGGCATCACAGCCCCACTCACCGATACCTCCCACGAGCAGAGCCCAGAGCAGCGCGCGCAGCGGCCCAGATCTGAATGGTGTGCAGTGATCAGTGTCACTAAGGCACAAGGAAGCCGGGTCCAGGACAAGCTACTCTACCCCATCCCGATTCACAGCGACCACGACAAAACGGAGGAAGAAGGCGGCTGAACCCTGAGACAAGAAAAACTTTTGAAACAATTGAGACAATGCGGTGCGTTTATGACACACAATGCTATTTTGCTTTCTTAAGTCATCTTCTTGTCTTGCTCTTACTTCAATAAAGACAAGTTTCGTATGGGCCAGGTGCGAGGAGGCGCAGAGCTGCTTTGGCTGGAGCGTCTGGTCACTGCGCATGCGCATTTGAGCCAGTTCCTTTGGGCGGGACTTCCGTCTTCGGAAGTCCCGCGCACGCGCCCACGGAGTGCCTGAGAGCGAGGCTCCCATGCCCGAGGGAGAGCCCCGGCTACAGAAGTCCTGAATGGCGGTAAGTGGGGCTTAGTTCTAGGGGGGAGGGGGGTGCGCTTGTGTGTGTGTGTGTGTGTGTATGTGTGTGATGGCGGCGGCGGGGGGAGGGGGGTCTTTGTATGTGTGCGTGCGTGTGTGTAGGTGCGATGGTGTGTGTGTGGGGGTCTCTGTGTGTGCGTGTAGGTGCGCTTGTGTGTGTGTAGGTGCGGCGGCGACGGGGGGGTGTGTGTGTGCCTGTGTATGCGTGTGGCTGTGTATGCGTGTGGCTGTGTATGTGCGCATGCGTGAGTGTGGGTGCGCGTGCACGCAGTCAAATCCAGCACAAGAGAAGCGCGTGGCACCCTCTTGTCCCTCATTCCCCCGAGACGGGCAGCTATAAGTCTCCAGCTGGACGCATCCTTCGGATGCAGTACCAGCGAGACCTAAAAAGGAAGGTATTATTTAAAAAATTACAGATGCCCTCAAAACGCTTAAGGAGCTTTTTAACATCTTTAACTCTTTTGTCGCGGCTGCTGCTACTGACCCAGTGGAGCCGTCTCAGGAGCTTTGCGACAGACTTTATTCCTTCTTTTGCTCTAAAATATCTGATATATATGTTCAGTTGGAAACTTTAAATCTGAATCAGACACCTGATGCCCTGCCTGAAATCTATCTAATGGACAGCTCCAGTAATATGGCGCTTCCCAGTTTACTTGCTTTTCCAAAGCTACCACCAGAAACGGTAGAGCACCTACTAGAAGGTGTTAAGTCGGGTTCGCCTATGGATACCAGTCCTTTAAAGGTTCTTAAAATTGCCAACGCTGCGCTTATTACGCACCTCACCACAGTCCTAAACCTAGCTGTCTCGCAGGGCCAATATCCTTTGGCCTGGAAGGCGGCAGTGATTAGGCCACTTTAAAAAAAGCCTTCACTAGACCTGACAAAATAAAACATTTCCGTCCCATCTCCCTTTTGCCGGTCCCAGCGAAGATTTTAGAATCTCATATGAACTTTCATTTGAGTGCCTATTTGAGGGATCACCATATTTTGTATGGCTCTCAACATGGGTTCAGAAGGTCTCATAGCACGGAGACTGACCTCACTGCGGTATTTGACAATATACAGGCACAGGTGGATGCAGGGCACACCACCCTACTAATCTTACTTGATCTTACCGCAGCGTTTGATACCCTGTCTCCCCTGAGACTGGTGGAGCGCATCAGGGAGATATGTGTTGGGGGCTTGGCCTTGGATCTTCTTGCCTCCTTTCTTGGTGAGCGGTCTCAAATAGTAAAATTGGGAAGCTTTTACTTGGATTCTACCCCCTTGTTCGGGGAGTGTCTCAGGGCTCCTCCCTGAGCCCTACCTTGTTTAATATCTATGTGGCCTTCTTGCAAGGGTGGTGAAATCGTTTGGGCTTGTGGCATTGCTAATGCGGACGACACTCAAATAATGGTGTCTATCACTCATAATCTCAGTGACTCTGCGCATAATTTTAAAAACTGCATGCAAGCAGTTTCATCATGGATGGTACAAAACTATCTAAAATTGAATGGTGAGAAGACGGAGGTCCTGATCTTTAGGGACAAGCCAGACATCTGGTCAGGGGAGTGGTGGCCTGATTCCCTGGGCACTTGCCCAACTCCTGTTTCCTATGGTAAAAACTTGGGAGTTGTGGTTGACAATTCCCTTTCTCTGAAGCTGCAGGTCTCCAGGACAGTGGCCACCTGTTTTGGGCTCATTAGGCTCGTAAGGAAAATTTCACAGTTCCTCTCATTCGATGCACGCAAAAAAGTGGTGGTTGCACTAATATTGTTCAGATTGGACTACTGCAACGCCCTTCATTTAGGCATCAACAAAGGACAGCTGCGTTGCTTGCGACTGGTGCAGAATGCCGCTGCAAGGTTGCTGATGGACTTACCCAAACATCACTCAGTCTCGTCTCCCCTTCTTTCACTGCATTGGCTCCCGGTGGATTACAGAATTATGTTTAAGACCCTCTACCTCACTCACAATGCCTACCAAGGCCTGGGCCCGGTGGGCATCAAGGCCTTATTCCAACAGTATGCGCCCTCAAGGAATCTTATGTCAGCAACAAAGAATCTCCTCATGGTTCCCAGGTTTAAAAGGATGAGATGGGGCGGAAGAGCTTTTTAAATTGCTGCTGCCAACATGTGGAACTCTCTCCCAGATGATCTTTCAGGGCAACGATCTCACACAATCTTTCGAAAGACCTTAAAGACCTGGTTGTTCCCTGAGAGGCTGGATTGAGTGTGATCCTGCCTGCCTGCATACTGTTCTGTATCAAGCGCCTTGATGCCCTTGGGCTAAGTCTGCGCTTCTAAAGTCGTCTATTCATTCATTCAGAGAGAGAGATGTGTGTATGCCAGGTCTGGTGGCTCAGTGGATGAATGCGTCCGCTGCAGGGGCCTGTGTTCAACCTCATGGTCCCAGTTTTTTTTTTTTCTCTATCCCCGCCCCCCTACCCCACTGATCCCTCCCCCACCGGTTCAGCCCTCGGCCACAAACCACACTGTAAATTTGGCCCCCGAGAGAATGTTTGTGAGTACCCATGCTCTAGTGGATGTTCCTGAATGGTGCCCGTTGAAATGCAGGCTCCTCATAGATCACTTGGGTAGGGGAGGTGTATCACAGATTTATTGGTCCCTGGTAATGCATTTTCCCATGACACTAGAGGCCTTGAAAGACAAATGGAAGAGCTGGGTTGGGGAGTTGGGCAAAGCCGACTGGAGGGACATATGCATGGCAGCCCGTAAATTGGCAATGTCAACCAGGCTCTGGCTGGTGCAATTCAAATACCTCCACCAAGCATACATGACACATTTGCATATGTGGAGGGTGAGCTTCGCATCTCACCCAATTGCCCTAAATGTCAGGATCCTCAGGGGGACTTCTTCCACATAGTATGGTCTTGTCCAATTATACAGACCCATTGGGTGAGTCTTTTGTGACTCTCTCCGCAGTTATTGGATCCCATACGGGGCTGCAGTCTCAGAATGCCCTGCTGGGCATCATGGAAGACATGGGTGGGGCTAGAGTGGACAGAGTGCTGTTGGGAAACGGCACTATAATAGCTAATAGAGACATTGCCCATCACTGGACATCCTCAACAGTGCCTACCCTTGAGGCATGGAGAAAGGGCATGGACAGGTGAGGCAAGCTTGAGGAAACCATATATGAGACGAGGGGTTGTCCCAAGAAATTTTAAAAGATGTGGAGGAAATGGTGGGACTACCAGGGACTGATGGGGTAATGGCCCCTGCGCCACCAGGGAGGGTGGTCTCCTGGGGGTCATGACGCTGTATCGACTTTGGGGAAAGGTTGTTGTAATAATTTATTTTGCCTGTGATGTTGGGTGGAGCAGGACAACTATTGCTGTTGTTTGGTATTTAAAAGCAAAAAAGTGTGTTATAAAAAAAAGAAAGACTCAGGCACATGGTATGTTGATTTTAAATGCTTCATTGAAAATATGTTGCTGACAGTGATTTTTCGATTAACATTGTAATGTTTATTTACATTAAGAATGCCTGTAAACATGACTTATGGCTTCGGCAATATAATAATTATTTCTTAAACAATTGTTTATTGATTTTAAAATATGGTGATCCCCTTGACAAAGTCAATAGACTCGCCTTATATGTTGATGTGGTAACCCCTTGACAAAGCTGATAGGCAGGCCTTATATACTGATGTAGTGACACCTTGACAAAGCCAATAGGCCTGCTTTATTTAAAGTGATATCTCCCCTATTTCATAATGTTCATTACAGCACAGGTGGGTGTGGGGGTACTCTGATTTTTGGGGGTCAGGTCTCATTAGGGTCAAATGTGACCCAATGGTATTTCCATCTGCCTGATATATATTTGTAAAATAAGGCCTACTATTTAGTAGTTTGTGTGTAATAAATGTACTTTTCCTTTTACAAAGAAAAAGCACTGACTGGACAATCATTGATTGAGTGTTATTGTTACGTGCCAGCAAGGGCGATTACTAGCTCATACCACCTTCCCTGAGTAGGCCTTGGACAGCTCTCCATCACTACCCTGAGAGATATAAGTGCTACAAAGGGGTGCTTGGTTCCCAGTATGAAAGCAATTGTTTACCTATTACTTGCGCAGGTCTCACATCCTTCCCAACTAATAGCCAAATATCCCGTCCGCCAAAATATAAATCACATAGGTGCCCTAAACCACATCTAATCATGCACCAATATTTGCGATTCAGTGCAATTGAGAATTTGCCTGCCCCTAAGATACACTCATCTCCCTTACCTAGAAGGATGTGCATTGGTTACATTTGTATTAGAAAATGTAAATCATCCAACTCTGCAAAGCATTTTGAAGAAATTGTCCAAATTACCTACATATCAATCTGAAACATCTGATCCCAAAAAACTAATTATGCCTACCATAAATGATAGAAGAAAATACAGCTGTAAATGGCTAAGTCCAGTATGGCTGACGTTTTAAAACAAACTTCTTCTACTTCTGAAGTTCTAAAATAATAAACTTACATTTTGTAAAAAGCTGAAATCTTTCTTTACAGAGATTTTTTTTACTGCTAGATTCAGAACTCACTCCCCTTCATCAGAATCGGTAAGATCCTGAGACAACAGCAGTGTCATTGTCTCTAGATCTCCCAGATCTGGCTGTTACATCTAAAACATGGGTTCAGCCCACAGAACATTCTTGTGTCACTCTCATCTTGCCTCTTTAAACTGTTACCTGCTACAGACGTACTGACGGCACATGACCGAGGTGCCGAAATGAGCCAAAGTTACATGCAGTGCTGTAAAGACCGCTGTAGCTAAATCACAAATAAATGAATAAAGATGTTGGGAACACTCTCGGTGCATCAATGGAAATCAGTTTCACTAACATTATTTTACTTCCTAATCGACAAAGGTATTTAAGAAATCATTGCGTTTTTCAGAGGCAGAAAAAAACGCAATGAATTCTGACGAGTGTGAACACTGACGTGTGAGAAATCCTATAGCAGAACCTTGCGAGAGATCTTGAGGGTACTGTAAATAAAACACAGTGAGGCGTACAGTAAGGGTCGTTGATCATGTCGAGTGAGCTAGAGACACAGACATTAGGGCATTGATCGTCTGAAGATGTAGCACTTTAGCATGCATTGTCAGCTGGCTTGCATCGCAAAAATAACTACGGCTACTTCAGGGAGCAGGGTAGAGGACTTTGCAGAGTTAACCACAGAATGCGCATTCTCTGCACACAATCTTATGTAAAGGCATCACCGAAAGAAGAGGGCAAACATAAAGCGTGCCTTCTTTAATATTAAAGTAATGTTAAAATATAAGCATGAATTTGAAAACTGCGGATGCTCACGTATACCATTTACTGTGATGGTCTCCGCTGCCATTTGGCTAGATTCGCACTGTTGAATTACCACATACATACATGCACAAGTAATACTAAAGTTCAGATACAGAAAAAAAGCATCTGCAATACCATCTTAAAATTGTTGGCATGACTTTATGGGTGAGCAGCTCCAGTGTACCCTGCTCCTCTGCAGATGGCTAAGGAACACACAAAACAGACCCCAAGAAAATTCAGTCATAGTTCAATGGATATTTGGTTAAGTCACATGTAAAGCATGTTGCAAGGGTACACTGATTCGTCAAATTTAAATTCTCACATTGTTTACTGTTTATTAATAACATTACTGTTTTGATGATTGCAGCCTATTTCAATGAACTTTATTTGCTTTGCCCAAGGAAGTGTAGAATTACAAATTTACCAGGATGAACGTAACCCCTCTTCTACGTAGTAAAACAATGCCCCTTCTCCTAGTGTGCTCAAAATGTTACTTAGTTTCGTAGCTTACCACGAATTGATTTCTTTTAGAAAATCAGAAATCTCTAACAAGCTAGAATAATTTCCTCTATTCAAAAACTATAAAAGATATTTAGTAAAAAGATTTACGGGAGTATCATAAAGAAGAATTCTTCAAAAAGAGCGCATTGCCAGTTTGCGCCCACTCCTGACATAACGGATGTGAGGAATTGTGTTGTTGGTTGACTGGGGTTTGAACCCTGGTCAGGCAGCAATCACAATCATACTCGGGGTAAGGCACAAGCAAACCCCAAATTAACCTGTGCTCAGCCCCTTTTTTTGCAACCTTTGTAGCTTGGGACAGAGCAGTCACGCTTAACGTAGTGGGAATGTTTAAAGTATTTGAGTAGCACTTCAAGCTGTAAAACAGTGAAAATTCCAAACAAAAAGATTCAACACCAAATTAGAAAAATAGAGCAAATTTTAAGAAATAAAACAAGACCAAAATGACACATATCCAATCCGTAGAACCAGAGTTATGAATTTTTATGTAATAAAGTGCAAAATATCACCTAAAAGCACAAAGTGCCAACCACAGCATTCTGGTCACACTGGACCAGGTCAGTGTCAAAGGTTGAGGCCAACTGCAATGGAGCACAAGTCAGCTACAGTTCCAGATTAGTCTGCAGATGTTTTACCTTCTAACATTTTGTGCCAAGAGCCCCGCTCGCTTTAGAGAGGGCTGCGAGGAGCAAGAAGACGTTGCAGGAGGCTGTTGGCATGGCGCAATGAGAAGGCTAGGCTTCACGGACAGGTGGGTTGGAGCTTCATATTGGTTTTTCCCTATGAGTAGTCAATGCTGCAGTGTGAAGAGATGAGCTGGCAAGTATGCCATTGCAGCCTGAATCCAGTTTTAAACTTCCATGTCCACTTGGCAGATAAATCACCGTGCCAAACCGTAAACTCTCCTTTTATCACATAATAGTCACCCCTAGGTATGCCCTAGGTATCTCATACCACAGGGTGCTGGTTAATTAAATGGTTGAACATTTACCTTTAAGTTTTACATGTCCTACCCCTCTGTGGTAAATAAATAATTAATTACCGGTACTATTTTTGAATACAGTGAATAAAACAGATAGCTCAATAAATAAGAGACAGGATTCGAGGTATCTTGAGTCTTACAGGCTTTAATCAGGCATAAGGGAAGGGACAGGAACGGGATAGCCTGCACGGAAATAGAATGGATGGCAGCTGCCAGGGAATGGGAATGGCATGGGGGGGATAAGGGTAACTTTCAGTAACAGTACACAGTATATATACTAAAACAATTACATTACATTCAATACAGTAGGCGTAGCAGTAGGCGTAACTCGTAGCAGTCGCGAAAGATAAGAGTAAAATGGGTGTAACAAGAAGGCGTGTACAGGGCGTATACATAGACATGTGATGTAGACGTCATGGAAGTGTCATAAATGGGGCGGAAACATGGAGGGGGCTACCTGAGCAGCTGGGACCTTTAACCTAGTTGTGCGCGCAAACGGGCAATGACGTGTTACCAGGAAGAACTGGGGCTATGACTTCTACGCTGGAAGAGGAGACTAAAATCTGCAGTGTCAGAACGACTTGTACCTATATCATATCTGGTATCTTATGTTTGGAATACATGTTGATAGAAACTAAAAGTTATCAGGGCAGAGGCTACTTGACTCTAAGACTGGTGCATGCATAATTCTACATGTATTGCGTGAGCTAGGAATACTCTACGAATATAAATACAGTATTTCTCTTACATGGAGACAGGAAGGCTAGACCATGGCTGAAACTATTGATGCGATTCAGTAGCTTAGGAATGCAGAGAAGGAGGGCTGGACTGATAACTAAAAGCATAACATACTCTTGGCAGACTGGGAGGCAGAGCCGGGCCGGGCACTGCGCGGCAGAAAGTAAGTGAAGGGTCAGGGATGCAGGTGGGGGCTGCATCGCTCCTCGGAGAGGGTTCAGGAGACTGGAGCTTGAATCTGGTGTCCGGGCCCTTTTGAGGCCTAGAAACGGGGACAATGCGGTGAATTAACGTTTACACTGTAAATCGTGGTAACATGGGCCTAATACTTGTTGCTTTCACGAGAATTTGAGACTGGCATACTAGAGTTGGACACAACTGTAATTGCGTCTTTAATCGATCATAGGGGGATATATGCATATCTAATCAGGCACATATAACATAGGATGGGGAACACGTAGGCACATATAACATGGCAAAATTTACTTTTCCACATTCCCTCCTTGTGCCCTACGTTTCCCTCAGGAAACATCAATATTCATGATACCATCTATCTGTTCATATAGCATCATTTGCTCGTCTCGAATTGTTTTGGAACGGGATTTAGGACTAGGAATACAAGAGGTAGCACACATGCCGCAAATCGCAGGGCCACATTGTAAACAGAGGCAGCAACTGAATATGATCATTACTGCTATACCTAGGAATGACAATACTTTCCATCCCCAGGCAGATATAATACTCCAGAGCCAACCGGACCACGTCCAGGTACCTGGATTCTGGTGTAACTGATGGGCAATTTTATGAAGTCTGGTTATAGCTGAATAAACAGACGGCGCGTTATTAGGAATGAAAATGCAGCAACTAGATCCGATGACTCTACAAGCTCCTCCTCTATCGGCCAGTATGACGTCAAGAATGAGACGATTTTGGAGCACAACAAAACGCATAGCAGATTGTTCTTCTGTTAAGTTACCTAGAGCGGAAGTAGTCTCATTCACTACTGCTTCAAGGGTTCTGGTTAACCTACGTATTAACTTACTATTCTGGACAGGGCCTATAAAGAAGAAGAAACCTTTATTGAAGTCTTGATATTGTTCTAGAGCAGTTTCAGTTTGATCGACAATTGGGGACTCGGTCTCCCTTCTATGTCTAATGTGTACTAGATGTGTGTTTCTGTGATAATCAGATGGGGCTAGAAAAACTGGTGGCAGTAGGAAGGCAATGTAACATGTTCCATCCCAATCAAGGGGCAGACGAACATATGCGGTCTGACCACAAACAAAATAAGAATGACGTGAGGCTTTGAGAATAGATTTCCCACTGTCACTATACTCGACAGTAGTAGTACAATCACTATGTCCTACATGTGCGGAACCATTCTTTCTGACACATAATTCGCCTTTGACGGGTAGTACTGAAATAGCAGGCAAATCTGGAGTAGTATCGGACTGAACATTCAGAACCATGAAATTCGAGGAATAATTACCTAAATCATATACTTCGTTTTCTAGATCTAACCCTGTTCTATGGGAAAGACCTTCCTTGTCTGGAAAACATGTTCTATTCAGAAGGGACATATCAGTTGAGGATGACGTTAACGTGGACCATGCTCCACACGAACCATTAAGCGAAAACGGATAAGGAAAAAGTGGCAGAACTCCCTTCGGTGTCTGGAAAGGGGGGAGTCGACCACACACCCAACAATTAGTGGCATTGCTGGTCTGGTGTGAATAGTGCAACATTCGAATGAATGTATTGTTACGCATAGCAAGACGATAGGATAGCTCGTGAGGAGGCAGATCACTAAATGTGTGCTCTACTGTAACATTAGAAAGCATATGTACATGTGAAATTGGAAAACATAAATGTAAAGCATAACTTATGCATGTAACCATAAGACTCAAAAATAACAAAAAGAATAGAACGATAATACATCTTTTAGAGTTTTGACTAACTCTCCCACTGTGTGGGTCTATCTCATACATGTCAGGAACCTGTCTAACCGTTTCACCCGAGAGGGACTTAGACAATTAAACTGGCTGACTTATTTTACTAGACCGGAGTTTATCTTTATACTCCTGCTGGGGAGTTTTCCCTAACAGGGGAAGTTTGAATACAGAGTCTGTTTTTGGGCAGTCCTTAGGAATAAGGCAGTCTTTAATCAATGTCTTTTGTCGCAGTCCATGGAATTTCTTGATATGACTGATGTGGACCCATCCTCGGCGTCCTTCTAGCTTGACTGCGGTCCTTGTAGTTAACAACACCATTTGGGGCTCCTTCCAACGGGGCTCCAGCGGACTTGAACGATCAAAATTTCGCACCAGGACATATTCTCCCGGAACGACTTCATGCGGTTTCACCTCAGTGTTGTCTGGAAATGTAGCGGCAACCTGTGAACGACAAGAGTGTAGGGCAGACATCAAGGAAGCTAGGTAATCTGTCAGCATATTACTGGAAACATCTGTAATACTACGGGGTCTAGGTGTACCCCACATGTTTGGAGGACGGCCGAATACGACCTCATACGGGGACAGGCCTGATCTGGAATGTGCAACCATTCTCATGTAGAATAGAGCAACTGGCAGGGCAACTAACCAATCTACACCTTTTTCTCTACATACTTTAGCAATGCGGATTTTCAAAGTCTGGTTATGTCTCTCTACGAGACCGGCTGCTTCAGGATGGCGTACACAATGGAACTTTCACTGGTACCCTAACAGAAGGGAAACTTGTTTCATGAGCTCGGATGAGAATGGCTGGCCGTTATCTGAATACACGACCCTAGGTAATCCAAAGCGGGGAAAATACTCACGAACCAACTGCTTGGCAGTGGTCGCAGCTGTGTAATCTGGAACTGGATATGCTTCTGTCCATCTGGACAAAGCACATACAACTACGAGGACATACTTGAAACCTCGACATCTCTCCATCTGAATATAATCCATTTGGAGGACTTCAAAAGGGTGGTCAGGAGGTTGGAATCCCCCTTGTTCCACTGGGACACTTTTACCTGGATTGAACTGACAACATATCATACAGGTACGTACTTTCTGCTTGGCTGCAGCTCGTAAATGCTTGTTGAACCAAAGGTTCTGGATACTGTCTAACATAGCTTTTTCTCCTAGATGTGCTGGACTATGTACGGTATTAATAATGACTTGAACCATTGAGTCGGGGAGAAACCATGTGGCTTTTCCCTTCATCAACCATCCCTGATCTGTCTGGACCCCTCCTTGTTCGGACCATTTCTTGATTTCTTCGGGAGTAGCATGTAACTGTATGTCTATGACATCTTGTGTAGGGTCCTTAACTGTCATACAAGTAGTCTGATCTGGAATGAGTGTCTGTGTCGTGTTAACTGGAATGTCTGGAGTCTGAGCTGTAAGCTTGGCTGTTCGATCTGCTAGATCGTTACCTTGAGAAATGATATCAGTGATTTTCGTATGTGCCTTGCACTTCATGATAGCGATAGCTGTCGGTAAATGTAATGCATCTAACAGGGCTTGAATGAGGAGACCATGTTGAATCTTGGTTCCATGAGAAGTCATGAAACCTCGTTCCTGCCAGAGCACTCCAAAGTCGTGTACGACTCCGAATGCATAACGTGAATCTGTGTATATGTTAACTTTCAGGTTCTTAGCACGTATACAGGCTTGGGTCAGAGCAACTAGCTCTGCTGCTTGAGCAGACAGGGTGTCAATACGGTGTGTTTCTATAACTTCAGTGTCAGTAGTCACTGCATACGCGGCTACTAGTTCTCCTGTACTTGTTCTCATACATGAACCATCCACATAAAGTGTCAGGTCGGGATCAGGTAATGCAATATCTGTCAAGTCTTGTCTTGGCTTTGTCATGGTGTTAACGACTTCCACACAGTCATGTGTGGCAGGATTTGAAGTAACTGACGGTAACAGCGTAGCTGGATTTAGAATGTTGCAGCGTCGGATTTCTATGTGTGGCTGAAACAGTGTCAATTCATAACCTGTTAAACGTGCAATTGTCAAGTGCTGAGTCTGGGTTCTGTTTAAAAGAACTTCCACAGAGTGTGGAACTTGTACTGTCAGAGAGTGTCCTAACACTATGGAATCACTCTGTCTGATAGCTAGAGCTGTGGCTGCAACTGACTTGAGGCACACAGGCAGAGCCTGGGCCACTGGATCTAATGTGCTAGAAAAATAAGCACAAGGCTTGTGTTGTCCTGCTTGATCTTGTGTGAGAACAGATAATGCAGTACCATCACGTTCTGTGACAAAAAGTGTAAAAGACTTACTGTAGTTCGGTGTTGCTAGAACAGGTGCTTGGCATAAAGCTTTCTTTAATTCATTGAAAACAAGTGTATGTTCCTGGGTCCAAGGGAGGACAGTCAATACGGCTGCCTCCTGTGTCGTTAACTGTATCAGTGGCTTGGCTAGATATGCGTACTGAGGAATCCATTGTTTACAGTAAGAAGTGAGGCCGATAAAAGCTCGTACCTCCTTCTGTGTCTTGGGCTGTGGAAGATGCGCTATTAACTGGATACGGTCAGGTGTCAACTGCCTACCCCTCTTGGACAGTAAGTGTCCCAAGTAGACCACTTGCTGGACACAGAATTGTAATTTAGAAGGGGACACCTTGTGCCCCATCTCGGCCAGGAAATACAGGACTGTAAGTGACGCACGCTCGCAGTCACGTTCAGAACGGGCTGTGATCAGTAGATCATCGACATACTGGAGCAGGGCAGTGTCAGTTGGCATGTGAATACTGTCTAGTTGTCTCTTAAGTGCTTGACTGTAAACGCTAGGGCTTTCTGTAAAACCTTGAGGAGCTCGTGTGAATTTATAGCTTCTTCCATTTAAACAGAAACTGAAAAGGAACTGGCTGTCTGGATGAATGGGGACACTGAAGAATGCGTTCTTCAGATCGATAACTGTGAAGAACGTAGCTTCAGAATCAATGGCTGTCAATAGTGATGAAATATCTGGGACTACTGGGTACTGGGGTATGATACATTTATTAAGTTCTCGAAGGTCAATCACTAATCGATAAACTGGAGGTGCATTTAGATCAGTACGTTTCAAGACTGGAATGATAGGAGAATTACATACATTGGAGTCAGTTTCTACAACCACTCCTTGAGCAATAAGTTCGTCAATAATTTTGGATAAGGCTGCTACAGCCTCAGGTGGCAATTTGTACTGTCTGATTCGTGGTAATACAACACCTTGCTTTAGAGTCACACGATGGGGTGTGATATGCATACAACCTACATCAGTTGGACCTTGCGCCCATAAATGCTGTGGTACATTCAATAATCTCGGATCAAAATCACGTAATACATAATGACCTTTGAAGTCTCTCAAAAACAGGCGGACCCCCTCTGGGGAACAGCATATGACTGCTCCTAATTCTTTCAATGTCTTAATGCCTAACAAATTTTCTGGACAAGATTTCGTGAGTAACAAATCAGTAGTTCGGGACAGTGGACCAACTTCTAGAGTAACTGGTTTCGATATTTCATTAACAATGGGCTTTCCTGAAAATCCAAGGGAAACATTTCTTGAGCCTGAGAGCGGAGCCCCTGGAACCTCGTCATGACTGATGGTAGTCCTACTTGCCCCTGTATCAATCAGAAACTTTCTGTCTTTCCCTAATACTTGACTATGTACATAGGGACCCTCTTGATCTACAGGTATCTCGATGAGAGGCAAGCCTACCTCCCTCTCTAGGCTATTTCATGAATATGGCTGATAATCTGGATACTCTGTCTGTGCATACTGGTACATCTGCTGTGTAACGTGCTGTGTTGCAGCTATAGGCTGCGGTACTGTAACTGTCTGTTGTGCATTCTGGGGTGGCTGGGAAGTCTGTGAAACTTGTTCTTGTCTAGGCGGACGCGGTCTTTCTTTAGTCTTACCAGTAGCTATGTTGTGTTTCAGAACTGCACACTCGTTTATAAAATGACCTGGCTGTTTACAGTAATTGCATGTCCCTTTAACGGGAGCTGCAGGATGACTGGCTTGATTCGGACCCCTCTTCTGACTGTCTTGTGGAACAGACTGTGCAACTAATACTTTCATTTTCGTGTCTTTCATACGTCTCCTTTCGTGTTCCTGCTCTTCCCTGATTCTGTTCTGTGATACTGGAGCATTTGTAACATTTGTGACGGAGTATTAGCTTGCCAGGTACTTTCGACTTTCAATACTCGATTTTTAACTTGTGGACTTGAATTCTCGACTAGTTTGGTAACAAAAAGATGAGGGTATGACTCACTACTTGTTTTCAGACCACTGTTAATAATAAAACATTTTTCAAATCTAGAATAAAAATCACTAGTGTCTTCATCTTGTTTCTGTTTACAGGCTGAGATGGCATCCCAGTCTTCCTTTTTCGTGGCTAGTAATATTGGCAAGACTTGTATTAACAGTTCGGGCAAAGCTTTGGCTTTCGCCCCAAGACCGGTACCTGGTACTCGTGTGTTATCTTCAGCTTCTAAAGCTGTCCAATCTATCTTTTTCTCTCCCACCTCCCATTCTTTTTCCTTGAGTTTTTCATATATGCCCGCAGGCAACAGGACTTTTAAAATTTTAATGATATCAGGATACGTGTATTCTCCCATACGGAGCATGTCTTTTAGTTCACGGTGGAACCCTGCTGGATCTTTATCGTGACAGGGAATTAACTTTTTCATTTCCAAGAGTTCTATTTTCGTGATGGGGGTGTAAACAAATACTCGTTCTAGATCACCACCCGTTGTCCTAACTGGATGTACTTCTCGTAACGGATTCTGTCTATCTATGTAGAATGACTTACTTTCTGGGGGTGAGACGTGAACAAAATGCGGATTCAGAAAAGTTCGATATTTGTGGCGTTGTTCTAGAATGACACTAATTAAGTCGGTACCTAGACCTTTCCATCTGTACTGGAGTAACTCGTTCAATACATCATGTAGAGGACCTGGATCAGAATGCTGAACCTCATACAGTGTAATGAGGTGTTGGATCATATACATACCTACCAGACGTTGCTCGGCTGGGGGCAGTTTCAGGAACATTTGTGCCACTATTTCGTCTGGAAAAGTGGTAGAATCAGTAGTCCACCGGACTGCTGATCGAGCTAGTTCTTGTTCATGCATGGTATTAAGTTCACTATAACCTATTCGTGATTTCAGAATTTTATCGGTAGCTTGGAATACTTGCTCAAGAGAGCACTGTTCTGGTGCTGGAGGAGGGAAAACTTTCTTGTGATCTAGGCGTGAATGTCGGTCGGAAAGTCTAGTTCTACCTACATACGCTATTCTGGAGGGATTCTCGTCGTCTACCTCTTCACTTGAAGAGTCATTCTCTTTCTCGGCTATTTTCCTTGCTTTCTCTTTTTCGTGTAACTTTATTATTTCCCTACGAATTTTCTTGTACATACTCTCTATACAATTCTGTGTCTTGTGTCTTCCCTCTGCTATATGGTCACTCCACCTGGTCAGGACTTTCATTTCTTCTTGATCTTTTCCTGGACAATCTTGTTCTCTTATTAAACAGTTAATTAAAAACTTTAAAAGCATAAGCTGGGTCTCGACTTTTCTTTGAATCATGGCGTCGCGAACACTTTCTGGATCCACTCCTGTACGGATAAAACGATATATTCTGTCTAGATGTTCTCTCATATCGGGCAGGGTGTCCAAATAGTCGGTCACCCGTCTTAAACGTAATGAATATATGACCATAGTACCATCGCCTGGAACTGGATCATAACGACATTCGGTAAGTGCTCGCTTGATATCTGTAAATGTATGAACTTTTGGCGTACGCTGTAACGCTAGTTCATGTAGCGTCATACGTCTGTGTTGAGGCGGGGTACCAGGAGGACTTCCCCCCGCGGCTCCTAAACTGGAATCGTCGGTGGGTACTGTACGTGCTGGGAGAGTGACTGATGTAGCTGGTACATGTACTGTGGGCTGGGCCGGGGGTACTGTAACAGGTGCTGTAACATGAACTGGACCCACGGAACCAGCAACTGGAGGAGCAGAAATTACATTATTTACGGGAGCAGGCGGAACAGGATTTGCATATTCTGGGACTGTATCGTCCAAATAGGACGAGAGAAAAATATCAGCTGCGGTCGGTTTATGACGTAGCTTAGTCGGGACTAATGGTGGCGGGAAATTACAGGGTGCTTCCGGGGTTGCCTTTGGCAAGCCCTCAGCAAGAAGAGGATACATACCCTTAATAAGGGCATTTCTCTGTCTGTCTGACTGTTCTGCTTTAACTCGTTCACCTACTTCGATTAATTCCCTTTCTTGGACTTTTTCTGAACATTCCCTACTTAATTCTGTTCTTCTGATTTCTTTTTCGGTTCTTCTATGAGATTCTTTGCGCCATAACTCGATGGCATCTTTCTGGGACTGTCTGGCTTTCTTTTTCCATAATGCTTCTTCTACTCGCATGATGCACTCGGCATCCCATGTACCTGATATGGGCCATCTATATTTCTCTTCTAACTCCTTGGTATAGTCCACCCATAAGTCTAGATATAGTATGGCACTTAAGCCATGCTTATGATACATAAAATGACCTGGACTGTCCCTAGGCGGGACAGGAACTGCTTCCTCGAGCAACCCTTTTCGGGTTTTTAACTGACGTAACTTAGAGAATAGAGGCATTCTGTACTTGATTCTGAACACAATACAATACACGATAAACACAACAATGACTAGAAAAACAAATCACTCATACCACGACATGACACATTAAATAACATTTAGAATAACAGTTCGGACAGAAATATTACCTGGTATACTGAAAACAAAGACTTGAATTTCTCGAGAACGGAACTTACTAGAATTACTAGATGCACTGCTAAAGCAGTACGAAACATACCGGTCCCATAAAGAGACACGTCAGGACCCGCATCCACCTAGGTGGACACTTCGGACTGGATCTGCGTACCCAAACCCACGGACCAGAGACAAATTAATTGACCCTGTCTAGATACTACCCCAGCAACGGTACTCACCGGGCAGCAAGAACGGAAGGCCTCGGACTGGACTGGACTGCTACGACGTCGGACTACGAACTTCGGACACTTCGGACTTCAGTTACAGGTGGGCCTCTGGATACCTCGGACCTTGGACTCTCGGCTTGGGCTCTGGTCGGGACTCGCCGCGTTCCTCACCGCCTCGTCTGGATGCTGGACCGCAACCTCCGTCTCCTCCGTGGGCCTGAGGGATACTTGAAGCAGAAATATCTGCCGGTGCGCAGTAGAGTTCCGTCACGGCTGCAGAGGGTCAGGGGGCCTGCGTGGCTTCGCCGGCGCGTGGGGAAAGGGCAAGTCCCTATTCGGGCGCCATTATGTGGTAAATAAATAATTAATTACCGGTACTATTTTTGAATACAGTGAATAAAACAGATAGCTCAATAAATAAGAGACAGGATTCGAGGTATCTTGAGTCTTACAGGCTTTAATCAGGCATAAGGGAAGGGACAGGAACGGGATAGCCTGCACGGAAATAGAATGGATGGCAGCTGCCAGGGAATGGGAATGGCATGGGGGGGATAAGGGTAACTTTCAGTAACAGTACACAGTATATATACTAAAACAATTACATTACATTCAATACAGTAGGCGTAGCAGTAGGCGTAACTCGTAGCAGTCGCGAAAGATAAGAGTAAAATGGGTGTAACAAGAAGGCGTGTACAGGGCGTATACATAGACATGTGATGTAGACGTCATGGAAGTGTCATAAATGGGGCGGAAACATGGAGGGGGCTACCTGAGCAGCTGGGACCTTTAACCTAGTGGTGCGCGCAAACGGGCAATGACGTGTTACCAGGAAGAACTGGGGCTATGACTTCTACGCTAGAAGAGGAGACTAAAATCTGCAGTGTCAGAACGACTTGTACCTATATCATATCTGGTATCTTATGTTTGGAATACATGTTGATAGCAACTAAAAGTTATCAGGGCAGAGGCTACTTGACTCTAAGACTGGTGCATGCATAATTCTACATGTATTGCGTGAGCTAGGAATACTCTACGAATATAAATACAGTATTTCTTTTACATGGAGACAGGAAGGCTAGACCATGGCTGAAACTATTGATGCGATTCAGTAGCTTAGGAATGCAGAGAAGGAGGGCTGGACTGATAACTAAAAGCATAACATACTCTTGGCAGACTGGGAGGCAGAGCCAGGCCGGGCCGGGCACTGCGCGGCAGAAAGTAAGTGAAGGGTCAGGGATGCAGGTGGGGGCTGCATCGCTCCTCGGAGAGGGTTCAGGAGACTGGAGCTTGAATCTGGTGTCCGGGCCCTTTTGAGGCCTAGAAACGGGGACAATGCGGTGAATTAACGTTTACACTGTAAATCGTGGTAACATGGGCCTAATACTTGTTGCTTTCACGAGAATTTGAGACTGGCATACTAGAGTTGGACACAACTGTAATTGCGTCTTTAATCGATCATAGGGGGATATATGCATATCTAATCAGGCATATAACATAGGATGGGGAACACGTAGGCACATATAACATGGCAAAATTTACTTTTCCACACCTCCAATAGGATAACTTTGGAGATTCCGAATTACATTTAATGAGCTGTAAATTCCAATTGGGAGATGGTGGCTAGGTCATGTTTGATGTCTATGAAATTGTAGTTACAAACCCTCTTCAATGGTAAAGTCAGAATTTTTATTTCAAAATTGCAAATGACACTATTAGAAAGTTGGCATTTTCCGGTCCTTCGCCTTTTTGTGCCTATAGCCGGTCTTGGGTCACATGACTAGGTGTAGCTGACAGTTAGACTTTGTGAATTCCTCCCAGACAGTGACACACTAGAGGTATAAGGTGTACTTGAATAGGTCATCTACTGGCAGGATGGGGACAGAGCATAGCTCCACTTACATCTGAAAAGCCTGTGATATGCCTTTAAATAAAGGGCCTAATGGCCCTGCATTGTCTCTTCATCCAGCCTGGACCAGGGCAGGGGAGGCAGGGAATTCCAGGCACTTCAAAGCCACGGTCTAGAGCAGTGGTTCCCAAACTGTGCGCCGCGGCACCCCGGTGCGACATTAGGGGTCACCAGGGGCGCCGCGCATGATGTGGGAAAAGTTGCCTGCGCTGAGGAAGGTTTTAATAGTGTAGTATTGTAATTTTAGAATGTGTGCAATTAACAAGTGATGCGTCTTTTGACAGTGAATATAAGTTAAATGACACCCAGCTGCGGCGCAAATCATGGTTTGGCCCAGGAGCACACTGCCGCCATACATGCTTCCAACGTGCTTTCATGTAGGCTCCACTTAAGCACAGCAGACTGTGGAGCGTTGTTGCCGCCCGTGTTCTACTGTGCAGAGCTTTTGAGAACCCTTCACACGTGCTCAGGAAAGGTTTATATATTAAATATATATTGTCACAACAGTGCGTGCTCGTCTATTCTGCTTTGCTGCTAGTAATTACCACCATTTTCCCTTTTGCTGGATTCGCTCCCCACTGCCCCAGGAAGAGACACTTGCACTAACAGGCAAAATGGCACAAGTACAAAGTTACAGCTCTTTACTTTACTTTCAAAACGTTTGTTTCTTGTGATTCGAGTACATATTAGTGTGATTCTCCTCAGGGAAAATATGTTGTTTGGTGGTAATGCGCATGGAGTGCAGCATGTCAGCCGTGATAGCAGAGCTC
The DNA here is from genome assembly GCF_964261635.1 of Lissotriton helveticus. Lineage (NCBI taxonomy): Eukaryota > Metazoa > Chordata > Amphibia > Caudata > Salamandridae > Lissotriton > Lissotriton helveticus. The sequence continues at coordinate 1,865,147,218 of NC_136067.1, forward strand.
AAATCACACCCTCCTATGTTTAAGTTTATTCTGTCCCTGCCAGGATCATCGCATTACAAGACAGTCAACAAGCCTCCCACATGCAGGTTAAGACTGTGTTCTTTTGTCTCTCTTGTGTCTCAACATTACGAGCTGAAGGCTGAACTATTGCGAGGACTCAGATGACGTAAAACTCATAGGCTGGGTGTTGCAAATATAAACAAATTCCATATATAATCAGTAATATAAAAGAAAGCTGACGCTGTGCAGGCATACTTGCCAAAAGTTAGCCGTTGCACATGAACAGGTGCACACCACGCAGCATATGTGGTTTTGTGACAAAGAGGCTGGACGTGATGGAGGCTGTGCGACAAGTGGCATTGTTAAAGTTCTCAGCGGAGTATTGAAAAGGGGTCACTGTGCCTTGCCAGGCCGGGTCGCCCCCACGCTCCTGCTGCTCCTGTGTGCTGGTTTCCTGCTGTTTGCCGCCACTCGCCTTTTCCCGGCGCTGCCCCCCTGTGCCCCCGCCCCCCGCCAGCCGATTGGCCCCCCCGCTCCCGCCACCCAGCGGACCCTCCCTCCCGGCTCCCTTCTTATGCTGCCTCCACGCACGTGCAGCGTTGACGCGCAGCGGGCGCGCCGATTGTGCGCCGAAGGCAAGCCCGTCTGCGCCCGTCCGCGCCTGGACCGCGCCCAGCGCCATGACCCCTGGTCCCCGACGGACCTACGATGCCGCCACTCTCATCGCACTCAAACCCGACCAACCAAGAGCCTGCCACCGAGCAACCCCGAGACGCACCCACGGACCCTTCACCTGTCAAGCCTGCAAATTCACCTGCCTCCGGACCTGCACCGCAGCCACCAAGCCGAGCACCAACAACAGCCACCTCAAGTGCATCCTACTCAACACCCGCTCCATCCACAGACACGCCATCGAACTCTGGAACCTGCTCGATACAACCTCACCAGACGTCGCCTTCCTCACGGAAACCTGGATGAACGCCTCCTCAGCGCCCGACATCGCCATCGCCAACCCGGACGGATACAAGATCATCCGGAGAGACCGCGTCAACCAGACTGGAGGAGGCATCGCCATCGTACACAAGAACACCATCCGCATCACGACCGACTCCAACGACACCTTCACCGCCGCCGAGTATCTCCACTTCCAGATACACACCGACCCAAAGACGACCCTCAGAGGCACCCTCGTCTACAGGCCCCCTGGACCACGTACACAATTCAGCAACAACATCACGGACTTCGTCAGCCCGCATGCCCTCCGCTCCGCTGACTACATCCTCCTAGGTGACCTCAACTTCCACCTGGAGAACAACAAGGACTGAAACACCGCCGTCCTGCTGGACAACCTCGCCAACCTCGGACTCAAACTACTGGTGAACACCCCCACCCACTACGCCGGCCACACGCTTGACCCGGTCTTCTCATCCAGCAAGCACATCACCTTCAGCCACTCCACCGGACTTCACTGGACCGACCACAGCTGCGTCCACTTCAGCTTCAGAAGAACCACGACCCACCGCCACCCGCAACAGGTTCCTCACAGGAGCTGGAGCAAGATCACCGCCGACCAGCTCACCACCTGCCTCAGCCAGAACCCACCCGCCAGCGCAACGGACCCCAACGAAGCAGCCCGCAACTTCACGCAGTGGCTGACCGCCTTTGCTGACGACCTCGCACCACTGAAGAACCCTCCTAGCATACCCAGAAGCAAGAAGGCCTCCTGGTACACCGAAGAACTCAAGGACTCCAAGAAGAACTGCCGCACCCTCGAGAATGCCTGGCTCCTCGACCAGACCACAGACAACATGACCACCCTCAAAGACGCTACCCGCAAGCACCACCAGCTCATCCGCACCACCAAGAAGAAGTCACTGAAAGAACGACTGGACAACAAAGCCCACGACAGCAAGGAGCTCTTCAGCATCGTCAAGGAGTTCTCCAACCCCAGCACCGGCAACAACGACATCACTCCTTCACAAGATGTCTGCGACTCTCTCGCTTCGTTCTTCCACCGCAAGATCGCCGACATCCACAACAGCTTTGACGCACCACCCACGCACCCAACCGCCAAACCAACGCCCCCCACCGCCACCCTCCGCACCTGGACCACGGTGACCACCGAAGACACAGCCCGCACGATAAACACCATCCACTCCGGATCTCCGACCGACCCCTGCCCCCACCACATCTTCAACAAGGGCAACTCCATCATCGCACCCCAACTCCGGGACATCATCAACACCTCCTTCAACACCGCCACCTTCCCGGAGAGCTGGAAGCATGCCGAGCTCAACGCCCTACTGAAGAAACCAACAGCGGACCCCACCAACCTCAAGAACATCCGCCCCATCTCGCTCCTCCCTTTTCCTGCCAAAGTCATCGAGAAGACCGTCAACAGACAGCTAGCAGCCTTCCTCGAGACGAACGCATCCCTCGACCCCTCGCAGTCCAGTTTCCGAGCCAACCACAGCACCGAGACCGCCCTCATCGCTGCCACCGACGACATCAGAACCCTGCTCGACAACGGGGAAACAGCGGCCCTCATCCTCCTGGACCTCTCTGCAGCATTCGACACCGTCTGCCACCGCACTCTAGTCCAACGCCTCAGCAACATCGGGATCCAAGAGAAGGCTCTGGAGTGGATCAGCTCGTTCCTCGCCGGAAGAACGCAGAGAGTCCGCCTCCCCCCGTTCCAATCCGAGGCCACCGAAGTCATCTGCGGCGTACCACAAGGATCATCACTCAGCCCCACCCTCTTCAACGTCTACATGAGACCTCTTGCAACCAGAGACCCCACCACCGCCAGAACGAGCCTGCACGAAAGGATGAAAAGCGTTGCCGAATGGATGAAGAACAGCCGCCTGAAACTGAACTCAGACAAGACGGAAGTCCTCATCCTGGGACCATCGCCCTCCGCCTGGGACGACTCCTGGTGGCCCCCCGCCCTGGGCACCGCTCCCAAGCCAACCGACCACGCACGCAACCTGGGCTTCATCCTGGACTCTTCCCTCTCGATGACCAGACAAGTCAACGCCGTCTCCTCATCGTGCTTCAACACCCTGCGTATGCTCCGGAAGATCTTCCGATGGATCCCGACCCAAACCAGGAAGACGGTCACCCAGGCCCTCGTCACCAGCCGACTGGACTACGGGAACACACTCTACGTGGGAACCACAGGCCAAACTACAGAAAAGACTCCAGCGCATACAGAACGCCTCCGCCCGACTCATCCTGGACATCCCCCGACGCAGCCACATCTCCGGCCACCTGAGGGACCTGCACTGGCTCCCCCTCAGCAAAAGGATCACGTTCAGGCTCCTTACCCACGCACACAAATCTCTCCACGACCTGGGCCCCAAGTACCTCAACGACAGCCTGAACTTCTACACGCCCACCCGTCAGCTACGTTCTACAAGCCTCGCCCTCGCCGCCGTTCCACGCATCCGAAGAGCCACCGCCGGAGGAAGATCCTTCTCCTACCTGGCAGTCAAGACATGGAACTCCCTCCCCATCCACCTCCGGCTGGCACAGGACCATCTCGCCTTCAGGAAACAACTCAAGACCTGGCTGTTCGAGCAGTAGCGGACCCCTCCCCTAAGCGCCTTGGGACCCTTCCGGGTGAGTAGCGCGCTATACAAATTGTATGATTGATTGATTGATTGTCCACCGCTGATCCCTTGCTTTGCAATGTGAGCATGAATTAAAAAAAAAACTTCTCAAGTTTTTTTTAAAACCGTTTTTTTTAATCTTTGGTGCAGCTTTTTGTGTCATAGTTAGTATCAAGAGTAATGCCTCTCAAATAAAATGAGTATTTTCAAACTTTATCTACAGTCACACACTGAGCCTGAGGCGATGTCATTATCTTGTAACAACAAATTTCTAGATGGGCCCTTAAGACATGCTCCACTTATTTATCTGGAACTGGTACTGCCACTGCTCTGAAGCTACTTCTTAAAGCTGAAGTTGTATTTCCCCTAGAGAAAATGTAGTGTTATGAAACCACTGGAAGCGCTTACATTTTCTCCACTTTAGGCCGATTCCGAAAAGCTCCCCTTGAACTTGGGATAATGATTTTGGAGCTTATTCTGAGTGGTCTGGCATGGTTATTTCAATTTTATTTTTGGGTTAATTACTGCTGCACAATTACCATTTTTACTGACTGTTGAAATAACTTCATCAGCTTCATTCCAATTAACCTCTAGGCGAAAACTGAAAGTATTCCCGATGTCTGGCTTACATCCTCCCACCGGTTAAAAAAAAAGTGACATGATGGGGAGCCACGGCCAACTGCCAAATAGGTGAAGGGAGCCACAGGTTGAATAAGTTTGGGAACCACTGGTCTAGAGGATTCTCCCACCTTCCTGGGCTGCTGCCCTGCTCTTGCCTTGGGAAGGAGAGCTTAAAATGCAACTTCATCTTGAACCCACGAGCCCATAGTGACTCCATGGGCTAGTCCCTGACCTCCTTATCTGAGCCACAGGGACATAAAGAGCTCCCCAAGCAGCTTCTGGACCCAGCTAAAGTGAGTTCCTGACTCCCAAGTTGTGCCCCCAGGTCCTGGACCCTTGGTGTGGCTCAGCAACCTTAATCAAGCTTTTGGGCTCTTTGTGACCACGCACAGGCCCGTTTGCCCCGAGACCACACTGCTCGTACTAGAAATCATCTCAAAGTGCTACTGAAGTGGGTGGCACAATAACTGCTACAGGCCCACTAGTAGCATTTCATTTACAGGCCCTGGGTATATATTATACCACTCTACAAGGCACTTACAAGTAAATTAAATATGCCAATTGGTGATTAGCCAATGTTACCATATTTTAGGGAGGGAAAACATGCACTTTAGCATAGAGTCCTAAGGTCGGCAAGAAAGAAATCAACAAAAATGGAAAAGGAAGGCAAAAAGTTTTGGGGGAAGACAACCCTAAGCCTGGCCGGTCTAATGGTAGGTTTGATGACATGTGTAGTCAAGTAATAGTATTTTCGAGATATATCTTGGTAACTGAGTGGTGATTTAATGATAGTGCTTCTGTATACGCATATAAAATGCTGGGATCATCACTAAAATGAATATGTAACTTTTTTGTATGGCAAAGCTACTAAAACATATCAGCCTGTTTTGCAGTGTCTGGTAATGGTAAATAAATATTGCCGGAAGCGCTTCCTATTGGGCATAGGGGTCAAGACTCCATATGCACCTCAGCTTCCACTGTGTCATTACAAGATTCAGTGAATTGACCAATAAGGTTTTAGTGCGTACGTGGACACAGGTGGGGGTGAAACATCTAGTGGACTTGGTGATTGATAACCATTTCATATCTTTTAAGATCTGACAGAAACATTTTCCCTGCCCCCTTGCCAGCCTCTGGCATATTATGCAATCCTCAATGCCATCAGTTTGACATTTTATTTATTTATTTATTTATTTAGAGTTTTATTTAGTGTGAACATGACCCACAAGGGTATCAGAGTGGTTTACACATGAACAGGGTGAGAGAAAACAAGCAAAGCAGAAAATGATAAGCAATAATAACAGTCAAAATAACAGTATAGGAAGTAGTGGTACGAGGGCAGGGTGAAGAACTATAACTAGTCCCACATAAAGAAATTAAATAGGCCATATCGTAGAGCGACAAATTGCAAGTATAGACAGTGTGAATTGTCAATGCCAAGGAATTAAGGTCCTGTGAGCTAGATCAGGTATTTGTTCCTCAATAACAATTTCACTTGTTTTTTTAAAGAAGCCAGTGAAGGATTTACCCGGATTTTAGAAGGTAGGGAATTCCATTATCTCGGGTCAACGCCAGAGAATGCCCGGTTGTACGTTTTTTTCTTCTTACATTTCTGTGGTTTCAGTAGAACGTATGAAGTGCTTTGTTTGAATCTAGTATTTTTGAGAAACAAGGGTACCCCATAAGTTTAACCTGGGGTCAAGCGATTTTTTTGAAAATAACAATGGTTTTGGGTGGCCTAAGAAAAGGTCCTAAACAGTAAGGTATAGTTAAGTTGTTGAATCAATCTAGGGAGCAAGGATTTTTAGTAGGGTAACATATAAAAGAATATTTTATTTCATATTCTCATTCATGCATACGTTTCCGGTGCTCACATTGGTGACAGGGTACATAGTGTGACTTTGGTGAAAAAAGTAAACGAAGTTATATACAAAATATCACAGAAAACAAGGTATAGTCCACAAAAATATATAGAATGAGGTGGGGGGTGAGAATTTGCTTCCTTTGCAAACGACTAAGCAGCGAGGCAGACTTAACTCGACCGCGGACCACGGTGATCTACTCCCGCCGGGACCACATACAATTGATTGATTAAAATTACGAATGAAACATTGCCACACCTGAGAAATAGCCACTGCTGTCCTGCTTTAAACAAGCACTACAGTACTATTGACTGTCAGGCATAGAAAAGACCGATAATCCCAAAAACTTGGAAAACGCCCAAAATTGAGGATGCTTGACATTTATCTACCGACTGAGCACTCCACTCTCCTATCCAGATACAAATGAATTCTGCCATCTGATTAATTTCAGGAAGCTCACCACGTCCTGATGATGATCTAAAATCGCCTAGATCGAAACGCCGTCGACCCAACCAAGGAAATTCTCTCCCCCCACCTCATTGTATATATTTTTGTGGACTATACCTTGTTTTCTGTGACATTTTGTATATAACTTCGTTATTGTAATTTTATTAGCATTAAAGTAAGCATGTTTGAAAAGCTTCAAGAGAAAAACACATTTTAGTCACCAATGTGAGCACCTGAAACGTATGCATGCATGAGAATATGAAATAAAATATTCTTTTATATTTTACCCTACCAAAAATCCTTGCTCCCTAGATTGATTCAACAACTTAACTAAACCTTACTGTTTAGGACCTTTTCTTAGGCCACCCAAAACCATTGTTATTTTCAAAAAAATTGTTTGGATCTAGTGCCACCATATAGCTCCAGTTTTTGTGCAATGTACCTCAGAGTGTTGAAGTGTAAGGCTTTGTGCGCAGGAATTCTTGCTTCAAGAGGGAGACAGTTTTGTGATTTCAGATCCAGTGTGATGTGGTTGTAACGTTTAAATCAGGTAATGAGTCTCTAGTAGCTGAGTTAAGGGAGGCCCTGAGGGGTCCAACTTAGATCTTGGAAGGCCCGAAAGGGTTACATTTCCATAGTCCAGCCTGGGGATTACCAGGGCTTTAACAACTGACTTGAAGTCACCAAAGGGGAGGAAGGGTTTAATTGTCCTTAAGATGCTCATTTGGAAGTCAGCTCCCAATGATTTTGCCGAGTCGTTAACATGTGAAATACAATTGAGGGCTGTTAAATGTTTCAACCCTTCCACAATGTCAAGTGAATGTTTGGGGGGCAATTAAAAGGAATTCTGTTTTAGGAGTATTTAGTTTGAGGTGGTAGCAGGTCAATCAATCTGTAGGTTTTTGTAGAGTTGCGTTGAGAGACCTAATGTCTTCAGGGGAGGATATTTTCAAATAAAGTTGGGTGTCATCATCAGCGTATATGTGATAATTGATGTTTGATGATTTCAGAATTTCAGTTAACGGTTCCATGAACAGGTTTAACAGTGAGAGACAGCGTGGAACCCTGCGGAACACCTAATGTGACAGGCGTGGGGTTAGATAGGGAATGATTCATCTTTATTCTTTAGGTTCTATTGTGGAGGAAAGAGGCAAACCTGTTTAGGATAGGGCCAGAGAGTCCCATCCAGCATTCCAATAAATCAATGAGGCTTTCATGTTTGACCGTATTGAATGCTGATGAGAGGTCGAGGAGGATTAGAAGACAGGATTCATTATGATCAAGCATCTACAGTGCTTCATCAGCTATGGGAGTGATGGTCGATTGAGTGCTGTGGCCCTGATAGAAGCCAATGATAATGGTCTTAGAGATGAAAATGATCGATGTGATTGCATAGCTGGGTATGGACACATTTCTCAGGGATCTTTGAGAGAGAGTCGGAAGGTTAGAGATAGGTTGGAAATTATTTTGATCAGTGTGATCCGCTGTGGGTTTTTTAAGAATGAGGGTTATCTGTCCAGATGTGAGGCAGTCTGGTATAGCGCCTTGCAGTAATAAAGCATTTACTATTTTGGTCCAAAGTGGGGAAACAGAGGTTTTAATCTCCCTGAATAGATTTGCAGGAAGCGGGTCGTTGAAGTGGTTAGAAGGTTTCAGTGCTGATAGGATTTTTAGAATGGTAGTTTCATTAACGGATTTGAATGAACACAACGAGGCGTTATTTTTGGGGGTGAAGGCTGGGCGCTCCTGGCCCAAGGGTCGGGGGCGGGGGTTGGAGCTTGAAATTACTGGGAGGAGCTTCATTGCAGATCATAGGTCACTTGCAGTCTTTCCAAGGAAGAATGTGGCAAGTTCCTTACAGTTAGGTTGCAGGTTAGACCCAGAGAGAGAGTTGGGTGGTCTGTTAGATTGCAATTTAACAAGCTCAAATCATTTTTTAGGTCTGCTCCTGGTATCGTCAATCTGCTTCCTAAAGAAGTTAACTTTGAATGTGTTTGTTGTAAATGCTTCTCAAGGTCTTAGGTACTTGAGGTGGTTGTGAGTAGGGGAGACTCTCTATGCACGTTCAGCTAGTCTGAGATTGCGTCTTTCTATGTTTAGGCTGCCATTGAACCAAATCTTGGAGTCTTTGGTATACCCTCTTTTTAGTTGGAGAGGCGCTATATAATCTAGAATGTTTGTCTTTGAATTATTGTAAGGATCAGTAAGGACCCGGGCATCTGACATGTCATTAGTTGGGGTTAGTATGTGGTTGCTAAGAAAAGTCAATTCATGGAGGTTTATGTTTTGAATGTTCCTTTTCCAGTGACTTGGTTTTTGATGTGTGCCTTATTAGAGAACATACATTCAGTGATGTGGAAAGTGATTTTGTGGTGGTCTGTCCAACCACATGGGACAATAGATTCAAGTTGAATGGAATTAGCCTTGGAGATGATTAGATCTAAGAACGTTTCCAATTTATGGATACGACTATAGCAGAATTGGACCAGGTTATGATCAGCTAAGAAGGATTTAAGGCTACTCACTGCTTGGCCATAAGGGTAATTCCAGTGGAGGTTGAAATCTCCAAGGAAGATCTGGGCACCGTGAGGATTGGAGTTGGTTGTGATGATTTCCATGACTTGTTTGATGAATGGTGGGTTATCTCCTGGAGAATGGTAGAATACATGCAGTTTAAATCAAGATCTATCCTTGCTCATGATGTCGATGCCCAGGTATTCACAGTGATGTTTCGAGCTTGCTTCACAGAGTGATTGTTGTGGTGTATACAGGTAATACCTTAACCTTGTTGTAATTTGGCAGCGATTGGGGTAGCATTAGCAGAAGCCATCCTGTATTTAGAGGCTATCTTGTCTGTTTTGTGGAATCCATTTTGTATTTCTGGCAGCCATTTTGTTTGCCATGTGCTACCACGTGTGTGCCATGTGCTCTGTCCTACCTTGCTGTTGTCTGCTCTGGAAATCTGCCTAGAGACAGGTTATGCCCATTAAAAGTAATGGGGTAACCCAGTAACCGTCAGAACCTGGGTAGATTAACTAAACGAGAACAATGGTTCTGTTGGGAATTTCATTTGCATTGAAGAATATATTGAATATATAGTTGTGGACATTTTTTTTATGTGAATGATGTATCCAAAGACAAAAATCAGAACAAAGAAACTGACCACAATAAAGAATATAGGCAAATCTTTTGTATTTGGCCTTTCTGACGGTTTGATTCTCACTGTTTTTAAAAAGCTGTCCAAAATATATAATACATCAACAAAATGTACATTGGATAGGTGAGTTGTGACAGGTGACTGAGTGCTCAACAGAAAATTAAACAATCAACGTAATCATAAACATACATATAAACACTATATTTCAATCATAATTGTCCACTCTGAATCACAATTGTTTCAAATGGATATACTATTTCTTTAGTTTGGTTGAAACTATGTGTGGATCGATACATAGACAGAACGTCGACGTTTTGACCCTAAATAAGATGCGCTGACTTTTTTGCATCTAGAGGCGGGTCTTCATCAGGACTGCAAAAAGGTTGGACAGCCTTGTTAAAGGTAGATGCATCAACAAAGATGGCTTCCGATTTAGGTGGAGAATGTCAGCCTACAAACTCCAATATATTTTGGGCATAAATTCCTTTTGTTAGATTGACCAGAAGACGAGCTACGGACAGCGAATAAGACGTCCCTGCGCCCGAATAAGAATTGATCACCACGGCGGCACAGAACAACACGGATCTTCCCACCGGCTGGTGTTGAAGACCGGAATTAATCTAACAAGAGGAATTTATGCCCAAATTATATTGGAGTTTGTCGGCTGACATTCTCCACCTAAATCGGATGCACAAAAGTCAGCTTTGAATAATAGATCGTACAGATTTTGTAGAATTCCTCAAGAGTACACTGAGAGTCCGAGCATTTATAGTCAAGCGTTTATAACGACAACTTGATTCCTTTACTTTGTCTGGAGGAGTGGCTCTCATACAATATGTCGATGACATCTTGTTGGAAGTAGATACTCCTGAGCAGTGTGAAAAATTTACTTTGTCTCTTCTTTCTTTTCTTGCTACACACAACCATAAAGTGTCACGGAAGAAATTGCAATATTGTAGAAGGAAGGTAACCTATTTAGTTCACCTTCTGTCTAAGGAGGGTCATGCACTTACACCTGATCGCATACAAGCACTTTTAGACACCCCAGTACCTTCTACTCAGAAAGATGTCTGTGCATTCATTGGTTTGACTTCGTTCTGCAGGCAATGGATATTAGGATTTTCACACATTGTTAAACCCCTGCTAGCGCTTTTGACTGAAGACACTCCAATGCCCCTTCCATGGACAGATGAATGCCAGGATGCTTTTCATCAGTTAAGACAAGCTCTTTATTCGGCACCAGTGTTAGGCACTCCAGATTGCACAAAGGCTTTTACACTTTATGTACACGAGAAAGATGGGTGTGCGATGTCAGTTTTAGTACAGACACACGGTGACAAGCAGCGCCCCTGTGCATATTTTTCAGCGGTTCTTGAACCTGTTGCTCGAGCATTGCCTGGGTGCTTTCGTTCAGTTGCAGCAACAGCTGTGTCCATACGTCAGAGTGAAGGGATAGTTTTGTCACATAAACTGTTAGTGCTAGTACCCCATGCGGTTGATGCCCTTTTGAATCAGACGAAAACGCAACACTTGACTAGTGCTCATTTAACAGGATGCGAGTTGACACTGCTGGCTCCTCACATTACTTTAAAGAGATGTCCGACACATGTACCCAGCTACTTTGTTGCCATATACAGCGACTCAGGCTCAGTCACAAGAATCTCACGATTGTATCTTCCTTACTGAGGAACAGACAAAGGGTTGCATCGATTTGCAAGATACGCCCCTTTCAGATGTAGATGGGGAACTGTGGGTTGATGGGTCCTGTTTGAAGTTACCAGATGGCACGCCCTCAGCTGCATATGCAATTACGACACTTAAGACAGTAGTGGAGACAGCTCGTATACCTCAGAAGTCGGCTCAAGCAGCTGAGCTAATAGCTTTAACACGAGCGTGTGAACTTAGCACTGACTTGTGTGTGAACATCTATACGGATAGCCGCTATGCTTTTGGAGTGGCCCATGATTTTGGCCTAATCTGGAAGGAAAGAGGCTTTCTTACATCCCTCGGGATGCAGATAATGTACAGAGAACTAGTGCATAATCTTTTGACTGCACTAACATATCCAAAGAAGATAGCTATTGTGAAGTGTAGTGCACACAAGAAACTAACTGATAAGATAAGACAAGGCAACACCTTTGCAGATCGCGTAGCTCGTGAGACTGCGATGCACCGAAGCACTACATCCATGTACGTAGTGAAATCACAAGCTAAACATTAGCATGATGCTAGAGAAGAAGTATTAGATATACAGAGATCTGCCTCTGTGAAAGAGCTGGAGCAATGGTATAAAGAAGGAATGTTAGACGATGAGGGCTGTTGGCGTAACAAAGAAATGGATAAGTGGAAATTGCCTGCTGCTTATTTACAGCCTATGGTTCAAATGGCACATGGGCCGGCACATGTTGGAGCTCTAGCAATAACGAAATTGCATACGCATGTTTGGGAGCATCCTGAAATTGCCAGCACAGCTACGAGAGTAGTACAGTCCTGTTTGATCTGTTGGAAGTATAATCCTGGTAAAGGGACACAAACTCCTACAGGAGGGTTTGCTACACCAACTGCTCCTTTTGAAGTTTTGCAGATGGATTACATCCAACTTGACACTGCAATAACTTAAAGTATGTCCTAGTGGTGGTATGTGCCTTCAGTAAATGGATAGAGGCATACCCTACAAAGGATAATACAGCTATCACTACAGCGAAGGTGCTTCTAAAGGAGTTTTTCCCTAGATATGGTGTTTGCAAACTTTTGTGGAGTGACAATGGACCTCATTTTATTGGGCAAGTTGTTGAGCATGTCCTGAAAGGATTAGGGATCAAACAGAAATTCCATGCAGTTTTCCACCCGCAATCAGCAGGATTAGTGGAGAGGTGCAATGCTACACTGAAGCTGAAATTAGCGAAAATACTGGCTTCCATGTCTTTGAAGTGGCCAGATGCACTACCTTTGGCATTGCTGTCCATAAGATCTGTGCCACATTCCCAACCTGGCCTTACTCTATATGAAGTGGTATTTGGAAGACCAATGAACATTTGGGGAGTTCCTAAGCCACGCCCTATACATGATGTACCATGTGTTCTGATGAATGATTATTTGGCACAGTTAACCGACAGTTTGATCTCTATTCATCAACAGGTTCGAGAAGCTCTTCCAGACAGATCTACAGGTGAGGCCCACGAACTCCGTCCTGGAGACCATGTGATGGTCAAGGTCTTCAAGCGGTCGAACAGTTTGGAGCCGAGGTGGCGAGGACCAGAGCAAGTGCTCCTTGCAACGAGGACAGCAGTTCGAGTGGCGAACAGGAAGAACTGGGTCCATAGCGCTCACTGTAAGCGTGTGTCGCCTGCCTTGGTGGAACCTGCTGTGCTGACCGACCATCAAGAGATTCTGGATACAGTGAAAAACCACGCAATCTCACCTGACGAATCTGAGGGAGTCTTCCCTGACGACACGATTTCTGGAGCATCGGGATACCAACTGAGACCAAGGAAAGAGCCTGCATTGTCGAAAAGGACTGGTTGAGCTACTGCCCTGGGTTGGTGAAACAGAGTGCCGATGTGGCAAGAGGGAATCAGTCCTGCGACGTGACACCCGTCTAGACCCTCGGTGAAGAAATCAATGGCTGCCCAGGGATAAGAGCTCCAACTAATGTTTTTTTTTTTTACGACGACGACGAAATAATCATGTCTGCTGAAAGATCAAAAGTTGCTAAGATCTGCAATAAGAAAATCATTTGTGCTGTAGGGTTTGTTGGTGCTATGGTGGTTATGGCAACAATTATATGGTATGTTGAGAAAGTGGCTCCTGTTCGAGAGCTTTTGATCGCCACTACTCCAGTACCAGTTGAGCACCACTACTTTACGCTTCCCTATCATGAGCAGAAGCATCGACAATCCTACCTAAACAATACATTGATCCAAATGTTGCATCATACACATAATGCCACGAATACTACCGACTGTTGGGTGTGTGGGATGATACCTGCGAACCAATAGAAAGGAGGAACACCTTTTATTCCTCTTCCATTCTCTCATAACGGTTCTTGTCAAGCGTGGTTTGCGCTTTTGTTTGCCTCTGAAAGGGCCAACATTACAGAGATGACAGTAGGACAGATCAATTATAACCTTAATAAAGAATGTTATCCTGATGTGAATGGTTACCCTCAAGCTAGAGAAACAAAATGGGAATGGGAGGAGTAGCAACCTGACAATATTTCCATGCCACATATCTTCACAAATACAAGGACTATGAAGAACAATGGACCTTTTGTGATTTCTGTGACAAGAGCTAAAGCAGACTTATGAATTAGTAGTGTTGGGAGAATTCCAGTGGGGAGAAGTGAATGTCCTGTAATTCTGACAATTGAAGGTACCAATAACAGCAGTTTTACGTCTTCACAAAATACATACTTCGTTTGTGGTAATAAGGGATATTATCAACTACCTTTTGGGTGGTCTGGGGTCAGCTATGTGTCCTTTCTGTTGCCCCCTGTGTTTCTGGCACCTGCATCGTATCATCTCAACTACACGCTATTCAATGACATTTCCAAGAACAGAAATAAGAGGACAATAAGTATGGATGAAGTTGACCAAACTGACACCACTTTGCAACAATATGTAGACTTTAACTTGGGTTTATTCTTTTTTGTGGGTGCTGCATTGAACAGCAGAAAGATAAGGCGATTGACTCGTGTTGTGGAAGCTGTTACCAATCAGACAGCAATGGCACTTGGGAACATTACAGAAGAACTACAAGTTGCGAGGATTGTAGTACTACAGAATCGCATGGTACTTGATGTGATTTTGGCTGATCGAGGTGGTGCATGTCGTATCATCGGCAGCAGCTGCTGTGTTTTCATTCCGGATCACTCGCCTTCAGTATATGATGCAATCTCTAAACTACATAAGATTGCTGCGGTGGTTCACCCAGAGACTGGTACATGGCCTTTTTCGAACTGGTTGTGGACACTCTTTATTACTTGGGGATGGAAGCTACTGACTATCTTATGTGTACTATTGGTGATACTATTCACATGCTCTGCATGTATACAATATGGTCCTAGGCTTTGCTCCATGTGCATCACTGCTTGTACACCTACTAAGAGAAATGTTGCAGAAATGAAAGCCCAACAAAAGCTAAATAAAGAGGTCACTGTACTGATGAGCATCGATATACAGGATGCATATCTAGATTACCCCAGATGAACGAATGTCTTCAGCTAATGCTAAAAGGGTCATCTGTTGTAATTTGGCAGTGATTGGGCTAACATTAGCAGAAGCCATCCTGTATTTAGAGGCTATCTTGTCCGTTTTGTGGAGTCCATTTTGAATTTCTGGCAGCCATTTTGTTTGCCATGTGCTACCACATGAGTGCCATGTGTTCTGTCCTACCTTGCTGTTGTCTGCTCTTGAAATCTGCCTAGAGACAGGTTATATGTAGCCTCTTCCACTTTGCACATGCTCAGTTGAACTTGCAGCTGTCCATGCAGCTTCTGTTAGTCTGTAAATGTCAGGATGTGTTCACCAGAATTAGTGTGGTAAGTACAACAACACTTCTTTAGAAAGAGTTTATTGAGATAAATAACCTCTTTATTAAGCGAATCTCTTCTGAGTGGAAATCTGTGGCTCTCCCTCTGGCTAGTCGGTCAGCAACTGCCAAAGCGTAAAACCTTTACAGCCTCTTAGGAATTTGGAACGCACTAGGCACAGTGCTCCACACTCCATACTTAACATATAAGATTACCACAATTAGCAACTGTTAGCTCCTCCCACTTGTTGACTGTGCATTTTCTGTATGACCTTATATGTACCTAAAACCTACTTCTTGTACTTGTACCACCTTCTTTTGAACCTCTCTGTGGGTATAAAAGGACCAAGCTCCTTCCATTCAGTGTGCTACTTCATACATTGCCGAAGGCTGTTGTGTGAATGTAGTTCCACCTCATGAGGTTAATACTTTTTGTATTTTCTATTCCAGTTTCTTTGCCAACTTCTATCCTTGTGCAGAGAAGGGCGAACCCCTTGCACTGGTAGGCCTTGCTGAGGCCCACCACCACAACCTGGTCTGATTGGCATATCTAATCTAATGATGTCATACGAAGGGGACATAAGAATATCGAGAGTTGGTGTGGAGGAGTCATTTAACCATTTTTCAGTAAGGACTATGAGGGGTCAAGATCATATGCAAGGATAAGGTCAGCTACATCAGCTGCGTGTTTTATATCAAACGGCACTTGAGTATCATACATCTCAGGTGGGGTAAGATGACATCAGAGTAATCACAAGTGATGGGAATTTGCTTAAGGTTGGAATTATTTATTACTCTAGTATTGGGCCTAGGTTCTCTGGGTGGGTTAGTCAGAATAGTTGGAATTGGACCCAAGGTGTTTAGGGTGTCATGGTGAATAGCTTTGTATGAGAGGAGGAGGGAGTAGATATCCTTTTCTGATAGAGTAGCTTTCACCCTGCAGGGCTGGGCGGATGCAGAGAATTATGACAACAGATGTTGGTTGATTCAAGCCTGAAGTTGGGTAAGCTGACCAGGGAGGATGGACAATAAGGAGATTGGGGTCGAGCGATATAAGTGAGGGGGAGAATATATCCTGAGGTACATGAGGGCTGTCTGTGGGGTTAGGATGAGCTTGTGAAGGGAAGGAATCTTTATTCATCACATAACTTTTGATAAGTGAGAATGTTTCATCTAGATGCGCTAGGCTGCGCTCAAATGCTTGGAAGAAAATAATCACATTATTATAAAGGGAGATGGTAGCCTCTGCTCTGCAAGCGCTTGAGGAAGCTGTTGAGTGTCTTAATCTGTGGGGGTTTTAGTGGATGTGGAGATCCAGAGCAGAGAGTGGATGGCTTTCCACCAGTGTGCCGTCTATTTGTGTAGAAGATAAGATCACTAATGGTAGTTCTTTTTTGTGCAATAGTAGGGAATTATGGGTTTCCGGGTGGGATTTAAGAACTCTATTTTAAATTTCTTGGAAGAGTTCTTAGGTAGATTATGTGGTATATGATAGTGTAAGCATTGCAGTCTGCTAGAACCAGTTTGCGATCTAACGATATTCTTGAGCGAGGATCCTTGGATAAAAGGCCAAAAAGACGAGATTGATACCAAAGGGAGGCTCAGGGGTACATGAAGCTCTCTTGGAGAAGAAGAGGAGGAGAAAAAGAGGAGGGCAAAAAGAACGGATGAGGGAGGAAGGGAAGAATGAGAGGTATTGTTAAGTTAGCACGGTCCAGAAACTGCATAAAACTGGGTGCCTAAGGAGAGTTATTGAGAAATATCTTAACACTCAAAGATGGCTGCCCACTTGTAGACACCTATGTATTGAAGAAGATAGCCTTTCATTCCTTTCAGTAGATGGAAATGTTTAGTTCTATGTCAATGTCTGTCTTCCTAGACTCTTGGAGGGGCCACCATTTTGGGATGAGCAAGGACATTTCAGGATGGAGGGCCCAGAAGGCCCACTGAGAGTTCTTCCATTGACCAAACTGCTTAAAACCGGCCATCCTCCTTATAGCCCAAACTCAAAAGGAAAGGACCATGAAGTGCCGCGAAGGACGCCAAAGATTCATGACTCTGCTAGTGTAATCAGTGAGGCTGCAGGTGAGGAAAAGCTGCAGGACTGCAAAGACGTCCAACATCTTGTGATATGTTGGCAAACCAACTGCCCGCATCAGAGATGGACCAAACAACCCGCAAGCCAATCCCCTTGAGAGCAGAGCCTGCAGTGGGACAGGCAGCAAACCCGCCCCACAAGAGCCTCAAAACTCACCAAAAGTCTGAAGTGATCCAGTTCCCGACAGTGAAGGGAGAGCCCATCACAGGAGGCGCAGGTACTTGGTGTGAAACAGCTTGGGTAACAGAACCTGGTCCCAGAATGAACGCTCTCCAGAAGCCACCACCGACTACCATATACCCAGGGAGCACCTAAGGAGGGCCACCTAAGCAACCATCAGCAGCGAGATGAAAAACCAAGACATCAATCATTATGTGAGAAATAAACAAAAAAAAAAGTTTTATCATAAAGTAAGTTACTTTTGAAATGTAACTATATAATGTCAAGCAGTCTGGATTATTTAATATTAAATAATATACTTAAAAATAAATATTGATTATGTCTGCCAAATATGAAAAGGAGCTGGATGCAGGTGAGTGAGGGGCAAAATGTACTAAGTCAGCCTCTGCCCTGTGCCATCTCAGGAAATGTGCTGGACACTGGCCGGGAGGCAGATTTACTATTATAACCATCACCCTGTGCCAACTTGGGGAAGTTGCTGGACAATAGTGGGGCAGATTTTCTATTGTAAACTCCGCTATTTGCCAACTCGGGGAAGGTGCTGGACGCTGGATGAGAGGCTGATTTACAATTCTAAACTCCACCCAATGCCAACTTGGGGTATGTATTAGACACTGACAGGGGGCAGATTTACTATTACCAACTCTGCTCTGTGCCAACTTGGAGAAGGTATTAAAAATATAACTCACAGACACATTACACATTTCAAACTTTTCTTTTGAAATACAAGAAGATTTATGAATAAAACACCGTCCACATTCAATAACCAAACCAACAATCACACATTTCCTCAAACAATGCAACGAGAAATTATAACAACTTGTTTTCTCCACTGTTACATAAAAATAAAGAGTAATATTCACATTCTCCAATGAAAAAAATAAAGGCCTTAAATTACACTTATCCCATTGCAAAATTTTATTGTAATATATAACACTTTTTTCCAGGTGCAACTTACATATTTCAAATATAGATGAATAGTTTTAATATACTCTTTTGAACTGTTCCAGACCAAGAACCACATAAAAACAGAAGAGGAAAACCAACCACCAATATCATTCGTGAACTTCTTTTCAAACTACACAGGTGAAGCCTAATGTCTATTTCAAAAACGTAAACAGCTCCACAATTGTTGCAAAAGTACTTGTTTACAAAATGTTTGCTTCACTTCCATGATAATCAAAATGAAACAATAATGATTTTTCCTTCAGCCAAATGGAAAATTACGACTTTTAACCTATTTTTCACAACAGCATTCCAGAAACTTATATTTTGTTTCTTTTTTTAGTTCAACAAGAGAAATATTAACCAAATTGTTTTAATCTTTCCACTGGATAAAGCAGAGCATGTAAAACATTTTCAATACACATAATGTATATAACAAACAATTACTCTCTTTTCTGTCTTTTAGATAATGATATGGACAATGCAAGGCAAGCTGCATACATCTGTTCTAACAGAGAAAACAAACCTCTCAAATATGATGAGTACATGATTGTAAGGAGAGACATCTTCACTCATTGTAGAGAAAAAACTACTGAGCATAACCAATCTGCCTCTGTAACAGTGTTGGAAGCGGGAGAATATGTACAAGGCATTAAAGCACTTGGTGCCACCACCAATGAACCCTGTTGGTCAATATTGAGGGATGTAACACACAACATCCCCATACATGTTAGTAGTAGTATGCCCCCAATTCCTAATCTTTGAAGAATTGTACAACATCAAAAACAGGCTTAGGCAAATAATCTTCAATTGACTAATCCTCCTTCCTACTCTGATATTAACATTAACATCCCCCCAGAAGTAACATAATCTAAAACTATAAACCTTTTTTCTCTAAGATAAACCAACACCCTCAAAAATACATTCTAATCATTGCAGCCAATCATAACAAAGTGAAAACAGTGAAATTTGGATGATGCATGGCACCTTTTTCCACCCAAAATGACACAATAATTGCTAGCATTAGTCACACTACATTCCCCACTGATTTAGGGTTTGCTCCTAACAAGCAATCGTCAACCTATACTGATTTTGTTGTCAAATCAAAAACAATAAAAGAAGTCCTGGGAAAAAATAATTTTAGATTTTGAAAATACAGATGATTAACACTATTGTTAAACTTTACCAAAATACCCAAATTCAAGGATGTTTTTTTCCGTTTTCCAGCGCATAATGACTAACATTTAAAAAAATCCTTAGCTGAGGATTACATGTCAAACCTTAAATTACAAATTGAACGTAGAAAGTTAATGCTTTTTGTTTTCTGCCTAATGATTGTGTAGATGCTTCCACACAAGTTACTCAATTGGAAATATTTACACAAAATTATGAAATATGCCCCATTTTAAATTATTTTGAAGGTACATGGATTGGCCATCTAAGCAGGCCAGTTACCAGGAGGAAACCATACCTTCCAATTCAATGATGGAACTGCTACTCGACCTGCGTAGAGGGAGGTGCAAAAACAAACAATGCTACTGACAGTTGGCAAAATTCCTTTCAATTAGCAAACAACACCCCAAACTGTATCAATTCCATAAAAAAGTAGTGAGGTTTTCAGTAAATGAGTCAGGGGCAATCTTTAACAGGTAATCTAAATCCTTGAGTGTCCAAAAAAGTAAAGAAATGAAAGTCTAGTGGCCAAAATACAACAGCTTTCTATGTTGCAGGGTTTAGACTACTTAAAAAACATTGCTTACATCCTACACTATTAATCTTAATTACTTTTAAAATACATTATTTTCCTGATTTTACACAATATGTTAATTAAATTGGCATTTTTAAGCTGTTCATTAACTTTTTTTGTTTAAGATTTCCTACCTGTAGAAATCTTCTTTCAACTCTTGGCGATATTTTAAAAACAATTCAACAAACAAAACTAAATTCACAGATTATTCAAAGTCTAAAACAAATCCCCCCAAAAACCCCTTACATACTTTCAAAACCTTTCAAAAATCAACATCCATAAACCCCCCAAAAAATTATCCAAATATTTTGTAAGTCTTTGAAATGAAATGAAATTGAGATTTCTAAAGCGCACTACTACCCATATGTGTCTAGGGGCTGAGCACCCAGTTGTTAGGAGAGGTAGTGAATAAAGCCACAATGACGTGTGGAATAAGATAAGAGTTGTATTAATTTTTAAACAGCTAAGTTGTAAGTGCTCTATGAAAGATAGTCAGATTTTCTGTGGTTTTTAGTTTAGGAGGCATCAAGTTCCAAAGTTTGCTGGTGGCCAGTGTAAAGCTCTTTCCTCCCCAAGTGGCTCTCTTGATTTTAAGTACAACCAGATTGGCCTGGGAGGACGATCTTAAAATCCTTGGAGGGGTGTATCGATGAAAGAACTGTCTGATGGATTCTGGGCCTTAAAAGCTATACAACGAGACCTGAGCATTACCACTTCCTCACCGGGAGCCAGTGAAATAAAGGGAGTGATTGGGAGACCGACTGATGTTTTGATATCCCTGAAAGCAATCTGACAGCTAAATTTTGGACCATATGCAGCTTATGCAGAGCTTTCTTGTGGGTGGTCAAGAAAAGCCCGTTACAGTAGTCTAGTTTAGAAAGAACTAGTGCAGTGATCACTGCTTTGCGAAGGTCTAAAGGAATGAAGGGAATAACCTTCCTAAGTGGTTTAAACATAAAGAAACACGAAGAGGTGATGGCATTAGTATGTCCCACAAAGGAAAGCTTTTCATAGAATTGGACTCCCAGATTTTTTACTTTGGAAACCGGAATTGGAAGAACTCCCATTTCCTGAGGCCACCATTTGGGGGACCAAAATGAAGGGCGATTGCCAAAAAGTAGCACCTCAGTTTTGTCTGAATTTAATTTCAGACAATTGTTGGACCTCCAGCTCCCAGTCTGTAGAATACAGTCAAGAAAGCATTCTGTAGTTTTGTCAGGATTGTTAGTGACCAATGCTGCGATCTGGGTGTCATCAGCGCATGAGACAACTGAGAAGCCAAAATTCTTAATCAATGAAGCCAAAGGAGTGACGTACAGATTAAAAAGAGTTGGGCTCAGTGCCAATCCCTGTGGTACACCACAAGGAAGAGTAAATGATGTTGACCTGTAGCTGTTAGATTCTACAAACTAAACTCTGTCTGTGATAAAGGATCTAAGGAGCTTGAGGGCAATGCCTCTGACCTAAATCAAACAGACGGTTGATGAGGAGGTCATGATTAACTGTGTTAAACGCTGCTGAAAGATCTAGCAAAATTAAGGGAGCGTTCCCTCACTTATCTAAAGTAGTTCTGACATATTCGGAGGCTGTAATCAAGGCTTATTCTGTACTATGTTGGCTCCTAAAGCCAAACTGATAGAAATCCAGCCGCGTATGTTCCTGGATGAATAGGGAAAGCTCGGTGCTCTTCGCCTTCTCTACCATCTTGGCCAGAAAAGGAAGCTGGGAGATTGGCCTATAGTTGCTGGGATAATCAGTGTCCAGGTTTGGCTTTTTTATGAGGGGGAGGATTGATGCTATTATCCATCTTTTGGTAAAGTAACCTAGAAGGAACATTTGATTAAAAATCAGTAAGAAGTGCCCGGGGAAAATGGCAGAGGCTTGCTGTGGCACTCTGGCTGGGTAAGGATCAAACGGCGAGCCTAATTTGATTTGATTAAACATATCAATTACTTGACCAGTTGTAAGGGGTGAAAAGCTGAAAGAAATAATGTTCAAAAAGTGAAGTAGTTCACCATCCCAATTGGCAACTCCACTAGTGTAGGTTTCCATATTGGGAGCCATCAGATATCACAGAATGTAAATTGTTAGTCATGCAAACCTCCTTCAGAACTTTGGTTTACAGCGAAGATGTTAAAGATGGCCTCTACTTTGTCTTTAAAGAATATGACAAGCTTATTGCAAAAGGAGGCATCCATCTTGAAGTTTTTAGCCATCGAGGGATTGCTCAGTTCTGTGGAAAACAACTCTTTGGGAGTATTAATAGCTGAATTAATTTTATTTATGAAAAAGTTGGATTTGGCATTAATGAAGAGTTTTTTGTATGAAAGCAGCTCTGCTTTGTGGGAGACGTTATCCTCTGCACAATAGTTAGAGCTCCAATTCCTCTCTAGCCTTCTGCACAATTGTTTTGCCAGCCAAAGCTCTTCATCGAACTAGGGTTCAGATGGTGCAGAACAATTTGTGTTCCTGCATTTGGAGGGAGCTAGAACAGCAATGGATGCTCTGATCGATTGGTGGTATTTCTTTGTAGCTGGGTCTAGATCAGAGGTGATTGGTATATTAGATTGACTTGAGGCATTAGTAAGCTGCCCTTCGGATATTTTATACCAGGGTCAGAAGCTAGAGGTAGGCAGGACAAAAGGTTGTTCGGGGCTGTAGCTCTCTAATTTAAGTTGGAACATCACTGCCTTATGGTCTCACCATGTAAGTGGTAAGGGTGAGGTGATCTGAATAAAAGGGTCATCAGAGAAAATGCCATCAATGGTATGACCTCCAGAATGCGTGGGGTCTTCAACCAATTGAGACAGACCCAGAACAGAGAATGAGGTCACAGGTTTCGGGGTCCTCTTTATTCTCCAGATGAAAATTAAAATCACCAAGGATGGTAAAATCAGAGGACTTGACTTTAATTTCCTATGGAGTATTATCCATGTTTAAAAAAAGATTTCTGGGGCAGGGAGGTTTATAGATAAGGGCACCATTAAAGGAATAGTGGCTTGAAAGATAAATGGCTTCACAACCAGGATGAGATAAGGGGTCAGAAATAACCTTACATTTGTCATTAAAGAACATTTCTAAACCTCCGCCTCAGTTCCCTATACGATCTAGGCTAATTAGAGAATACCCTGGGGGGTGGCAGTAAACAGATCAATGCCTGAGGCTAAATTTACCCAAGTTTTGGTAACAAAGGCAAAATCGATAGTAACATTATCTAGAAAAATTAGCCAATTACACTGCATTTTGTATAGGTGAATGAGCATTCACCAGCATACAATTTATAGTTACTGCTATGCCCTTGCGAGTTCTGGCTGGGTAGTGACTAAGAGAGTTTGCTGGCAGTATAGTGTAAGAGAACAAACCGGGCAAGTTTGATTTGATGGTGTATCCAAGGGGGACATTATAAGGCCCGTACAGAACCAAGCAGCTGAATTGAGTCGATGTAGCTCTTTGCTGGTGTAGCTGTAGTCATTGCGGGGCTGGCAGGTGGAACCGGCAGAGGAGCTGGCACTGAGCGCGTTTGGAGCACATACAAGCGCACACGGGGTTGCCTTTGGTGGGCCATTGGCATGCCAGTGGCGACCCAAAGCGAGCGTCTGCTGCACGTCTTTGTGGCGGCTTCCATTAATTAGAAGGAAGGGCTGGGCGCTCGCAAGACTAGACCCCCGACCCTCCCAAATGGCACCTATGCGCGTCAAAAGCATGCCCAAGCATCAACAAGTGAGCAAGGCAGCATCCTGATGGTCGGGAAGTAGAACCAGGGAGCCCAACCCCAGTACACAGGTAGGGGTAATTATGTAAAAATAGATTAGCAGTAAAGCCCATTTAGCCCATTTACAAAAACACAAACACAAAAACAATAAAAATAAAAAAAATGGGGAGGAGCTTCGCGTGCATCCGAGATGGCCGCGTGAGCACATGAAACCCTCGCCGCCTCTCGCATCTATCCTGAATCATATCCTGATTACAAAGACGGGTTATTAAAGATGCAACCCAGCTGATATAGTAGCTGCTTTCAGAAATTGACTTGGACTTTGGGATCCGCAACTACGACGCTTTGAACTTTTGCGGCCTTCCCCGTGGAGGTACCCGGGGCTCGAGTTGTTAAGGTGTCCAGGCAGTAATTCAACAACAACGGCCGGCGGGGTTCCAATCACAGCCTCGAGTGGACTTTCGGTTTCGTTTTTGGGCCATTGGTCTTATTCTACCTCGAGACCGATCTGGTGGCCTGAGGCGCAACCGGACCCCGTGAATCCATCGTATGCCAACGGCAGCGTGTGTGTGGTTGCTGCGATATACCTGCTGAAATCTGCCTTTGGAGACTCCGTGGGTGAATCGTGAGGAGCCATTTTTACCAGGTCTCAAGCGCCCCTTCGGGGCACACTGCCCAATATGGCGAGCAAACCCGATAGCGAGAAACGAAAAACCAAGACCATTCACCGGGGGGGGGGGGTGGGGTGCTATTCAAACAAATGTTGTGGATCGTTATACCCAACCCAAGGGGTCCCCTGGTGGTGCAAATAGGGCTCGGGAAGAGGCAAGCGAAGACCCTGCCGCGTTGGCTGATTTAACTCTGCAGGATGTCATGGGCGCCATTGCCGGTATGAAGACTTCCATTGGCCAGCAATATGAGGCTCTTGACCTGAAGCTTGACACCGTGGCCATCGACGTCAATTTAATCAGAGTGGACTTATCAAAGACTAATGACAAGGTCAAATCCTTAGACTTGAAGACCCCCAGCCTCACGACTGATTTGTCTGACTTACAGACGGAGGTTCGCAACCTACGATCCTCCAACGATCTCTTTGCTCGTCGGCTGGAGGATTTTGAGAGTCGGGCGAGACGCAATAATGTACGTATTATTGGGGTCCCTGAAAATTCCGAAGAACCGGCTGCAGATCTCCTTGTTGAGGACCTCATCCTAAATCACCTTGCCCCCAAAGGTCTGAGTAAATTCTTTGCGGTGGAACGTGCGCACAGAGTGCCAGGAGGGAAGCCGAAACCGGGTGCCCCTCCGCGGCCGATCATTGCCAGAATTTTTAACTTCAGAGACGCTATCTTGCAGGCATCGCGGGCGGGCGGCCCCACGAAGTTCGAGAACACTACGGTGAGCTTCTACCCGGACTTCACCCAATTCATTCAGAAGCAAAGGATGGGGTATCAGGGGGTGAAGCAGCGACTGAGAGACATGGATTTGAAATATGCGATGCTTTTCCCGACCCGTCTGCGCATTGAATATGACGATCGGATGTTTTTCTTTGATCGTCCTGGTAGGGTGAGTGACTGGCTAGATACATTACCTACCCGGCGCGATCGCACGGAACAATCTGGTGCAGCTGAAGGCGGCCTGTCGGAGCAAGAATGAAAAGTGGTTCCCGGATTCCGAACATTGTGTACAACATATAACTGTGGTTCGATGACTTTTTTACTTGTGTGCTTTGTGGCGGACACCCGGGGGTGGCGGGGGGAATGGGACTCTTTCCTCCTCTGGGTTTCTTTTTGTAGACTAGTTTTATGTTAGGGCGACAGGCACACTGCAAGTTGGGGTGGCTTTCGAGTCTAACGCAGGGGTGCAGGGTGGGGGGAGTTGTACCGGCGTTCTGTTGGGGGTGGGGGGTGTTCTGGGTGTGTTTCGTTTTTTTCAAGGCAACGTATTGTTTTACTGCTGGATCTGGGTGTTGTGTTCGCTAAGGGGTGGGTTCTGCACCTGTTTCGGGGATGGGGGGTAGGGGGTTGAAGCTACTGTGTTGGAATGTTAACGGGTCGGGGGATAGGATAAAACGGGGAGTAGTGTTACAACTGTTGAGACGCCTCTACCCTGATGTAGTGTTATTGCAAGAGACACACTTAATTGGAAACACTTGTCACGCTATGAATCGGCGAGGATATCGTCTTGCTGCACATTCTGGGTTCACTACTGGTTCTAAGGGGGTGGGTATTCTAGTTAAGAACTCTCTCCCCCTGGAGGTAGATGACATAATCCTTGATGACAGGGGGCGTTATGCTGCCCTCACTGGTAGGTGGGAGGGGGAAACTGTCTCGCTGCTTTCTGTATATGTCCCACCTGGTCTATAGACCACTACCTTTGCTGATTTGGCACGTGTAGTTCTGGGGCTTCCGGATGGCATCCTGGTAATGGGTGGAGATTTCAATTCTGTTGTCTCCGGTAGGGAAGATCGCTATCCCTCCAGGGATCTCATGAGATCACAGTCTTGGCTGAGTGGTTTTTTGGACATTGGGACTGATAGACTGTTGGAGGTTGATGCATCCAGGACAGGCGCAATACACCTTCCACTTGGTTGCCCACGGTAGTCTCTCCAGAATGGACTATGTCTTGATGCCGGCTGCCCAGGCCTCATCAGTTAGGGAAGTTAGACATCTGGCTCGGGGCATCTCGGATCACTCCCCTCTGTGGCTTCAGATAGACGTGAGTATTGGTGCTGAGGGACGGTTGGCCCCGATTAATCCTTGGTGTCTCCGTAACACCAAAACCCGTGCTGAACTGGTCAAGTCTCTGGATCTGTACTTTGCTGAGAATGAGGGGTCGGTGTCCTCTTCTGTTTCACTGTGGGAGGCATTTAAGACGGTCATCCGTGGACAGGCACTGTCGTTAATTGTGGGTGCCAAGAAAAGCAAAAATGAGGCAGTGGTCCACCTCGAGACCGAGATTGCTGAGCTGGAAAGTGATTTGGATCGGGGTATTACTCGTGACAAGGTTCATGTACTCAGTCTCAAACAACTCGATTATAGGGCGTTGGTGACAGACGCTGCCAAAGTTATGAGTAGAGAGCAGCAGGGACGGCTGTATGTGTGGAAAATGACAAAATGTATATGTACATAAGCGGCGTTCATTTGTGTTCACCCTCGCAACTGTTGAAGGTAAAGCGAAAGTCACGAAACAGTGGCCCCGCCATCTTGTTCCCTTTTAGGCTCCATCACGAACATAGATAGTAGCCATCTTTGTGTCATGACCTCTCTGCCCATTGCCGATAGCCATCATCTCTCTTTCTCTCTCTCTCTCTCTCTCTCTCTCTCTCTCCAGCCCCGCAAGCACCCCGCGCCCCGACAGCCCCGGTCTCTCCTGTTCGGGCCATAAACGCACCGCTAAACACGACCTTGTCACCACTCTGGACCCCCTGCCCCTCGCTCTTTCCTCCTACTCATAGAACGGGCCCTTTTGGTAACCTCTTCCTCCCTGCCCGGTTGCCCGGCCTGATCCCAGGCCATCACCTAGCCCAACAGATGCAGTTTATTGCTTCCTACAGTAGGACCTCGCCTCACATCAGAGGAACGGTGATTAATCAAGTCCTTCACACCCCTAGATCTGACCGACACCCCCGCATCCCTCCCAGGAACACCCTTCCTCTCTTCTGATGACCCCCCCCCCCCGGCTACACCTGGCCTCTAGACCCAGTCCCACATCATAAAACTAGGTCTCGTGGATGTACCCCTCCGGCACCGCATAGCGAAACATGATCTTATCGCCTGCCCAACCTTAGATCTGACCACCCCCTCCTGCCCTCGTGCCCTGTTGGAATGTCCGGCTGCAGATTACAATCACATGTCACATTTGGGAGGGGAAAACAACATCAGAGCGGTCAGTATGGGAATGGGCCTGGAGCTGGGGTCCCAGACATGCCCTTTTTGTACTTCAAAGAGTCTTTATTGCAATAAGGAATGTTTGTACATCATAAACCTGCGTATAAAAGACGGAGCCGTAGAGAAACTTGTTAGAGCACCTCGAGAAGATACCCTGTTGTCTGATTTGACGTGTTCTGTTCCGTCGGAAATAAACTCCTGTTTCCTGCCTTCCAATCTCCAGCGCCTGCCTCTTTATTTGGTAAATCGTAAGTTGGGTGAGAAGCGGCTAACGCCGGGCAAACCTAGAAAAGGGGTAAAACGACCTGATCTGCCTGAACCCTTTTTCATCAATTGGCGTCCCAAACGTGGGGCCCATCAGCGACACGTGGATCCAGTGAGAGAGGTCCCAACGACAGAGTGAACGACTGCAACGATCGGGAAGAGCTCCTGCCCGATAGACCCTTGTCTGGCAGCCGATCATCCGGACTTCACTGGTTCCGAGCAGACCTCTCTCGAGTGATCTACGGTCCTGACTGGGAACCATCAGGAGTGCCACAGCAATTATGGAGAATAGAGGACGATCGGGCGCTGGAAACGGAAGACGAGAAACTGTCCATACGGTCCGGGTAAGGTCGTGTAAACACGACAAATTGCGAATTGATTGTTTGATTGTCATTGGAAAATACTAGTATTACGCATTTTGATTGTTTTGTCCTGAGAGATTCTCTGTCTACAAACGGGGAAGGATAGGAGTATTCTCCCTTTGCAGATAGTGAAGGGTGGGTAGCGCAGGCTTTTGCCCCCGTTGTAACCCGTCGCGCCTACTTCCCTCTCCATTTGATTGATTGTTATCCAAGCATTTATTGTTTTGGAATTGGTTCGCTTTGGATCATTCTCTATTTGCAAACAAGCACAGAGCCGCCATACTCTGTTTAGTCTTTGCAGATAGTGAAGGATAGGTAACGCAGGCTTTTGCCCCCGTTGTAATCCGTCGTGCCTATTTTTATCCCCCACTGATTGATTGTTTGACCGGACCTTGATCGTTCGGAATTGGTTCTTGGAAAGGATCTTCTCTGCCTACAAACAGAGAGGAACAGGAAGATCTCTCTCTTTGCAGATAGTGAAGGGTAGGTAGCGCAGGCTTTTGCCCCCGTTGTAGCCTATATTATTCCTCATTTGATTGATTGATTGTTTGTCCGAACTTGACTGTTTGGAATTGGTTCTCTCTTTGGGTATTCCCTATTTGCGAATACTGTAGAATAGAAATATTCTACCTAGTCTCCGCAAAGTAGTGAAGGATAGGTAGTGCTGACTTTTGTCCCCGTTGTAACCCGTCATGCCTATCTTCTCCCCATTGCTCAGTAGTTGGTTCAGCCCGGACCATTTATTAGAGGTAGACCATCTGGCTCCACCGGAGGACACCCCTAATAAAAAGGACGTATATAAAGAAAATGCGGATTAGCCGCTGTGTCGTGCTAGCAAATAAAAGAACATAAGAATCGTTAGGAAAAACAAAAGGAATCGAGTAAAATCAGTAGGCCACTGATGAGATCTCTTTTTCAACCTCACTGAAATGGAAACATTAGGAACAACCCCTCAGGAAGTATGAAACTAGTGAGGAAAGCCGAACTCAACGCCATGATGACTGCGAGACAGCTCGGCTCCACCGACCACCCCGCCCAATTAACGACAAACCCTAGGCAAATATTAGAAATATACAACACTATAGCAAAGTAACATGTTAAAACGTTTTTATTTGAACAAAAATATATTAAACAACTATTTACACAGGAAAACGGCTGCAACAACAAACCCACAATGCATTTCGCCGTCTGCTTGACGCCGTTCCTGTCCCTCCTTCCCCAAAGTCGCAATGTCGGGCTACTTTGGGCTACTTTCTAGTAGGTTTTTGGGCGTCAGAAAGTCTACAAAAGCCGTTGGCGGCGGCCTGGGGTGGAGAACCATTACGCGAATAGTCCGGAGGCGACACCACGCGCCAAGGCCTGTCCCCAGGATGAACCAAGGGACCCGCTCCTATGGCCTGGGGTGGAGAAGTGGCTGGCCGCCCCTCGGCCGGAGAAGTCGTGGGGTGAATGGCCCGGCCCGGAATGAACTCGTCCTCCCATTCCCTTCTTCTCCCGGCGCCTTGCAGGCCACGGGGGAGGGATGTCTTGCATATGCCTCCGACCCCCCCCCCTCTTCTTCATCGCCTGGTCCGGCCATAACAAATGTCAGCGAGACGCAGTGGGGTGCACTGGGAGGGAGAGGCGGCGCGGACGAGCCTCTCCCGCCTCCCCAGGTGGAGGCCCCTCAGCTGCACCCCCAACGCTCCACACACCCGGCAAAGGGTTCGTCCACTCTTGCGGTGCAGGGATGCTCCACAAAGCCGGCAAAGGGTTTGTCCACTCTTGCAGTATAGGGACGCTCCACACACCCAGCAGGGTCTCGTCCACTGTGGCGGTGCTACGACGCCTCACCCAACAGGCTGGAGTCCGTCTGCTCATTTGACCCAGTGACTGCCGGTAGCTGCAGAACTCCTAAAAATGGCGGTCGACCTTGCAGGAACGAACCTGGCGTGCAAGGATGGCCTGGTCGCTGGCCAGCTATAAAAACGAGTCCTCCGTTGAGAAACGTTCTCCTCAGCTTTGAAGATTCTACGAGAGTTGCGGAGGGCCCTCGACCTCCGCGGGC
This sequence comes from Lissotriton helveticus, assembly GCF_964261635.1. Classification (NCBI taxonomy): domain Eukaryota; kingdom Metazoa; phylum Chordata; class Amphibia; order Caudata; family Salamandridae; genus Lissotriton; species Lissotriton helveticus. The sequence goes on from NC_136067.1 coordinate 1,865,177,687, forward strand.
CCCCAACCGCCACCGATGGGAAATGACTGCCATGATTGCCCGCAGAACGACCAAGACGTAGCCACGAGACCTCGGTGCCCTCATGCTGGCGCCAGCCTCAGTTTTGAATGACCCAAGATACTGCAGACTACCGATTTGATCAGTTCCGGTGGAACATCAGTACGACCCGGTAGGAAAGATTGTTGCCCCTCCCTTTTCTTTGATTGATGGTTCATGTCACCGGTCCCTTCTGTTGCCCCTTAACAAAACTTCTGGACTGCCGAAAAGAGGTTCTGGTCCAACCACGAGTTGGTAGAGACATTTTGACTATACTTGGACCCGCCTGACCCCACCCAAAATGGCGCCGGTACAAACGAAACTCGCAATTCCCCGTTGTGTTCCGGATGCTCAGACTTGATATCGTGAGATATGTATGCAGTTTTGAAGCACATGGCGGGAGGGGATGAGTATTGCTTGAACATTCGAACAATGAATTTGAAATTAAGTTCTGACGCATCATTGATTACAGTATTATTGAAAGTTCGAAACTTTTTGACACTGATGGTACTTACACACAATGAATTTTTGATATGATTTTATTGCACTTATCATACCTTGATGAAATAAAACAACCACCGACTCAGTTATGTTTTCCGCAGATAAATATGCCCTCATGTACAGTTCCAGTCTGCTCCGTGGCTGGCCCACGTGGTTGTAGGCCTGCATTTGTACGTCAACATTTTTTAAATAAAGATTTTGTGATAACAAATACAGTCGTAGCTTTTGGATTGGTAAGTTTTGAATACATAGTCCTTGTTTCCGACCTACGTAAAATATAGGCAAAATAAAGCAAGTCGATTACTGAAAGGTTAAAAAGCAAAGTACCTAGAAATATTGAAAATGTGAACGATCCAAGTTGTTGCGTGTGTTTTTTTACTTTTGGGCAACCTAAGGCAATCGATAAAGGTCCCGGTGTTCTGTTTTACTTTGTATGCCACATATCTCAGGGAAATTGTTTCAGATGCCCCTAAACCAGACCCGGTACCACTGTAGACCACCCCGACTCCTCGAAGAAGAACACGAGTTCACCCACTTTACCCTGATTGCCCTTTTGTTTCGACCCCCCCCACACAAGATCCGCAATACCACACGTGGGCGATCTATGCAATGTGCAGTCCATAAATGATTATGCCTCCCGCACCATCAGGCCCTCGGGGCTTAAAACGCCGAGATGGAAGGGACTGCACCCCGCGGAGATAGGTCGAAATACGTAGTAAGTAAAAAGCCTTTTGGGTTTATGCGCGCGAATGTGTCTTTAAACGCTGCCCCCACCCCTTCTTCTTCCCCTTCTTTCTGCAGGTCGCATCAGAACATCGACTAAAGTGTGGAGAAGACCTAAGCAACGCGGATTTGGGTGATATGAATGCCTGTTTGTATGACCGAATGTGTGTAACTCGACTGGATATACGTTGCACGCGTTGACCTGATAAGAGAGATGTTTTTGTACGACTTGAGTGATGATTGGACGACCGATGGAATGGGGAAAAAGGGGGTCTGAACATAGCACCTATACACGATGAACAGACATAGATATAACACTCCCTTACTTAGAAACGACCATCTCTCTAATAATGCAACCAAGAATGACGTGCACCTACGAGTAGATTCTTACGCCATGAAACTCGAAGTTGCCCATTGTTCCCCCAACTAATACCCTCCGTTGCCTCAGCCTGGATACCCGTCCGCTAAAAATGATTCAAAGATCCCACCGTAAGTACTAGCCCGACCAGGATAGTTCCCGAACAATTGACGAAAGTATAAGTATTTGCAACGGAGACGAACAGCAAAAGACAGCCAGGCGAATTAAATAGGAAACTAAGGATGCGCAGCATGCAGGAGGAAATGTCTTTGGCCAAGTACTGTTCTATGTTTTGTCTTGAGTTCTGTATGTAAATGCATGTACCCCCCCCCCCCTCACCTGAATTCATGTGTACGTAGGATCTGGATTTGCGTTGTCCCTCAGTCTGTGTTTCTATATAATATGACCCCTACTGCTTTGTGTTTTGTGCGCACCAAAATGGCCTATTATTGTACACGTTTCTCTCTCTCTCGTCCTTTCCCTTCATGTTGTACGTGTTCCGAATAGTTCATTTAAAATGCGAACGACCCCTGCTCCCTCTTCCTCTGTGTGGTAATGTTGTGCCCCGCAGGCACGAGCCTAATTGGTTTTTCGAACACAAAGGTGATCGACAAATTGCCAGAAACTAAAACAATTGTAATTTGCCATGTTACTACCTCTCCTTTTCTGTAAAAATGATAGAACTCGAATTGGCTATAAAGGAAAGGACAGGTAAGACGACTGATGTCCCCCTAATCTGGCCCTTTTTACAGGAGGACTATATGTCAGTGGCCTTCTGCTCTCAGCTCGTTAGAAACACAATCTCCTAGGCCCAGATTGCCCCACCCCTCCGCACCCAAGTACGGATGTCCAAAACGTCCCCGTTCCTCCCGCTTGACCCCAGCTCCGTAAACTCGAGGCATAACTGATGACCCTGCCTAACTGTTGATGTAAAAGAATGCAAGGGCTAGGGTCAGAAAGCCACATGCGACATGAATGAACGCCAAAGAGACTTAGTTCAAACTCAGTAGACATGCCTGTATACATACTCCACAGTCATAACTTCTGACCGTGACCGATGAAACGTACCCCCAGCTACCTAGATCTGGGACGGAATTGAAATGTATAAATGCCTTCTCTTGCCAGTTCGCTAAATCCTGTTTTGTACCCATTCAAGGATACACAGTCACCGGAGGAGAGGGGCTGGACGTGACGCATAACCTGGCCACAGATCGTGAGGCGCGTGTGACCTCGACCTAAGATGGAGCCGCAGAGCAACGGGACGCGGGACGATGCACCACTCTCAAACGCAGAAAACGAAGGAATGGAGGGCTGCCTTGAAGCCCTCTGCTTGTTGACCCACGCGTGCCAGAAGTCCCCGCCCTTTGAGCCCGATTGATGGACCTGCCTGCGCATCACCCTTTTGCTCCCTTGGTCCGTCTCAAAGATCCGGTCCCACTCCGCCCTCTCCTCCCTCGATTATCCGACAAAACCCCTTCTATCCTTTCCACGTGGATTTTTGACTCCGAGAAAGAAATGCAGGTGCCCAGCATAAGGCACCCTTAAGAGAGATTAGCTAGGAAACAGGACTGTGGCCTAACGGCAAAGGACAGATCACACCCTGCGACGTGTAAAGAAGGACCCGAGCTGGACCTATAGCTCCACCGCCGGTGCTCAACAGCGCCAACGGAAGAAAACGAACTACCAGAACCTACCGGTGATGACTCGCTACTAAAAGGACACTGAGGCGAAGTCCCTCCTTTTTTTTGGAACTTTCTACACCCCTTGACTAATTGCTTGTATTGGACTAAATTCCTCCCTCAACCACTTTTGCCTGTAAAATGTTTCATCAGTCACTTTTAAGTACGACAAATGTAAATTTATATGTATTCCACCTCGTATGTCGCATCAACTACACACGGGTATATGTAAGTCTACCAATATTGACAAACGCTATTTCATTGACTACACACGACTATATGTATGATAAACACGGAAATGATCTATCTTATGTAATAAAGCGGCGACTGTGGAAAATGACAAAATGTATATGTACATAAGCGGCGTTCATTTGTGTTCACCCTCGCCACTGTTGAAGGTAAAGCGAAAGTCACGAAACAGTGGCCCCGCCATCTTGTTCCCTTTTAGGCTCCATCACGAACATAGATAGTAGCCATCTTTGTGTCATGGCCTCTCTGCCCATTGCCAATAGCCATCATCTCTCTCTCTCTCTCTCCAGCCCCGCAAGCACCCCGCGCCCCGACAGCCCCGGTCTCTCCTGTTCGGGCCATAAACGCACCGCTAAACACGACCTTGTCACCACTCTGGACCCCCTGCCCCTCGCTCTTTCCTCCTACTCATAGAACGGGCCTTTTGGTAACCTCTTCCTCCCTGCCCGGTTGCCCGGCCTGATCCCAGGCCATCACCTAGCCCAACAGATGCAGTTTATTGCTTCCTACAGTAGGACCTCGCCTCACATCAGAGGAACGGTGATTAATCAAGTCCTTCACACCCCTAGATCTGACCGACACCCCCGCATCCCTCCCAGGAACACCCTTCCTCTCTTCTGATGACCCCTCCCCCCCGGCTACACCTGGCCTCTCGACCCAGTCCCACATCATAAAACTAGGTCTCGTGGATGTACCCATCCGGCCCCGCATAGCGAAACATGATCTTATCGCCTGCCCAACCTTAGATCTGACCACCCCCTCCTGCCCTCGTGCCCTGTTGGAATGTCCGGCTGCAGATTACAATCACATGTCACATTTGGGAGGGGAAAACAACATCAGAGCGGTCAGTATGGGAATGGGCCTGGAGCTGGGGTCCCAGACATGCCCTTTTTGTACTTCAAAGAGTCTTTATTGCAATAAGGAATGTTTGTACATCATAAACCTGCGTATAAAAGACGGAGCCGTAGAGAAACTTGTTAGAGCACCTCGAGAAGATACCCTGTTGTCTGATTTGACGTGTTCTGTTCCGTCGGAAATAAACTCCTGTTTCCTGCCTTCCAATCTCCAGAGCCTGCCTCTTTATTTGGTAAATCGTAAGTTGGGTGAGAAGCGGCTAACGCCGGGCAAACCTAGAAAAGGGGTAAAACGACCTGATCTGCCTGAACCCTTTTTCATCAATTGGCGTCCCAAACGTGGGGCCCATCAGCGACACGTGGATCCAGTGAGAGAGGTCCCAACGACAGAGTGAACGACTGCAACGATCGGGAAGAGCTCCTGCCCGATAGACCCTTGTCTGGCAGCCGATCATCCGAACTTCACTGGTTCCGAGCAGACCTCTCTCGAGTGATCTACGGTCCTGACTGGGAACCATCAGGAGTGCCACAGCAATTATGGAGAATAGAGGACGATCAGGCGCTGGAAACGGAAGACGAGAAACTGTCCATACGGTCCGGGTAAGGTCGTGTAAACACGACAAATTGCGAATTGATTGTTTGATTGTCATTGGAAAATACTAGTATTACGCATTTTGATTGTTTTGTCCTGAGAGATTCTCTGTCTACAAACGGGGAAGGATAGGAGTATTCTCCCTTTGCAGATAGTGAAGGGTGGGTAGCGCAGGCTTTTGCCCCCGTTGTAACCCGTCGCGCCTACTTCCCTCTCCATTTGATTGATTGTTATCCAAGCATTTATTGTTTTGGAATTGGTTCTCTTTGGATCATTCTCTATTTGCAAACAAGCACAGAGCCGCCATACTCTGTTTAGTCTTTGCAGATAGTGAAGGATAGGTAACGCAGGCTTTTGCCCCCGTTGTAATCCGTCGTGCCTATTTTTATCCCCCACTGATTGATTGTTTGACCGGACCTTGATCGTTCGGAATTGGTTCTTGGAAAGGATCTTCTCTGCCTACAAACAGAGAGGAACAGGAAGACCTCTCTCTTTGCAGATAGTGAAGGGTAGGTAGCGCAGGCTTTTGCCCCCGTTGTAGCCTATATTATTCCTCATTTGATTGATTGATTGTTTGTCCGAACTTGACTGTTTGGAATTGGTTCTCTCTTTGGGTATTCCCTATTTGCGAATACTGTAAAATAGAAATATTCTACCTAGTCTCCGCAAAGTAGTGAAGGATAGGTAGTGCTGACTTTTGTCCCCGTTGTAACCCGTCATGCCTATCTTCTCCCCATTGCTCAGTAGTTGGTTCAGCCCGGACCATTTATTAGAGGTAGACCATCTGGCTCCACCGGAGGACACCCCTAATAAAAAGGACGTATATAAAGAAAATGCGGATTAGCCGCTGTGTCGTGCTAGCAAATAAAAGAACATACGAATCGTTAGGAAAAACAAAAGGAATCGAGTAAAATCAGTAGGCCACTGATGAGATCTCTTTTTCAACCTCACTGAAATGGAAACATTAGGAACAACCCCTCAGGAAGTATGAAACTAGTGAGGAAAGCCGAACTCAACGCCATGATGACTGCGAGACAGCTCGGCTCCACCGACCACCCCTGCCCAATTAACGACAAACCCTAGGCAAATATTAGAAATATACAACACTATAGCAAAGTAACAGGTTAAAACGTTTTTATTTGAACAAAAATATATTAAACAACTATTTACACAGGAAAACGGCTGCAACAACAAACCCACAATGCATTTCGCCGTCTGCTTGACGCCGTTCCTGTCCCTCCTTCCCCAAAGTCGCAATGTCGGGCTACTTTGGGCTACTTTCTAGTAGGTTTTTGGGCGTCAGAAAGTCTACAAAAGCCGTTGGCGGCGGCCTGGGGTGGAGAACCATTACGCGAATAGTCCGGAGGTGACACCACGCGCCAAGGCCTGTCCCCAGGATGAACCGAGGGACCCGCTCCTGTGGCCTGGGGTGGAGAAGCGGCTGGCCGCCCCTCGGCCGGAGAAGTCGTGGGGTGAATGGCCCGTCCCGGAATGAACTCGTCCTCCCATTCCCTTCTTCTCCCGGCGCCTTGCAGGGCACGGGGGGAGGGATGTCTTGCATATGCCTCCGACCCCCCCCTCTTCTTCATCACCTGGTCCGGCCATAACAAATGTCAGCGAGACGCCGTGGGGTGCACTGGGAGGGAGAGGCGGCGCGGACGAGCCTCTCCCGCCTCCCCAGGTGGAGGCCCCTCAGCTGCACCCCCATCGCTCCACACACCCGGCAAAGGGTTCGTCCACTCTTGCGGTGCAGGGATGCTCCACACACCCGGCAAAGGGTTCGTCCACTCTTGCAGTATAGGGACGCTCCACACACCCAGCAGGGTCTCGTCCACTGTGGCGGTGCTACGACGCCTCACCCAACAGGCTGGAGTCCGTCTGCTCATTTGACCCAGTGACTGCCGGTAGCTGCAGAACTCCTAAAAATGGCGGTCGACCTTGCAGGAACGAACCTGGCGTGCAAGGATGGCCTGGTCGCTGGCCAGCTAGAAAAACGAGTCCTCCGTTCAGAAACGTTCTCCTCAGCTTTGAAGATTCTACGAGAGTTGCGGAGGGCCCTCGACCTCCGCGGGCCCCCAACCGCCACCGATGGGAAATGACTGCCATGATTGCCCGCAGAACGACCAAGACATAGCCACGAGACGTCGGCGCCCTCATGCTGGCGCCAGCCTCAGTTTTGAATGACCCAAGATACTGCAGACTACCGATTTGATCAGTTCCGGTGGAACATCAGTACGACCCGGTAGGAAAGATTGTGGCCCCTCCCTTTTCTTTGATTGATGGTTCATCTCACCGGTCCCTTCTGTTGCCCCTTAACGAAACTTCTGGACTGCCGAAAAGAGGTTCTGGTCCAACCACGAGTTGGTAGAGACATTTTGACTATACTTGGACCCGCCTGACCCCACCCAAAATGGCGCCGGTACAAACGAAACTCGCAATTCCCCGTTGTGTTCCGGATGCTCAGACTTGATATCGTGAGATATGTATGCAGTTTTGAAGCACATGGCGGGAGGGGATGAGTATTGCTTGAACATTCGAACAATGAATTTGATATTAAGTTCTGACGCATCATTGATTACAGTATTATTGAAAGTTCGAAACTTTTTGACACTGATGGTACTTACCCACAATGAATTTTCGATATGATTTTATTGCACTTATCATACCTTGATGAAATAAAACAACCACCGACTCAGTTATGTTTTCCGCAGATAAATATGCCCTCATGTACAGTTCCAGTCTGCTCCGTGGCTGGCCCACGTGGTTGTAGGCCTGCATTTGTACGTCAACATTTTTTAAATAAAGATTTTGTGATAACAAATACAGTCGTAGCTTTTGGATTGGTAAGTTTTGAATACATAGTCCTTGTTTCCGACCTACGTAAAATATAGGCAAAATAAAGCAAGTCGATTACTGAAAGGTTAAAAAGCAAAGTACCTAGAAATATTGAAAATGTGAACGATCCAAGTTGTTGCGTGTGTTTTTTTACTTTTGTGCAACCTAAGGCAATCGATAAAGGTCCCGGTGTTCTGTTTTACTTTGTATGCCACATATCTCAGGGAAATTGTTTCAGATGCCCCTAAACCAGACCCGGTACCACTGTAGACCACCCCGACTCCTCGAAGAAGAACACGAGTTCACCCACTTTACCCTGATTGCCCTTTTGTTTCGACCCCCCCACACAAGATCCGCAATACCACACGTGGGCGATCTATGCAATGTGCAGTCCATAAATGATTATGCCTCCCGCACCATCAGGCCCTCGGGGCTTAAAACGCCGAGATGGAAGGGACTGCACCCCGCGGAGATAGGTCGAAATACGTAGTAAGTAAAAAGCCTTTTAGGTTTATGCGCGCGAATGTGTCTTTAAACGCTGCCCCCACCCCTTCTTCTTCCCCTTCTTTCTGCAGGTCGCATCAGAACATCGACTAAAGTGTGGAGAACACCTAAGCAACGCGGATTTGGGTGATATGAATGTCTGTGTGTATGACCGAATGTGTGTAACTCGACTGGATATACGTTGCACGCGTTGACCTGATAAGAGAGATGTTTTTGTACGACTTGAGTGATGATTGGACGACCGATGGAATGGGGAAAAAGGGGGTCTGAACATAGCACCTATACATGATGAACAGACATAGATATAACACTCCCTTACTTAGAAACGACCATCTCTCTAATAATGCAACCAAGAATGACGTGCACCTACGAGTAGATTCTTACGCCATGAAACTCGAAGTTGCCCATTGTTCCCCCAACTAACACCCTCCGTTGCCTCAGCCTGGATACCCGTCCGCTAAAAATGATTCAAAGATCCCACCGTAAGTACTAGCCCGACCCGGATAGTTCCCGAACAATTGACGAAAGTATAAGTATTTGCAACAGAGACGAACAGCAAAAGACAGCCAGGCGAATTAAATAGGAAACTAAGGATGCGCAGCATGCAGGAGGAAATGTCTTTGGCCAAGTACTGTTCTATGTTTTGTCTTGAGTTCTGTATGTAAATGCATGTACCCCCCCCTCGCCTGAATTCATGTGTACGTAGTATCTGGATTTGCGTTGTCCCTCAGTCTGTGTTTCTATATAATATGACCCCTACTGCTTTGTGTTTTGTGCGCACCAAAATGGCCTATTATTGTACATGTTTCTCTCTCTCTCGTCCTTTCCCTTCATGTTGTACGTGTACCGAATAGTTCATTTAAAATGCGAACGACCCCTGCTCCCTCTTCCTCTGTGTGGTAATGTTGTGCCCCGCCGGCACGAGCCTAATTGGTTTTTCGAACACAAAGGTGATCGACAAATTGCCAGAAACTAAAACAATTGTAATTTGCCATGTTACTACCTCTCCTTTTCTGTAAAAATGATAGAACTCCAATTGGCTATAAAGGAAAGGACAGGTAAGACGACTGATGTCCCCCTAATCTGGCCCTTTTTACAGGAGGACTATATGTCAGTGGCCTTCTGCTCTCAGCTCGTTAGAAACACAATCTCCTAGGCCCAGATTGCCCCACCCCTCCGCACCCAAGTACGGATGTCCAAAACGTCCCCGTTCCTCCCGCTTGACCCCAGCTCCGTAAACTCGAGGCATAACTGATTACCCTGCCTAACTGTTGATGTAAAAGAATGCAAGGGCTAGGGTCAGAAAGCCACATGCGACATGAATGAACGCCAAATAGACTTAGTTCAAACTCAGTAGACATGCCTGTATACATACTCCACAGTGATAACTTCTGACCGTGACCGATGAAACGTACCCCCAGCTACCTAGATCTGGGACGGAATTGAAATGTATAAATGCCTTCTCTTGCCAGTTCGCTAAATCCTGTTTTGTACCCATTCAAGGATACACAGTCACCGGAGGAGAGAGGCTGGACGTGACGCATAACCTGGCCACAGATCGTGAGGCGCGTGTGACCTCGACCTAAGATGGAGCCGCAGAGCAACGGGACGCGGGACGATGCACCACTCTCAAACGCAGAAAACAAAGGAATGGAGGGCTGCCTTGAAGCCCTCTGCTTGTTGACCCACGCGTGCCAGAAGTCCCCGCCCTTTGAGCCCGATTAATGGACCTGCCTGCGCATCACCCTTTTGCTCCCTTGGTCCGTCTCAAAGATCCGGTCCCACTCCGCCCTCTCCTCCCTCGATTATCCGACAAAACCCCTTCTATCCTTTCCACGTGGATTTTTGACTCCGAGAAAGAAATACAGGTGCCCAGCATAAGGCACCCTTAAGAGAGATTAGCTAGGAAACAGGACTGTGGCCTAACGGCAAAGGACAGATCACACCCTGCGACGTGTAAAGAAGGACCCGAGCTGGACCTATAGCTCCACCGCCGGTGCTCAACAGCGCCAACGGAAGAAAACGAACTACCAGAACCTACCGGTGATGACTCGCTACTAAAAGGACACTGAGGCGAAGACCCCCCTTTTTTTTGGAACTTTCTACACCCCTTGACTAATTGCTTGTATTGGACTAAATTCCTCCCTCAACCACTTTTGCCTGTAAAATGTTTCATCGGTCACTTTTAAGTACGACAAATGTAAATTTATATGTATTCCACCTCGTATGTCGTATCAACTACACACGGTTATATGTAAGTCTACCAATATTGACAAACGCTATTTCATTGACTACACAAGACTATATGTATGATAAACACGGAAATGATCTATCTTATCTAAAAAGCGGCGACTGTGGAAAATGACAAAATGTATATGTACATAAGCGGCGTTCATTTGTGTTCACCCTCGCCACTGTTGAAGGTAAAGCGAAAGTCACGAAACAGTGGCCCCGCCATCTTGTTCCCTTTTAGGCTCCATCACGAACATAGATAGTAGCCATCTTTGTGTCATGACCTCTCTGCCCATTGCCGATAGCCATCATCTCTCTCTCTCTCTCTCTCTCTCTCTCTCTCTCTCTCTCTCTCTCTCCAGCCCCGCAAGCACCCCGCGCCCGGACAGCCCCGGTCTCTCCTGTTCGGGCCATAAACGCACCGCTAAACACGACCTTGTCACCACTCTGGACCCCCTGCCCCTCGCTCTTTCCTCTTACTCATAGAACGGGCCCTTTTGGTAACCTCTTCCTCCCTGCCCGGTTGCCCGGCCTGATCCCAGGCCATCACCTAGCCCAACAGATGCAGTTTATTGCTTCCTACAGTAGGACCTCGCCTCACATCAGAGGAACGGTGATTAATCAAGTCCTTCACACCCCTAGATCTGACCGACACCCCCGCATCCCTCCCAGGAACACCCTTCCTCTCTTCTGATGACCCCCCCCGGCTACACCTGGCCTCTCGACCCAGTTCCACATCATAAAACTAGGTCTCGTGGATGTACCCCTCCGGCCCCGCATAGCGAAACATGATCTTATCGCCGGCCCAACCTTAGATCTGACCACCCCCTCCTGCCCTCGTGCCCTGTTGGAATGTCCGGCTGCAGATTACAATCACATGTCACATTTGGGAGGGGAAAACAACATCAGAGCGGTCAGTATGGAAATGGGCCTGGAGCTGGGGTCCCAGACATGCCCTTTTTGTACTTCAAAGAGTCTTTATTGCAATAAGGAATGTTTGTACATCATAAACCTGCGTATAAAAGACGGAGCCGTAGAGAAACTTGTTAGAGCACCTCGAGAAGATACCCTGTTGTCTGATTTGACGTGTTCTGTTCCGTCGGAAATAAACTCCTGTTTCCTGCCTTCCAATCTCCAGCGCCTGCCTCTTTATTTGGTAAATCGTAAGTTGGGTGAGAAGCGGCTAACGCCGGGCAAACCTAGAAAAGGGGTAAAACGACCTGATCAACCTGCACCCTTTTTCATCATATGGTGTGGGGGATAAGGCTGGGAAACTGATTGCGTGGTTGGATAGAAAGGAGAGAGCGAGTTACGTGGTTCCAGTGATTGAGAGACCTGATGGAGTGGGAGTAAATGACCCTGTTGAGATTGTTGAGTGTTTTGCTGAACATTTTCGGGATGTGTATTCCCAGTGTCTGACAGACCTGAGGAAGACTCCCATCTGCTGTTGCGAGACATTGCATTGCCTTGTCTGTCGGATTCAGATAGGGAATTGATGGATGCGGCGCTTTCGGTTGAAGAGGTGGCTCTTGCTATTCGCTCTGTCCGTTCCAGGAAAGCTACGGGCCCTAATGGTCTTTCCATTGAGCTTTACAAGTTGCATCCTGACAAAATGGCGCCATATCTTCGTGATATGTTCTTAGAATCGCGAGACATTGGCTCCCTTCCTCGTGATCAGCGTCTTGCGACCATCGTGGTAATTCATAAGGGAGGGAAACCGCGGGATCGCTGTGCGTCTTACAGGCCCATCTCGCTTCTGAATGCAGAACCTAAGATCCACGCAAAATTGCTGGCAAACCGCTTGATAAAGGTAATCAGTGACTTGATTCATCCGGATCAGTCCGGGTTCATTCCACATCGCAACACAGCACTGAACTTGCGGCGCTTGCATGGTGTTCTCGCAAGAGCGGCGTCTCTGCGTGAGCCAGCCATCTTGGCTTCCTTGGACGCTACGATGGCCTTTGATACAGTGGAATGGCTGTACCTTTGGGCTGCTCTTGCGAAGTTTGGTTTTGGCCCTGGCTTCATTGGCTGGGTGAAACTTCTGTATGAGGAACCATTGGCGCAGATTGTGGTGAATGGTCGGGTCTCTAAGCACTTTGTTCTTCGGAGTGGTACGCGGCAGGGATGCCCGTTGTCTCTGCTTCTTTTTGACCTTGCCTTGGAACCTCTCGCTGCCTGGTTGCGATGGGAGCCATCGATGAGGGGCATTCAGTGGACTCCGGAATTTGAGGATCGCATATCGCTCTATGCAGACGACATTTTGTTGTACCTCACGTCGCCTCAAAAGTCGCTGAATGTATTGTTTGATGTGCTAAATTCGTTCGGAAGGAACTCCGGCCTGGTGATTAACTGGACCAAGTCCTGCATATATGTGCTCACAGATGGCGTCCCCCCTCTACAGCGCGGTTGTCCCATCCAGGTGACGCAGATGGGATTTAAGTATCTGGGGGTCTTTATAACATTGTACCCCGCGGTTCGCTACGATCGTAATCTGCTTCCTCCGCTCCAACATTTTCGACCTGACGTGGTGGGCTGGCGTAGGTTGCCACTATCCCCCCTCGGGCGAGCAGCTCTTTTTAAAATGATGTCCTTGCCGCGTTTTTTATACGTGCTCCAGAACACATTTGACGTCATTCCGGCGAGTTATTTCCGGGAGGTAGAGAGTTTGCAGAGGCGGTTGATATGGGATGGGCGTTCGCGTATTGCTCTCCCCAACGCTTCCCTGGTATGACGGCGGTATCGCACTTCCGGATATCAGGTGATATTATTGGGCCTCTCAGCTGGGAGCGATCAATCAGGGATTGTATGGTCCTGCGTTGAATCCTGCGTTCGAGATGGATAAATGGCTGCTACCGGGTGGGGATTATAACAGGGCGCTTTACTCCAAATCTACTTGAGGGAAACTCTCGGGACCCACTAAGATAGCAGTACGAGTGTGGCACTGTGCGAATGCGGCTATGGGATGAAGGGATCGACTGACCGGGGCGACTCCGCTCTATGCGTCTGAAAGATTAGGTTGCCCGTGGAAGACGAAAGGATTTGAGAAGTGGGATATGATTGGTATTTGTAGGGTGGGCGATCTCTGGGTCAAGGGCAGGATTAAGACGTTTGAAGAGCTGAAGGTAGAATATAAGCTGAGTGACAGGGAATTCTTCCGCTATGCACAGATTCACCACGCGCTGAGTTCGGTTTTTCCCGAGGGTATTGACATTCCGGAATCCTCCCCTCTTGAAGATCGGGTGCTCGATGGCTATGTGCCCGACAGCACCATTTCTTTGATATATAAGAAATTGATCAACGATCGCTCTGACCTGCTGGCGCACCTCAGGGAGGTCTGGACCAGAGATGGTTTAGAGTTGGATGACGAGGACTGGCAATCGGCGATATCCTCACCTAAGGAGGTCGCGATTCCAGCCCGTCTCCGACTCGTCCAGCTTAAGATCCTACATCGGATTTATGTGACTGGCCCTCGCTTGATTCGTATGGGTTATTCGGTGGATGGTTTATGTAAGCGTGGCTGTGGTCTACTTGGTACTTTTCTCCATATAATTTGGGAGTGCCCGGAGGTGGTGGTGTTCTGGAATCGAGTGCATGCTGTGATGGAGGAGGTTACGGGTGTCGCACTGTCGCCTGAAGCCAGGCGTTGTTTGTTGAATGTATGGGAACCGAATGATTATGACGCGGCGCAGACGCGGTGGGCGACCCTTGGAAACATGATTGCCAAGAGGGACATTGCGCAGCTGTGGGGTTCCCAGAGGCCGCCCACGGTCGTGGCATGGAAGGAGAGCATGGACTGGTGCATGTTTAGGGAAAAGACGGTGTATGTGGCGCGAGGCAGACCCAAGAAATGGGGTAAAATTTGGGGTCAATGGAACTCTTACTGAGGAGATATATGCACACCTCCCCTAACAGAGATTCCTGATCTTCCTCTTTCCCCCTGACCCGACATTCCTAGTACTGTTTAGCTTTTATGTTCTTGACTCTGGTTTCTCGCCTGCCCCCCCCTACGTAGCAATGTTTCTTTGTATTATACTGTAATGCATTTTACTTCCTCCCTGAACACGCATCCAACTGTACTGCTTTATTGCATTGTCTGTTTGTTTTTATTACAGAAAATTTAAAAAAAAATACAAAATGTAAAAATCACTTATAACAGAACAGAAGACAGCACTCCTGCACCTACAACATGCAGCAGTGCAGGAGACTAAAAGACAATAAAAATTGAGTAATTAAAAGATGCGGATATCGGTACTGACCCCAAGGGTCGCGAGGCAGCTCCCATTAAGTAGGAGGAAAGGACCAGCGGTCGCAAGACTAGACAACTCTCCTTGGAGTTACGGAAAACCTCCGTGCTCTGTTGGATCGTGGTGACACAGTTGCACTGATACTGCTCGATCTCAGTGCAGCTTTTGATACTGTGCCCCACGATATACTCCTTAGATCCCTCGCTGCCACAGGCATTGGAGGTATAGCTCTGGACTGGCTAGCATCTTTCCTAATGGACAGGACTTTTCAGATCTTTTTACATTCCTCCACATCCAAAACTTATTTTTCTCCTTATGGTGTGCCCCAGGGTTCGATCCTCAGCCCCCTCCTTTTTAATCTTTACGTTACCCCTCTGGCTTTCATCGCATCACGCTCAGGTTTGACTCTGTACACTTACGCCGACGACTCCCAAATTGTGTTTTCCCTATCCCAATCTGACCTGGCCTCGACCTCCCCCCTGCAGGTTGGTCTGAGTGAGATATCCAACTGGATGAATCACAACTTACTCAAGCTAAATGGTGGAAAGACCGAGGTCCTGGTCCTTGGGAATAAGCTTGATCTTTGGAGTCCTAGGCATTGGCCCGCTGAGATGGGTTCTTTCCCATCCCCTTCAGAGCATGTGCGTAACCTGGGTGTGATCCTTGATAATGGCCTAACTATGAAAGGTCAGGCAAACAAAGTGGCAGCCACCTGTTTCCCCGTCCTGCGCTGGCTTAGAAAGATCCTTTGGATGCTGCCATTTGACACCCAGAGGTCTGTAGTGAACGCCTTGGTGACCTCCAGGTTGGACTACGGTAACATACCCTACCTGGGGTCACACGATGTCTTCAATTGGTCCAAAACGCTGCCGCACGCCTACTTTGTGGCTGACGTAAAACTGACCACATTACAGAACGCCTTCGTGAGCTTCATTGGCTCAAAATTGAGAGTTGCGTGAAGTTCAAGGCTTTGAGCTTCATGCATGAGATCAAGGCTGGGGTGGCCCCGTCCTATCTGCAGTCCCTTGTTAAAATCTATACCCCCTCTCGTTCACTTCGATCATCTTCACAAAACTTATTTTGTGTACCCAAGCACAGACTATCCAGAATGGGTGGCAGCTCATTCTCATGCTTGGGGCCCATACTTTGGAACTCTCTTCCCCTCCACATTCGTGCCAAAAACTGTCATGCTCGTTTCTGCAGAGCCGTCAAAACCTGGCTCTTTAACCAATAATCTCCTGAGCTGTTTGTGCCTTGTTGCTGCTGCCTTTAGCGCCGGGAAACCCTTGCGGGTAGCAGACGTGCTCTACAAAATCAACAAATAAATAAATAAATAAATAAACATTAATCAACAGTACCCGTACCTCAAGGGAAAGTTTATTGTATGTAGATCACTTTTGTTATCAACCCTACGGAGTGTATATATCACAAAACTCTCAATTATTCTGCAAAATAACCTATTCCTTACTTATGGATAATTGCCACACATCAATGCCTTAACAAAATTCCTTTTCTATAAAAACTCCTTTCCACTGACAGTCCTTCTGAAGAAGAAACAACTGGTGACAGATTATTTCAATCTTCTAACTCTGCTTCTAAATAGGCAACCAAACACCAAATCTTGGTGAATTTGGAAAGAATGTGAAATAATTTGAAAAAATTTGAAAAAGACAAAGTGACCCCTCATGGCCGAACCACCAACGGAGTAACTGGCAGGTACTCACCAGATAAGCCCACTGTTCTCATCATCGGTAGTCACCTTGTCTACAACAAAAAAGTGTCCAACAAACAAAAACATAGATAGTGTAGGTGCAAAAGAGTGCCAGGTAAGTACAATCTATAGTAGTGACAATGTATGGTTAAAATTGACAGACACACCTAGCACACGATACTTTATTATTCAGTAGGAGTAAGCTGTCAAATTAAAAATGTGTGCAGGTTGCTATTTCTGCATACCTGTTTCACATGCCAACATATTTCATTGCCTGCCGTTTTTCGGCAAATTCTGCAGGGTTATGCTGGTTGTAACTGCACCAAAGTTGGACACAACATTCTCGAAAGACTGTCAAATAGAAGATTCTTAATAGGGGGGGTTTTACCCATTAGAAGGTACGGGGACCTGGGTAGTTAAGTTAATAAAGAGAGGGGGTCCCAGTAGCCATGGAACGTAAAAACACACAAATGTAAAATAATCAAGGACACATACATTGAAACCACATTGTTTACTTCACAATGGGAATGCTTACTGAATATGCAAGAATAACCACATACAATAATAGAACACTCGTTTTGGTGGTGCCCCAAGGAGGGAGAGGGGATAGGACGGTGTAGTGAAAGTGAGGAATTGGTGAGGAGAGAAGTGGCGATTCAATAGTGACAGTAAAATCAACAATTGTCAATCGTTAGACAAAGTTACACACTATGTACAAAGAAACATTTAAGACACAAAATGTTCATGGGCAAATTCGACAAAGTCATCCTCCAGGTTATCCAACAAATGTACACAGTGGGGATTGGAGATGACACACGGAAATAGATGTCGACGTTTCGACCCTCAGAGATGCAGATATCAATGGTTATCTTGCTGGGGGGTCTTCATCAGGACTGGGGGACACATAACCGTTAGTGCACCAACCGTGGTGAGGTGGTGCCGGATAGAGCTTGGAGTTGGGGGTGTCTTCAAGGTACAATTCTCACCCGCTGTCGTACGTGAGACGAATCCGACCGGAAAAGAGGGATGAGGCAGTCAGGTAACTAAACAGTGGCTGTCGGGCTTGGAATTAATCAGGCTCCGTCTGCAATGTGAAGTCACAAAGGCGCGAAGTACCGGGGTCAGTCCGGTAGGGGAGCTCGCACGAGGCGTTCTCCGGGCTGTGAATGAATCAGTCTGCGATCGCGGTCGCAGACTGATTCATTCACAGCCCGGAGAACGCCTCGTGCGAGCTCCCCTACCGGACTGACCCCGGTACTTCGCGCCTTTGTGACTTCACATTGCAGACGGAGCCTGATTAATTCCAAGCCCGACAGCCACTGTTTAGTTACCTGACTGCCTCATCCCTCTTTTCCGGTCGGATTCGTCTCACGTACGACAGCGGGTGAGAATTGTACCTTGAAGACACCCCCAACTCCAAGCTCTATCCGGCACCACCTCACCACGGTTGGTGCACTAACGGTTATGTGTCCCCCAGTCCTGATGAAGACCCCCCAGCAAGATAACCATTGATATCTGCATCTCTGTGGGTCGAAACGTCGACATCTATTTCCGTGTGTCATCTCCAATCCCCACTGTGTACATTTGTTGGATAACCTGGAGGATGACTTTGTCGAATTTGCCCATGAACATTTTGTGTCTTAAATGTTTCTTTGTACATAGTGTGTAACTTTGTCTAACGATTGACAATTGTTGATTTTACTGTCACTATTGAATCGCCACTTCTCTCCTCACCAATTCCTCACTTTCACTACACCGTCCTATCCCCTCTCCCTCCTTGGGGCACCACCAAAACGAGTGTTCTATTATTGTATGTGGTTATTCTTGCATATTCAGTAAGCATTCCCATTGTGAAGTAAACAATGTGGTTTCAATGTATGTGTCCTTGATTATTTTACATTTGTGTGTTTTTACGTTCCATGGCTGTCAAATAGAAGAAGCAAAACACAACATCACGTCACCAGGGATTCTGCCTTTTTGCTCACATTATACCCATCTACAAACACACAATTGTAATGGACCATAGTTATAATTACCCTCATAGAGCTAATCTCTCTCATACCAGCCTATGAGGGAACGCTTATGTCGTCCAAGCTCCTTCTGTGAGCTCTTCTTTCCGACTGACACTGTGATCGTTGTATCAATCTGGACATTTAAAAGAAGAAGACAAAACACAGGACATATGTACTCTTCTACACCATTCCTATATTTACAAGGAAGAGGGCTATGTGTACTGTAATTAACGGTCCTTAAAAATATATACAAGACAGGCCAGTTTCCACAGCGTTTAAATTGCCACATCTTGATTATGTGCATAGCTTGTATTCTTTCAAAACACCATTATCGATATTCTTTATTCATTATATAGTGTCAGCCTCCTTTCAATTCCATGCGGGTCCATACCTCCAAAATAGCATGGTGAAACCCAAAAAGGTAGTTGACTGGCCCGCTTGGTGAGCTCCGGATTTTAAAAAAAAAGACTAGACCGCCAAGCCTTACAAATGGCTCTTATGTGCATCAAAAGCGTGCCCTAGCCCTGCGGGACTGCACATGCAAGGTGGGAGAGGCTATTTAGGTCACAGACGGAGAAGTGATAGGGGAAAACTGATCTAAGTACTATGGGGAGGTGTGATAGGGCAGGGAAAGGGGGTTGGGTCTGTGTTTATTTTGGCATATACATTGGCATGACTCCTTCTGTGAGTGAGAGGCTGTAATGGCATTGACTTGTTTGTTTAGTTTGGTAAATTGTGATTTTTTTTCAAATTTATTGTTACTGGACTTAGCTCCTCTGTGCTTCTAATCTTGACCACAATGCTCCAGCGACTGGAGAAACAGATGGTTAGAGCGGCAGACCCTGATGCAGAGGTCTAGCCCGGGACCAGGGTTCAATTCACCGCCTCGACGGGTCTTGGGCTCAAAATTCCACGGACCTGATAATTCTCGCCTCGGTGCCTATTCCAATCATGGAGTCCCACTCTGCAACTCTGGGCAATAGCTTGCTTAATCTCCACAACGGCCCCCACAACGCTAAGGATGCCTGGCCTCCACCTTGGGGGTGCCCAGGAGTGGACATCTCACAGGGAAAGCCAGGATGGGTTCCACAGCGGTATTCGTACAAGCACCTTGAGAACCTTGCGGGTGAGTAGTGCGCTATACAAGTATCAATTTACATTTACATTACATTTACATTCTTTTGCAGAAAAAGTCTCTGATCTGTAAGAATTTAAAAAAATTGCCTATTGCCTAGCCCAAATTTCTGCTTTATGGTTTCAAAGGTCATAAGCCCGGGCTCAGAAATAATATCCCTTATAACATTAACCCTTGAGCTGACCATTCTTTAAAATAACCATCCCGAAAAATTTCTGGAAGGAGAATATTCCCTGCAAAAGGAGAATATAAGTGGATTCTACCAATATTAAACATTTTCCGAACTGTCGTCCAAACTTTAAAGGCACCAAGCAGGACCTTAAACCTAACCCGCTTAAAATATGCAAAATCAATATGTCTAAACAAAAGTCCCCGAGCCTCTTCCCTGTAGATTACATGATAAATTGAAGTGTCTGAACGATCCACACCTCCTATATCTAATAAATCAGCAATCTGTCTCAACGTTATAGACCAATAATATACCTGAAAATTGGGTACTGTACAGCCCCCCCTCTCTCTGGGCAGAGCCATACATTTCAAAAGCCCTTTTTGAGCGTTTACCGGCCCATAAAAACCAAGAATTAATCCGATCTAGCTTTTTAAACCAAGTTTGATCAATCAACAAGGGGATAGCTCTGAGACAATATAAAATCTTGGGTAAAAAAATCATTTTTATTACTTTGCATCTGCCCATCAACGTCAACTGTAGGTTAATAATTCGGCGAGCATCAGCCTCTAATTTACATATCAAGGGATTCAAGTTGATCTCTACTACCTCCTCAGGTTTAGAGCTGAACTCTTTCCCCAAATATTTGGACTTACTTACTACACGTAGGTCAGCCAGATTGATTTTATTGTTACATATTATTTGAGTTTTTGCTTCATTTAGTTGATAACCAGATATCACACTAAACTGCGATGTAATTATTTGGATTTCATTAAAAATGTTCTTAATTAAGGGATCGACATAAATCGCAAATATGAAAGAGGAGCAGCGAGATCCCTGCCTGGTTCCTCTAAATATATTTATTGTTGCCAATTGAATTCCCATAATGAAAATTTGAGCTGTTGGTTGAATATACATGCTCTGAATAGCTCGAATAAATCTCTCCCCAAGACCATAATGCCTCAATGTAGCCCATAAAAAAGGCCAGGAGACCCTATCGAAAGCTTTCTCCGTATCTAGCAGAATTAAAGCCATAGGGTCTCCTGTAACCTTAGTATAGTCGAACAACGCAATTGTACAGCGTATATATGTTCAATAGTTTCACGGCCTGGTACAAAGCCGTGTTGTTGGTGAGAAACCAGCTTTTTAATCACCCCTGCCAGCCGATTTGCAAGAATTTTTTAATAGATTTTAATATCGCTATTGATTAATGTGATTGGTCTATAGGACCCAGTATCCGATGGTATCTTGCCTTTCTTTAGAAATGTAACGATCCTAGCCCTCCGCCAAGATTCAGGAGGCTTGTCGCCATTTTGAACCAGTCGGAACATCTCGAGCATAACGGGAGTGAGCTGGGATCGAAAGATCTTATAAAATTCTCCCGGTATGTAATCTGGCCCTACAGCCTTACCACTCGGAAGAGAATCTATAACTAGCCATAACTCGTTGACTTTAATTTCAACATCTAGCATATCTAACTCTTCTAATGATAAAACCCCTACCTCAATTTCCTTAAGATATCCTTGAATTTCTGCCTGAACCACATCATTATCACTAATATCTTCATTATAAAACTTTTGATAGAATTTCTGAAAAGCTAAAGCTATAGCCCCTTCTTCAGTGACTAGTCCAACTTCTGGGTCCATAATACTTTCAATACGCATGGCAGACTCTTTTTCACTAGTTCTAACAGCTAGCATATGTCCAGCTCTTTCATTGTTCTCGTAAAGTATAGAGCGCCAAGCTAAAAATGTGCTTGCTGCTTTAGCCTGTGAGATTTCGGTTATGGCTGACTTAGCAATTATTATCTGAGTTTGTGCCGAATCACCTTCCCCACCCCCCGACAGGACCCTGGCCAGATTAATCTCAGCCTCTTCAAGGTCTCTATATAACTCCTGGTGCTTTGCTTTTTCCCTTTTCTGGCTCTCCCATCCAAATCGAGTAGTCTCTCCCCTTATACCTGCTTTAAGTGTATCCGGTACATTCTGTATATTAGTACTGCCTATATTTTCATTCAGAAATGTTGATGATCCATATAGCCATACCTTCAATATAATCACTATCTCTTAACAAGCCCCGATTAAAGGTCCCTGAGTCTGTTTCTTTTGCCCTGGGCTGTATATTAACTACGAGTACAAGCGGATTGTGGTCTGACATTACTCTCGGATATCTGGTTATATTAGGGCCTTGTATCAGGCTTGGAGAAATAAAAAAAGAATCTAACCTAGAATGGGTTTTGTGTGGTGCTGAAAAAAAAGTAAAACCCAGGGTCATTTCTCCTGAAAAAAGCCCCCGTATCAATCAAACCATGTAATTTTTGTATTCGCCTCAGGGACCTATAGACTTTAGGTTTCCGACCGGGATACCCTAAGTCTGGGTGATTGGCGAGCTCCCAGTCTATATTAATATTAAAATCTCCACAAAGTATAAACGGAGCAGGCCAACCGACCAGCTCAAGATTCAGCCAATTATATAGTCTGGGTCGTCTAGTACCGGACGGTAGACAGAACAGAGTGTGAAAACTTTATTTTGAAAATTGCCATGAAGAATGACCCAACGACCATACACATCAGCAGAAGAGCGAAATATATCCACCATCCCCCGGCGGGCCAAAATAGCTATCCCTTAAGTCTTTGCCACCAATTTAGTCCAGGAGATCTGCTGAAAACCCTCAAGCTCAAGAAGTTTGTGACGGCTAGCTTCGATGTGCATCTCTTGAAGGCAAATAATATCTGCCCCCAAGAATCAGATATCTTCTCTAATCCTACGCCATTTAACTGGGTCGTTCAGCCCGCAAATATTGAAAGATGCTATCCTAATATTAGCCATCGCAAATGAGCAATCGTTCCAAAAAAAAAAGAAAAAAGAATCTGTCGACCTTAACATGTTTTAAATGTTCCAGAAATTCTGCCTCTGTGATCTGTGCCTCCAGATACTCTCTTTCTACCTCCATTAGCCCATAAAGATCCAATTTCCTTCATCCATTCCCTAAGCCTACTGAGATCTGGATAAACCTCCTCTGTATCTAATGCTGAGAAAAGGGAGACCAAATGCTCCTGCATTTCTCCTGCCTTTTTAGGTGTATTACCCCCGGGATTAATATTCAGCTCCTTGATGTTGTTCCTGGTCCTTTCTGTCTTCGCCTTCCATGCCAAAAGTGATCCTGACCATTCCCCATATTCAAAGATGTTCTGGCACTTAATCTGCTACCTTTCCCTGTACTATGTTTCAAGCTTAATTTTTAAATTCAGCTGTACCTCTTCCACACATTTCAGTATTTGTTCTTTATCCTGAACAACTGTTGTCTGCAAATTAGCCTCCAAAACTGCAATTTCTTGCTCCAGGGAGATAAGCTCCATTCACTCCATTTGATTCCTAATATTAGCTTGACTTCTCAAGACACCTCTAATAAAAGCCTTAAAGGTGTCCCACACTATAGCAAGTGAAGCAGATCCCATAGTATTAATAAAGAAATCATCACTACGTCTTTTCAGGGCAACTGAGATATCTGCATCCAAGAGGAGGTTACAGTTGACCGTCCACCTTGAGTTCTGGACCCCTCTGAACCTTGAACATGCATAGTTATGGGTGAATGATAAGATAGGTGACCTGGTAGGTGGTTAACCTCTTTAATCTTTTCAGCCATCAATAAAGAAATAATCAAGCCGTGAAAAGTGCCCATATTTCTTACTATGGAAGAGCCCATTTGATGTCTCCAGGCATCCACCCATCCAAAGTCCTGTATCATTCTTCTTAACCCTTGTCTAGTCTTTGGTGTATGTATACACTCCCTTTTAGTGGATCTATCCAAATTAACATCCAGTAGGGTATTAAAATCCCCCCCAGGAACCACCAGGAGTTTGGACTCGATCAGATTCCACTCCAAAGTTGATAAAAAGGAAGGGTCATCTGAGTTTGGCCATAAAAGCCTGCACATGTAAGTTTAAATCCGGCACACCTTAAATACGCCACAACCCATCTTCTGGAGTTATCCGTTTTTGAGGGAAAAACCTACACTCCTACTCCTCTCCTCAAAAGGATAACAAACCCCTTACATCAAACATCTGGATCTGAAACAACATAACTCTTGATCCACCTACTAAAATGATTTTACTCTTTGTTGCTAACAGATGGGTTTCCTGTATAATCATAACATGAGCATTACTCCCCTCAAGGTACTTAAGCACCAGTCTCTGCTCCCCCTTGTCCTGAGTCCATTGATGTTCCAGGTCATAAACTGTATCTCTTTGCCTATCCCCATGTATTCTCTAACTATCTCCACCTCAACTTCCCTTTGCTATAGTTAATGCCAACAGCTATAAATACCACAGTTTGGTGAATTTGAGGACTCTTTTTTTTCTTTTTATCCCACTGCTCCCCACCCGGTGCCCACCCAGTGCCTCTTCCCAACCCCCACCCTGAGGAACTCTCCTATTACTGATTGGCATTATACATGCCCTAGAGCATGGGTACTCACAAACTTTCTTTCGGGGGCCAAATTTACATGTTGGTTTGTGTCCGAGGGCCGCACCGGTGGGGGCGGGGTCAGTGGGGAAGGGGGCAGGGCTAGAGCAAAAAAAACTGTGACCATGAGGTTGATCACAGGTCCCTGCAGCGGACGCCTTCGTCCACTGAGCCACCAGAACCCGCATACACATATCTCTCTCTCTCTCTCTCTCTCTCCCTCCCTCTCTTTCTCCGTCTCCCTCCCTCTCTCTCTCCCTCCCTCTCTTTCTCCCTCTTCCTCCCTCTCTCTCCTTCTCTCTCCCTCCCTCTCTCTCCCTCTCTCCCTCTGTCTCACTCACTCTGACTCTCTCACTCCCTCTCTCCATCTTTCCCTCTGTCTCATTCACTCTGTCTGTCTCACCCCCTCTTCCTCTGTCTCACTCACTCTGACTGTCTCACTCTCTCTCTCTCTCTCTGTCTTCCTCTATCTCTGTTTCCTTCTCCCTCTCTCTATTTCCCTCTCCCTCACTCTATTTCCCTCTCCCTCACTCTATTTCCCTCTCCCTCACTCTATTTCCCTCTCTCTCCTTCCCTCTCCCTCCTCCCTCTGTCTCCCTCTCTCTCCTTCCCTCTTCCTCATTCCCTCTGTCTCCCTCTCTCTCTGTTTCCTTCTCCCTCACTCTATTTCCCTCTCCCTCACTCTATTTCCCTCTCCCTCACTCTATTTCCCTCTCTCTCCTTCCCTCTCCCTCCTTCCCTCAGTTTCCCTCTCTCTCCTTCCCTCTTCCTCATTCCCTCTGTCTCCCTCTCTCTCCTTCCCTCTCCCTCACTTTGAGGTCTCCCTCACTCTGAGGTCTCCCTCTCTCTCCTTCCCCCTCACTCTGAGTTCTCCCTCTCTCTCCTTCTCTCCCCCTCACTCTGAGGTCTCCCTCTCTCTGAGGTCTCCCTCTCCCCTTCCCTCGCTTGCTCTCCCTTGCTCTGTCTCCCTCACTTGCTCTCCCTCGCTCTCCCTTGCTTGCTCTCACTCCCTCCCTCCCTCCCTCGCTCTCCCTCGCTTGCTCTCCCTTGCTCCCTCGCCCTCCCTTCCTCCCTCGCTCTCCCTCCCTCGCTCTCCCTCCCTCCCTCGCTCTCCCTCCCTCACTCTCCCTCCCTCCCTCGCTCTCCCTCCCTCTCTCGCTCTCCCTCCCTCCCTCACCCTCCCTCGCTCTCCCTCCCTAGCTCTCCCTCCCTCGCTCTCCCTCCCTCCCTCGCTCCCTTTCCCTCCCCCTTCGCTCTTCCTCGCTCCCTCTCTCTCGCTCTCCCTCACTTGCTCTCCCTCCCTCCCTTGCTCACCCTCCCTCACTCTCCCTCCCTCCCTCGCACTCCCTCCCTTGCGCTCCCTCTCCCTCCCTCCCTTGCTCTCCCTCCCTTGCTCCCTCTCTCTCGCTCTCCCTCGCTTGCTCTCCCTCCCTACCTTGCTCTCCCTACCTCGCTCTCCCTACCTCACTCTCCCTCACTCCCTCGCTCTCCCTCCCTCCCTTGCTCTCCCTCGCTCTCCCTCGCTTGCTCTCCCTCCCTCTCTCGCTCTCCCTTGCTCCCTCGCTCTCCCTCGATCCTTCGCTTGCTCTCCCTCCCTTGCTCTCCCTCGCTCCCTCGCTTGCTCCCTCTCCCTCACTTGCTCTCCCTCGCTTGCTCTCCTCGCTCCCTCGCTTGCTCTCCCTCGCTCCCTCGCTTGCTCTCCCTCGCTCCCTCGCTTGCTCTCCCTCGCTCTCCCTCCCTCCCTCGCTCTCCCTCCCTCCCTCGCTTGCTCTCCCTCCCTCGCTCTCCCTCCCTCCCTCACTCTCCCTCCCTCCCTCACTCTCCCTCGCTCTCCCTCCCTCGCTTGCTCTCCCTCCCTCACTCGCTCTCCCTTGTTCCCTTGCTTGCTCTCCCTCCCTCCCTTGCTTGCTCTCCCTCCTTCCCTTGCTTGCTCCCCCTCCCTCCCTTGCTCCCTCCCTTGCTCTCCTTCCATCCCTCTCCCTCCCTTGCTCTCCCTCCCTCCCTCTCCCTCACTCCCTCACTTGCTCTCCCTCCCTCTCCCTCCCTCGCTCTCCCTCGCTCCCTCGCTTGCTCTCCCTCCCTCCCTCGCATGCCCTGGCTGTGACAGCTTCCAGGCGCACACACACAGCCGCACCCAAGCACTTCACAGGTCTTTAAAAGACCATTGGCATGTTAATGAGGCTTTGTTCACCTCTCAGCGCCCCTGCAGTCCCACTCTGACTATGGCTGGAATCGCCCAGCCCCCACAGAGCAGCAGAGTCTGAGTCGCGCTCTGGTTGCAGACACTCTTTAATTTTTTTTTTTAAAACTCTGTTACGATGTCTACAAGGTCCGCGGGCCACCAGGGAAGGCTTGCCGGGCCGCCAGCGGCCCGCGGGCCGTACTATGAGTACCCCTGCCCTAGAGCGACACTAGGAGGGAGAAAAAAAAGGAAAGATAAAGAAAAATATTCTTTCACTGAACCACATTTACCCCCCGCTTCGCCTCTTCTGTACCCTATACAAAACATTACTGCAAAGATTGGAGGGCCTTTGATAAAATCAATCAATGTATCCACTGATCGGTTATTATACATCTTATTATTCCACACATTGAGTAACATTGCCGGAAATGTTAATTGCGCCTTAGCCCCGATTTTATTAAGCTTGTCTATTCTCCTACAGAGATCCCACTGCTAATTATCAGTTGTCTTGCATACATCAGACCTTATGGTGTAAGAGAAATCTTTACTGGTAAAGGGACCATTTTTTAAGGCTATATCCAGGATGGCCTCCTTCGCTGTGTAGGATAGGAAATTTACCAAGATCTTCCTAGGTTTTCCAGCATTGTAGGTTTCTTTAGAAGGGATCCTATGCACTCTCTGTATTTCCTGTCCCAAATTGATTTCAGGCCTGTCCATCAGAACCTTATCTCGAAGGACTGCTACCACAAGGTACTTCATGTCTCCACCTTCTGGTAGCTCCGGGACATTCAAAATCCATCAGAATATTTCTCCAAGAATGGTTTTCAATCCTCTCAAGGTCCTCTGTCAGCCCTTGATATTGTTTAGTAAGCAGCCCTAATCCAGTCGCTTTCTTCTACACATCTTGTTTGACTGATACAACCTCTTCCTCTAATACATTTGTTCTTATGGCTACTTTGTCCAACTTCTGAATTAGGGCTAAACAAGAGGCTTGGACCCCTGTTTGATTGATCTCAGACACCTCAAATCTACTCTTGATTTCTTCTTTAAGGCCCAGGAGAATTGCAGCGAGTGACTTCTCAGTCCATGCCCCTACTATCTCATCGTCGTTTGGTCGACAGGGTGCTGCTAATTGAGGGTTTCACCTCTGTTGATCTCCCTGACTAGACTCAGCTCTCTGCTCCTCCTGTTCTAGGCAAGTAAGGGCTTAATTTTGGTTCTTAACGTTGATTTGTGGAGCGTACTGAGTTAGACACCCTATACATAATCCAGGTTCTGTGGTGGGTGTGTAATTGCTAGATAAGGTAGAGAGGCTGGTTGCCTCTGTAACAGCCCCTGTAAAAACTGGGAGAGACTGCTCGATCTGGGTCTAGGCCTGATCTTTCTCCCCCCCTGCGTCTCTTCATTACACTGGTATAGTGCTAGGGGAACCATTACTTTAAAATAAGAGTTAAGGGATGGTGTTATTTTAATTGAGGGGCCAGGAGCTTTCCTACCCCTCCTCCCGGCTGATCCATTAGACAGTTTTACTGTTTCCTGATCTTGTGATTTAAAGCTCCGGGGGCCCACCCATAGTAATTTTATTGTAGCTTTATATTAGCTGTAGGGACTATTGAGGAAGGTTTCACTTCAGGACTTACCTTGGGGTTGGCAGCATCACGAGTGCGGAGGGTATACCTTGTTATTGTACTCAAGCCCCTCTTATCCATATATGCCGAGTAGTTAGCCTTCTGTAGTGCCTCCTCAGTCATCTATCTCTTCTGACTCTGCCGGTTTGCATCCTCCTCCAGTGTCAGAGTTCTCTGTCCTACACCTTTCCCCAGAACTTTGCTCTCCTTCCTAACTCAGCCCTTGCAGAAGTTAAGTGTCCAACTGGCCTCTATACAGAGCATCGACCTCTGGGCGTGGTTGAACTTCACAAAAGCCTCTCTGAAACATTTGTAAATACCAAACGAGATTATGGCATGACAATTTGAGAGGCACCTGTCCCTTAAATACTGTTTGACTAGAGAAAGGTACTCCTATGCAAACACTTTAGAAATAACATTTTCACTCCTAGAAAAAATGAGTGGTTGGACTAAAAGCAAGTAACTATTCTCTTTTGTCATTAACAAGAGGTTTTCCTCTTAACTATTGCTTATTCCTTTAGTTACGGTTGCTCTGAGGTTTTAAGAGAGAGAGAAAAAGAGATACATCACCTTAGTGGCATTCCCGCAAAACTGATCAATGTCTATCCTTGCTTATCCTGCTGACTGACTGGTATTCTGGTGAGAGTCACGCAAGTCACCCCATCCTAGATTCCCCTGGTGTCTAGATTTAAAACATTTATAGGTTTGCTAGGTTTCTCTAGGTGCCAGCTGAGCTAGGGCTCAAAAACCACAGCTACCTACTTGGCAAAAAGCAGGTCAGTTTTTTGTGGAAAAATGTGACATGCCCATATTGCATTTTCAGCCATTTACTGTCGTGGGCACTAGGCTACCCACACAAGTGAGGTGCCGTTTTTATTAAAAGACATGTTTGAGTATTCACAGCTACCTACTTTGCAAAAAACAGGTCAGTTTTGAGAGGACAAATGGGATGTTCCCCTGTTGCGTTTTTGGCCATTTCCTGTTGGGGCACTAGGCCTACCCTCACAAGTGAGGGACCATTTTTTATTGGAAGAATCAGGAAGGAGGTTTTTGGCTCCCTGCAGATTCCAGGACATTCCATCACAGAAATGTGAGGAAAATGTATTTATTTTAGTCAAAGTTTTAAGTTTGCAAGGGATTCTGGTGAGAGTCACGCAAGACACCCTATCTTGGATTCTCCTACGTGTCTTGTTTTTAAAAAATGTGAACGTTTGCTAGGCTTCCTTAGGTGCCAGCTGAGCAAGGGCCCAAAAACCACAGCTACCTACTTTGCAAAAAGCAGGTCAGTTTTGAGTGTAAAAATGCAATATGCCCATATTTGTTTTTGGCCATTTCCTGTTGCGGGCACTAGGACTACCCACACAAGTGAGGTGCCATTTTTATCAGAAGACATGTGGGAGTATAGATTAGTAGGATATTCATTATTACCATTTGGATTTTGCTGCATTTGTGGCTTCCAAATGTAATCCAGTGTGTAAGAAAGAAGACATTTTGAAAAATTCCCTCTAAATAATGTGGAACTACGGTTAGCCACACATTCAGAGATGTGCAAATAACCACTGCTCCTAAAGTCTATATCTTGTGCCCTTTTTAGAAATGCAAAGGCTGTCTTGATACCTATTTTTCATTCTGCATCTTTCACTATATGAATTGGTGTTTAGTTATGGCACAATGTTGGCTCTGGGTACCTCGGGTTCATAGAGAACCTACAAAGCAAATATATCAACACAACTAAAAGGGTCTAGCAAATGTAATAGTGCATTGCTTTTGTCACTCGGCCATGGTGGCAAAAAGTTACAGATGAAAACATTGTCACAAATGGCTGTTGTATTCTACTTGTTTTAAAATTTTTCTTAATTTCAACACCAAGTGCAGCAGGTGCAGGTAAGAGCGGTGAGGCTGAGTTGGGGGAAATCGACAGATGACCACGAGGATAAACTAAATAAATAATTAATTTTCCCTCGTCGTCTATTGAAATACGCCCCCACCCGGCTCCACTACTTTTACTTGCATGGCTGCTGCTGTTCTACTCTTAGGGGCCCATTAGAATGGCGGGCGGACTTTGTCCACCCGCTATTCCATCGTGGGAAGGGACCGCCCGCGTGGGGGGAATTAGGATGCGCCCGCCACAGTGGACATCCTGTATTTTTAACATTGCGGCGGGCGGTGCCGCAATGTCAAAAATACATGTTGTGCATTTCAAAGCACAACGTGACAGGCACTGTGCGGTGCCTGACACGTTGTCCTTTGAAATGCAGGTGGGTACCATAGGTACCCCCCATGTGCACCCCCACCCCTCCGGAGTCCTTGTAGCCCTCAACGGGCCCCCAAAGTAGACACCGCATGCCTTTCCGTGGCGGCATTGCCGTCATGGAAAGGCATTGAAACATGCCCATCCAAATATGGCTGGCGGTGTCTGAAAGACACCCCCACCATATAAACCCTTTTCCGCCCTGGTCGCAAGGTGACTGGGGTGGAAAAGCGGCGGATGGTCTTTCCATCCGTCGCGGACCCCCCAGCCATGCAGAATGTTGGCCATATGTTAGAAATATATAGCTTTCTTGGATCACCCATGTGTTTCACACTGGTTATCGCCACAAACTGGTAGTAGATTGGATGTACAAAAAATTGGAAAAATGGGCTACCGATTTGAAAAAGGCCACAACTATTGTAAAACATACGTTTTTTGATTCAGCTCTGCATGTTCTTGAAAGCTAGGAAGATGGTGGCTTTAGCACAGCAAACCATTTGTTTATGCCATTTTTATGAGAGAAAAACAGACACTTTTATCCAGAGGAATCTTTCCTATTTTTCCCCAAAACCTTCAGGTTTTGCTATATTTTGGGTATTTTCTTGCACCTCTCTAGGGAATCAACAAACCTTTAGAATCTCCATGATGTTAGAAAAAAGTCATACATTTGACATACCTTATATAGAAAAGATTCTATGGATGACTAAGCACAAACTACCCCAAATAGCCAGAAAGGAGCTTAGCACTTAGGGGATAGGCCCAGCAGCTAAGGGGTTAAAAGCAAACAAGTGCATAAACAACTCTACAACATAACATACTTGAGTAATTTTTTTTGAAACAGAAAGTTTATCACATAGTAAATGACATTCGCTGGTTGGATTGTCAAGGCAAGTAGTATTTGTCATTTAAGAGACTATTATCAAGAATCAACAGCCCTGGATTTTTTTTTGTAACTCTTTTTATTGGTAAGAAAAAACAAACAGACAAGGCCATAAAAACGATACAGTTGGATGTGTGTTCAGGAAGGAAGGAAAATGCATTACAATATAATATAGCAAATCATTAGTGCGAAGGGGGGGAGCAGGGGAGAAACCAGAGTCAAATAACATAGATGCTAAAACAATACTAGGAATGTCGGGTCAGGGAGAAAGAGGAACATCCGGAGTCTCTGTAAGGGGAGGAGTGCATATATCTCCTCGGTAGGAGTTCCATTGACCCCAAATCTTACCCCATTTCTTATGTCTGCCCCGCACCACATACACCGTCTTCTCCCTAAACATACACCAGTCCATGCTCTCCTTCCATGCCAAGACCGTGGGCGGCCTCTGGGAACCCCACAGCTGCGCAATGTCTCTCTTGGCGATCATGTTACCGAGGGTCGCCCACCGCGTCTGCGCCACATCATAGTCATTCGGGTCCCATACATTCAACAGACAACGCCTGGCTTCAGGCGACAGCGCGACACCCGTGACTTCCTGCATCACAGCATGCACTCGATTCCAGAACACAACCACCTCCGGACACTCCCAAATTATATGGAGGAAAGTACCAAGTAGACCACAACCACGCTTACATAAACCATCCACAGAATAACCCATGCGAATCAGGCGAGGGCCAGTGACATAAACACAATGTAGGATCTTAAGCTGGACGAGTCGGAGACGGGCCGGGATCGCGCCATCCTTAGGTGAGGATATCACCGACTCCCAGTCCTCGTCATCTAACTCTAGACCGTCCCTGGTCCAGACCTCTCTGAGTTTCGCCAGCAGGTCCGAGCGATCGTTAATTAATTTCTTGTATATCAAAGAAATAGTGCTGTCGGGTATGTAGCCATCGAGCACCCGATCTTCAAGAGGGGAGGATTCCGGGATGTCAACACTATCAGGGAAAACCGAACTCAGCGCATGGTGAATCTGCGCATACCGGAAGAACTCCCTATCACTCAGCTTATATTCTACCTTGAGCGCTTCAAAAGACTTAATCCTGCCCTTGACCCAGAGATCGCCCACCCTACAAATACCAATCATGTCCCACTTCTCAAATCCTTTCATCTTCCACAGGCTACCCAATCTGTCGGACGCATAGAGCGGAGTCGCCCGAGTCAGTCGATCCCTCCATCCCATTGCCGCATTCGCACAGTGCCACATTCGTACCGCTATCTTAGTGGGTCCCAAGAGTTTCCTTCCAGCAGATTTAGAGTAAAGCGCCCTGTTATAATCCCCACCCGGCAGCAGCCACTTATCCATCTCGAAAGCGGGATTTAATGCCGGACCATACATTCCATGATCGATCCCTCCCAGCTGAGAGGCCCAGTAATATCGCCTGATATCCGGAAGTGCGATACCGCCGTCGTACCAGGGAAGCGTTAGCTTGGGGAGAGCAATATGCGAATGCCCATCCCATATCAACCGCCTCTGCAAACTCTCCACCTCCTGGAAATAACTCACCGGAATTACATCAAGCGTATTCTGGAGCACGTATAAAAACCGCGGCAAAGACATCATTTTAAAAAGAGCTGCACGCCTGAGGGGGGATAGTGGTAACCTGCGGCAACCCACTACAACAGATCGCAACCGTTGAAGCGGAGGAAGCAGATTACGATCGTAGCGAACCGCGGGGTCCAGTGTTATAAAGACCCCCAGATAGTTAAATCCCACTTGCGTAACCTGGATGGGACATCCGCGCGGTGAAGGAGGGATGCCACCTGTGAGCACATATATGCAGGACTTGGTCCAATTAATCACAAGACCGGAGTTCCTTCCGAACGAGTTTAGCACATCAAACAATACATTCAGCGACTTTTGAGGCAACGTGAGGTACAACAAAATGTCATCTCCACAGAGCGAAATGTGATACTCAAATTCCGGGGTCCACTGAATACCCCTAATCGATGGCTCCCATCGCAACCAAGCAGCTAGAGGTTCCAAGGCAAGGGCAAAAAGAAGCGGAGACAACGGGCATCCCTGCCACGTACCCCTCCCGAGAACAAAGGGCTTAGAAACCCGACCATTCACCACAATCTGCGCCAATGGTTCCTCATACAAAAGTTTCACCCAGCCAATTAATCCAGGGCCAAAACCACACTTCGCAAGAGCAGCCCAAAGGTACGGCCATTCCACTGTGTCAAAGGCCATCGTAGCGTCCAAGGAAGCCAAGATGGCTCACGCAGAGTCGCCGCTCTCGCGAGAGCGCCATGTAAGCGCCTCAAGTTCAATGCTGTATTACGACGTGGAATGAACCCGGATTGATCCGGATGAATCAAGTCACTGATTACCTTTATCAAGCGATTTGCCAGCAACTTTGCGAGGATCTTAGGTTCTGCGTTCAAAAGCGAGATGGGCCTGTAGGACGCACAGCGATCCCGCGGCTTCCCTTCCTTATGAATCACCACAATGGTATAAAGGCACTGATCACGAGGAAGGGAGCCAATGTCTCGCGATTTTAGGAACATATCACGAAGATACGGCGCCATTTTGTCAGGACGCAGCTTGTAAAGCTCGATGAGAAGACCATTGGGGCCCATAGCCTTTCCGGAACGGACAGAGCGAACAGCGAGAGCCACCTCGTCAACCGAAAGTGCCGCATACATCAGTTACCTATCTGAATCCGATATACAAGTCAACGCAATGTCTCGTAAAAGCAGATGGTAGTCTTCCTCGGGTCTGTTGGACACTGGGGAATACACATCCCGAAAATGTTCAGCAAAGCACTCAATAATCTCAACAGGGTCATTTACTCGCACTCCATCAGGTCTCTCAATCACCGGAACCACACGACTGGCTCTCTCCTTTCTATCCAACCACGCAATCAGTTTCCCAGCCTTATCCCCCCACATCATACAGCCTCCCCTGCTGCTCTCTACTCATAACTTTAGCGGCGTCTGTTACCAACGCCCTATAATCAAGTTGTTTGAGGCTGAGGACATGAATCTTGTCACGAGTAACACCCATATCTAAATCACTTTCCAGCTCAGCAATCTTGGTCTCGAGGCGGACCACTGCCTCATTGTTGCTTTTCTTGGCACCAACAATTAACGATAGTGCCTGTCCACGGATAACCGTCTTGAATGCCTCCCACAATGAAACAGAAGAGGACACGGACCCCTCATTCTCAGCAAAGTACTGGTCTAGCTCGGCACGGGTTTTGGGGTTACGAAGATACCAGGGATTAATCGGGGCCACCCGTCCCTCAGCACCAATACTCGCGTCCATCTGAAGCCACAGAGGGGAGTGATCCGAGATACCCCAAGCCAAATGTCTAACTTCCCTAATTGACGAGGCCTGCGCCACCGGCATCAAGACATAGTCTAGTCTTGAGAGACTACCGTGAGCACCCGAGTGGAATGTGTATTGTGCCTCTCCCGGATGCATCAACCTCCAACAGTCTATCAATTCCAGCGTCTCCAGAAAGCCACTCAGACAAGACTGTGATCTCGGGAGTTCCCTGGAGGGATACGGATCTTCCCTACCGGAGACAACAGAGTTGAAATCCCCACCCATCACCAGGATAACATCCGGAAGCCCCAGAACTACCCGCTCCAAGTCAGCAAAGGTCGTGGTCTGCAGACCAGGTGGGACATATACAGAAAGCAGCGAGATGGTCCTCCCCTCCATCTACCAGAGAGGGCAGCATAACGCCCCCTATCGTCAAAAATTAATTCGTCTATCTCCAGGGGGAGAGAGCTCTTAACTAGAATACCCACCCCTCTAGAGCCGGAAGTCAACCCAGAATGTACGGCAAGACGATATCCTCGCCGATTCATAGCATAACAAGTGTTGCCAATCAAATGTGTTTCTTGTAATAACACTACATCAGGAGAGAGGTATCTCAACAGTTGCAACACTACTCCACGTGTTATCCTATCCCCCAACCCGTTAACATTCCAACACAGCAGTTTCAACCCCCTACCCCCCATCCCGGAAATGGATGCAAAACCCACCCCATAGCGAACACAGCACCCAGATCCAACAGTAAAACAATACGTTGCCTTGAGAGAAAACGAAACACACCAAAACTCCCCACCCACCCCCCAACAGAACCCCAGTGCAACCCCCCCACCCTGCACCCCTGCGTTAGACTCGAAAGTCACCCCAACTTGCCGTGTGCCTGTCGCCCTAACATTAAACTAGTCTACAAAAAGAAACCCAGAGGAGGAAAGAGTCCCACTTCCACTTTCTGCCATAAGTCACACAAATGTAAAAGTCATCGAACCACAGTCATATGTTGTGCGCAATGTTCGGAATCCGGAAACCACTTTTCATTCCTGCTCCGACAGGCCGCCTTCGGCTCCACCAGATTGTTCAGTGCGATTACGCCGCACAGGCAATGCATCAAGCCAGTCGCTCACCCTCTCAGGGCGGTCAAAGAAAAACATCCGATCTTCATATCATATTCAACACGCAACCGGGTAGGAAAAAGCATCGCATATTTCAAATCCATGTCCCTCAATCGACGCTTCACCCCCTGAAACCCCATCCTTTCCTTCTGGACAAACTGGGTGAAGTCCGGGTAGAAGCTCACCGTAGTGTTTTCGAACTTCATAGGGCCACCCGCACGCGAAGCCTGCAGGATAGCGTCTCTATCTCTAAAGTTAAAAATTCTAGCGATGATCGGCCGCGGAGGGGCACCCGGCTTCGGCTTCCCTCCCCGCACTCTGTGCGCACGTTCCACCGCAAAGAATTTACTCAGGCATTTAGGAGCAAGGTGATTTAGGATGAGATCTTCTACAAGTAGATCTGCAGCAGGTTCGTTGGAATTTTCAGGGACCCCAATGATACGTACATTGTTACGTCTAGCCCGACTCTCAAAATCCTCCAGCCGACAAGCAAAGAGATTGTTGGAGGATCGTAGGTTGCGAACCTCCGTCTGTAGGTCGGACACATCAGTCGTGAGGCTGGAGGCCTTCAAATCCAAGGATTCGACCTTCTCGTTGGTCTTTGACAAGTCCGTTCTAATTAAATTGACATTGATGGCCACGGTGTAAAGCTTAAGGGCGAGAGCCTCATATTGCTGGCCAATGGAAGTCTTCATACCAGCAATGGCGCCCATGACATCTTGCAGTGTTAAATCAGCCAACGCAGCAGGGTCTTCACTCGCCTCTTCCCGGGCCTTATTCACACCACCGGGGGACCCCTTGGGTTGGGTATAACGATTCATAACATTCGTTTGAGAAGCACCCCCCCGGTGAATGGTTTTGGTTTTCCGTTTCTTGCTATCGGGTGTGCTCGCCATTTTGGGCAGTGTGCCCCCAAGGGGCATTCGAGACCTGGTAAATATGGCTCCTCACGATTCACCCACCGGAGTCTCCGAAAGCAAAATTCAGCAGTTATATCGCAGCAATCATACACACGCTGCCTTCGGCACATGATGAATTCACGGGGTCTGGTTGCACCTCAGGTCACCAGAGCGGTCTCGAAACAGGATAATTCCAAAGACCCGAAAACGAAACTGAAAGTCAACTCGAGGCTGTGATCAGGACGCCGCCGGCCGTTGTTGTTGAACTACTGCAAGGGCACTTGAACAACTCAAGCCCCGGGTCACTCCATGGAGCAGGCCACAAAAGTTCAAAATGCCGTAGGTGCGGTTCCCGGAGTCCAAATCGAAATCTGAAAGCAGCTATTATATCAGCTGGGTTGCATCTTCAATAACCCGTCGTCGTATTCAGGATATGATTCAGGATAGATGCGGGAGGTGGCAAGGGTCTCGGGAGCCCTGTGCTCACGCGGCCATCTCGGATGCGCGCGAAGCTCCTCCCCTAGCCCTGGATTTTTTATGTGTTGTTTCTTGTTTTTTGCTGCATGTGAAGATTGAGGTATGCTTTTCCGGTGTGAATTCTTTGGAGTACTTGAGACTTTGTGATTTAAGGATTTATTCCAGGCAGATTGAACACGTTTGCATTCTTGTTTGCATAAAGGAAACAAAAAAGAGACTTTTTTGCGTGTGGGCTTGTTTGCTGTGGAGCTCATAATGTAATCTATTATAATGCAGTGAGGTAATATTTGTAAATACAATTTTTTTCTGAATAAGACTTGTATTGTTTTATCTGAAACAATGTTTGTTGAAAGTTCTGTGTTTGTTTGGGGTCAGTTGTTTTCAATTGGGCAGCTTTGTATTAATTTCAGGGCAGGTTCTGGTGGGACTCATTTAAATGACTTAAGACCTGGAACAGTAGGTAAGAGGTAAAACTGGAGAAGTGAATGGTGCATGTATTGGTTGTGTTGCCTATTATATGAAAATAATGATGCAGTATGATGAGATGGTATGTTGCTAATTAGTCCTGTTCAGGTCCCTAAACAGTCCAGTCGAGTTTTATATACATACACATAAATGCTGAACTGGGGATATAAAAAAAACGCAGTGGTGCTGTAGGTTCCGTGAATCCCAGTGCATCGGAATGGTCCTGGGAAAGCTTATAGATAGGGTTTCTAAATATTTGTTTAAACCATTTTAACCAATAAACACCAAGAAATTGAATATTTGCTTTTCAGTAGAAACCAGAAAATACTGCATTTTGCTGCATTTTACTTCTTTAGTACCATCTTTAATCAAAGCAGTAGAAGTGCAGGCTCTAAATCAAATCATGTTTAGGTCTGGCATTAATGAAGACCTTGTTCCTTCTAAAATATGAATAATATACTAATATAAAAGGGCTTTCAGCCACCTCTTTTCATCCATTGGTCTGTTGTTGTATCAGTCATAAGTTGCTTCCACCCACTATAGCATATAGCAAGGAGCAGTTGGTCAGCCTAATTAAACCCCTGGTTAACTTCCCTTTCAGTGACTGGATTTTGCTCTTTTACAAGAAGCACATCCACACAAAAGGTAGTTAGTTCCGTTGAGTGCCAGTGTTTTGGACGTTGTTTTGTAGTTGACAGCAGGTTCCCAGGTGAACTTAGAGCAGGGACTCAGTCGAGGGCAAGAAGCATCGCCATGGTGCCATCCTTCTTCACTGAGAGAGGAACAGAATTTTGCTTACTGAAAGTTCAGGTATCAAGATTGTGGAAACAAATATCCCTGTGCATATGTATGCTCCTAGAATTTATGCCCCCCTGTGAAGCTCTATACCTAACACTCCTGTTATTAGGTTTACCTGCCAATGGTCTGAAAAGGGTAGTTGTAGAAGCTCACACCCTCATCCTTCTGGACAAGGATCATACCATGAACATTTTCAACAACCACAAGCAGACACAGAAAAGGTTCTTTCCCCAGTTTTGCTGAAATTGAGCTGCCGCCAACAGTGCATACATTATCTCAGAAAATCTACAGGTTAGTGTATAAGTTAAAAATAGTGCAGCTTAGAAACATGAACAGACAGCTACTTCTTTGTCTATCCAAGTATGCGTTGCAGACAGTACAGTTTGTGTAAAATGGATGCATGCAAACATTCTGAGCCTACATACTTATGTAGGTCATATTGGTGATACACCTTGACAAAATCACCTGTACCCGCTACAGTTATGTACTTAATGAAATCATATTGAGCTGTGCACATTCTTTTCTCAAGATGAAGCATGCTCTACAACAGTGAATGCCAGATAGAAAATAAAGGTAAAGTGCCTCAGGCAACTCTCACACATACCTGGAAGTAGCACAGTCCTCTGCTGCTTTTAAATAAACAAAGGCTCACATGCTTGTTAAAAATCAATTCTTAGAGGTCCTTGTTCTGACTTTCAAATAAACACAAAATCCCAAAGGCATGGCCCTACAATGTAAAATAAACGGCATTCATGGTGAGAGCTGAAGAGACAAACAACCCATGGCATCCTGCAGGTCAAGCAGTTTCTTTCCTACCTCAGCTTCAGAGCAGCAGTTTTTGTTGTTACCAAAGATCATCTAGATAACATTCTGCATATCAATTCCTTAGCAGACATCTGTCCTAAGACCATGTAGAGCAGAAATGTGCCCGGATCACACAGTACTACCATATTTATTATCTCAGTCCTTTCTTAGTATTTAAGAGTATGGACAGGACACTTTGACACTTGTTGCAATTAACAGATCACCAAGCACCAAGGATATAGATAATTTGGGCAACAACCTTTACAATGCAACTTTTACAACGCACTACCATTACAACAAAACTTTTACAACGCAACATCCATTACATTGCATGCCATTACAACGCAACCATTACAACGCATGACACTGCAACGCATACCACTACAACGCATGTCATTACAATGCATACCATTACAACGCATAACATTACAACGCATAGTACCCTTACACTATCCAACACGTACCCTACTGTTGCATCACCTGGAGTTAGAATAGTACTTTTTTATCCCTACGCTATCCAACGCTTTCCCTACTGTTGCACTCTTTGGAGTGGGAATTGTAATTTTTACCCCTACGCTATCCAACGCTTTCCCTACTGTTGCACTCTTTGGAATGGGAATAGTAATTTTTACCGTTACGCTATCCAACACTTTCCCTACTGTTGCACTTGCTGGAGTTGGAATAGTAATTTTTACCCCTACGGGATACAACGCTTTCCCTACTGTTGCACTCGCTGGAGTGGGAATAGGAATTTTTACCCCTACGCTATCCAACGCTTTCCCTACTGTTGCACTCTTTGGAGTGGGAATAGTAATTTTTACCCATACACTATCCAACGCTTTCCCTACTGTTGCACTTGCTGGAGTGGGAATAGTAATTTTTACCCCTACGCTATCCAACGCTTTCTCCATTCTGTTGCACTCGTTGGAGTTGGAATAGTAAATTTTACCCCTACGGTATCCAACGCTTTCCCTAATGTTGCACTCTTTGGAGTGGGAATAGTAAGTTTTACCCCTACGCTATCCAACGCTTTCCCTACTGTTGCACTCTTTGGAGTGGGAATAGTAATTTTTACCCCTACGCTATCCAACGCTTTCCCTACTGTTGCACTCCCTGGAGTGGGACTAGTAATTTTTACCCCTACGCTATCCAATGCTTTCCCTACTGTTGCACTCACTGGAGTGGGAATAGTAAATTTAAACCTCTCGCTATCCTACGGAATAATATGTGGGGCCCATACCCCAGAACTTTGGATGATTCCTGGAATTCAAGATGACCCTTTGCCAAGGAGAAGAGCTGGAGAAACTGAGAAAAAGTGCTGCCCTTGCTGTGTGTCTGGGGTTGGCCTGGAGCTGCTGTTTCTGCCAAGGAAAGGAGAAAGACTTTGCTGTGTGCTGGTTCCCCTGCTTTAAGAAGATCTCCTTCTGCTCTGAAGTCTCAGGAACACAAAGACTTCAACCCCAGCTCCCCTGAACTCTGCTGTTGTGAGTTCTGACCTGTATAGAGGTGCCTGTGTGCGTTTTGGGCCACTGGAGGGTGTTGCTGCTGTTTGGGAGCTGGAAGAAAGAAGAAACATGAAGAACTGCTAAAATAGACGCAACGCTCTTCTTGCGGCAGTTGTCTTGCTGCATCTCCAAGGCGCAAGAAGTATTTCCACGCATTGCCGCTGCGAAAACTGTCACAGGGACTGTCGCCGCTGCAAGAACCGACGCATCTAGGGATCACGGTTGAAGAGGACCGACGCAGCACAGTGCACGCTGCCGCATCGATTGGCGACGCATCCCGGAGATCAACGCACCGTACCTGTGCGGCACGCTTTCCCGACGCATCACCTGTGAACCGTAACCAGCACAAAGAATCAATGCATCACTCCCCATACAGACTGGATTTGACGCAACCCTTCCTCTGCGTGCAGCGGGACTGTCACATCGCCTCCTCAGGAGCCTGTCTCAGAAGTGTCGCATCTCTTTGTTTCCGACGCTGCGGCTGTTTGGCTTGGAGAACTTTGACGCACCTACAGGTACTTTGGTGAAAAGTCGCGCATCCATAGTGTTCTGTGGTACAAGTTCATGAAACCTTTTGAAAGTCATATTTTTAACTGTGTATGTTGGATTTTTGTCGTTTTAGTCTTGTTTAGTTTAGATAAATATATTTTATTTCTCCAAACTGGTGTGGTGTCCTTTTAATGTGTTTTCCCTGTGTTACTGTGAGAGTTGGTACAAATACTTTACACATTGCCTTTGGGATAAGCCTGTCTGCTTGTGCCAAGCTACAGAGGGGTTGAGCAGGGGTTATCTAAAGTGTGTATCCCCCTTACCCTGACTAGAAGCAATGGTCCCTATCTAGACAAGGTACCTACCTCTGCCAACTAGAGACCCCCATTTCTAACAGACAGTCACCTAGGGCATCAACCAACGTTCTTTCACTTTTTAAAACATCCCAGTGTCCGATAAAACTTTTCTTAACTTCATGTGCGAAGATGTTATAAGTAGTGATGAAAAAAATATTTGTATCATCAGAACTTTCTACTTGTACTTCTGGTTTAAATGCAGTTTCCCGATCCATTTTAACTGCTCTGTTGAAGACATTATCTTTGTAAGAACTTTTGTAGCCCGCTCTAAAAACCTTCCAGACATTCTTTCCCATTCCTCAAAAAAATCACCCTCGGTACTACAATTTCTACGGGCCCATAGAAATTCCGCGTAAGAGATGCTTTTTTATCAGACTTGTAGGGTGACAGCTATTAGTATACAGGAGGGTATTCCCTGCTGTTTTCTTCCAGAATAGTTCAGATGTCAGTTTGCTGTTTACAACCTTAATCTGTAAATCCAGGAACTCAATCTCTCTATCACTGATATGACCCTCAAATTTCAAATTGAATTCATTATTGTTAAGACTCTCAATGAAATCTACTCCCTGTTTTTGGCTACCTTTCCATATAATAAAAAGATCATCTATAAAGCTGACCCACATTCTCACATAGTTGCATATTGACCAAAGCTCTTGCCTCAGCGCCACTTCATTTCCTTGTGAATATATTTGTAGCAGGGGCAGAAGAAGCAGTCCTTTTCCGCCCAACGAGAGGTTAATAACCTCCTTACTGCTTTCTCTTCGTGCCGAGCAGGCGGGCCTGAGTAAATCCGATACCTCGGAGTCTGTAATTGCCGTAGCAGTGTGCCAAAAAATTACCCAGGCCAACTTGATGTGCGGGGGCCCCTGTAACGCGCTCTTGGCTAGCGCGAAAAATATCACAGCAATCTCTTCACAAAAAGAGCAGAAGCCACATCGGGGGACGGCTGGAGAACACCTTTATTTCAATCTTGCACAGGCGTATGCATTTCGGCCATTACAGCCTTCATCAGCGCCCTCAATAATTCAGGTGACTTTACCCTTCCAATCACATTAAATAATGTCCTGCCCCATGCTGGTTGGACATGGGAGGCCCCACCCATGATGAAATCGCTCACCGTAAGAGAGCTCACGTCGTCTTAGTGCACTCCAAGTCCCATAATGCACAGCAAATTCAGGTAGGTGATATATATATATAATAAAAAAAATAATAAGTTACAATAATTATTTATAAATTTTAAGTTTATTTGAGTATTTTAAGTATGTTTAAATTAATTATATTTATTATTATAGTACTTTAAAATTACTTTTAAGATATTTTAAAAAATCGATATTTTGACTGTCTATATTTTTTCCTATCGATATTTTGGAGTCGATATTTTGGTACTTACCTGTTTGTAGATAGGAAGTCGATATTCTGGCATTCTATATTTTTACCTCGATATTTTGGTAAGTCGATATTTTGACTGTCGATATTATGTCAGTGATCCGTGTATTGGAATGGTAAATTGCTGCTAAGAGATCATGTACTTTTAGTAGTCTGTTTCTAAATTGAATTTGTTTTTTAACATTCACATAGCACTTTATTCACATAGCACTGTAGATATTAATATGGACTGTCGGGTGTTTGTAATATTTATGTGTTTGTTTCATTTAGGTGCCTAAGATATACTCCCTTGAAAATGAATCTCTGCTATTGTAAGGTGGACATCATAAAAAAATCAATTGTCAGCAAATCACAAAAACATTTTGGACATTGCTTGACATATTATTATGTGTATTCATGATTATATTTTATAAGTAATTCATTGTATAAGTAGGTATGGGTGGATACAGAGGATATTAAGGTATTGTTAAGTAAACATTGGATTGCTTAAAGTCTTTATGAATATGAGAGACAATTACAGTTGTATAGGAAGTATTGTTTAACCATCTGATTATTGTCACTCTGACTGTTATTTGATTTTCTGCAGTATGCCCACTTGGGCTTAATTGACTATTCGCAATCCTGATCCTCCCCTTGTGTAATGATGATGTCCACTTTCAAATTTGAAGTCTCTCTTATCAATTATTGGTTGACATTTTTGGAGATTGTAGCACATATGCATTTTATATTCTTGGGACAAGAAGTAATACTACCGGGAATGTGGCAATAACAATTTTCATGAGATGATTAATTTTATCATGCATATGTTGGGTATGACTTTTGTGACATAACAGTATAGGTTGCAACCTAAATACAGTACAGCATTATAACTTTTAAGCTGTATATCACAGTATCTGTCTGTATTTGATTATGGATTCATGTTGGATTTGTTGCCCTTTATACAGAAATATAGAATTTTGCATGATAATCTCTATAAAAATAATTTTTTATTGATTTGTGCCTACAGTCTTAAGTTTGTGAACTACAGATATATGTTTTGGTATGAGGTTTTCTTGCTAAATATCTTGCATATTACAAAATGGCCGCCAGTTGCCAGCTTAACATTCATGAAAGTCCTTCTTTTATATCACTGTTTTAATGTCTTATTTAAACCAAGCTACCAACCGTGATTAAGGCGTGTAGAAGCCGAAACACGTTGGGTAGGCTGGCTATGAATAATTCACTCTGGAGCCACATTTGAGGTGTACTTCATCATGTCTGGAGGGAGCGCGGGCCATGCAGAGTGTCTGCTGTTGGTGAACATTTAAGTATTACCGATGTATGATGGATGCAGGAGGGTGTACAGGTAGCTTGGGGAAGAGTAGCCCATACAGGGCACAATTGTGGAACTTGCCTTGTCATGCAGGACACTGCTTGGTGATGGCACTGGACCCGACTTCATGTATTATGACAAAACAGTGCAAACAGTGTAATATGGGCGCAGTTGTCCATAGAAGTTTCTCTTCCAGGTTTACAAGGCCCATACAGGGCTAGATTGAGTAAAACGTTCACTGCGAATTTATATGA
Source organism: Lissotriton helveticus (assembly GCF_964261635.1). NCBI lineage: Eukaryota > Metazoa > Chordata > Amphibia > Caudata > Salamandridae > Lissotriton > Lissotriton helveticus. Next base: position 1,865,222,126 of record NC_136067.1, read on the forward strand.
ATATTTATATTCGTATTTAATATTGTACTAAATAAGTGATCACAGTTGCAACACAAATTGAATTCTATTATTGAAGATGAATTTCGTTCATGATGTAAATGGATCAGTTTTATGGTACTGAAGACCACACCAAGATGGCGCTGATAGTTTCCTTGCACAAGTCCTTCTTTGATTATCATAATGAAATGTCAAATAGTGACCGTTTCCGGCACCCCTGATACTGACGACGGCGCCTGCCGAAACACGTCTGTTTGTGTTTGCTGCCCAGTTCAATAAATAATCATCTGAACTCGCCCCGCGAATGCATCAATTTGTGTGTAAAGTTGGGCACAAATCACGGAGCATTGATTTAGGCACGAGCACACCCCTGTGCCCTAGTGGCTCCCACTTGCGAGTGCATGGATTAAGGTGTGAAAAGGAGATTTGAAATATATATGTATATATATATTGTTTATCATGATCTTCAATAGAAACTCTGAGGCAATCCATAAAATTCTAGCAGATAATTGGGAGATCCTTAAGACTGACCCCACTGTGGGCCCCACCATAAGTGAAAGACCAATGATCACATACAGAAAGGGAAGAAGCCTCAGGGACACCCTAGTACACGGGGACATTACAGAACCCTGGACGGTAAACACACACAATCTCAAAGGTTTCTTCCCATGCGGGCACTGCAGAGCCTGCAGGTCCAGCCACATGGTTAAGGAATTCAAAGTACCAGGTTTGAACAAGTACAGAAGCAACACTCAGTTTCTGACCGACCTGCAGCTCCAGTTTTGTCATATACATTCTGGAATGCCCCTGTAAAATGAAGTATGTGGGCAGCACGACCTTGATGGTCAAAAAGAGGATTTTAGAACACCTCAGGGCCATCACCAACAGGTACCTGCATTGCCCTATAGCTAGGCACTTCCAGGAACACCACCAATCCAACAAATCCCTCTTACGCTTCTTTGCCATTGGGCAGATAAACATGGGTCCTAGAGGCGGCAATAGTGAATTAGCACTGCGAAAAAAAGAATCCAAGTGGATACTTGAGCTAGAAACCAAATTCCCTGGGGGCCAAAACTTGGATGAAGAGCTAGCAACACACTTACATGATGACTGCGATGCCCCTTAAATGTACTGAGTGGCATGTCATTTCTTCCTTCTTTCTGTTCCAGGAACAGTCAACACATGTTTTTAACAAAATTATGTACATATTATATTCACATCTGGTGTGGTCATTAACATAAGGTTTATGTTTTCTTTTCACAGGAGAAAAGGAAGGGACCCACCGTACTCCGACGGACACTTAACAGGCTCCCTACCCTTTTCTTCCCCGGGCTCAGGTATGCACTTTGGTTAAGGTAAGAAATTTTTATTCACTTTCTTTACACATTCTTCAGAATCTTCCAAGTGTTCCACTTACACACGGTATTCATGTTGGTAACCTGGATTTCTTCCCTTTACCCCATACCATATCGCGAGTTGCAATAATCATAGGCCATTGGAGTTGGTGTTTGGCTGACGGGTATTGTTTAGACCTACACATGCACAGCATGTCCTTTCTGTTGGACACGGCCCCCCCGACACAACCTCTGCCACTTGGCAAACAGGTATTGCATCTGCGTGCGGTGGGAGGCCGGTCTATGCTGAGAACCCGTCACATGCCTGTATGGGCACTTTGACACTCACATTTCCTGTGCCCTGCACTTCCCGAGGTCAGCGGCAAGCACAGGGTTTCCACATGGAACATTGTGAACATGAATTATTACATTTGCTTGACATATATGCATTTATCATTATGTTTCAATTCAATCCGAGGCTGAGCATAGATGGGCCATCTACGTTGGATAATCACAATTTTGTGCTCATATACAGCATTCAAATCTTTAAATCCAAATCCGTGGTTCAGCAGGCTTGTGCCACTACACCGGTGTGAATGTCTTCTTGCATATAGTATATAATTCAAATTGAAATAGTGAATACACGTTATAAGATGGCAGCCACTTTTGCATTGCCATTTTTAACTGATTTGAGAAACAGCCCTGTCTCTATGTTAACTTCTTCTATGTAATGCATGTTCATGTGATCAGGACAGTGTTACTGTCAAAACGTGTTGTAACTGAGAAATAAAGTTTTTTGCGCAAGCAGAATATCATTTTGAATGTACATTTCACAGAAATTTTATTAGATGTATATATATATATATATATATATATATATCAAAGCTCGAAGGTGTCCACCTTTGAGTAGCACGCGAACAGCAGTCTTTAGAGCTAGCTGCACCCACGTTCCCTTTGGCGCCTTCCCAAGTGTTCTTTCCTCATAAGATGTCCACCCAGGTGTGGCATTCGTGCAGTAGCTTCCTATAACTTGTGCCTTTGCGGACCAAGCGAGCTATGGGACCTGCAAGGCCGATTTGATTATCAAGCGCGAGGGAAAAGGCTTATGAGGGCTAATGAGGGCGGAGAGGAGAAAGCAGAAACAAACAAAGGGCACAAGACATATATATATATATATATATATATATATATATATATATATATATATATATATGTCTTGTGCCCTTTGTTTGTTTCTGCTTTCACCAAGCGAGCTATGGGACCTGCAAGGCCGATTTGATTATCAAGCGCGAGGGAAAAGGCTTATGAGGGCTAATGAGGGCGGAGAGGAGAAAGCAGAAACAAACAAGGGGCACAAGACATATATATATATATATATATATATATATATATATATATATATATATATATATATATATATATATATATGTCTTGTGCCCTTTGACAAAGGGCACAATACATATATATATGTATATATATATATTACCTACTGGCGGTCGCCAGTAGGTATATATAGTTAGGATTTTTTCCCTATGGGATTTTTGAAAATTCTATGTCTAATAACTTTGGCGTTTGTGGACGGAATTGGCTGAAATTTTCTGGAAAATGGAACATTTTGTTTCTGAGCAGCCCTTGGAAATTTGGGGGGGTTTCGTCAAGGGGGGGCCGAGAAAAAAGGGGGGTCCCAAAACGTGTTTTTAACATTGAGTTTTCCATAGGGCGGTTGGCCTCACTTTTAGCCCGAACGGCTGAATGGATTTGCATGAAACTTGGCAAAATTGTAGGGACTGGTAGCCCAATGTGCCTTTTCTAGGTCTCAATATTTGTGCTCCAGTGGATTTTGAGAAATTAACGTTTAAAAAAAGATATATATCTGTAAGCGCGCTCTGGGCAGCGCTCCGGTCCGCGGACCTTAAGCGTACCGGAACTTCGCGTAGCTAAGCTGATTGGCTCTCCGGTGTCTGTCAACATTCTAAACAGTCCGGAGCGGCCGCCATCTTGTCTCTCGGTAGGATTGAGAGACAAGAGGAGGCCAAAACAAAGGCGAAAATGACCATAAGGGGGCATACTAGATCCTCCCTGACCCTCTAGGTTTAATGTGGAGGTTTTAAAAGGGCCCCGCGGGGCAAAAAAAACAAACAAAATTTTTTGGTTTTTTTTGCGTGGGGAGCGCCCGGTCCGCGAACCGGGAAGCGTTCTGGGCAGCGTACTGCAATGAAAAATGAATGATAGACTTTTCAAATGCTGTATGTTAATTGATTGTTGTTTTTGTTGAATATTTTTTATTTTCTTTATTTTTTAAGCACTTTTTTTATTGTGATTGTGTTTCATAATTTATTAAACTTTCTAACATTTCATTGTCAGAAATTTCATAATTATCATTGAATATACATTGTAGTCTCTGAGGGTGTAAAATGTCCTCATTTTCAAGGAGGTTATCTACTGCTTGTACACATTGCAGTAGTTCTTTGTCTAAAGTTTCATCGAAAAATTCAATATCATTTTCATCATTGATTTCTTGGCTGCTCTCTTGCAGGACAATTTGAAATTCAACTTTCTGTTCGCCTTCCATTTTGCCTGAAATTTAGATTAAAAAAATATATATTAGTAGAGATAGGGCACTGTTGGGATTAATTTTGGGCAGTGTATAGTATCAGAGTGGAAGTAGGAATATAAAAAAGTGTATGTGATTTAACGTAAGTAAATTCATAATTATACAAGAGAAGCCTAACTCCATCCATAACTATAACAGAGAAGTCTATCTAAATCTATAACTACTACAGAGGGATAGTATATAACTATCAGAAAAAGTTTACCATATTAACTTATAGTGCACAATATACTTCAGTTTTAAAAATAAAAACTTACCTTTAGATAGAAGTTGAAGGAATTAGTGAAAATCCTATTGAAATGTACACCAAGAAGTAGTAGTCAAAATGGCTGTGTTTTCTTCTCTTCCTTTATATATATTCAGGTATATAACCAATCAAATGTCAGGTAAAAAAAGTAGAAAATGAAAGTAACATTTTAATTGGTTGTCAATTCCAACACTTCAGATGTGTTTTGTGAAGTAATTTACCTCACGGTATTTAGAGAGGTCTACAGGCTAAATGGCTAAATGGAATTCCAATCAAATTTGTGAAAATGGTAGGGATTGGTATGTAGTATGAGCTAGTCTATATTTGGTGAAATTGTCTCCAGTGGCTTTTCTGTGAACTACTTTCCCACCTTTTTTGATGGTGCGCTTCCCAGGGAGCGACCCGGTACGCGAACCGTTGAGCGCCCCGGTTCGCGAACCTTAAGCGTAACGGGAGTCCACCATTTTGTGTTTCGGTCGAATTAAGATACAAGATGGAGGGCAAATAATGTTCAGAATGGGTAGAAGGGGGCACGGTAGACTTATCTTGACCCCCTAGGTTTTGTGAGGGTGGCTGAGGAGGCCCATATGTGCGAAAAAAAAACATTTTTTTAAAAAATTTCGCGAGGTTAGCTCCCGGTTCGCGTACCGGGTAGCGCCCCAGGGAGCGTACTTTGTTGAAAATTAGTGAAAAATGTTAGAGTAAAATAATAATTGTGAGTGATCAGATGTAGGGTAGCTCTGAGAAGAGCTTTTGGGTTTATGGTACATTTAGGTACTTATAAGTAGGTACCAATGCACATTCTTAAATTCAGAGTGAAAATTCTGTTGCCCTCATCTGAGAAGTGAACTCCATCTCCTCTGTAGATATCTTGCATGTAGTAACCCAAGTTATTGTTGTACAGGGAGCCCATTCCATGGTCTCTCATGTAAGCTGAAACAGATTTGTTTACATGCTTCCTCGACTTCTCAATTTGTGGACAAAATTGGTTTGACCACCTCCATTTCTGTCTTTGGCATATATTTGAATATACCAAGGCAGTCTGAGGAAAAAGTGCCATTAATTGCTCAAAGGTTTCCTTTAAAAGCATTTCCAGACCTACACCAGTCAAAGTGCCCAAGTCATTACCTCCACAGTGCACAATTAACAGGTCAGGTTTGGGCAAATGCATAAAGGTTTTCACCAATGGTATCAATTGGTGACATTTTAATCCTCTGTGGCCAAACCACTTAATTTCCACATCTTGTAAATTGAGGCTAGGTAAATTCCTGTTTTCAGTGTACCTTTGAGCCCAGTGAATATAACTATGTCCAACAATCCAGACAGAAAACATGGTGAGAGAAGGTTCTCCTGCAGTCAGATGAAGTGTGGCAATGAAATGGCAGTTGAAAAAATGAGAGTTTAAAATGAAAAAAACTGTGGAGTTTCTGTGTTCATGAAGCAGTAACAGTGATTGGTGGATTTTGATTGCTGAAAACAGAAAGTTAGGGTGCACGGATGAGTTATTTGAAAGATGTATTTTGAATGGTCAATAAAAAATCATTAAATGAAAGAATGCACTGGATATGCAGGTGCACTGAGAGTTCAGAGTTCAATTGCAACATTGTTGTGTGAACTTGCAAACACCAGAAGTCTTCCAAGAGGTGGTTGCTATGCAGAAAAGGCATGAAATGGCAGAGGGGGGAAGGGTTTTCATTTGAAAAAAAGTGAGGGAAGAGTTTTGATTGGGTGACATGAGAGATATGTGTGAAGAATTACAGCATTTCTGTGCTTTTGATAGCTGCAGACTATGGAGTGCATACCTTTTGCTCTGCTGAAGACAAATTGGTGTGTTTCTGAGACTGTTTTCAAACTCAAAGTATTTGCTAAGGTGAGAAAATATTTCTTTAATTTAGATAGAGAATAGTGTGCTTTAAGGAGAAAATTATGAATTATGTGGCGCAAATTGCTTGTAAATATGCTCCCACCTGTGCAAGGAAAATTTAGATTTTTAATGTTTGTGTTACATAGCCATGTTAAAAGTGATATAAACATGCTGCAAAGGCAATTAAAAAACGCTTTTATGTGTCTTAAGGACATTTTAAGTAATTTTCCCATGTGCAGTGTTTTGAAATTATGATTTGAAAATCGTTTTTGGGGAAAAGGAATTGTTTTTAAATTTATGACAAGGACATAATGGTGTATGCTTCTTTATAAGGCAATTGACTGTCCCTGATGTTATTTTTCCCATTTTAATGTAAGACCTTTCTCTGTGGCGCAAATTGCTTGTAAATATGCTCCCACCTGTGCATGGCAAATTTAGATTTTAAATGTTTGTGTTACATAGCCATGTTAAAAGTGACCCAACCATGCTGGAAAGGCAATAAAAAAACACTTTCATGTGTCTTAAGGACATTTTAAGTAATTTCCCTGTGGGCAGTGTTTTCAAATTATGAATTGAAAATCGTTTTTGAGGTAAAGGAATGTTGTTAAAATTTATGTGCGCCATATGCCCCCAAATTTCTTTTTCAGGGGTGCGGCAGGGTGTTATTGAGACACCCCTACACCTTTGGAAAAATTCCTAATTTGCGATGAGCTAATTGCTAATTGCAAATTGCACCTTCTTTCATATGGGCATCCTGGCGCATGGAAATGAATGGGTAAATTGAAATTAGCAATTTGCTCATCGCAAATTTGGAATGGTAAAGAATCGCTATTTATTCCTTAAAATTCGCTATTTTGGAAATGCAAAATAGTTATATGATACATATGGCGGTTGATGTCTAACAAGATAAGAAGCTTAGGGATAGATTTATGATGACTGGCGCAATGAAGTGGACATCACTTACTTCATTGGTAGAGCTTTACATGTATTATGTCCTCTGTATTCTTCATCAAGCGTAACTTTAATCTGCAATCCTGAGTAGGCCTCACCTTAAACAAACCTCTGGATAGGCCACATCTTATCGTCATCCTGAATTAATCATTTAAAATGCTAGGGACATATTTATGATAGGTGTATGCCTCTTTTGCGCCACTTACAAAACACTGTCCATGGGGAAATGACTTAAAATGTCCTTAAGACACATGAATGTGTTTTTTTAAAGCGTTTGCAATTTTTTTGGGTCACTTTTAACATGGCTATGTGACTCAAACAGTCAAAATCTAAATTCACCATGCACAGGTGGGAGCATATTTACAAGGAATGTGCTCCATGGGGAAAGGTCTTATAATGTAATATGGGAAAAATGACATCAGAGACACTGAAATGCCTTATAGAGAAGCATACACCATTATGTCCTTGTCATAAATTTGCAAACCATTACTTTTCCCCAAAAACGATTTTCAAATCATAATTTGAAAACACTGCACATGTGGAAATGACTTAAAATGTCCTTAATTCAAAATTTGCTATTCCTTATTTTGCGATTGCACTGAAGGATTTGCAAATTTTGCGATTTCTTAAATGCAATGTATCAAACAAAAAATATGTAAAAAAATGACATTAAGGATTTGGAAACTACCACCAACTTCTAGTTGGTGGTAATTTGTGAATTCTTTTCAAAAAGCTTTTTTTCCAAAAAACAAAAGGTGCCATATGACGCCCATACATGCCCTTAGGGCATGTATGTGCGCCATATGCCCCCAAATTTCTTTTTCAGGGGGTGCAGCAGGGTGTTCTTGAGACACCCCTGCACCCTTGGAAAAATTCCTATTTTGTGATGAGCTAATTGCTAATCGCAAATTGCACCTTCATTCCTATGAGCCTCCTAGCCCATGGAAATGAATGGGTAATTTGCAATTAGCAAATTGCTCATTGCAAATTAGGAATGGTAAAGAATTTCTATTTATTCCTTAAAATTCGCTATTTAGGAAATGCAAAATAGTTTGATGGTACATATGGTGGTTCATCTGTAACAAGATAAGAAGCTTAGGGATACATTTATGATGACTGGCGAAATAAAGTGCAAATCACTTACTTCATTGGTAGGCCTTTACATGTATTATCTCTTCTGTATTCTTCATCAAGCGTAACTTTAATCTGCAATCCTGAGTAGGCCTCACCTTAAACAAACCTCTGGATAGGCCACACCTTATCGTCATCATGAATTAATCATTTAAAATGCTAGGGACAGATTTATGATAGGTGTATGCCTCTTTTGCGCCACTGTGCGTCACTTTTATGATGCAGCGGCGGTGCAAAAGATTTGCTATGAGGCGACAAAATTACAAATTGATGCTTTTAGGCAGATATGTCATGGTGTAAAAAAAACGTACCACATGAAACCGATGCAGCAGTGATGCAAAAGATGCACCATGTTGCAAGACAGGCCTCACTTGGGGCCATATGTATCAAGCTAATTAGCATTCACAAAGATCAAAATTCTGCGAATTTCGGCCTTTGCGAATGCTAATTAGACAAATGGTATATATCAAACAAGTTTGATGCAAAATAAGGAATAGCAAAATTTGCTATTCCTTATTTTGCGATTGCACTGAAGGATTTGCAAATTTTGCGATTACTTAAATGCAATGTATCAAACAAAAAATATGTAAAAAAATGACATTAAGGATTTGGAAACTACCACCAACTTCTAGTTGGTGGTAATTTGTGAATTCTTTTCAAAAAGCTTTTTTTCCAAAAAACAAAAGGTGCCATATGACGCCCATACATGCCCTTAGGGCATGTATGTGCGCCATATGCCCCCAAATTTCTTTTTCAGGGGGTGCAGCAGGGTGTTCTTGAGACACCCCTGCACCCTTGGAAAAATTCCTAATTTGTGATGAGCAAATTGCTAATCGCAAATTAAACCTTCATTCCTATGAGGCTCCTAGCCCATGGAAATGAATGGGTAACTTGCAATTAGCAATTTGCTCATTGCAAATTAGGAATGGTAAAGAATTGCTATTTATTCCTTAAAATTCGCTATTTAGGAAATGCAAAATAGTTTGATGGTACATATGGCGGTTCATCTGTAACAAGATAAGAAGATTAGGGATAGATTTATGATGACTGGTGCATCACCAGGGATGTGTCAGTCATCCTGTGCCGCTGTTCCGCCACCCATGGTGTGCTGCATTTACAATGCGGGGCATCATGGGGCAAAAATGGCACAGATGCGTGATGTATCTGTGATGTAAAGGTAGTGATTGCTGGAGTTGTATCGCAAGTGCGATGCAGCTCAAGCAAGGCTCAGGGGTGCCCCATCTCCACAATGTTGCGTCAAGACCTATGCCTGCTTAAAGCAGGCGCAGGGTTTTGACGCAGTTTTCTCCTATCTGATTGTAAATACGGCACACCATGGGTGCCAGAGCAGCGGTGCACGTTAACTGGTGCATGCCTGGGGATGTGCCATTTAACATAAATCTGCCCCTTTACATTTAAGTATGTGCAGGACACACAGAGTCGGTGAGGCTTATCCAAGGTTAAGAAGAGATGAGTCCTGTTCACTGAAAAATTAGACATAGTCTTCACCTGATCAGCATTGCTGGACATGGCTAAATAATAGCTGCAAAATATTACTCTTGTTAAACAATTTTACTATTATAATCTCTGAGATTTGTCTCTTACTCTGCAACATCTCATTGTTGTTATCTTTCTTTAAAGATAAAGACAACATCAACATGAGTGACAATCTGCAATCAGTTGATTTTGACCTCATCATTGAACTTGTAATTGAAACATCAGTGGATGTTGATCCATTGGATGATTTAAATCCTGAGGATGAAGAAGAGCGTGATGAGGATGCAGATTTGTCCGAATTATATGACATAGGGTGGGAAGCTGACCTGCTTGAGCCTATGGAAATATAAACATTTATTTTTAAAATGTATAATTAATAAAAAGTAAAAATGTAAACCGTTTAATTTAAAAATAAAGACACCTTCAAAAACAGGTTATGTGTAGTGTCTTCAATAAAATATTAAAATATGCTCATAAAATTAGATCAGATTCACATATAAAATAGCACAGGTAACATAAATATAAATGTCATTTCTTTTCTGCTATTTCTGTATTGTAAATTTGCCAAGGACTAAAAAATCTTCTATTTAAAATGTCAAGTAGTGTGTTAAGTTTTTGATCATTGTTATTGATTTACTGTTTGGTAATAGTGGTTAATAACATTTTTTATTATATTTTACCACAGATTCAACTGCAGATCATTTCAAGATTTCACCATGCCAACAATAGAAAGACAGAGAAAGGCTGCAAAACGTCAAAGACAGCAGGTGAAACAAAATAAGCAGCAGTCCTCTAACAAAAAGATTTGTCAAGTCACGAAGAAAGCACCGGGTAAGAGCACAAAATATTCATAAGAAATATGTGTAGTAAAAAAAATATTACTACAGAAAATGTTTCAGTCCATAAAAAGATAAGCAAATCAAATGGAAAGGAAAGGCCAATCAAAAATGTTACTGCTAGAGCAAGAGATAACTCTGTGCATGATAGTAGAAGGAAACAACAGTTTAGGGACATTCGTAAACGAATGTTCCGCAACAGGATAATTGGCAATTTGTTAAAAAATATTAAGAAAGGTCAACAGAAACTGGTTTTTTATAAGAGAAAAAAAAAAGTTGAGAAAGTTATTGATCAGGCATTTGAAATTAAACGTAAGTTATTTATTTTGATAATCAATAGAATTAGGAAGCTAAACAAGGCAATTTATGATTTCAAAAGAAATAGTAGATGGAAGAGAATAGTTAATCGTAGTAATTTTTGTGAAGTTTTTTCTGGAGAATGGATGCATAGTTCAAGCTGTGAGGCATTTTTTAATGAGGAGAGTTATTTCCAGGATAATGATTTGGTGCATGCAGTTGACACCAGTGGTCGTGCTTATGAAGTGAAAGATGGTTGTCCAGTTGAAAAAGAAAAACTTGTGACAACAGAGGCAGAAGAGGTGTTAGGTAATGAGGTTTTAGGAAGACGTGCTAAGGGTCCTGTGTACACCTGGAAGTGTAGTAGTATTTGCAGTGTGCGACAGGATTCCATCAATTTGCTTTGTGATTTTGTACGGTCATTTAATAAGAAAAGTTTGAAGCAGAAAATGAAGTTGTTATAAGAATTAGATCCTTGCAGAGTGAGAGAAGTGACAGGTTTGCATGGTCATTCACTGGCTTGTCTTTCCAGGAGAGTATGCCAGAGTGTTTTTCATCATTTCAGGATGCTAGCAGTGCATCATAATAAAGTGAGGAAATTAGTTAGAATGTTGTATTATGCTAAGAGTCCAGCAATTATGCTTAAACAATTATGCGCTGCTCTTTTGCATGGTTCTGAAATAGATGTGAAGAACATATGTGAAGAAATTGAGTTTTGTTACTTTGGAAGTAAAGAGGAGAATGTTGAAATTGACCCAGAAGAAGAGGGTAATGTGGAAGATAGTGTACAGGTTTCCAGTACAGATAATTTCCAGAGGGAAATTGCGACGTTTCAGGTGAAATCAAGTGAGAGGCCTAATTTCACTTGTGTGTGTTGTCGACGCACTTATTATAAGAATCAGACTAAGTTAGTGGATTTATATGCAAAAAGTGAAAGGGAAAATAATAGTGAATGGAAGGATTTTGCAACATACTTGATGGTAGAAAATTGTTTTGATTTGGGATTTGATCAACGTGTGTGTACTTATTGTTGTTGCAAATTAAATCAAAACCAGATGCCTGCTAGAGCAGTTCATAATAATCTGGAATTGGTTGAGATTCCTTCTGAATTGAAGGATTTAAATACTTATGAATCTATTTTGATTCAAAGTATCCATCCCTTTCAGGCTATTGTAAGAATGGAGCCAAAGACAGGGAAATTGCCTCCATCAGATTTACAGAGAGGATTAAAGGGAAGAGTTGTTTATTTGCCTCTAGATTTGAAGAAAAACATTAACACAATTGGAGTAGAAAAAGTGGAAGAGGAACCTCTGGTTATCTTAGTTAATGGGGTTCCGACAAAGAATAAGAAAATATGGCAAGATTTAGTAGATGTTAGGAAAGTTAAAAAGGCAACATTGTATTTGAAAAATAATAATAAATACTATAAGAATGTATATGTTGCAGAAGAGGAAGTAAGTGAGGAAGAGGATAGCGATTTGTGTGCTGGTCAAATTGAGAAAGTAGAACCCTCTACTAGTGAAGAAATATATGAACATTATAGTGTTCATCCTTTGCATTCCAAGGAAGTCATGGGGAATGCTATTGAGTTGTTTCAAATGAAACAAGCCAAAGGGAGTCCCATTAGTGTTTGGGAGGAAAGTTTGGAAGCTCGGTGTTTCCCACAGCTTTTTCCAACAGGTCAGGGAGGAAGATATGATGAGCGACCTCATCAAATTCCTGCTTCTGAATACCGGACTTTGCGATTGTATGCAGGAGATGCTAGGTTTCGACAATGCATTCCCTATTTGTTTCATCTCCTGTTTGAAAGCGATCTGTCTGGACTGTCATATGCAGTGAACCACATCTTGAAAAGTGGTATACACATGCAAAACATCTCGGCAAGTGACTTTATGGATAAAGTCAATGTCCAAGACAGTATTTTGGATTCTCACCTGATTAATCTCATGGCGTGTCAGCGTGGTACTAATGAGTACTGGTACCGTCGTCATGGTGATTTAAAATGTATGCTGAGGAACTTAGGTACTCCCACATGGTTCCTCACTCTGAGCTGTGCCGAGTATGGCTGGGAAGACTTACTTGAATTTCTACGAGAGGCAAATGCTAACGTAGATAACATCGAATTCAAGACACCCGGACAACTGTGCTCTTTGGATCCAGTCAATGTATGTAGGTACTTCAATCATAGATTTGAAGCTATGATGTCTTTCATCATGAATAGGAAGAATCCACCTCTTGGAGAGGTGTTGGATTTCTTCTGGAGAAAGGAGTACCAAGCAAGAGGTGCTCCTCATATACATATGTTGCTGTGGATCAAGGATGCACCTAAATTTGGAACGGATCCAGAAGACTCAGTGATGAGTTTCATCCAACAGTATTCTACGTGTGCTGTTCCAAACGCAAAGGAGAAGAAAAGCCTAAGAGAAAAAGTTCTGCGTTTCCAAAGCCATCGATGTGGAAAGTACTGCCGTCGTAAATTCCGAAACAAGGACAAGTTCTACACTAAATGTCGTTTCGGCTTTCCACGACCGGTGATTTCTAAAGGAAGAGTAAACAGTTTGATGTCTTCGCTGCGACACAATGTCATGAAGAAATCACCTAAAAACACTTACAATTTGAAGAGGAACGAAGAGTCCAAGTACATCAACGACTACAACCCGGTGATTTTGTCCATGTGGAATGCTAACATGGATATACAGTTTGTGGCTGATAACTGTATGGCTGTGGCTCGGTATGTGACGTCTTACATCACCAAAAAAGAGAAGACAGAATTGAAGGATATGTGGGAGGACATTTCCCATGAAAAGAGCCTCAGCAAGAAGTTGTACAGTTTCAGTCTGAAGATGTTGTCGCATTGAGAAATGGGAGCTTACGAATGCTCTGACCGGTTGTCTTCAGCAAGTCTCTATGCCAAGTCCAGGAGTATCGTTTGGGCGAGTCTTGGTCTTGCTGCAACGCGTAATCGAGTTCTGAAACCTGTGCGGGAAATTGAGTATTTGGCGGAAAAGGAGCCAAACAGTACCGACATTTTGAAGACCAACATGTTGGATACATATTATCCAAATAGAAGCAGTCACCTCGACAATGTTTGTCTGTATGAGGTTCTTCAAAATTACATATTCAAGAGGAACATCAAAGAAGATACTGAGAAAGGAGTGTATGCTGTAATAGGAAGTGAGGGATGTCTGGTCAAGCAAAGAAAATGCCACTTGGTAAACCATCGAAAATTGAGTGGCGAATCTCCTGAAAAAAAGGAGTTTTTCTATTTAGCACTTTTGCAACTTTTCAAGCCTTGGCGTGCAGAAGAGGAACTGCTTGGAGATTTCCTCTGTTACGAAGACTCTTTCAATGCCGCCAAGGAGACCATAGAATGTCCTGCTTTTCCCAAATATGTAGAAATGTTGAATGCGGAAATTGAGCAGGAAGCAACGATTGCAGCCGAGATTGCCAGAGACAGTTCTCAGGACAGTCAGAGTTCTGCTTCATTGAGTCAGGATCCACTAGGAGGACCTGTTATCGAAAATGAAGCTGCCACTGCCATGAATGAAGTGGAAAGAGCCATGGCACATGCTCAGGAGGATGCGGTTAACTTAGAAGAGTTGGAAAGACAACTCAACGTTGAGCAGAGGAAAATATATGACGAAGTTACCATGCAAATTGATCATGGATTAAGTCATGACAAGAAAGAGTGCTCATGTACGTCGTTGAAGCCTGTCCGACTGTACGTGAGTGGAGAAGCGGGAACTGGAAAAAGTTTCCTCATTAAAGCAATTTCATGCTATTTGCAGGAAAGGACAGAGTCATCGCTGTCTTGTGTTGTCACCGCTCCAACTGGACTGGCAGCACATAACATTAAAGGGATTACTTTACATCGTTTACTGATGCTGCCAGTGGAGCATGACAACAAATTACAATATCACAAGCTATCTGGAGATGCTTGTTTTGAAGTTTCAAGAATCTTGAGGAAAATGAAACTTCTTTTCATTGACGAAGTAAGCATGGTTTCCAATGTCATGCTTGCCTTTGTGCATTTGAGAATGCAAGAAGTTCTCAAAACAGAGTATGATGTGTTATTTGGTGGCAAACACATCATTGTTTTCGGAGATCTTCTGCAGCTGACACCAGTGAAAGGGCAACCTGTGTTCAAAATGCTCACGCATGAAGATACCAGGAAGTGCCTAGGCAGCATTGGCAACGTCAATATATGGTTAAACTTCAATTATGCTGAACTGCATGAAAATATGCGTCAGGCGAAGGATGAAGTTTACAAGACTATTCTACAAGATGTTAGAATTGGAAAAGTGACCGAGCATGGGAAAGAAGCTTTACATGCACGATTACTGTCAAATTTATATCCAGAACAAGATGTTGTGCCTGAGAATATTTTTCAGAAAATTACTGATAAGAAATCTGGAATATGTTTGATGCCAACTCTTGCAGAATGTGCCAAATTCAACAACAAAATGTTGCATTTAGAAAAGCAAGAGATTGTGAAACTGGAAGCTATTGACAGAGTAGAGCATATGGGATCAACAATTATTTTGTCTGAGAATCTGAAAACAAAATTGGATTCATTAGAGAAGAGTATATCTAAAACTGCAGGTTTTGAAAAGACTCTGAATGTGTGCTTGAACTGCCGTATAATTTTAAGAAGGAATTTACATGTTGAAAGAGGTCTGGTAAATGGATCAATGGGTAATGTTGTTGATTTTGTAAAATACAGAAATAGAGATGGAATTGAATTTTTAAAAATTAAATTTGATGGCATTGAGGAAGTACAGCTAATTGGTCGTTGCTCTGCTAGATTTTTGCTTTTAAAAGACTTATATGTTCGCCGTAAGCAGTTTCCTGTTTGCTTGGCATATGCGGTGACAATCCATAAATCGCAAGGTTTAAGTGTAGACAGTGCATTGGTGAATATTGGCAGTTCTGTGTTCAAGGAGGGTATGGCATATGTGGCATTGTCATCAGTGATGTCATCAGTGATGTCACTGACCATGTCATGAATGATGTAATATGTGACATCATCAGCAGTGGATTGCGGGTGCGCGATATATAGTTAGTGCAACTAACTATATATGGAATTTCAATGGTTTTGTGTGAGTAAAATAAGGTTTAAAAAATGCTAATTCCTAACTATATATGGTGTATAACCTATGGTTTTTTCAGTGAATTTTCAAGGTTTTGTAAATGCTAATTCCTAACTATATATGGTTTATAACCTATGGTTTTTTCAGTGAATATATATATATATATGTCTTGTGCCCTTTGTTTGTTTCTGCTTTCCCCTCTCCGCCCTCATTAGCCCTCATAAGCCTTTTCCCTCGCGCTTGATAATCAAATCGGCCTTGCAGGTCCCATAGCTCGCTTGGTCCGCAAAGGCACAAGTTATAGGAAGCTACTGCACGAATGCCACACCTGGGTGGACATCTTATGAGGAAAGAACACTTGGGAAGGCGCCGAAGGGAACGTGGGTGCAGCTAGCTCTAAAGACTTTGTCATCTAACTTATGACTCCACGAACGGGACCGACGGTAAGGTCTATAACAAGCCTCAGCAATTCATCCAACTAACTCACAGCATGCGATCTGGAAAGCAGAGGGGCTTAGCAGCTCCACCCAAGAAAAGGAAGCAAAAGGTGGTCCATGTAAAAGTCATAACTGCTCCTGATCAGATACTCGATCTGACATCGAATTCACAAACAAGCAACACAGCAAATACCCCCCACCCTCAAACCTCAGAAGCCAATCCTGCAGGTCTCGTAGGCCTGAAGCCTATTCATCTGCAACCCAAATTATGTCCAAATTTGCCTTCCTGAAAGATGTGGGCTCAGCTGTTTTCTCCAACAACATGAGCATCAAGGGCTTACCAATTCCCCTGAGTCCATCTGTGATTGTCAGTAAGGGGAGCACTGATGTGAACCTTCACCTTTGTAATTCGGTAAATCATCTAGCTATAAGCAACCTCGTTGAGCCTGCTGCGCATCACGGGTCAGCCTCATACTCTGTTTGGTAGTTTTGGAGCTCCACTATGAGAAGAGTATCCCATAATTGAGAACACTTCAGGCCTATCACAGGAAGTGAATACACTCTTAGTAATACCTTCTGCCAGTCTAGACAGCAAGTTTATTCCCACTGTCTCGCCAATTCAGCCCTTACTCAATTCAACACAGGAAGGAGGCGAAATCTACCTCAGCTCCCTAAGCTTGTACAAAGAGGGAGAGGGGGCGGCCGTGGTAGTTAAGAATCCTACGCTTTGTACTATGGAAAGCTTGGCAAGCTTGGAAACGCCATTTAGGCCTTCCCATTAATTATCAGTGAATCCACCACAACTCAGCGATGGCGCAAAGGAGCCAGACCTAAAAACTCCCCAAGAGCAGGGACGGATTTTGCTATCTCCCTATGAGGAGGACACCTTTGACCTAGAAAAAGACCTCTCCCATATTCAATCTAAGGAGTGGTAAATCATGCTCTCATCCTATGGGAAAGATGCCCCCCACCACCCTTCTCCCCCACTGGTTTCAAAAGAAGTGAAGGAGGCATCTAAACAAGAGTCGGTCTGGGCCACTGCACTGGATATCTTACAGAAGTCAGTTGACGCTATGACATTTGAAGCCAATAAAATGGACATACAAATAAGCTTACTAAATACTTTGGCCGTATATGTCGCCAATATAGACAAGAAAATCACAGATTTATATAATTTGATTAGACAGGCCCAGGCGGCTGCTGACCACCTGCGCCAAAGCTGCATCTGCTCACCGATAATAGGCAAACTAAGTGCACTTTCGGAGGTGATGTTGAAGCTTTTGGTAGACCTAAAGGAACTTACTAATACAAAGTCCACCACCTTAAGTGAAAGAGTTAGTTCCACGTGTGAAAACCAAATCAACAATGTGCAAGAGGCTTTATATCCAGGGGTAATGGGAAGCCAGCCTTCTGCTACACTACTGCCCATGGGCACATTCGACAATTGTGGTGGTAGCAACAACCCACATGCTCCCCGAGTCGCAAATAATGCAGGGTCCACCTCCATACCCTTGCCTGATCAGGGCATGAAAGAAGTTGACCGTAGTGGAAACAAGCTAAAAGGAGAAAGGGATCCACTACAAAACAAAGTCTTGGTCCTTTAAAAACTTTTCAAATCCCACACATGAGCTGATTCGAATGGTCACAAGGATCCAAACTGGGTGAATGGGCCAGTTAAGCAAGAACTCAATCCATATCCCATACCCAATGAGGCCAAAAAACAACAGTCAGTCCTCCCCCTTCTATTGTGTTGATGGTTGGAGCAGTCGAGAAAGATTCTGCTGCCACAGCAAGAAGGAGTTCACCTGGCGATTCAGTCAATATATAAGGACAAGCCTCAGGTTCTATACCCTTGAGTCTAGCAGAGGAAGCGACCCCGGCAAATAGCTCCATCAGGTAGCCTTATCTCACAGGATCCCGTCCAAGCCAGTGGGGTGCACTCCAGTTCTGGCACCGTCTCCAGTTCTAGCACAGCCTCAAGAAGCCCAAGTAACGTTAGCGTGGCACTCTCTCCACCCTCTCCAACTGTAAACTCGGCTTCAGTCTCCAATATGTCTGCGGGAAACTGTTTTATGTTCTATAGGAACCGGGTGGAGCCACCCTCTGGGCTCCCCAGGTTAGACTCCGGGTGGGGCAAAACCCATATGGAACCCAGCCAAATGAGTCATACCAACTCAGGGAACAATTCATCTGGAAATAAACCTGACGGGCACTCGAATTCCAAGACAGCTCAAGCAACACCAGCATACACTTTTTTCTACCCAGAGTATAAGTCAAAGGGTAGCTTTGACATTTTAAATTGTGGGAATATCTTGAAGCTGATACAAGCAATTGGCCTGATGAAAGAAGTCACATCACATGAGATACTCTCAATACAGTTTATTGCACCAGGTCTG
Organism: Lissotriton helveticus; assembly: GCF_964261635.1. Classification (NCBI taxonomy): domain Eukaryota; kingdom Metazoa; phylum Chordata; class Amphibia; order Caudata; family Salamandridae; genus Lissotriton; species Lissotriton helveticus. Next base: position 1,865,240,814 of record NC_136067.1, read on the forward strand.
GGTCAGTCAGATAAATCCACCAAAGTCACCTGGCGATCTGGGGAGGTAGCAAATAAAATTTTGAGGCACATGGAAACTTTCAACCAGTGGGGCATTTCCCTTACCCCTGGAAATGAACCAGCCTACTTACACATCCTTGACAATGTATTGGACATGGTATGTCCAAGCGGGCTACCAAGACCGGTCTATTTGGTCTTGATGAGTGCCCTAAGCAAAACCCCTACCTCCAGCCTAAAAAATTCAAGTGGGGGGCTGACTGCCCAAACCGCGGGAGTGGCGCGAGTTGACACTTGGTAATGGCTGTCGCGGTCATTAAATTCAACAAGACTGATGCAATGTCAAAAAACAGCTACAATGATCACGGTGGCAGCCCACTAAAGATATGTTCTTGGAAAATAAATGGTCTAGCAAACAAACTGGGGGACAATATCCTATCTACGCTCCTTCGAAATTATCCTACTGCAAGAGTCATGGCTTTTGAAACCACAGCATCTAGATGGGTTCAAAATCCATCATATCCCTGCAATTAAATCAAAGTCCCCTTGTCCGCTGCAGTGGTGGCTTAGCAATTTACATATTGGCCACCAGTGTAATTAGTGCCTGGGACTGAGTAAGAAATACTCAGGGGCTTCAGACAGTAGGCACTTTATACAGAGCCCCCAGTGGCAACCTGAGGACTCTAATTTTGACGAGTGTTTACATCCGTCCATATTCGGCTTCCAGAATAGCACTAACAGATGAGCTGACGTCCACTGTACTAAACGTGAGAACTGGAAACCCTAACACAGACATCCTAGTTTCTGGAGACTTTAATATGTGGCTGATGTCCAACTCCCAACTGAATGAGGGAACAAAGCCACAGGAAGGCGATTAAGCTATTCCACCACAGGACAGCCCCGGTTGGGGCAAAGTGGACCCAAAGGGACAAGCCCTCCAGGGCTACTAGGAACATATCCATCTTAGAGCTCTTAATGGCCTTTTCCATCCTGACAAGCCGCCGGGTCTCTCATTCTTATCCAAACCCGGGGCTTCTTTGATCGAATACTCATTTGTCAGCCTCCCTCTACTGAATCAAGTCTCATCTTTTGACTTTGGTAACAAAATGGACAGTGATCATCGGCCCCAAGAACTCTCCTTAAACACCAGGCTGCTGCAACATGTTCAGGCAGTGGACCAAGGTCTTGACACCTTCACCATTAACCTAAAACGCATTAAGTGTTCAGTCAATAATCTTCAGCTCCTGGTGACAGAAGCAAAGCAAACAATTGTGAACATCCCAGGGTCAAGGGATGACCTAATTGCAAACTGGATTATGTTTGCGGATATTCTAGCAGTCAGGTTTGCAAAACCGATACAGTGTGCACAAGTGAATTGGTCTAAACAACTGACTCCTTCTGCAATACGGGCTGCTAAACAAAGCATAAATCGGCTGTTGCGGAAATTGAAAATGATGCCAATGGATCCAACTATTATAACTAAACTAAGAGAGGCATGTAGACATCTTAAGGTGGCCAAACGAGAAGATCGAAGGAACTTCTGGCCCAAATTACAATTCGATTTAATGTGCAGTAATGCTGCCCTCTATCTAGTCAATTTACATCCACCTAAACTGGGCAGCCTTTGCCTATCCAATCAACTGTATGCCGATGACTTGGTCCTTCTTAGTCATACTAAGATAGGCTTACAATGCCTCCTGGACACGACTGGCATTTATTCAAACAGGAATGGGCTACAGATAAACAACAAGAAAACCCAAATCCTTGCGGTCTGTTCATCTGGACCCAAAAATCCGGCATGGTTCCTAAATCAGGAAAGAATTGATGCAACCATATACCACAAGAATCTGGGTGTTTTCTTTTCTTTTCTTTAACCCGTTCTATGCTTATGACGGAACCCAGCCGTCATGAGCCACAGGTGGCCTGTACGCATGACGGCTGGGTTCCGTCACGACCACGGCCACGATTGGAATGTCCAGCACAGGGCTGGAATTCCTGCCGCAGTCAAGGCGTTAATAACAAAGGCAGATGCGGGAACCAGCTGGGAGAGCTAGAAAAGAAAGTAATTGTGTTGTCTTTCGCACTTAGCTCCATCCACAAAAAATTAAATGTGACAACTTTCACCCCAAACCTCTAGGCGGCCCAGGCAAAGGTCATCCCTACCCTAACTTATGAGTGTGAGGTTCTAAATGGGCGTGGATGCGGGCAACTGGATCAATTAGTCACAAAAATCTATAGAACAATCTTCCAACTACCTTCCTACACGTCACCGGCCCAAATCAGGTTGGAATTTGGCATCTGCAGGCAGTCATTGGCTGTATGGCGACTTTCTTAATAAGCTGCCATAAGCTTAGGGCGGCTAAGGAAGGCAGTCTGGCCCACTATCTATGGTCCCAGCTGACCACAAGTCGATGTCCGGCGGGGCACAACTACCTGCCCTGCGGACTTAGCTATCTTGGTCTGAGCAACCTCTGGGTCCTAAAGGTAAGCCAAAATGAATTCAAGAGGGTAGCAAAACTCAGCGCGAAATGACTCTCTTCAGCAGAAGACAGGGCCATCCTCTTGGCTCGGAGCCACGGATGGATGACCCTAAGAACCTACTCACAGCTGAAACCTCAGAGCTATTTTGTGACCACTTTCAATTCACGTATTAAGTTCCTGAGGCTGAGAATGGGGGTGTTTTCTATGACCTGCCATCTCCCAAAATGGAAAAGAGAGGGGGTTGAGGAAACATGTCAGCTCTGTGGCCATCATCGGGAAGACATAATTCATGTCCTATGTTTGTGCCCTAATCTTTTAAAAGATAGGAGAACTTCATTGCGAAGAGGTTGGATTGAAAAGGACGTTAGATCTTCCTTTGACCCTTTGAACACTGCACTCAACTGTGCCTTAGTCAGTTTTATGGATCGCTTCTAAAAAATGTTAGAGGATTTGAGATGCTGATAGGCTAGTCAGCCTAGGACTTGAACCACACTGCCTGTTTGTGACTGCTATTTTCTTTTTCGCAATAATGTTTTACATATCATAATGATTTATGTTTTTTTAATAGTTTTGCATGGTCTCTTTTACCAATCATTTGTTTTATATATTGTAATGAATTTCTACTATTGTAGACCATTGCAAGGGTTTTAACAAGTCATGCAATAAAGTAAAGTATGTCACACTGAAAAATACAAAGGTTACAGGGACGTTATAGTTAGGATCAAATTTCACACGTGCAAAACCATAGAAATTCAGCAGTTATAGTGATCTGAGCTAACTACAACTTACACCCCTGCAATGCACTGCTCATGGCCTCACATATTACATCACTCATGACTTGGTCAGTGACATCCCTGATGACTTCTCAAATAATGCAGATGCAAGTAAAATCGCAGATAAAATCTGATGGCGCAGCAATAATTAATCAGTCTGGCACCACCTTGAGCAAGGCCTGAAGAACAAATCTTGAGATTAGGCCTATCTTGTTGCCCTGAAAAGAGTTTTAACTACGCCAAACCATACATGGATATTTACAAGTTTGTGAGAAAACTCAAACTACATAAATACTATGCAACACGGGTTAAATGGAGGCCTCCGAAAAAGCAGAAATCAGATGAAAGGAACTTTAATCTAACAGTATCTGATATGAAATTATTGTTGGGACTCAAACAAGTGGAACATGAAACCGAGGTTATATCTGAAGTTGTCTCATAAGAAAATATTATTTCCTCCATGGACTTACTAGTAGATGATGAAGCTGATAGTCCATTTAAATCTACCTCCACTTTAATGCCCAATCTTCCAAGAGACAATTTAGACATTGTCACAAATGTACTGACTGAAGAGATCAAGAACTTGCAAAGGGCTTCAATGGCTAAAATGCAAAAGACACAATCTGAATAGAGCAACATATGACAAGCTTACTTAGAAACTTCAAGCGGATTCAAACTTAGTCATAAGAAGTACTGACAAAGGCAGCAATGTTGTGCTTTGGTCCAAACATCTATACATACAAGAAGCCACGCATCAACTCAATGACAGTGAATGCTATATGAAAGTTACCACTCTTGATGCCAAACAGGTCAAACTTGAATTTCCAAATTAATTAAGTGAAATACACCTGTCATGTATTTGATTCCGAAGGTGCACAAGAATCCAACACAACCACGTGGGCACCCTATCATTTCATTTCTTCAATTGGCAGTTTGCTGGAATGCACTTCTAAATACATTGTAGATTACTTCTTACAGAAATATGGAAAAATCTGCCAAACTACAATCAAGACAGTGGGGACTTCCTCAAATGCACACTTGTCATTCCTTGAGAGAGTGACATTTTATTTATTCAATGGTTGTGACCTCCCTTTATACAAGCATCACACAAAGTAATGGCCTCTGTGCCATGGAGTACTTTCTTAGTGCAAGACCACAAGCACTATTGAGACACACTCAAATGTTGGTGGGCATGGCTAAATTGTGCCTTGAGAATAATTATTTCTTGTTTGGCATTCAACTGTACAAACAACTGAGAGGGCATCTGCTTCTCCCCCAGCTATGTTAATTTTCATATGGAATGGCGGTAGGAGCAGGTGCTCCGTGCGCAGTTCAGCCGCATCTGGAGTGACAACATTATTCTATGGTCTAGATTTATCAATGACCTATTTGTCATATAGAGGGTGTTAGAAATGGGGGTCTCTAGTTGGCAGAGGCAGGTACTTTGTACAAATAGGGACCCTTGATTCTAGTCAGGGTAAGGGGGGATTCACTTCTAAAATAACCCCTGCTCACCCCCTTGGTAGCTTGGCACAAGCAGACAGGCTTATCTCAGAGGCGGTGTGTAAAGTATTTGTGAAAACATACAGTAATACAGTGAAAACACTACAAATGGACACCACACCAGTTTAGAGAAAGAAATAATCTTTATCTAAACCAAAAACAGGACCAAACAACAAAAATCCACAATACAATACTAAAAATATCGTTCTTAAAAGGTAGAAACAGTTCAGTTCCAAGAAAATGTGAGATGCAACACTTTTACACAAAGGACCTTGGATGCGTCAATAAATGCAAGCAAAAAGGGTCGCAGAGAAGGTTATGCGTCGGTTACTTGCTCCGGGGAGGTGATGCATTGGTTCCTTACTGCTGTGCAGGGTAGCCAATGCTTTGGTTCCTTACCGAAGGGGAGGTGATGGGTTGGTTTCTTACTGCTTGGGGAGGTGATGCGTCGGTTTCTTACTGTGTCCCCCAATGATGTGACAGACTTGACGCTTCGATGCGTTGCATGACGATCTCAGATGTCAGATATTGGTGCACAGCATTTGTTGCATGGCAGACACTTCAGCCGCGAGCATGCACTGCGGTGATATTTCGGTGGTGGCGATGCGTCGGAAATTTTCTCTCGCACCTCTGCGATGCATCGGAAACAGGAGATGCGTTGATTTTCACAGTTCTTGCAGTTTCCAGTCCCAAAACAACCTCCATAGGCACAAAACACTGGTAGACACCTCTCAGCAAGCCAGAACACGCAGCAGGGGAGTTCAGGAGGGACTGGGGGTGAAGTATTTGTGTCCCAGAGACTACAGACCAGGAGGCAAGCTCAGTTAAAACCCTAGGAGATCTTCCTCAAGCAGGGGAAACAGCAAACAGCTAAGTCCTTCGCCTTTCCTTGGCAGCAAGTAGCCACTGCAGGTCAACCCCAGACAGTAAACAGCACATGGGCAGTTTTCCTCCTCAGCTTCTCCGGCTCTTCTCCTTGGCAAAGGCTCCTCTTGATTCCCAGAAGTGATCTTTGAAGTAGTTTCTATCCCTGAGACTTCCAACAGGAGGCAATCTCTACTTCAAGCCCTTGGAGAAAAGTCTGACAGCAGGATAATGAAAGTACAGTCCAGCCCTTTCCCTTCCAAAGACAGCAGCAACCAATGCAGATCAACCCCAACGGCACACAGCATAGGGGCAGTACTCCTCCTCTAGCTTTTCTGGTTCTTCTTCATGGCAGGTTCCTTTGTTCAGGGGTCTGGGTCCCACTTTATATAGCACTCATTATTTTGTTCTCTGGTGGCAGAGAAGCTCTTTGCCCAGCCAAAAACAGTTCTGTCTTCTCTGGTGCAGCTGTCCGGCATGTGGTGGAGTTAGCATTGTGTAAGGCAGACAGGGCCTATTTAGGTGCAAGGAAAATCTCCTCCCATCACTCCAAATGCAGACCGGGCCTATTCAGGTGCTAGTGAGAACTCCCTCCCTACTCAGAATGCAGCCCAGGTCTATTCATCAAAAAAAAACCCGCGCCCCAGTGGCCGTCTGAGAGAACTCACCTACCCAATCAAAAGCCAGACAGTAAATCCACAAACCAGCTGAGGCACACAGGATGGCTAAGCAAGAAAATACCCACTTTCTAAAAGTGGTATATTAAAACACACAATATATTAATCATCTTTACTAAAAGATGCATCTCTATGTTCTGAGTTCAGGCATACTAAACTTTATTTTCCTATCTTGTTCCCAGGGGTAGTTATGCTTGTAAGATGTTATAAGCAAGCTCCCCATTCCAACCTATGGGAACAGATAGCCTTACAATAGTGAACAACAAAAGTGGCAGTATTTCCCTATCAGTACATGCCACACACTTTAGGGCATGTCCTACCTTTACATACACTGCATCCTGCCCAAAGGGGTACCTTGGGCCCACCTTAGGGGTGACTCACATGTAAGAAAAAGGAAGGTTAGGGTCTGTTAAGTGGGTGCACTTGCCAGGTCGACATGGCAGTACCAACTGCGCACAGACACTGCAGTGGCAGGTCTGAGTTATATTTACATGCTTGTGTGCGTGGCACAATGGGTATGTGTTGAAAATGGCCTTTTTTTCAGAGTCATCCCTAAACTTTTCGACTTCCTCTTGTATTTTTTCTGACCTGTTGTTGGTTTTATGACTCTGGGCACTGTACCACTGCTGATCAGTGGTAAAGTGCATATCCTCTCCCTGTGTAAATATGACTGTGAATTGGTATAGCCCTGATTGGCTTATTTGGTTTACCTGTTAGTCCCTAGTAGTGTGGCCCCTGTGTGCCCAGGGCTGGTAACCCAAATGCTGCCAGTGGGCCTACAGCGCCGGTTTGCACCACCCACAGAAGCAGCTTGTAAATGGTACCTCAGACCTGCCACTGCAGTGTCTGGGTGCAGTCCAGAACTGCCATCTTGGCTGTGAAGTGCCCACACTTCACAGCCCCTGAACCTTCCCTTAGCATCATGTCAGTCACCCCTATGGTAGGTGCATTGTGTGTGTAAGGTAGGACATGGCTTGATATGTGTATCATGTCCTGGTAGTGAATCACCCTCCATTTTGTGTTTCACTGCTGCAAGGCTAGAATGGACAGACTGGCTATTACATCTTATAGTCCTATCTGACTCAGGGAACATGGTAGAAACTCAAGTTTAGTATGCCTGAACTCAGAATGATAAAATACATATTTTAGTGAAGTTGGTTTTAACATTCTGTGTTTGAAAATACCACTTTTAGAAAGTAGGTATTTTCTTGCCTAAGCCTTCCAGTGTGCTCTGCTGTTATGTGTATTGGCTGTCTGGGTTTAGAGGGCAAGGCAGGCTGAGTCAGACCTGGGTTGAATAGAGAGATTTGCATTGAGTACTGGGGAGGGGTAGCTCCTTGACCTGAATACAGCTGTGCCTGGCAAGGTGAATGCTGGCTCAACCTCCTATTGTGCGCCTGATGGCAGACCCCCTGTTTCTGAAAGGAAGGATGCAGCATGGTAAACGAAGTGCTCCAGGCCTGAGCAGAACTGGCTGGGTTCAGTGACTAGAGACTTTAGAGAACAAAGACTTTTGGGGTATAAATATCTGTGCTCAAACCCCTGAATTTTGAATTGCTCCTAGATGTCAAGAGGAACCTCTGTCCATGTTACTGAAGGAGTCTGCAGGAGAGGACTGTCCTTGTGCTTGTGTGCTGTTTCTTGGATTGGCCTGCAGTAGTTCCCCATGGACTTCGAAGAGGGAAACAGACTTTTGAGAGACTTTTATTTTGCTAAGCAATCACCCGTAGGCTAGAAGAGAGCTAGCCTCCTGCTGGAGTCACAGGCACATCTGACTCCCCCTCCATCCTCCTGATTCCTCCCAGCAAGGATTTCTATTTGCAGGTGAGGCCTCTGTGAGTTCCAGGGCCTCTAGTTCTACTACAGAGAAGAGAGTGCTGAAAATCATCGCTAACGCCCGTTTGCGAGCCGCCGCAGCTGAAGAGCGTAAGGAAAATCATTGCGCTGCTGCCACTGAGCGCTCGCAAACCAAAGATCATCGCATTGCACACTTGCGATCCACAAAGTGCTCGCTAACCCCTGAGATCATTGCATCGCAGGTTTGCGTGGTTGTCGAAGGCTTTCTAACCCCGGATCATCGCATCGAGATCATCGCATCACGACATCGCAGAGCGGGCGCCGTCGTCCGCCATTTACCTCGCATTGCACCCGGATCGTCGCTCCCTCGCGAGGCGACATTTTCTTTCATCGCACAAGATCGCACATGCAACAGGATCAGCCCATCATCCTCCCTTGTGGCAAGGATTCAACGCATCGCTCGCCTAGCGTGTAGAAGTCTGTCGCTTTATCCCGCACGCACCCGCAGACCGGCGCATCATCCTCCCTCGCGGCAAGGATTCAATGCATTGCCGGCCTAGCGTGGGGAAAATCATCGCTACAGCTCGTTTGTGACATTTTGCTTGTTTTGCTACAAAATCCAGGTACTTTGTAAGTAAAAGGGTCGCAGAGACCCCTGCTTTGAACTGAACCTCTATTTGAACACTTTGAACTCTTTTTCCAGCTTTCCAAGGGTACCCACCTTTTTCAGTATTGTGACTTTTTACCGTTATTGGTCTTGTGTTAAGTCTATATATAAAGATACTTATTTTTAAAACTAATTGTGTGGTGTCCCTTTGTAGTGTCCTTCACTGTGTTACTGTGTATGAACTAAAATGCTTTACACACTGCCTATGAGATAAGCCTAGCTGCTCGTGCTATGATACCACAGGGTTGAGAAGGGGTTATCAAAGGGTGTAGCCCCCTTACTCTGACTTAGAAAGAAGGGTCCCTACTTGGACTGTGGCCAGCCACTGCAAACTAGAGACCCCCATTTCTAACATTGGTGGTCAGGGGTGAGGATCTGGACTTGCATTTATGATCGCATACAGTAATTATAGTGTAAACTACTAGTGAGTGCAGACCATAATGCAACCACATACGTTGTTGAGCTTTTTTGGTTCTATTTTTGATTAGTTATTGCCAGTATTGCTACAATGGGTCTGAAATGAGACCGACCTTTTACATAGATGACCTGTTGACCTACAGTCTAGAGGAGCTAAGGGGGTTCTGTGAGGAGAGAGGTTTTGCTGTGAGTGGGGAGGAGACTCAGCTATCCTTGCAGACATCCCTGAGGCTTTGGCAACAAGACAGAAGGAGATTCTTGGAGTCCCAGTATACCTACCAGGAGGGTAGTTGGTCTGAGGGTGGTTCTGGAGAGTCAGAAGAAGAGGAAGAAAGTGTTATGGAATATCACATAGGTAGGGAGTCTCTTGCTGAGTCTAGTGCCTATGGTAGTGACCGATTCCCTTCATGGTCCTCAGAGGAGTTGGTGGACAGGTGGGAGGGTCCCATAGGTAGGGAGTCCCTCGCTGGGTTTAGTACCCAGGGTAGTGCCCAATCCCCTTCATGGTCCCCAGAGGAGTTGGACAGACAGTGGGAGAGGGAGCACCAGCTGGAATTAGAGAGGCTCCAAATGGAGATTGCCCAGCTGGAGGCAAACCTAGCGCAGATAGCAGGAAAGGAGAAGTTAGCTTTGGAGGGTAGGTTATCCCCTGAGCGCAGTGTTAATTGTCCGGATTCACCAGTGAGGGTGGGGTCCAGTGGTGGCAGCAAAGTTGAGTTATGTAGTGATGACAGTGTTGTACACCCACCCAGAGATGTGGCACCTGACTTGAAGAAGGGGGTTGATCTACACCAGGGGATTCAAGGTTATGAGGTTGCTCCATTGGTGTGCAGTGGCCCTGAGGTAGATTGGGGAACTAGCACAGGAGCCCATAGTCCTAGTGAGGGGAGGGAGACCCTACTGACTCCAGATGTGAGGTACAGGGAGAGGGGTTCCCCAGTGGCTAAAGTTACGGTGTATGAGCGTGAGGACAGCCCAGAAGAGTGTGGGTTGAGTGATAGAGACAGTCATGTAATGTCTCGCCCATTTCAGGAGAGTGGTGGGGAGTACGTGTGTGAGGCACTGGATTGTGAGGTGAAGGTTAGCACTTGCGTGGAACTGTGTGATCCAATTGTGGGAGAGCATATTGTGAGTTCCTGTTTTCCAGAGCTAAACCAACACCTGTTAGAGGGCGAGTTCTCTGATCCTAGGGAACCTGCTCAGGAGGCAGACCTCTGGGTGAGTACCAGAGGCTCTGTAGAGGCATTGGGGAGTGACCCTAATAGGAGTGGTTCATATGTCTTCCAACCCAGTGTGGTGGGAGAGGTTCGGAGTGATGCAGCTAGGTCTCCTTGTTGTGAGGAGGTTGTAGGGCCTCACATCCTGTCTCGTGGGAGCAGGAGTGAGACAGGGATAGGTCCCGAAGTGCCCCAACCTCAGTCTCCAGGAGTGGATGGTTCCATGAGGGAACACCAGGTAGGGAATCCAGTCTGTCTGGATGGACCGTCAGTTGTGGGGAGTCTCGCCATGTTAGGTGAGTTGGGAGTGCCTGTAGTCAGGCCTCCATCAGTTCTTGTGTCTGCCAGTGCCACTCCTAGAGGGAGGGTGCAGAAGTCCAGCTTGAGGGGTTAGAGGGGGAAGGAGCCCCCAGTGGGAGAACCAGTTAGTCAGGGGCCAGTCAGGAGGGCTGAGCTCCAGAGCAGTGACCATGGTGACACCACTTCTGTCCTGGGGGATCTTCACACACTGTCAGGTGGACATGGGTCGGGAGATCTGCGGCAGGCAGACTGTCATGCAACACAGGAGTTCTGTGTTACCCTCGGGGAGGGTGTTGGTACTCCCCAGGAAGTCCTGGTTCGCCGGGCAATTGTTCAGGCACAGGGGTTGGTCCCTGAGGTGGGAAATCAGGTCCAGGTGTTGTCTGCCCTGGAGGGAGGGACAACTGTAAGCAGTGTCCCGGCCATTTTTTTTAAAAGCATCACTCTTGGTGGGAGGGTGCAGTATGCTGGAAGTGGGTGCAGAAGAAGGGAGTCCTCGCCTCTGACCCCGGTGCCACCTGAGGGGTTATCCAGGTTGTTAGATCGGTTGCAGGGTCAAGGCCCTGAACTGGTGGAGGGGTGTGTTTCCCTCAAGGGGGGGCCTGTGGGCTCCCCAGGAAGCCATGGTGCACCAGGCAGACTGCTGCACAACTCTAAAGGAGTGTGCTTTCCTTGGGGAAATTGGTGTACTCCCCCAGAAGTCCTGGGTTGCAAGGCACAGGCTCAGCCTAAGGGTACAGACCCTGGGTTGGAAGGCCAGGTTCAGGGTGCCCCCCCTGACCTGGAGGAAGGGACCATTGCTAACAGTGCCCCTACCGGTTTATGTTATGGGGGCACCTCTCCAGGTGGGAGGGTGCAGGGCCCCAGTAAGGGGGGTGGGGAGAGGGCAGCTTCACCCCTGACCTCCGACCGGTCTAAGGGTACAGACCCTGGGTTGGAAGGCCAGGTTCAGGGTGTCCCCCCTATCCTGGAGGAAGGGGCCACTGCTAACAGTGCCCCTACCGGTTTGTGTTATGGGGCACCTCTCCAGGTGGGAGGGTACAGGGCCTCAGTAAAGGGGGCAGGGAGAAGGCAGCCTCACTCCTGACCTCCGCCCAGTCTAAGGGTACAGACCCTATGCTGGGATGCCAGTTGCTGGGCAGAACCCCTAAACTGGTGGGTGAATTGTGCGGGGCATCTGCCACAGGTGCCCAAACAATTCTGGAAGGGGGTACTGCTCCAGGTGGGAGGGTACTGAGCCCCAAAGTGGAGGACCAGGTGTGGGAAAGCCCACCCCTGTCTCTGGCCCAGCCGCTGGGTACAGGCCCAGGGTTGGTGGGTCAGTGTCAGGGTGTCTTGCCTGACCAGATGAGAGGGAAAGTGGACAAAAGGTGCCAGGCACCTGGGTTTACTACCCCCCACTCTTTGATGCCGCAGAGGTTGGAGAACCCTGAGAGGTATCAGACCTGTGTCTCCACACTGACTATTGTCAGTGGCCACTGTGGCTTGTTGTCTATCTGTTGGGACACACCTGTGAGCCAGTTAAGGTTAGGTGCTGCACAGGTGGTGTCCACAGTTGAGGAGGTGGACCAGGGGTGGGAAAGCCCACCCAGTTTCCGGTCTGGCCGCTGGGTACAGGTCCAGGGCTGGTGGGTCAGAGTCAGGGTGGCATGCTTCACCTGACAGGAGGGAGAGTGGACGAAAGGTGCGGGGCACCGGGGGCTACTGCCCCCCGCTCTCTGATGTCCCCGCGGTTTGGAAGCCCTGTGAGGTACAGGGCCTGGGTCTCAGCACTGACTACTGTCAGTGACCACGGTGGCTTGATGTCTGACTGTTGGGACGCACCTGGGAGCAAGCTAGGGTTAGGTGCTGCCCAGGTGATGTCCACAGGTGAACGGAAGGGTTCCTCCTTGGTTGTCTTGGTGGGCCCTGAGAGTGTGGACAGAGGGATCCACCAGGGCTCAGATGGGCGTAGGACTGGAATATGCCACTGCTGGTGCAGGACAGTTCCATGTTCTATTGCTCAAAGCAGGGAAGCCCATCAGGGTAGTGATTGGTCTACCCTGCGTTTTGGCTGGAAGTGGGTCGTGTTGGAAATGGCCCTTTTTTCAGGGTCATCCCTAAACTTTTCGCCTTCCTCTTGTATTTTTTCTGACCTGTTGTTGGTTTTATGACGCTGGGCAGTTTACCACTGCTGATCAGTGCTACCGTGGATATGCTCTCCCTGTGTAAATATGACTGTGAATTGATATATCCCTGATTGGCTTATTTGGTTTACCTGTTAGTCCCTAGTAGAGTGGCCCTGCGTGCCCAGGGCTGGTAACCCAAATGCTGCCGGTGGGCCTGCAGCGCCGGTTTGCGCCACCCACAGAAACAGCTTGTAAATGGTACCTCAGACCTGCCACTGCAGTGTCTGCGTGCAGTCCAGAACTGCCATCTTGGCTGTGAAGTACCCACACTTCCCTGCCCCTGAACCTTCCCTTAGCATCATGTCAGTCACCCCTATTGTAGGTGCATTGTGTGTGTAAGGTAGGACATGGCTTGATATGTGTAGCATGTCCTGGTAGTGAATCACCCTCCATTTTGTTTTTCACTGCTGCAAGCTACCTGTTCTCCATAGGCTAGAATGGGCAGACTGGCTATTACATCTTATATTCCTATCTGACTCAGGGAACATGGTAGAAGTTCGAGTTTATTAATCAACATAGGAAGGAGCGTCAAAGTGATACAATAACTTGTATTCACAATAACAATTTCCCAAAACTTCTTCTGTGTTCGAATATTCTGTTTATTCTTTTTGTTCGAAATCAAATGGTCACAGTACAATCAAGAGCCGACGCGTTTCGGCCTGTGCAGGGACGTCCTCAGGGCTGTGAAAGAAAGTACAAACTAAAATCACTAACATATTCATCTGTGGACATAGTACATAAACAAACTGATACAAATACTCCTCTTGGTGTACTAAGTACCGTGAACAGACTGTAGTTAAACAAATAACATAAATATTCATGCCGTTTGGTTATCTATTTGTTTTGGTACAGCGCTACATTCAGGGAATATCAGGCGGTTGGACCTGTATAAGTCGAGGTCAGGATCGAAGTGAATCCCAACGGTCTTGCAAGCAAAAGTTCAGGCTGCAGGAAGCTCCTAACACGGAAGCTTATACAGGTCCAACCTGCCCAATTTACTTGATTGCTGCGATGTATCCAGATGCCTGCAACATAACGCTCTGGTCTCAAGCCATTGTCAGCTTTCCTGCGGCCATTGGCCCTTCTTTGCCGGCTCCTGCTAACTGGACTGAGACATTTCACCTTTACAGCATTGAAAATGAGATAACCATGTCCTGAAGATGGTCTCAATTGACAAGGACCGAAACATCGTCAACTCCACAGCGCTACTCTAGGCGCATCTTTCATCGTGGCTCTATTGAAATTGTGAATTGTGATATAAAGTCACTATAACTTTGTCACGCACTGAGCCACTTACTGTACAATTATTTCACCTTGTTCACATTGCGCCGTTCACGCTGTTCACCCCTTCACTTGCGTCGCCACATACCACTTGTACATACTGAGCACCAAGTTCCTTCGGTTGTCATATGAATCTTTCAATTTTGTGCTGTTTAAATTGTTTGAATATGACCTTATCCTCCTTTAACATGAAAATAAAAGAGTAATAACTATATCTAAGTTATTTGAATAAGTTTCTCCTTTTTTCATGTCTGTGTAATGCTCTATGCAAGCAAGAATAATTGTCTTTAGAATTTCACCTATTGGGATATTGTATTTTCTTTATACCTTTGAACCCTAATCCCGACTAGGTATATGGGTCACACAGTACTCCTGTCATCTCTTACAAAACCCTCAGCTTCAGAGCGTCTTCGAATGGAATTTATGGCGGCCTGCTCCGGCCGCGAGGGAGCCCAACTGCAGTCTGCAGCAGGTCCGCGAGCCTTCACTATGTCAGGGCACGAGAGGAACAACGTGTCCGGTTTGAAAGAGCTTAAACGAGCAGCACTTCAACCGTGCCTTCAACAGCAACCAGCAACCAACAATGTATTTTTACACTTAACGAGGGAAATATACAGCAGCCTTCAATAGGAACTATTAAACTGCACTACGCCCACTAAAAGCGGGAGAGAGTATAAAATCGCGAGTGCGATTTCACATTAGAGCAGCTGTTTCCCCAGGGCAGTGAACAAGGGAGTTTTAACCTGAAACACGTTTGGTGCAGCGGCAAAGAAATTGATGCTGGGAGGGCACTGTTGGCTCTGCTGCTGTTCTTCCAATTAAAGAAGGATTATCCACGTTGTGTGTGGCCCCTCTAGTTTCAGAGCGGCTTCGAATGGAATGTATGGCGGCCTGCTCCGGCCGCGAGGGAGCCCAACTGCAGACTGCAGCAGGACAGTGTGCCATCACTATGTCAGCGCACTAGAGGAACAATGTGTCCGGTTTGAAAGAGCTTAAACGAGCAGCGCTTCAACCGTGCCTACAACAGCGACCAACAATGTATTATAATACAAATATAAAGCAGCCTTTAATATGAACTATGAAACTGCACTACAAAGCCCTAGAGACATTGAGTGAAAATGGGCATTAAAGGCGGGACAGAGTATACAATTGCGACTGCGATTTCACATTAGAGCAGCTGTTTCCCCAAATGCCAGGCCAGTGAACAAGAGAGTTTTAACCTAAAACACGTTTGGCGCAGCGTCAAAGGAATTGATGCTGGTAGGGCGCTGTTGGCTCTGCTGCTGTTCTTCCAAATAAAGAAGGATTATCCACGTTGTGTGTGGCCCCTCCAGCTTCTGAGCGTCTTCGAATGGAATATATCAAAATATATGTATATATATATATATATATATATATATATATATATATATATATATATATATATATATATATATATAAAAATAAAAATATGTATATACACATACACATATACATATGTATATTACCTGAGCCTTACTATAATGTCCCTGTAACCTTTGTTTTTTTCAGTGACCATATAACAGGAAGAATGTGAACAGGAAAAGGGGCTGATGATCAAAAGATTCAGGGAAAGAGGCTATAATTAAAAAAAATCATTCAGCAAGCAATTACAAGAGTTGACACCTTACCGAGGTCTAACTTACTCCATTCGAACAAGAGAAATACAGAAGATGAACAAGACCAGGTTAGGTTTATTACCACATAATCAATCTTTCAAAATCAGAAAGATCTTCAATAAGAACATTTTACAGACTGATCAGGTCTTGAACAGATCTTTGCATGAGAGACTGCAAATAACATTTAGAAGAAGTAGATCCCTCAAAGATGATCTCAGTCATAATGTGATTACACCCAATGTGGCCCGCCAACATATTTGCACAAACAGAACAGGCTTTTTGCGTTGTATGAGACGCAAAGGCTTCTGTAAACTGTTTAAATTGTACAAAAATTAAGGTCCCAAATAATAACAGATAATTTGAGATTAGAGGGAACTTTGATTGTAACACAGTCTTTTGCATCTACTGCCTCGTTTGTCCTTATGGGAAGTACTACACTGGTAGTACCATCCACAACATCCACAAGGCGAAGAAGAAGAGGGTGTTGGAACATAAGAGAGCCATAAGAAGAAATGATGAACATTAAACAGTGGCCCAACACTTTAAGGAAAAACAATCACAAAATGACAAACTCCTGTCATTTGTGGTGTTAGATTTCATAGGAATCTAACACCCCACTAGGTTTTGGGCACGTGAGTGAATATAGAAAGTAGCGAGATGAGTAACGTTCCTGTTCAAGGGTGAAGAACACTGTATTAGCCCACTTGGGTGAGACACTGGCTTACTCTGTTGCCGTAATGGTCATATATAGCTTCCGTGAGTGGTGACTGGTTGGACAATCCCATTTAATAATTTTGTGTGCAAGGAATATAAGACCTAGACAGTATGGGATGAGATATTCAGTGTATTTTGGTCAGGGGATGCGAATAATGCGAACTCCATGGAACTGAATCCACTGCCACTACAGCCCACTTGGGCCATATGTGTATTATAGATCATTTGGTCTGTAGGACAGGAATGTTGTATATACATTTGTTAGCTATTATTGGTGTTATGTTATGTTATGTTATGTTATGTTATATAAAATTTATAACGCGCACAATTACTCTTGAGTATCCTGGCGCGATATGGTTTCAGACCTGTGGCTAAAGGGAGTGTTAATAGGCTTGCTTGAAAAGGTGAGTTTTGAGAAGCTTCTTAAAGCACCGGAAATCCTGAGTATGGTGCAACACAGCAGGGAGGGTATTCCAAAGAGTGGCTGCTTTGACTGAAAAAGACTGGCCGTACGTCCTAGAGCGATGAAAGTGGGGGATGGCCATCAGTCGATGAGAAGCAGATCTTAAAGCTCGACGAGGAGTATAGAAGGCCACCCTTTTCCTGATGTAAGGAGGGCCTGAATCATGTAAAGCTCTATGCGCTAAAATAAGAGCCTTGAACTGCACCCGCGGGGACCACGGGCAGCCAGTGGAGATCTCGCATTTGTGATCTGATGCTTGATCTCTTAGAAATGCTGAGTAGAAGTCTGGCCGCCACGTTTTGAATTAATTGCAGTTTATTAACCAGATATCCAGGGATGCCGTGGAAGAGCGCGTTGGCATAATCTAGGCGGGATAGGATAAGCGCCCGAGCCACCATCTTCTTGGCTGGCTGAGGGAGCAAAGGGAAAAATCTGCTTAAGGATTTGAGAGTTCCAAAGCACACCCCCGTAAGTCTCTTGATGTGATCCGTAAACCATAGTTCTTCACCAAACCAGATACCCAGGTTCTTAGCCAGACCACCCTCAGAGAGTGGGCGGGGGAAATCAGAGGGGCACAAGGTTTCTGCGAAGAAAGGAGGAAATTGACCGTAAAGTAAGATTTCTGATTTCCCCTCGTTGCACTTAAGTTTGGCCTGAGCATGCCATGTAAACACGGCGGCTAGGCATCTTTGAGCCCTATTCGTGCATAGATCAGGGCCATCCCAAGTAAACAAGAGCTGGGTGTAGTCGACGTAGGCCATAATTTTGGCACCCAGCTCTTCAGCCAGGGAGATCAGTGGAGTCAGATAGATGTTAAAAAGCAATGGGCTCAGGGTCGAGCCCTGAGGGACTCCAGTCAGAATCTCCCTGGCAGAGGATGAGATGGGAAGCATCCAGACCTGCTGGGAGCGGGTGTTCAAAAAAGATTCCAGCCAGATCCACATAGCACCAGAGAGGCCAATGGCCGATAAACGAGAGAGCAGAAGCTGGTGAGGTACCGTGTCGAATGCGGCAGAGAGGTCCAATAAAACCAGAGCCGCTCTGCCGCCCCCATCCAAGCATTCTCTGATAGCCTCCGTTATCTCCACTAATGCCGTCTCTGTGCTGTAGGATGATCTGAAACCTGACTGTGCCTGATGCAGGACCCCCGAGGTTTCCACAAATGCATCCAGTTGACGGAAAGCCACCTTCTCACAGACTTAGGCCAGTGCTGGTAATAGGGATATGGGCCGATAATTGGCAGGAGTCGAAGGATCCGCTGACGGTTTTTTAAAAAGCGGAAGAAGCTTAGCCTGTTTCCATTGTCTAGGCACCGTTGCCGACTGCAGCGACCAATTAACAATGGATGTGACTTCTGTGCCTACAGCGTCTGCCACTCCGGCCAGAACTCTGGCCGGGCAAGGATCCGAAGGAGAGGCTGATTTAAGTGATTTGAGAATGGTAAGAATATCTGGCAACTCCACCACGGCAAACTGAGAGAATAACAGGTTGGGAGGAGAGCAAATAATAGGCACTAGGGGAGAGCGCTGGGGAGTATCTGACAAGGCAAGGCTTTCTTCAATTAGTTGGATTTTGTTAATGAAGAATGTTGAAAGCTCCTCGCACCATCCCAGGGAGGCAGGGATGGACTTATGTTCTGCTCGAGGCGGCATAAAGCTTTGTACAATGGTAAAAATCTCTTTGCTATTGTTATTGGCTTTCATAATTCTAGCCGCATAATACTCGCTTTTGGCTTTTCTGACAGCAGTATAGTAGATTCTCTGAGTCGAGCGCAATACGGATTTAGCTGTAGATAAAATATAATTTTAAAAACACAAAATTGTTTTTAAAAACACATTAAAGCAGCAGTCACATTTAGTGCAATTAGCGAGTACAAATTTCTGCAAGAGTTACTAAACAGCTGTGGGCATAGTTCGATTGTCTAGCCAGCAGTGAGAAACCGCCACGAGCTCCGACCAGCACGCCTCTAAATAGGCATGCCTGGCCACTAGAGCGCTGACCTGGGTGGGAGAATGGCACCCGGAAGTGAGGTAGAATGAGGTCTTCCCTCCGCAACAATCGGCAGAGCCGTGGTGGACCGGGGAAGCCTCGAGACTGAGCAGGTAAGTGTGCAAAAGGCAAAAGATTAGCAGCAAATAGGATATTCAGATAAAATATATATGCCACAAAGTACAACATGCAAGCCGGTTGTGGCATTACATAATTGTGTGTTAAAGAAGAATTCATTTGTGATTTGGATATAGAATATCTTATTCATTATATGTGAACTCTATAACAATTTAGAGCATAATACATCTAGTTGTATCGCTGGGAATAGACTGAATATGCATGTTAAGATGGTGCCTACTTTGTGAAACTCTCCTGACACTGCACACGTTTGTAGTTCATCATCGATTGTTATGACTTTTTGAGTGAAATGTGTCGTGTCGGCTCTGCATGAGAAAGGCGAAAGCCAAACCGCGTTGGTGACTAGGCATCAAGTATAATAAATTATTTGAGAAGCCCGGAGTGTCCTGGTCAAATCTGAACGAGGGGACGTGTTTGTGTATGATAGGGCTGTCGAAGTCCATCCAGGACCGCCACGCCATACAGCTCCCGGTCTCCGGATTACATTGAGTGTATCTAAGGTTATATTAGAGTCTGAAGAGGTTCATCGTATTAGCACATGAATGATGTCATCAGTGATGTGATCAATGATGTCAAATGAGATGTGATCAGTGATGTCATCAGTGATGTCATTTGAGATGTCATCAGTGATGTCATCAGTAATGTCATTTGAGATGTCATCAGTGATGTCATTTGAGATGTCATCAGTGATGTCATCAGTGATGTCACTGACCATGTCATGAATGATGTAAAATGTGACATCATCAGCAGTGGATTGCGGGTGCGCGAAATATATAGTTAGTGCAACTAACTATATATGGGAATTTCATTGGTTTTGTATGATTAAAATATTCACCTAACTATATATGGTCTCAAACCTATGGTTTTTTCATTGAATTTTCAAGGTTTTGTAAATGCAAATACCTAACTATATATGGTCTCAAACCTATGGTTTTTTTCTGTGAATATATATATATATATATATATATATATATATTACCTACTGGCGGTCGCCAGTAGGTATATATAGTTAGGATTTTTTCTCTATGGGTTATTTTAAAATTCTATGTCTAATAACTTTGGCGTTTGTGGACGGAATTGGCTGAAATTTTCAGGAAACTGGCACATTTTGTTTCTGAGCAGCCCCTGAAAATTGGGGGGGGGTTCGTCCAGGGGGGTCGAGAAAAAAGGGGGGTCCCAAAACGTGTTTTTAACATTGAGTTTTCCATAGGGCGGTTGGCCTCAGTTTTAGCCCGAACGGCTGAATGGATTTGCACGAAACTTGGCAAAATTGTAGGGACTGGTAGCCCGATGTGCCTTTTGTAGGTCTCAATATATGTGCTCCAGTGGATTTTGAGAAATTAACGTTTAAAAAAAGATATATATCTGTAACAGCGGACCGGGCAGCGCTCCAGTTCGCGTACTTTTCGCGCAACTGAGCTTTGTGAAGCGAAGCTGATTGGTTCTCCGGCGTCTGTCAACATTCCAAACAGTCCGTAGCGGCCGCCATCTTGTCTCTCGGTAGGATCGAGAGACAAGAGGAGGCGAAAGGGAAGGGGCAAATGACGATAAGGGGGCATAGTAGATCCTCCCTGACCTCTTAGGTTTGATGTACCATTTTGCCAAGTTTGGTGTAATTCCGTTCAGCCATTCAGGCTGTAGACGTATCTAAATGTCAATAATCGAACGGCTGAATGGATTTGCACGAAACTTGGCAAAATATTAGGGACTGGTAGCCCGATGTGCCTTTGCTAGGTCTCAATATATGTGCTCCAGTGGATTTTGAGAAATTAACGTTCAAAAAAAGATATATATCTGTAACAGCGCTCCGCTTCGCGTACTTTTCGCGTTACGGAGCTTTGCGAAGCTGATTGGTTCTCCGGCGTCTGTCAACATTCCAAACAGTCCGTAGCGGCCGCCATCTTGTCTCTCGGTAGGATCGAGAGACAAGAGGAGGCCAAAGCGAAGGCGGAAATTACCATAAGGGGGCATAGTAGATCCTTCCTGACCTCTTAGGTTTGATGTACCATTTTGCCAAGTTTGGTGTAATTCCGTTCAGCCATTTAGGCTGTAGACGTATGTAAATGTCCTATGGAAAATTGCATGGGGAAAACACATTTGAAAGTGTTGAAATTTAGAACCAATTAAAATGTTACTTTGGTTTTGTATTTGTGTGTGATGAAAGTTAATTGGTTATGTATATATGTCAAATGAGAGGAAACCACAGCCATTTTGTGATACTACTGTCTGAGGTACATTTGTGAGGAATTTTTGGTGGTGAATTTCTGGTGTTTGATTTACACAGTACTAACACTTCTCCTACTTTTAAAAAGGTGAGTTGTTAATTTGTAAGGGGAACTATGTTGTACACTTGAAGATAATTTGAAAAATGTTTTCTGTTATTTATTTGCAGTCCTTTCTGTTATACTAAATACTTGATAAAGTTAGTTTTATATTATGTATTACTAAAAACGATAAATGAAAGTGATTATTTTTTTCTGCAATTTACAGCAAGCAATTTCAAAATAAAATGGCTCACAATGAAGAGACCGTGGCAATTTCTTTTGAATTGTCCACTACATTGATTGAAATTGAGAGCACCAATAATGAAATATTGTTACATGGAGGAGATGACTTGTATGATTCCATTAGATTGATTGAAATGGACAGCACCAATAATGAAATATTGTCACAAGGAGGAGATGACTTGAATGATTCCACTACATTGATTGAAATTGAGAGCACCAATAATGAAATATTGTCACAAGGAGGAGATGACTTGTATGATTCCATTAGATTGATTGAAATGGACAGCACCAATAATGAAATATTGTCACAAGGAGGAGATGACTTGAATGATTCCACTACATTGATTGAAATTGAGAGCACCAATAATGAAATATTGTCACGAGGAGATGACTTGAATGATTCCACTACATTGATTGAAATTGAGAGCACCAATAATGAAATATTGTCACAAGGAGGAGATGACTTGAATGATTCCACTACATTGATTGAAATTGACAGCACCAATAATGAAATATTGTCACAAGGAGGAGATGACTTGAATGATTTTTTTGATCAATCTGTTGATGGCGATTTATCGAATGTTTGGAGACCATAGAGTTACAAGAATCATCATTGCAGACTTTTCATGAGGAAATTGCTGATGAGGACATGTTACTAGTTCTTTCAAATTTAGAAAATTCTGAAGAATAAATTTATATTTAGAAATCAAAAATTGTTTGAGACATTATTCATTTTTATTTTTAATTTATGAGGTTGTAGCGAAGTGATTGTAGTATAAAATGAGACTTATAGTATAGAGTGCAACATTTTTATGTTACATGGTAAGTTTACTCATATTTACTTCCCTTCTGCCACTATATTATCTCCAATGTGTATTTGACATCTCTTCTTCATCTCCGGCCTCCTTTCTCTCACTGTGTGTCTCCGATGCATCTTATCGCTGCTATTTTGTGTAATTACAGAAGAGAGTAAAATAAAATAGTTCGGAACGTGAAAAGGGGGCAAAGTAGAGTACCCCTCACCCCGTAGGCCTTTTCAGGCGGTCCCAAAAGGATCAGTTTCTGCTTTCCTGAGAGATTATGGTATGAGTTCCATATACCACAATAATTTGCATTACAACATGCAAGATATCTATCTCCTATTACCAACTTTTGGAGATATTCGCGCTAAGCGCGAATATCTCAAAAAAGTTATACCTGCCCTGAGCAGTTCTTAGCCATGTTATCCAATGGGAGGTGGATAATATGGCTAAGAGCATTAGCTCGGTAATGCATGAATATCGCTGACTTTTTAGCGATATTCATGCATTGCGGCCGTTTTTTATCGCATTTGCGATAAACCTTGATAATAGCAAGGTTTATCTTCGATAATTTCTGACGATGCTTAGCGGTAAAAAATTCGTTGGTAAGCATCGTTAGCGATAAATATCGCTTAACTTTGGTAATATGCACCAACGTCTGTTAACGTTCGATTCGAAGGAAATGAGGAAGTGTTGAAAAACATTGTTTGCGCCATCTTGCCTTTTTTGAAATGCCACACTTTTGTCGTGCACGGCAGCCATTTTAGATGCCTTGACCAGACCCACTCTCTGCACGCTGTCGATTCGTAGCATGGCTCCCCACCCTCGCAAGCATCTTCCCCAGGCACTGGTCACCCCCGCTCTCTGTCTTATGCATGGGCAATAAACCTCCCCCCATCTGCGCTGCTCTTCCCTGAGAATCACACTCTGTGCCCGCCCGACACCTCCCTTTCGCCCTATTCACTACCGCACCCTCTGACACTCCTCTTCCTCTGTGTCCGATTGTCCAGGCTATCAGCTAGCCCTGCAGATGTAGTTTATGGCTCCAGCTGTAAAGAATCACCCCTCTTTAAAGGAGTTATAGTAGATCAAGGCCCACACCCGATGAGATCCGTCACACCACACGTGTTCCTACTATCTGAAAACCATCCTGTATTGTGATTGTGGAGGGGACCGAGCCTGAAGCGGAAGATTCCAGGAATGACTCTTTGTACATCAAAGTTTTTACAATTATGTGTCACATTAAAAATATATAGCACTCCAACAAAGTAGTAGGAATGTAAAACTTTAATAACATATAAATATATACAACAAAACAAAAACAGTAAAAACATTTAAACAACGAAGAGACCGTGGCAATTTCTTTTGAATTCCTGATGAGGACATGTTACTAGTTCTTTCAAATTATGAAAATTCAGAAGATGTTGCCTGGGGGTGGGTCGTCAGTAGCAGTCTGTTGTGCGAATAGTTCCAAGGCAGCAGAACACGCTGAAATCTAGATGGCACGAAAGTGATGTCTAGTAAGTTGCCGCCCAGCAAATAATGGCGTGGGGCGCCGCGGGGGTGAGTGAGTCCAGTAGGCACCACAGCTATTCTTACCGGCATTGCAGAATTACTGCTGGGGACAATGCCTGTGCTGTAGCAGGGTCACAGCAGAAACAAAAAGGATTCTGTTGAAGATGTTGTTGGTTTTCAATTTGAAAACAGTTCTGGTGTCAACTGCTATGCTAATGTAGTGGTTAATGTTTTGTTTTCTCTAGAAAATGTAAAAGAGGGGGAGGCAGTCCAAAGTTCCGTTAAAAGGGCAAAGGAAAGGATCGGTGGTTTGAACTATCAGTCAAAAAGGGGAGGGGGGTGCAACAATTTTTCCTACCGGGTCACACTGTGCTTTCACCGGAAGTGAGGTCTGCAGGATTCTAGTAATTCAAAGTGAGGCTGGCGCCAGCATGGGAGCGCCGACGTCCCGCGGATACAGTTTCGTCACTCCACGGGCGATTATGGCAGTCATTCCCCATCGGGGGTGTCTGCGGGGGTCGGAGACTCCCGCGGCTCCTGTAGAATCTTCAAGGTCGTGGAGGACTACAGTGGTGGAGTCAACCAGTGACCGGGCCATTTCTTTATGCTGGGCCCGCTCTTGCCAGGTCGACCGCCATTTTGAGAGTTGGGTAGCTACTGGCGATCGCGGGGTCAAATGAGCGGACGGGCTCCACCCTGCCGGGCGAGACGTTGCAGCATCGCCACAGTGGAAGAACCCTTTTCCGGGCGCTTGGAGCGCCGAGGGTGCAGGTGGGAAGCCTCCACTGGGGAGGCGGGAGAGGCCTGTTCGCATCGTCTCTCCCTCCCAGTGCACCCCACGGCGTCTCGCTTGAGATTTGTTATGGCCGGACCAGGCGATGAGGACGAGGGGGGGGGTCGGAGGCATGTGCAAGACATCCCCCCCCAGTGTTGTCGCAGCCATTATTCAAGAGAGAAGAAGTGTCCCGTCCGTCTTCGGGCCGGGCTTCCGGTGGATGTCGGCCGGACTCCCCTGGCTCTGGCCCCATGAACGGGTTTCTTGGTTTATCGGCTGCAGCCGGATCCCGTCGGCCTCGGCCCCCCGACCGTTGGTGGCCGGACCAGAAGAGCATGTGGCGGGACTACCTGCAACTCTCAAGGGCCACCGCGGCCGGACTGGGAGAGAGAGGGGAGGGTCGAGGAGACATTCCCCCCCCCTGAAACTCTTCAGCATTGTAAAGGCAATCCCCTGGCCGGGTCCCGCTGGCCTCGGCCTCTCCTCCGGCTACACCCTACGTTAGGATCTCCTGGCCGAGGCGTGGCAGCAGGATCCGCCTTATATGGGCTGCTCCCGGCTGGGCGTAGCCGCAACCCTGCCCCACCTTGGAAGTTTCCAGAGTGGGGGCGGATGTTCTACTGACTTGCATTTTCCCTAGTCTATCGATTTTTTTGGCGTGGCAGGCGGTGGGACAGCGAGGGGTGATTTGGTTTCTCTTACTGTTTTTCTGGTCTCTCACCACTGGCATATTTCTAACGTTTTCTTGTTTCTAGGACATTAATAGGTTTTATCATTACGTTATGTTATCGTTTCTTTGTTCGTTGTTTAATAAAAGTTTATGTTCATCAGTGGCCTACTGATTTTCGTTTTCCTATTCTTTTCTTTCCAGGTTGTTTCATGCTAAAGTTTCTGTTAACAGGATACAGTGATCACTTCGTTATTATTGCATATGTCCTTTTCACTAGGGGTGCTCTCTGGTCGGGCCAGATGACGTATCTCTAGTAAATGGTCCGGGTGAAACAGGTGCATCAATCAGTGGGGAGTAGATAGGCATGACAGATTACAATGGGGGAGAAAGGTCCGCATTACGTACCCTTTCACTATTTGCAAAGATTTTCCTACGTATATTTGCAAACAGGGAATACCTCCAAAAAGAACCAATTCCCAAACAGTCAATGTTTGGGGAAACAATCAATCAATGAGGAACGAAATAGGCACGACGTGTTAAAGGTTTGCGTTACCTACCCTTCACTATCTGCAAAGGGAGAGAGAATATTCCTATTCTTCCTCGTTTGCAGGCAGAGAAGATTCTTAAGAGAACCAACTTCGAACAATTCAATGCTCGATTCAAACAATCAAGAAGGGGTACTGTGAACACAAATGAACGCCGCTTATGTACATACACATTGGTATTATCAACAGGTTGTTCCTAATGTTTCTATTTTAGGGAGGTCAAAAAGAGATCCCATTAGTGGCCTACTGATTTTGCTTGATTCCTTTTCTTTTTTTACACGATTTTTCGCTATCTGCAAAGACTAAACAGAGTATTGCGACTCTGTGCTTGTTTGTAAATAGAGAATGAACCAAAGAGAACAATCAATCAAATGGAGAGAGAAGCAGGCACGACGGATTACAACGGGGGCAAAGGCCTGCGTTAACTACCCTTCACTATCTGCAAAGAGAGAGTACTCCTAATAGAAATGAGGGGTGGGGGGCAGCATTCAAAGCAGATCAGTGTGCATAAACACGAAAATGTTTTTACTTACCACGTACTTGACATTCGACAGCTTATGATATTTGCTATTAAAAAACCATTGAAATTCACTGAAAAAACCATAGGTTATAGACCATATATAGTTAGGAATTAGCATTTAAAAAACCTTATTTTACTCACACAAAACCATTGAAATTCCATATATAGTTAGTTGCACTAACTATATATCGCGCACCCGCAATCCACTGCTGATCATGTCACATATTACATCATTCATGACATGGTCAGTGACATCACTGATGACATCACTGATGACATCACTGATGACATCATCCAGTGACTGTGTGTTTCTGTAAAGTTTAAATATGTTAGATATATTGAAGAATGAGTGGATGTATAAGTGTCTCGATGAAGGATTTAGTAGGTGCGTGACTGACTGTATGAGTGAGTGAATAAATGTGTCGTACTAAATGCATGGGTTAGTGACTAAACTGCCTGAATGTTTGCTTCAGTATGTCTGTTGTGATGTAAACTGCTGCATGTGTGGGTCATTAGCTATACGAGAGGCTACATATGTTATTGATTGGTTGCCCAAGTATTTGTATGGGAGATTGAGTTTGTGTGGGGGTGGCTGGGAGGTGTGTGACTCTGTGCATAGATGTGTGAGCAGTTGATTCACTAGGTGTATGAGTTCAAGAGTGCATGTGGAAACAGCTACATGGGCAGTTGACTGTGTGCATGAGTGTATTGATGAGTGAATGGATATGTCAATGCTACATGTCATAGTAAGTACATATGTAAAACACAGTACATGTGAGAGTTGGCATATATAAATAACTGTGCATGAGAGCCACTGAATGTGTGAGTGGCTGTATGGATCATTGTGAACTTGTATCAGGGATTGTATAAGAGAGTAAATATGTGTTAGTATATGTTTGAATAAGTAAGGTGTGTATAACTGTATAGTTGAGGAAATAGAGGTGTGATTGATTCTTTGCATGACTGACTAGGTGTGTGAGTAACTCCATGGATGAGTAACAGTGTGTGAGTGTCTGTATACACTGAGTGTATCTAAGGTTTTATTAGAGTCTGAAGAGGTTTATCGTATTAGCACAAGAATGATGTCAAATGAGATGTCATCAGTGATGTCATCAGTGATGTCATGTGAGATGTCATCAGTGATGTCATCAGTGATGTCACTGACCATGTCATGAATGATGTAATATGTGACATGATCAGCAGTGGATTGCGGGTGCGCGATATATAGTTAGTGCAACTAACTATATATGGAATATCAATGGTTTTGTGTGAGTAAAATAAGGTTTTTTAAATGCTAATTCCTAACTATATATGGTCTATAACCTATGGTTTTTTCAGTGAATATATATATATATATATATATATAAAATTTCTATGGCAAAATGAAACCCCTCATTGTGTTCCTTTTCAAAATAAATGTATTAAGTGTTAACACTTTATTCCAATAAAGATGACTTCAGGTGTGCCATACTTTTGTCATAAGTAAGACTGTTAGCGCTCTAGTTGTTCTTTAGAACACTCTGGGACATTCTGTCATTGGGCTATAGTTGGGCTACATCTGGCTGATATTTGGACTACTTTTGTTTTTTTTTGTCTCTGGTGGCCATCTTTGGGCTACATTGGGCTACATTGGCTACATTGGGCAACATTGGGCTACATTGGGCTACATTTGGGCTACATTTGGGCTCTTTTGTCTCTGGTGGCCATCTTGGGAGACTGCATATCAGAATATTTTTAATGAAATATAAGAGGATTTGAGAAGTCACTCAAAATGTGCCCTAATTTTTCTTTCTTCAGCACTAATCATAATTTCTATGGCAAAATGAACCCCCTCATTTTGTTCCTTTGCAAATTAAATGTTTTAAGTGTTAACACTTTATTCCAATCAAGATGACTTCAGGTGTGCTATACTTTTGTCATAAGTAAGACTGTTAGCGCTCTAGTTGTTCTTTAGAACACTCTGGGACATTCTGTCATTGGGCTATAGTTGGGCTACATCTGGCTGATATTTGGGCTACATTTGTTTTTTTTTGTCTCTGGTGGCCATCTTTGGGCTACATTGGGCTACATTTGGGCTCTAACATATATATAGCCCAATGTAGCCCAATATATATTTTTTCAAAGTTACTTTTCGTAAAAACCACTATAGCACATATCTTGAGACATAGCAAAGGCACATTGGGCTACCAGTCCCTACAATTTTGCCAATTTTGGTGAAAATCCATTTAGCCATTCGGGCTAAAAGTGAGGCCAACCGCACTATGGAAATTAACATGGGGAAAACATGTTTTGGGACCCCCCTTTTTTCTCGGCCCCCGCTTGACGAATCCCCCCCAAACTTTCAGAGAAGGACCGGAGAGTAAATGTGCCATTTTCAGGAACATTTCAGCCAATTCCGTCCATCAACGCCAAAGTTATTCAGCATAGAATTTTGAAAAATCCCATAGGAAAAAATCCTAACTATATATACCTACTGGCGACCGCCAGTAGGTAATATATATATATATATATATATATATATATATATATATATCCTCGCTCTCTGCCCCAAATGCGTGGCACTCTTACAGACGGGTGCGGTCCAAGCGCGTCAGAGCCTCGCGCTCTATGTATCAAAGCTCAATCCCTCCCGGTCCCGGGTGAGAAAATAAGGACTGCACACACGGGGATCTTTTAGTTCGCAACAGCAACTTTACTCTCACAGACGCGTTTCGGAAGCTGCGCTTCCTTCCTCAATGTTGTTACATCGCAACGCGCGCCAGAGCGCCATTTTATTTCAAAAAACATACACAGGTTAAAGTATGGGGCATAGAGAGAGGACTGACGCGCGAGCGCCATATTGCTAGTACATAAAATCACAGTACTATTTTGATATTATATCAAATTAAACATAATAGCAGATCTAAAATTAGAACATACATATTACGAAAACAATGAGAAACCTCATGCTCAATCAACGCCGTGGATCGGCAAATGCCCTCTCAAGTTGTTACAAGCGGGCAGGAGATGAAATTTTGCCGTGGATCGGCCTATGGCAACCTTTTTATTGGTTGCCATTGTATTTACCTAAGCCCAAATTGTTCAAATTGTCCCCAAAGAATATCCCGTGTCATTCATTGGAATAATTAAAAAATTCACTGTATAATTAACAAAATTTCATAGAATCCACAAATATTTATCCATCAAGCATTATTTCATCAATAGAACTCATCAATTTCTCCAATAATTGTACCTCATCTGAAGCAAAAAGAAGAAGAAAATCACAGCAAATCACAAATTACAGATTCCATCATATGACCAGACAAATCCAGCCTTGAGTTGTTATTTCCTATTGTTTACCTGCCCAGATGTACTGCTAGTTCTTCTCCGCAGTTAAGTCCCTCCGGGGTCTTAGTCTGACAGTCTATAATGTGTCGAGATTCTAATCTGCGGAGCTTCTGTAGCTTATCACCTCCCCTGATATTGTCAGGAATTGCATCCAAACAGTAGTATTGCAAAAGACTTCTGTCGCTATTATGTTTAATTGAAAAATGTCTAGCGACAGGATATGAGAAGTCCTTGTTGACTATGGCCCTCATATGTTCTAAAATGCGCAATTTTACAGGATTGATGGTGCTCCCTATGTATTTGAGCCCACATGGACATTTCAGGCAGTAAACAGCAAACGGCGTGCTACAGGTTAGAAACTGATTAATCTTCTTTTGTTTGCACCCTATTATCTCATACGCATAAACCCTTTTACTGTTGGCACAGGCCTTGCAGCGTCCACAGGGGAAAAAACCTTTTGCCTCTTTTAGCTTTCCTGTCTTTGTTGCAATTGGTTTCAGGTGGCTCTGTACCAAAATATCTCTCAGAGAGCGAGCTCTCTTGAAAGTAATTAGAGGGTTCTCAGGTACGTCATTCCCTATGATATTGTCATTTTTCAGAATATGCCACTGTCTTTTCAGAATGATTCTGAGTTGTTGGCAATTCTGAGAGTAGGGAGTGATCATTCTGAATTTCTCTATGTTGGTCATGGGTTTATGTTTTTTGGAAAACAGAGTGCTTCTCAAGGGCATCCTGACTCTGTCTAAGGTGTTCTGCAATGGTGTCCTGTTGTACCCCCTTACTTTGAATCTCTCGATGCTCTCCTTGGCTGCGAGCTCAAAATCCTCATTTGTTGAACAATTACGCTTCAACCGTAATAACTCGCCATAGGGTATGCTTTTAATAAGTTTCTGGGGATGGTTACTAGACGCATGGAGCGTACTATTTCCTGCTGTAGGCTTTCTGTAAAGGGAGGTTTTGATCTTATTATCCATCACCTCCACTTTGAGATCTAGGTACACTGCTGCAGTGGTACTGACCTGGCCAGTGAAAATCAGGTTACAATTGTTGTCATTCAGCACTGTAATATATTGTTGAGCTGTCTCAACTGAGCCATTCCATACTATGCAGAGATCGTCTATGTAGCGGTACCATGAGACAATATTTTTTGAGACAATATTTTTGGACCACTGTTCTTTCTCAGGGGCCCAGGCTTCCTGCTCCTCCCACCAGCCAACGAATAAATTCGCGTAGCTGGGGGCGAAGCAGGAACCCATGGCTGTACCGGAGAGTTGTCTAAATAAAGCATCCTGAAATAAAAAAATGTTATTATGAAGACAGAATGCAATTAACTCCATCCGCATAGTATTGTGTTGGGCATATTTCAAAGGTCTCTTTCCCAAAAAGTACTCAATCGCCCTCAGCCCATGTGCATGGTCGATACTCGTGTAGAGACTGGTAATGTCGAGTGTCAATATACAATAACCTGAGTGCCAGTCAATAGATTCAATTTTCTCAATAAAGTCAGCAGTGTCACGAATATATGATTTCAAGCCCAGAACAATTTCAAATAGGAAATAATCCAAAAACTTCGAGAGATTCTCAGTAAGGCTGCCCATAGATGAAATAATGGGGCGTCCTGGTGGCTTATCCATCCTCTTATGTACTTTTGGTAAGTAATAAAAGGTGGGGGTAACTGGATGTATTGTCTTGAGAAAAAAAAAATTGTCAGTCTCAAGCATTCGTTTGTCACGCCATTTTCTGAGTAACTCATGCAGCTCATCGATACTTAATTGGTATCGTTGTTTAGTGGTTAGTTCACAGCAGGCCACGTCTTGCAATTGGCGCATGGCTTCCTGGACATATTCCTCCCTTGATAGTATAACAACGTTTCCACCCTTATCTGAAGGTTTGCAGATGATGGAAATATCAGCAGCCAGTGCTTTCAAAGCTGCTCGTTGTTTCTCGGTTAGATTATTGCCTCGTCCAGACATTTTATTGTTATTCATGCGCATTTTTCTTAGATCCTTAATCACAAGTTCCGAAAAGGTGTCTATCATATCCGTTTGTGTTGGAGGCACAAACTTCGATTTTAATTTAAGACCACTGTTCGGAGCCTCTTGTTCAACCTCCACTGCCCTCAATCTCTGGGACATAGTTTCCATGGGTTTTGGTATTGTCACTGCTGCACTTTCGTGTCGTAGTTCTTCCAGCAGTTCCAACGATGTCAGATCATTGACCTTTAAAAGGTCTGTGTCTTTAAAACGTGATCGGATCAATTTTGCCTCCTCTGTAGTGGGTTTGGTTTTAAAGTATTTATGCAGACGGAGCCTTCTGATGAATTGAAATAGGTCAATTATTGTTTGAGTGTACTCAAGATTATTATCTGGACAGAAGGTTAATCCCAGTTTGAGTACCGATTCTTCCTCAGGTGAAAGGGTTCTTGCGGATAGGTTAATGATTGTAAGATGGTCTGTGTATCCTTCAGATCCTACCATCTTGATCCTCTTTTGCCCCTTGCCTTGCGCACTGGAGCCTCTACAGTTCCCGCTTTCCCCCGACCCCTTCCTTTTCCGACCACCCCTCCTGGGTTTCCTCCGTTTTCTGGGGATTTGTTCTCCCCCCCCGTAGCCAATTCATTCAGATTACTTGGAACTCTTGATGAAAAGGGGTATCATTGGTCTGTTTTGGGGTGCACCTTGTTTCCTCATCTGATTGTTCTCCCTCTGTGACCTCAGACTCTGATGTTTCCACTTGTACCATTGCCGCCGCACCGGTCACTTTGTTTCTGCTGATCAGATCTTTCCGCGTTTGATCATATTTTTTCGAGAATGTAAGGACTCGCCCCATGGCATAGTCCCTTTCGTCCCTATCGAATTTTTCTTGCTTGCGTGTACGTATCTTCACCTCATATTTCTCCAGCCGTTTCTTCATCTGGGCTCTTAATTGATCCTGCTGATCTTTATCATCATTGGTTGCTAGTTCCGTTTCCATGGTTTCGATTTCTTTGAGGACCTTGTCCCTGTCGCTCCAGGCGAATTGAACCAGGATTTCTAGCATCCCCTCGCAAGATTTAGCAATGTGTGCCGCCCATGTGTCCAAGAGCAGAGGGTCCGGGTTCTCATACGCGGGGATTGTAAATATCCGCAGACCCCTCGGCACTCGTTTAACTTCTATGTAACCTTGAAGTGATGTACCTTCCCACCACTTGCGAAGCTCACGCTCATAAAGTTTTTCAAGTTTCCCATACTGCGTGGCTAATGGGCTAGGAGCTTCAGTTGTTTTTTTCACCGCTGGAGTGGTGATATCGGGATTCTTATTTTTGAACATTCCAAAAATATTGTCTCATGGTACCGCTACATAGACGATCTTTGCATAGTATGGAATGGCTCAGTTGAGACAGCTCAACAATATATTACAGTGCTGAATGACAACAATTGTAACCTGATTTTCACTGGCCAGGTCAGTACCACTGCAGCAGTGTACCTAGATCTCAAAGTGGAGGTGATGGATAATAAGATCAAAACCTCCCTTTACAGAAAGCCTACAGCAGGAAATAGTACGCTCCATGCGTCTAGTAACCATCCCCAGAAACTTATTAAAAGCATACCCCATTCGAGTTATTACGGTTGAAGCGTAATTGTTCAACAAATGAGGATTTAGAGCTCGCAGCCAAGGAGAGCATTGAGAGATTCAAAGTAAGGGGGTACAACAGGACACTATTGCAGAACACCTTAGACAGAGTCAGGATGCCCTTGAGAAGCACTCTGTTTTCCAAAAAACATAAACCCATGACCAACATAGAGAAATTCAGAATGATCACTCCCTACTCTCAGAATTGCCAACAACTCAGAATCATTCTGAAAAGACATTGGCATATTCTGAAAAATGACAATATCATAGGGAATGACGTACCTGAGAACCCTCTAATTACTTTCAAGAGAGCTCGCTCTCTGAGAGATATTTTGGTACAGAGCCACCTGAAACCAATTGCAACAAAGACAGGAAAGCTAAAAGAGGCAAAAGGTTTTTTCCCCTGTGGACGCTGCAAGGCCTGTGCCAACAGTAAAAGGGTTTATGCGTATGAGATAATAGGGTGCAAACAAAAGAAGATTAATCAGTTTCTAACCTGTAGCACGCCGTTTGCTGTTTACTGCCTGAAATGTCCATGTGGGCTCAAATACATAGGGAGCACCATCAATCCTGTAAAATTGCGCATTTTAGAACATATGAGGGCCATAGTCAACAAGGACTTTTCATATCCTGTCGCTAGACATTTTTCAATTAAACATAATAGCGACAGAAGTCTTTTGCAATACTACTGTTTGGATGCAATTCCTGACAATATCAGGAGAGGTGATAAGCTACAGAAGTTCCGCAGATTAGAATCTCAACACATTATAGACTGTCAGACTAAGACCCCGGAGGGACTTAACTGCGGAGAAGAACTAGCAGTACATCTGGGCAGGTAAACAATAGGAAATAACAAACCAAGGCAGGATTTGTCTGGTCATATGATGGAATCTGTAATTTGTGATTTGCTGTGATTTTCTTCTTCTTTTTGCTTCAGATGAGGTACAATTATTGGAGAAATTGATGAGTTCTATTGATGAAATAATGCTTGATGGATAAATATTTGTGGATTCTATGAAATTTTGTTAATTATACAGTGAATTTTTTAATTATTCCAATGAATGACACAGGATATTCTTTGGGGACAATTTGAACAATTTGGGCTTAGGTAAATACAATGGCAACCAATAAAAAGGTTGCCATAGGCCGATCCACGGCAAAATTTCATCTCCTGCCCGCTTGTAACAACTTGAGAGGGCATTTGCCGATCCACGGCGTTGATTGAGCATGAGGTTTCTCATTGTTTTCGTAATATGTATGTTCTAATTTTAGATCTGCTATTATGTTTAATTTGATATAATATCAAAATAGTACTGTGATTTTATGTACTAGCAATATGGCGCTCGCGCGTCAGTCCTCTCTCTATGCCCCATACTTTAACCTGTGTATGTTTTTTGAAATAAAATGGCGCTCTGGCGCGCGTTGCGATGTAACAACATTGAGGAAGGAAGCGCAGCTTCCGAAACGCGTCTGTGCGAGTAAAGTTGCTGTTTGGAACTAAAAGATCCCCGTGTGTGCAGTCCTTATTTTCTCACCCGGGACCGGGAGGGATTGAGCTTTGATATATATATATATATATACATATATATATATATATATATATATATTTGCATGCAAAGTGATCCTTCAAACCCTGTTTGCGCTCCGCCACCGGTGCTCAGCATAGGGGCCGGATCATGGCCCAAAACAATAATTTTACTCCAATGATGCGGCACACAGACTTGGGTGATTTTCAGCTCGGTTTATTCAACACCAACTCTAACCAACGCGTTTCAGCCTGACCTCGGCTTTGTTAAAAAAAAAATATGTATATATATATATAAATATATGACACTTAGGGTCAGATTTAGATCTCGGCTGCTGCGTTATTCCGTCTCTATGCTGACGGAGTAACCCGTCCGCCGAGATCTAAATCAGGCCCTAATATTTACATTAATACTTATCAAAATACTTACATTTAAATGTAAATTGTTTATTACGCGTATGTCTTTACCATACATGCTTTTAGAACAAAATTCATTGTAAAGGCACGCGTGGTAAAGGCATGCTCGTGGTGAAAAAATATGTTTTAAGTATATTAGTGGTTAAGACATTTTCGTTGTAATACCTTCATTGTAAAGGCATTCGTTGTTAAGACCTTGTTGTAAACGGTTTCCCCTGCAGCACATATAGAAAGATGAAAATGCCTCAGAGGATTGTGTTTGTGCAGGAGGGTGTTCCTTCCTGCACAGAAAAAATCCTGCTTATAACACAGGCACCCTTTTGCAAGGGTGCCTGCATTGGCAGGAGGCAGCACAATGTGCGAGTGCGAAGGAAAGGACAGCAATGCTCTGTATATTGACAGCACATTCTTACCCTTCACCTTTCACCCTGTGCAGCAAGATGGCACGCTGTGTGATTTTTTGATAAATATGCCTATCAAAATATACCACTTTTTAAAAGTAATATGTTAACTCTGATGTTATCCTATGGAAGAGGTAGGCCTTGCAGTAGTGAAAAACACAGTTTAAGAGCTTATAGCTACCAGGACAAGTAAAACTTAAAAGTACAACTTTTTAGGTACACTGTGCCCTGCCCTATGGGCTGTTTAGGGGCTATGGTAGGGTTGACTTATATGTATTAAAAAGGAAGGTTTAGGCCCGAAAGAAGGTTTACTTTTCAAGGTTGAAATGGCAATTCAAGAATGCACCGACAGACTGCGATCGTAGGCCAGACACATGTTTAAAAAGGCTACTTAAATGTTGACACAAGAAGTGCTGCAGACGCACAAGTAGCATTTAATTTACAGGCCTTGGGAGCAGGTAGTACCATTGGACTAGGGACTTACAAGTAATTGAAATATGCCATTCAGGAGTAAGCCAATGTTACCATCTTTCAGGCAACGAGCACACACACTTTAGCACTGGTTAGTAGTGGTAAGGTGCACAGAATTATATAAGGTGAACAAAAACGAGATCAGCAAAAATAAAGGAGTGAGGCAAAAGGTTTGGGGGAAGACCACCCTAAGGACGATAAGTGTAACAAAAGGCTATTGACTATGAAACATGCTAATGAAATTGTCATGAAATCCCAAAAATGGTAAGCAATTGGCTGACATAAAGCCTGCTGTAAGTATAAGTATTGTAAGCAAAATATCTTTAACAACAGCCAGTTAAATGGTTCATTTTGGCAAAACTTAAAACCTATTTTTAATTTCAAGAATCTTTTGTTAAACAACGCAATGTAATTGCAGTATGCTCATACCCTAAAATAATGTTTAATAGATTGATTAATCCTTTTCATGTATGAATGATTTATTTGCGTTAGTCTCACAGAAAATGAAGTTGTCTGAAAAAAAGAATATTATGATCCAACTTCCTGTGTCTTGTGTGATAGACGGAAGCCCATTGCCCCTTTCATGACCTCACCCCACAAAATGTGAGATGCATTGCAAATGAACCTGTGGCAAGGAATGAGCATTCAGCATCTGATCCTTTTTATGAAGGTGAAGGGGGCTTGTACAAAACATAGCTATGAGCAGATGGACCCCGGAAACCATCTGCTATTTTAGCAACTAGATGTTCAATGATGCATCCCGAAATTATTTAGCGCTCAAAGAGCCTGGAAGTAGTTAGCAATGATGGCATCTGTACCGCGAGCAAACAGCCTCTTTAGATATGATCTATCGCCTCGCGAGGAGTTTGCAGACCCTCACTCCTTAAAGAAACAGTAAACTGGGCGAAGCATTCTCGAAAGCGAGAAAATGGACGAAATTACATTTAGAAGTGTGAGGGTGATTGAAATAAATAGGGCTTCTTGGATAAATAAAAGCTAGAAGCGATCGCTTGAGACTGTGGGATTTCACAAAGGCTTGATTCAGATGCGGTTCTCCATGCAATTAATGTATAAGTATTGCACACAAAATGGGCCTGATTCTCGCTAATAATGTGTGTTAGGTAGGACTCACGAATCTACCTGACACAATATGTAGAAGTACAGCATTTGCAAAATCGAAGGGATATAATAGGCAAAAGGGATTATTTGCACATACAAAATCGGAATGCAAAGAAAAGCAAACGGGATGAGAGAAATACAGAGGCAAACATCTGTCTTCATAAAAGCACCTAGGGCCATTTGTATCCACCCTTTGCTCCAGTACAAAGTTACCAAACGTCCTGCACTCCGACGCAAAGTTGTAATTTGGGTTTTACTTTCCATCCATACAGTAACTCAAAGTAGTGGTCTGGGCTACTTCGCTCTACTGTATATGACGAGGGGTGTCCCCTGGGTGGTGCATAAGCGTTCCCATTCAACCACCTTTGGTTTGTTAATGCAAAGGGCTAACTAATAATATATGTAGATAGGGCTATGCATTAAAAACATGAACTTCCTCAAAGGCAGGCACAGAGTTGAATAGAAGTTTTCTTTTCTCCAAACTTTTATACCTTTGCATGTGTGATTGTACTGTGCAGTTTAAACTATGTCTAAGTATACTATTTTGTAGTTAAGAGTTAACTTCCAGTACAAAAACGATGCTAGACTCACACAGACACCATGGCACTAGGCAGCAAGAAAGTGCACCAGTGCAGGTGATGATAGCAGAAGTACTATATCTCAGTAGATATGGTGCAATCCTGCTCACACCCTTTCATACAACTCAGCACATCAACTTTGGTTACTGTGCTGCGTTGCATGACATTTTGGTAAATATACCACTTGTTCATGAAAGCGCTGCACAGGGTTTACTCCTACCTCACGCGATCCTGAATTCCATCTGTAAAGACACTAACAGATCAGAAAATAGTCAATGAGGACCCCCCACACAATGCTGCTCCAATGTAGTAAACAGTTCAAGATGTACCTCTTTAAGGAAGACTAGATCACAATGCAGTGACACTTCAGCTCCCAGAACCCAACCACCTCTCCTATTACTCATTGACTGTATGCATGCCTTTGACCAATGTACAATGTTTTGATGCCTTTTGGCTAGGTTTGTGCTATACAAATACTGCATACATGTATCAGTACATTGGTACATATACAAACCATGCTTTTACATAACAAATAACATTAAATTAATGGCAGATCGACCCACTGTGCTGAATAT
Organism: Lissotriton helveticus; assembly: GCF_964261635.1. Taxonomy (NCBI): domain Eukaryota; kingdom Metazoa; phylum Chordata; class Amphibia; order Caudata; family Salamandridae; genus Lissotriton; species Lissotriton helveticus. Next base: position 1,865,279,253 of record NC_136067.1, read on the forward strand.
ATGAACAAAGCATACATGTGGCAGCGAACAATAATATTTAAAAAGTATGCAAAATATTTACTATGTCATAGTAAAAAGGTTATCCCCACTCTCAATCTCTCAAGCCTCATCACTTAAATATCATGTTAGTGACTCTGTTGAACAATGTGTAGCTCATAATGTACACCAGAGAAAGCTGTCCAAAATTCCATGGAAGATGCTTCTTGTGGTAGTCAAGTAATTGTATTATGGCTACAGTAAGTAGCCATAAAAGCACATAAAACGAAACAAGTACATATCCATATCATAAAACAAGTGGCAGACAGAGCCACGTGCAACATAGTCATGGCATACAATATTAATTCACATTAAGGTAAATCTTCTATTCCACCATATAGCATTGATGCAAATGTATTCATTTCTGTCCTACTTGCCTAGGCACTGGTTACAATAAAAATTCAAAAACTCGAATAGCAAGCGAGTGATAATAAACAGTCCACCTAGGAAAGCACATACTCAGCCAATTTGTAATTCATTTGAAATTATCAGTAGCCACAGATCCTTTATTAAAACCAAAATGTCGACCCCCTAAAATATTCCATCCCATTAAAACATCAATGATTCCCTTCGATTAAGGGCACAATTTAGAAAGGAACAAATATTGGTACAGTTGGATGGGGAAACCAGTTGCTGTAGATAAGCCAAGGCTAGCTTAGAACTTCTGATTCCCTGTGACTTAATAATAGGAATTAAAAAGCTTTTAGTAAAAAGAAGATACACGTGGCAGAAACAAATAAAATGCAACAGGCTTTTTGGGGAGGATTAGTCACAGGGGCAAATGAAAACTTTATATGGATCAAATTTACCAAGGGGAAACCCAAGATGCCACCTTACAAATCGTAGCCGAAAACTTGTAAATAGTAATCTGCGCAAGGAAATGTCATTCCATTCCAAATATGGTTGCAAGGTTAAGGAGCTTTGCAAATCCAAATACTCTCTGACACTTGGCTTACTGAATTCCAACTCCTCCCTGCAAACTTTCATCTTGGTTCTAAAAGCAGTATCAACCCAGTTCAAATTGGTTGTGTGATGGTACAACTCATGTCATTACCATGCATGCCAGTTCAACGCCTTAACCACACAAATCTTAACCACCCTAATGCCTTTACCATGCATGCCTTTACTAGGAAAATTTGCATTGTTAAGATAAGTATGGCAAAGACAAATGCATGGTTAAAACTTACAACACGTGCCCCCCCACCCTGAGCCTTAAAACGCCTCTTGGACAAAAATTGACTCTGATCCCAGTACCCCACACACCCTACCTGACCCTTGCCCTGAGCCCTAAATCGACCTCCAAAACCCAAAAAACGAACCTGACCCTGGCCCATGCCCTGAGCCCTTTAACACCCTTAGGCCAAAATTCTACCCCAAGCCCTAAAACAGCACCCAAAGCCCAAATAAGTAGCCCGATCTCTACCCTGAGACCAAAAACTAAACCCCTTCCTCCTGAAAACCAAATTCCTTCCCCAAGCCCCAAAAACTTCCCTGACCCCCCTAAGCCCTACAAACTACCCTGCCCCCAAGCCATAAAATCTATCCCGACCCCCTGCACTAAAACATAACCCTGACTCACCAGTCCTAAAAACTACCCTGCCCCCCTGAGCCTTAAAAATGTCCCAGACCACCCATGAGTCCTAAATCTTTCCCCAACTCACCAGCCCTGAAAACAACCACCACCCCCAGCCCTGAAAACTACCCCACCCCTTAAAAACTACCCCCACCTCCCAAAACCCAGCCCCACTTACCACACTGCATCCTCTCCCGATCCTTCTTCTTCCTGGGCCCGCCCATTGCAGCAGCTAGACAGCGCATATGCCTTGACCACACTTATGCTTGGTTAAGGCATATGTGTGGTTAAGGCAAATGTGGTTGCACTTACATTATTTGGCCGCATTGTTCCAGCTATTCCCTGTTCAAATCAATTTTAGTTACGGAGGTTGGGTTAGTAAAAAGGGTCTGCCTTTTCAGCTTCATCAGTTCTGCCATGACATAACTAAGCTTGCAGATTTTCATGGCTCTCCCACATGAGCGGCAATCCACAATAACCTGCCTATGAAGGGAGGTGTGTGGATTTGCCCAAATCGAACACCACAGAGGCACGGAGGCCAACTTAATATCCTCAATGTGGTCCAACCCCAGCACATAATATAGATATAGCAGGAAGGGGAACACCAACAATGTTCCTAAATTTCCCTATTTTACTCACCTTTTAGGGGGCTTGTATTAGAGTATCCCTAAATACCTGAGCTGTATGTAAGAACTGGGAGACACTTTCTCCAATAGATCTCTAAATGGGGGCAACAAGTGCTTTTCCAATGTGCTTAGCAAGTTAGGAATATGCCCCACCAATGTTACAAATTTCAAATGCACATTTGCCTAGCTTTCCATGGACTGTTTCAAAAGGGATTGTTGGTCATGGTTCAGTGGCTCTTTGCAAGGTTCAATAATAAGTGAGGCATGCATTGACATGGGCAATGACACAAAAGATAAGCAAAAGCAGTGTATGCCCTCCATTGCTTAATTCTATCATACTAAATACCATCAGTAATCCCATGTTCAACTTTTCATTGCCCCACTGCCTAGAAGCCACAACTATTGAATTTAGATTGCAACAATTAGACATGGAGTGATGAACAACAAGTGAGATTCAATTGTCAGGGTTCTTAAGAATGTGTCCAGAATCCAACTTTTATTGATTTTTCAAAGCATACATTTTCCAGTCAGCCCAGCCAACGCATGTTATCCTCTTTGGACTTTATCAAGGTTGTGCTTTCCAAACTTGTGTGACTTTTAAGTAGCAAGAGGTATGGGTGCCAGTTTCAGTGTTCTCATTGGTAATAAATTCCTTTTTGTGTGGTGTAGTACCCCTTAAATCAGCTTCCTCCTTTGTGCGTCGTGGTAAAACCCCTCCTAAGGCAAATTTCATGTATTGAAAAATCATTAAAGTTGGTTACTGGATGCATTCTTAAGACTCCTAACAATTGAATTTCACTTCTTCATCATTGTATTATTTGCCAACATTTGATTGCCTGAATTTGGACCAGAAACAAAACAATATAGTGGACGCTCCTTTTCTAATTGTTGACATGAGCAATGAGTTAATGAACATGCTGTGCAAGTGAAATTGGAAGAAAAGATCACTGGTGAATTGTCTTACATTAGTGGCCACTGAGTCACTGCGCTCTTGCTCAATTTGGTCCATAGAGAAATTTCTGTAGCTTGTAGGTGCACATAACTGCACAGCCCACTCAATGATGTTAGCAACAACTTTGAATTTTATTTCTGCTAATTCAAGCCTACATGAAGGAAATAGTGGGTAGTTATAATAATAATAATAAAGACATTTATAGAGCGCATGATACGCCATCCCGGCGTGTCCCCGCGCTAGTTATAGTAGTTATAGTAAGACCACAGTTCCATAGGAAACACACTTTTTCGTTTGCTTCTAACTTTGGCACAGTTTGCTGAATCTTGACAAAACCTTTCTAAATAAAAGTCTCATTCACCTCAGGGTCTACCTGGAAAGTTTGGGGGTGACCCATTAAGTGTGGTCCAAGAAAAAGAAGGGTCCAAAATGCGTTTTCTGTTTAATTTTGCTGTAGCACTGCTAATTACCTCCCACATTATATATGCCCTGACAAGTTCTATGACATCGCAGAGTGCATCAGTGCAACATTTGAAATTACATCATTGATGACAACACTGTGCATGGCAGGTGCATGAATTACACTCACCAGTTACCTTGGCACACAAGATATAGTTAGTTGAGATAACTATAACACTATAACTGGTGAATTTCAGTGGGTATTGTTACTGTAGAACCATATGATTTAACTGGTATATCCGTCATTCCATAGGGAAAGCATTTTCTTTTGATTTCTAATAACTTTGGTGCCATTTGACAAATCTCCAAAACAAAAATTGGAAAAGAAGCCCTTCTTTGTCCAGCTCTGCATGGAAAGTTTTGGGGTGATCCGAGAAGCGGAACCTGAGAAAAAGGGGGGTCCCAAAACAAATTTCCCCCCTTGCAATTTCCCATAGGGATTTTGAATACGACTACAGCTTGAACCGCTGAATGGATTTACAGTAAATTTGGCAGAAAACTGTCTCTTAGTCCAGACAGAGTCCTTATTGTAATTTGTGTAAATCCGCTCAGTAGTTTTGGAGTTATTAAAGAAAAAAGAAAATTGCATATCTAGGGACAGGAATCCTCTGCGGATTTGCCAAATCTCATGCTGAGATCTGATTTGCTGTCAACACTTAAGCCAGGAGGTTTTGGCAGCCATCTTGGGACTCTGACTCAGCCGAGTCTCAAGAAAAAATGGTAAAAAAACGAACAAGGTGCGAGGTTAGGAATACCCAAAGAAATGTAAAGCTTTTGCCATAAATTCGTGGAGGATCCCCAAATTTGCAGCACAAATAAGAAAGAAACAAGTGTTGTCTCCTGTACTTGATTTTTTAATTTGCCCCCCGTGTGGGCTCGGTCCCACGTGGTGGATTTTATATTATATTATGATGGGGGTCACATGTGGTCTTCTTTCCCAGGCCGGTTTTAGTCCCGGGGGCCGCCAGCCCTTAACCCTTTAGTTGCTAAATACCACAGTTTAGAGTATCCCAGCCCTGTATACTTTATGAGGACGTGGATTGGACAGATCATTCATTAAGGACCTTCACAAATGGATTCATGGATACTGAATAAACAGATACTGAATGGATCAGAGTATGGGAGCACACTAGAGGTCCTTACCCTGTTTTTACCCAAAGCTGTCCAATGTATAGGCTGAATGAGGCAGACCACTGGTACATATGGTGGGATTGCAAGTTTGTTTCAAATCTTTGCCAGTTTTTGGCATGGACATTGGAGAAGAATGTAAAGGTTTGTGGCTTAGGCACACTGCCTATTAGAGAAAAAACATCCCCAGTCCAGGTCCCTATATAAGCTGATATACGAACCTATGTGTGGCATTGAGGCTATAACTTCCTAAATGCCAAATAGTCTTAACATGGAAGGGTATGGCATTTCCACTGAGCACGCTCCAGCTCAGTGACATGCAGAAAAGGATGAACAGCCTTTACAAAGAAACTTTTACAACGCACTACCATTACGACGCAACTTTTACAACGCAAACCATTACAACGCATTGCGCTGGGGGGCGCTCTAGGATAGGGAATAGGTTTAATGTACTTTCCAACACCTTCCCTACTATCCATGGGGACTGGAGTTGGAATAGTAAATTAAACTATTCACTACCCAGCGCCCAAAAACACTATGCGTTGTAATGGTATGTGTTGTAAAACTTGCGATGTAAAGGTAGGCGTTGTAAAAGTATGCGTTGTAACTTCATACATCCGCAGAAAAGGGTCAAAATCAATGGATATCTATTTAAGAAGACATTCCAGTTGTCCATGTTGTTCGTGGTTGGGACATGATGTTTGGGTATCTGGAGGGTGCTGGTGGCTACCATCCAGCACTGGGTGCCAACCCAAACTAGTCAAAATAGCATTATTGTTATTGTGATATATGTCCAGACGTGTTGTTTCTCATCTTGCTTCAGTTATTCATTGCCTGGTGCACAGGGTTGAATTCTAACTCACTGTCCAGCTGGAGACATGTACTTCATTTGTACCCCAGCCACGCTGAACATATTGTTGATAACGCTCTCTGCACAGTGCTAGGGGGAAACCATTCAAAATAACTGGAGCTCAATTGTATCCTTGGGTTGTATTTTAATAATGATGATTACAGCCTGCTCTGATATTTTCCTATGTATACCAGAAAATATTAATAAAAAGATATTGTAAAGAGCAATTCTCCAAAAATCCTCCAAAGAAGGATTTAGTAATTCCTCCACAAATCAGGGGACTTTCCTTTACCAACGTTTTCTAAATTAGGCCCTGAGAGTGCCGTCATTTATACACCTTGTAGAATAAAACTTTTCGTCTTTGATATGGTGAAGGAGAAATGCTCTTCAATCTTGTACTATAGCACAAAATATTGTGAAGCTAAAAATTAAATGTCAATTCTCGGGCATGCAGATATTACACCTATTCTTAGTGCATTTGTCGTCAATTGTTTATAGTACCCTTTAGCCCTGCACATTATTGATTGCAAGGAACAGCAACATTGAACGTCTTTCTACCAGTTCTGTCAATGTCAGTGAGAGACTGTTTAATGCATAACCTTGACGCACAAACAAGCTATTTGCTTAACAATGTGATTCATTCAGCCATAGGGACACATGGCAGAGTATGTTCTATTCTATCAAATGCAGCTATTATTCATGTGAATGGTCATTTGTTCTAGTGCTATGTGAAACTTCTATGTGTTTTTTTCTTATTCAACTTATCAGTTTAGTCAAAGAACTCTAACAGCTCATATATTTTACTGCATCATTATAAACTTAAAATGTGGTTCCGTAAGGAATTGAGGTGCCTTTGGGGATCAGCTTGACAGAGACCTCAGGACTGATAGGTGCTGCTGAGTAGTTTCCAGGGTCTACTCTCAGCAATCCTATCAAAGCATCTCTTTGTTCAGGATGGGACCTCACACAGCACTGATGAATTCACCATAACACATCATGCCATACATGGAAACAGAAACATCCCTGCTGGAATGTCACCCAAACTTTAAGACTCTGAATTAATATTTGACGTCATTATAGCAAGCCCTTCTAATTCTCCACTAATCTTTATTGGCTAATGCTTGATTTTAAGGACCATGACTTTACACATTGCCCACTAAATTCTGAATTTTCTGCAGGCACATGATTAATAAGGGTTGTTATTTTCTAATGACTTGGTATTAATTTTATCAACCTATAAATAAAGAAAAGATGAGCTAGTATTCAACAATGTGACCTCCGGGTTGGTGCTCAGCCCACCCACCATTTCCAGTGCAATAGATTGGGCCTACTGTGTCCTGGTGCACCACTCTCAAACATGCTACACTACCGCTGTTATCCTTAAAATAAATCATACCCCTGCTATGTCTTTCTTTTACATGCCACCACTAAGCCGCATACTGAGCAAGGCAGGGCGTGGGTTATGCTGTGCATTTTTGTGTTACACTTCCTAAACGGAAACTTTCACAGCTTTTTCTGCTGTATATTTGCCGAACAATAACTAACCTTTAACTGTGTGGTTTTTTCCTAGGGATTTCATTTTTTTTTTATGATGTAAGTGTAAGAATATCTCTGGTTGGCATAATGACACCCTTTTCTTGACTGATGCAGCTGGTGTTTTGACTCAGTGCCCAGGGACTCTGCTAACCAGGCCCCAATACAGGTGCTCTAACCCCTAAAATATGACGAATACAGCTATACTTCAAATTTGAATATCTATCTTACCTATAAGTCCATAGTATATTTTACAAAGTAGACCTAGGGCCTGTCGGTTAAATGTCACTAGTGTACTGCAGCACGTATTTTGCCACCAGTAAAGTGACAAAGCAAAACATGACTGAAGGCCTGCTACCAGTAATTTGACTTTACAGGTTTACACATCAAATTTGATCTGTCAGACCTGACAGGTGTAAGAAATGGGGTTATTGGTTGATGGGGGTGGAAGCACCACTCAGGCAACAGCCCCACTTCTTGTCAGGGTAAACTACAAAAGTCACTCAATTAACCTATGCTTAACCCTCTGGAGGCCCTGGGACAAAAGCAGTCAGGCTTAACTTAGAGGCAATGTGTAAATTATTTATGCTGCACACAAACAGTAAGAAAATGAAACCATAACATAAGAAAAATTCCAAACCATTTTAAAAACATAGAGAACATATTAATCAATAAAATAATACCAGAATGACAAAAATCAAATCAGTAGAATTGGTGATATGGAATTTCAAACTTTTAAGTTGCTATATTGCCTAAAAGCACAAAGTGATCATCTGGTCATGCTAGACGAAGTTTAAATCACAAATTCAGGCTGACCGCGATGGAGCGTGGTTTGGATACAGGTACCAGGTTAGTCCTGCTGAAAGACCACACTTTTCTATGTCTGGCGCAAAGAGTTCTGTTTGTGGTGGAGGAGGCAGCGAAGAGCAGGGAGTGTGTCATGTCTGGCCATTGCTGTAATGCAAAGAGCCGGCCAAGCATCGCGGGTGCTCATTGTTGGAGCTTCACAAAGTGCAGCTCTCCCAATGCCAGTCATCGTTGGCTGTCACAGCAGCGCAAAGTGTTGGGTAGACCAGACATTCATGTTGGCAGTCTCTGCATGTGCCACTTCTGTAGCCCGGTTGCCACTTCTGTAGCCCAGGTGCCACTTCTGTAGCCCTTAAGACATGTTACCCCTAGAGTCGGCCCTGGACAGCCCAGGGGCAGGATGCAATGTATTTAAAAAGTAAGACATGTATTTTAAAATGTTACATGTCCTGGTAGTGAAAATCTCTTAAATTTGTTTTTCACTATAGCAAGACCTACCACTCACATAGGATAGCACTGGAGTTACCTTATTGCATTTAAAAAGCTGTGATTTCCAAATGGAAGTGGGTGACCAGTTCATGCTTGGTGTCTTTGGAATTGTAATGAAAATTCCTAACTTATGGTGCAGTCAGAAGTACTGTTTTGAAAATGGCACTTTTAGAAAGTTGGAATTTTCATGGCTTAGCCATTTACTGGCTGTAGCCTAATTCTGGTCACATCACTGGGTGTTGCTGACATTTGGGCTTTATGTGTTCCTCCTAGACAGCCACACACAATAGAGAGCTTAGGTGTGTCTTTTTGGGCCATTACTAACAGGCAGAGCTGGACCTAGCCTTACTAGCACTTCAATAGACTTCATTCTGCCTCCACCCAGAGGGATGCATACCCTATCTAGTTAGTTTGGTGCCAGGACAACAAAGTAGGATGCCTGAGGACTTCAAATGGAAATATCTAGAAGCTTCTGCCCCTCTTCAAAGACAGAACTGGTTATAAATACTGGACCTCAGACACCAACTCTTCAAACCACTTCTAGACCTGTGGATACTCTGCCATGAAAAATGATTGCTGTGCTGCTGAAGGTCTGCTATTCTGCTGGTCTGCTGCCCTGCTGAATTACTGTCTTGCTGGACTGCTGCCTCACTGTGCTGACCTGTTGCCTGCTGATGGAGCAAGGTTTCATACGTGAAGAAACTTGCTCAAACTCAAATCTCTCGAAATAACATGTAACTCATTAACCAACATGTTTTGTAAATACTAATGATTGCACCACACAACATTTCAGTATCTAGGGGAAGCTTTTGAATGTGCTATTACTAACCAGTAACGCAAGTGTCTTAATATGGCTGCCGAAAATGTGGGAACTCTTCTGCGCATGTGTCTACTACATCTACATAGTATGACGTTCTTTGCTTTTGGTGGGAATTCTTTGCAGCTGTGCAGTAGTGCCTAAAATGGCTGCCGCGAACCTCACATGCTAATGCATATGCTTTTGCTTAAATTAAACCTTGTGTGTTTTGCTAATCTGCTAATGCAATAGTTATAATAAAGTAATGAGGTTAGAGTAGAAATAAGGGGTATTCAGTGCATTCATTTATTTTCGTATTCGAACATGTCCTTCTTTGACTTTTTTTATGAGCTCGTATTTGGGCCTGAAGGGTGTCTGAAAACTCCATCTTGGATTTGCTGTGCGTGCGCACTTCAACTCTGAAAACCTTGAAGTCATGGCATTGAATGTCTGCCAAGTCCCATCTTACCCATGATGCGCCTGAGAACCTCACCTCTTCACCCAGAGAGAGGAAGAAAACGCAAATAAAATGTGTACATTGTATACGAAATGAAATGAATATTGCTGGATGGAATAAAAGCTTGGGAAAGTAAATTATGGGCGGGAACATAGATCAATTAAACGAAAGGAAAATGACTTCAGACTAGTATTGTAAGATGACTTCTCCCCATCTCTCTGACCAATCAAATGAAGGGAATACACATATTTACAACATTGGGGAGTGGTACATACCCTGGAAAATGGTATAACTAAGATAGGTTTAGTCAGTTAGATTATCCGACTTGTCACAGACCTGTCACTGACTTTGTCGCCACCTCAGAGGTTGATCTCCTCAAATGCATCCGCGAAACCAAACCTTCCTACCATTCCTCTGACCCCATTACCAGTGGCATCGCCATTGATTTCCATACTAACACTCTCTCCTACTAGACCAGGCTAGTCAATCTCTTCCTCAGTCAAGGATCCCTCCCAAGTGTCCTCAAAACAGGAAAGGTTACCCCCCTTCTAAAAAAACCCTCTGCAGATGCAAATGACCTCAGTAACTTCCGCCCCATCACCAATCTCCCTTTTCTTTCAAAGATCACAGAAAAATGTGTTGCAAAACAACTGTCCCAACACATTATGGACAATAATCTCCTCGACATGTTCCAGTCGGGCTTTATTCAAAACTGCTTTACAACAAGTGGTGGTGATGGACAGAGTCTCTGAATTAAGCAGAGTACTCTCACCCAGTCAAGAGATCAGGGCTAGATCCAACACCGTTTTTTAGCTCATTGCACCATCCCAGTTTCAGAACCTGGCTGTATGCAAATTAGTCTGTCCCTGGCCCAGTGCATCATGGGAACAGGGCAGACCAGACTACAAAAGCCAATTCTTACACTGGGAAGGAAACAAGCTTCCGGGGACCGGTTTCTGCCATTTCAGGCGTCTTCGGCCCGGCTTGCTTGAATCCTGATGGTGCAATGAGCAAGGGACTCACATCTGAGTATACCCTTCCACGCTTAGGGTGGACAAAATAATTTACAACAAGTGGTGGTGATGGACAGAGTCTCTGAATTAAGCAGAGTACTCTCACCCAGTCAAGAGATCAGGGCTAGATCCAACACCGTTTTTTAGCTCATTGCACCATCCCAGTTTCAGAACCTGGCTGTATGCAAATTAGTCTGTCCCTGGCCCAGTGCATCATGGGAACAGGGCAGACCAGACTACAAAAGCCAATTCTTACACTGGGAAGGAAACAAGCTTCCGGGGACCGGTTTCTGCCATTTCAGGCGTCTTCGGCCCGGCTTGCTTGAATCCTGATGGTGCAATGAGCAAGGGACTCACATCTGAGTATACCCTTCCACGCTTAGGGTGGACAAAATAATTTACAACAAGTGGTGGTGATGGACAGAGTCTCTGAATTAAGCAGAGTACTCTCACCCAGTCAAGAGATCAGGGCTAGATCCAACACCGTTTTTTAGCTCATTGCACCATCCCAGTTTCAGAACCTGGCTGTATGCAAATTAGTCTGTCCCTGGCCCAGTGCATCATGGGAACAGGGCAGACCAGACTACAAAAGCCAATTCTTACACTGGGAAGGAAACAAGCTTCCGGGGACCGGTTTCTGCCATTTCAGGCGTCTTCGGCCCGGCTTGCTTGAATCCTGATGGTGCAATGAGCAAGGGACTCACATCTGAGTATACCCTTCCACGCTTAGGGTGGACAAAATAATTTACAACAAGTGGTGGTGATGGACAGAGTCTCTGAATTAAGCAGAGTACTCTCACCCAGTCAAGAGATCAGGGCTAGATCCAACACCGTTTTTTAGCTCATTGCACCATCCCAGTTTCAGAACCTGGCTGTATGCAAATTAGTCTGTCCCTGGCCCAGTGCATCATGGGAACAGTGCAGACCAGACTACAAAAGCCAATTCTTACACTGGGAAGGAAACAAGCTTCCGGGGACCGGTTTCTGCCATTTCAGGCGTCTTCGGCCCGGCTTGCTTGAATCCTGATGGTGCAATGAGCAAGGGACTCACATCTGAGTATACCCTTCCACGCTTAGGGTGGACAAAATAATTTACAACAAGTGGTGGTGATGGACAGAGTCTCTGAATTAAGCAGAGTACTCTCACCCAGTCAAGAGATCAGGGCTAGATCCAACACCGTTTTTTAGCTCATTGCACCATCCCAGTTTCAGAACCTGGCTGTATGCAAATTAGTCTGTCCCTGGCCCAGTGCATCATGGGAACAGGGCAGACCAGACTACAAAAGCCAATTCTTACACTGGGAAGGAAACAAGCTTCCGGGGACCGGTTTCTGCCATTTCAGGCGTCTTCGGCCCGGCTTGCTTGAATCCTGATGGTGCAATGAGCAAGGGACTCACATCTGAGTATACCCTTCCACGCTTAGGGTGGACAAAATAATTTACAACAAGTGGTGGTGATGGACAGAGTCTCTGAATTAAGCAGAGTACTCTCACCCAGTCAAGAGATCAGGGCTAGATCCAACACCGTTTTTTAGCTCATTGCACCATCCCAGTTTCAGAACCTGGCTGTATGCAAATTAGTCTGTCCCTGGCCCAGTGCATCATGGGAACAGGGCAGACCAGACTACAAAAGCCAATTCTTACACTGGGAAGGAAACAAGCTTCCGGGGACCGGTTTCTGCCATTTCAGGCGTCTTCGGCCCGGCTTGCTTGAATCCTGATGGTGCAATGAGCAAGGGACTCACATCTGAGTATACCCTTCCACGCTTAGGGTGGACAAAATAATTTACAACAAGTGGTGGTGATGGACAGAGTCTCTGAATTAAGCAGAGTACTCTCACCCAGTCAAGAGATCAGGGCTAGATCCAACACCGTTTTTTAGCTCATTGCACCATCCCAGTTTCAGAACCTGGCTGTATGCAAATTAGTCTGTCCCTGGCCCAGTGCATCATGGGAACAGGGCAGACCAGACTACAAAAGCCAATTCTTACACTGGGAAGGAAACAAGCTTCCGGGGACCGGTTTCTGCCATTTCAGGCGTCTTCGGCCCGGCTTGCTTGAATCCTGATGGTGCAATGAGCAAGGGACTCACATCTGAGTATACCCTTCCACGCTTAGGGTGGACAAAATAATTTACAACAAGTGGTGGTGATGGACAGAGTCTCTGAATTAAGCAGAGTACTCTCACCCAGTCAAGAGATCAGGGCTAGATCCAACACCGTTTTTTAGCTCATTGCACCATCCCAGTTTCAGAACCTGGCTGTATGCAAATTAGTCTGTCCCTGGCCCAGTGCATCATGGGAACAGGGCAGACCAGACTACAAAAGCCAATTCTTACACTGGGAAGGAAACAAGCTTCCGGGGACAATTTCCGGGGTATATTTGCATATAGCCAGGGTCAGACTAATTTGCATATAGCCAGGTTCTGAGCTGGGATGGGGCAGTGAGATAAATAACGGTGATGGATCAAGCCCTGATCTTTGGACTGGGTAAGAGTGGTCTGCTTAATTCAGACACTCTGTTCATCACCACCCCCTTTTCTGTATCGTTTTTGGCCACTATAGGTGTGGCAGGGTATACTCAGACATGAGTCCCTTTCTCACTGCTCCATCAGGATTCAAGCAAGCCGGGCCGAAGAGGCTGAAATGCCAGAAACCGGTCCCCGGTAGCTTGTCTCCTTTCTGGTGAAGAATTGGCTTGGTAGTTTGGTCTGCCCTGTTCCCATGATGCACTGGGCCAGGGTCAGACTAATTTGCATATAGCCAGGTTCTGAGCTGGGATGGGGCAGTGAGATAAATAACGGTGATGGATCAAGCCCTGATCTTTGGACTGGGTAAGAGTGGTCTGCTTAATTCAGACACTCTGTTCATCACCACCCCCTTTTCTGTATCGTTTTTGGCCACTATAGGTGTGGCAGGGTATACTCAGACATGAGTCCCTTTCTCACTGCTCCATGAGGATTCAAGCAAGCCGGGCCGAAGAGGCTGAAATGCCAGAAACCGGTCCCCGGTAGCTTGTCTCCTTTCTGGTGAAGAATTGGCTTGGTAGTTTGGTCTGCCCTGTTCCCATGATGCACTGGGCCAGGGTCAGACTAATTTGCATATAGCCAGGTTCTGAGCTGGGATGGGGCAGTGAGATAAATAACGGTGATGGATCAAGCCCTGATCTTTGGACTGGGTAAGAGTGGTCTGCTTAATTCAGACACTCTGTTCATCACCACCCCCTTTTCTGTATCGTTTTTGGCCACTATAGGTGTGGCAGGGTATACTCAGACATGTGTCCCTTTCTCACTGCTCCATCAGGATTCAAGCAAGCCGGGCCGAAGAGGCTGAAATGCCAGAAACCGGTCCCCGGTAGCTTGTCTCCTTTCTGGTGAAGAATTGGCTTGGTAGTTTGGTCTGCCCTGTTCCCATGATGCACTGGGCCAGGGTCAGACTAATTTGCATATAGCCAGGTTCTGAGCTGGGATGGGGCAGTGAGATAAATAACGGTGATGGATCAAGCCCTGATCTTTGGACTGGGTAAGAGTGGTCTGCTTAATTCAGACACTCTGTTCATCACCACCCCCTTTTCTGTATCGTTTTTGGCCACTATAGGTGTGGCAGGGTATACTCAGACATGAGTCCCTTTCTCACTGCTCCATCAGGATTCAAGCAAGCCGGGCCGAAGAGGCTGAAATGCCAGAAACCGGTCCCCGGTAGCTTGTCTCCTTTCTGGTGAAGAATTGGCTTGGTAGTTTGGTCTGCCCTGTTCCCATGATGCACTGGGCCAGGGTCAGACTAATTTGCATATAGCCAGGTTCTGAGCTGGGATGGGGCAGTGAGATAAATAACGGTGATGGATCAAGCCCTGATCTTTGGACTGGGTAAGAGTGGTCTGCTTAATTCAGACACTCTGTTCATCACCACCCCCTTTTCTGTATCGTTTTTGGCCACTATAGGTGTGGCAGGGTATACTCAGACATGAGTCCCTTTCTCACTGCTCCATCAGGATTCAAGCAAGCCGGGCCGAAGAGGCTGAAATGCCAGAAACCGGTCCCCGGTAGCTTGTCTCCTTTCTGGTGAAGAATTGGCTTGGTAGTTTGGTCTGCCCTGTTCCCATGATGCACTGGGCCAGGGTCAGACTAATTTGCATATAGCCAGGTTCTGAGCTGGGATGGGGCAGTGAGATAAATAACGGTGATGGATCAAGCCCTGATCTTTGGACTGGGTAAGAGTGGTCTGCTTAATTCAGACACTCTGTTCATCACCACCCCCTTTTCTGTATCGTTTTTGGCCACTATAGGTGTGGCAGGGTATACTCAGACATGAGTCCCTTTCTCACTGCTCCATCAGGATTCAAGCAAGCCGGGCCGAAGAGGCTGAAATGCCAGAAACCGGTCCCCGGTAGCTTGTCTCCTTTCTGGTGAAGAATTGGCTTGGTAGTTTGGTCTGCCCTGTTCCCATGATGCACTGGGCCAGGGTCAGACTAATTTGCATATAGCCAGGTTCTGAGCTGGGATGGGGCAGTGAGATAAATAACGGTGATGGATCAAGCCCTGATCTTTGGACTGGGTAAGAGTGGTCTGCTTAATTCAGACACTCTGTTCATCACCACCCCCTTTTCTGTATCGTTTTTGGCCACTATAGGTGTGGCAGGGTATACTCAGACATGAGTCCCTTTCTCACTGCTCCATCAGGATTCAAGCAAGCCGGGCCGAAGAGGCTGAAATGCCAGAAACCGGTCCCCGGTAGCTTGTCTCCTTTCTGGTGAAGAATTGGCTTGGTAGTTTGGTCTGCCCTGTTCCCATGATGCACTGGGCCAGGGTCAGACTAATTTGCATATAGCCAGGTTCTGAGCTGGGATGGGGCAGTGAGATAAATAACGGTGATGGATCAAGCCCTGATCTTTGGACTGGGTAAGAGTGGTCTGCTTAATTCAGACACTCTGTTCATCACCACCCCCTTTTCTGTATCGTTTTTGGCCACTATAGGTGTGGCAGGGTATACTCAGACATGAGTCCCTTTCTCACTGCTCCATCAGGATTCAAGCAAGCCGGGCCGAAGAGGCTGAAATGCCAGAAACCGGTCCCCGGTAGCTTGTCTCCTTTCTGGTGAAGAATTGGCTTGGTAGTTTGGTCTGCCCTGTTCCCATGATGCACTGGGCCAGGGTCAGACTAATTTGCATATAGCCAGGTTCTGAGCTGGGATGGGGCAGTGAGATAAATAACGGTGATGGATCAAGCCCTGATCTTTGGACTGGGTAAGAGTGGTCTGCTTAATTCAGACACTCTGTTCATCACCACCCCCTTTTCTGTATCGTTTTTGGCCACTATAGGTGTGGCAGGGTATACTCAGACATGAGTCCCTTTCTCACTGCTCCATCAGGATTCAAGCAAGCCGGGCCGAAGAGGCTGAAATGCCAGAAACCGGTCCCCGGTAGCTTGTCTCCTTTCTGGTGAAGAATTGGCTTGGTAGTTTGGTCTGCCCTGTTCCCATGATGCACTGGGCCAGGGTCAGACTAATTTGCATATAGCCAGGTTCTGAGCTGGGATGGGGCAGTGAGGTAAATAACGGTGATGGATCAAGCCCTGATCTTTGGACTGGGTAAGAGTGGTCTGCTTAATTCAGACACTCTGTTCATCACCACCCCCTTTTCTGTATCGTTTTTGGCCACTATAGGTGTGGCAGGGTATACTCAGACATGAGTCCCTTTCTCACTGCTCCATCAGGATTCAAGCAAGCCGGGCCGAAGAGGCTGAAATGCCAGAAACCGGTCCCCGGTAGCTTGTCTCCTTTCTGGTGAAGAATTGGCTTGGTAGTTTGGTCTGCCCTGTTCCCATGATGCACTGGGCCAGGGTCAGACTAATTTGCATATAGCCAGGTTCTGAGCTGGGATGGGGCAGTGAGATAAATAACGGTGATGGATCAAGCCCTGATCTTTGGACTGGGTAAGAGTGGTCTGCTTAATTCAGACACTCTGTTCATCACCACCCCCTTTTCTGTATCGTTTTTGGCCACTATAGGTGTGGCAGGGTATACTCAGACATGAGTCCCTTTCTCACTGCTCCATCAGGATTCAAGCAAGCCGGGCCGAAGAGGCTGAAATGCCAGAAACCGGTCCCCGGTAGCTTGTCTCCTTTCTGGTGAAGAATTGGCTTGGTAGTTTGGTCTGCCCTGTTCCCATGATGCACTGGGCCAGGGTCAGACTAATTTGCATATAGCCAGGTTCTGAGCTGGGATGGGGCAGTGAGATAAATAACGGTGATGGATCAAGCCCTGATCTTTGGACTGGGTAAGAGTGGTCTGCTTAATTCAGACACTCTGTTCATCACCACCCCCTTTTCTGTATCGTTTTTGGCCACTATAGGTGTGGCAGGGTATACTCAGACATGAGTCCCTTTCTCACTGCTCCATCAGGATTCAAGCAAGCCGGGCCGAAGAGGCTGAAATGCCAGAAACCGGTCCCCGGTAGCTTGTCTCCTTTCTGGTGAAGAATTGGCTTGGTAGTTTGGTCTGCCCTGTTCCCATGATGCACTGGGCCAGGGTCAGACTAATTTGCATATAGCCAGGTTCTGAGCTGGGATGGGGCAGTGAGATAAATAACGGTGATGGATCAAGCCCTGATCTTTGGACTGGGTAAGAGTGGTCTGCTTAATTCAGACACTCTGTTCATCACCACCCCCTTTTCTGTATCGTTTTTGGCCACTATAGGTGTGGCAGGGTATACTCAGACATGAGTCCCTTTCTCACTGCTCCATCAGGATTCAAGCAAGCCGGGCCGAAGAGGCTGAAATGCCAGAAACCGGTCCCCGGTAGCTTGTCTCCTTTCTGGTGAAGAATTGGCTTGGTAGTTTGGTCTGCCCTGTTCCCATGATGCACTGGGCCAGGGTCAGACTAATTTGCATATAGCCAGGTTCTGAGCTGGGATGGGGCAGTGAGATAAATAACGGTGATGGATCAAGCCCTGATCTTTGGACTGGGTAAGAGTGGTCTGCTTAATTCAGACACTCTGTTCATCACCACCCCCTTTTCTGTATCGTTTTTGGCCACTATAGGTGTGGCAGGGTATACTCAGACATGAGTCCCTTTCTCACTGCTCCATCAGGATTCAAGCAAGCCGGGCCGAAGAGGCTGAAATGCCAGAAACCGGTCCCCGGTAGCTTGTCTCCTTTCTGGTGAAGAATTGGCTTGGTAGTTTGGTCTGCCCTGTTCCCATGATGCACTGGGCCAGGGTCAGACTAATTTGCATATAGCCAGGTTCTGAGCTGGGATGGGGCAGTGAGATAAATAACGGTGATGGATCAAGCCCTGATCTTTGGACTGGGTAAGAGTGGTCTGCTTAATTCAGACACTCTGTTCATCACCACCCCCTTTTCTGTATCGTTTTTGGCCACTATAGGTGTGGCAGGGTATACTCAGACATGAGTCCCTTTCTCACTGCTCCATCAGGATTCAAGCAAGCCGGGCCGAAGAGGCTGAAATTCCAGAAACCGGTCCCCGGTAGCTTGTCTCCTTTCTGGTGAAGAATTGGCTTGGTAGTTTGGTCTGCCCTGTTCCCATGATGCACTGGGCCAGGGTCAGACTAATTTGCATATAGCCAGGTTCTGAGCTGGGATGGGGCAGTGAGATAAATAACGGTGATGGATCAAGCCCTGATCTTTGGACTGGGTAAGAGTGGTCTGCTTAATTCAGACACTCTGTTCATCACCACCCCCTTTTCTGTATCGTTATTCAAAACTGCAGCACTGAAACAACCCTGCTGCAAGTGATCGATGATGCGCAGCATATTCTCTATTCAGGGGAATCATGCCTTCTGATTCTTCTTGACCTCTCTGCAGCTTTTGACACTGTTAATCACAACACCCTCCTTAACATTCTTCAACAGAGAATGGGCGTGTAAGGCACTGTACTCAAATGGTTTGCCTCTTTCCTCACAGACAGATCCCAAATGATCAAGAATGCAAATAGTCTCTCGTCTCCACTGGTGGTTGGTCAAGGCGTCCCTCAAGGTTCTATCCTTGCTCCCACTCTGTTCAATCTCTATCTGGAACCATTAGGGAACCTTCTAAGTAAATCTGGAATCCTCTACCATCTCTATGCGGATGACACCCAAATCTACCTCAAGGTGTCTTCCCCTCATGATCTCTCACTACTCAGCTCTACTCTCAACACTATTCACAACTGGATGCTAGTTCACCAACTCATTCTCAATCCCTCCAAAACGGAATTCCTCCTCATATCTAGCTCTCTCTCTCCGCCTCCTGTTCAAACCTGGATTGATCAATCAAATCTACTCAACAGTAAACCCATCATTGTGGATTGCGCTAAATCCTTAGGTGTCATACTTGACAAAAGACTCAACCTCATCTCACACATCAACTCCATGGCCAACAGCGCACGTTATCAACTGCGACTTTTATGGGGGATTCGTCGGTTCTTCCCGGAGAATGACCTAAAAACCTTGGTCCAATCGCTAGTTCTCTCTAGACTGGCCTTCCCAAATCTCACCTCTCCCCCCTCAAATCCATCCTCTATTCAGCAGCTCCCTTCATTTCAGGGTCCAAACGAAGTGACCACATCACTCCTATCCTGTCTTCTCTCCGATGACATCCCATCGAGGCTAGAGTTATCTACAAAACAGCGTGCATCACCCACAAAGCTTTGCACTCTTCCTCCCCTCGCTATCTGGCGAATAAACTCAAACTGTCTGGAGGCTCAAGACCTTCTCGGAATGCGGAAAAGTTCCTTCTTGAACCCCCCTCCTTCAAAAGAGAAAAACTGTTGGCACAATCGTTCTCAGGTAATGCGGTGAGAACCTGGAACTCGCTTCCTCCTTCGCTCCGTGCCATCACCTCCATCCAGATCTTCAAAGCAGACCTCAAATCTCTTTTATTCCAAAGCCACTTTCAGAACTAATTCCCTTCTTCTCAGACCCTGCCAGGAAGTTCTTTAGTCATTGTAAATTTGTCACATATGTTTATATTTTTGCTTATACATCCTGTGCTTGCTGTGTTTGAAATTGTGTTCCTTTTGCCTGCGTTGTTTTGATTCTATGGCCTGCTATTGTTCGCCAGGAAGTTCTTTAGTCATTGTAAAATTTGTCATATTTATTCTTACTTTTGCTTATACAGTCTGTTCATGCTATTTTTGTTTGCCCTATTCCTGCAACAGTTCTCTCATGTAACGTAACGGGTTCTATTGTACAGTGCTCTGACACCTTTGGGTAAAGTCCGCGCTTTTTAAAAAATGCATTAAATAAATAAATAAATAACGTATGCTGTAGGGGATTGTGGATGCCACAGAGTTCAGAGGATTGGTCGAGCACTCTGAAAGAATATTCAGGAAAGTGCTGAAGGAGAAGACTCTGTCCAATACAAGGGGAACGAGAGTAGCTGCAGAGAGGTGCGTAATACTGGTGTTGCACTTAGCGAAGGTTACCTGTCCTTTCCTGCACCTGTCCTGACCTGTTGTCTCCTGATTAGTCAGGAGCCCTGTCTTCCAGCCCTTGGCCAGGGGTTGGTCCTCGCATCATTCTAGGTAAATATAACTCTGTGTGGTATGTCTTTGTACCGTTTACTTTTCTCACCCTTCCCAGGTATCAATGTCTAAAAGTAATTTTGCTACGTCTCTAAAGATTTATTTTGGATCATTATTTTTCTATTTGAAAAGTTGTTAACTGATATGTATTGGTACTTGACTCACAACATATTACATGGACAAAGTGTTTCAAACTTTCCGGAGTCTGTGGTTATTCCTTGAAATAAGGTAAACTGTTATCCTATACCTATTATAATAACTACCTGATCCTAAGGAATTAAAATACAAAGTGACAAGAAATTGGTAAGTTATGGTATACAGGTGTAAAACATAATAAAGTAAATAACTCCTGATCGGCAGAAAATTAGATTACCGGTTTATAGTGTGTATGTTTATGGGCCCAGGTGAGTATGGTGTTTTAGAAATATCCTAAACTGGTATTCATGCATCATCAGTATTTCTTAGTAGCAGTATGATGGTTAGGTTTTTGTTAAAGATAGGTAGTTAGTTGTGTATTGATTTTATATTGATTTTATGTTTTAACCGAAACCCGTTTGTATTGTTACATGTTGTCTAGAATTCCCCGGGGATATTGAATAGCGGGTGGTAAGTGGAAGCCACACTTCAGTGAGGTTACTGGCCTTGATAAATTAAGTGTGAAAAGTTAAGTAGAACTTGCAGCACTGGGTAGGGATTATTTTCTTGTGTAAAAGGGAGAGTGATTGATAGCAAAGGAGTTCGCTGGTGAAATTTTGGTCTTATATCACCAAGAAAGAGTAAGTCTAAATGAGTAGCAGGTTCTTCAATGCTTGAGTGAAGAGTAAGCGAAAGAGGTTTTACTCGTAGTGTGTGAAGGGTAAATGGAAAGGTTTTACTTGCCGTGAAAGAAATTGTCTTTTCTTTGAATTTGGTCAATCAGGCACAGTAGCGAATGTTTTATGTTGTTAATTAATGAAATGTGTAATTAAAATTGAAAAGATTGAGTTATCGTATTACCTTGCAAAGGAGGGGTCAGTCGCGGGTGTTGCACTGATGTCACTGAGAGCCATACTGGGATTGGTTGAGACAGTGGGTGTGTAGCTGAGGTAATATTGTAATGGAGGGGTGAGTACAGAGAGTGAAACTCACGTCACAGGAAAGCCGCGTAAGCATTGGTTGAAGTAGTTCTGTAAATCAAATATTGATTGGTCATTAAAATAAGAGACGGGCTGGTATTCGAGAAGCATTTAAGTGAAGTAAACAGTTGATTAAATTGCAAAAATAGAATTTTCAGTCTTAATAGATAGTGGTGATTTTATATGGAACCCCGATCCAACTATAACAGGGTACTGTCCAGATAGAAGAATTATAGGTTTTGCCCACAAGCAGTACATTAGAGAAAGGCCAAACATTATGTACGTTGAAAATAAAAAAATGTCATTTATGCAGAAAATTAAGAATTCTTTTTAAAAGGATAAACCCATTAAAACGAGAGAAAGTATTATTATTCCTCCCCAAGAACGCCTGCATCATTCATGATGATAGAAAGAGGCTACCACACTTGCGTATGGTTAGAACATTGGATAGAATGCACTAAAAATGATGAAGTATTAGCATTCCCAGAGTATGGAACATTTAATGGGAGAATATTACACAATTTGCAAACTCGCATGAATGAATTAGAACCCAGACCTAGATTAGCACAGTATGAAGCTTTAGAAGAGTGGGAGACTAAGGCTTTTGAGCAAGACAGACCTCAATGTGACAGGAACTTAAGTACATTTTATCCCAGATTTCCCCAAGAGACACGAGATAACTAGATGAAACAATGGAGGCAGTCTATGATAGAGGAAGTTACATCCTGTATTTACCAAAGAAGAACCGACAGGAAGTAAATGTAAAGAAAACAAAAAATTTAATGACTAGTAGTGGAGATTCAGAAGATGATTATTTTGGAGATTTATTAATGAAAAATCTGCCACCCTATCAGGAAGAGACAAATAGAATTACCCCTAGTGCCCCATTTGTAAAAACACCTTTGGTTCCACAGTTGTGCATTAGACTTCCATAGAAAAAGTACTACAAGAAAAAGAAGCGATAAATAAAGTGAATTAATTCAGAAAATAACTCAATTGAATACAAGCCCTGAGGAACTTACGATACCAGTAACTATAGGCCCTGTAGTTCCCTTATCTGGAGATAAGCAAAATGGTCCTAAAACTCCTGTTCTGACCACACCATTTATACAACCCAGAAAAGAAAATGTAATAGTTGATGACCAGGCAAGTGAGTGTGAGTCAGTAATTTCCCTAATGGATTTGCCTATAAAAGAGCCAATAAGTGATTCGTTCAGGAAAGTTACCCCCGGATGCTCTAGAGAGGTACAGATTGAAACGTCCACAGGAACGAAAAATGCCACTGTAGTAACCCCAGAAGAAATAGAAAAATGGACATGATATATAGAGAAGCCAAAATCACAGCCAAAATTATTGGACATTTGTAAATTAGGAGTAGAATTGGAAGAAATGATAGCTGGAAATGTGGGATTAGAAAGATTAAATTCTTTCAGCAAAGACGAATTGTTATTCATATGCAGAAGCATCATACGAAATGCAAAACTATTTATTGAGAAATTAATTAATTTGGCCTCAGAAATGGGAATTGACATAGGTAAATCAAACGTATTGCAGAAACCATATAGGGCAGGATTGTCTGACAAAGATTTAGAGAACATGAACGTGTCAGAAAGAAAATTGCAGATAAAGGAATTCTTGTCATTGTTACAAAAATGGGGAGACTTGGACAGATGGAAAGCTAGATGGACAAAGAAAAAGGAAGAAGCACAGGCAAATCGAACGACATCTGAGTATCTAATGAAAGAAAAAGAAAAGGTTCAAAAGTTGTGCCCAATGAGGGAAATTCCAGGAGGAGGATATGTACATGTCCCTTGGTCCCGACAGGTTATTTGATCATTTACAAATGACTTCTCAAAACTTAGAGAAAAACCAGTAAAATGGTACAAGCAAGTCAAAAGGTTTGTGAAGGTTTCAAAAGTACTGCTAAAAGATTTAGATGGTTTGTTTGACATAGTTGTTCCAGTTGATTTATGGACAGAATGCAAAATTTCAGTAGATTGGCCTAATGATGAGTACCCTAAAGATGCAAAGAGAGGAGCCCCGTGAGATGAGGTAATGAAAAAATATCATCAGGCAATAGCTTACTTGAAAGGAGAGGTGCCTCCAAAAGAGACAGATTGGATAAAAATAGACAGAACAACCCATGAATCTGTACATGCTTATTATGAGCGTCTTTTGCAGGTATTCAAACAATATAGTGGGTTAGAAAACATTGATAATAAGGACATGACACGTTTTATATATCGTTTTGTGTCTGGACTAAAGCCAGAGATATCACAGAAGATTAAAGAGCATAACAACAGGAACTACAGTTAAGTCAACAGGCAAATAATCAAGGAAGAGGGGAAGGTCGAGGTAAAAGCAGTGGGGGAAAACCCAGAGGGAAAATGAGCAAAGAAGAGGCAAATAAAAGGTTTCCCTGTCACAAGTGCGGAAAATTGTTGCATTGGAAAAGCGAGGGTAAACTTATACAGAATAATAATGTCCAAACTCAAAATTTAAATCCACAGACGCAGAATGAGTTGTCAATGAGGCAGCCGCAACAGGTAATACTGAGTCAAATGCCACCTGCCCCTATGCCAGATTTTGTGAGTCGAGCCAAGTACAGTGTGGACACCGGCTTCCGGGTGAGAAGTGGTAAGAAAAACTCGGTAACACCACAGTTTCTTTTAATGGACACATTTTTTGAGGAAGAGACTTTATGACAGTGCCTGAGAGGGGGGGAGAGGAATGTGTACTTGTCGCATCCTTACCCGTAGATCAGTCAGGACCGTACATAGAAGTTAAAGTTGAAGGAAATGACATCACCTTCTTGCTAGACACTGGTGCTACCCATTCTACTGTGAGAACAGCAGACAACCCAAACATACCCCTCTCTGGAGAAGCGATCCAAGTAGTGGGTGTTGCTAATAAACAGATTAGGAAGCCTATTACAGAACCAATGGCACCTTTAAAGAGATGCACAAGTTCGTAGTCTGTGACTTGAGCCCTGTGAACCTGTTAGGAAGGGATTTATTGTGCAAAATGAATTGCACAATGTTTTGCACACCAGAGGGTGTTGCAGTTCAGACTCCTGATGCAGACGGAGTGTACAAAATCATGTTAGCTAGACAGGGAACTGAAATTAAAAGATGATCCCAGATGAGCTGCCAGAAGAGATTCAAAATACCGTAAACCCTGCTGTGTGGGATTTTACCGGAAAAGAAGTAGGATTGATGGCAAATGTCGACCCAGTAAAAGTGACAGTGAAAGAGGGTGCAGTCTACCCAAATACTCGACAATACAAAATGATGCCCGAAATAAAAGCAGGTTTTGCAGCAGAAATAGAATGTTTTATTGAACAAGGCATACTAAAAAAAAAAAAGATCAGTCCTTGTAATTCACCTATAATTGGCATAAAGAAACAGAACGGCAAATATAGGGCGGTCCAGGATTTGCGCAAAATTAATAAAGTTGTTATATAAAGAAACCGAATGGCAAATATAGGGTGGTCCAGGATTTGCGTAAAATATATCAAGTTGTTATACCATGCTATCCAATAGTACCGAATCCAGCAGTGATCTTATATCAGATACCATGGAGTGCAGGATGGTTCACTGCAATTGATTTATGTCATGCCTTTTTATCCATTCCATTGCATCAAGACAGTCAGTTTTTATTGTCATTTAAATTTGACGAGTATGTTTATGTTTGGAATCGTGTTCCTCAAGGGTACACAGAAAGTCCACCAATTGTTAATCAGATTTTGAAAAAATGTCTTGAATCTCTGGTGCTACCCAGGTAATCCGACTTGGTGCAGTACATCGACGACTTATCAGTCGCGTCTAAAACTAGAAATGATTGTATTGTTGATTCCATTGCATTACTGAATCACTTGGCTGAAGGCGGACATAAAGTGTCACCTGAAAAGTTACAATTTTGTACCACTTTAGTTAAATACTTAGGACATCAAATCGAAAGGGGGTCAGAAGAGTGACTTCAGAATGAATCAAATTGATCAGAAATATGAAATTACCTCAGACTCAGAAAGAAATCAGGATGTTTCTCGGTGTTGTAGCTTATTGCAGGCAGGCAGTGGATTGTGATATTTGCAGTGCTAGCTAAACCATGATACAAATTGTTATTGTTATTGTTAATTCCGGCTTTTATAGCGCCAACTCACCGGCAGGTCTCAAGGCGCTTATGACTGAAAGGCTACAACTACATAATTATCAGAAGGAGGAAAGCAACATCATGTTTAGATTGAGCTCAACGCATCTCTGAACAGAAAGGTTTTTAGGATTTTTCTGAAACGAAGGAGATTACCTTCTTTACGGAGGGTCTCAGGTAGTTTGTTCCAAATTTTTGGGATCAGAGCAGAAAAGGATCTCCCCCCTTTTGTGGCCAACCTAAACCGGGGGCACACCAACAACTGTGCGTCTGAGGACCTTAGTCTTCGTTCCGGTTTATATATCTCCAACCGTTCCTTTATGTAAACGGGTGCTTGCCCGTAAATTGCCTTATGGGCTATACATAAACTTTTAAAGACAGACCTTTGCCCAATAGGCAACCAATGGAGGCTCTGCAACAGTGGAGAGGCATGGGATCTTCTTGGGAGCTTAAAAATGAGACGTGCGGCGTCGTTTAGGACCACCTGCAATCTGCTGATCAGGATTTTTGGAAGGCCCAGGTAAAGGGCATTTCCGTAGTCCAGCCTTGAGATTATCGTAGCAGAGACTACAGTGCGAAGCATGGACTGGGATAAAAGAGGGACTAACTTGCGCAATTGTCTAATTAGACCGTTGCAGGTGCCTACTATAGAGGAGATCTGACTACACATTGATAGTTCGCTGTCAATCTTAATGCCCAAGCTTTTCACCTTAACCACTGGTGTAGGAGTTGGACCTAATTCCTGGGGCCAATACAAGTCACTCCATGGGGAACATGTAGATGATACAACTAGAACCTCTGTTTTTTCAGGGTTGATCTTCAAAAGGTTCCTAGTCATCCAAGTCACTGTAAATCTTAGAACATCTTGCGCGTAAGTCTGCGCCAACACTGTGTTCTCTATGCTCAATAATAGTTGGGTGTCGTCAGCGTAATTAAATACGCGACATCCCATCTTTTCCAGGGAGCTTATCAGTGGTTGCAGGTATAAGTTGAAGAGGAGTGGGGACAATGTGGAGCCTTGAGGGACCCCGCATGTCAGATTCCCTACCTCCGATACCTTATCCCCCAGCTGAATCCTCTGTGTTCTCCCTACTAAGAAAGATTCCAAACACCTATAGGCCGTGTCTCGAATCCCGAAATTAGCCAGTCTATCCAGGAGCAGGGTATGGCTAACAGTATCGAACGCCGCCGATAGATCTAAAAGTATCAGGGCACTCGGTTTCTTGCTGTCAGCCATCCCTCTAAGCTCGTCCAGCACCGAGAGCATCACCAACTCGGTGCTGTGGTGTGCACGAAACCCCGCCTGCAGATCATGGAGAGGGTGGTGTAACTCCAGGAACGAGGCCAGGGACTTCAGTACATGTTGCTCAAGGATTTTTGACAGGAACGGGAGTTGAGAAATTGGCCTATAATTTTTCAGAATCTTAGGGTTTGCTCCTGATTTCTTCATTAGCGGCTTCACTCGAGCTTCTTTGAAGCTAGCTGGTAGCCGTCCTGTGTCTAATGAGTTATTCAGGAGGGAGAGGATGTGGTCTTCCAAGGTATGGCGTGCTATGCGAAATACACTAGGGGGGCAGGGGTCCGCCGGGGAGCCAGATTTAACTTTGCTCATGAGTTGCTCAAGAGTCATCGCATCCATCAGAGGAAAATTTGAAATATGGGTTTCCACAGGAGTCTGGGCGGCCTGCGACTTGATGGATTCAGTCACATTACCATTCCCAATGTCCTGTAAAATGGTCTCTACCTTCTCTAGAAAGTAGCTTTGGAAGGTGTCGCAACTGATTACTATTTCCATATTTTCAGGTTTTTTGCTCAATTCAGTTAGTATTTTGAAGGTTTCCTTCTGGACATTTCCAGCTTGCTTTATACGATTTTCATAATATTTAGCTTTAGTGTCCAGGATGAGCTTCTTATAGATATTGAGCAGGGTTTTATATTGTTCTCGACTTTCCTCATCTTTTTTCCTCCGCCAGTTTCGTTCTGCATTTCGAAGCTTCTTTTTATGCTCCCTTAGGTCAGATGTAAACCATGGAGCTCCCTTTCCAGCTCCTTTTACCCTTTGCTGCTTTTCTGGTGCAATCTGATCAATTGCTCTGATCAGATTGCCAGTAATGTCCCTATACTCCTGATCGAGGTCAGTATTAGGGGCAGTTTGGTAAACAAATTCCGAAAGGGTAGAAGACAAAGTTTGTAGATCAACTTTCTTCCATTGACGGACCTTCTTCATTTTAGGTGGAAGTTGCATCGGCTTTGCATTAATGGGTACGTCACAGTAGATTAAGTGATGATCCGACCAAATGCAGGGTGAAACCCTCAGAAGTGCTTCTTTAGGATCTAGTGTCCAAATAAGATCAAGGATATGTCCTTTTATGTGTGTGGGGGTTTCTACCAACTGTCGAAAACCCAGTGAGGACATAGTGGTCTCCAAAAAGCGGGCTGCTGGTTCCTTTACTTCCCTATGCCAGTGAAAGTTAAAATCTCCAGTTACTACTATATTTTTATATCGGGAACAAATGTCCGATATAGTAGCCATGAACAGATCATTAAAGCCTGGGTTTGAATTAGGTGGACGATATACTGTAAGGATCACTAAACACAGATTATCAAACACAATCTTTACTGCAAGTGTGTCTGCTAAGTCCACAGTTTCTGCCAGTATTTTAGTTACGATTAAAGATTTCTTAAATATAATCGCTACTCCCCCCCCTCGGGCATTATCAGCACGATTGTGCCATACTATATCATACTCACTCGGGACAGCTGCTATGATGTCTGGTAATGAGCTATCCCCGAGCCAGGTCTCCGAGAGGGTAAGGACATCAATATCCTCGTCTTGGAGTAGGGTAAAAATCTCCAGGTTATGTCTATGTAGAGACCGTGTATTTAGGCAGGTCAGCTTTAAAGAGCGTGACAGAGTTTCTGGTAATACTGTGGGTGATTTTAAAATGGACATAGCGTCCAATAAGGTTGTAGTGGCTGGGTCCAGAGGGTGTCCCCCCGTATCTAAATGACACAATTCTTCCGAGGAGAAGATGCGCCGCTGACCAGAAATCCGTGCCCCCGCGCCCGACCGTGCGCGGACGGGCGCAGACGGGCTGGACTCTGGCGTGCTCACGCAGCGCGTGAACGCTGCGCGTCAGCATGGCCGCCCTAAATACCTGTGAGTGAGGCACTAGCGCGTCAACAACGATGGCGCCGCCGAGCGTCCAGTGCTTCCCCTAAGATGGCCGCCGGTGAAAGGGGTGGAAAAGGACCCGCAAAGCGCGGTGCTTAGTTTCAATTTTATCGTGCGGGTAAGTGGGATTCGATATGGCCAAAGTTAAAACCAGGGGGAAATAACAAAAATGCAAATAAGATACAAAACGGGTATTTTTAAAAGTACAGCTCTAGCCAGCACGATATTGCTTCTCGAGCGTGGTCGCTGTTAGGCGCTGCGATGCTATGTAACGCGCCCTGTCTAGTCAAGCAAAAAGCAGGAGATCCAGTAGAATGAGATGATGAAAGCATGACATCCTTTGTGAAATTACACAACTGTCTGTGCGAAGCACCTACGTTAGGTATGCCAGGTTATTCCAAAGAGTTTGCACAATTCTGTGATGCAAGAGACAATTGTGCTCTCTCAGTCCTAAAACAGAGCATGGCCTAATGCGACGTTCGGTGGCATACTTCTCTGCCACTTTGGACCCAGTGGCATCTGCATTACCAGGATGCCTTAAATCTGTAGCTGCAACTTGCATGAGTCTGGAACAAAGTGAATCCATTGTAATGGGACACCCTGTGACAGTGCAGTCATGATTTTGCTAATGCGAACTCGCACACAATATCTTACTCCTAGTCAGCTGACTAAGTATGAGCGAGTTGTACTAGGTGAAGAAAATGTGGCGATAGTCAGATGTACTGATTTAAATCCTGCCTGATTCACACTTTGAAGAAGTGAAAGATGAAGTCGAACATGATTATCTCGACCTCACTGAATACAGTACTAAACCACGCCCAGACATACAAGAAAAACCTTTAAAGAATTCAGAACATGAGCTGTTTGTAGATGGCTTGTGCATTCGTCATGAGGAAGGAGGTATGAGTGCTGCTTACACTGTGTGTACATTGGCTGGAATAGTCAAAGCTTTCTATTTACCAGGAGTCAAGTCTGCACAAATAGCTAAATTGATAGCTTTAATCAAAGCTTGCAAAATTCGGAAAAATTGGAGAGTAACCATTTACACTGACAGTCAGTATGGTTACGGAGGATGTACATGACTTTGGGTAGCTATGGATGTAGAGGGATTTCGTGACTTCTTCAGGAACCCCTGTTAAAAATGGACATTTTGTAAAATAATTAATTGCAGCAATTCAATTACCAAAAGAAGTGGGCGTTGTCAAATGTGCTGCTCACCAATCTTAAAATGACAAAGTGACAGCTAGTAATCGTTATGCTGACTAACTTGCCCAACATTGTGCTAAATACAAAATAGCAGTAAACAAGAAAATTGATGCATGTGGAATCAGTTGCCAACTTATGCTACTTGGGGGTATAGGAACATGGGAGGAAGTGAGAAAATTACAAAATGCAGCAGAAACAAAAGAAAAGGAAGAATGGGAGAAAATAGGTTGTCAGAGAAGAACTGATGATGGTGTAATCTATTTAGATGGGGGACCTGTGTTACCTGACTGTATGCTTGAACCAATTGCTATAATGTATCACAGAGGCAGAGATGCAATTATAAGACTGTTCAGACAGGATTAGTTTAACATAAGGTTCAGGAAAATTGCAGTGAGTCTTTGCCAGAGATGCATAATTTGTCAACAAATGAACCCCGGCAGGAAAACTGTAGTTTGTCCTGGAACGATTGGAAAAGCAGAGGCTCCATTTATAAGATTTCAGATTGATTTCATTCAGTTACCTGCTTGTCGAGGATTAAAATATGTCCTTGACATTGTTTGTTGATTTTCCAATTGGGTGGAAGCATACCCGACCAGAAGAAATGACAGTTTAACTATGGCCAAACTCCTGTTGATAGAGCTCATTCCTAGGTTTGGTTTTCCAGTAATATTGAATCAGACCGAGGGTCTCATTTTAATAATGAAATAATTCGATTAATTTGTGAAGCTTTCAAAATTGAGCAAAAGCTGCACTGTGCATACTGCCCAGAGGCTTCTGGAGTGGTAGAACAACTGAATGGCACAATCAAATCGGGACTGGGAAAGGTGTGTGAATCCACCCCACTGGAGTGGCCTGATGCTTTACCTCTTGTCCTGATGGGACTGAGAAGCATACCAGACAAAAATACAGGCTTGAGTCCCCATGAGATACTCATGGGAAGGGTAATGAGGCAAGCATGTGTACCAGGACACAAGCTGTTAAATATATCTGATGATTTAGTATTGAAATATTGCAAAGAGTTGTCTGATCAAGTGTGTTCTATCTCTCACCAGGTTGGGGAAGAGGCTGTGGCCAGGCAGTCGACTCAAGCACATGATCTAAATCCAGGGGATTGGGTAGTGATAAAAGATCACACCCAAGAATAGTGCCTAGCACCAGGGTGGGGAAAATCACATCAAGTTATATTGGTTACCACAACAGCTGTAAAGTGTGCAGGTTTACCTAATTCGATTCATGCCAGCCATACTAAAAGAGTAACTGAACCTGACGTAGCAGAGGCTGAAGGTTGTACAGCTGACGGGTCGCAAGAACCTGAAGTAGCTGATGAAGAACGACCTAGCAGCAGTCAGGAAGATTGGATCCCAATAGTAGACACCTGAAATAACAGTGAGAACAAGAATCCAAACTTATTGAGACAGACAGAGTGATCGTGCGGATGAGACAGGAATAGAAGAACACACTCAGATTACAGAAACTAAAGAAAGTATCAAATCTGAGGAGGACCAGATAAGGAAAGAGCAATGCACTCAGACAGAAGACAATAGAAACAGCATTCCTGAGCATGAGGAGGGACAGATAGGCATTAGAGAAAAAGCTCAGGCAGAAGACAATAAAAAAATAGTAAGACCCGAGCAATACCAGATAGTTAAAGAAAAACGAGTTCAGGAAGAAGAAGGATAACAAAGTCAAAGCAAACAATATCCTGAACATGCTCAGATTAGTATCGAAGAACACATCCAGGCAGAAACGGAAAGGGTAATATGCCCTGGACCAAGTCAGATAAAGAGGGAATCTGAAGACAAGAATAATCAAAGTGTGCCACAGAACAACAAAAACAAAAGAGCATCGTGAGAAAGTGAAAGCACAGTGCCAGTTAAAAGGCTCAGTAAAGGTGATACTTGGCCTAACATTATCAAGAGACTGAAATATCACCTAAAGACAATAAACGAAGAACCAGACCAAGTAGATGAAGTAACAAGTCAGTCTGGACTGCCAACAGAAAATCCAAAAAGGAAAAGTCCACATTTGAAAAGACTGAATAATAAACTCAAGGGTCCTGAATGGTCCTATGTAATTCTTGAGGACTTTGAGAATTTGGAAATAAGCGGAGACAGTGATGAAGAATTAATTGACGAAGAAGTGAGACCAACTTGAGAACAAAAATTAAGGTTACAGTTTGTATTCAGTGCAAAAGTTACAAAAAGGGGATTAAATCTCCTAACTTAGTCAGAAATGGCTGATAATAGAGCTGCTGGAAAACCGAACAGAAATTGTATAAAGACATGTTGTAGAATATGCATATTTAGTATATTGATAGTGCTCATAGCATGGTTAGGACTGACAATAGCCACACCTTATTTAATGACTGCAAATGAACAGAATAACACTGGTACACATGGAAAGGTAGCTAACCTTAAGCAAGACAGTGTAGAATTAGAAGCACCAGATGAGACATAATTACACCACAGTATAAATAGAAATGACACAGATTTAAATGTTTTCGCTAACCTGTTAGTACATTATGTAGAAACAATGGAAGTTAGTGATTGCTATGTACGTTTGAAATTACCATCATCAGTAGCAGAAGGAGTGACATATCATCATTTACCCCTGACATATGGTATTTCATGTAGTATATTAGCTAGTTTATTTTACAGAACTGGAAAGTTACAATGTTATTATTCTAATATAGATGGGATTTTCTCTGAAATTCCTTTATGCAGAAACATGAACCCTGTCCTTAGTAGTAGAGATTCCCAGTTTATATGTGAATATTTTCTAAAAATGAAAACAGTAGATATATCTGAAGCACATAAGGATAATCTAACATGTAGGTTACATGAAAAAGAAAATATATTTCTGAATTTAGTAGAGAAAATGAGGCAGGATTTCCATAGAAAGGCTACTGAACCAAAACCTAAGATACCTAAATAGGCTGAGAGGGAATATTTTATTGCAACTGGCAACACTCATGCTGCTATGTCCCTGGATCTGAAAAGAAGGGGAAAATCTGTCTCCATAGGTTAAAACAGAGTATAATAATGTATTCATTGGTTCCAGTGAATGTGAACACAATTTTAAGATAATTGGGGGTTGGGGACTAAAAGGGGGAACTGATCCAGTATTTCCTGAAGTCTATTATATTTGTGGAAACAAAGCTTATTTTAAGCTGCATGACCATTGGTATGGGAGTTGCTATTTCGGAATAGTAAGTATTCCCAAAGGTATATCATGTAAAAAGAATCACTGGAAGCATTGAAGAAAATAATGAACTAACAAGAAAGAAAAGAGTTTGTTTTTCAGCAATTGTAGGAGATATAGTAGGAGATATATTTAGTGCATTGATACCTTTAGTGGGAGTAATTCTGAATACACAAAGAATTTGTAAATTATCCACAGTGGTTGATCGCTTATCGACTGACACTATTGGAGGTTTCTTATTGATCAATACAGAATTAGTTGTGATGGGATCTTTGGTTTTGCAAAATCGACTTGCTCTTGATATGTTATTTAGCCTCTTGAGAGTCGAGCAGTCCTTTATGACGAATTTGGTGGGCCTGCCACAAAGTACACCGCTTACCCCTTTGTGGTTCGATTTGGGACTAGAGTCCATAGAAGAATTGGTAGCCGCCAGGCCATTGCTCTATTGGAGGAGGTTCTGGTCAGCACCAGAACTGGTATCCTATAGAGCTGAATTTGCGGAGGTCTGGGGGCATATAAAAGACAAAAACATTCCCTGGCTGTCTCATATCAAGGCCCTTACCAGGTATATAGGACTGCCTCAGCTATGGGAGACCCCAGAGCTGAGCTGTCCGAGTATACCTAGGGCACAGCTGCTAACCCTGGTGAGGGAGAAAAACTCAATTGCATTACACAGATCAACAACCCCGGGTAGGTTGTCTGTGGAGTTCCTCCTAGTAAAATCTGAACCTCGACAGGAGGAATTCCTAGATGTAGTTCAACCCCCTCTTGCAAGGAAATTATATACTCAATTGAGGCATGGTTGCCTACCAATAAGGGCATTTACTTCAAAATGGGCTAAAACAGATAACGAAACTTGCCCAGCATGTAATTATATTCGAGAAGATGTTGCCCATGTCATGTTTTTTTGCCCAGCGTATGTTGCAATAAGAAAATGCTGGCTAATCCCGCTATGCAGAAATTTGGGCTTTAGGCAATGTTTGCAGGCGTGTAGAGTCTTAACCACTTCGGCGCTCATGACGAGCCCAGCTCGTCATGAGTGACGACGCTCGTACGCTCATGACGAGCTGAGCTCGTCATGTAACGCGGCTCTTCAAAAAACACAGCGCACAGCGGGAAAACCGCTAGCGCGCATGCGGTTAATGTGTGACACCTCGCCACCTATTGTCTTTGCTGTCTCCCGTTTCTTACACGGCATGTGGCGCCGAAGGAAAGGTTTTGTCTAAAGTTATTGTAAATGTATCTGGATTAATCCTTTTTTTTAAAACTATCTTATCTAGACTCTCAACCGATAACTATTTGTTTAATTAACTGTTTATCTTTATTGCGAACTGTCCATATTTATTGTTTTACCTACTGTGCCTTGTATGTATTTTATCTGCACTTTTATGGTCTCTGACCGAAATAAAGTGATCATGAATGAATGAATGATATGTTATTGGCAAAAGAGGTCGGAGTCTGTAGAATGTTGAAGGCGCAACATTGTTACACCTACCTGACAAAAGTATCGAAATTGGGAGATATGTCAGAAATATCACAACTTTGGAAGAAGAATTGAAACCACTGGAGATTGATAGTGGATTGAAAAGACTAACTGATGGTTTCTCCTCTGTAGGTTGTTGGTTTTCTAATGTTGGAAGAGGCATTGTAGGTCGAATACCAATGCCAATAATGGGGATAGCCTTATCAGCTTTGATGATAATGATTTGGTGCAAATGCTGCAGATATAGAAAATGGTATGCAATGAATAAAAAGGGAAATAAGAGAAAATATGATGAATTTCAACTAGAGGAACTGAAGGGGACATTTCCAAAAGAATGAAAGGTTTAGAAAAGAAAAGGGGAAATTCTAAAGTAATAGAAGAAATTGAATTGGGAAACTGCTAAAGTTGGCATCTGGTTCAGTAATTAGTGATGGCATAAAATGCCATCAAAGAGGGGATTGATGGAGCAAGGTTTCATATGTGAAGAAACTTGCTCAAACTCAAATCTTTCGAAATAACATGTAACTCATTAACCAACATGTTTTGTAAATACTAACAATTGCACCACACGACTTTCAGTATCTAGGCGAAGCTTTTGAATGTGCTTTTACTAACCAGTAACTCGAGTGTCTTAATATGGCTGCCAAAAACGCGGGAACTCTTCTGCGAATGCGTCTACTACATCTATGTAGTGGTGCACAGACATAATATCGACTCCAAAATATCGTTTGGACAGAATATCGAGTTTTAAATATCGTTTGGACAAAATATCGACAGGACAGAATATCGACAGTCAAAATATCGTTTTTAAGGTAAGTGAAGTAATATCGACTGTAAATAATATAGAAAGTGAAAATATCCAAGTATATAATCTAGATAGTAAAAAATATAGTTTTTTAAATAATATTTAATTATTTATAGTGTTTTTATGTTATAATATGTGTGAAAAGTGTCATTTTATGTTATAATTATTTTTAATTAATGATTTTTTTTAATTATTGTGTCATTTTATTCTGTAGCGGGTTGTGGGTTTATAGGGGAATAGGGTGGGAAGTAATTTAATTATAATTAATTAAATATGTAAATGTATTAATTGGTAGTAATAATTAATTAATTGGTAATTAAATAATATTTGTTAATTATTTAAAATTTAATTGGTAATTAATTTAATTTAATTGATTAATTGCTAATTATGTAAATTAAAATAATTTATTTCCTGTAGCGGGTTGTGGGTTTATAGGGGAATAGGGTGGGAAGTAATTTAATTATAATTAATTAAATATGTAAATGTATTAATTGGTAGTAATATTTAATTAATTGGTAATTAAATAATATTTGTTAATTATTTAAAATGTAATTGGTAATTAATTTAATTTAATTGATTAATTGCTAAATATGTTAAATTAAAGGGGTATTTTTAGGGTTCAGGGTCAGTTTTTGGTTTTTGGGTAAAGGGGTATTTTTAGGGTTCAGTGTCAGTTTTTAGTTTTTGGGTAAAGGGGTATTTTTTGGGTTCAGGGTCAGTTTTTAGTTTTTGGGTAAAGGGGTATTTTTAGGGTTCAGGGTCAGTTTTTAGTTTTTGGGTAAAGGGGTATTTTTAGGGTTCAGGGTCAGTTTTTAGTTTTTGGGTAAAGGGGTATTTTTAGGGTTCAGGGTCAGTTTTTAGTTTTTGGGTTAAGGGGTATTTTTAGGGTTCAGGGTCAGTTTTGGGTTTTTGGGTAAAGGGGTATTTTTAGGGTTCAGGGTCAGTTTTTAGTTTTTGGGTAAAGGGGTATTTTTAGGGTTCAGGGTCAGTTTGGGGGTTTTGGGTAAAGGTTTGTTTTTTAGGGTTCAGGGTCAGTTTTGGGTTTTTGGGGTACAGGGGTACAGTGTAAAAATAAAGTAAAATTAAATTTACATTAATTTAATTTAATGAAATTAAATTAAATTAAATTATATTAAATACATTTTAAATAATTTAAATTATAAAAATTATTATATACTTACCAATACTTACGTTGTAATGGTAGTGCGTTGTAAAAGTTGCGTTGTAACGTCATATATCCACTGTTGCACTCCTTGGAGTGGGAATAGTAATTTTAACCCCTACGCTATCCAACGCTTTCCCTACTGTTGCACCCACTGGAGTGGGAATAGTAATTTTTACTCTTTTGTATTTGTACGTTAATAATATTGGCTATTATTTAATTAAATTTTGTTACTATATATATACATGTTTTAAGAAATATGATTAAAAAAATATTATTTTTTTACTTTCATTAATTATTTAATTATTAAAAGTTATTTTAAGTATTGTTAAGTATATTTTAGTAATTAATTTTTTATATTAATGTAATTAAACATTGTTTTTATTAAAGTCGATATTTTTTACAACTATATTTTTGTAAACGATATTTTTAACTCGATATTTTTGTACTTACCTGTTTGTATATAGAAACTCGATATTTTGTCTCTCGATATTTTGTCAACGATATTTTTGTTGGTCGATATTCTGTCCCTCGATGTTATTTCAGTGATCCCTATGTAGTATGACGTTCTTTGCTTTTGGTGGGAATTCTTTGCAGCTGCGCAATAGTGCCTAAAATGGCCACTTCGAACCTTACATGCTAATGCATATGCTTTTGCTTAAATTAACCCTTGCGTGATTTGCTAATCTGCTAATCCAATAGTTAAAATAAAGTAATGGGGTTAGAGTGGAAATAAGTGGAATACAGTGCATTTATTTATTTTCGTATCGTAACATGTCCTTCTTTGACTTTATTATTAGCTCGTATTTGGGCCTGAAGGGTGTCTGAAAACTCCATCTTGGATTTACTGCGCATGCGCACTTTAACGCTGAAAACCTTGAAGTCATGGCATTGAATGTCTGCCAAGTCCAATCTTACCCACGATGCGCCTGAGAACTTCACCTCTTGACCCGGAGAGAGGAAGAAAAAGCAAATAAAATGTATACATTGTATATGAAATGAAATGAATATTGCTGGGTGGCGTAAAAGCTTGGGAAAGTAAATTATGGGTGGGAACATAGATCAATTAAACTAAAGGCAAATTACTTCATACTAGTATGGTGTGATGACCTCTCCCCATCTCTCTGACCAATCAAATGAAGGGAATACACAAATTTGAAACATTGGGGATGGTACATACCCTGGAAAATGGTATAACTAAGGTAGGTTTAGTCAGTTAGATTGTCCGACTTGTCACAGACCTGTCACATGACCCAACGTATGCTGAAGGAGATCGTGGATGCCACAGAGTTCAGAGGGCTGGTCGAGCACTCTGAAAGAATATTCAGGAAATTGCTGAAGGAGAAGACTGTCCAATACAAGGGGAACGAGAATAGCTGCAGAGAGGGGTGTAATGCTGGTGTTGCACTTAGCGAAGGTTACCTGTCCTTTCCTGCACCTGTCCTGACCTGTTGCCTCCAGATTAGTCGGGAGCCCTCTCTTCCAGCCCTTGGACAGGGATTGGTCCTCGCACCATCCTAGGTAAATATAACTCTGTGTGGTATGTCTTCGTACCGTTTCCTTTTCTCACCCTTCCCAGGTATCAATGTCTAAAAGTAATTTTGGTACGTCTCTAAAACAAATTCTTGGATCATTATTTTTCTATTTGAAAAGTTATTAACCGATATCTATTGGTACTTGACTAACAAAATATTGCATAGATAAAGTGTTTACAGCTTTCCAGAATCTGTGGTTATTCCATGAAATAAGATAAACTGTTATCCTAGACCTATTATTCTAACTACCTGATCCGTTGCCCTAAGGAATTAAATTTAAAATACAAAGTGACAAGAAATTGGTAAGTTATGGTATACAGGTGTAAAACATAATAAAGTAAATAACTCCTGATTGGCAGAAATTTAGATTACCGGTTTATAGTGTATATGTTTATGGGCCCAGGTGAGTATGGTGTTTTAGAATTATCCTAAACTGGTAATCACGTGCCATCACTGCTACCCTCTTGCCTGGGCAAGAAAGACTGATCCTGCATCTCTTCAACCCAGAACCCCAGAGTGATTCCAACGGCTAGTTGGAGGGCCTCCTGACTGGAGCCTCAGAGACAGAAGGCTCCAACAACCCTGAACCCAGCTCAGCCATCTCTGAGTCCAAATATGCCAAGTGGTGGCACCCAGTCCTGGACCCTTGGGATTTGCCTTAATGTGCCCTGCAAGGCCACATGTGGACCCAGCAGAACCAAATATTTCTTCTGCTGCACAGTTCAATCCCCAGCAGAACTAATGCATCAGTGCTGCTGCATGGATCAGAACCATTGCCAAACCCCACATCCCATTTCAGCCTTTTACCTCATTTACTGCAGCCTAAATAATGATGCTAGACTAATCACAGCCTCACAGCTCATTGGAACCAATGCATCACTTCGACTGCAAGATGAATCCTCGACACCGGACTTCACCTCACAAGCCCTCATCAATGGGATCCTTGCTGATGCCTCAGGACTTCACGCTGCAGCTACGATACACCTTGAAACCGACAAATTGCTCTGAATGTGCGACACATCTTTGATGTGGATCCTTGCAACGCTCCACAAACCATGAGTTAAAGTACTCCGCTCAGCATGCCTAACTAGGTCCCTGTAGTTTGTCCGCACTCCATCATCGTCAGTCTGAACTTGTGACCTTGTCCCAGGCTGGTGTGACCAGATATCAACAGTTGTCGCTTTTTGTCTTTGGGTGCTATTTTTACACAATTCTTGATAAATGAATATCTCTGGTTCTACTGATTGAATTTTTGTTGTTTTTGTTCTTGTTTTATTTATTAAAAATTACTGTTTTTTTCTAAACTGGGCTTGGGATCCTTTTGTGGTGTGTTTTCAATGTGTTACTGTTTTAAGTGTTGCACAAATACTTTACATATTGCCTCTGAGTTAAGCCTGACTGCTCGGTCCAAGCTACCCGAAGTTTGACCACAAGTTGATTTAGGGATTGCTTGTGACTTCACCCTGAGACGAATTGAGGTTACTGCTTCAAAAGGGTTTCACCCCACCAACCAGTACCTCAATTTATAACACTGCTCTATCCTTGTCTTGTCTCACTACTCACTGAAGTACTGAATGTAGTCATCATAGAATATCTCCACTGCTGTGGTCTGCTCAATTGCTTATCTACCTCCCCATGAAAGATGAATACAGTGCAAAGAAGACTCTTGAATCACGGATCTCGTCTACGTCTTGGGACATGAACTTGAACAATATTCAGATTCAAGTTCTTCTATATGATGTCTTGAAATCAGCCCCACCCTTGCCTGAAGTCCAGGCAATAATTCTGGACCAGCTTTACTCAGATGCAAACAATACCCTTGAGGCAGTTACAACATCCATACCACAAAATCAAAAGGATTTTCTGATGCATTAATCTACTCGAGAGGCAGCAAATCTACTCGAAAGGCAGACCTTTGACCGTCCATTAAGGCCTGCGTTAGAAAGTCACGCCTGGGGATGACAAATCTTGCTCGTGCTCACCAGCACGCATTTTCTGGAGCCTTTCGGGAGAAAAATTCCAGCATGAGGCAATTGGCGGAATATGGCCAGGACACATTAAAAAGTAACGCAAGTGACCAACATTTCACCAATTCCATGGTTTTATCTTATGAAACAATGGGGTATGGTCCTCAAAAGGTGACAGAAGAAAGTGTTATTTACTCACAGCCCACACAGCAAGTAACATACATGACCATGGCTACAAACAGCCAATCATTAGGGCCAAAACAAATACTTTTATTTGTGCATAGTGAAGAAGAAAGCTCATCCAAGAAGTCTTCTGAGTTTATGAAGACATTTCCAAATCATCTGCTTACTTTGTGAAAACATAAAGTCATATTTCGATGACACAATAATTTTTTTAAAGCCAAGCTCGACCCTAAACCCTTTCATCCTCACATTTTCAAAACTCCAGTGTATGTTTTCCCCATACTGATTAAGGTCACTGCAGTTGCCGAAGATGCCATCATGAAAATAAACATTTATCTCGAGCCTGCTGTCTCCATGTGATACTCTTGCAATTGGAAAACCACAAAAATGATTACAAACTGTATCTTGTAATACATTTAGTAGTACTAAAATAGTACTACAAAATGCTATTCAAAAACCTACAAGTGTAAATCTCCATCTCTTCTATCTTTTCTCTATACAAAGTAAGTGTGGATATCTCCCTGTGGTAAAGTACAGTAAAACATTAAAAAGAGTGTGTTAAACTTTATTATAAATCAGTAAAAATATTTTTATGTTGTAGGAAGCTGGGTTTCTGTTACAGTAACCCCCTGCGTTTTGCCTGACATTTGATGCAACTCAACTTGATGAGCCCTGGGTCCCTGCCAATCAGGTTCCCAGGGAGTCTGTTCTGCCCCAAAACTGTACCTCATATCCACAATTGGCTCATCTCGGGTCACAGGTAAGCCCGTTGTAAAAGGTACCACGTGTACCAAGGGCATTGTGACCAGGGAAGGCCTCTAAGGGCTGCATTACCTACTGTGCTACCCTTAGAGATCCTGCACCTTAACACCCACACACTGCCATTGCTTGCAGGTGCAGAGAATAGTGAACAGTCGACATGGCACTCATCCTTGTGTGCCATGCCTGCAACCCGCTGCCTGGGACCTAGGTAAGTCACCCCTCTAGCAGGGTACACTAGTCCCCAGGTGAGGTTGCAGTTGCATGAGCAGGGTACTCCTACAGAGCATACGTCCCTTCTTACGCATTGTAGGTGCAGTAAAGCCTTAAAGAGTATATCATCTGCGACTTGGTCATTACGAACTCCACAGCTCCATAACGGCTTTGCTGAAACCTGGGAAGTTTGGTAGTAAACATCTCAGCACATTAAACCCACACTGATCCCAGTGTGGGGTTTAATGTAAAATGCACTTGGAGGGCATCATAGAGATGCCCCCTGAAAAAATGAC
Organism: Lissotriton helveticus; assembly: GCF_964261635.1. Lineage (NCBI taxonomy): Eukaryota > Metazoa > Chordata > Amphibia > Caudata > Salamandridae > Lissotriton > Lissotriton helveticus. Next base: position 1,865,320,739 of record NC_136067.1, read on the forward strand.
CAGCCCTGGTGTGGTTTATGAATGGCTGCCCACTATTTGCCACTACCAGACAGGTTTCTGTACACCTGGGTAGAGGGCCTCTGCTCTCTGGGTCCAGAAACAAAGTCCATCCTGGGTAGAGGTGTCATGCCTCCTCCCCCAGGATGGGCTGGGTCAACAAAGGGGAACCTTCAAACTCATGCTGTATTTGTAACCTGTCACTGCCTTTTACTATCCCCAGCAACTGGCTCCCATAGGTTCTGACCCCCACTTTGTGTGAGAGAATCAGTGGGAAAACAGACTTAGAAGGAGAGGTGTGCCCACCTTTGCCAACCCCACCCCTTAGTTGGAGGTGAGGTGCAGCACACATCTCAGCCCCCTCCAGCTTGAAGATTAGGGGACCCAGCCAATTAGAGAGAGTCTCATGCCCCCTCCCACTGTAGGGTGGCATAAGAGGGGGTGAACTCACCCCAACCTGAACACCCTTGTAAATGCTCCTAAATTTAGTCATGAGGGGCAACCCTGAACATTGCCTTATCAGATTCCTGCAACCTACGAAGAAAAAGGATGGAAGAAGTTGCACAACAGAGGAGAGAAGTGAAGAACTGACTTAGCCTCAGCCCTACCGGCCTGTCTGTAGTTTACAGAGATCCTGGGTCAGAAGTCAAATTGTACAGCAGCCAGCAACCTCCAGAATGCCTGGGAGGACTGACTGCCTTCTACAAAGAGCGAATCTCCTGCGTACACCAGCTCTGTTCAGAAGAAAACTCCAAAGACAAACTCAGAGCCTGCTGAGGATGAAGAAACTCGATATCAGGAACCACCACTGCACTCATCACCTAAGGCCTGAGTCCAAGTGGCCTACCAGTCCCAGTGTGGTCCTCTAGCACTCCAGAGTCTGAGTCCATCGTGGGTTGACCTCTTAAGGACTCCCTAATGCTGCCTCTGAATGGAGACTCCCCCAAACTGTGAGTGTCCCGGTAAGGTGAAATCCGATCACAAATGGCACCCTTGCATCTGGCTGCCCTGTGCCCTTGAGCAGAGAACCTGATGTGCACCTACGCCCCCGAGCCCTCCAACTTACCCTGCCCAGATGTTGGTTCCTCCTGGAAGAATTTCTGGACCAAGCCTTCAGCCAAAATCCAAAACCGGCAACCTCCATTGGATTGCATTGGGCTCTCAACACCTCCTAAGCACCCTGCAACTGGCCGTTCCAGCACCACTGGTGGTGTGGACTTAGTGCCAACCTGGGTCCCCCATTGCCCCGACCTTAACCCTAGGAGCTTGGCTCCCTGTGAGAAGCCCCCTAGACCAATTGGCTAACATTGAGCCCCTGCACTCTGCACCCGGCTGCCCCAGTGCTGATGGTAGTTCAATTTGAGCGCCTAACTGGACCTAGGGGAACCTAAACCACAAAATCCATACTTGCAAGTCGTTTACTTACCTGTAAACCTTTAACACTCTTTTCCTCCATAAGAACCAATGTTATGATTTTTGTCCCAAAACGTTCTGAGGGCCAGATGTATGACTGTTTTTTGTGGGAAATCGGCCCATTTGCGACCGCAAAATAGGTCTGCTCTATGTACAAATTTTGCTAGTCAGTAACCGATTACCGACTCACAAAATAGGGTGTGCGACTCGCTATTAGGAAGGGCCGTGCCAAGGGCGTCCCTTCCCAATAGCGAGTCGCACATCAATGTACAATTGTTTTGCAACCAGTTCATCACCCATTTCAAAAAGGTGTTAAGCCACTCAAAAACAGGAAGGGTTCCCCAAGGGACCACATTCCCCTTTCTGACTGGCAGTGAAAATATTTAAAGAGCAGGCAGTGGTCCCATGGACCACTAGCTATTCTTCAAAAATGAACCAGAAACTTTTCATTTTTCTTTTTTAAATGCATACTGTTTTCCTGTAAGGAAAATGGCCTTTTTTTTAACTGCTTTATTTAAAAGGCGGTCACAGACTTCGTGGTCTGCTGACCCCAGCAGGCCACCATCCCTGTGAGTGCAGGCCATTCCCAATGGGGTTGCAAATTGTGTCCTGCCTCATGAATATTAATGAGGCAGGTCATTTACGACCCCATTGGAAATCGCAAACAGTGTCTGAGACAATGTTGTAAATTCCATTTTGTGAATCGCATACCAACACAATTCATGAGTCGGAAATTGGAAGGGTCGTACATCTGGCCCATAGTGCTGATCTGACTTTTTGTATGAGAAACCACAGTGACTGTCTTTGACCTAGAAACTGTCGTACTTACCTATGATTTGTAAGACCCACAGTTTGATATCTAAGCATATCACCTGAGTAGCAAAAGTAACTAAAACGTCATCTAAAAATACTCTAAAGAAATTTCTTTGTATTTTTAACTGTTTTCAAAGCCAATACACCTGTAACAATTGCAATTTCAACGACAACTGCATTTCCTTGTAACGTTTTGCATATGAAAGTATATTTCACTAACCTGTGCTAAGTCCTGCTTGGTTATAGAAATAAAACATAAGTATACCTTTTTTATACTTTACCTAATTGGTCTGGATTCTGTCTCTGAGTGTGTGCCATCGGTCTTGGGTGAGTGAATACAATAAACCCTTAAAACACCCTCCTGAGAAGCCTAACTGCTCGACCACACTACCACAAAGAGAGCTGTTGGTAATGATCTAATTTAGCATCAGCTATACCTCTGGCGCTCCCCTGGTCTTTATGCACACTATACCTTACTTTGGTATAGTATATACAGAGCCTGTTTCCTACATATGTTAAATAAGAATATATAATATTGGTATTATTTTTTTTAATGTAGAACCAAAGAAATAAACTACTACAGCATTGTTAATTTGATTTTGAATTACATCTTTAACCATCTTTAATCAGTTTACAATTATTACATTAAAGAAATATTTTTCTGAAGTTTAAATTTAAAAACAATTCTGAAGTTTAAATTAAAAAATGAATTCTCAAGTAAAGCTATTTTTGTATTATGCATTAATAACTGTTAGAAGTGATGCATCGAATTAAATAAAAGTAGTTTAATTATATTTTAATGAAAGTCAATGTTACATTAATTTTAACATCGATAAAATGTGTTCAAATATTTTATGATTAAATAATACATATTTCAATGCAATTTCTATAAAGTCTTTATTTCGATTATTCATCATAAAAGACAAAATCATCCAAAATTTAAAAACAATTACACCTTCACATAACAATTATTGTTAAAATACATCGTTCGGATGAAGAAAACATTAATCACAATTCATAATAAATTAATAAATAATTATACGCCCATTTTAAAACAAGATCTTAAAAAGATAAAATCGAGTATATGAAGTCAACATTGCAATCAGCATTTTACATATCAGATGCACTAACAACCATGATACCTTCATTGGCATAAAAACCTTAATTCATTAAAAATCATTCCAATACAAAGTAAGGTTCCTCTTTACACTATGAGCTGCTCGACCTCCCATACTTGTTTCGAATGGCCCATGCCCAGCTCAGGAACTTTGCCAAACAAATCACTGTGAGGGCCGTGGTATCTGACCTTAGGATCCTTCTGGCTTCCTTCGCTGATCTTATATTCATGACCATACAAACCGGTTTGAGCCATTTTTTCCTGGGCAGATGGTACGCAGGACAAACAAATAAAATATGGTCTATGTTGTCACAGTGAACCTGGCAAAATGGACACTTTTCACATGTTGCAGAATTCCATCTGCTTTTAAAGGATCTTACTGGCAGGGAGCCTATTCTGAAATGGTGATAGAGTTTCCGGTCGGTAGGCCTAAAAATAAGATCCCAATAAGCCTCCAATCTGGCCTCATCCTTTATATTGAGGAATTCCCTGGACAGTGACTGCCTTGTGTGGGAAGAATATCTCTTGATTTTAACCATTTCCAGTAGGCTGCACTGTATATCTTTTTGGGGGGAAATTCCATAACATCAGGGTTTTCCCATACATTGCTCATCCCCATTTCGGACAACATAGACCTAATGTTATACAACCATAGGATCATGTGTAGTCGACCCAGATTCCTCACTTCTAGTAGGGCCCTGGCAGACTAGGAGAGTTCCGGAGTGATCCAGAGTTGCCTCCAGAATGCCAATGGCCTAATTCGCACTACGTCCTCGATTTTATGATAACCCAGGTCTAGGTAGAGGGGTAGTAAGCGGGAGGATTGCGGGAGGCCAACTATTGATCTCACAAACGTATTTTGTGCTGTTGCAAGGGGGGATAAATTATCAAAGCCCCACAATTCGGTTCCATATAATATAGCAGGGCTAATTTTGGTGGTATATATTTGCAGTACGGGGGCAACAGACTTAGTTGGGGAGAGCCTATGCTCCTTAATCAGGGCGCAAGCTAACTGCGCATGTTTTAGTGCCAACATATTGACTTCGGGCTTCCAGCTAAGCTTTCTACTAAATGTGATGCCCAGATAAGTAAAAACATTGGTCTGATCCAGTAGAACATCGTTCATGAATGCTCTCACTTTGAAGGACTTAGATTTGTGGAGCACTGTGAACTTTATTTTCCCCTTGTTTACCACTAGCTCGTGTTTGCGGCAAAACACCTCAAAGCGAGACAGGGCAACCTGCAACCCCTGTCTAATCTTGGATATTATCAGGGGGGTGTCATCTGCGAACATGAGCAAGGGTATTTTCATATCAGCTAACATTGGTGCATCAGTGGGGTGGTTTGAAAAGTACTGGACTACTCCGTTTATAAAATAGAGTAGGTGCCAGCACACACCCCTGTCGAACCCCTCTAGGCATTAAAACCTCTCTGTAGTCTCTCCCGGGTTGTCCCATCGAACCTGCGCATAAGTTGATTCATGCAATTTTACCAAAATAGCCACCAATTCCCGAGGCATCACCATTTTCAATAACGCATGCCACAGTTTCACATGGCGGACAAGACCAAATGCGGACTTTAGATTCACAAAAGCCACATAGAGTGTGCCCCCTCCTATGACAACCACCTTCCAATATATTAACACAAACCTAAAGACCTGATCGAGGGTGCTTGTATGCGACCGAAACCCTGCTTGTAGTCGAGTTAAAATAACGGTTTCAGTCATCCAGGCCTGTATTCTACCAAGCAATCTGGCTACAATCTTCTGAACTGAATCTATTAGACTGATTAGTCTGTAATTCCGCGGTTCAGAACGGTCACCCTTCTTATAGAGCGGCAATATTTCTGCTCCAGACCAGGTTTCCCCCTCGGCTCGGTGAAGCACGAGGTAACGACGGAGAGTGCGTGGCCTCCTTATCCTGAGCCGTTGCCAGGTGAGGTGAGGTCTCTCATCCCATAATATTGGGAGATGATACACAATTTTCAAGAATATTTATAGTCTGTCCTTCACAGCACAAAAAGTAAGTGTTGCAGTAGTGAATTATAGGTCCTGACGAAAGCCTGGAGAGGCTGAAACATGTTGACCAATTAACATCTATGGTAAATAGCAAATATTTTCACAGCTATTTTCACTCTGCTTTTAACTATACCATCTTGATGGGCACACATAATAAAGTTTCCTTATTGACATTAAGATAGGTATTTTTAATCACTTGAATTACTATTGTTTTCTCTTACACTTTTTCTCAAGCACTGCAACTAAGTCCTATCAGCCTCCATACTCTGTCATCCTCTCTGGTTGAAGGTTCAACCATTGGGTCCTATGCTAGCCTCAGGTTTCATCTGAGGAAGGGCGTTTTGGACACCAATTTTCCAAACAAAAAATCCCAGATGACGAAGTTCCACTATTGAGTGGGCTGATGGGTACTTTTCTATGGGTTCATAATCTTTTTCTGGACTTAGTTCTTACTTTGAACTGCATCTTAATGTTAACCTTTTTTCTGTGTGTCTCCTGTAGTTCAAGAATCTTCTGGTTCCAGTTACCTGTGTAGAACACTTTATAGGCTCTGCATTGATTTTGGATTAACGAAAGACCTTCGGTATCTTCCGTGTGTTTAATTGTGTAGTTGGGGGACAAGATACCCTAAGGTCTATAAAATAAATTCCCCTTGGGCCCTTCTCCACTATGTGTTTATAAGGGATCTAACACATATGGCCATGATACCGGGGCTATCTATTGATAACTCTTCCACCCTTATACCCTCATACTGTCTAACCCAACAGGTCAACCCGTCAACATATTTAATATGTGTAGATAGTGTTATCATTAAAGTATATTTATTTATACTTTTAGATATTTTAAAGTTACTCAAAAGTGTAAGAGTAAATTGCACATGTAAATTACTCACAAGGGGAGCCCATAATCTTTGTTTGTTCCCTTACCTGCTGCTGTTCTGGGGCACACATTCACGCCCGACCACCAAGGATCATCGCCGCTGACAGGGGGCTACATCCCCCATCATCCTTAGCGGCGCGCACGCCGGGCACCATGTTTTGAGCACCAGGAGGTGTTCAAAAGGGGGCCAGGGCTCCCGTAGCGTGGGAAGCACACAGGCCTGCCCGGGCCGCGCCCGGGCCAAGGGCGGGCCCGTCTGCGCTTGTCAGAGACAGGAAGAGGCTGGGCTGGGCCACCCCTCTCAAAAGCTCTGATCCTATATCTCGTTTCTGCAAAAACTCTGCCACCCACTGAAGAACTAAGGTACTGTGCAATGGTATGGAGAATACCTGGGTTGTTAAATCTATAAAGTTGTTTTAGAATGGAAAAACGTAAGGGGGTTGCTGGTATGTTAGATGCTTTCTTGGTCAGGGCAGAGTCACTCCTAACTCAAGAAATTTAACTGACTGAGCAACGCCTTTCTCTGGACCCGTCTACACTGCAGAGACATTTAACAACTGGTACTTCTTTACCTGCATTGGGGTATATTGTCCAAGAGAGCTTGCCCAACATTGTTACAAGTGTCCTGCTTACCCCTCCCCCACCTCCCTCCGAAACAACCTTAAACTCCCCAGTAGTTTCAAGTAGAGTTACTAGGACTAGGGCCTCAAAAAACGTTGAGACTGGAAAGACCGAAGCCCTGTCAGACAAAAGAAAGCGGGGGACTGGGATAAGAAAAACTAAGGGTAATGGTAGCAATGGTGGTAAGGTCCACCCAAGGTAATGCCTATGTTAATTGTAATCATAATGGCACTTCCCTCCCCCTGAAAACCACTTCAGTTGGTACACAAACCGAGATGATCTTGCCCTTAACAGCGTTGAGCATTGTTAACATCAAGGGAGTTATGACCGAGTTTTTTCCGGAATTGAATGACCCAGGGCTGGGAGCAGCTCTAACTTGTGTTCGTGATTTGGTTGAAATTTCTTTTTTCTTTATTGTGGGATAAAATTAGCCTTTTAGAGTCTGCAATAAAAATCTTAAGTTGTAATAATGTGGGTTCGCAACTAACCGGAATGAAAAGGGACGACACAAGGTCAATGGTGGGTAAGTGATCATCACTTGTCCATGAACGGAAAACTAATAAAAATCACGTGAATAACACCACTTCTAGCGATGAGGAAAAAAATATCTTGGAGGTATTATCTGAAGGGCTGTACATGATAGACTCGCAGGGTCCACAAACTAGCACAATTGACCAGGTTTTTAGATTTCTCTGAATAATTTGGAAGTATATTACAGCAAAGAAAGCTCATTTGTATATTGCTTTTGTGGACCTTAAGGCAGCCTTTGACCTCATACCCAGAAACCGCCTGTGGAAATCACTAAGAGATCAGGGTGTCCCAGGGAAAATCCTTGTGCAGATCATTAGACTACACGAGGATAACTTTGTAAGGGTTAGATGGGGTCCAAATGGTGAACTTACAGATTGCAATTTTTAGAAAACGGGGACCCCTACACTTTATTAGGTTTGCTATTCGTAGGGAATATATAAACAAGTAGAAAAAAGGCTATATAGCAAACCGGTATTATTATACCACCCTAATGATATATGCAATAATTAAATTATTGGCGACCTTGTAAAATTCATAATTACTGCAAAAATATATATTCGAGTTCAAAAACCATTTTATTTGTGTTTATATTTTTTTATGTAGGTTATAAATATTTTTTATCATTATTTGAACATATTTTCAACATTAATATCATACAATTCCATATATTATATACAATCACATATATAACAAAAAAAGAAGAAAAAAGAGAGGGGAGTGCTATACGATATATTCGGTCAGTTGGAAAATATAAAGGAGGCAATGCGGTGGAATACAACAACTACGCGCGTTTCGGCCAGTAGCCTTCATCAGGTGACCGTCATTCACAGATTTTGAAACATGACAATATGCAACACAAATCTATCAGAAAAAAACACAAAATAAACATCTATATACAAATCGGTCGCTATTTTACAGAGACTAATATATACTAAAAAAACTTTAGGGTCAGTATTTACAATCACAGTATTGTACAATTCATTATATCAATAGCAGCATCAAAAGTATTAACAATTCAATAATCTCATTTATCTTTTTGACATTTATTATTATTCTTTATAATTTCACTTGTATTTCATATTCGATCTCTTTGTATCTTCAACGTCAGTTTGTAGGCCTAATCTTATTTTCCGTAATAACTGTCTCTATTATGTCTGTTTGTTAATAAATACACACAAAAATTATGATGCTCTAAACATTATATTAAATTGCTTACAATACACAATTTTCTTTACATTCTAATTTGAACCCTTATTTATTGGCATATCACACTATCAGAGTAGAATATAGGTAGAATAAATGAAGAAAATAGAAAAAAGATACAACGTATAATGAAAACTTTGAGCTAGTAAGAGAGAATAGCAATCAGTACTCCTATCTTCTATTTATTAACAAGACCTCTTTATGTTATAAAGCTAAGAAAATAGCTAACTAGTCTCACAAGTATAGTATAAAGTGATGTTTCTATTTAATGATCCTCTTGCTTTTTAGTCATCAAAAAAGTATTCGGTTTTTACTAGAGAAGATGAAAGAACAGTTATAATGACAAATTCAAAACCTGTGATATTGTAGGAGGATTTTGGTATATTCATAAATGTACCTTTAAATATTGTTTATTTACGTCACTGGGGTCTGTGGATATCGGCGCACTGGACAATATTCTGTCGGGAAATTTAAGCGCCTCTTGCTTTCAAAGATTTTTTTTCCCCCTTTCAAGGTACACGCAAACAGATATCCCTTTAACTCTAAAGGGTGAAAGACATATATTATACATTTTATACAAAAAGGAAGCAGGCTAGATGTTCCTGAATATGCATGCAAGGATTGAGACCCCAATAATATTTTTTGCATTTAGGTGTTATTACATGGAGCAATTTCAATGGCTGCATATATGACATTCTTAAAGATAGATATTATTACCTATAAAGGTGCCTTGTTTTAGATGCAGAAACCTCACTCTTTTATGTCGATGTTCCTTATTTCACTTATAGGTCGCTAACGTCCGTTTTAATTATTTTCAATCTGAAAAAAACGCCAAACAGGTCGTATGAGTGTATATTAATTTACATAGGACGGCAAATCTTTCATTTTACCATCTAATGTGCCAGACGGGTATTACCTGAAGTATATTTAATCGCGATTAGCCGTTATCTTGATATATTTATATTCGATTTTCTGAAACGACAAAAATGAAAAAAACACTAGTAAGCGTCTATACTTGTTTTAAGCTCGACAGCCTTCTTAATGTCTAACCATATCTCGGTTATCATTGATTTAAAACGCACCTTTACTTGATTGTGGCTCTGCGTTAAACGGGGGTTCTCTTCCAGCGTCTGTATTGTCTTAGCGACCAGGTATTCAAACAAGCCCACTTTTACTTAGGGCGTATATATACATATTTTTAGTCCCGCTTTTTTCCCTTCCCGCTAATGGCTTTCAGGTGTGTTATTGTTCACCGGCGCATATACATGACGTATATGCTCTCGAGGGAGCATTCTTACTGGGATATCACTGACGGACTACTGTTCTCTAATCTGCATTCTCTGTTGTAATAGAACTGAACAACAGACTTTCCAAATATTATATCGTTCCTCCACCTTAGAATACATTTATTTCAGCCATAAATCTCAAGTTTTAATATTTTAACTGGCGCATGTATATTATATAGGAACAACTGCAAATTAGACAGTTATTTAACAGTCAATCTGAAAAAACAGATTTGGGTAATTAGTAATTATTCAGACCCTAACTGATTACAACAAGGGACTCGACGACTGGTCTATTTTTTTTAGTTTATAGACAACAATGACTGTGATATTTATTTTATCCGCCCATAGAGAGTATATAATTACTACAATTTTAGTATAGTGCAGGGTTGGTATTTTAGGCATAGCGATGATGTCTTTCTGTAATATATCCGTGGAGAACTTGAAATAAGCCATTATATAATGGCTTGTTCCCAAGGGATTTCAGAGTTTAAACCTGATCTTACTGTGTCCAAAGTAAATATCCAATACACTTCACGTTTACGACGAATTTTATCTATGCAGATACCTGGTTTTAGGACAATCTTTTCTAGAACTATCCACTGTACCTCCTCAGGCTTGTGGTCCTGTTCCACATAGTGAGCTACTAAAGGGGCGTTCATTTTTCTGGTACGAATTGCGGATTTGTGCTCAGTAACTCTTGTGTACACTGAGCGGGAAGATTCTCCAACGTAGCCCTTATAACATGGGCAAACTAACAGGTATACAATATTTTTGGTCTTGCAATTTGTCATACAGGTCAAAGATATCATATTGCTATTAAACTGTAGATCTCTTGTTTCAATGGCTTGTGGACAAATTTTACAAGTTCCACACTTGTAGTTGCCTATCACTGGAGCCCCGGTGATAATATTTCTTTGACTAGTTTCTTTAGATACTGGCATACGTGATCTGACTACTAGGTCTTTGAGATTTTTATTTTTTCGATATGCAAGAAGAGGTTTCGGTATTATGTCTTTATTGGTTTTATTGACATTCAACACATGCCAATTTGAATACAGAATGTGGCGAATCTGGTTATTTAAAAGTGAATGTCTAGTGACGAACACCAAGTTAGCATCTCGCTTAGTTTTTGTGTTTGTCAATAGATGTTGTCGGTCATAATATCTTGCTCTTTTGCATGACTCACGTATTAATCGATGCGGGTAGCCACGCTCTTTAAATTTCTCCTTCATTACAGCAGCCCTTTCATCGAAATCAATCAGTCTAGTACAATTCCTCCTCAATCTAAGGAATTGACTAAAGGGTATGCTGTTCTTCTGAGATGTCGGATGAAAACTACTGTAATGAAGGAGTGTGTTTCGGGCAGTGGGTTTGACGAAGAGGTCCATAACAAGCTGTTCCGCAAGATGTTTTATCTTTAAATCCAGAAATTCTATTTCTGTATTGCTGATTTTTTCAGAAAATTTTAAATTAGGGTCACACGCATTAAGCCAAGAAATAGATTCTTGTAGAACATCTTCGTTATCATCCCAGATAAATATAATGTCATCGATATATCTTGACCAGTAAAATATCGATTCAAAGAATGGTGCTACTTCGTTGAAGATATGCGTTTCTTCAAAATGTGCTATATATATGTTCGCAATCGTAGGGGCGCAAGATGCGCCCATACTGACCCCCTTTGTTTGCCTGTAAAGGTTGCCTCTAAATTCAAAAATATTGTCTTCCAAAATAATTTTGAGACAGTCCATGATAAAATGGATATTACAGTCAATATTAAAAGATTCTATGAACCATTTGGTTGCTTCAATGGCTCCTGCACAAGGAATGTTAGAATAAAGGCTTTCAACGTCCAATGTCACGATCCACTGTCTGTGAGCATTGAACGCTGTGCCTTCCAATTGGGTAATAATGTGTCGAGTGTCTTGAATATACCCCATTATTTTCCCAATATGTGGGCACAATATTGCATCTAGATATTTGGATATTGGTTCGGTGACACTACTAATTGTGGTGACAATAGGGCGAAAAGCGGATCATGTTCGTTCTTATGTATCTTTGGAATGCCATATAAACTGTCCATTTTAGGGTTGTCCACATTCATATATTCATACTCTTTGGGACAGATATCTCCGTTGTTTAATGCCTTTAACGTTAGTTTAGATATTTTATTCTTGATCTTAACTGTTGGGTCCCTCGAAATCTTTGTATAAAAAGTAGTGTCGTTAAGCATTTGTTCTATTTTTTCAATATATTTGTCTGTGGACTAAAATTGCAATACCACCCCCCTTGTCACAACTTTTCACAGTTAGTTGGGTGGAGTCTTTAAGTTCAAGCAGAGCTCGATATTCATCCATAAAGATGTTATATGGGTATGTGGTATATATTTGGTTATGTTTCTCAATTTTGCAGTCACTATTTTTTCAAAAATTCCTATTTCTGGAGCTACCTGATCTAGCGTGGGGGTGAACACTGATTTTGGAGCCAAACCAGACTTATTTTGTTCTATTGTGTCACATTCTCTATTGAGGAAAAAACTCTTTAGCCTAATTTTTCTGAAGAAACTTACCATATCATTAAATAACTCAAATTTGTTCAAACCCGAATGGGGAACAAATGAGAGTCCATTGGATAGTATCGAAAAGGTAAAAGAGCTTGCATCATGACTACTTTGATTGAATATGGGGATGGTTTTTACTCCCTCCAATAACGGGCATTTCTTGTTTCCAAGTATCTGTCCGCATTCTGTTGATGGTCCTGGAAATGAGATTGATACTGGCCCTGAGGTTGATAGGATTGATTCTGTGGGTATTGCCCTTGAGGCTGATATTGTTGATTTTGTTGATATTGATATTGGGACCGATATTGTGGTCGATAATTCTGTCTCCAATTGCCTCGCTGTTGGCGCCTCCCTCAAAAAGGTCTAAAGCCTTGATTAGATCTAAAACGGTTTCCTCTAGGTTGGTATGGTGACATGCTTGAATTGCTACCTGAGTCAGAGGAGTTTGAAAAATCAGTAAATTTATTGGATCTGGACTCCGGGTGGTATGTCATATTATCTTGATCCAAATCGTTTAACTTTAACTTACAGATTGCATACAAGTAAAAAGGGGGGTAAGGCAGGTAAAATTGTATGTTAATGACATCCCTGAATATCTATTGGGCTGCGAACATGATTCTACCAAGTTAGGGAGGGTGCTGCCAGTACCGGCACTTTTATTTGCCGAATATACAATTTTAATATCACAAACCTCCAAAGATCTGCAAAGCTTACTAAATAATTTCGAAATTTATTGTGAAACAAAAGGCTTGGAAATAAATTCTACCAAAACGAAATATATGGCAGTTAATCCACACAAATCTTTTTCAAAAAATGTAACTGTCAAAAATGAGAAGATAGAATATGTGCTAAATTTTAATTACTTAGGCATTACATTGGACTCTAAAATGAATTGGAGACCACAGTTAGAAATGAGCAAAACTATATTACTCCAAAACTCAGTGCCAATAATAAGGAAGCATGAGAATGGTATGTCTAAAGCTGTCTCTCCTGCACTTGAGTTAACAAATATTTGGTGCAATCTGCATGCCTTTACGGGGCTGAACTGTGGGGTCACGTAACAAAGAATACTTTTATGGTGGTCGAGAATAAATTACTTAGGAAACTGTTAAGCTTACCAATGCGTACACCACTAATGCCAGTAGTGATGAATTTAAATATCTGTCTCACTGATCAGCAGTCAATTTTACAGCCACTATTGCTTTGGGTCCGCCTGTGGTCAACAGATGAACGTGTTCATTATAGAGAACGCCTGGAGGAAATTTTTAGAATAAAAAATGGTACAAGGTTGCCATGGTTAAATTGTATTCGTGATTGGTTTTATAAATTAGGATAAAGCAGTTTTGGGACGACCCTCGGGGATTGTCTCCGGGCTCAAAACCAAGATATTTCGTCCCACAGTTCAAAACTAGGCACTTTATCTACAAGGTTCCTTTCAATAAAACCAAATGGGAAATTTGAGTCCTTTTTGGACGAAATACAACAACAGCTTGCTAAATCTCTCTACCTCAAATTCCGCTACGATATTCTACCAATTAATGCAAATACAGTGAAATGGGCCCGTAGCGTTGGGGATGCAAACAATGGTTGTTGTCCTATCTGCCACACTGGTGCAAAAGAGAACAAATTGCATGTGTTATTCTTTTGCCCAGCTTATATATACACTAGGAGGAAGTGGATCAAACACATTTGTCAGCTTTTGGGAATTAGATCTTGTTATGAGGCGGCAAGAATACTGTAATCAGACATGACAAGCAATAGACTTTAGTGTGAGTAGATATCTCTTTGGTGTTGATTTAATAAGAAAGAGAATAGGACTGACATTTTAGACATATATAGGAACTTGTGTGTGTTTTATTTGAATTTATATTCAGACTTGCACTTTGCTGGTTTTGTACTGGAGGAACTATGCCCCATTATGCATTATCTTAGGTGTATGCCATGGAACCTTGTATATTTTTGACAGAGCCTTTAACTGATTCGAATATAATATGTACTTGTTGTATGAATGTATGAATTTAAGCATTGTTAAAACGCCATCCTATTGCAAAATGTATTTATTGCCGAGATTTTATTTATATTTATTAGTCTTTTTTTTATCTAAGAAAGGTCTTTTATTGGGACATTGATTCCCAATAATTGCGTTCTTGTCAGGCGGAGCACCCTATGAAATGTTAATATATAATATTTTTATATGCATGTTTATGGTTCTTTAAATCGAAATAAAGATCATTGAATTTAATTACTCACAAGTGTCAGTTACCTTTGTAAATAGATCTGTCTGATAGACAGTTGGCATTTTGTTAATGTTTCTTTAACCTTAGGATTGGTCCCCAAAACCTAAGCATGCGATGGTCACTCCACTTTTAAATAAGTGTAATTATTAGAACCCTGAATTCCTGGTGAAACATAGGCCGGTTTCCTGCCATTACTATCAAAGATGCTTAAATCTGCGGTCACTTCACAACACTCCACCAACCTTGAAACAAACCATCACCTCAGCAACTTATAATATATATTCAGATAACATGTTCCGACTTTTTTTATACAATCAGTGACTTTTATGCTAGCTGTTCAGCTAGCATTTGGGTTCCATTTACATTGTTTTACTTGAGTAAACATACGATTATACTGAGTAAAAGTAAACATGAACAGATCCGCAAGAAATTAAACGGCTAATGAGCCTGATGCTAGTGATCAAGGGAGTGAATAAAAACGTGCAAAGATGTTTCTGGAGTGAATATTACTGAGGTGCATGTTTTTTTCTGATATTGTGTACATGCAATTATAAAACCTCAACATCTTTTCTGTATGAAAAATCATATCACGCTCACAAATGTACAATTCCCGCCTAATTTAAGTATTTAAAACACACCCAGATAGTGAAGAATCCTCTGAAATCTCACAAATGCACCATTTCCTGGGCAAGATTACAGAGACACAAGTGTCATGTAATCTTTTTCCAGTTCCGGTGCAATAGTGTCTCAGAATTTACAGTAACTGATAGGCGGAAAATATATCTTCCCCAAATTACTAGAGAAAAAATAATCTTGAACATTTGTCAGTCGAAGAAAATCTCCTTGGTCGGTGCAAATGATTGTGCACAGATTCCCCCATCACTGGAGAAAATTGATCGACCATGGAAATGGGGAGGCTCGCCACATGGCTGCATTGAGTTGTGGATGAAGTGTTAGGTCTTGTAAGGCTGATGGGGGTGGCCCTCCCGACTCATTACATATTTGTATGCTTGTGTATGAATTCGATGCGCCATATTCTGCCACAGAAGCCTGTCTCCTCCACGTAGTCAGTATGAAAGCGGTACTAACGTGAGACCCTCGACTTAGATTCCTCGCAAACAATTTGATAGTAATTATAAAACAAGCTTTAACTTGAGAAGAGTACAATTACAGTATTTCAGATATAAATCTATACATTTGCGTAAAAGGGTGAGGATCGGTAATCTCCACAGCTTAAAAATATAAATGTTTTCACTTGAACAATGTTTACGTTCTATGCTGTTCGTTTAGATCTCAGTTTGTGGCGTTTAACTTCCAGTAATTAAATACAGTAGTTTATCTATGTCAAAACAAATATTTGCAGAGAAAAGGGGTGCTTTTGTGTGACACTGGTACAGACATCTGTTTCTGCCATTGATTAATTGGGGATGTCAAGACATGGCATCTGTCTTTGGCTGCTTTCAATCACTATAACAGGGCGCACTTTAAAATACACACGATATCTGTCGAAAACAAATCTGAATAATGTTCAGTTTTTACTGCTTTATCATTATGATAATACGATGCGCGTGAATTTTTTTTTATAAAGTATATTGAATCATGAAATGGTCCTAAAGATTGCATATAACAACCATTGCTCACCCACTTATATTATTTTTTTATCCGTATTTACTTTACAAAAATGTTACTGAAAGAATTCACTTTATAAACATATGTGAAATACTACAAACAACTTCCTTATCATGTAGTTCTCAGTTTCAGTACCTACTCTACCCACATTACAGAACAAACACTGGCAGAGCCAATAGGCCTGGCTTTGCTTTATAAGAAAGTGCTTCTTCATTGATTGGCAATTTTGTTCGTGTTTTTGTGTGAAGTGTGGATTGTGGGTGAATATGAAAATTATTAAAAGGATAAATGAGTGAATGGGTGTTGGAATAGGTGATTGAGTGGGTATATGAATGGGTAAGAGGTAGATGGGCTAAAAGTCTAGGGATAATGAACACACACACATAAATATTTATCGATAATATTTAATGTAAAGGTAAGGTGACAACACTTTATTTAAAATGTATTAGTGAAATTATTTTTGGGCCATTTATAACTTATATATATGTATATATGTGTGTGTGTGTTTACCTTAATTTGTTAAAATATAATATATACATTAGTATGCAATTAACAAATAATAAAAATAAATAATATTAAGCACGAATTGGTGGTATTTTGTTAATGTATGTAAATTTGAATATAACTATTTTAATTTAAGGTATAGGTTCCAGGGATGTAATCGTTTTATATGATTCAGTGATGAGTAGTATCCAGGGGTGGTTTGTGCTTTGAAGTTTTTGAGGTTCTGGGAAGGGATGGGTAGTGTTTCGAGGTAGTAAGTGGTCATTAGGGTTCGGGACGGGGAGTATAATTATTGAGTAATAACGAGGAACATAGTTCAGGGATGGGTAGTAGTTAAGGGTGGTTTGGAGTTTTAAGGTTCAATTAAAAGTCGTCATACCGGGTAGCAAGGGTTTTTAGGGTTCAGAGAGGGGTAGTATGCATGAATAGTATGGTGTTTAGGGGCCAGGGATGGGTAATATAAAGGGTTCATAGAGTTTAGAATTGGGTAGTAGTTAACAGTGGTTTGAAGTTTTAAGAGTTTAGGGAAGGGTAGTTTAAAGGGGGTATTTAGTGGGTTTTAGGATTCATGGATGGTAGATGTTTCTGAGTACTAAAGTTTTTTAGTGTTCAGTGATAGGTAGTGTTTTAGGGGAAATAACCTCTTTTAGGGTTCATGGATGAGTACTGTTAATGGGCAATAAGGAGTATTTAGGTATCAGGAAAAGGTATCGCCAAGCAGCAGTAAGGAATTTTTAAAGTTGAGGAACGTGCCCTTCTGAAATAAAATGTACAATTTAAACATTAAAATCAATTAAATAAAACTATTATTAATTTATATTTACAATAATATTAATAATGTAATTGTTTATAAAATGAATATTACGTTAAAATTAAAACATAGATCAATGTTTAGAAATTCAAATACACATATACAGTTAAATATATCAGTCAATCACACTGGACTTATGGAGCACTGCTTGTCACTTGAGAGGCTATCCACGCACTGTGCTGTGGAGTCAGTTGAAGAGCCAGGTCTTGAGTCCCTTCCTGAGGCAAGTCTGAGAGGGTGAAGTGCGGAGGTGGAGGGAAGGGTGTTTCAGGACTTGGCAGTGAGGAGGGAGAAGGAGCATCATCCGATCAATTGTTCTTTTTGTATTTTTTTAAAGTGGCACATGAAATGAATGTTGACATGTACATACAGTGACTAGTCACCAAAATATTTTTAAATGTATTGGGACGTGCCTGTCCTTCAGAAAAACTGCTAGTTTCCCTAAGCACAGATCTGGCTACTAATAAATATATTTAAATATTTAAACATTACTCTCTAATATATGTATTCATTAAGATACACTTAATAAACCAGTTAACCAATCAATTGTTTTTTTTAAAACATCCATGTAAACACTTATTTAAACATTTATTCTTCCATCAACTTTTACATAGACATATATAACACATATTTATTTTTTTAAAAGACACACATTCACTGGATGGTGTCATCAGTGATGTCATGAGTGATGTCACTGACCATGTCATGAGTGATGTAATATGTGATGTCATCAGAAGTGCATTGCACGCGCAAGTTATAGTGAGTCCAACTAACTATAACGTGGGAATTTCAATGGTTTTATGCGAGTAAAACTTCCAGCTAACTATAACAGGTGTGAAACCTATGGCTTTTTCAGAGAATTTAATAGGTTTTTTAAATGCTAATTCCTAATATAACTGGTGTGAAACCTATGGTTTTTTCAGTGAATTTCAATGGTTTTTTAATAGCAAATCTCTATAGGTATAAAAAGTAAAAAAAATATAACGAATTTTATATTGTATAATTATGTAATAGTTTTTTTATTTTTTTATTTTTTTGCCCCGGAGCCCTCCAATGTATTTCTTTAATCATGCAGACACTATTTATTCCTTCTCAAAAATGTAAAAGCCATTCATTTTCCCCAAAATCGTTCTTGACATCACATTTAAGAAACACAGCACAGGTCCTATGTACAAGCATTCCATGTCACTACTGAAACTTCACAATTCCTCTATGCAAGAAAACTCAATGTGCTTCCTAATCTGAGGTAACATAGGTGACATGATTGTGAAAGGTTCAAATATATTTATTTAATCATGCAGACACTATTTATTCCTTCTCAAAAATGTAAAAGCCATTCATTTGCCTCAAAATCGTTTTTTAAATAACATTTAACAAACACAGCACAGGTCCTATGTACAAGCATTCTACGTCACTACTGAAACTT
This sequence comes from Lissotriton helveticus, assembly GCF_964261635.1. Lineage (NCBI taxonomy): Eukaryota > Metazoa > Chordata > Amphibia > Caudata > Salamandridae > Lissotriton > Lissotriton helveticus. Next base: position 1,865,339,783 of record NC_136067.1, read on the forward strand.
CACAATTTTACAAAATACAATTCCTCTATGCAGCAAAAACTTTTTACCAAGCATTATCAAAAACATGACACAAAGCAACATTAAAAAACCACATTTTGCTTCCAAATATTCTCCATAAAGTATACAACTCTCTATCTATATTAAATGAATCATTACTCACCTTTACAAATGCTTTGGGAGATTGAGAACAGTGTCAGACACACACACCAATATTTCTTTAGCAGAGCAAAAGGTATGCACTCCAGCCACTGCAACCATGAATGGCACAGAGAACCTCTAATTCTACACACATATTCCTCATGGTAACCAATCAAAACTCTTCCCTCTCTATTTTCAAATCAACACCCTTCCCCCCTCAGCCCTTTCTACCTGTTACCATAGCAACTCCCTCCTCACTGAGCTCTCAGGTTTAAAAGTTTATTCTACAATGTTTCAATTCAACTTAGCAAGGATGTTTGACCTCTTAATACCCCAGCTTATCCAGTGCAATGTTTCTTTAAATGACTTTTTCTTAACCATTCAAATTGCTTCTTTCACAAAACAGAACCATGCACCCTAACTTTCATTTTTCAACTATCTGAATCCACCAATCATTGCTTGTGATTCAAGAGCACTGAAACTCCACAGTTTTTTTTTGCAAACTCCTACTGTTCAAACTGCCATTTCATTCCCACACTTCATCTGACTGCACCAGAACCTCCTCTTACCATGTATTCTGTCTGGATTATTGGACATAGCTACATCCACTGGGCTCGAAGGTATGCAGCTACCAGAAATTTTCACAACCTTGATTTACCAAATGTTAACATTAAATGGATTGGCCAGAGAGGATTGAGATGTCATCAATTGATACCATTGGTGAAAACCTTTTTGCATCTGCCACACCCTCACCTCATAATTCTGCACTGTGGTGGAAATGACTTAGGCACTTTGACTGGGGTAGGTCTGGAAATGCTTTTAAAGGACACCTTTGAACAATTGATGGCACTTTTTCCTCAAACTGCCTTGGTATTTTCCAATATATGCCAAAGACAGAAATGGAAGTGGTCCAACCAATTTTGTCCACAATTTGAGAAAGCACGGAAACATGTGAATAAATCTGTTTCTGCTTACATGAGAGACTATGGAATGGGTTCAATATACAACAACAACTTGCGTTACAACATGCAAGATATCTACAGAGGAGATGGTGTGCGCTTCTCAGATGAGGGGAATAGAATATTCCTCCTGAATTTAAGATTGTGCATTGGAACCTACTTGTAGGTACCTAAATCAGCCTCAGAACCCAAAAGCTCTTTTCAGGGCTACCCTACATCTGATCACTCAAAATGATTATTTTACTCTAACTTTTTTCACTAATTTTCACCAAAGTACGCTCCCCGGTACGCTCCCCGGTGCGCGTACCGTGCGCTCACCCAGTGAAAATTAAAAAAAAAAATTTTTTTTTGGGCCTATATGGGCCTCCTAAGCCCCCCTCAGAAAACCTAGGGGGTCAGGAAGTGTCTACCGTGCCCCCTTTCACCCATTCCCAATGTTGTTTGTCCTCCATCTTGTGTCTCAAATCTACCAAAACACAAGATGGAGGACTCCCGTTGCGCTGCCGGTACGCTTACCGGGGCGCGCACCGGTAAGCGCTCCCAAAAAATTTTAAAAGTTAATTTACATAAAACCCACTGGTGAGACTTTCACCAAATATAGAATAGGCCCTACCACATACCAGTCCCTACCATTTTCCCAAATTTGATGGAATTCCATTGAGCCATTTGGCCTGTAGCCCTGTCTAAATATCTTGAGGTAAATTACATGACAAAAACACATCTGAAGTGTTAGAATTTACAACCAATTAAAATGTTACTTTCAATTTCTAGTATTATTTCCTGACATTTGATTGGTTATGTACATGAATATAAATGAAAAAAGAGAGAAACACAGCCATTTTGACTACAACTACCTGAGGTACATCTTGAAAGCATTATCACATTTTTTCTTTTTCACCTCTCTCAAAAGTAAGTTGTTAATTTGTAAGGAGCACTTTAAATTAATTAGTAAAAACGTTTTCTGATAGTTATTTATTGTCCCTCTGTTATAGTTATAGCTTGAGATACGCTTCTCTATTATATTTATGGATTAAGTTAGGCTTCTCTAGTATAATTATGATTTTACTTAGGCTTCATCACATGCACTTTTTAATAGTTCTACTTCCTGCCTGATACCATACACTGCCCAAAGATAACTTCACTGTTAAAAACTCAGAAGTACCTGTCTGAACTTAAACCTAACAGTGCCCTATCTCTACTGATATATTTATTTTTTATGAAATTTATAGCAACAAAATGGAAGGAGAACAAAAGAAATTTAATATTTCATTTGAAATTGATCTCGGGAACAACCCAGAGGAAGAGATTGATGATTTAGACTTTTTGGATCAGTCTCTTGATCAAGAGTTTCTTAAATATGTGGTAGAAATGGAATCATGGAATCCAAATGAGGACATTCCTGACAAAATAATGTTGGAAGTGTTATTAAATTTTGAAAAATCAGAGCAATACATTTTTATTTAATAATTAAAAATTGTTCCAGACATTATTCTTTTTTATATGTAATTCATGAAATAGTACCAAAATGAAAATAATATAATGTGAGACTTATAGTATACTGTGCAACTTTTTTATGTTACATAGTAATTTTGCTCATAGTTACTTCCTTTCTCCCACTATATTATCTCCAATATGTATTTGACATCTCTTTTTCATCCCCTGCCTCCATGTTGTTTCTACTTTCCTGACAAACTATGGTATGGATTCCATATACCACAATAACTTCTGTAACAACATGCAAAATATCTACAGAGGAGACAATCTACATTGAATTTAAAACTCTGCATTGGTACCTACATGCTGGTACTTAAATCACCCACACAACACAACAACTCTATTCAGAGCTACCCTACCTCTAAGCACTTTAAATTATTATTTTACTGTTTCACTGGGTTTTCCCCATGTGTGAGGGGGGGGGGAGGTGTGTGTGGGTTGTGTCTGTGAGGTGTGTGTGTATGGGGGGGAGGTGTGTGTGTGGGTGTAGGTGTGTGGGGTGTGTGAGTGTGGGTGGGGGTGTGGGTGTGTAAGGTGTGTGTATTCAGAGCTACCCTACCTCTAAGCACTTTAAATTATTATTTTACTGTTTCACTGGGTTTTCCCCATGTGTGGGGGGGGAGGAGGTGTGTGTGGGGGATGTGTGGGGTGTGTCGGTGAGGTGTGTGTGTATGGGGGGGAGGTGTGTGTGTGGGTGTAGGTGTGTGGGGTGTGTGAGTGTGGGTGGGGGTGTGGGGGTGTAAGGTGTGTGTATTCAGAGCTACCCTATCTCTAAGCACTTTAAATTATTAATTTACTGTTTCACTGGGTTTTCCCCATGTGTGGGGGGAGGAGGTGTGTGTGGGGGATGTGTGGGGTGTGTCTGTGAGGTGTGTGTGTGTGGGGGGAGGTGTGGGTGTGGGTGTGAGTGTGTGGAGTGTGTGAGTGTGGGTGGGGGTGTGGGTGTGTAAGGTGTGTGTGTGGGTGTGGGTGTGTGGGGTGTTTGGGTGTGGGTGGAGGTGTGGGTGTGTGAGGTGTGTGTAGGTGTGTGTGTGGAGTGTGTGCATGTGGATGTGTGTGGGATGTACTTATAGGTACCTAAATCAGCCACAGAACCCAAAAGCTCTTTTCTCAGCTACCCTACCTCTGAACACTCAAAATAATTATTTTACATTAACTTTTTTCACTATTTTTCACCAAAGTGGCCCCCACATCAAACCTAGGGGGTCAGGAGGGGTCTACCCTGCCCCCTTATGGTCATTTCCCCCTTTGTTTTTGCCACCTCTTGTGTCTCGATCCTACCGAGATACAAGATGGCGGCCGCTCCGGACTGTATCGAATGTTGACAGACACCCGAGAGCCAATCAGCTTTCCGCGCGCGAACTCGCGGTGCGTGCCGGGAGCGCTCCCCGGTACGCGTACCGGGCACGCTTATAGATATATATATTTTTTTAACCTAAATTACTCAAAATCCACTGGATCACATATCTTGAGACATAGCAAAGGCACATCGGGCTACCAGTCCCTACAATTTTGCCAAGTTTGGTGGGAATCCATTCAGCCGAGACACATTTATTCACTCACTCATACAGTCAGTCATGCACCTACTGAATCCTTCATCCAGACACTTATTCATCCACTCATTCTTCAATATGTAAGACATATTTAAAGTTTACAGAAACATATAGACACTGGATGTTGTCATCAGTGATGTCATCAGTGATGTCATTTGAGATGTCATCAGTGATGTCATCAGTGATGTCACTGACCATGTCATGAATGATGTAATATGTGACATCATCAGCAGTGGATTGCGGGTGCGCGATATATAGTTAGTGCAACTAACTATATATGGAATTTCAATGGTTTTGTGTGAGTAAAATAAGGTTTTTTAAATGCTAAGCCCTAACTATATATGGTCTATAACCTATGGTTTTTTCAGTGAATTTTCAAGGTTTTTTAAATGCTAATTCCTAACTATATATGGTCTCTAACCTATGGTTTTTTCAGTGAATTTCAATGGTTTTTTAATAGCAAATATCATAAGCTGTCGAATGTCAGGTACGTGGTAAGTAAAAACATTTTCGTGTTTATGCACACTGATCTGCTTTGAATGCTGCCCCCCCCTCCCCCTCATTTCTATTAGGAGTACTCTCTCTTTGCAGATAGTGAAGGGTAGTTAACGCAGGCCTTTGCCCCCGTTGTAATCCGTCGTGCCTGCTTCTCTCTCCATTTGATTGATTGTTATCCAAGCATTTACTGTTTTAGAATTGGTTCTCTTTGGTTCATTCTCTATTTACAAACAAGCACAGAGTCGCAATACTCTGTTTAGTCTTTGCAGATAGCGAAAAATCGTGTAAAAAAACAAAAGGAATCGAGCAAAATCAGTAGGCCACTAATGGGATCTCTTTTTGACCTCGCTAAAATAGAAACATTAGGAACAACCCCTCATGACAAACACGAAACTATTGAGATGAACTGAACTCCACACCATGATGGCTGCAATACAGCTCGGCTCCGCCACCCACCCCGCCCAAAATAACGATAAACTCTATGCAAATATTACAAATATATACAACACACCAGCAAAGTAACAGGGTAAAACATTTTATTAAACAACTATTTACATAACTATTTTATACTTTTTGATGCCCGATCCGGCTAGCTCAATCGATCGAGCATGAAACTCATGCACTCTGATGGTTCAAAGTTTTGAGGAGTGCTTGTAACACTGTCTGAAGCCTATTTGCACTTGCTTCAGCTTCACTATTGTCAAAGTAAAGTGGGGACTGTTTGAGGACGTGACTGCATTTGTGAACAATGTAATGCGGTGCCACCCTGAACCGCTTGACGGAGGCCCCCGAGGGACGGTGTGATGGCGCGGACTCGGAGGGGGCGCTTGGCTCCGGCTCCCTCCCCAAGTCGTGTTCTCCTGGTGTAGCCTGAGATCGCCCCCGACATAGGTGGCCGGCTCCCGGGATCAAGCGGAACTTTTTGCCTTTTGGTAACTCTTCCATTCTTGACCTTGTCCCACAATCCGTTTCACCTAAAGACACGCTGTAGTGGGGCGCCCCTTTACCATTTCAGTTACCATTCCGCCCGCTTTTGCTACACTGTGCCTCTTCCGCTATTCAGCTGTTTACCGCCCGCTCTTTCGACAACAGCGTCTCGCTCACCATGTAGTTGAGTTGCTCCGGCTCTTGCGGTGCAGCGATAGCCGGCTGCCACAGTACTCTCAAAATGGCGGCCGGCTCTTCAGATTTGGGCGTGGTCCACTAAAATTGCCCTGCGACACCTTGGAACTCGGACGCTTGTCTGCTAGAGATTGGGCTCCATTCTCGAAAGCGTCCCCTCAGCCTTGAAGATTCTACAAAAGTCTTGGGGGCCCCCGACTCCCGCAGGCTTCTGGTGGAGAGCGGCTAGCATTATTGCTCGTCGAATGGCCACGACGGAGCTACGACATGGTGGTGCTCTCATGCTAACGCCAGCTTCAGTCTGAAACATCCAGAAACACTGTAGACTACCAATTCGATCAGTTCCGGTAGCGCCCCAACGTGACCCGGTAGAGAAGAACTAGCCCTCCCCTCTTTCACTGATGGTTCTTGTTGCCTGTCCCTTCTGTTGTCATTTAGAAGAACTATTTAGCCTGCTGAAAGGGGTTGTGTTCCGACCGCTGGTTGGTGGAGACATTTTGACTATATTCTAGACCTGCGTTGTCGCGTAATGCGTCATATGACGCGCCGTGTTAGCGCATCCGGAAGTGATCCGGGGCGCGACGCGCAGCGCGTAACGTAAGCATAACAGGTCATATGACTTGTTAATAAAACTTTTCATTGGTTCATTTTACTTTTCTTATTCTAATGATGCTTTCGAACATTATTTTTTCTTAAATATATGTTATAATGTTCCAGGCTAATGTACTTTCCCGGAAAATTTACAACTGTCCTGCAAGTAAAATATATTCCTTTTTCGAGAAAAAGGGCGTTTCTTCGTCCCATGACGGAGCCGTTGAGCAAAAGAGGGTCGGCCTGCTGTCTTAGTCGCCGATACGCCTGAATATCAGATTCTTATCGATCACTTTATGTTGCAGGAGTAGAAAACACAACAGCCCTTGACCATTTATCTTTACTGCGTTCCTGCGTATTATACCTTTTACCCTTCATGTAATTGGACTGCTTTATTTCACTTGCCTTTTACTGATTCGAAAACAGTGACTATTATTAAAAACTTTACCAATGTATATACTACTACCATGTTTTCTTTTAAAAACCTTTATTGTAAAAATGTCATTATACAAATACGGGCCTATAACCACGTGGGCCGGCCACGGAGCAAACTGTAATCGTATATGATGAGTAGACATTTACACTGTAGAGGAACGTAACGGGCGGGCCATTAGGTTGCAAGAACTAAAGTGTCTAACAGTTGCGGAATCGGTGGACGTACATCTTATAATTAAAATACGACAGGGCCACTTGCAATAAAATTATCTAGATATACATTTGCGGGCAAGTACCATGGGTGACGTTAATTCGAACTTTCAATAGTACAGTAATCAATAACACATCAGAACTTAATATCAATAGGGATATCGAAATATTCAATCTATTCTCGTCCCCGCCCGCCATGTGCTTCAAAACTGCATACGTATCTCGTGATATCAAGGTTGTGCAACCAGTACACAACAAGGAGTTACGAGTCCCATTTATTCCGGCGCCATTTTGGGCGAGGACGGGCAGGTCCAGGATATAGTCAAAATGTCTCTACCAACCATCGACTATGATGATGTTCATATGCTGTATTTATTAGAGTAACACTCATCTGTCCACATGAAATTAATTTGCCACAATCTAAACATGCCATTTTAATCTTTCCAAAGTTCTTCTAAATATTTGGGACCGTTTCCCTTGCCTCTGATGCTGTCAGTGCCACTTCTTTGATGAATGTACTGGCAGGTCGGGGGTTCTCCTCCAAGTCTCTCTTTTATACAGCACTATAATTAATCGGTGCCACCTCTCCATATGACGATGCATGGTATAGTTACCATAACTATATTTTTTTTTCGGTTCCTCTGGAGAGTACATCGTGGCAGATGAAGCGTGTAACGTACCGGGCATTTACCTTTTTTTGCATGTAGAGGAAAGGAAAAAAAATTCGAGTGTCCGAGTTCTAAGGTGTCCCAGGGCCATTTTAGTGGACCAGGCCCAAATCCAAAGAACAGGCCGCCATTTTGAGAGTACAGCAACTTGCTAGACATCACCTCGGTGCCATCCGGATCTTGGCATCTCAGCGCCTTGTGGTGTCTTCTAGTCAGAAAATATTGTTGCGCTGCCTTTGGCCCCATTCGCACATCGGTCCGCTACTGACACCATCTCACAGGCCAACAGGGTGCCCCACGCCGACTTTTACCATTGTAGGATGGCCACACCAGTGCCACAACTTGCTAGACACCACCTCGGTGCCATCCGGATCTTGGCATCTCAGCGCCTTGTGGTGTCTTCTATTCAGAAAATATTGTTGCGCTGCCTTTGGCCCCATTCGCACATCGGTCCGCTACTGACGCCATCTCACAGGCCAACAGGGCGCCCCACGCCGACTTTCAACATTGTAGGATGGCCACACCAGTGCGGCAACTTACTAGACACCACCTCGGTGCCATCCGGATCTTGGCGCGTTGTGCTGCCTTCGGCCTATTCGCACATCGGTCCGCTACTGACGCAAACTCACAGGCCAACGGGGCGCCCCACGCCGACTTTCAGCATTGTAGGATGGCCACACCAGTGCTGCAACTTGCTGGACACCACCTCGGTGCCATCCGGATCTTGGCGCGTTGTGTTGCCTTCGGCCTATTCGCACATCGGTCCGCTACTGACGCCGCCTCACGTGCCAACGTATTTTCTCCGCATTTTATACCCTATGCCGCATAACAGGTCATGTGACTTGTTTATAAAACTTTTCATTGGTTCATTTTACTTTTGGTTTCCTAATGATGGAAGGCTTGATCATATGACCTAAAAATAACACTTTTAATTGGATGAAAACTTTTTTTTTTTCCAAACGATGAAAGCCCCACCTTGTTTCTGGATGTTTCAGACTGAAGCTGGCGTCACCATGAAAGCACCACCATCTCGTGGCTCCGTTGTGGTCATTCCACGAGCATTCATGGCAGCCGCTCCCCACCAGAAGCCTGCAGGAGTCGGGGGCCCCCAAAACTTTTGTTGAATCCTCAAGGCGGAGGGGACGCTTTCGAGAATGGGGTCCAAGACCTAGCAGACAAGCGTCCGATTTCCAAGGTGTCCCAGGGCCATTTCAGTGGACCAGGCCCAAAAAGGAAAGAGCCTGCCGCCATTTTGAGAGTCCTGTGACAGCCACCTATCGCTGCACCGCAAGAGTGGGCGCAACTCAGCTGAATTGCGGCTTTTGACACAGTGGACCAAAAGCGGACGGAATGGCAACTGAAACGGTAAAGGGGCGCCCCACTACAACAGACGAGACTCCACCTGGAGAGGCCCGTTCACGCCGCCTCCCCCCCCCCCCCGGGGCGCCCCACGCCGTTATTCGGAGCAGCATTGTAGGATACCAAAACCAGTGCGGCAACTTACTGGACATCACCTTGGGGCCATCGTTCTGCTGCCTTGGAACTATTCGCACAACAGTTTGCTACTGATGACCCACCCCCCGCGACGCCCCATGCTGGATGCCGAAATCAGTGCGGCACCCAGGCAACATCACCTGGGTGCCGTCCAGAAATCTGGACGTTGTGCTGCGTTGGGACTATTCGCACAGCCGACCGCTACTTCGTTGTTTTTCCCTAAAAATGTTTAAATGTTTTTACTGTTTTTGTTTTGTTGTATATATTTATAAGTTATTAAAGTTTTATAATCTTACTACTTTGTTGGAGTGCTATATATTTTTAATGTGACACATAATTGTAAAAACTTTGATGTACAAAGAGTCATCCCTGGAATCTTCCGCTTCAGGCTCGGTCCCCTCCCCAATCACAATACAGGATGGTTTTCAGATAGTAGGAACGCGTGTGCTGTGACGGATCTCATTGAGTGTGGGCCTTGATCTACTATAACTCCTTTGAAGAGGGGTGATTCTTTACAGCTGGGGCCATAAACTACATCTGCAGGGCTAGCTGATAGCCTAGGACCGGCCTGGACAATCGGACACAGAGGAAAAGGAGTGTCAGAGGGTGCGGTAGTGAATAGGGCGAAAGGGAGGTGTCGGGCGGGCACAGGGTGTGATTCTCAGGGAAGAGCAGCGCAGATGGGGGGAGGTTTATTACCCATGCATAAGACAGAGAGCGGGGGTGACCAGTGCCTGGGGGAGATGCTTGCGAGGGTGGGGAGCCATGCTAAGGATCGACAGCGTGCAGAGAGTGGGTCTGGTCAAGGCATCTAAAATGACTGCCGTGCACGACAAAAGTGTGGCATTTGAAAAAAGGCAAGATGGCGCAGACAATGTTTTTCAACACTTCCTGATTTCCTCCGAATCGAACGTTAACAGACGTTGGGGCATATTACCAAAGTTAAGCGATATTTATCCCTAACGATGCTTAGCAACGAATTTTTTACCGCTAAGCATCGTCAGAAATTATCGCAGATAAACCTTGCTATTATCAAGGTTTATCGCAAATGCGATAAAAAACGACCGCAATGCATTAATATCGCTGAAAACTCAGCGATATTCATGCATTACCGAGCTAATGCTCTTAGCCATGTTATCCACCTCCCATTGGATAACATGGCTAAGAACTGCTCAGGGCAGGTGGTAGCTTTTGGAGATATTCGCGCTTAGCGCGAATATCTCCAAAAGTTGGTAATAGGAGATAGCGATGTTAGCGACTGTTTCCAGTCGCTAACATCTTGGCATGCCCACTTTGCATGTCATTAGTGATAAATATCACTGACATGCAAAGTGGGGCCCAAGATGGTCGCTATCTCCTACTAGCGGTCGCTAACTGGTGTTAGCAACAGCTAGGTAATACAGAGATAATTTTATCTCCGCGAAGTGGAGCGCTGTTACAGATATATATCTTTTTTTGAACGTTAATTTCTCAAAAGCCACTGAAGCACATATATTGAGACCTAGCAAAGGCACATCGAGCTACCAGTCCCTACAATTTTGCCAAGTTTCGTGCAAATCCATTCAGCCGTTCGATTATTATTATTATTTATTTTTTTGCCCCGCGGGGCCCTTTTAAAACCTCCACATCAAACCTAGGGGGTCAGGGAGGATCTACTATGCCCCCTTATGGTCATTTGCCCCTTCGCTTTGGCCTCCTCTTGTCTCTCGATCCTACCGAGAGACAAGATGGCGGCCGCTACGGACTGTTTGGAATGTTTACAGACGCCGGAGAACCAATCAGCTTCGCAAAGCTCCGTTACGCGAAAAGTACGCGAAGCGGAGCGCTGTTACAGATATATATCTTTTTTTGAACGTTAATTTCTCAAAATCCACTGGAGCACATATATTGAGACCTAGCAAAGGCACATCGGGCTACCAGTCCCTACAATTTTGCCAAGTTTCGTGCAAATCCATTCAGCCGTTCGATTATTATTATATTTTTTTTTTTTGCCCCGCGGGGCCCTTTTAAAACCTCCACATCAAACCTAGAGGGTCAGGGAGGATCTACTATGCCCCCTTATGGTCATTTGCCCCTTCGCTTTGGCCTCCTCTTGTCTCTCGATCCTACCGAGAGACAAGATGGAGGCCGCTACGGACTGTTTGGAATGTTTACAGACGCCGGAGAACCAATCAGCTTCGCTTCACAAAGCTCCGTAACGCGTAAAGTCCGCGAACCGGACCGCTGCCTGGTCCGCTGTTACAGATATATATCTTTTTTTGAACGTTAATTTCTCAAAATCCACTGGAGCACATATATTGAGACCTAGCAAAGGCACATCGGGCTAACAGTCCCTACAATTTTGCCAAGTTTCGTGCAAATCCATTCAGCCGTTCGGGCTAAAAGTGAGGCCAACCGCCCTATGGAAAACTCAATGCTAAAAACACGTTTTGGGACCCCCCTTTTTTCTCGGCCCCCCCTTGACGAACCCCCCCCAAATTTCAGGGGCTGCTCAGAAACAAAATTTTCCATTTTCCTGAAAATTTCAGCCAATTCCGTCCACAAACGCCAAAGTTATTAGACATAGAATTTTAAAAAATCCCATAGAGAAAAAATCCTAACTATATATACCTATTGGCGACCGCCAGTAGGTAATATATATATATATATATATATATATATATATATATATATATATATATATATATATATATATATATATTCCAACAGGCACAACATTCGTAAGGTGAAATGCGTTGTTTCCTGCCAAATTACATTTTTGTGCACCAGCAACTCAAGCGCTTCGAGTACGTCTATTTTTACAAATGGAGTGCCTGTTGGAACTTATTGGGTGACCAGGAGCCCTACCTCGAACCACCCACGAGCGTGACTGGCGTCTTACCGGAACTGTTGTGTTTTTTATTTTAAAAATCCAGTCCGCTCCCTCGTTTGGATTTGCCTGCCAGCCTGTTGAAAGCGGGACGCTAACTCACCCGCGGTACTATTTGCCAAAACTACGCTGTGAGTTTACAATATTTGTGCAAGGCGGCAAGGAGTGGACAACCATTGTGGATGTGGGGAGTAGCGGACACACCGCCAGGCTGATCGGAAGACGGGGAAGCACTTTGACGTGACTCACGTGAGTACGTTTGGTCGGTGGCAGTGTGCCATTTCCCTCTCCAGTTCCGAGCGGGGTTTGGGTGCCAATTGTAAACAGGAGGAGACGTCCTCCAGATTGGCTTGAGTTGCTGCAAGAATAACTGACACAAAAATATGGCAGCGTTAGATTCTAAAAGAAAGTTAACTGCAGATACATTTTTCTTCATGCAGGGTGACACCATAGCCAATCCGAGTGCCCAAACAGCGAGCTTAATGGCGAAATTCAATTGCAAACGTTACTTGGCAAACTTGAAAAATTGCACAAAAAAGAACTCTCTAAATGGTGGGAGGCTGAGTCACTCCAAAGATATATAGAGGTTGGAAGAGTACCGCGAGGTTTAAGAATTTTTACCATTCCAACCTTTGAAGACCCGGATCCTGAAATGCTCGAGGAGTGGGCCAACAACTCTTCCTCGTGCTCAGTTACAATGATGCGCATATTGGTGAAGTATGCTCTAAAAGACAGAAGTAAATTGTTGGAGCAAATTGAAACCCTAATGTCGGTAGTAAGTGCTTTAATGTCCAAGGAAGCACTGAATGATTTTATGAAACGTTTGGAGAGCAAAATGTTAAAATTAGAAGAAGAAATAACGATGAAAAAACAGTGTGAATTTCTTAGAGACTACAAAGACTATCAATCAGGTCGAACCCTTACCTTGCATCGCAAATATGATCATCTTTTCGACAAACCAGGCAATACCATCAACCCCAGCACCACGTTACAAGTGGAAGTAAGTGAGAGTGACGCATCGGATAGCAGCCTTCCAGATATTTCTACTGTGGGCCTCAATCAAACAACAAATGAAGACCGACAGAAAAAGAATAATAATTTTGTATTGCAGTTCCAAGCAAGAGGAACAAACAAGCCACAATTAGACAAAAACGCAGAGAAATCGCCCGTGGGAGTACTAACAAGGGGCAGCAAAGCTCGAGTATGACGGTAATCATTCTCTCACAGAGACTACTATCTGCTCAAGAAACTGAAGTGCTTGCTTTAGGACTCTTATTTTGTCCCTCTGCAAATTTCAATTATGCACAAACCAGAATAGATTTGTTTTACTTCGCGAGAAAGTTAAAACTTAAGAAATGGTTTGCGACTCACCCCAAAAACATCATGCATGATACTAACGTTGTGGTTCTGAATGATTTGGATAGTAATGATGTTGATCTACTTGAGGTAATTTCTTCAGGAGTCATTGAAAGAGATGATGTATTGGATAATGTGGATATCGATGTGGATGTAAATCCAGGGAGTAACTTTAAACCAAAATCTACATTTTTACCTAATATTATCTGTGAGGCTGTGGAAGTATTCGAAAAGGGAGTATTAGGTGATATTAAGAAATTGAGAAACAAGAAAATACCAAACATCAAGAAAAATCTCTCTCCTGAACAAAGACAGGCTATTGAAGATTTAAAGAATGATACACAGATTGTTATCCGCCATGCGCACAAGGGGGGGAATGTGGTGGTGCTTGATAAAGAGAAATATCTAGCAGAGGGGCGAAGACAGCTAGGAGACACCACTTGCTATAAGACCTGCACCCCCTCCGAAATAAAAGCATCGAATATAGAATTCGATAATTTACTTCAAGAATATAGAGACAAAGGGCTATTAGAATGGGAGGAATACAAGTATTTGAGATGTGAACACCTAAAAATACCTATCCTATACCTTCTACCGAAGCTCCACAAAAATGCCATAGATCCTCCAGGGAGACCGATTGTGTCCTCAATGGGCTCCCTGTTGGAATACCTCTCAATACATAGATCACTATTTAAGACCTTTTATGATCGCTCTCCCTGCTTACTTGAAAGACACAACTCATTTTTTAAAGATCATTGAAGGTATCCATTGGGAATCTTCATACACGTTAGTAACCCTTGATGTAAGCAGTTTATATACTTGTATACGTCATGATTTAGGCCTGTCCGCGGTTGAACCTTTCTTGAAGACAAGATCCATTTCTTTTCTCAACCATTCTAAAATGCTGACAGAACTGATTCACCCTTGTCTTACTAACAATTTTTTTATTTTTTATGACACGATGTACCGACAGTCACAGGGCACCGCGATGGGCACCTGCTTCGCCCCCAGTTATGCCAATCTGTTCATGGGCTGGTGGGAAGAGCAGATGTCCACGCAGCTTAATGAGTTCAACAACGAGGTTGTCCTGTGGCTTCGGTACATCAATGACATTTTTATGATTTGGAATGGGAACACAGAAACAGCTAAGAAGTTTGTGCGGCAACTGAATAACAACAAACTGAATCTAATATTCACAGAGCACATCCATAAGACCTCGATTGAATTTCTTGATGTACAAGTAGAAATTCATGGACACACGGTAAATACCAGCCTTTGCCGCAAAAAGACAGCGGGTAATAGCCTCTTAAGTGCCAGAAGTGCTCATCCTCGGAACCTAGTAGACAGTATACCCTATGGGGAACTGCTACGGGCAAAGAGGAATTGCAACACAGACTCGGCTTTTGAACTTGAAAAATAAATAATGTGCAATCGTTTCAGGGAACGAGGTTACAAAAACAGAACCTTCAAACAGGCATGTAACAGGGCAGATGCCACTGTTAGGAATGAACTGTTGAACCCTAACCGGGTAATTGATGAAGATGGCAAAGTAAGATTCATAACAACATTCTCAGGACAGGCCAATGAAATTAAAAGGATTTTTCTTCTGACAGACCAACATCTAAAATCCTATCTAAACTCCAATCCTCAGATTACATTCAGAATATGCAAATCTCTAAAAGATGATCTAAGCCACAACTCGGTAACTAGTAAAGAGCCGGGAAAAGGAAAGGCTGGCTTTAAATGCTGCAAAAGCTGTAAGGCATGCCGGAAACATGTGGACTGTGATACTCTTACCATTCCTACATTAGGAAGAGAATTCACAATCCGTAAATTCCTAACTTGTAATTCCATGTATTGCATCTATGTACTCATATGTCCATATGACAGGTGGTACGTAGGTAGTACAATACACAGAGCTAAAAAGAGAGTGATGGAGCATATAAGGGCAATTAAAAACAACAATCAACAGTACCCTGTAGCACGTCACTTCTATGACCATCATTTCCAAAATGTAGATCTTTTGCGGATGGTGGTCATAGTTATGGTAGATTTGGGAATTCGAGGAGGAAACAGAAAATTGTTATTACGTAAACTGGAGTCAAGATATATAATTGATTTTGAATGTATGACTCCGAATGGGTTAAACTCAAATGAAGAACTGGCTGTGCACCTTGCTGAATGAAAAATAAGTTGAAATTATAGGAGATTTCTGCAGCTGCCTTTGTAGGTGTCTGATTTTATATTTTTAACTTTTTCTAGGTAATTTTGATGGAATCGGTTGGACCATGGCAGTGGAGTAGAACGTGGTTTCTAGCATTGGAGACTGGAATTGTAAACATAGCGCCTGTCTGATCTAACAAAAATATGGAACTAGCTCCAATGCCCACTGGGGCATGGAAGTCAGGCTATATCTCTTCCTCTTACCATTACAGCTGCATTGGAAGTGAACATTTATATAGTGATTGTGTTAACAATAGAAATGATTTGTCTTATATATGCCCACTAGGGCAGGAACTTACTGATACAACTGCTGATATTATCGCGAATACCACTCTAATTGGTTTGGATTTAATGCATTGCTCGTAAATAGGAGTATCACGTGGTTTTGAATATGCCAACTTTATTTAGTACATTGACAAACACTAAATGACTTGTGATCCTTCAAGTATTGAAATGAAATAAGGAAATTGATATACTATTATAATATCAGGAGATAATATTGCGCTATGTTTATTTGTATTTCTGGCATAGTTATGTTACTTTTCAAGTACAGTAAAAATTATGAATTTGTGTCTGATATTTCCAGAACTTACTGGGATTAAGCTCTATCAGCACGAAGATCGTAGAAACCTATATTTAAAAGTGAGAAATTTATATTTTATCATGCATCAGTAATCTGCTATCCATGGCCGCCATGATGAATCATTGTTTGCATACACAGAGGGTGATCAGTCCTATTTCTATTTGTATAATGAATTAAAAGGACACACTTTTGGTTTCACGGCTGAAACGTGATCAAGCCGAAAGGTGAAACGCGTTGTTTCATGCCAAATAAAATTTTTGTGCACCAGCAACTCAAGCCCTTCGAGTACGTCTATTTTTACGAATGGAGTGCCTGTTGGAACCTATTGGGTGACCGGGAGCCCTACCTCGAACCACCCGCGAGCGTGACTGGCGCCTTACCGGAACTGTTGTGTGTTTTATATATATATATATTTATATATATATATATATATATATATATATATATATATATATATATATATATATATATATATATATATATTGTTTCAGCAAATGCGCACCTGCGCTTCTCAACAGGCACACGCAGCACTCCTTGGCCATCCAGCCTGTATGCCTCTCATGTCCTGAAGCTCACCTTTTCTCCTTACTTATTTCACATGTGCCCGACGCGTTTCGAGGCTGGCCGCCTCTTCTTCATGGGGCTTATTTCAAAAAAGCAGGCAAAGCTCTCAACTTGTTTAGCACCGGCTTTATTTCACTGGCACAAAGAACGCCCTAAGTGGGCGTGGCTAAGTCGTCTCGTCACCATCAGGGATGATGGTTGTTGTAGTCCTGAGTGAGAGTTCACGTAAAATACCTTCATTAGGTGGCCTGAAATTTTAAAAAGTTATTTGCCATAGTTTGTAAACCCTTGAGTAGGGGGAGAGCTGGCGAAATCCAGGGCAATTGTTCTCTGTAGAAGCGCTGCACCAGGAACCTTGCTTTGTGCTAGGAACGGCCTCTCTGCGCATGTGAAATAAGTAAGGAGAAAAGGTGAGCTCCAGGACATGAGAGGCATACAGGCTGGATGGCCAAGGAGTGCTGCGTGTGCCTGTTGAGAAGCGCAGGTGCGCATTTGCTGAAACAAAATTTCCTCACGGCTGCCCCTGGCCGTGCAACAGAGCACCATCACCGGCTGCAGTTTATTACTGGTATACAGCGCGGAGAGGCCGTTCCTAGCACGAAGCAAGGTTCCTGGTGCAGCGCTTCTACAGAGAACAATTGCCCTGGATTTCGCCAGCTCTCCCCCTACTCAAGGGTTTACAAACTATGCCAAATAACTTTTTAAAATTTCAGGCCACCTAATGAAGGTATTTTACGTGAACTCTCACTCAGGACTACAACAACCATCATCCCTGATGGTGACGAGATGACTTAGCCAAGCCCACTTAGGGCGTTCTGTGTGCCAGTGAAATAAAGCCGGTGCTAAACAAGTTGAGAGCTTTGCCTGCTTTTTTGAAATAAGCCCCATGAAGAAGATGCGGCCAGCCTCGAAACGCGTCGGGCACATGTGAAATAAGTAAGGAGAAAAGGTGAGCTCCAGGACATGAGAGGCATACAGGCTGGATGGCCAAGGAGTGCTGCGTGTGCCTGTTGAGAAGCGCAGGTGCGCATTTGCTGAAACAAAATTTCCTCACGGCTGCCCCTGGCCGTGCAACAGAGCACCATCACCGGCTGCAGTTTATTACTGGTATACAGCGCGGAGAGGCCGTTCCTAGCACGAAGCAAGGTTCCTGGTGCAGCGCTTCTACAGAGAACAATTGCCCTGGATTTCGCCAGCTCTCCCCCTACTCAAGGGTTTACAAACTATGGCAAATAACTTTTTTAAATTTCAGGCCACCTAATGAAGGTATTTTACGTGAACTCTCACTCAGGACTACAACAACCATCATCCCTGATGGTGACGAGACGACTTAGCCACGCCCACTTAGGGCGTTCTGTGTGCCAGTGAAATAAAGCCGGTGCTAAACAAGTTGAGAGCTTTGCCTGCTTTTTTTAAATAAGCCCCATGAAGAAGAGGCGGCCAGCCTCGAAACGCGTCGGGCACATGTGAAATGAGTAAGGAGAAAAGGTGAGCTCCAGGACATGAGAGGCATACAGGCTGGATGGCCAAGGAGTGCTGCGTGTGCCTGTTGTGAAGCGCAGGTGCGCATTTGCTGAAACAAAATTTCCTCACCGCTGCCCCTGGCCGTGCAACAGAGCACCATCACCGGCTGCAGTTTATTACTGGTATACAGCGCGGAGAGGCCGTTCCTAGCACGAAGCAAGGTTCCTGGTGCAGCGCTTCTACAGAGAACAATTGCCCTGGATTTCGCCAGCTCTCCCCCTACTCAAGGGTTTACAAACTATGGCAAATAACTTTTTTAAATTTCAGGCCACCTAATGAAGGTATTTTACGTGAACTCTCACTCAGGACTACAACAACCATCATCCCTGATGGTGACGAGACGACTTAGCCACGCCCACTTAGGGCGTTCTGTGTGCCAGTGAAATAAAGCCGGTGCTAAACAAGTTGAGAGCTTTGCCTGCTTTTTTGAAATAAGCCCCATGAAGAAGAGGCGGCCAGCCTCGAAACGCGTCGGGCACATGTGAAATAAGTAAGGAGAAAAGGTGAGCTCCAGGACATGAGAGGCATACAGGCTGGATGGCCAAGGAGTGCTGCGTGTGCCTGTTGAGAAGCGCAGGTGCGCATTTGCTGAAACAAAATATATATATATATATATATATATATATATTACCTACTGGCGGTCGCCAGTAGGTATATATAGTTAGGATTTTTTCTCTATGGGATTTTTGAAAATTCTATGTCTAATAACTTTGGCGTTTGTGGACGGAATTGGCTGATATTTTCAGAAAAATGGAACATTTTGTTTCTGAGCAGCCACTGAAAAATTGGGAGGGGTTCGTCAAGGGGGGGCCGAGAAAAAAGGGGGGTCCCAAAACGCGTTTTTCCCATGTTAATTTCCATAGGGCGGTTGGCCTCACTTTTAGCCCGAACGGCTGAATGGATTTGCACGAAACTTGGCAAAATTGTAGGGACTGTTAGCCCGATGTGCCTTTGCTAGGTCTCAATATATGTGCTCCAGTGGATTTTGAGAAATTAACGTTCAAAAAAAGATATATATCTGTAACAGCGCTCCGGGTAGCGCTCCGGTTCGCGTACTTGACGCGTAACGGAACTTCGCGAAGCGAAGCTGATTGGCTCTCCGGTGTCTGTCAACATTCTAAACAGTCCGGAGCGGCCGCCATCTTGTCTCTCGGTAGGATCGAGAGACAAGAGGAGGCCAAAACAAAGGGGCAAATGACCATAAGGGGGCATAGTAGATCCTCCCTGACCCCCTAGGTTTGATGTGGAGGCTTTATAAGGGCCCCGCGGGGCAAAAAAAAAATTTAAAAAATCGTTTTTTTTCGTGGGGTGCGCCCGGTACGCGTAACGGAAAGCGGACTGGGGAGCGTACTACAAGGAAACAAGAATGATTGACTTTTAACTTATTGTATGTTTATAGACTTTTTTTTTTTTTTTTTCTGATGAGTGACGTCTCGGCCTATCTCCACGGGATGCAGTCCCTACCATCTCGGCGTTTAAGCCCAGGGGGACCGGTAGTGTGGGAGAGATAACGCCTGTTAACGTTCGATTCGAAGGAAATCAGGAAGTGTTGAAAAACATTGTCTGCGCCATCTTGCCTTTTTTCAAATGCCACACTTTTGTCGTGCACGGCAGCCATTTTAGATGCCTTGACCAGACCCACTCTCAGCACGCTGTCGATCCTTAGCATGGCTCCCCACCCTCGCAAGCATCTCCCCCAGGCACTGGTCACCCCCGCTCTCTGTCTTATGCATGGGCAATAAACCTCCCCCCATCTGCGCTGCTCTTCCTTGAGAATCACACCCTGTGCCCGCCCGACACCTCCCTTTTGCCCTATTTACTACCGCACCCTCTGATACTCCTCTTCCTCTGTGTCCGATTGTCCAGGCCGGTCCCAGGCTATCACCTAGCCTTGCAGATGTAGTTTATGGCCCCAGCTGTAAAGAATCACCCCTCTTCAAAGGAGTTACAGTAGATCAAGGCCCCCACCCGATGAGATCCGTCACACCACACGCGTTCCTACTATCTGAAAACCATCCTGTATTGTGATTGGGGAGGGGACCGAGCATGAAGCGGAAGATTCCAGGGATGCCTCTTTGTACATCAAAGTTTTTACAATTATGTGTCACATTAAAAATATATAGCACTCCAACAAAGTAGTAGGATTATAAAACTTTAATAACTTATAAATATATACAACGCAACAAAAACAGTAAATACATTTAAACATTTTTTTGAAAAAATAAGCAACAATGGTCAGTAGCTGTGTTTTGTGCGAATAGTCCCAAGGCAGCACAACGTGCTGAGTTCTGGACGGCACCCAGGTGATGTTACCTGGGTGCCGCACTGGTTTTTGGTATCCTACAATGCAGCTCCGAAAAACGGCGTGGGGCGTCCCGGGGGGTGCGGGGGGAGGCCTCGTCAGTAGCGGTCTGTTGTGCGAATAGTCCCAAGGCAGCAGAGCGCGCTGAGATGTGGATGGCACCCAGGTGATGTCCAGTAAGTTGCCGCACTGGTTTTGGTATCCTACAATGCTGCTCCGAATAACGGCGCGTGGCGCCCCGGGGGGGGGGGGGTGAGGCGGCGTGAACGGGCCTCCCCAGGTGGAGGCTCGTCTGCTGTAGTGGGGCGCCCCTTTACCGTTTCAGTTGCCATTCCGCCCGCTTTTGGTACACTGTGCCAAAATCCGCCAGTCAGCTGAGTTGCGCCCACTCTTGCGGTGCAGCGATAGGCGGCTGCCACAGGACTCTCAAAATGGCGGCAGGCTCTTTCCTTTTTGGGCGTGGTCCACTGAAATGGCCCTGGGACACCTTGGAACTCGGACGCTTGTCTGCTAGGTCTTGGACCCCATTCTCGAAAGCGTCCCCTCAGCCTTGAAGATTCTACAAAAGTCTTGGGGGCCCCCGACTCCTGCAGGCTTCCGGTGGGGAGCGGCTGCCATGATTGCTCGCGGAATGACCACGACGGAGCCACGAGATGGTGGTGCTTTCATGCTGACGCCAGCTTCAGTCTGAAACATCCAGAAACAAGGTGGGGCTTTCATCGTTTGGGAAAAAAAAATGTTTTAATCCAATGAAAAGTGTTATTTTTAGGTCATATGATCAAGCCTTCCATCATTAGGAAACCAAAAGTAAAATGAACCAATGAAAAGTTTTATAAACAAGTCACATGAACTGTTATGCGGCATAGGGCTATAAAAAGTGTAGAAAATCCGTTGGCACGTGAGGCGGCGTCAGTAGCGGACCGATGTGCGAATAGGCCGAAGGAAGCACAACGCGCCAAGATCCGGATGGCACCGAGGTGGTGTCCAGCAAGTTGCTTCACTGGTGTGGCCATCCTACAATGCTGCGCCGAAAGTCGGCGTGGGGCGCCCCGTTGGCCTGTGAGTTCGCGTCAGTCAGTGGGGGCTGTTTGAGGATCTGACTGCATTGGAAAGCAATGTGATGCTGTGCGTCGCCCCCAAGATGGAGGTTCCTCGGCTGCAGTGGGGCGCCCCTTGGTGTTTCACTCGCTATGCAGCTGAGTTGCGTGCGCACTGCGGCGAATAGGCCGAAGGCAGCACAACGCGCCGAGATCTGGATGGCACCGAGGTGGTGTCCAGCAAGTTGCCGCACTGGTGTGGCCATCCTACAATGCTGCGCCGAAAGTCGGCGTGGGGTGCCCCGAATCCGTTGGCACGTGAGGCGGCGTCAGTAGCGGACCGATGTGCGAATAGGCCGAAGGCAGCACAACGCGCCAAGATCCGGATGGCACCGAGGTGGTGTCCAGCAAGTTGCTGCACTGGTGTGGCCATCCTACAATGCTGCACCGAAAGTCGGCGTGGGGCGCCCCGTTGGCCTGTGAGTTCGCGTCAGTCAGTGGGGGCTGTTTGAGGATCTGACTGCATTGGAAAGCAATGTGATGCTGTGCGTCGCCCCCAAGATGGAGGTTCCTCGGCTGCAGTGGGGCGCCCCTTGGTGTTTCACTCGCTATGCAGCTGAGTTGCGTGCGCACTTGCGGCGAATAGGCCGAAGGCAGCACAACGCGCCGAGATCTGGATGGCATCGAGGTGGTGTCCAGCAAGTTGCCGCACTGGTGTGGCCATCCTACAATGCTGCGCCGAAAGTCGGCGTGGGGTGCCCCGTTGGCCTGTGAGGTGGCGTCAGTAGCGGACCGATGTGTGAATAGGCCGGAACCAGCACAAGGCGCCAAGATCCGGATGGCACCGAGGTGGTGTCATAGTTGAGAGTTCTGAGCAGCGCTTGTAACACTGTCTGAAGCTTATTTGCACCTGCTGCAGCTTCACTATTGCCCTGGTGTGGCCTAAGATCGCCCATGACATAGGCGGCCACCTCCCGGGGTCCGGCGGAACTTTTTTCCTTTTCCTTTGTGCATCTTGTCCCACAATCCGTTTGACCTGAAGACACGACCAGGTCCCTGAATGTGTGCAGGGGGACGCTATTGATTGAATCAAAATGGCGGCTTCACACAAAGCTGACTCAAGCGTTGCTGCTGATGCTATACAGACAAAAACTGGTTTTCAGTTTGTACATTCTTCAGGATTTTTCCATCCAAGGCTGGTTGAGAGTTTGTAGAACAATGGCTTCAGATTTTCAACATACTACTCTTCAACATTCTTCCTAAATGTAACAATGTGAGAGTCACTAGGAGAACGGTGTAGTGAGGGCCACAAACGGCTGTTTATCTTTCCTTTCAAAATGCTGCCAACAATATTTTCAGAATGGAAGACACCACAAGGCGCTGAGATTCGGTTGGCACCGAGGTGGTGTCCAGCAAGTTGCCGCACTGGTGTGGCCATCCTACAATGCTGCGCCGAAAGTCGGCGTGGGGTGCCCGAAGGGGGGGGGGAGGCGGCGCAAACTAGCCTCTCCCGCTTCTCCATGTGGAGGCACTTCATCTGCAGTGGGGCGCCGAGATCCGGATGGCACCGAGGTGGTGTCTAGCAAGTTGCCGCACTGGTGTGGCCATCCTACAATGCTGCGCCGAAAGACGGCGTGGGGTGCCCGAAGGGGGGGGGAGGCGGCGCAAACGAGCCTCTCCCGCCTCTCCAGGTTGCGGCACTTCATCTGCAGTGGAGCGCCGTCTAGCTGAGTTTCACCCGCTCTTGCTGATACAGCGACAGGCGGCTGCAACAGGACTCTCAAAATGGCGGCCTGTTCTTTGGATTTGGGCCTGGTCCACTAAAATGGCCCTGGGACACCTTAGAACTCGGACGCTCGAATTTTTTTCCTTTCCTCTACATGAAAAAAAGGTAAATGCCCGGTACGTTACCTGCCTCATCTGCCACGATGTACTCTCCAGAAGAACCGAAAAAAATATAGTTATGGTAATTATACCATGCATCGTCATATGGAGAGGTGGCACCGATTAATTATAGTGCTGCACAAAAGAGAGATTTGGAGGACAACCCCCGACCTGCCAGTACATTCACCAAAGAAGTGGCAATGACAGCATGAGAGGCAAGGGAAACGGTCCCAAATATTCAGAAGAACTTTGGAAAGATTAAAATGACATGTTTAGATTGTGGCAAATTAATTTCATGTGGACAGATGAGTGTTACTCTAATAAATACAGCATATGAACATCATCATAGTCGATGGTTGGTGGAGACATTTTGACTATATCCTGGACCTGCCCGTCCTCGCCCAAAATGGCGCCGGAATAAATGGGACTCGTAACTCCTTGTTGTGTACTGGTTACACAACCTTGATATCACGAGATACGTATGCAGTTTTGAAGCACATGGCGGGCGGGGACGAGAATTGATTGAATATTTCGACATCCCTATTGATATTAAGTTCTGATGTGTTATTGATTACTGTACTATTGAAAGTTCGAATTAACGTCACCCATGGTACTTGCCCGCAAATGTATATCTAGATAATTTTATTGTAACTGGCCCTGTCGTATTTTAATTATAAAATGTATGTCCACCGATTCTGCAACTGTTAGACACCTTAGTTCTTGCAACCTAATGGCCCACCCGTTACGTTCCTCTACAGTGTAAATGTCTCCTCATCATATACGATTACAGTTTGCTCCGTGGCCGGCCCACGTGGTTATAGGCCCGTATTTGTATACTGACATTTTCACAATAAAGGTTTTTAAAAGAAAACATGGTAGTAGTATTTACATTGGTAAAGTTTTTAATAATAGTCACTGTTTTCGAATCAGTAAAAGGCAAGTGAAATAAAGCAGTCCAATTACATGAAGGGTAAAAGGTATAATACGCAGGAACGCAGTAAAGATAAATGGTCAAGGGCTGTTGTGTTTTCTACTCCTGCAACATAAAGTGATCGATAAGAATCTGATATTCAGGCGTATCGGCGACTAAGACAGCAGGCCGAGCCTCTTTTGCTCAACGGCTCCGTCATGGGACGAAGAAACGCCCTTTTTCTCGAAAAAGGAATATATTTTACTTGCAGGACAGTTGTAAATTTTCCCGGGAAAGTACATTAGCTTGGAACATTATAACATATATGTTTTAGAAAAAATAATGTTCGAAAGTAATAAAAAGTGTAATTTTTAGGTCATATGACCAAGCCTTTCATCATTAGAATAAGAAAAGTAAAATGAACCAATGAAAAGTTTTATTAACAAGTCACATGACCTGTTATGCTTACGTTACGCGCTGCGCGCCGCGCCCCGGATCGCTTCCGGGAAGCTGCGCTTCGCGCACCGGAGCACTTCTGGATGCGCTAACGCGGCGCGTCATATGACGCATTACGCGACAACGCAGGTCCAGAATATAGTCAAAATATCTCCACCAACCAGCGGTCGGAACACAACCCCTTTCAGCAGGCTAAATAGTTCTGTTAAATGACAACAGAAGGGACAGGCAACAAGAACCATCAGTCAAAGAGGGGAGGGCAAGTTCTTCTCTACCGGGTCACGTTGGGGCGCTACCGGAACTGATCGAATTGGTAGTCTACAGTGTTTCTGGATGTTTCAGACTGAAGCTGGCGTCAGCATGAGAGCACCACCATCTCGTAGCTCCGTCGTGGCCATTCCACGAGCAATCATGGCAGCCGCTCCCCACCAAAAGCCTGCGGGAGTCGGGGGCCCCCAAGACTTTTGTAGAATCTTCAAGGCTGAGGGGACGCTTTCGAGAATGGAGCCCAAGCCCTAGCAGACAAGCGTCCGAGTTCCAAGGTGTCGCAGGGCCATTTTAGTGGACCACGCCCAAATCTGAAGAGCCGGCCGCCATTTTGAGAGTCCTGTGGCAGCCGCCTATCGCTGCACCGCAAGAGCGGGAGCAACTCAACTACATGGTGAGCAAGACGCTGTAGTCGCAAGAGCGGGCGGTAAACAGCTGAATAGCAGAAGAGGCACAGTGTAGCAAAAGCGGGCGGAATGGCAAGTGAAACGGTAAAGGGGCGCCCCACTACAGCGTGTCTTTAGGTCAAACGGATTGTGGGACAAGGTCAAGAATGGAAGAGTCACCAAAAGGCAAAAAGTTCCGCTTGACCCCGGGAGCCGGCCACCTATGTCGGGGGCGATCTCAGGCCACACCAGGGCAACACGACTTGGGGAGGGGGCCGGAGCCAAGCGCCCCCTCCGAGTCCGCGCCATCACACCGTCCCTCGGGGGCCTCCGTCAAGCGGTTCAGGGAGGCACCGCATCACATTGTTTTCAAATGCAGTCACGTCCTCAAACAGCCCCCACTTACATTGAGAATAGTGAAGCTGTAGCAGGTGCAAATAAGCTTCAGACAGTCTAACAAGCACTCCTCAAAACTTTGAACTATCAGAGTGCATGAGTTTCATGCTCGATCGATTGAGCTAGCCGGATCGGGCAACAAAAAGTATAAAATAGTTATGTAAATAGTTATTTAAAAAAATGTTTTACCCTGTTACTTTGCTGGTGTGTTGTATATATTTGTAATATTTGCATAGAGTTTATCGTTATTTTGGGCGGGGTGGGTGGCGGAGCCGAGCTGTCTTGCAGCCATCATGGTGTGGAGCTCAGTTCATCTCACTAGTTTCGTATTTCTCATGAGGGGTTGTTCCTAATGTTTCTATTTTAGCGAGGTCAAAAAGAGATCCCATTAGTGGCCTACTGATTTTGCTCGATTCCTTTTGTTTTTTTACACGATTTTTCACTATCTGCAAAGACTAAACAGAGTATTGCGACTCTGTGCTTGTTTGTAAATAGAGAATGAACCAAAGAGAACCAATTCTAAAACAGTAAATGCTTGGATAACAATCAATCAAATGGAGAGAGAAGCAGGCACGACGGATTACAACGGGGGCAAAGGCCTGCGTTAACTACCCTTCACTATCTGCAAAGAGAGAGTACTCCTAATAGAAATGAGGGGGGGGGCAGCATTCAAAGCAGATCAGTGTGCATAAACACGAAAATATTTTTACTTACCACGTACTTGACATTCGACAGCTTTTGATATTTGCTATTAAAAAACCATTGAAATTCACTGAAAAAACCATAGGTTATAGACCATATATAGTTAGGAATTAGCATTTACAAAACCACGAAAATTCACTGAAAAAACCATAGGTTATAGGCCATATATAGTTAGGGATTAGCATTTACAAAACCTTATTTTACTCGCACAAAACCATTGAAATTCGCATATATAGTTAGTTGCGCTAACTATATATCGCGCACCCGCAATCCACTGCTGATGATGTCACATATTACATAATTCATGACATGGTCAGTGACATCACTGATGACATCACTGATGACATCTCAAATGACATCACTGATGACATCTCATTTGACATCATTCTTGTGCTAATACGATGAACCTCTTCAGACTCTAATATAACCTTAGATACACTCAGTGTATACAGACACTCACACACTGTCACTCATCCATGGAGTTACTCACACACCTAGTCAGTCATGCAAAGAAACAATCTCACCTCCATTTCCTCAACTATACAGTTATACACACCTTACTTATTCAAACATATACTAACACATATTTACTCTCTTATACAATCCCTGATACAAGTTCACAATGATCCATACAGCCACTCACACATTCAGTGGCTCTCATGCACAGTTATTTATATATGCCAACTCTCACATGTACTGTGTTTTACATATGTACTTACTATGACATATAGCATTGAGATATCCATTCACTCATCAATACACTCATGCACACAGTCAACCGCCCATGTAGCTGTTTCCACATGCACTCTTGAACTCATACACCTAGTGAATCAACTGCTCACACATCTATGCACAGAGTCACAAACCTCCCAGCCACCCCCACACAAACTCAATCTCCCATACAAATACTTGGGCAACCAATCAATAACACATATAGCCTCTCGTATAGCTAATGATCAACACATGCAGCAGTTTACATCACAACAGACATACTGATGCACACATTCAGACAGTTTAGTCACTAACCCATGCATTTAGTACGACACATTTATTCACTCACTCATACAGTCAGTCACGCACCTACTAAATCCTTCATCCAGACACTTATACATCCACTCATTCTTCAATATATCAAACATATTTAAACTTTACAGAAACACACAGTCACTGGATGATGTCATCAGTGATGTCATCAGTGATGTCATTTGAGATGTCATCAGTGATGTCATCAGTGATGTCACTGACCATGTCATGAATGATGTAATATGTGACATCATCAGCAGTGGATTGCGGGTGCGCGATATATAGTTAGCGCAACTAACTATATATGCGAATTTCAATGGTTTTGTACGAGTAAAATAAGGTTTTGTAAATGCTAATCCCTAACTATATATGGTCTATAACCTATGGTTTTTTCAGTGAATATATATATATATATATATCCCACAAGATCCCCGCTTGGAGATCCAAATGAAGATGCACTCACGGGTTCAATTTCTCCTGTACTCTCAGTTTTTAATCCATTTCAGCACACAAGGTTTTTAGGAGACAACCTAAAATCCTTGTGTGCTGAAATGGATTAAAAACTGAGAGTACAGGAGAAATTGAACCCGTGAGTGCCGAGGTTGTCTCCTAAAATCCTCGTGTGCTGAAATGGATTAAAAACTGAGAGTACAGGAGAAATTGACCCCGTGAGTGCGTCTTCATTTGGATCTCCAAACGGGGATCTTGTGGGCAATATAAAGTGCGGTGGGGCTCTGCCGTGGAACTCGCACCGGATAAAGAAGCGCCCATGGTCTGTGACGCTGAGCCACTGTTTGGGAGAAAATATATATATATAGCTGAGGCCCAACTCCAATGTAAAGAGAGGTTCCTTGCTAGAGGATACCCCCTTAAAACAATACAAGCTGCTATCAGCAAAACCTTGGAGTCAAACAGGGATACACTCCTTGTTCCTAGAAAAACTAGAGAGGTAAAAGATATGAAAGTGATCAGTCCCGAACCGGTAAAATTAATAATCCCTTACAGTGCCCAGGAAAAAACTATTACCAAGATCATAAATAAAAACTGGGCTCTGGTCAAAAGCGATCCGGTGATAGGTGCTGAAATGCCAGCAAAACTTAGCATTGCCTTTAAAAGGGCACCTTCCATGCACAGCGAATTGGTTTCCAGCAGCCCGGAGTTATCTCCTTCTGGTAAATGGCTGATGGCACCTAATGGATTTACTAAATGCAGCACATGTAAAGCGTGTCAATACGGAGTTAACAATAAAAGTTATTGCACGGCCTTTAGTGATAAAGAAATCAAAATCTCCAAGCCCCTTCATTGCAAAACGGAATATGCTATCTATATTCTAGAATGCACATGTCCGTTAAAATATGTGGGCAGCACGAAATTACCTGCAAGCAAAAGGGTTTTTGCAACATATTCGGGCAATTAATAATCATGACCTGACATACCCTGTCGCCAGACATTTTCGAGAGGTCCACAACAACAACCTTCAGGACCTCTCGTATTATGTCATAGACCATCCCAAAAACCAAGAAAGGTGGCGACAGGGAACATAGGATGAGGAAACTAGAATCTCGTTAAATCCTTAATTTTAATAGCAAAACCACTGGGGGCTTAAACAACACGGAGGATTTACACACATGTTTATAATATAGCTAAAATGTTGATATTGGGCTCTCATCCACTTCGCCTAACCCCGGAAGTCCTTCTCCATTATTACCTTTATAGAGTAATGTAATGACACTTACCTCAAAATGAATTTAAAACTTTATGTAATAACAAACTACCAGTAGAGGTAACGTTCTCGCTTTTAAGAATTAAGGTTGGGTTATAAAAGCTGCCAAGTCCTCTCTTAACCAAAGATCATATTGGTGTTTAAACACTGTTTTTTTCACCTTATGCACTTTACTCACATGAGGCATTTTTAGTCTCTTAGACTCTTTTGGAAACATAGATGCGGCCTTTAAATGCTAGGTACGTGATGAATAATGTGCCCTTTATTATTAGGAGTAGAATTTGAATTTATGCAATGATTATAGAACAAACCTATTATAAGATTATAATTACGTGATTGGATAACATGATTTGCACATATTTATGAAATTTTAGGCAATTGAAAATAAATTGTACTAATGTATTTAATAACTCTGAATCAATAGAGGTTTTAAGGTTTTTTAAAGAATTTAAATATATATTTTTGTATTATTGTGTATAACATTTTATTATGTATATATAATACAATTTATTTGAATTTTAAACCTGTCAAAATGAATTTAAATGCAATTATATTGGTTTATCTGAACCATGTATACAGCCTTATCTTCAACTCCTTTTAACAAAACAGACGGTTAGTCATAGTGTTTCTTTTATGTTCACTGTTATCACATAATCACGTGCAAAGGTGCAGCTTCATAATTGGTCTAACAACGATCTAGCGCTTTCATGTGATCAAGCCACTTCTGGTGGTGAAACGCGTAATGGCCGACTAAAATAAACTTGGAAGTTTTTTGCACTTACTACGGGTCCGTGTCTGCTTGCTGTGAGCATTTTTGAGGCGGCTTTTGAAGCAGCGTTCTGGATATATATATATATGTGATCAAGGGCTTCAGGGCCCGAAACGCGTCATGGCGGACGGAGTGGTGCACTTTATTAAATAATTACAGCAAATCAACCTTCTTGGGTCCGTTTCGTTTTTACGCGGCAAGCGAGGAAGGAAAGCGAAGTTCTGGTAATATATATATTCACTGAAAAAACCATAGGTTTGACACCAGTTATAGTTAGCTGGAAATTTTACTGACATAAAACCATTGAAATTCCCACGTTATAGTTAGTTGGACTCACTATAACTTGTGCGCCTGCAATGCACTGCTGATGACGTCACATATTACATCACTCATGACATGGTCAGTGACATCACTCATGACATCACTGATGACACCATCCAGTGAATGTGTGTCTTTCTGAAAAATAAATATGTTTTATATATGCATATGTAAAGGTCGATGGAAGAATAAATGTTTAAATAAGTGTCTTAATGGATGTTTTTTTTTTTTTTAAATTGATTGGTTAACTGGCTTATTAAGTGTATCTTAGTGAATACATATATTAGCGAGTATTGTTTAAATATTTAAATGTTTGTATCAGTGTTTCACTTTGTGTATAAGTGGCTGCATGGGTTGGTGAGTAGCTACATGTGTGTGTATATGGGTTATTAGATTTTTTTTAGTATCAGTATGAGTGTCTGTATGGTTTGGTGGGGGTGTTACTTAGCACATAGATGTATCAATGACTGACTCACTGTTTGTATGTGTTTTGAAGACAGCATATGTGCAAGACTGTATGGGTGGATGAGTGTGTATATGTGTGTGTTAGTGAGTGAATGACTGTCTCACTAGTGTCTTTATGTTATGTTATGTTATGTTATGTTATTTGTATTTTTTGAGCGCACAGCTGCCCCAGCCAAGGGGCGTCCCGGCGCTATATCTAGAACAGGTAACACAACCAATAACACAGAAAAGTAGGGAGTAATTAATAGGACAAAGGAAAGAGGTGAGTTTTGACAACTCTTCTAAAAGCAAAAAGGTCCTCCAGAGAACGAATGTGGGCCGGGAGTGCGTTCCATAGTTTAGAGGCCAAAACCGTAAACGATCGGCCACCCAATCTACATTTTTTGAAGCGGGGAATAAGTGCCAAATTTTGGCCGGCAGAACGAAGGCTGCGCAGAAGAGTGTACAAGGACAAAAGGTGCTGAAGTATGATGGGGGTGTCAGATTTAAGAATCTTGAATGCAAAGCAGAGGGCCTTGAACTCTATACGTCTGGTTACTGGCAGCCAGTGCAAGTTGAAAATTGTGCTACGGGCTGAGCAGAAGCGCGGCAGGGCCACCAGGGCCCTAGCTGCCGCATTCTGTACCCGTTGAAGTCTTAGGACTTCCGCCTGGTTGGCGCCCAAGAACAGTGAGCTCGCATAGTCGAGCCTCGATAGTACACTAGCTTGGATCATCATCTGGCGGGTAGGGGCATCAAAAAATTTGAGGATAGGCCTCAAACCACGCAAAATGCCGAAGCACATGGATGCCACCTTCTTAGTATGGAACGAGAAGGTTAGTTTGGAATCCAACCAGACGCCAAGATTTTTGAGTTCGGAGACAGGTTTTGGGGGGGGTCCCAGCTCCTTAGGCCACCAGCTAGCACCCCACAGATCAGGATGTTTCCCCAACACCATCACCTCAGTTTTGAGGGCGTTGAGTTGTAAACAGTTGGCCGTAAGCCAACTAGCAACAGCCCTCAAACCATCCGCAAAGTTCGATGCCAGTTGGTCAGAGTCCCCATTAAGAGCCACCGCCAACTGGGTATCATCGGCGTATGATACCATAGTGAGACCCCAACTCTTCGCAACCTCCGCCAAAGGTTGAACATAGAGGTTAAAAAGAGTGGGGCTCAACGCCGAGCCTTGCGGGACACCTTGAGTGATGGCGTGGGGCTTGGATCTGAACGGTGGCACCACAACCTGAAAAGATGGTTCCGAAAGGAACGATTGAAACCAGTCTAACGCCCTGCCTGAAATGCCTGCCTCACTAAGCCTTCGAATAAGAATGGTGTGAGATACAGTGTCAAAGGCGGCACTAAGGTCCAAAAGGACCAGTGCCGCCGTTTGACCTGCATCTAGTACAGAGCGGAGGTGTTCGACCATGAATAGAAGTGCCGTCTCTGTACTATGTCCAGGTCTAAAACCATTCTGTGTCGGATCCAATAGATGTGCAGATGCCAGATGGTTTGTTAAGATGTTATTAACATGGGCCTCTGTAATCTTTGCCACCCAAGGAAGGAGGGAGATAGGTCGATAACTCTCCGGCTTCAACGGATCCAATCCAGGCTTCTTTATGATGGGCATGACACAGGCAGCCTTCCAACTAGGTGGAACTGAACCGATGGTAAGGGATTGCTCCACCAGATGGCGAATGGGAGGAAGGCAAAAGGACGCCGAGTCCATAAACTGGGCAGGTCTCAAAGGGTCATCCGGAGAGCCAGACTTGACCTTGGCCGCTAGGAGATTAAACTCCTGCTCCGATGGTATAGAGAGAGAGGCCAAGCACTGGGAAGTACGCAATGTCAAGGTCGTACTGTCAGGGTCAACTTTGGGAAAAGAGCAGTAGATGGCATTTACTTTTTCCACAAAGAAGCTGGCTAACGACTCACAGTGGGCAAGGGAACAGATCTCCGTAATAGGAAGTCTGTTCACTGTAAGCTCCTTCAAGATTTTAAAAACCAGTTTGGACGGGTTAGAGCTCGCCTGGAACTCCCGTGCATAGTAATCAGCACGGGCCCGGCAGACAGCTCTATGGTATAGCTTTACCTTGGCCAGATAACATACTTTCAGGTCTTTATCGTAATTCTTCCTCCATGCTCTTTCGGCTTGTCGGCAGGTAGCTTTAATACACCTGAGTGCCTCCGTATACCAGGGATTAGGCTGAGAATGTCGATTCCTACTCCAGCCGGCTGGGATTAATACGTCAAGGACTTTGACAATCCAAGCGCAAAAGATGGTATAGCCGGTTGCAACGTCATCTGTATGAGCCAGCGGTGTAGTGATCAAGAGACGGTGGAAATCCTCCAATTTGAGCTTTTTCCAGGGCCGCCTGAAGGATGTTTTACCAGGCTTCCCTATAAATTGTGTCACCATTGTGACAGAAAGCTCAATGAGGTAATGAGCACTCCATCCCATGGGTCTAGGGGGTAAGACCTCGACCAGTTGCGGATTAGTAAAGACCGGATAGAGGATATGGCCTCCCTCATGGGTCGGATGACGGACCAGTTGGAGTAGCTGTACTGCTTCAAGATCGTCCAGCAGACCTCTAACCGCTGGTATCTCCATGGCATCAAAGTGCATATTAAGATCGCCGATGATGGTAATATTGGAGGAGAACAGAGAGAGAGAACTAACCAGCTCAGGAAGAGCTTTCCTGAAAGCACTGTCACTCCCCGGAGGGCGGTAGATCAAAAGACCTGACAATGTTTGATGCTGACTAAAGCCAATGGAAAAATGGGCACACTCAGCACCGGCCAAGTTCATGGGCTTCCAGGTGCACGTGAAGCAAGTTTTAAAAGCCACGGCTATGCCTCCACCTCTCCCCTTGCGATTTAATGTATGAATTGCATAACCCGGAGGGAAGTCCAGATTAATAATGGCCGTATCCTCATCACCTAGCCAGGTCTCCGTCATGAAGAAGACATCGGGGCTTTCCAAGGAGATAAGTTCATAAATATCTCGATGATGTTTAGACAGGGATCTGATATTAAGATGCCACAGTTTGACGGCACTGGGGGGGGGGGTTCCTTCTTACAATGCGGTAGTACCTGGCTAGGGGCCATCGTTGGTGCCGATAGTTCCCACCATCCACATGAACAAGTATGAGGGCCGCACAGAGGATGCCGAGCCGAGTGCGAACAGGAAGGCAAACATCGTCTGATCAAATGAAGAGCATGGCTGGAATATTGACGGGTCATACTAGCAACACGATAGAGTCCCGCCACGTCCTGCGTCTCCCTTGCGCGGATGAGCGCAGACGGGCAGGACTCTGGCACGACTCAGCGAAGGCGTCACAACTGCGCGTCCCGCTGCGCGGGAGGTGACGACTTTAAGTAGGCGCTCCCCGGAAGAAGACGAGCGTAAGAACGCTCCAAGATGGCGCCCGCCGGTCTTGCCAGAGCCCAAAGCAAGATGGCGCTCGAATGCGGACCCCGAACCTCCCAAGGGACCCAGGACCCACCAAAGCGGTGGTGTAAACACTATTTATATGCGGTGAGTGGAGGGGGGAAAAAGAGCCCAGCCCGGTCCGCTAAAAACAGGGGAAACAAACAAATCAAAGCAAACAAAATATTATCAGTAACTACATATGTTTTAATCTAGTATATGTGAGTATTGATGTATATAAGTGAGTATATGTGAGAGTGAGAGATTGAAAGAGTTCTTGTTTAAATAAGTATGTGTTTCTATAAGTGATTGTTTAAGAGAGTAAGTATGTGTAAGTTTCCTTAGAAGTAAGGTGGTAGTGTGTGTATAGCTGTATATGCAAATAAATGGATGTTCAATAGTTTATTTGCATGTGTGATTATGTGTGTGAGTAACTTTTGGATGACTGTCGGTGTGTAACAGGATGTATAGGTGTTTCACTACATATGATGAGTGAATATATGTATGAGTGACTATATAGAACTGTTGGTGAATGAGTGGATGTGTATATAGATGGTGGTATTACTGAATTGGTTGTAGTAACTGGTATGGGTATCTCTATTTTTTTGAAAATTATAGTTTCTATTTTTGAATATGTGTTTCAAGGGTTACATTACACTGAAAGGAGGTCTGTCACTCTGTCACAAGGATGGTGTCATCAGTGATGTCACTGACCATGTCATGAGTGATGTAATATGTGACGTCATCAGCAGTGCATTGCAGGCGCGCAAGTTATAGTGAGTCCAACTAACTATAACGTGGGAATTTCAATGGTTTTATGTCAGTAAAATTTCCAGCTAACTATAACTGGTGTCAAACCTATGTTTTTTTCAGTGAATTTCATAGGTTTTTTAAATGCTAATTCCTAACTATATAAGGCCTGAAACCTATGTTTTTTTCAGTGAATTTCAAAGGTTTTTTAATGCTAATTTCTAACTATATAAGACCTGAAAGCCCACCAGGAATCTCCAGTATGCGCCAGGGGACTGCATTGCAGAGAGGTGTAATGAAGCCACGCCCCTTTTTACACCTCTCTGCAACGCAGCCCCTGTGCATGTTTGAAGAGGGGGAACTAATTCCCCTTGCATACTGGGGGCCCCTGGGGGCCAACTAGCCCACCTGGAACCTCCAGTATGCTCCATGGGGCTGCATTGCAGAGAGGTGTAATGAGGCCACACCCTTTTTTACACCTCTCTGCAACGCAGCCCCCGTGCATGTTTGAAGAGGGGGAACTAATTCCCCTTGCATACTAGGGGTCCCTGGGGGCCAACTAGCCCACCTGGAACCTCCAGTATGCGCCAGGGGGCTGCATTGCACAGAGGTGTAATGAGGCTATGCCCCTTTTTACACCTCTCTGCAACGCAGGCCACTGGCGCGTTTGCAGAGGGGAGACTAATTCCCCTTGCATACTGGGGGTCCCTGGGTCATATCTGCCCAAACACCGATATTCCGAACGATTGAAAATGACTTTTCTTGAGAAACATTTGGATTTGGATTATCATGTCCTATACCTTGGAATTTTTGAAAGACTGACTTTAAGGATGCTATAAATTACTCAAGTCTGCCCGAATTGTGTGGGTAAAATTGATACCTAGTCACTTTGAATAAGAATGTACTTACGTCTCGTCTAACATTTGGAAGAAATATCTAGTTATATGACAACAGGATACCGACATAACTTGAAGGAAATAAGAACGCCATGAAGAAGTTCTGTTGTACAGAACGAAACGTTTCGGCTGGCTGTGGTACATAAACTTAAGGAAAATAAAAGCATTTGAATATACACCAAGATTCAGCGCTTCAATAAGGACTCTAAGTGATATGATTTGATTGGACTTATTGTGCAAGTGGTGCTGTGCCAAACTTTGGAATATTCTCCACTACTCTCTACTACTTACTCTCTCCTACTCCACTACTCTCAAATACTCACTCTCTACTACTCATTCTCTACTACTCTACTACTCTCTACTACCCTCTCTCTACTACTCACTCCCTACTACTCACTATCTACTACTTTCTACTACTCACTCTCTACTACTCTCTCTCTACTACTCACTCTTTACTACTCACTCTCTACTACTCACTCTCTACTTCTCACTGTCTACTACTCTCTACTACTCACTCTCTACTACTCTCTCTCTATTACTCACTCTCTACTACTTACTCTACTACTCACTCTCTACTACTCTCTACTACTCACTCTCTACTACTCTCTCTCTCTACTAGTCTCTACTACTCACTCTACTACTCACTCTCTACTACTCTCTACTATTCTCTCTCTCACTCTCTACTACTCTCTACTACTCACTCTCTACTACACACTCTCTACTACTCTCTACTACTCACTCCTTACTACTCTCTACTACTCACTCTCTACTACTCTCTACTACTCACTCTACTACTTACTCTCTACTACTCTCTACTACTCACTCTACTATTCACTCTACTACTCTCTACTACTCACTCTACTATTCACTCTACTACTCTCTACTACTCTCTACTACTCACTCTCTACTCTCTATTACTCACTCTCTACTCTCTACCTCTCTACCTCTCTCTACGTCTCTCTCTACTAGTCTCTACCTCTCTACCGCTACCTCTCTACCTCTACCTCTCTACCTCTACACCTCTAACTCTCTACCTCTCTCTACACGCACACATATACACATATATATATGCATATATATGCATATGCATTTATATATATGTATGTGTATGTATATACATACATATATAAACATATATAGTCTGTATATCTATATAAATACAAATATAAATGCATGCATACATATACATATATGCATACAGATGCATGTTATTTACATGAAAGTTTAAAAACCACTAATAAAAGCAAAGCTAAAAAGCCACCTCATTACAAACAGAATGGCTTTAACTTAAACGAGGACGAGATCTTTTGCATTTTCAATGCTTGTTTACTTTGGCTCCATCAAGAAGGCATTCAGATGTGTCACACATTTGCCATAAATTCTGAATGTTAGCACTCTAGTTGCTCATTAGATCACTGTAGTAAAGCTACTGCTCACCAGGGAAGTCTGCTGCTGGTATTCAACGTGCATGTTTCAGTCTGCATGTCAGAATTTCTTTAATGAAATTGAAGAGGATTTGAGAAGTCACTCAAAATGTGCCCTAATTTTTCTTTCTGCAGCACTAATCATACTTTCTATGGCAAAATATACCCCCTCATTTTGATCCTTTTTAAATTAAATGTTTTAAGAGTTACCACTTTATTCCAATCAAGATGGCTCAGGTGTGCCATACCTTTGTAATAAGTAGGACTGTTAGCGCTCTAGTTGTTCTTTAGAACACTCTGGGACATTCTGTCATTGGGCTATACTTGGGCTACATCTGGGTGATATTTGGGCTACATTTGGGCTCTTTTGTCTCTGGTGGCCATCTTGGGAGACTGCATGTCAGAATGTTTTAATGAAATAGAAGAGGATTTGAGAAGTCACTCAAAATGTGCCCTAATTTTTCTTTTTGCAGCACTAATAATACTTTTTATGGCATAATATACCCCCTCATTTTGTTCCTTTTTAAATTAAATGTTTTAAGAGTTACCACTTTATTCCCATCACGATGGCTTCAGGTGTGCTATACCTTTGTAATAAGTAGGACTGTTAGCGCTCTAGTTGTTCTTTAGAACACTCTAGGAGGCTGCAGTAGAACACAAAGGAATCAACTGACAGTCTCTGTCCTTGTTGGATGTACATGTTTTACTGAGAATGTCAGACTTCATTCTCACATGACTGAGAAAGATAATGTGAATTTACAGAAAATATGCTTTCAGTTTAGCTTATAGATCCCTCCAGAATTTTTACAGGCAGTGGGAGCCTCACAATCGGTCGATAGCTGGCCGGATCCGTTATATCAAGGTTGTGTATTTTGAAATAGCGGTAGAATATGGGCCTGTTTCCAATGTGTTGGAAATGTTCCTTGTGAAAGCATCTGATTAAATATGCCAGATAGCATGGACTAATAATATGGCTAATATTATGGAGAATCCTTGGAGGGCGGGATCATCCGGAGAGCCAGATTTAGTCCTTGAAAGTAGTTTAGGAATTTGCACTGGGGAAGTAAGTGTAACATTTTAAAAAGGCGTTATGGCCTTAGCTTCCTGTTCTGTAACAATAGTGTTAGGTGTATGCAAGGCAAATTGATCATACATTTGATCAACCTTTGAAGTGTGGCTCAGGGGTTAGAGGCAGCAGACCCGGAAGCTGAGATCGGTCCTGGACCAGGTTTCAATTCCCCGCCTCGGCGGGGTCTTGGGCTAAAAATTCCACGGACTCGATAATTTTCGCCCCGGTGCCTCCTCGACTCACGGGTTCACACTCTGCGACTCTGGGCAATAGCTTGCTTAATCTCCACAACGGCCCCTCGCGGCGGGATGCCTGACTTTCACCTTGTGGATACCCTGCTATCTCACAGGGGAATACCAGGAAGGGTTCCCTAAGCAAGCGCCGGGAAACCCACTGCGGGTAGCTGTGCGCTATATAAGCTCAATTACATTTACATTTACATTTAAATGCCTGAGCCTGTGTGTTACAGAAATCTTGTGTGCAATTGACAGCATCATCCTTTTTAACAGTTGTCAGATTGTTTGACAGTGAAAAGTTCCTTACTTGAATTGCCCGCCATCTCTATTTTCAGCGTATAGTATTGGCTCTTCTCCGTAATTATTTTTTTCTTATAATCAGCTAGCATTAGTTTATATTAATCTTTCTCAGCTGCATCATAGTTTTTCCGCCAAGTTCTTTCTTGCCTCCTACAGGCTTGTTCATCTAATCTTAGAGCTTCAGAAAACTTGGAGCAGATGGAGTCTTTCTATTTTTGTTAGCCATCGTAACAGGTGTTAGTTTAGCAAAATTGGATTGCAGCATGGAAGTATAACTTCTAGCTGATACCTCTACTTCCAACTCTGATTCAGGAAGGCTTTGCTCTAGCTGGCTTTCCAACACGCCTAAGTCAATATTGTGCCAAGCTCTCCTACTGAGCACGGTGCTAGCTGTATTGGTTGCCTTGGATCCGGGCAGGTCACAACGGAATAAAACAGCATAGTGATCAGGCCACGTACAAGGAAGGACGGATGTGATAAGGCTGGCTGGATTATTAGTGAACACACCATCCAGAGTGTGCCCTGCTTGATACGTGGAGCCTTGGAATACCTGTTGGAGTCCTAAATCCGATGTAACATCAAGAAGTTCCTGAGTTTCTTTATCAGCTAATGTTTCCAAGTGAGAGTTTATTCAGCCAGCATGGTGAAACATCTAGATTGAATTCTCAGTTCTAACAAAGAAGACAGGTTGTTCAGAAAACTAATTGTAGAGCCTGGTGGGCGATAGATTAATAATCTGTTAAATGTTTCATGTTCAGATGCGCCAATTTTAAAAAGAAGGGCCTCACAGTCTGAAGAGGGTAGTATTGAGCAGTGGGATAGAATTTCACTTCTGTGGATTATTGCAAATCAACCACCTTTTTTTATGGGTCTATCATGCCTAAAAACGTTATACCCACACGACAACGCAATATTAAAATCTGGGTTGGATGTTTCTTCACCCCAGGTTTCCGTAACAAACAAGACATCCAACTTGTTATCAATGATAAAATCTGAGCTCTCGTACTTATGCTTAATCAATGACCTAGCATCGATGAGCGCTAGCTTATGTTCTGTTTTCAATATGTTAACATTGGTCAGGTTTCTGTCAGATTTTTGCTTCGCCCACCAGTTCTTAGAAATTTTCTTACAGCATTCTAGGCTTGTGGATTTCTATTCTAATCAGCTATTCACAAGTAAATTGATGGAATCTCTTGTCGCCAGTCTGACCGAGCGAAAAGAGGCTCTCCCTTGAGTAGATTATTCTAGGTTTGAGTTTGATATTTGGGCCAGTGGTCCTGTCCAGTCAAGGCGCGGACGGTTGGATACGGGCTTGCCTTAGGCGCGCCTACGGAGCGCCTGCTGCGCGTGGGCTCTAGCTCGGACCTAAATATGTGCTCATAGAGCCTAGAGCGCTGAACGGGCGGAAATGACACCCCGGAGGAGTATCAGAACTGTGGTCCTCCCATCCGCAACCATCGGCTTACACCGCGGCGGATCGGGGAGAACCAGAAGTATCGTGCAAAATAGTAAGGCAAGGGTATGAAAAGTGCAAGGTCACAAATCTAGTTAAAATCCAGAACTGTTCAAATATATTTAAAACAAAATGTATTTAAAAACAATCCAAGGTAAAATATAAATCGGGCTATCAAAATGCGACAAAAGCGAGCAGAAATAGCAACAGTAACAGCAATGGCTGAATCAAACACTTAGCGCCCCAGCAGGGCGAACCGCTGCGCGTGCCCTCCAGCTCGCACCGAAGTAGATGCTCGCGAAGCCTAGAGCGCAGACCGGGCAGAATTGACATCCCGGAAGTGTGCCAGAACTGTGGTCCTCCCTCCGCAACAATCGTCTGACACCGCGGCGGACCGGGGATGACCAGAAGTATTGTGCAAAATAGCAAGGCAAGGGTAAGAAAAGTGCAAGGTCGCAAATCTAGTTAAAACCTAGAACTGTTAAAATATATTTAAAACAAAATGGTTCCTGCTTGGACAGGGTGCATACCTCTGCCAACTAGGAACCCCATTTCTAACAACTGCCAATCAGACTCTATTGAAAGAGCCTCTTCTTTGATGGGAGAGACAGGTTCCTACTTTTAGAGGGACGTCGAGATTGATTCCAGGTTTTCTGGCTCCATATTGTGCAATTCATTTCAACCAGTAGATGCGCTTGCTTCACTACCCCTAAACACCCCCCCCCCCCCCCCCCCCGCACCCCCCACTCCCTCCTAGCATCAATGCGTCCCTCTATCGCACAACCCAACAATCTTTATGGCGCCTGGGAAAATGTTTGCGAGTTTTCATGACCCAGACTGAGATGCACTCCTTTTTCGAGGCACCCAAAGCATTTTGCAATTGCGTTTGAGTTTGTACATCCCTTCATTTTGCTCACAAATGTTTGCTACGAATGCAAACTTTTCGGGCCACTTGATAAGTTTACTAAGAGATTGCACAAATTGCAGTTTTCCACATGTATAATGTACAGTTGCATTCATATTTTCTAATGCACGATTGTCCCATCTGATACCCGCTTGTAGAAGGGCACGCTTGACTTACATCCAAGGGCACGCAGGCGCGCATTCATTAAAGATCGGATGCAAATGGAGCACGCCTCCTGTTTAAAGGAGAGCGGTGCCCTCTTCCCGCCCCTCTCCGGTACCCTCCGTCCTGTTTCTGGAGCACAGGATGGGAATCTCATTAGGAAGCTAATACAATAAGGCCATGTAGATCCTTGGGTTGGGCTAGAAATCAGATTAGCGTCATTACTTTATTCTGCACCTCGCAGCGCTTCTGCCAGTGGACAATTGCATTAGATCAGAGAGGAGATCAAAAGGTAAAACCTCCCGGAAATGTTGCTATTCCATTCATTGTCTGGAATCAGAATAGAGTAAGACATTGATCAGGCATTTTTCCGACACATTGCTGCTTGCACAGCATCCCCGACCCCGCTCCTGATTTTCCCATCAGAATGTTCGTTTTGGAGTGGGACGTCGAGGTGCGTTTACACCATCACTGTATGCGTGCACGTATTTACCAAAACTAAACCAACCAAGGTTGTTTTAGGAGAAGAATGTGGATGCTCGGTAAATTGATGAGAGATTTGAGTTTTAATCCCAGCCTCTGCACTTCATCAAATCGTGTGAGTTTAGGCAAATCATTTAGGGCCGGATCACAAACCATTTTGATCGGCACCATTTCATGACCCTGGTGGTAAATTAAGGTAGTGTTGGCGCAAACATATTTTCCCATCGTATTATGAAAATAGGTTTCTGGAGAGGTGGTGTATGACAACAATGTCTGTGCATTATTTGTCCTTAGCATTTTGTCGCGTAAGTGATGTTTTCTTTTTTGTTTTCTGTTGCTGTGTTTGTATGCTGCATTATTGCAAGGTGAAGAAGTTGTGCGTACTGTGGTTGTTGTGCTGTGTTCTGTTTTGACTGCTTTGATATGGTGTGCTCTGTTATGTTTTAAGAGTGATGCTTTTTAGCATTGTGAATTTTATTGTGCTATATTCTGTTCTTTACTTCAAGTGTGTCAACAAATGCAGCTACATTTACAGTTAAAAGCAGCACATGCCTTTACAGTTCCAGCAACAAGCTATCATTTATCTTTCATTGTCTAAGGTCATAAAATAGCGCTGTTCTACCTCTTGAACTCATGTGGCCCACAATCTCACTGTTTTCCAATCCTTCCCCCTGTTCTTCAGTAATTTCCCCCGTTCATGTACATTGTTAAGGACCTCCACTGCTCGGTTTGTTCTTCGTAAAAATGGACACATAAATGCATATGTGCTAGGATTTGTGCTAACCAAACAGTCATATTATAAGCGCTGTGAGCCGTCGTAGGCTATGCATGGGCTGTGCAGTTCATCCTGTAAAGGCATATTGTAATTCTAAGCATATAAAAGGGGAGAATTTGTAATTTCAAAAGAACCCGCGGATAAATTGCAAAGCTATTTCGAATTATTGTCCATTAAATAGTACTAGTACATATCCGAGTGGCATTTAAAAATTAGTACATTAAAAGTTAATTAAAGAAGGGTAATTACTGGGGTGCTTAGTTGTCTTCAGTTGTCTTTTTCTGTTTAATTAGGTGCAGTTAATGATTGAAATTAGGGGTCACAAAC
This sequence comes from Lissotriton helveticus, assembly GCF_964261635.1. NCBI lineage: Eukaryota > Metazoa > Chordata > Amphibia > Caudata > Salamandridae > Lissotriton > Lissotriton helveticus. Next base: position 1,865,382,887 of record NC_136067.1, read on the forward strand.
AAGCATTAAAGTGCCATTTGATTAATGAATGTATGTATGATTCCACTGCTGGTCGCTAATTCGAGATAATAGACGGAAGGCAACTGAAAGGCTCAAATTATGCAGAGTCGCTGTAAAATGAGAGCTTATTATGATCATCTTCATTACTGACTCAATCCCACCTTCAATTATCAACTCGAAAGCTTTAGTAGACATACAGTAAATAGCTCCACTTTCTACTTTGACCACAGGAGATCAGTACATTGCTTGCTTACGGGTAATTTTCATTACTCCAAGTCCTGATCTTCTTTGTGACAATCTTGTCCCAAACCAGGATCCATCCTCTTCTGGATGGGCACTGTGGTACAGTACAGATGTCCCACCATTTCGGAAGATGACGGCTGGCGGATTTCCTGAGCTTTTGGGTGTTGTTGATGTTGTTAAGGTTGTCAAGGTGAAATTTGAGGTCTCTGAGGAAGATGTACTATTTGGAGTTAATGGAGAGTGGGGCAATGAATTTGTGGTTGGCAATGCAGAAGTTGGGGCAAGGTCTTGGAGGCCTGTAGGCGAAGGAGCCTCTGGTGGTGGTTTTGGTTTCAGTATGGATTTTGTAGTTGAGGTGTTCCGTGAATGGGGTAATGTCGTATGCCGTGGTGGTGCAGTAAAATGTAAATGTAAAATGTAAATGTAAATGTACATGTATTTATATAGCGCAAATCACCGACATGGTATCTAAGTGCTTGCTTAGGGAATCCATCCTGGTATTCCCCTGTGAGATACCCCGGCAGGGTATCCACAAGGTGAAAGCCAGGCATCCTGCCGCGAGGGGCCGTAGTGGAGATTAAGGAAGCTATTGCCCAGAGTCGCAGAGTGTGACCCCGTGAGTCAAGTAGGCACCAGAGCGAGAATTATCGAGTCCGTGGAATTTTAGAGCCCGAGACCCGCCGAGGTGGGGAATCGAACCCTGGTCCACGGCCGATCTCAGCTTCCGGGTCTGCCGCCTCTAACCACTGAGCCGCCTCTAACCACTGAGCCACACTTCTCCACAGTAGATTGTTCCTTTGTGGAGTATGACAATTCTTCCTCCACGCTTGTGGATGCAGTCTTGGTGTGTTTTCTTGTAGCCATTGGGAGTTAATAAGGCAATGTCGAGCAAGGATGCAGGGCCGGTGGGAGGCGGTAGTAAAACGGTAGTAGAAACAGGCAGGAGAGCAGAGCTGAAAACATTTTTTATTGTGAACCCGTGATGTATTGACCTATTCTTGATTTTGCTGCACTGGCATTAAAAGTCTATCCAATGCCTGATATTTATTAAGACAAAAAAAAAGCTGTATAGGAAGAATGCAAGGAAGAGAGACAACTGTATGTTCTCTGCGGACAACCAGAAACTGAATTTTACTAGAATCTTGTGGAGCTCTTATGCTAATCTCTTACACCAAGTACCATAATTTAGTGTGAGTTTACAACATGTGATTTTGCGCTCAGAAATGGATTTATTCACATTGAACATTACATAAGTATTACTTAAATTTCAATGTGGTTCAATATCCTAATAGGAACAAGAGTTGTATCACAATGGGCTTTTGTGGTGGAGCGCAGTGCAGAACGTCTGTTTTATGCATCTGAATGGAGTAGAGTTAATTAATTAAACCCACTATGTCTCAGTGTTTGTCGTTTATATTCAGACAGGACAGCACAGCTCAGAAACTAAAAGTAGCAAACCTTGCCCACAATTTCTGAGTTGCACTATCTGAAATTAAAGCTCAAGCTCAGAAAGATATCAAGTTAAAAGAATTCACTTTGTAGGAAATTGGGTTATTTGTTGATATGGCCAGGGACTGCCTAAAACCCCCACCCTTCCTTTATCAAACAATATTAACGTGACATGAGAGGGATTTCTTTAGAAGCAGGGGTCGTACAACCCCTGGCCGTATTTATTAAAACATACAAATAAACAAAAATTGAAATAAACAATATTTACATGATTATGCAGAAAACTTTCCATGACATTGATTACAATTGATAAATACAGATATCAGATGGCTAACCTTAACATAATTCTAGTACAAGGTATTTCCTATCCAAATCTAACATATTAACCATAATCATACAGTAATTACTTTTCTACGTATCCTATTTGGTCCTATGGCAAGGTCACTAACTGGTGTCAGATCCTTATCAATTAACCACGCCCTCCAGTCGCAGTGCGCATGCGCAGAGGGCCCATTTACCGTGAGGGTACTCCACCACGGTTACCCCTGTATGCTCTATTAACTCCATTAAAGGGGGCCCTTGCATCTCTGCACCGTTTACTGACGTCATTGTGCACGTGTGGGGTGGCCAACCAGCCTAGAGAAAGCATGACATCCCCCTCCCCCGCACCGATCTAGCCAACATGCTGTAACTGCCTATGGAGTTTGAGGAGAGACCACTTGTCCCTCCCCTTGGGCGACCCCATTCAAGAATGGCGCTGCCCTCTAAGGACCTTAAATTTACTGCTCACCAATCATGACCTTACCGCCTGACCAAGGAATAGCACTAAATACAACGATTGCTGACCTGTAAACTGGGTAAAGTTCTAAGGAACAAAACACATTGGTACAACACACCAGTAATCCATTACATTTGGAACAAACCTGTGAAAACCTTTATAAATCACAATACCAATCATCTGCTTCAGGGGATGGTGGGTGTGGAAAAAGAATTACAGCCTCTCTAGAGGCTGAAGGGGCAGGCCGTGGAAGGCTGAGTCAAAGAGGCAGACTCCTGCGCTCCCCGGCCTTTTAATCCCTTTCATGCCAGGCCAGTTCTAACCGGCCTGGCCTTTGCACCCTGGTGACCCGGAAGTGATTCCATCACTTCCAGGTCACTGGGAGACCCAGGGTCCAATTCGCATTGAGGCGCACCTGTCGCGTCATGGTAGCACCACAGGCTGGCCCCAACACGGTGAGAGGGTGGGGGCCGGGGCGCCCGCCATACTTGTGGTGGGGCCAATGCAGGCCCCACCTATCTCTATGGCCAGGGACTACCTAAAACCCCCACCCTTCCTTATCAAACATTATTAATGTGACATGATAGGAATTTATTTGGAAGCGGGGGTCGTACAATCCCTGGCGGAATTTATTAAAACATACAAATAAACAAAATTACTGCCACAGGCCAGTGTAGTTGACCGACTATCTGGCCCCCCTACCCTCCTACACTGAAAAGTCATGCCCTGTCCTTAAAACTCACTAGCCAGGCCATTATATTTCCTAACAGGATTTCATTCCCTACCGTAGTCAGGTGGACCCTGACCTTTAAGAAACACAGCTCCCCCCTGATACCTCCGTAGCTGAGGAGACCTGAACAATTTCCTTATTTTATTGTTGATCCTCCTTACCGAGTGATTCAGCGCTTTTACATAAACTCCCCCCTCCATTTAAATCTGGGTACCATCTGAGACCATACAATGGTACAGCCCTGACATGTCCTAGCTAGCCACCCCACCTCAGAGAATATGTCTTCCATCAAGCCTCTTCTACCCAGATTTACAATGTCATTCCCATACAAATGTATGATAACTATGCAGGGTGGAACCCATGTTTACCTAAAAGATCTGTAACGAAACCCCTGAACTGACTAAGGCAGAGACCCCCTTTTCCATGGAATGATACCCTAAAACCAGCCTGCTCAACTCTGTGTCTGTAATTTCCTGAAAGAAAAACTGCATTCAAACGTTTTACATACGAATGACCAATGACCCAAATAACATGTAATCTTGCTTCCTGTGGACGTGCCCATCCTTGTTTTGTCTCTTGCTGCTGGTGCGCTGATGACGTCAGTTTCTCCCCTGCGCGACAGGTTTGAGAAACCGAAATGTAAGCAGAGAGGAAACATGCATCAGTACAAGTGAGAAATGCCACACTCACAGCATGTGTAGCCGCACATAGAGCTTATATCAATTGGAGGACCACCTGCCAATCCTTTTCACACTATTGCTGTGCAAACCTCTAGCTGTTGCTTCTGTGGTAGCCCCTATTCTGAAAGAGTGTGTCCCAAATCTCTGAGGATCCAAACCTGCCCTGTTTATTGCCATGTCCATGACCCTCTTAAACTGGAACCTGGTGAGCGGGGTCCCATCTGCATGTATTAGTAGCGCTCCCCCATTGCACTATTCCTCTGTTGTAGGAATGTCTCCAGCTGAGTCACCCGGCAGCAAGGATTATCACGTGTGCGGTGGAGTACCATCCCCTTGCCACGGGCTTCCTGGTCTGTTTTGGATTTTCTAACAGATATTAGTAAAGTGTAATCCTGTACTTTTGCATGTTCAAGCTGTAGCCCTCCTTGCACATCCTGTTTATTCTGCGCCACCAAATCCCCTATCCTAAAGGCTCCATAAAAGGCAAATGAAAAGGCGGCTCTGAATAGCAACGCCTCCCCTGTCGAGCTGCAAATGTCATCAAGGGCTGCTAATAGTGATGTCAGTAGTTCTATCCCAATTGGGCATCTTGTGTTTGGTGGTGACCCCTGGAGGCGTCGCCACCCCTTAAGTACCTTTCTGACAATAAAACTATTAGTAGGATCATTGTTGACCTCGATTTGTGCGAAGAAAGCGATTGCTGCCACATGTTGCCTTGCTGTCGCCGCAGAGTGCCCTTCCCTATTCAAAGTATCTAAGTACCGCAGGAATGCCCCTGTCTCATGCCACCTTTCTACCCAGTCCTGCCCCAGCAAAAATTGCAGTAAGCCCAGATGCCCTTCATAAGCTTTCCTGATCTTGGGAGCTAGGCTAGCTGCCACGAGGTTCTGTAGCTGGGGGCACCAATCTGCCAAAGTACTTCTAGGAAGAGTGTTGGTGTTGCTGTCGCAGAGGGTAGGTGTTCCCTGAAAACCTGCATCTTGAAGTGCAAGAGTGCATCAGCAGACCCCCGAGACATGTTTAGCCATAAACTGTATGTTCAGTTTCCTACATAACAACACTAGGCATAGGATCATTTTACACAGTGCAGCCTTTGGTTGATGCATTCTTCTACCGTCATGTTGTCTGACCAGAAAATAACAGATTGATTACGCAGATGATGAGGCCAAACAGTGAGTGCCACCCAGATGGGAAAGAGTTCCAGGAATCCAATGTTGGCTGTCACACCATTCTCCACCCACCATGTCGGCCAATGTTGTGCCACCCATTAATTCCCAAGTATGGCACCAAATCCCACACTGCCCACAGCGTCAGTCCATAAACCTAACTCAACAGAAGTGGTGGGAGGACCGGGCCACACCACTCTGCCATTAAAACCCTCCAGAAATGCCATCCAAATACGCATGTGCTGGCGAACCTCAGACAACAGTCTTGTGTGATGGTGTTTTTCTTGGAGACCTTTCATGGCCCGTGAGATGGTGCGGGAGAATGATCGTGCCATAGGTTTGACTCTTAGTGCAAAATTCAACTGACCCACTGTCTGTTGTAGCTGATGTAAGGTTACTTTATCCTTTGCCAGGCATTGTTGTAGTGCAGTTTTTAATTGCACAATTTTTTCTTTAGGTAACCGGAACCACCCCTGGACTGAGTCTAATTCAATGCCCAGGAATTCTATTGTGGTCGCTGGACCCACCGTCTTCCCTGGCGCCAGGGGATCCCCGAAGGCACGCATGAGCACGCAAAATTCCTGCAATGCCCAAGCACACTCCCAGGAGCCCGCCAACCCCAGAAAAAGAAAATCATCAAGATAATGCATGACATATTGGTGCCCCATCGCCTGTCTAAAAACCCATTCCAAAAATTAACTGAATTTTTCAAAGTAAGCGCAGGAAACGGAGCATCCCATGGGCATGCACATATACATGTAGAATTTGTACTGAAATTTAAAACCCAGAAGATGGTAGTCAAGAGGATGGACCAGCAGCAAACGGAAGGCAGACTCAATATCTGATTTGGCTAGCAAGGCCTCGGGGCCCAGACCCCTTAGCATATCCACTGCCTGGTCAAAGGAAGCATATTTAACACTACAGATTGCCTCATTGATGGCGTCATTCAATGAATTGCCTCTATGGGCTGACAGATTATGAATCAACCTGAACTCCCCCTCCTCCTTCTTGGGGACCACTCCAAAATTGTGTACAGGGATTGCATCAAAAGGACCAGCTATTCTGCCCAAGCGTAATTCTTTTGCAATCTTTGTTGCTGCCACCCCAGGATTTGTTCTCACAATCAGCTGATTTTTGCAATCTGGTGTCCCTATGTAATCAAATGCAGGAATCATAAAGCCATACAGAAAACCTTCTTGTAAGGTCCTAGCTAGCCGTGGCATGATCCGGGTACTTGTTTAACCAAGGAGTCATAGCCATAACGTCAATGGGTGAGCGTGTTACAATTTGTGTCCTCTCATCACTCCTGTTTCTTCTTTCCCCAATATCCTGTTTTTTTAAGCATTTTGATTCTGGGTGAGATGGGTTAGCGCAGATAGAGCATGTGTGCCTGAACTTACTGGTGCCCTGGGTCCTGGTGCATGTTCGCCTATTAAAATCCAAACATGTCCCTTTCCGTCCCCCCGCACCGCGGACTAGGCACTACCCTGCGGGGCCACCCCTATGGGACCGTTGGGACAGGTGTAGAAACCACTGAAATAGAAGTAGGGACCACTGAACCAGGTGTAGGGACCACTGGGGCAAGTATCGGAACCAATGGGATATGCGTGGGGACCACTGGGATAGGTGTGGGGACCAGCGGGACCGGTGTGAAAAGGACCCCAGTGGGACCCCCGCCCATAGGAACCTCACCCGAAGGACAAAGCCTATCCCCGCCCCCCAGATGAGTGACTGGCACGGGGCTCTTTCTTGGGTCGTCCCCTTCTTAGGCCTAGCCCGCCTGGGGACTGGATCCAATTCACCCCTGGGTTTTGGTGGCACTATGATTCACGTAGGCCTTCCAACCGCTTCGCTCTGCCGTTCAACTCTTTCTATGAGTCCTGCCAGGCTCTGCACTAGTTTCTCAACCTTTCCCCATCTCCTATCCATATTCACCATCCTGCACATCATGGACTCCATCATGTGTTCCATGCGGGAACGCTTCGCACCACGCTTACTGGCTATAGCACCTGTGCCCCACTTGCAAGATCACTTATAACTGGCAACAATAACATTGCGAACACAATGTTATCTATACCTCAATGCTTTTCTCACTGAGAGTCTCCCACAATATGTTTTGCCTGGCCTGGAAAACCTGCCCAGGTCCTTACCTGTGCACTGTTGGAGGTACACAGACCGGCCGTAAGCACCACGCAACTGGAGCCGCCCCACACCAGCTAACCTGGGTGTTGGGAGAGTAATCTCAAGCCTCTGAGGCCCACAGAAGCAGTGAAATGCAGATCTGTCTGTGGCCTCTATGAGTTATGTCCTTGTGCCACCCCAAATGCGCAGGTGCGGAGAGTCTTTTCTGCTTGAACTCTCTATTTATGACGAATAGAATGTTATTTTTCTTGATATGTCATTCAATAGAAAAATGCATTTAATACAATTGCAAACAGTTTAGCTCCAGTCTTTGCTGTAGATGTAATGAAACAAGCTACCCCACAAGTGCGCACTTGCCCCTCCCCCAACAATCGCCTTAAAAAGGAACTCAGACCAAGCTCCCCACTGTGTTTTAAATGTTGTCTTGGTTGGTAGCAAACTACTACACCCTATCTCCACAACGGAGAGGTTATAGGTCCCTGATGCAGTATGCAGACCCCCTTTTGGGCTACCCCCTAAACCTTAACCACTCGGTATTGTAAAAAACTATAAGTTCACTGTTTGGAAATCCACCTACCAAAACAGTCTGTAATTCGGTGTAATCCTGATGCCACTTTGTTTATTCTAAACAGCCTTTTGCAATCATTAATTGAGCCCCCCAAAAGGAATGCACCTAATACTAAATGATTATCAAAATGATTAGGCCTGACCACAATATTTCGCTCCTCCTGCTACAACCAGGATATGGGTCACACTCTCGAGCTTAAAATTGCTCCCTGGAACCTCCTACACGAGCTAGCCTAACACATAGAATGTTATTCCTGCCCACTGCAGGACCGGACCACAGACCCTGCACAGCAATCACGGTGAGCTGGGCAGCAGCCACAGAAGCTTCCCCGATACCTTGGAGAAGCGCTGCGTGCGCTCCTCAAAAAACCGAGCGGTCCGCAAAGTGGGAGGGAGGGGCGGGTCCGGGCGTCCTAATCCTCCACCGAGCTGCCTTCGTCAAGACACACGTCGCCTGCTTCTCTGGTGCCATTGCGGTATTCGGGTGCCAGCTGCTACCGCTCTCTGCAGGGGAAACAAACAAAATTAAGAGCCACAGGAGACAAAGACTCATTTATTCCGGCGAGCCTGCCCGACGATCTCAGAGATGCTCCCGAAGCCAACACCACACATATACGATTTCTGCAATAAAAGAAAAAGAAAAAAATTACAGCCTCTCTAGAGTCTGAAGGGGCAGGCCTTGGAGTGCGGAGTCAAAGCTCTGACGATTTCTCGCAGATTCTATGCGATGAAATTTCCCTATTCTTCGAGGAAAAAATAAATACTATTTATGGAAGAATAGTGGCAGCTAATAACAACATGGGTGATACCAATAAGCCCTTACCCCCAATTCCGCCAAAGCACAATAAACACCCGCTGCTAGCTATTCCTCCAATTGACAATGCAGAGCTCCTCTCCCTTATTGCCCATATTAAATCTGGATCTCCACACGACCTCCTCCCTGCCAAGATGGTTGCCCCTCTGATTTCTCTCTTAGGACCATCCATAAAGAGTGTTATTAACATCTCTCTCATGAAAGGACAGGTCCCGGCAGACTGGAAAAGAGCGGTAGTAAACCCAATTAGGAAAAAATCGGCTTCCCCATGGACAGACCTCTCAAACCTGCGTCCCATTTCACTTTTGCCTTATATCGGCAAAATAGCGGAGAGGCACGTGAACACCTATCTATCAGGACATCTAGAAGCGACGGAGGGCCTGGACTACTCGCAATCTGGGTTCAGGCCTAACCACAGCACCGAATCAGCCCTCCAAACAGTGACCAATAACATCAAAATGGCACTGGATGAGGGCAGTTCTATGATTCTGGTGCTGTTGGATCTCTCCGCCGCCTTTGATACGGTGTCTCACACGGTGCTTCTCGATCGTTTAAAGGACGTAGGTTTGGAAGGAACGGCTCTGTCATTGATGGAAAGTTTTCTATCCGGATGCTCTCAAGAAGTTTGGCTGGGCTCCCACAAATCCACCTATAGGGAGCTCAACAAGGGAGTGCCACAGGGCTCATGTTTAAGCCTGACACTTTTTAATGTGTATGTGGCCCCCTTGGCCAACTTAGCAAGATCACTTGGGTTTACTCCGGTGTCGTACGCTGACGACACCCAACTTCTCTTTCCTTTTAAAAGTCTGACCCCTGCAATAAAAAGATCATTTGCAGATGGAATGAGAGCTATATCAGAATGGATGTCATCAAACTGTCTTCAATGCAACGTTGAGAAAACAGAGGTCATGCTGTTTGGACAAGCGGCAACACACTGGTCACCTGAATGGTGGCCCTCAGAATTAGGTCCTGTTCCCAGCCCTAAGAGCATGGTAAAAAACCTGGGAGTGTTATTAGATCAGACACTCACGTTTAAAGATCATGTAAACCAGGTGGCTGGTACCTGCTTTCGGGCAATTGGGATGCTAAAAAGAGTGTTTCCCTATTTACCAGACAGCCACAGGAAAACACTTGTGCAGGCGCTAGTCATCAGCAGAGTGGATTACTGTAACGGTCTCCTTTTAGGAGCCAACGAAGGACAACTTAATAAGTTACAAGTAGTCCAAAATACGGCGGCAAGGACAATCCTGAACGTTCCCCCTAGGACTCCTTCCCGCCCCCTGCTGACCAGACTCCACTGGTTACCGGTGAGGAAACGAGTGCAGTTTAAGACAGTATGTACCATCCACAAAAGTGTGATAGGCGAAGGCCCAAGATATTTGGCCGAAATTTTTCGGCCACACGTTCCTGGGCGCTCTCTGCGTTCTAGCAGTCAACAGTTACTGCAGATACCTAGAATAAAGAAGTCCAGACAAGGAGGCCGAGCGCTGGCTCATGTGGGACCAGTGCTCTGGAACTCTTTACCTCTTGAGCTGAGATCACTCACTAGTCACCTGACTTTCCGGAAGACCCTAAAAACATACTTATTTACCAGTAACTAATTTCTTCCCTGTATGATGTACTATCCCTTGAATAAGACCATCTGGAGCACTATTCTTACTGGCAAAGCGCGGAGATACCCCTTTGGGGGTTTATTCAGGCGCTATATAAGAATATAAAATAAATAAATAAATAAAGAGGCAGATTCCCGCGCTCCCCGGCCTTTTAACCCCTTACATGCCAGGCCGGTTCTAACCGGCCTGGCCTTTTCTCCCCGCTCACCCGGAAGTGATTCCATCACTTCCGGGTCACTGCATACACATTGAGGCGCGCCTGTCACGTCATGGTAGTGCGACAAGCTTGCCCCAACACGGAGAGAGGTTGTGGGCCTGGTCGCCTGCCATACGTGTGGCGGGGCCGATGCCGGTCGCACCTTTCCTGGGGGATGAGTACCATTCTCAGCAACAACCACAATCCTTGTCAAGGTGAACTACAAAAATCACTAAATTAACTTGTGTGTAAACCTCTGGTAGCTTGGCACAAAAGCAGTCAGGCTTAACTTGAAGGCACTGTGTTAAGTATGCCTCATAGAAACAGTAATAAAGTGAAAGCATACGACAAGAAATATAACACACACATTTTGAACTCTTGAGAAAAATTTAACAAGTAAAATGACACCAAATGAAATAAATCCAATCAGTAGAACCAAAGTTATGAATTTTTAAAGTTTTAGTGAATTCTAGAAGTGAAAACATCAAAATGGCAATTGAGGGTATCTGATTGCGCGAGACAAGGGCAAAGTCCAAAGTTAACTCAGACTCCCATGAAGCACGGTACAGATAACAGAGTTAGATTGGGCCAGATCTTGGCTTACTTTCTAAGTTAAAAGAAAATTTGAAGATTTGTTTAGCTGAAGGTAGTGTTCAGCAGTGCAAGGTAGTAGGCCGTGTCTGAGGAGCAGTCATTGTCATCGGGAAACCCTAGGAAGAACTCATGGTGAAGCTGTCGACGGTCGCAAGAGAAAGCTCCAATCGGAAAAAGCTGGATTTGCAGACTGAGGAGTCTGTCTTCATTGATGGGGAGTTTGTCGCTGTCAAACCCAGTGAAGATTTTTACCTTTGAACTTACATAACCTTTCACAAGTTCAAAACCTCCAGAGAAGGATGAAGCTACAATTTGAAGCCAAAAAGGGATCCACAAGGCTGAATGTCGTTGTTCGGAGGTCCCGCTGAATAGGATTTGCTGCTGTTGAGAAAAATGTAGTGGGAGCTACCGTGAAATCTGGATGACTGGCAGCGTACCTTCGCAGATTAACTGGCAGTCTTCTGGCACTTTTTGGTAAGTTCCACTGCCATTGATCCAGGACTTGGGGGCAGGCACTAATTGAGGGGTTAGGTCTCACTCCAGGAGATGTCAGGTGCAGGGTTTAGGGTCACTAGAGATTGTGATATTCTTGTAGTTCTAACGCAAGGGCAGTCAATAAGCCCTTGGAGTCACTGTGGTAGTCCGGGGTTCAAGGAGATGGTTCTTTCTACTTCAAGCAGCAAAGTCAGGCCTCAAGAAGCAGGGCAGTCTTCTGGGGAGCAAGGTAGGCCCCAAACAGAAGGGCAGTTCTCTAGTAGCAGCAGGATAGTACTCTGGAAAATAAGGCAGGGCTCAATCAACAGGGCAGTCCTCTGGAGTACAAGGCATTTCCTTTGAATTCTTCCGCAGGTTCAAGAGTGTACTGAAGAGTTGGTTCAGGAGGTCTAATATTTTTACTTGCTGCAAGCTTTTCAAGGGGGGATGACATCCTGACTGCCCCCACACCTGGTTCTGGATAGCTCTTCCCTTCCCCTGGCCAGGCTCTGTATAGTCTGGGTTGACAAAAGAGTAGTTTCAGGTTCCCTTGTGTGTGTGCTGAAGATAGCAGTTTAAAATGTAAGTGGTACAGGGAACAGCACTGCCTCACCTATCCATGCAGGACGGCCCATTCTGCCAACATCTTGTCCACCTTTGTCTCACTGTCTGGGAGGAATAAACAAAGGTTAATAGCTAAGCTGTTAACAGTCATATGACCTGTTAGATCTGGGGGTCTCTAGTTGGCAATGGTTATCACCTTTGTCCAAATAGGGACCCTTAGATCTAACACAATTGGTGGTCAGCGGTGAGGATCTGGACCTTGCATTTGTGTTTCATATACAGTGATTGGTGGTACACTACTAGTGAGTGCAGACCAAACGCGACCACATACTTTTTTCTAGAATCCTTTTTCCTTGGACTGTTAGTTTTTCCTGAAGACTCCCAATTTTTACTACAATGAGTAAACCAGCATCTGTTGCATCTATGGATCTTGATTTTGAGGCGGAGAGGTTGGAAACCTACACTGTGAAACAGCTCAAATATCTCTGCAGAAAATTGAAAGTTGCTACGCCAGGCATTTCCAAAAAGGAAGACCAGCAAAAGGCGCTGAGGGCCTGGGTAGAAGCAAGAAATGCCCCTGATCTTGTGGTTGGGAATGCAACTGGGCAAATTGATGGGCCAGAGTTTCCAGCCGGGGAAGGGGTGCCGTCCCCACCTGGCAGCAGCATCGCTTCCAAAGACCTGTCCCCCAGACAACTGGAAGATAGGGAGAGAAATAGAGCGCTGAAGCTGGAGTTGGCTAAGCTTAAGATGGAGGGTCAGAGGGAGACAAAGAATAACAGGTTGACTTTGGAAAGGGAGAAAATGTGACAGAGCATGAGAGAATGTTGAGGGAGTTTGAGATCAAGGCCAAGGGCTTAGAAATCAATCCCTCTGGTGGCAGCGCACCATCTGTGCCTTCAGAAGGCAGGGTACACATTTCCAAGGATGTCATCAAGGATTTTCACAAAGGTGAAGATATTGGGCAGTGGTTTGCAGCCTATGATATAGCAATGTTGGCCCACCGGGTCCCTGAGAAGGATTGGGGAGCGGGGTTGTGGGGCCGCTTTTTAACTGAAGGTAGGGATACTTTGTTAGACTTACCCAGTTCTCATAGGATGTCTTGTGCCCACACGAAGGAAGCACGGATGACAAGGTATGGGTTAACTCCAGAGCTCTATAGACAAAGGTTTAGAAATTGTAAGAAACTGGAAGGAACCACTTGGGTAGAATATGTGTCTTTCTTTTGCAGAGCTATGGATGGTTGGGTGAGGGGTAGCAATGTTGATAATTTTCAAGGGAGCTATGATTTGATTGCTAGGGAGCACTTGTCTGCTAACTGTTTTCCAGAGCTACGCCACCACCTTATTGAGAGCAAGTTGACTAATCCAAGAAAGCTTGCTGAAGAGGCGGACCACTGGGTCAATACCAGGGTCCACAAGGGTCTTGTGGATGATTCTGCCAAAGGTGGGCAGGGTCCCCAGTAGAAGAGTGGGGGGCAAGGGTAAACAAAGGGAGTTCCAAAAAGGTCCCCAAAGTAATTCCCAAGGGAACCAAGGTAAGGGTTCCCAGCCTCCCCCCGAAAAAAAGTCAGGACCCCCGACAGGTAAACCTGTTCATAGGGGGCCTGTTACCTGCTTTCAGTGTAAGCAGGTGGGACACCGTTGGTTTGATTCCCAATGTCCTCAGAAAGGACAGTATGTGCCACCCCGTGCACCACCCCGTCAGATGGCCAGTGTAGCCCTGGGTGGGGAGGAGATGGGTGCCCAAGGTGGGTGGGGTCCTTCAGAAATGTCCCATGTCTCGTTAGGAGACGTTGAGATGGTCCCTCAAACTCAGCTGCCTGCTAACACTAAAAAATACAGGCAGTGGGGGACCATCAATGGCCATAGAGTGGAGGCTCTCAGAGACACAGGAACAAGTGTGACAGCTGTCAAGTGTCACTTGCTCTCTGAAGACCAGGTAGTCCCTCATGCACTCCTCCCAGTTGTTGCCGTTGACAACATAGAGAGCCATTGCAAGGTAGCTCAAGTTCCCTTTGAGTGGGGGGGTCTCTGGTACTCTTCAAGTAGCTGTGAGGCCAGCCATGCCTGTTGATTGTCTGTTAGGCAATGATTTAGAAAGCTCCCCTTGGGCTAAGGTGGAGAGGAAGGCGCATTTGGAAATGTTGGGTCTGCCAGAGTGGGCATGTGTTACCACTCGGTCTATGGCAGCTAAGGGTGTTCAAGAGGCCCTGGAGCCTGAAAATATGGCCCAGGGACCTGCCTTAAAGAGAAGAGGTAGGGGGTGCGGGAAACCAGCCCCCTTTGTTCCCACGGTCCAGGAGGAGGCATACCTTGAGGGGGATGCCCTGGAACCTACAGGGAAGCAAGTTTCTGAACTGGGGACCCTTCCTGAGCTGACACATTGGCAGCAAGAAGGGGGTCCCTCCAGGGAGAAATTTTGTGAAGAGCAGCAGAAGTGCCCTTCTCTTTTGGGTTTGAGGCAACAGGCCACAAACCAGGCAGCAGGTGATCAGTCTGGATCACATTGGATCTACTGGGAGAATGGTCTCCTGAATAGGGAGCCTAAGGTTGCTGAGCCTGGGCCAACCCGTGTGCTGGTGGTACCCCAGCACTTCAGAGCCTTCCTACTGGGTTTGGCTAATGATGTTCCTTTAGCTGGTCATCTGGGGCAGAACAAGACTTTTGAAAGGCTTGTCTCCCACTTTTATTGGCCCCAGATGCGAAAGAGTTCAGATACTCATTGTAGGACTTGTCAAGCTTACCAGGCAAGTGGGAAAAGTGGAAGGAGGCACAAGACCCCTCTCCAACCTTTCCCTGTAGTCAGTACCCCCTTTGAACGGGTGGGGATTGACATTGTGGGGCCACAGGACCCCAAGACAGCCATGGGCAACAAGTTTATCCTGGTCTTGTTGGACCATGCTACCTGCTACCCGGAAGCCATTCCACTCAGGACAGTGATGGCCCCTGTGGTGGGATGTGCACTGATGGGGATCTTCTCCCGTGTGGGGTTCCCCTGAGAGGTTGTGTCTGACCGAGGTACAAAAGTCATTTCTAATTATATGAAGTCGCTATGGAAGGAGTGTGGTGTTACCTACAAGTTACCACCCACAAGGAAATGGGCTGGTTGAAAGATTCAACCGGACCCTCAAAGGCATGATCATGGGTCTTGAGGAACCAATGAGGCGTAAGTGGGACGTCCTCTTGCCATGCCTTCTGTTTGTCTACCGTGAGGTGCCACAAAAGTCTCTAGGGTTTAGTCCCTTTGAGCTTTTGTACGGTCACCCGGTAAGAGGACCTTTGAGTCTGGTCAAGGAAGGCTGGGAGCAATCTCCCAGGAAACCTCCTCAGGATGTATATAGCTACATGCTGGCCTTCAGAAACCAGACTCAGCTTTTCAGAGATCTTGCTCGGGCAAATCTGGAAGCCAGCAAGGAGGAAATGAAGCGGTGGTATGATCAGAATGCCACTCTGATTGAGTTTCAGCCTGGATAGAAAGTTTGGGTCATGGCCCCTGTGGAGCCTTGTGCGCCCCAAGACAGGTGGACCCGTCCATATGAGGTGGTGGGACGCAAGAGTGATGTCACTTATCTAGTGAACTTCCGGTCTCCCAGGAACCCCTTGTGGGTCCTGCATGTTAACCGCCTAAAGCCCCACTTAGAAAGGTCCGAAGTGGGCATGCTCCTAGGGACAGATGATGGAATGGAGGAGGAGACCGAGCCTCTTCCTGGCCGCCTGTCTGCAACAGAGCAAGATGGGTCAGTGGATGTTGTCAGCCTTTCTGCCACACTGACCCATGATCAGCAGCAAGATTGTCGCCAGCTGTTGGGGCAATTCTCTGATCTATTTTCCTTGGTTCCTGTTGTCACAGAGTGGTGCGTCCATGATGTGGACACTGGCGACAGTCCACTTGTCAAGCACAAGGCTTACAGAGTGACTGACAAGGTTAGGGCTTATATTAAGGGGGAAATCTCCAAGATGTTTGCTTTAGGGGTCATTGAGTCCTCAAATAGTCCTTGGGCCAGCCCAGTGGTCTTGGTCCCAAAGGCTACCTCGCCGGGTGCCACACCCAAACGCCGGTTCTGTGTGGACTACAGAGGACTCAATTCATTCACCAGGACTGATGCACACCCCATCCCCAGAGCTGATTGATTGATCGGTTAGGGGCTGCCCGGTACCTCAGTACGTTTGATTTGACGTCTGGGTACTGGCAGATCGCCTTGACTGATGGGGCTAAGGAGAGGTCAGCATTCTCCACACCAGATGGGCATTACCAATTACGGGTTATGCCCTTTGGGATGAAGAATGCCCCTGCCACTTTTCAGAGGTTGGTCAACCAGGTGTTGGCTGGGCTGGAGGATTTCAGTGCCACCTACCTGGATGACATTGCAGTGTTCAGCGCAAGTTGGGAAGAACACTTGCAGCACCTCTGGGAAGTGTTGATGTCTCTGCGCAAGGCAGGCCTCACGATCAAAGCCAGTAAGTGCCAGAACGGGAAGGGTTCCGTTGTGTACTTGGGTCCCCAGGTAGGAAGGGGCTAGGTGGCGCCCCTACAACCCAAGATTGATACCATCCTGGCATGGGAACCCCCAAAGACTCAGGCACAGGTGAGATCCTTTTTAGGACTCACGGGGTACTACAGGAGGTTTGTCAAGGGGTATGGCAACATTTTTGCACCCTTGACTGAGCTGACTTCCAGGAAGCAGCCCAAGAAAGTGAACTGGACTGACACCTGTCAGAAGGCTTTTGATACCCTGAAGACTGCCATGTGCACAGCACCCGTGCTTCAGGCAACCAACTTCTCAAAATAATTCATTGTACAGACAGACGCTTCAGAGCATGGTGTGGGGGCTGTTCTATCACAGATTAATGAAGAGGGCCTAGACCAACCTGTAGCCTTCATCAGTAGGTGGTTACTTCCACGGGAACAGAGGTGGAGTGCGATTGATCGTGAGGCATTTGCTGTGGTCTGGGCACTGAAAAAGTTCAGACCATACATGTTTGGGACTCACTGCCGAGTTCAGACCGACCACAGGCCCCTCAGATGGCTGATGCAGATGAGGGGTGAAAACCCAAAGTTGTTGAGGTGGTCCATCTCTCTACAGGGTATGGACTTTACGGTGGATCACCGCCCTGGTACAGAACACGCCAACACTGATGGTCTGTCCAGATTTTTCCACCTTAGTGAAGAGAACTGCCAAGTGGAAGGGTAGTTCTCCCCATATTTCAGCTGGAGGGGATACGTGTTAGACCTGGCATCATTGGCGTGAGTCTCCCTTCCATTTTGACGGATTGCCTCCTCTGTTTTGATATGTTTTGCTGGATTTAGGCTTTGGGCACTGTGCCACTGCTGATCCGTGCCACAGTGCAAGTGCTCCCTATGTTAAATTGATATACTGATTGGATTCCATGATTGGGTTATTTGATTTACCTGTCAGCCCCTAGTACAGTGCACCATGTGTGCCCAGGGCTTGTAAATCAAATGCTGCTGGTGGGCTTGCAGCACTGGTTGTGCCACCCACAGACGCAGCTTGTAAAGTGTGTCTCAGGCCTGCCATTGCAAGACCTGTGTACAGTCTAGCACTGCCATGTCGACTTGGCCAAGTGTAGCCACTTGCCAGTCACTAAACCTCCACTTTGCTTCATATTAGACACCCCTATGGTAGGCCCAAGGGCAGGGTGTGTTGTAAGTACAAGGTAGGACATGCTCTGATGTGTGTAGCATGTTCTAATAGTAAATTACAGCCATTTTCGTTTTTCACTATTGAAGGCTACCTGTTCTCATAGGCCAGAATGGGAAGTTAAGATTGTTACATTCTTACAGTCCTAACTGGCTCAGGGAACATGGTATAAATTCGAGTGTAGTATGCCTGAACTCAGAATAATAAAATACATATTTTAGTAAAGTTTATTTTAATATTCTGTGTTTGCAAATACCACTTTTAGAAAGCAGGTATTTGCCTGTCTAACCATTTGATCCTGCCTCTGCTGAGTTGTGTATTCCTTGTCTGGGTTTGTGAGTGACAGGGATGGGGAATTCCAGGAGACAGGCTGGGACAGTCCAGTGGTGAAAAGAGAGATTTACATCCAGATGGGAGGGAGGAGTGCACCTGGGACCTGAATAGAGATGGGCCTTCCCTCAATGCTGGCTCCACCTCTTGTGGCTTGTCTGATGTCTCTGCCCTGCACTGTGAAAGGAGAAATGGAATCATGTCAACAGACTGCTCCAGAGCTGTATCTTCCCTCCCCTGTGCTGGCTCCACCTCCTGTGGGGTGTCTGATGGCTCTGCCCTGCACAGTGAAAGGAAGAAGAGAGTCGTGTAAACAAAGTGCTCAGGAACTGGTTTGGACTAGGCAGAGGCCTCTCTGCCTTCGGAGAACAAAGGATTTTGGGGTATAAATATTGGGACCCTGATTCCAAGAAATTAGATCACTTCTGGAACAAGAAACCTATCTGCCAAGGTGAAGAACCAAGGAAGCTGCAGGAGTTTGGACTGCCCCTCTGCTGGTGTGCTGTTTGCTGTGTTGGCCTGCAGAGGTTGCTTCATTGCCAAGGGAAAGGAGAAGGAACTTTGTAAGGACTTTTATCTACAGAGTATTCTCCAAGGGCTTAACCTGTGCTTGCCTCCTGCTGAAGTCTCTAGGCCAAAAGACTTCACCTCCAGCTCCCTCCTGAATTTCCTTGCTGGGAATTCTGACTCCAGTCACTTGCGTGCCGCTTGGAGCTGGAAGTTCGACGCATCGAGAAGAAGCATGTCGCCGACGCAGCTGAAATCATCGCAACCCCGGAGAAGCAAGCCTTCGCCGCAATACCCTGGAAGCGTGTTTTCATCGAAGCTGCCTGCTGTTGCATCACCGGAGAAGCGTGACAAACATCGAGAGAGTCTCCATTGCATCACCGGAGAAGCGTGTCGCAGAGCATGCCCCGGCTCCAAAGTACAGAGTCGCCGCAAGGCTGCCAGGGCGTCATCGCATCGTCATTGCATCGCCGCAACAAGGGCGCCATCTTCTTGCATCGCAGCTGGATCATCGCATCGCATCAAGGCGCCATCTTGCACACTGCAACGGGCCCGCAAGCAGAGAATCTACGCATCACCTTCGCATCGGTAAGGCTCATGACGAGTCCCCTACTCTGCACAAGCATTGAGGAAGGACGCAACCATTCCCCCGGATCACGGAACCGGGAATTACTATTCCCATGGACCCCAAAACCCATACCCACCCTAAAACAAAAAAACTCCATTACTTACCATATAATGCGTTGTAATGGCATACATTGTAATGGTATTCGTTGTAATGGCATGAGTTGTAGTATTTGAATTTGAATTTGAATTTGAATTGAATTTTTGAATTTGAATTTGATCTTTATTGTTTAGTTAATTAAAACCATAACAAACTTTCTTTAGTATATCCTCACCAAGGATAAAATAACCTAAACAGAAAAATCAATTAGACATTAATTAAAATAAAAGCGAATTCCAATAATAATTTTCTTAAAACCATTAAAATAAAACCTTCCTTCAGGCTTAGTCCTCAGTCTTGATAATTCTTAAGTGTTACATAGTCAATGACGTATTTGCTTTCAAACCTTTTTCAAAGGCCAACAAAAACTTTACCATCTTACCGTTCATTTGAGGAGCTGTTGAGTCCAGGCCTCCGATTACTCCTGTCCTGCATGTGCGTATTCTCTTGACCAGAAAGATGGTCTTCAAGAACAGCGCACACTCCCTACTCAGCTTTTTACAATGACATATTATATGAATTAAATCTTCCTTAGTGTAACCGCAGAGGCGACAATCAGTAGATTCAACGTGCTTCCATGTTGGACCGTCAGCAAGAGTTGGAAATCTGCTGAAACACAAAGCCATCAATCTTTTTTTGATAAATATAGAATAAGTTGTATCCAAGTAGGCCGCTGGAGTAAGAGTTTTGTAACTGTTGATCACTGTCCATGAATGGGATCGATGAGAAAACATTTCTTTGTCTGTGATCAAAGAGTGAAATTTAGCGGCTTTATTTAATGCCTGTTTAAATGAGGTAAAAGATACATTTTTATCCCATAAGTTGGTAGTGCAAGTTAGCTCCAATGCACGAGACAGAACTTTATTTGCCTCTGAGTTTTTTTGTATTTCCAGCTCCTGCCATAGAAATTTATTAAGATTATTATTGTTAATGGCATTTTCCTTTATTCGGTACCAGACCTTGATGCAAGTGTACAGTCTACCCAGCGATTCATTCATTATTCCGAATTTTAGCCGCATTTGCGCTGGTGATGCAGACCTTGGAAGTTGGAAGACCTTTTTTATAAATTTTAGTAATTAGAATGTTTAAAAATTCAGAATCCTTCCCATGCATTGCAACACTTGCGTAAGCTAAAGTGGGTAACGTTTTACTTGCAATCACAGTTAAGAGCGCTTTTAACAATGGGCCTTCCAATTTGTTTGACAATGTGCAAAATGCGAATTGTAAGGCTCCTGATCTTTTCGTTAAATCATTTTTCTGCTCATTTAAGGCAAGATTGTCATCAATGTAATAACCCAGGTATTTATAATAGGATACCCTTTCCAGATGTTTTCCTTCATAGAGCATATTATAATGTTCTGATCGTCGGTTAGTGATTAACATAGTTTTTGTTTTGGATGAGTTAAGAGCCAGATTATTGGTCGTCAGGAAATGTGAGGTTACTGTTAGCAGCCTAGACAGTCCAATTTTTGTTAAACTCAGAAGCACAATATCGTCTGCGTATGGCAGGTGAGTAAGTTGAAATTTGCCCAATTTCGGAGAGTGTGCATTACAATTATCTAATTCACTGGAAAGATCAGAAATAAACAAATTGAATAAATGTGGAGCCAGGACGTAACCCTGTTTTAGTCCAATTGTGGTATGCACTTTTCTAGATAAGCGGGATCCATCCCCTAGTTTTACTTGCGTCCATGTGTCTGAGTAAAATAACAACAGGCCCCTTAATATGCTCTCCGGATTCGCCCATGCTCTTAGCTTTGCCCACAACAGGTTCCGATCCACACTATCAAGGGCCGCTTGCAGATCAATAAAGCACAGGTGCAAGTCCTGTTTTATGCGCTCATTGTAATTGATAGAATGTTTGAAGTTGTTCCGATCCCCTCTCTGAACCCGGTTTGATTTATGGGAATCAGTTCTTTTTCACTCGACCAGTTTACCAGATCTTTTAGGACTAACTATGCGAAGTATTTAGCTTCCACATCCTGTAGTGCTATTAATCGGTAGTTGAGTGGATTAGATCTGCCTCCACCTTTCGATATGGGCGTAATTATGGATCCTTGCCAGCTATCCGGAACTTGGTTGTTAACCTGCACATCTGCAAATAGTTTCTCGAAGTGTAAGCTCCAATAGTCAGGTGCATGTTTGTAGGTAGCTTGTGGAATACCATTCGGCCCCGGTGCCCCATTACTTTTGCCCTTTTTGATTATTTTTTTTAATCTCATCCACGGAATAAGTACCATATCTAGCCTTAGGTAAAGATGTTTCAATTGGGACTATTGTTAAGGGGAGACCACAGCCTTCTTCTTCAGTTATAGATTTGTTAGGATTTTTCAAGGCGAGTTGTTTCCCTGGAAGTTTGGATAAGTTTTCTTTGAATTTTGATGGGAGAAAGGTAACCCATTCTGATTCCTGCACGTTGGAAGTAATAATATTTCGGACTCTTGTTAATTGATTTATTATTTTCCAAAATGTATTTGAATTTGGGACCTTGGTACTGTAAAGCAATTTAGACCAAAAGCTCTTGTTTTTCCTTTTAGTAAATTCCCAGACTTCTTTTTTGTATCTTTTTTTTTGTTGCAGAAATATATCCAATTGGCGTCCATCTTTGTCTAGCAACTGCAGCTTCTTATGGGCTTTACGCAAGTCCCTTCTTAAGTCTAGCAACTCCTTCAGCAATTTACTATTTGGACCGAATCTCTTTGCCTTTGTATCTAATAATTTCATCTTTGTCATTAATTTCTCCAAGAAGAGGGACCATGCTTGTATCATAATCTTTGGAGCGTTCCCTAAATCATCCAGCATCTTCTCTATTATCGAGGACCATTCATTTTTATTTGTATTTGTCCAGATTATACGTTTTTGATTAATTGTCCCTAGTTGGCCCCCTAATATATACGATGGCTGGAATCTTTCCATGAAGAAGTTGAGTTTAATGTGTTGCATCCGATGATCACTCAAGGGGGTGTATTCGATATAAAAACTCACTAGTAAGGGGATAAATGAAAGACTCCCGATGGTAAATTTGGGCCATAGTAAGTTTTTTTTGGCGGACGATCTTCCTCAGACCTACCATTCAGGACTCGCATGCCTAAATATTCAAGGTCTGTAACCAGTTGAATGCCAATTTGGTCCTTGCGAGTCCTCACCCCTCCTTGGAACTGTTGGGGAACACACCAATACATGTTGTCTGCTGATAATATTTCGTCTTCCTCTGGAGAGAATATCAAATTTGAATTGAAATCACCAGTTACTATTATGTATATCAAATTTGAATTGAAATCACCAGTTACTATTATGTTCCAGGATGATTCTGTGCTGCGAAGGTCCAATATTACTTTGCATAGTAAAGCATTTTTTATTTTTTTAACTCGGAGTTTGGGTTGAGTATAATAATTGATCAAGATTGTCGTCTTATTATTGGCAACATTAAGTTCTGAAAATTTAATTAATTGGATACTTGAATCGGGTGACTTAAGCTGTTCCGAATTGATTTTGAAAGCTGCCGACACATAATCAGAAAGACCACCTATGACACGGCAATAGTTTTTGCTTTTTTCTGCAGCAACCGTATAGTGAATGTAACCGGCTAACGGAAGTTCTTCCTGTATCCACGTTTCTTGCAAGGCGATTATATCACAGGAAGCCCACTCATCTATGGCAAGTCCATCCTCTAACAACTTTTTGGCTCCTGCGATGTTCCATGATAGTACATGAATACCATCACTTGCTGCTTGATTTACCATGTTTCTAATTGGTCAGATCTTCCGTTTATCATTTAGCAGACTAGGAAGCCATTTCCAATGATCCATTGTTAATTGTGATTCCCCAACTCTTTCTACTTCCTCCTCTTCCTGAATGGAAGAAGTGTCACTTCTGCCTTTTGCGTTTTGTAAAATTGAGTAGACTGACAATTGAGGAGTTTGTTTGTCCAGATTCCTGGTAAGTAGCTTTCTGGAGAATTTGTTTAGAGGAAACGGGTAACGTGGGATACTGGGCAATGATAGTTGTATGCCCCATGGTAAAAATAAGTCAGAGCTTCCTAATATCAGTTGCACTATTCCTGGAGATTTCCAAGTAGTCAATGTTTGTTCATTTGTTTCTTCATTGACCCGTCTTAAAAATTGGACTGATACTAGATCTGAAGATTTGATTTTACTTAAGACCCTAATTTCTGCCAAAAGTTTCATGATGTTGCTCCTATTCAGAGTGTCGTGACCACCCTGAGACTTATACTCCGGTGTCCAGATGATTTGAAGGAGATCTTCTCCAGGCTTAGGAGCGCCTCTTCTTAATTCATTACCATCCATCCTATTCGGTTGCATATTTTCCTTATTCGTTATGCTAAAACTTAATTTACCCTGGTTCGAATTGCTCTGTGTTCCTGATGTAGATCTTAATGAATGACATTGGGGTATTTCTTCAATGGCTTTAGCTCCCGTTTCTGTTGCTATTTGTAATGAAGGGACGGTCGATTCCTTTATCGCTACTTTTCTGCAGATTTCCGTATGTGATTGGCTAATTCCGCAATGTAAAACCCCTTCAGTACCGGCTAAGTTGTTTGCCACTTGCAAGACTTGAAGATTAAAAATAGTTGTAATCTCAGATGATTTTATATGCCCCTCTGCATTATGACTTCCCGGGGCTGGAGGATTATCTTGGTATGAAATGCTTTCCCAGGTAATTTTTGGATGTATGATCTCTTCTCATCGAGGATCGATGTTTTTTTCCTGATTTGTTGTTTTGTTTAAGTTTTCATCTAAGCAAGTGATCAATGTGTCATTGACTCTTGATTGCTCATTCTGCTGATTTAACCTTGTGTTTGTGTGGCTTACCGTGCTTCCTAATAGTTGGGAAGTCTCGGGTTCCTTTTTGATCATTGATTCGGCGATGCGGGACTTATCGGCTCTTCCTGTAGTTTCCATTGTATTTTCCCGTGTATTATCCACTTTTGATAATTTTGCGTTCGTTTTTGAAAAGATGGGGTATGTTCTAGTGCCAGACTGTGGACCTGCGTCGCATTTTTTTTTCTGGCTTTCTGTTCTTTTTTCCTTTGTCTCTTTGTCAGCATTTGCTTTTCAGGTTCTAAAACAATAGCCTCGGTCAAATCAATTTCAATGATGTCATTCCCTCTTATATCGTTTTCAGGCTTAGAAATGTGGTCTTTGTTAGTTTGCCCTAAAGATGGATCATTATCAGTTGTTTGCTTCTTAATTATGGGTGATCCCAGTCGTGCTGTCTCGGGAGCAGGACTGATGAAACGTTTATTTAGAGTAAGTATCTGTTCTAGTATGATTGGTAAAAAACTCAATTTATCAAGAACAGGTCCACAGGTACAGATTGGTTGAGCCTGAGGTTGAGGCTGAAAGGTAGTTGTTTGTGCTCTTATAATTAAATTATTTAGATTGTCCAATTTTGTATTTATCCCTGCAATATAAGATGCAATTATATTCATTAAGTCAATTTGAATATCAAGTTTATCCGATTGCACAATTAAGGTTGTCGTAGCTGTTTGTAATGCTTGTGAAAGTGGAGCTACAAAATCCGGAGTCCCATCATACTGGGGAAGTTTGCCTTGGCCTCAGTATTTGTTGATTTATTACCCCTCTCATTTGCTGCCAGTGATGTGTTTTCTCTGAGGTCCGTTGGCATTTGTTGACTTTCTTTATAACACAGGCCTGGGGGTTGAAGATTCACCTTGTTGCTTCCCTTGTCAACCGCTACTAGGGCCTTTTCATTAACTAGATATTTATCAGCCGGTGGTTCATTCACAGAGTTTAACATGTGGCATTGATTAGGCCCGAGATGGGTAGACTTCTCAGAGCTTACAAATGACGATTGTATATGACTTTGTTGATTTTTACTCGTTACTTCCGGACTTGGGCTAGAAGTTTTTGTATTTACAGGAGGCTCGTGTTGCGTAGATATGCCCTTAAAATCATCACAGACCGAGTGTACTATCCCTGTGATCATTTGGGTTCTTTTGACCTCAATTGGATTTTTTTTGTAATCTGAATTTTCCAATAGATCAAGCCCTTTTGTTAAGGTACCGTTTTCGCTGAGTTGAAGGTTTAGGTTCGCGGAAGATGTCGAATGAATAACGTCATCAAACAGCTGATCGTTCCCTGCTAAACTATTTAAGGGAACTATAGGAGTTACTAAACCAGAAACATATGCTGTTGAGGAGAACAGTGCGGACCCAGGGTCCTTCAAAAATTGAAAGCGTAAGTTCTGTGTGAGGCTTTTGTTTGAGGCGGATTTTTCAAATAAAGAGGCTATTGGTGAGATTAATGGTTTTTTTAGGGTATTGTTTGAATTATTGGCGTTTATTTTATCAATTCTTCTCCGTTTTGCAAGACCCTTTGGGGCTGTTGACCTTTCTCCCGGAGCCTTCCTGACTTTGCCGGACCGCATTATTGCTTGCTCCTAGGCTCGGGCGCCGAAAGCCAAATGACCAAATATCCCAATAGCCAAATTCCAAGGCATATGCACGGGTTACCCCCCTTACGCTGTGCCGGCCAGCTGCCTCCCGGCGCAACTACAGGGAAAGAAGATCTAACCGTGACTCTTCCGCTTCCTAGATGTTTTAGAATTGCACACTTGTCACTTGTCAAATGCTGGAACCTGGGGTTCGTGGACTGGTGCACTCGCTATTAGCTTTTAGCTGTTTGCGGGGATATACGACTACAAGGGGCAGGGGAGCAAGGGAGCGAGTTCTAGGCTAATCACGTCTGTGCTTCCACAAATGCCACGCGAGCCAACCAGCTTATAACTCCGCACCCAGCGCCACAATATACAGTTTAACCATCTGCACAGCCCCGAAAATAAAGGGTTATGACTCCTCTCACTGGATCAGCTCCCCGATCATCCCAAGACGCTCCACGCTCGCGGTAGTCCCCTCTTGTGCTGCTTACCAAATTCACCACCGGATTCTCCACCGTGATCTCCGCAGCTGAGGCTTTGTTTGAAAATGGCAATGGTTATGGCAGTTCACAAAACCCGTTTTCAGCTTTCTGAACTCCTGAGCTGCAGCCCGAACTCGCTCAGGCTTTCGTCTTACGTCTCCGTCAGCGTCCTTACGAGATGCTGCTGCTGTCCCCTCCCTACTGGCTTCCACTGCCTTCCCCTGACTTGCCTCTTTGCCTCCTTGCGGGAAGCCAGGAGCAGGGAACCAGGAGCCGGGGGCCGGGAGGTGTGACCAGGGAGCTAAGTGCACGCTGCTCGCTGCTTGCTGTTGTGGAGAATGGCGACTGGCAACTGGAATTCTGGATCTCGCTGCTTTCCACTGCTCTCTGCCTTCTAGGGGTCCGAGGCGCAGCATGATGGAACAGCAGTGGGGTGCGCTTCCAGTCCAGCTCCTTAGCTTTCCATGGGCTTTGCATGAGTTGTAGTAGTGACATGCGTTGTAATGGCATGCGTTGTAATGGCATGCAATATAAAGGCAGTTGGGTTGTAACAGTTGCACTGTAAAGGGAGTGCGCTGTAATGGCTGCGTTGTAATGGATGTTTCCCACCAAGGGATGACTTATATTTAATAAAAATTGAAGAGTTAGAGCTGGCATAAGGTTTACTTGACCAGGTTGAATTGGCAGTTTTACACTACAGGCTGCAATGGCATGCCTGAGACATGTTTCAAAGGGCTACTTAAGTGGTTGGCACAATGAGTGCTGCAGGCCCGCTATTAGCATTTAATATACATGTCTTGGGTACTTGTAGTACCATATAGTAGGGACTTCCAAGTAAAATAAATATGCCAACCGGGTGTAAGCCAATTGTGTAATGTTTTAGGGAGCAAGCACAAGCACACCAGCCCTGGTTAGCAGTGGTGAAGTACACAGAGTCCTCATACCAACTAAAACGATATTCAGAAAACAGGAGGGATAAAGACAAAAAGTTTGAGGGATGGCTACACTAAGGATGACAGCTCTAACACACTTTATGACCTGCAGGTGCACAAAACAGATGCTTACCTCTGTGTTGTGCCATTAAAGTCTATCATAACAGGACCTCAATTATTTAGTGTTTTTGAAAAGGGATATGTGTCAAATGTTTGTGGGTAACCGTTTACAGGTAGTTTCCATCCCCATAAATGGTTACATATTTTCTCCTATCAAGGGCAGAAGTAAGGCCTAATGCATAAAGATTTTATCCATAGAAACAGGTCATAAATCGAGCCCCAACTTTTTTCGAATGGAATCTGATTTTGCACATCAGCTATATACTAATAGGTTGGTTCACAACATTCCAATTCAGATTGGGTTTCAATCTGACCGACTTCATAAATCATAATAAGTTAGGTCACAATTTGCGAGTCACTCCAATTGGTGGCTACTACAACGATAGTGGCATGCTAGTGTCAGCAGATCACCATGTCTGTGATCATCTTTAAATAAAGAAAAACTTTTATTTAATGAAGTCCATTTTCCTTAAAGGAAACAGGGCATCATTTAAAAAAAGATTTCTTTTTTTGAAAAGTTTGTTTCTGATTTGTCAGTGGTCTGCTCCCCAATAAACCTATTTTTTAATATTGACACAGGGGAAGTGTTCCCTGGGGATCCCTTCTATTTTGCTGAGTTGCCACTCCAACTGTAAAATGTGTAACTTTTCAGTGATTTGGGACCTGTTACAGTTGCAAAACATTGATACAAGTAAGTCAAATATGCTTTATTCGAGATTTCACTCATAAAAGCAGAAACAATTAAAAAATACATTTAGATTGCCAATCAATTACAATAAAAGAGATAAAAAAGCATATTATTTACAATTCATGACTCAATTTACAATCCAAGATTTAAAAATATCATACATCAATAATTGACCATTTAAAAGTTTTCAAAAAACTAATTCTTACTAGTTAATTGAAAAATATCGTGGATGGGTTAAACGGACAATTTACCTAGACAGAAATAGTCAAATGACTAGCAGTCTCCGTCCAGTCTAATCTTGCAGTATACCAGACAGAGAATAGTCAAGTGGCTAGCAGTCTCTGTCTGATCGACCATGCCCATCCAAGGTATTTGGCAGTTGCTATTAATATCCACATCTCACTACTGGTGCATAGAATACGCAAAGCAGCTAAACTACTGGTAGTCCATAAATTCTTGCACATTGGTTTTAACCATACACGTCTTGGATTCAGATAAGCAGCACAAGAAAACAAGAAATGACCCTTAGTTTCATTAGCGGAACCACAAACAGGACAGCTAACATTTGCGCCACCTTCCCATTTAGCAATCAAAGATCTAAGAGGCAAAGAACCTGCTCTCAGTTGAAATAGGAGTTTTCGGTCACCTGGCCTTGTTATACAGTCCCAGTAAGGTTCCAAGGAAGGGTACAACTTAGCCTCTAAAAATCCTTCAGTCATAGATCCTAAGCTGGTGCTAGTCCATCCCCAGGAAGCTACCTTTTCCCAATAGATTTCTTTTAAATCTCTTTTAGTAGGGAAGACTGAGCCAGCTGGATCTGACCAGAGAAAGCCCATTCCAAGTTCATTCAAAATTGCTTTCAAGGAATTGAAACCACCTGTTTTTATGAAATGTATCCGCTTTAATGATGTCTAAAAACCCCTCAGCATAATGCGAAAGCTCAGGCGTGGTCCAGAGCCTTCTCCAGTACAGGATTGGTCGAAGTCTGACCAAGTCTGCAACCGGTTTTCTACCCAAGTCATACCTGAGAGGCAACAAGGGAGTGCTTTTCGGGACACCAGTTATTGACCGGAAAAACTTATTTTCCGAGATTTGTAAGGCAGCCACCTTCTCGAAGCCCCATAACTCGGCACCATTAAGTGCAGAGCCAAGAGCTTTGGCCTCATATACCTGCAAAGCAGGCTTAATAGGTTTCGTCAGAGACTTTCTGTGCTCGGAACTAATAGCACCTGATAGTTGCCTATGCCTCAATGTAGCTATATCTATATGATTACTCCAAGAATTCCTATTTGAGATGTGCATACCTAGATAAGTAAAAGTGTTCACCACTTCTAAGGGTCGACCGTTCATAATAATTTTGGATTTAAAACTAGGATGGGGATTAAAAGTCATAAGTTTCGTTTTTGTCACATTGACCTCCAAACCATGCTCACCGCAGAATAGATCAAAAATAGCTAGTGCTCGCTGGAGACCACTTGGGGTTTTTGATAGGATAAGCGTGTCATCAGCGAACATTAATATTGGTATTTTAATACCAGCTAGTGAAGGGGCATCCAAGTCTGCCGATACCATACGTGAAACGACTCCATTAATAAACAGTGTAAAAAGAGTGGGGGCCATTGAGCAACCTTGCCGGACTCCCCGCTCTACCGGGAAGTCCGCTGTCTCCAAGCCCTGACCCCCCCCACTGAATTCTAGCGAATGTTGATTCATGGAGCCTCATTATTAGAGTCAGTAAGTCATCATGGACACCCAGGTTCTTGAGGACAGACCACAGCTTCAACCGCGGCACTAGATCGAAGGCAGCCCGCAGGTCGACAAAAGCCGCATATAGGATGCCTCCGCCCAGTACCACAGTCTTCCACTGTAGTAAGGTAAAACGGAAAACCTGATCCACAGTACTTGTTGACCTGCGGAAACCCGCTTGGAATGGTGACAGAGCATCATTGTCCTCAGCCCAGTCAAGAAGCCTATTCACAATCACACGCCCTTTTGTTTTTTGTATAGTGTCAATAAGGCTGATAGGCCTATAGTTGCCAGGTTGGGATCGATCGCCTTTCTTGAACACTGGTATAATTACTGCTCCCTGCCAGGAAGCCGGTATTTCTGCACCCCTTGCAATACTATTAATAAGGAGGCAGATGTACCTACACCAACGTTCCTTGTCGTTAATAAAGACGTTGGCAGGAACACCATCCATGCCTGGTGCACGCCCGCTATTTACAGTACTCAAGGCCCCCAGGATTTCTTGTGGACTGAAGAAATTATCTTTAAAGTGGGTGTAATTTATATCCGCTATAGATGTAAACTGCTTTGACTCCGCATACTGCGTACTAAAAACTTTTATCCACTCTTCTTCCGGAACATTATTATTGGGGGGTTCGGGTTTCCCCTCACCATCCCATTTAACAATGCTCCAGAACAATCTAGAGTCTTTCTTGTCACTAGCTCTTTTTAGTTCGGACCAGTGATGCTCATCCCAGGCTTTCTTTGCACTCACTATACTGGCTTTATATTTCTTTCTAGCAGATTGAATAGCCATAGTATCCCTACCCTTTAGAGCAGCACCTAAGGCATTTCGTGCGTCCCTGCAGTGGGCATTATACCATTTTTCATTCTTGGGTACTCTCTCACCGTTGCCCTTTACAGGCTTCAAAAAGTGGTATTTAATTACTGTGAAAAGAGTTTCATGGATTTCAGTCAGACCCCTCTTCCCAGGACCGGAGTGATTAAACTGTTCCATAGCTATTATAGCTTTATCAACTTCAATTTTAATATTGTTAATGGCCTGTTGGTTGGTTACAACATTTGTCCATCTTAGCCTTCGCATATTATTACTAGGGACAATTTGGGGTGGGACAAGGGCACTGGAACAGATGGTCCTGTTGGATAATGACTACCATTTATGCTTAATACGCAGAGGATTGTGATCACTCTCACTCCTCCACACAATCTCCATGTCGCTTAACAGAGGCCATAATTTCAAACTGCAGAGTACGTAGTCTATTCTGCTCCTGTACCGTCCATTGTCAAATGTCATGGAACCATTTTTGTCACTTTTCGTCCTACCATTTAATGCTCTAAGACCTTTCTCTAAACATAAGGCATTCATACTAATCACATCCTCAGTCCAGCGCACAACTGGTTTCAACTCTAATTTTGGGACCCCCCAGTGCTAATCCTCGTCATCCCCAAGGGAAACTTCGTCTGCCACTAGAGGTTCAAATGTTCGGTTGAAATCGCCTGCAATGACAGTCGGGTTGTCCCGGGAGTAAACATCAAGTAGGGAGCCCTAGCCCGCCAAAACCTCTGACCTCCCACCCCCAGAACTCCTCACATAGACATTGTAGATGTCTATTGAACCCAAAATATCAGAATTGATTGTAATTAGTTGAATGTCTCTGTGCCCGGTTTCTATTACTTTAGCAACCAATTTGGATGTCTACCGCACCCAAATGGTTAGACCACCCGTTGGTCTTCCCCTTGGGCCTTTTAGGGCTGGCACAAAATAGTTCAAGTATCCTTGAGCAAAAAGTGGTTCACATGACCAAGTCTTCTGAAATATACATATATCAAAAGAATTGACAAATCAAAGCCAATCTCCAGAGTCCAATTTGGAACCCAGGCCTGCAATGTTCCATGAAAAAAATGTCCCCATATTGTCCACAGTGCCATCCGAGTCCATCAATAGA
Organism: Lissotriton helveticus; assembly: GCF_964261635.1. Classification (NCBI taxonomy): domain Eukaryota; kingdom Metazoa; phylum Chordata; class Amphibia; order Caudata; family Salamandridae; genus Lissotriton; species Lissotriton helveticus. Next base: position 1,865,414,454 of record NC_136067.1, read on the forward strand.
GGATTCATTACACTTTCTTCTCCATCAGAACTATCTACTCGCACAAAGGTATTCTCAATGTTAGTACCCGATACAGAAGCAGCAGCACACATATCAGACTCAGGACTTACAACAGAATTGGGGGGTAACTTGGAGGGTTCAATCTTTTTGCTACTAACCAGATAGTTTGTGTCATTTTTTGGACTTCCTTGGAGGATGCAGGTAACTTTAGAGAAGTCAAAATCCTCAGCAATAGGAGTGTATGTTGTATTTATCTCAGCAAAGACTTTAAATATACCACTACCTACCCTCTCAAGTCAATCACATTCATTCAGGTCTGACAATGATGCAAATCTATTTTCAACGCTAATGCCCCATTCGGTTGATTGTGCAACCCTACCCCAGTTATTTGTTACCAAGTTCCATTTTGTTTTTAGAATATTAGGATTCACTGTGCTACTTCTTCTATAGAAAAAATCCAAAGTTAACGGAACGATCTCAGCACTCCTACGTTGGGGGGGGAATATATGTCTTAGAAGCTCAGGGAGTACTTCTGGGCTTAAAAAATGCAGCACTACACAATCCCCTTTCAGTTTTTTTGCGCTAGTCCCTATCCAGTCCACCCTTCTTGCCATAGTAATCTCCCCTGCTAGCTGTTGTTTTCCTCTCGGAGATAGCAACATGTTATTACATAACCAGTGGTAAGCTTTACTAATCAAGGAAGAAGTAGATTCTACTTGACCTGATTTTAGAGGAGGCACGTTTGCCAAGACCAGAACAAGAGGGGAGGCCTCTACACCATTCCCTATAGGGTTTGATGGTATATCTTCATTGGCTGTGAGCCGAGTCCCTTTATCTGCTACCTGTTGAATAGGAGGCGGAATTGATCTCACATCATCACTATTGCTCCCCATCCCATCCCTAGGAGTATTTATCGATGGTATAACCCTGTTTGTAACTAGAGTTGATATATTGCCCACCTCCTCCGCTGTCTTGTTTAACAGTCCCCCTAGTCTATTTACCTCAGCTGTTAATAGGTCGATTTTAGCTACCAAAGGTTTAATTATTGATTTGATCTTTGAGTCAATCATACTCACTAGCTTGTTAATCAAATCGTCACCCAATATCTCCTTCTCGACTTGTTCTCCATTCACTTCTGTTGTAGCAGCGGCTTTCAATGGAGATACAGTTTTTTTTCTACTGGAACGTAACCCACCCCGTTTACTCTGGCCCTTTCTACATGCTCTTATAGCTCTAGTCACAGGTACAGATACAGGGGGAGGTGAATCAACTTCTATCATGTTAAACTGATCACCTGGATCATCATTTAAGTTAACAGCAGGGGATGTATTCAAGTCAAGATTAAGATCAGCATTATAACATAACTCGGTAAGTGAAGCATCACTACTATGTACTTGTACCGGAACTTCTAAAGCAGTAGGATCTGAGAGAAAACTCTGCGTGGAGATAACAGGTGGTGAACTCAATCCCAACGATATACGTCTTGTGCTATTAATTTTGCTCACAACCTGGACTAGATAATTATCCATAGTATTAGATACAGATACAGACCTTTGTTTAGACATGTTGAAAAGCAGTAGTTAATATCCGACTGGAAGTATCACCCCCAAACGAAAAAAGGTAACAAATTAGAATGATCTACAGCGTATACCAGAATATATTGTCAAAGATATTTCTTACTTAATAAGTGACCCTTATGGCCTAAGGAAAATGCAGGCAGAGGTCCTGGCCCAGCCCAGTTACGGTCAGTCACGGACTGTCACAGACTGTCCGCCCTTTGTCCGGGCTTCGTCCGGCGCGTCCCGCGCGCGTCCTCGCGGGACGAGGGCCCTGATGCAGCTTTAATCGCCTCCTGGCGCGCTCGGTGGTGGCGTCAGCGTTGTGGAGCCAATAATCCTGGGAACTGTAGTTTTTAGTCCGACCAGCGGAGCCAAGCCCGGCCGGTCGTCCGTGGAGGTTGGGGGCGGAGCCAAGCCCGGCCGTGGATCAGGAAGCTGGTGCTGTTATTATGAGCCCTGGTGACAAGAACGATAAACAAACAACAGGGTACTCTGCCCCTGATGCAGTTTTAAGCGCCTCCTGGCGCGCACGGTGGTGGCGTCAGCGTTGTGGAGCCAATAATCCTGGGAACTGTAGTTTTTAGTCTGACCGGCGGAGCCAAGCCCGGCCGGTCGTCCGTGGAGGTTGGGGACGGAGCCAAGCCCGGCCGTGGATCAGGAAGCTGGTGCTGTTATTATGAGCCCCAGGGACAAGAACGATAAACAAACAACATTGATACTGATTGGGTATTTGAAAGGAATGCCTACAACACCCCCTTCCAAATAATGAATAAGTATGAGGTTACAATCTCAAATTAGTAGCAGATACATGTTTAATGACTCCTAATATGGGTTTGCTACCAATGAAACACTATTTTGTGGTACATTCAGAAATGCACTCTAGTTACATTTTAAAATGCTTCCCATAGGTACTCTTGGAATTCTTTATATAGTCCAAGATGTAACAAATTCACTCAAACTCTAGGTATAATTTATTTGATTTTCAACTTTATTTGTGACTCAAAACAATATTGATATAGAATTATTCTGTAATTATAAGGTAATTACTTCCAAGTTAGCCATGATGTACTTCATAATGAATAGAATTAAATCAGACACATTCATGGTAAAAAGGATTGTGTATCAGAACCTTAGATTTTACCTTAACCTACATATAGGAGAGGAACATATGCAGTCTATTTTATCCTACTGCATCCTTTTTTATTCAAATTACTCTATATTCAAATAATTCATCTACATAAGGTTTTTGTGGCACATACTTAGCATATCGAACTGCCTCGCAGAACTTGCTCATTTACATTCAAGGTCTAGGCCACACTAATACAAATTAGAAGAACATGGGTTGAAATGCCTTTGCAGAGTGTATCATAGTCTAGCAGCATATGGAAGATAGTAATAGACAGTCCAATATTATAACAAACAATAATGGAGTTTTGGTCAATGCAAGGTTAAATTGACTTTTTAGGATGTGAAGATAACTCATGATCTATAAACAATTTCTTTATATTATATATATATTCCAGTCTCTTACAATCTACTCTGCAAATATATATTTTTAAATATTCTGATTTTGTGCACCAAGGTTAAATATTTGAACTATGTTTCATATGACATTTATTTAAATAGTATTACAAGGCTTGAAATGCCCAATAAAAACAAAATACTGCATTGAAGCAGATAAGTTAATGTGTTTTTTTCTCACAAAAAACTCTATTAGAGTAGTAGATTGCAGAAAGTAAGAACATTTATACAATTCGACAGAATAGTTTTAGTTGTAAAAGAGGAAGGAAGAAAGAACATGTGAAAATGTTGGCATGCAAATACCATTCAACTTGGCATTCTTAGGATGTGGCTGATTATGACCCCAGCAAAATACACCCTATCAGCAACCCATCAATCAGAGGCCATCTGACAATGTCCAGCAGTATAACTATCAGACAGAAAGTCTCAGGTCTTGCGATGTGAAATCAGACATTGAGGATGTGGCGTGCAGTTGGTGATGCAGCAGTTCCGAAGAGCTGCGAGGCTGTGATGTCGTTGTCGAGGTTGCAGTTGATGAGAGATGCAAGGACCTGAGCTGTGAATGTGCTGCTTCACCGGGGCAAAGCATCAGTTCCAAGGATTGTGGTGGGCAATGCAGCTCTTTGCAATGGGTCCAATCCACCCAGAGGGGGTGATGCATCATTTCTGCTCGGGGAGGCACCACTCAGCTGAGGAGATGCATCAGTTCTGCTCAGGGATGCAAACCTCAGAAGAGAAGATGAGTCGGTTTTGTTGGCATGCACTTTAGGCTCACTTCCAACAGTTCAGGACTGGGGAAGCACCAATTGACAGGGTGGACTCGTAGATGGTAGAGGCCAGGTGCACATGTAGGGAGGCTGGGACTGGAAGCCTGTATGTCCCTGAGGCTTCAGGTCAGGAGGCCAGCCATCTAGCCCTTTGCGTCACTTTAGGATCTGGGTTCAAAAGTCCAGTACTTCACACCCAGGCAAGAGGGTAGGAGGCAGTCGATCAGAACAGCCACGCAGGAGCCCAGCAGAGTGGCAGAACTTCAGCAGCACAGCCATCCTTCTTCCTGACAGAGTATCCACAGGTCAAGAAGTATACTTAAGTGGTGGTGTCTGAGGTCCTTCTTTTATGCACAGTTGTTGCTTTGAAGTGGGGGAGAAGCTTCAAGAAACATGCCTTTGAAGTGCACAAATGCCCTGCCCTCCCTGCCCTGGCTCTAGACTAACTGCAGGGTGTGTGCAGCCCTTTTGTGAGGACAGAACACGGCCTATTCAGGTGTAAGTGAAGCTGGGCTCAGCTCCAGCCTCCCATCCTGCCAGTGATGGCTCACTCAATCACACATAAGCTTCCACTGTATGTGGCTGTCTAGGAGGAATACACAAATCCCAACTGCCAACTACACTAAGTCATTTGACCAGAGGAAGGCTGCAGGCATCAAATGACTAAGACAAGACATTGCCAATCTTCTAAAAGTGGAAATACAATAGAATTGCCAATGCTGACAACCCTATAAAATATTCACTTGTTTAGTTGGCGCGCAAATTAATTACTGGGAGCACCGTTTCTTTTTTCATATTCTGAAATATTCATAAATTATTTTTGCATCAAAAATTCATTGCCAGTTGACCAACACACATGAAAAACAATACCAGCTATTTTGTTCCAAACACATTAATAACCCACAAAACATTTAACGCAAATCATGAGTTACGCATGTGAAAAACATCAACAACTTATACACACCTGTGTGTACAACCAAACAACCTTGTATCCTGGTTTTGAATTGAATAGCCAACAGAGAGCCACACTAATTTAATCATTCACCTAACTCCTATCAGTTGGGCAAAACCAGTAGCGTGATAAAAATAACTTGAATTCAATGAATGGTGCCAGGAATATATTCTTTGCATCATTTAACCTAATCATGGTCTCTGTACACTAATACTGTCTTTAAAACATGCTCTTTGGTGTGCTACATTGTCGACACGCTTCGAACCGTAATTCATTTGGGGGTTCTCCTTAGGGCACAGGACGACTGGATACTATAAAAGATAAAATAATAATACGTTTTAGAGTTTAGTGAATTCTGTGTGTGAGGATTAACAGGATTGTCTGTGACCCTAACCTGTTTACCTTTTTTAAAAACATTTTTTAATCTTTATTAACAATAAAACATGGTACAAGTTATGCATTCAATGGTAATATTCAACAGTACAGTAGAACAGAAGGTGACATTATAGCGGCAAGTAGACAGCTCGGAGAGCAAGGCAGGCAGTGTGCATACAAGTAAGGGTGTTTACTGACTTAAGTGTCATCTATGGCTTAGGCTGGTCGTGAATTGTGAGGTTGCTCCTGACTAGGAGCATCACTGTTAGACAGGGCCCTGAGGGTGAAAGGCTGGGTCAGAGAATCCCTGCAACTAGCCGTCCGGTGGAAATGGGAAACCAAGGGACTCGAGATGTCATGCGGTCTGTTAGCCTCGGGCAATAAGTTCCAGTATTCACTAAGGTGCATCTGGCAGTGTTTGAGTTGAGGTGCTGGTCTGCGACCCCAGTTTATTGCCACTCAGTGTTTAGCCAGGAACAGTAGCATTGCAGTAAGTCTGCGGTTAGCATCAGTGACTGGATATGGGGTGATGTGTTCAGCAGTGATGTCACTATTAGTTGTGCATACCGCCTGCCAATATTCTACAACTTTTGGACATGCCCAGGCCAAGTGAGTGAAGGTCGTGTCTGGCATCACGCAGCACAAGCATCTAGTGTTGTCGGACAAGCCCATTTTGTGTAGTGTGGAAGGGTGCAGTAGAGCCGGTGCAGGAATGAATGAGTCACAGCCGGTAATTAGGGGAGAGTTGTTTTGTTTGGTTGCAGCAGTACAGGCATTGGGTTGGTGAGGGTCCCGCAACTAAATCAGTCGCTCAAGCGCAGCGAGCATGTTCAGTATCAAGAGGAGAAGCCGCCAGAGTAAGTGCATATAGCCTGGTGACAAGTTTCCATGGGGATGAAGTTGAGCATTCATATTCCAGAGCAGTGTTAGGCTTAAGTGCATCTGGGAATGTGGGGTTGGTATCTTTGCAGGTCGCTCAAATTAGGTAGTAGAGAAGCTTGTCAAGCGGGGACGCGCTGGCAGGGAGAGGAAGAAAGCTACTGTTAGGGTAAAGGTCATCGTTAGTTTGCATGCCCAGGTTCGCAGCACAATGAGCCATGACCAGACGTTTGTAGCGGTGAGAAAGACAGGTTTTTCGCCAGGTGCATTACTGGTGCATTTAGGTCCCCACTCCGGGTGTATTTGCGGATCCCGTCCGACGCCCAGCGCACACACTCAACTGTGTTAATTTCATCTCGGGGGGGCCTTGTATGGGAAGAATAAAGCTGTTTGTGGAGGCCACATCTGTCTCAACCACTGAATGTGGCTGAAAGGATGTGGGATGCAGCCAGAAATGAAGGAAGCTGGCTTGAGCACAGAAGCCAAAAAGACGAAGGTCTGGGGCTCCCATGCCACTACATGAGGGAGGAATCGTGTGGATGTCGTTTGAGATTTGAGGTTGGAGGCCTGCCCAGGTCAGGGGAATCATGTTCGAGCAGAGTCTCTTGAAAAATTTCAAGGTTAGCAGGATCGGGATATTTTGGAATAAATATAGAAATTTAGGAAGCACCACCATTTTGGCAATCAAGACTTGTCTGGCCAGGGAGAGTGGGAACTTATTCCACACATGCGATTTAGTTTCAAGCCACTCTACTGCTCTTCCAAAATTAGCTTTCCAAAGTTCTTCCAGATCTCGACACAACCATATGCTGATGTACTTGGTGGGATCAGACCCCAAATGAAAGGATAATCAGTGAGGAACGGTGAGGTTGTGTCAGTAAGAGGGAAAAGGACGGATTTACTCCAGTTGATTTATACCCCAGAATAGCTGCCATATTGTATCACCTCCCTAGTCATGGGAGCTATGTTCTCCTGCGTCACGCGTATATATAATGTTATATCATCTGCAAACATAGATGTCACAAGGCTACAGGTTGCGAAGCCGATTCACCTATGTGTGTGGTGTTTGTGTAGTTGCACCGCAAGAGGCTCGATGGCGATGGCAAATAGCATTGAGGACAGAGGGCATCCCTGTCTGGTGCCCCTGGTAATGATGATTGGTTCAGTGACCTGCCCATTGACCCTAAGGCGCGCAGAGGGAAGTGTGTATAGGAGGTTGATCTTCTGGATGAAGCCTTGGCTAAACCCTAGGCGGTTATGTAGGTAAAAAAGAAAAGGCCATTTCAGTGTATTGAACACCTTTGTATCATCCAGGAGAGCCGCCACTGCAGCCAAAGCAGGATTAATCTGGTGCATTACTGAAAAAATGGCGCAGAGATTGTGAGAAGTGGCTCGGCCGGGTATGAACCTAGACTGATCAGGTCGTGCGATCAGGGGCATAGGAGGAAGGAGCCGGTTGGCAAGTAGTTTTGCATATATCTTGTTATCTGTATTTATCAGAGAAAGGGGCGATATAAGTCATAGCTATCGGGTGGTTTGTCAGGTTTAAGAAGAAGAGTAATCAATGCTTTGCGTAGCGTGGGAGGGAGCCTGCATCAGGTGACTGATTTGTTATACATCTCCGCAAGATGTGGGATGAACAGGGGTGAAAATGCTTTATAAATTGCGGGAGTCAGCCCGCCAGAGCCCGGTGCTTTGTTGCTTGGAAAGCCGGCAATAACTTGGCCAATCTCTTTAAGGGTGAAAGGTTTGTCTAAATAGTTGCAGCCCGGTTCGGTACGAGCAGAGCAGCGCGCACACAAGCAAGCTGAGGACGAGGCGCAATAGCCCGCTCCAAAATCTCTACCGACTGAAGGAAGTGTGCAAAAATAATGCGCGAGGTACCATAAGACCTCCAAGACATAGGAACAGGTCAATAACCTCTTTTCTTTCACTTTTTGACACTATATTTAACAATTATTTGCACGTTACTTCACGGTCCTGATGAATGCCCGTAAGTCCTAGAACACAGGCTATTGAGGCAGAAACATGTCGACCGATTTTTAACTTCCTGTCACCAGTTTTTATTTTTATTATTCGATACTCAAAGTGCAACTACAACTCATTATCCAGTTAACAAGATGCACTATAATTGAGCTTACCAGACCCGAAACTAGACCTAATAAAAAAAAATTGACTCCCTGGTTTTGGGTTTTTTAACGAATTCTTTATTTCTGGCTCACTACTGCACCAACCTTGGGTAACAACCTCCTGGTGGAGGCTGCATAACCTAATAGACCTAATGATTATGCACACACGTGAATTATAAGCGGAGAATCAAGATATACCGCTTAAGACACCACCACACCCATCACGTGCCTGAGGGTCTTAATATTGGGACTTCAACCCCCCCCCCCATCCTGTATACCTAAGGTTGATCAGGACAAGTGATCCTTTCTCCTGTGATTAGACTAAATAGTTGCAGCGCCAATCACTGAGCCACAACAAGTCAATTGAGTCGAAGTATTGATCCAAGAGTTTGCGAGGCGCAGCATAGCCAGCAGTATATAATTGGGAGTAAAAAGTGGACAGTCTAGCTCTGATCTCGCTGAGGGTATGTGGTCCACCCAGAGGTCTTGTTGCAAAGCTCTGCAATGTAGGAGGAAGTGTGGGGTCCCTAAGTAGGTTTGCAAGGGTTTGGCCCAGGTGGTCACCCAGGTGGTCACCCTCCCCATATCTGAGAGCCTGAAATTCTTTGCTTGGAAATGCAGCCTCCCTTTCCGCATCTGTGTGATATTTGGTTAGTTTGGTTATAATATCAGCTAATGTAGTGGGGTTAGGGTCAGTGATCTGGCGCTGATCTTGTAGTTTAACGTCTGCCTCAAGATGCTCCAGGAATCCCATGATAGATTAAGCACCCCTGATTGTCTAGCAATGCATTCCCGCCAGATTAAAATCTTTGAAAGACTCCCACAGGGTTGAGGGGGATTCTACTGAGCCAGTATTGTGTTAAAAAAATTCAACTATGGCTCTCCGGATTTCTTCCTGAAATAGAGTGTCATGGAGCGCATGAGGGGGCAGGCGCCATGCAAACATGCAACGAAGGGTGAGTGGGAATCTTACAGCCATGCGCACAGGTGTGTGGTCGGATAAGGTGCAGGCCAGGTGATAGACAGACGCGGCCCAAGACGCAATATCTTGGGTAATGAGCCAGAGGTCGATTCAGGACCAGAAGCCATGAGTACCAGAAACGCAAGTGCCCTCGCAAGCACTTTGGTGAGTGTGCCGCCAGGCGTCAAGCAACGAGTTATCTTGTGTAATAGCGTGTAGGGTAGCAGTGCCTGAGGCTGTTGTCAACGACCGCCTGAGCGATCTAAGGTCCCCAGGGGGCCAAAATTAATAACATTGCCCTATACTAATGGCAGGGGGCTGTTGGAGGAAATTATCCTATAGACATTAGAATAAAATTCTGGGTTGTCGGTGTTTGGGCCGTAAACTGCGGCAAGAATTACCGGCTGAGTATATAGTATCCCTGCTAGAAACATGTATCTGCCCTCGGTGTCAATGAAGGTCTGTGTGGTGCGCCAAGGGAGATCTTTCTTGAAGAGTATAGTGATGCCGCGTGCATAGTTTGAATATTATGCTGAGTGCACCTCTCCCGAGTACCTGGAGAGCAATTTGGCAGCATTGATAGAGATCAGATGAGTTTCTTGGAGGAAACATATGTCAGCCCTTAAACTGCTCAGGTATGTGCGTATGAGGCGTACCTTACGATGGTCGTTCATGCCCCTAATGTTCCAAGTCAGGAAGGTAGTTTCAGTAATTTATCGAATAGATATGGGTATGGAATATGCTGTCTGCTGCAAGTTGCAATAAGGAGCCATCCGGTGACATGGAGGATGATGCACAGCCCAGTGAATGCGATCAATAACAAGTTCATAAAAAAACAGTAAATATTGTACAACCCTCGGTCCCAAGTATCCTACATAAGGTCCTGGAAAGCAGACCCACTACCCCCCATCACTCACTCCAACCCCCAATTAGGTTGAGCATCACACCACCCCGAGGACCCACAACTTGGAGTGTGAATAACACAACTTGGAGTATGAATAACACAGCTGGGAATTATCTCTTCAGGGTACGAGGGCTCAGCCAGATGTTCCCATGCCAGAAGGGCAGGGTGGCTGAGCATTATAGCTGGCAGAGGCAGGGGTGTTAAGCAGGATAGAAAAGGCAGCAGGATAGCACAGGTTATGACAACAAATACAAATCACAGAGCAAAAGCATAAGAAAACCATGCACATATATAGGCGTGCTCAGGGCTTGCAAAGTCAATCATTGTCGTTGGTGCAGCCATCTTCAGACCTCGATGGTGAGTCCGCCAGGGGCACCCCCGCAATTGTTTTGCAAATGTTAGGAATGTCCTTGGGATCGGTGAAGAACTTGGGTCTGTTGCCTTTGTCAACGCAGAGCTTGGCAGGGTACATCAATGCATAAGTTATATGCAGCTGTTGGAGTATGCGCTTGGCGGGAAGGAAGTCCCTGCGAGCCACCTGAACAGTTAGGGTAAAGTCAGGGTAAAAAGATAGAATGTTACCTTGGTGTCAAACCTCACCCAAATCTCTAGCTTTCTGGAGGATGGAGTCTCAGTCACAGTAGTTTAGTAAGCAAGCAATTATGGGTCTTGCCGGTGTCCCAGGAGGAGGCCGCGGGCCAAGGGACCTGTGTGCCCGTTCGATGATAACATTTTCAGACAGAACTGAACTGAGATTCAAGATAGTCCTCCATTTTCCTAGTTGCTGTGGACTCTGGGATGCCAATAATACGTATATTGTTCCTGCAGGAGCGCAACTCGAGATCTTCATTCTGTGCATGGATAAGTTCAAGGACCTTATTCATCTTGAGGAGTTGCTGTCGATTATCAGCTCCAGAGTCCTCTGCCTTCAAAACCCTCGCCTGGGGAAGTCGGGTCTCAGAGGTGTCGACCCGCTGCTTGACTTGATCGAGGCGCAAGGTTAAATGGTCAATCTTAGAGTCTATACATTTTAGGCTTGATTGAACCTCCAGCAGCAAGGTGCGAAGGCAGTCATCTTGCGGCTCAAGCAGGTTCGTCTGCATAGACTGTTAGCTGGCATCCGGAGGAAGCTCCCTGCCCCTGCCCATCCCCCAACCGGTGAAGGTGAGCTTGGGCTGCTTAGCATTGGCCTTGCCGATCTCTGGTGCGTAGTAGAGGCAGAGTCTGCAGCTGGCACCAGGCCAGGAGGAGACCGCAGAGATGCAAGGTATAGGGGTGTGCTCAGTGCAGTGGGCCGGGCTGGGTGCCGCGAGTTTCGCAGCACATGTGCAAGATAAGTAGGGACCCCGAGCCGGGAAAAGTTTGTGCCAAAGTACTTGACTTCCCCCCATCACTGCAGTCTTACTTGTGGGAGCTCGCTGTGTTGAGAGTTTGGCTTTCTGCACCATCGCTGCAGCAGTATTAACATGTGGGCTGGGCGCCGGTCCTCAGGTGAGGCAGACCTGGCCAGCCAGACGTGGGTCCCTTGCTCACTTTGCCACTGGATTCAAGCTAGCCTCTGGACTGTTGCCACGAGGCACAGGGTCAAGACTGATTTGCATATAGCTGTGTCTGAACTGGGGAGGCGAAGTGAGCTAAAGAACGATGGTGGATTCAACCCAGATCTGTGACGGGGGTGAGTGTCTGAAAAGTTCCAGCGCCTTGTGTTTGCTTTGTTCACCCTAAGTTGGCAGGGTATGCCTAGATATGGGTCCCTTGCTCACTTTGATACTGGATTTGAGCTAACCTGGCTGATGAGGGCTGCTAGCCCAAAACTGGTCCCAGGATGCTAGTTTCCGGTCCAGGGAAGGAATGGCTTGTCAGTTTGGTCTGGACTGTTCCCTTAGGGTACAGGGTCAAGACTGATTTTCATATAGCTGTGTCTGAACTGGGGTGGCGAAGTGAGCTAAAGAACGATGATGGATTCAACCCAGATCTTTGACTGGGGGTGAGTGTCTGAAAAGTTTCAGTGCTCCGTCCATCAGCTCCTTGTGTTTGCATTGCTCTCCCTAAGTTAGCAGGGTATGCCTAGACGTGGGTCCCTTGCTCACTTTGCCACTGAATTCAAGCTAGCATGGCTGATGAGGGCTGTTAGCCCGAAACTGGTCCCAGGATGCTTGTTTCTAGTCCAGGGAAGGCATGGCTTGGCAGTGCAGTCAGGACTGTTCTCATGAGGCACAGGGTATAGACTGATTTGCATATAGCTGTGTCTGAACTGGGGTGGCGAAGTGAGCTAAAGAACGATGATGGATTTAACCCAGATTAGTCACTAGGGGTGAGTGTCTGAAATGTTTCAGCCCTCCGTCCATCAGCTCCTTGTGTTTGCTTTGTAGGCCTCAGTAAAGGCAAGGGCCGGCGTGGAGACAGACAAGCAACGGTTTCATTAGGGTAGTACCAGTGCAGATCGCGAGTGGAGAGCCACAGCAGGCCTGTGCACCACCAGTGCCATGGCACACGTGCAAGATAAGTAGGGACCCCCAGCCAGGAAAAGTTTGTGCCAAAGTACTTGACTTACCCCCACCACCGCAGTCTTGTGGGAGTTCGCTGTGTTGAGAGTTTGTCCGTATGCACCATCACTGCAGCAGTATCAACATGTGGGCTGGGCACCGGTCCACAGGTGCGGCAGACCTGGCCATCAAGGCGCGTGAATCTGGCCCTGCGCCCGGGGGCCAGGGCAGGCGCACACGAGGCAGGCCTGGGTCCCGCAGCGCCGACAACAGTGATCCCTGAGCTACCGGCGAGCAGCAGGCCAGGCACGAGCCCAGTCCTCCAAGGTCGTGACAGCCCAGTTCCACACTGAGGTAGGAAATTGTGGCCCACGTGGGAGACCGGACTAGCATCGCAGTTGCGGCCACTGCAGCAGCGATGGCGGCAGCATAGTGTTTCTGGCGCCCCCACCAACAGCAGGAACCCAGGGGGCTGCCAGTGGACATCAGGCCTCCTCAGCTCACTGCGACCAAGTCCCCAGCAGTGACAGGCAGATGCAGCCCATGTGAGGCGCCGGCATATAGGCCCCGGCCCGGCCATTCCAGCAGCAACGCGGCCCACGTCTCGGGCAGCTCTGCCGAAAGCAAGACCCCCCAGAAGCAATTATGCTGCTTCATTACATCTTCATAAACACGTCTCCCCCCTCCCCCTTGGATCACCAGTGAGGAGATAGAGAGATGCTAAAAGCAAGGATATCAATCACTGGACAAAGTGAGTGGGCCTTTAAGTACAAAATAAAATCTTCAGCTTGTCAAGATATGATGTATCTTCAACGTATCCACCCCTTTTTTGATGGTTTTTTGATGATGAGTTTGAAGGCCAGACCTAACAATATTTTATAAAATTGGTGTTTCCACCTGAGTGCAGTGCTGGCAGAGTCTTGCAGTGTGCACCATCACCACCCTGTAATTCCCTGATTGTCTAGTTTTCAAAAATGCTTGTGGTTTGTGGATTTGTATGGGTGATGCCGCAGTATGGCCCCAAACAATGCAGCTACCCCTTTTGCTTATCTATTAATGCAGTGCCTTATCGCCTTTTGTATCGTGGTTTCTTGGCCCACCCATACAAGTGGGGTACCGTTCTTATTGGAGGACATGTGGGAACTCAGGGTAGTAGGAAGTGTGTGGCTTACCACATATTCCAGAATTTTTTGTGACACAAATGTGAGGAAAATAGCTGCTTTTTCCTGATGTTTGATGCATGCAAGGGCCTGTCGATAAAATTACAGAGTGAGAGCCACCCAAGACACACACCCCTAGACTTCCATAGATTTCTAGTTTTAAAAAATATGCAGGGGGGCGTGGCTAAGGCGGCGATGTAAACGGGCGCACCTCGAGTGAGCTCCGTCGCCCTCCTGCCTACATAAGCAATCTTAAGCGATATTCGGGGGGTTTATTGAGGGGCCCTGGCTCATATCGGACCCCTGGACCAGGGGTGACCCTCGCAGCGACCGCTCTGGGGCAGAAACCTCTGCGGGAGGCAGCTAAAGGCTTGGACGCTCGGCCGCCTGTGCGCCGCTGCCATCTTCCCATCGCGTCTTGGCTTCGCTTACTCGGCGGGTGGTGCGCAGCACTGGAGGAAGATCGGAAGCGCCAACGGACCCTCTGCAGCGAGCCCCCGGTAGTGGACAACGCATTGCGGGACCAGCGGATTAAGGCAGCGGAGCTGCCGACGGCGGCGCGACCCCCGGGCAGGGGCATAGTGGTTGCTCGGCTGCCGGCCCTACGCAAGGACCCGGCTTTGGGGGAGCCGCGAGGCCGCGCCGGGCGCGAGGCGGCTGCCGGCTGCCCTGCTGCGGAACCGCTGACTGCCGAGGGGGCGCCCCGGTGAACTGTCTTCAGCGCGTTCCCCTCCGATTTGCCGACCTGTGCCCCGACGGCGCTCTGAGCTGCCGCGCCACACCTGGGCACACAGAACACACTGTCCGCCATTTTGCCCCCCTGGACTGGGCCTGGTCCGCCATCTTGATTCCCCCTATCAGCGCTTCCACCCAGAGCGCCCGACCCTGCTGTCCGTGTGGACCCTTGGTGAGTGTCCGGTCCCACTGGTCAGGCCTGAGCACCCGCACTGGACCTGCATCCCTGTTCCCCAGCCTCCGGGTGGGTTTTGGAACACTCGCCGCTACCTGGGAGACTGTTAAGGCGGCTCGAGCGCTTCTGTCCTTGCTGGCGGGCCGGCCTGGACCTGCTCACCAGACCTGTGCTGCGGGGGGCGTGTGGTCCGGCCCCCTTACCTGGAGAAGACTTTGCTGCCGGCTGGCCGGGAGACGCGCTTCACCCGTTGGTGCCTGCACCCCCGCGGCCTAGTGGACCGGCCCGAGGCGGGGGAGAGAGGCTCTGCAGACGTGTGAGTAACCCTCCATTTGTTCAGGGGACCTGGGGGGTCCTGTGTGCAGCTCATTCGCCCTCCTAGAGAAGCGACAGAGGTGGGGCGGCGGGTTGCGCCCCAGTCACCCCTGAGAGGCGCCATTGCATACTGCTGGGCGAGTGGTACAGCGTCCTTGACTCGGGGCGAGAACTGCCACGTACTGGCGTCACCCTATGACTCCCTGAGGATTCAGGCTTAAACACCACTGTCTGGGCGAAGCAGGCCTGCGCAGGAGAAGGCGCTCGAGAAGGGGGAAAAGCTACTGGTGGTGTCCTGAACTACCACCACACCACCGCAGCGCAATAGGAGACTCGCGCCTACAGCGACGGGCGACACATCGGGTGGCTGGGCGCTACGTTCCGGACGGATCATGACCCGTGGCAGAGGGGGCAGGACGGACACAGCGGCGACCTCCAAGGGCACGTCGGTGGTTGCCATGTGCGGCAAAGCGGGAGCACCAGCGCCGGCGGAAGCAGTGCCGTCACCGATTGCTGATTCCCCTCCGGTGACTCAGGCCTTCATATCCTCTTTCATGAAAGACCTGAAATTTGAGATAGGATCCCTGAGATCGGAGGTGCATTCGTGCGTCAAAGAGCTGCGCAGGGATGTGACCGAACTGGGAGATAGAGTTGACGGGCTCGAGAAAATTGTGGACACACGCACAGAAGATTTGGAGCAGCTGTGGCAGAGGGTGGCGACCCTGGAGGAGCAAAATATCGAGCTCCAGATCAAACAGGAGGACCTTGAAAATAGGGGGCGCCGCAACAACCTCCGCATACGGGGCGTGCCACTCGGGGAGGAAGGGACTGACACCATGGCCTATGTGGCGCAACTCCTGCACGAGGTGTGGGGCAAAGAAGAAGCACCTCCACCGCTCTTGGACCGTGCTCATCGAATCTTCGGTGCGGGAGGCAAGACGGGCCTCCTCCCGGACATCATTACCCGAATGCACTACTTCACGGAGAAAGAGGCTATTCTGAAAGCGGCGAGGGACAAGCAGGACCTACGCTACAGAGGACACAAGATCCAAATTTTCCAAGACTTGGCCCCCAACACGCTGCACAGAAGGAAAGTCTTCCGCCCGGTGACGGAGAAGCTGCGGGCTCTCGACATACCCTACCAGTGGGGACACCCCTTTGCCCTCATCTTTCGCTGGGAAGACAAGCGCAGAGTCATCCGCTCCTACAACGAGGCGGCACAGCTGCTGAGACTCTCTGAATCCCCAGAGCGCAGCCCCACTCACTCCGCACGCCAGGAGAGACTCCCGGCCCGGCCGGACTGGACCACGGTGCCCCGACGTCGCCGAACTCCCCTGAAGGATGACAGCTCCATGTCTCAGGCCAAGCAGGACATCATAGAACATATTCGCTCCCTTGAAGATGACCGCAAGGGGCAACTCTCGAAGCCCAGCACTCCGTGAAATGTAGTAAACCGGCCCCGGATCCTGGGCGTCCCACGGCCAGTGAAGAGGACGCTATTACGATCCCTGCTAATACAATGGATGACCCTCGAGACTTAGAGCCCCCTACAAGGCGTCAAGACGACACCGGCGCTTCTGTGGCCTCTGCGTGACTACACCCCCAGACGTCGTAGGCTGTGTGCACCCCTACAACTGAGCCAGCCGCATCAACGAGTGGGGTCTGCCGGGCACGGGGGTGGCCCTGGAGAGGCAACGACGAGAAAGGGACTGATCTGGAAAGACATGGGGTGCAGCTGCTCTCCTGCAGATGGTCATGAGGGTCGGCTCTGACGACCATACAGTTCAGGCCTGATCCCTTCACCGTTGGGACTCGACGCTGCTGAGCCAGCAGTTAAGACACGCCTACCTTTGTGATGGACTTGCGTTAACTACCCCCGAACCCGCCCTGGGCAGCGGGGCGGACGGGCCTCAGGACAGCTGAGACCCATCTCTTTGGCAAGACACCACCCTCTTTGTCCCTTAGGAAGTGACATTCCTGTGATCATCCAAACCCTCGGGTAGAGGATGCCCGGAACCTGGGACATTATACTGTGGCCACGTTGGCCTGTTAAGGTTATGTACCTTCTATGTGTTTCATCTTTTCCTACTCGTTCTCTTCCTCCTACTTCTCACCTGAGCTTTCCCTATACTTGGCCCCCTTTCCCTTTGTGTAGTGTGGTGGCTCGGAGGTTATTGATAGTGCCTGCGCGACTGCGGTGGGTGGGGGTGGTTAACCCCCCTTGCTCAACAGGGTGGGAGATGCTGGGCGATAAAGCGGCTCCGGCCCCCTTGGTGTCATGGCGGTGAATGTTCCTAAGCCCCTCAAAGTCCTGACACTTAATGTCAAGGGACTCAACTCCCCTAATAAGCGGAATCAGGTATGGCGCTATCTTCTTCACCATTCCCCTGACATTGTCTTCCTCCAGGAGACACACCTTCTGCGGGGGGACACTAGACGCATGGCGCATCCCAGGTACCCCACACAATTCTGGGCATCGGCTGACACTAAGACGGCGGGGGTGGCCATTTTATGCAGAGCTGGCTTTAGGCGGGGACCCACAAAACCCTACAAGAGTGGAGATGGACGCTTCATCCGGGCCACGGTACAGGTGGGAGGGATGCAGTTCACCCTAGGCAATGTATATGCACCTAATCAGTCGCAAGATAAATATCTCCAGTCGCTCTTACGGGAACAGTTTCAGGCCGGCGAATCGCGCACAATCCTAGGCGGGGACTTTAACCTAGTGTGGGACCCAGACATGGACCGCGGGGACAATGCGTTTAGCGGCACGGGCGCATTGTCAGCCGCGCTGAGGGAGCAGATTACGGACCTGGGGCTTGTCGATGCGTGGCGTTACCATAATCCGGGGGTCCGCGACTATACCTTCTATTCGCACTCCCACCGAACGTACTCGCGCATAGATCACCTCTTCACTTCTCTGGACCTGACGCGGGACACGCTGGGAGTCGCCATATCGGATATCTCGCTATCGGATCACGCGCATGTAGAACTGATGCTGCAAGATCCACTAGCGCACACCCCCCGGGAGCGACGATGGACCCTCCCACCAAGCATCCTTCAGGACCCGGAGGATGTTGCCAACATCCGAGAAGCCATAGACTCATATTTCGTTATCAATGATATCCCGGACACGCCATTCGCGGTAGTGTGGGATGCCTTCAAGGCCACCATACGGGGTCACATTACCTCCCTGGCGATAGCGAGAAGACGGGCGGCCTATAAACTGGAGGCTGACCTGGCAGGCGAGATCAAACAGGCGGAGACGCAGGACAGGGACCGGCCTTCACTGGCGTCCAGGAGGAAGTTAGCGAACCTTAGGGGACAACTTCGCCTCCTACGCACCAACAAGGCGGAACACTCCCTTCTAGCGCTAAAACAAAAATACTACGAAGGGGGGGATAAGGTGGGACGATTGCTGGCAGGACGGCTGAGGGCGAGAGCAGCTAGAGCCCACATCGCTAACCTACAACTCCAGGATGGTGCTTGTGCCGTCACTGAGCGAGCCAAACAGGATGCCTTTGTGGCCTACTATACCTCCCTGTACGCGGAGGAACCTACATCAGTGGAGGCGCGGGCAGCTGTCCTCGCTGACTTCGAGGGGACACCACTATCACCGGTATGTTCGGCGGTGCTGGAAGAGCCCATACTGGCAGACGAGATCTCTGCGGCTCTTAAAGATCTCCCCACGGGGAAAACCCCGGGGCCGGATGGCTTGCCGCTGACCTTCTACCGAATCTTCCAGACGCATCTTCGCCCTCAGTTGCTGAGGCTATTTCACTCCTTCTCGGACACATCCGGTCCGTCCCCTGACATGGGGATGGCGGAGATCGCATTGATACCAAAACCAGGGAAGGATCCTGCACTATGTGCCTCCTACCGTCCCATCGCCCTCCTGAACACTGACCTGAAGATCTATACCAAGATCCTGGCCAAGCGACTCAACCCATTCATGCCAGGGTTGGTGAACCCGGACCAAGTGGGGTTCATCCGAGACCGGCAAGGGGCCGACAATGTGCGCAGGCTGGCCCACCTGGTGGGCAAAGTGCGACACTGGGACATCCCGGCTTGCCTTCTCTCGCTCGACGCGGAGAAGGCCTTTGACCGGGTGGACTGGACCTTCCTGAAGGAGGTCCTCCAGAAACTAGGTCTGGGCCCCAAAATGATAGCGAGTATCATGGCCCCATACCTGGGACCACAGGCCAGGATCAGGGTAAATGGCCAGTTAACGACACCGCTGGCGATACACCGAGGCACGAGGCAGGGGTGCCCCCTTTCGCCGCTCCTGTTCGCCCTTGCAGTGGAGCCCCTTGCGGCGCTGATAAGGCGCGACCCCAGAATACGTGGAATAGCCCATGGGGGGAGAGACAACAAGGTGGCGCTATTCACTGACGACCTGATCCTCACCCTCACGCACCCTCGCGAATCCCTACCGGCGGTTCACGAGGTGCTCTGTCTGTACGAACAGGCGTCGGGTCTCAAAATAAATCACACTAAATCTTGGGCGCTCAACCTCACTGTGCCGGCGGAAGACATCCCCTCCCTGACGAAGGCTGTGCCCTATCAATGGGCGGAAAACCACATCAGATACTTGGGCCTTGCCCTTACCCCCACTTGGACTCATGGTCCTCGGTGAACTGGACGGAGTGTCGCAAAGCGGTGCTGGAGGACCTTCGGAAATGGAAGCCCCTGATGATATCCTGGCTAGGACGCCTCAACGCGGTTAAAATGTCGATCCTCCCTAGAATTCTCTATGTATTCCAATGTCTACCCACCCCTATACCGCTTCACTGCATTCGGAGCCTCCAGCGCGAGATCACGTCCTTTATCTGGGGTGGGAAGCGCCCCCGGTTCTCGAAGAAGTTGCTTATGGAACCAAGGGACAGAGGCGGCCTGGCATGTCCCAACTTGGTGCACTATTACTGGGCAGCGCACCTCCGCTTCATGGTGGAGTGGGGCTCACGCGAAAGCGACAAGCACTGGTTCCATATGGACCGGGCGGTCACAGGCCGTACCATATGGGACCTACCCTGCCTCCCGCGGGTGGCACGTTCCAGAAGTGCATACCTTGCAGTCCCCACGAAAATGGTATTGGACATCTGGGATAGCGTAGCAGTGTCTAGGGGTCTGACCACATTCCCATCCCCGCACACCCCGATAGCGGGGAATCCGCAGTTCCCCCCGGCTCACCGGACTCGGGCATTTGACAAATGGACTCAAGGGGACTGCAGAGTAGTCGGAGATCTTTTCCTTGAGGGCATGCCCAAAACTTGGACGGACTGCAGGGAGGAATTTAGGGTACCGCCGACGGCTGGCTTACAGTACGCCCAGCTACGCCATTGGACTGCAAGTGACGACATGTACCAAGCGGCCACCCGGGCATATACGCCCTTCGAAAATCTGGCACGCTCCCTTGGGGGGCTGAAGAGGCTGATCTCGCAAATATACTCTATACTACAGCACCCTGCATCGATGCCTGCGCACCCCTATCAGAGGCAATGGCAATTAGCTTCGGGCGCAGACATTGACCTCTCCCAATGGAACAGACTGTGGCGGGATATTCCCAAGGTATACCGCAGTATCCCTCAGAGGGAAAATGCCTACAAACTACTCACGCAATGGTACTACACCCCTCTGCGCCTTAGCAAGATGTTCCCTAACGCCTCGCCGACGTGCTGGAGATGCAACTCTGCGACTGGTGACTTTGTGCATATATGGTGGACGTGTCCAACCCTGACTGTTTTCTGGAAGGAGGTGCTTAGCCATATCAAAGGGGTGCTGGGGTTCCCTCTGCCTGAGGAAGTGAGCACGCTCCTGCTAGGCACACACCCTACCGCGCTCAAGGCACTCACCCGTAGCGACTGGATCCTTACACTCCAAATGCTGGGTACGGCTAAACAACTCATCGCCTTATACTGGAAACGAGCAGAGGCGCCACCCATAGCTTCCTGGTTTGTGCGCCTTTGGCAGGTACTGGCGATGGAGCTACTCACGGCACGGTTACAGGAGCGGGACACACGCTTCAAGATGGTATGGGAGCCCTTGGTGCGGCACCTCTGCTCTATAGAGTATGCACGACATATGCCCACTAGACTCCGCGCTCTGCACCTCTTCGAGGACGCAGTCGTCCCTGCGGACCCGGCCAGGCTGCACCCTTGAACACGATACACGTCGCAGATGCAGCTATTAACACACATGCCCCCCTACAGGTTGCTCTCCGACATACCGCCCATACCCACCACCCTAACTCCCTCTCTCTGCCTACTCTTAGGCTCCTCTGTCTCTCCTACTTCCTTTTTTCCTACTTGCCACTCTGGCCCTCGTCTCCCTTTGGGACAGTTGCGCCCTGTTGGGCGGTTAGCGACAGTTGGGCTAGTTGCCCACCACATACCCTACTTGCAAAAGCGGATATACTCTCGCATACGGCGAGTCCCTGTGCTATGCGCCCCTAAGCCATGCGGCCGGCCCTCCCGAGAGGGTTGTAGGCAAGGCGCTGTGTTAAAGATCCTTTCACGTCCAAACTGACACTGAATCACAAGAGATATCCCATACGCGGCCGGCCTCGGCACGAGGTTGTAGGCTTAACGCTGTGTCCAAAATAAAACAGATTTGAATATAAAAAATATGCAGATTTGCTAGGTTTTCCAAGGAGTTAGCCACAGCTACCCACTGTGCAAAAAAAGGGGTCAGTTTGGAGTGGAGAAATGTAATATATCCATGTTGTGTTTTGGGTTGTTTTTTGTTGCTGGTCGTTTCCTGTCTACCCACACAAGTAAGGTACCATTTTTATTTGGAGACTTTGGGGAATGCTATGTGGAAGGAAGCTTATGGCTCTCCACAAATTTCAGGACTTTCCTCACATTTCTGTGATGGAAAGTTCTGTTAATGTGAGAAAAATGGGTTTTTAGTCAAAGTTTGAAGTTTGCAAAAGAATCTGGGTTGGACATATGAACCCTTTGCTTCCCCCTTACCTGGGACGTGTTTGGGTATCTCTGGACCTCCGCCTCACTCTGTTGAGAGTAACCTGAACCACCCTTTTTGGAATCACCACCAGGTACCTTTATTGGCACTCTGGTGCTGAACCAGATGTCCGCCTCCTCAGGAAGCTTCTTAGAGTCAGTAAGCTTGCTATCAACCAGGTGTTTAAGAACAAGTTGTGCAACCCTTCATAATCATTAACTTTTGGACCCCTCACCAAGATTTTCAGTGCCTTACCAGCATAGTTCAAGAAATACACCCATGTTTGTGTAGAGAGTTTGTTACTGGCCCTGAACTGTTGCCTGTGGTTCTCAGGTGTTAATCCATACGTACTGACTAAAATGGCCTTCATGGCAATGTAGTTTGTCTGGTCCTCCATCTTTAATGTAAAGAGTGTGTGCCTCCCCACAGTGGACATTTACCACCATAATCTATTCCCCTGAGCTCCTCTGGACGCTGTGCATTTTCAAAGCCTCTTCATAGACTGCTGACCATTTATCTATGTCATCCCCACATTATAACTGGGCACCATGGGGCACATGCATCATTCTAAATGCCGGTCACAAAGGGGCAGATTTGCAGAATCTGCCCTTTTGCGACTGGTATTTTTACATTTGGGATGCATCAACCCGAATGCAAATTCGCAATTGAAGCGATGCCCTAAATGCAATGCATGATGCAATTTTAAATTGCAATTTCGCAATTAGGTATTGCAAATTACCATCAATTTAAACTTGATGGTAATTTGCGAAACTTTGAAGTTCCATGTTACAAACACACATGCACTTGGGACATGTGTGTGCGCAACATGTGGTCACATGGCAATTTCAGGGGTGCATCAGGGTGTCCTTTTGACACCCTTGCACCCTTGAAATTGCATGCGCAATTTGCGAGTAACTGTATGGCACTCACAAATTGTGCATGCAATTCCCATTCATTTCTATGGACCTTGAGGCCCATATGTATGTGATTCCTATATGCATAAGTAATTGCGATGTCTAAATTGTGATTTCTTAAAAATCGCAATTTAGAAATTGCAATTACTTACTTTGATGCATGTGGCCCCATAATTTTAGGCATATGAAATCTGGACTCATGTGAAGACACTGCACATAGACTGCCACCAATATTGTTGTTGCTGAACCCCTCTTTGAGGGCTTTAATATCCAACTCTCTGAGGCTAAGCTCATGGGCCATCTTTCTTTCATTCATGGCCAGACTCTTCTCTTCTAGTGCTTGTTCCTTCTCAAGCTTAGCAAAGGCTTGCTCCCTGTCAATCTTGGCATGCTCTAGTTTGAGGTTCCTCTCCTCCCTCCTGTCCGCCATCTCCTCTGGGGACAGGTTACTGAGGACATACTGCTGCCTGGTCTAGAGTGGGCTTCCAATCCTGGGAGAAAATTGCTGCCCCCCCCCCCCGGGCCACCCCCCACTTCTGTAGACTGTCTGACAAGACCCTCTGCCAGGTCCCACTCTGATCTTTCCTCCAACTCAGATACCTCCTCCTCATCCATTTCTCGTTCTGCATGAGCAGCTGCCCATGCTTTTAAGGCTTTCTCAAGCTCTGCCTTCTTGGAACAAACCTCTTTCCTGGCAGAACCCCTTGAACCAGGCCACTGTGTATGCATCCGATGTATAGAAGTTAAGGCATTGAATTTTAATGGAATAAATGCAGTGAAGCACTTAGAAGCAAGTAGCACTAAAAAGTTTACTTTAGGTTGCACTGGATCGGGGCAAAGGAAAAGTTCAGGTTGACTGCGATGGAGTATAGGCTGGCTACAGGGCCTATGGAGACCTCTAAGAACAACGCACCTTTCCTGTTTGCAAGCAGTGATATCTGTCGATCTTCTCCAGGCAGTGAAGGCAATGTGTTGTTTCCGATTTATGCCATCAGGTTGAATCATCGAAGTTGAGCCTCACAGTTGGGGCCTTGGATCGGAGCATGGTTGTCATCGAATCTCGCAGTCGGGAACTCGAATCTGCCCTGCGCCATCGTCGAACTTCGCAGTCAGGTCCTGCATCTTCGTCTAGCTGCACAGAGCTGTCTCCGGTCAGCCTAGTGGTGATGAGGAATTGATTTTATATCAAAACTTCTGCAGAACCCACTTCTAGGGGCTAGAACTGAATACGGCACCTCAGGCAAGAGTAGGACTCACAGATGGCAGAGTCCAGGAGCACCAGCAGAAATTCAAGACTCCTTTTTTGTCCCTGAGACTTCAGAAAACAGGAGGTAAGGCAGCAAGCCCTTGAAGATCACATGGAGGGAAGGTAGAGTCCAGCTCTCCTTCAGCAGTTTCAGGGAGCAGCATGAAGGAGGGCAACAAGCAGAAAATGAGTCCTTCCAGAAAAGGAGCCCAGTTGAGTGCTTTAAGCAGCACAGCAGTTCTCCTGACAGAAATCCAGTTCAAGATCCAGAAGTGTCTGATTTTAGGGGATCACAGACCTACTACGTATACCCAAAAGTGCCCATGATGTAGGAGGTGACTTCAAAGTAGCTCTCAGAAGTGCACAAGGATCAATTTTGACCCAGTCCTGTATGCCAGGTTATCTGTGGGGAGTAAATCATTGCTTTGTGTGTGGACAGGAGACTACCTATTGAAGTGTGTTATTCCTCCCATTCCTTCCTGCCCAGGAAGACCCATTAAAATGCAGATGAATGCAGATGAGTGCTCAGAATGCAGATGAGCCTCATCTTCCTGAGTTTGTGGCTAACTAGAGGGAATGCAAAAGTGCAGCTGCCACCCAACCAAGAAATGTATTAGAGACAAACTATAAGGTACAAAGAGCAGTAAGTGCAGAGAAATGTCTACTTTCTAAAAGTGGCATTTCTAAAACAATAATGTTAAATCCAACTTCACCAGTAAGGAGAATTCATCGTTCCTATTCCAAATATATGAAACATGGAAAAGCTACTGCTCTCTGATCAGGAATTACATCGAAATTCCTTGCAGTGTTTTAATGAATTCCAATGCTGGCCTATGACAGGGTTAGGCCTCACAGCAATGAAACATTTAATAGGCAGTTTATCACTACTAGGACATGCAAAACAGAAAGTACATGTCCCACCTTTTACTGACATGGCACTCTGCACCTAGGGTTACTTAGGGCTTACCATAGGGGTGACGTATATGTAAAAAGAGGGGAGTTTAAGTCCTGGCAAATAGTTGTAAATGGCAAGTCAAAGTGACAGTAAACTGCACACACAGGGACTGCAGTGGCAGGTCTGAGTCAGGTTTGAAAGGCGACTTCTGCGGATGGCACAGTCAGTGCTGCAGTCCATTAGAAGCATTTGAAGTACAGGCCCTGGGTATGGTATACCACTTTACAAGGGACTAACCAGTACAACAAATATGCCAATCAGGTATACACCAATGGCATCATTTTAGGGTAAAAGCACATGCAATTTAGCATTGGTTAGCAGTGGCAAAGTGCTCAGAATCATAAAGCCAACAAAAAGAGCAGAAAAAGACGAGAGAATGGCAAAAGGTTTGGTGTGACCCTTCAGAGAGGGCCATTTTTCAACTCAATGTCACCTCAGTTTTGACCCAGCAATATGTAAATCAGTCTTGACCCTACTCCAATTGGAAGAGTCCAGCTCAAACTGCCAAGCCAGGTCCTACCTGAACCAGAACACAAGCAACACAGAACCAGTTTCACCCTAGTTATGGGCTCATCAGTCAGGTACAACTTGGTTCTAGTAACACAGTGTGCATGGAACTCATGTCTAAGCATGCCCGTCCTACTTATAGAGACAAAAAAAGTATACAAAAAAGTGATGGCTGGAATGCTTAATTTAATCTCAGACACAGTTATTTATTCAAGCCACATCCCAATCCATCGTTATTTTGAACACCGTGTCACCTCAGATTGGACCCAGCAATATTAAAAGCAGTGTTTGCCCTGCTCCAATTGGAACACACCAACTGCCAAGCCAGGTCCTCCCTGACCTAGAGCACATGCAACCCAGGACCGGTTTCGCCCTAGTTATTGGCTCATCATTCGCGTACACCTATGGGTGACTTGTATGTATTAAAAAGGAAGGTCTGAGCATTGGCAAAAGGTTTATTTTACCAGGTCATAGCGGCAGTCTAATTACTGCACACTCACAGGCTGCAATGGTAAGTCTAAAACGTGATAAAATTACTAATTATTTGGGTGGCACAATCAGTGCTGTAGACCCACTAGTAGCATTTAATTTACAGGTGCGGGGCACATGTGGTGCCACTTTACTAGGGACGCATACGTAAGTTAAATATGCTAATTGTGTATAAGCCAATCGTACTATGTTTTGGGCAGAGAGCACAAGCACATTAGCACTGGTTAGCAGTGGTAAAGTGTGCTGAGTCCTAAAAGACACCAAAACGGGTTCGGAAAACAGGAGGGGGAAGGCAAAATGTTTGGGAATGACCCTGTAGAAAAGGCAAGTCCAACAAGAAGGATGCAATCATCAAAGAAGAATGCAAAGCCATGATCAGAAAATGCAGCAACCGAACGACAAGCGGTTCTTGATAAACTAAATGAGGCTAGGGAGCTAAAGGGTTGAAATGGTAACAGACCCATCGCTAACAGGGTGTGGCAGATGATGGCAGGGCAACAGGGAGTGCAGAGGACACATAGGAGTGATTGGAGGCAATGCACGAACACTCACAATGGATGGAGGTACACATCTCTGGTTTCTTGACCTCACAAAGACCTCGCCTGTGGTTGGACATGAACAGTTTTTGTTTGTGCTATTTGTTATTGTTCGAAGAGGGTTAAGAAGGACAGGGGTTTGGATGGGAGGATCTTGGACACTGACACAGCGGAGGGTGATGGCAGGATTTATAGGAATTGAAATTTCGAGTGGAGAAGTCTATATGATGTATGAGGAATCCTTACATGCTGATGCCACACCATAGGTACCCTTAAAATAGGATGTCTCATCATCAGGAGCCTTAAACCCCAACCAAAGGGAAAGAAGTACTATCAGCACTCAGAGACCCAGTCAAGTCAAATTTGACTGCTACAAAAAACTCAGTTGCTCAGAAAAGACGAGCACTGAATGCGATCCTTGTGGGTCCCTCAAAAATACCTCTCCTCCGGGCACCAATAAAAAAGCAGTTGTATCCATTTTGCTAGCAAACACATTTAGTAAAAATCATAGCTATTGACGTTAATGTTAGGGCTCTGGCATCTGTCTCTTGGGGATTACATATTCATGATTGCATCTATTTACACCTCCACCATTGGCCATGAACAATTTCTCAAAACAGTGGCCATGCATATCTTGAAATCACCCAAAAAGGTAATAGTCATAGTGGGAGATCTTAACCTCATAATTAATAATGAGAATGAAAGATCAACAAAAATATGCTAGCAAGTGGGGGTAATTTCACCGAAGGTGATGATTTGGCTACAGGAGGTGGGCTGTTTGATATGTGGCAACATTTACACCCTAATGAGTGAGATTGCACTCTCTATTCAACTACTCACAAAACGTACGCTAGGCTCTAACATTTTTTGGGATCCAGAATAGTGAGGATCCAGTTGGAGGAAGTGGATATAGGAGCAGCAGCACTGTCCGATCACACACCAATCTGGTTTCTTTGAACACTTCACAAAAGCCTAAACATCATAACACATGGTGGCTGAGGGACAGTCTTCTCTACAATGAACATAATAGGTCCAATATAAGGAAGGCCACCTCCAAATTCCTTAATGAAAATGATATAGAAGGACTGAACCCGCATATACTCTGGGAATCCTTAACCCCTTCGCTGATAGGCCTTTTCCCCCCCTGTGCTAAGCCTTGTTTTGGCGATTTGGGGTAGTGCACGCTTAGGCCCCTGTAACTTTTGGACCACATAAGGTATCCACGCCAAATATGCGTCCTTTTCTTCCAACATCATGTGGATTCTAAAGGTACCCAGGGTTTGTGGATTCCCTTGGAGGGGTCCCAGAAATTAACCAAAATATAGTGACATTTTTGTTTTTTTCAGAAAAATGGGAACAATGGGCTGCAAATGAAAGCCTCTGGGTTTTTCCCTGCAAATGGTATCAAAAAAGGGTTTGTGGGGCTGAAATCTCCATTTTCTCAGCTTTTAGGGAATTACAGTCTTTTGTCAGAGAACCAACATTTTTCACACAGTTTTGGCATTTTTCTGGGACATAGCCTATTTTTGCTATTTTTAGAGATTTTCACCACCTTCCAGTTAATGGTAGAAATGAGTATGAAAGCAATAAGGGATCCTGGAAAGATATACATTTTCGAAAAGTAGACAAAATTCTGAATTCAAAAAGGGGTCATTTGTCTAAATCCATGAAGGTTTCTTTATATAAACTAACAGTTAAATATTGGAATAATTGAAAATTTGTTGAAAAAAACAGCCATTTGTCTCAACGTTTTCACCTATAACGTCTTGTAATTTTGACATCTCTTGGAAAGTAATGTACCATTACATTTGTTATGCCTTCCTGGTTGTGGGGATATATAGGACTTGTAGTTTCTCCAAGAACCCGACGAACCCAGATCCAAAAACTGAGCAGCAACGTGCAATGATTTTTTTTTTATTTACTGGGTATAGAGCACTTATTCTTGGAAAATGTATATGTGGAAAAATCGGTATGAAAGACACCTATGTATTTCTGAATTGGGTACAAATTATAGAGTCTAGAAACAGTATATAATTGCACATTTTCAAAATTGGGAATACTCATACTAGCATGAGAATTATTGGTCATTTTTGAAAAAGATTTTTTTTTTACACAATGTCTTTCATTGGGAAGGGAGCAATGCATGAAAACTCAATTGGTAATAACAGTTGATTTACAAATCTAAATTACCCTAAGTCTCCCGATAAAAACGGTACCTCACTTGTGTGGGTCGGCCTTGTGCCTGCGACAGGAAACGGCGCAAAATGCAACATGGTTACACCTCAATTTTGCAGTTAAAAATTGACCCTTTTATGGCAAAGTGCCTACCTGTAGTTTTTGCACCCTAGCTCTGCCGGCACCTATGGAAAACTAGAAAACCTATACATTTTTGAAAAGTAGACACCCAGGGAAATTCAGGATGGGGTGACTCGACTGCATACCACCAGGTTTTGTTACCCAGAATCCCTTGCAAAGCTAAGAATTTGACAAAAAAAACACATTTTCCTCACACTTCTGTGGTGGAAAGTTCTGGAATCTGCGTGGATCAACAAATTTCCACCCACCCAGCATTCCCCCAGGTCTCCCGAAAAACATGGTACCTCACTTGCGTGGGTAGGCATAGTGGCTGCGACATGAAACAGCGCAAAACGCAATGTGGTCGCACCTCAATTTCCCAGTGAAATCTTGCCATTTTTGGACAAAGAGACTACCTTTTGTTTTTGAGCCCTAGCTCTGCCAGCACCTAGGGAAACCTAGCAAACCTATACATTTTTTAAAACTAGACATCCAGGGAAATTCAGTATGGGGTGACTCGACTGCCTACCACCAGGTTCTGTTACCCAGAATCCCTTGCAAAGCTAAGAATTTGACAAAAAAACACATTTTCCTCACATTTCTGTGGTGGTAAGTTCTGGAATCTGCGTGGATCAACAATTTTCCACCCACCCAGTGTTCCCCCAGGTCTCCCCAAAAAAATGGTACCTCACTTGCGTGGGTAGGCATAGTGGCTGCGACATGAAACAGCGCAAAACGCAACGTGGTCGCACCTCAATTTCCCAGTGAAATCTTGCCCTTTTTGGACAAAGAGACTACCTTTTGTTTTTGAGCCCTAGCTCTGCCAGCACCTAGGGAAACCTAGCAAACCTATAAATTTTTGGAAACTAGACACCCAGGGGAATTCAGGATGGGGTGACTCGACTGCCTACCACCAGGTTTTGGTACCCAGAATCCCTTGCAAAGCTAAGAATTTGACAAACAAAATCACATTTTCTTCAAATTTCTGTGGTGGAAAGCTCTGGAATCTGCGTGGATCAACAAATTTCCACCCACCCAGCGTTCCCCAACGTCTCCCGAAAAAAATGGTACCTCACTTGCATGGGTAGGCATAGTGGATGCGACATGAAACAGCGCAAAACGCAACGTGGTCGCACCTCAATTTCCCAGTGAAATCTTGCCCTTTTTGGACAAAGAGACTACCTTTTGTTTTTGAGCCCTAGCTCTGCCAGCACCTAGGGAAACCTAGCACACCTATACATTTCTGAAAACTAGACACCCAGGGGAATTTAGGATGGGGTGACTCGACTGCCTACCACCAGGTTTTGTTACCCAGAATCCCTTGCAAAGCTAAGAATTTGACAAACAGAAAACACATTTTCCTCACATTTCTGTGGTGGAAAGTTCTGGAATCTGCGTGGATCAACAAATTTCCACCCACCCAGCGTCCCCCCAGGTCTCTTGAAAAAAATGGTACCTCACTTGCGTGGGTAGGCATAGTGGCTGCAACAGGAAAAGGTTCAAATCGTACGGTGGTGAATTTACAATACCCTATAGCAAAACTACCTTGATTTTTTGGGGGGGGCACCTGAGTTTGTGGCCCGGGGCTCAGTGGCCATCTTTGGAAACTACCAAACCCAAACAGTTCTGAAAACTAGACACCCGGGGGAGTCCAGGGAGGTATGGCATGCGTGGGTCCCCCAATGTTTTCCTACCCAGAAAGCCCTGCAAACCTTAAATTTAGGTTATAAAAAACACTTTTCCATAAATTTTTGGGTGGGATCTCCCTGCCGGCACAAATGTCCTACCACCCAGCGTTCCCATTGATCTCCCGAGTAAAATGATACCTCACTTGTGTGGGTGGGCCAAAGCCCTGTGACTAAGGTTGGGGTGCTTAATTTGTCAAACCTATATACTAGATTTTTTTAAATTCATTTTTAGCCTGTTCTGCTTTGGGGCACCCACACAAGTGAGGTATCATTTTACTCTGGAGAACAAGGGGAACGCTGGGTGGTAGGACATTTTTGCCGGCACGGAGATCCCACGGGCGTTCCCCTTGTTCTCCAGAGTAAAATTATACCTCACTTGTGTGGGTGCCCCAAAGCAGAACAGGCTAAAAATGAATACAAAAAAAATCTAGTATATAAGTTTGACAAATTAAGCACCCCAACCTTAGTCACAGGGCTTTGGCCCACCCACACAAGTGAGGTATCATTTTACTCTGGAGATCAAGGGGAACGCTGGGTGGTAGGAGATCCACCCAAAAATGTATGGAAAAGTGGTTTTTATAACCTAAATTTAAGGTTTGCAGGGATTTCTGGGTAGGAAAAGACCCACGCATGCCATACCTCCCTGGACTCCCCCGGGTGTCTAGTTTTCAGAACTGTTTGGGTTTGGTAGTTTCCAAAGATGCCCGCCAAGCCCCGGGCCAAAAGCTCAGGTGACCCCCTCAAAAAATAAGATTGTTTTGCTAAAGGTAATTTTTAAGTCTCCACCGTACGAATTGGGCCTTTTCCTGTTGCAGCCACTATGCCTACCCACGCAAGTGAGGTACCATTTTTATCGGAAGACCTTGGGGAACGCTGGGTGGGAGGTCATTTGTGTGAGCCCAGTGATGCCATGCTTTCCCACACACAAAAAGTACGAAAAACTGATTTTCTTAGCTAGAATTGAGGTTTGCAAGGGATTCTGGGTAAAGGAACATTAGAGGATCCACGCAAGCCATACCTCCTTGGAAGCCCCCGGGTGTCTACTTTTCAGAAATGTGTGGGTTTGGTAGGTTTCCCTAGATGGCCGTCTAGCACGGGGCCAAAAACCCAGGTAACCCCTCTGGCAAAAGCTGGTAGATTTGACAATGGTGACAATGTCATAGTGGCTGCAACAGGAAAAGGTCCAAATCGTACGGTGGAGAATTAAGTTTTCAATTTGAGAGCGTGCGATTCAAGGGACAATATTACATGGAAATTGTGACAGACAATTTCAAGTTTGCAGGAGATTGTGGATAAAAATCAACAATAGAATTCACCAGAAAGACATGACCATATACTTTCATGGTTTAACAATAATATCTAAATTTAGTAAGTTATTTATAGCTATAATGTACACCTTAACAGAGTTACTCAAAAGTCAAACATACAAGCACGGCTATCTATTCCTCAAAGACACACACATACAGGTTGGATTTGGCACGAGGGCGAGCGATGGTTCAGTACATAAAATGTTATTAACAAGATATTTCAAAAAATGAAATGCTCTGTCAATAAATAAATGCATAAAAACCGAACCAGTGACTCGCAACTCGTGAGCTGTAAAGCCACGACAAGGCACCAACCGTTTTACAGGCCATTCACGCACCTTTCATACCTGATACAAACCAGACCATTGACACCATCCGGAAGGAACAGCAACACATTACAACAATCACAATAAGGGACAAGGTACACCCTACTTCAGAAAGAGATAAAAGACAAATATTACTGCACAGCCATCTATTCCGCAAGCACACACACATACTGGTTGGATTTGGCACAAGGGTGAGTGATGATTCAGTACATACAATTGTATTCGCAAGTAATTTCACAAAAATGAAATACACTGCGTATAATTGAAAGTATGATAAACTGAACCACTGACTCACAGCTCGTGAGCTGTAAAGCCACGTCAAGGCACCAACCTCTTTACAGGCCATTCATACACCTTTCGTACGTGTGACACATACAAAACATTCACACCGCCAGCCGCGGACCCATCACATTTCAACACTCACACCAGCAGACAGCGCCATTCAAGGGCCCATCACTTTCACACGCCCACATTTCTGACATTGCAACAACACAATATGATGGACTGCGTGGAGTGTCACTCAACTAGCAGTGTGTGTAGTGAACAACAGAAAGTAACTACTCACACACCGCCAGCCGAGCGCCAGTCCACCCACACCACCATCCAAGCACCAGACCATGCACACCGCCAGCCAAACACCACTCAGCGCACACCGACAGCCAAGTGATCGACTGTTGTCTCCTGAGGCGGAAAGCCGGGAGCGTGATTTCTGTGTTTTTAATATTTGAGTGTCACAACTTAATTGTTTTTAATACTTACCCTGCGCCCCTCTAGTACCTCTTTGGGACATTTTTACGGATCCTGACCACGCCGCGCAGCGGAGCCAGCGCTGCTGCGGAAACTTAACAGGGATACTTTTGGCGCCATCACCGGCGCTCGCTTAGGCCACGCCCCTTGCTGAGGCCACGCCCCTTTTGAGCCCTTAAAAGCGTTGAATACGAACGCCGGGCGGATCGACTGTTGTCTCCTGAGGCAGAAAGCCGGGAGCGTGATTTCTGTGTTTTTAATATTTGAGTGTCACAACTTAATTGTTTTTAATACTTACCCTGTGCCCCTCTAGTACCTCTTTGGGACATTTTTACTGATCCTGACCACGCCGCGCAGCGGAGCCAGCGCTGCTGCGGAAACTTAACAGGGATACTTTTGGCGCCATCACCGGCGCTCGCCTAGGCCACGCCCCTTGTTGAGGCCACGCCCTCCTCTTTCCTTGTCCTCACTCTATAAATCATGTGTCGCTTCCGGACGCGCAGTGGACGAGCGCAGCGGGAGCGCCTAAGGCAAGCCCGCCTGCGCCCGTCCGCGCCAAGGTAGCGCCTTGTGCCAGCCACGCTACACGCCTTGATTTAACTGACCCTAGTCCGTTACCCTCTGGCCCTCCCTACTCTAGAGAGGCGCTCCTTCAACTGGGTAAGCTACATGCTGACAAAGGAGTCTTCACAATGCTACATACGGCTTCCCCGCGAGCAGATTTGCTGGGCAACAACTTGTTAAAATGTGGGCTCTTGAATGTAAGGTCCCTGCCTAAACATAGTATCGAAATCCAACTACTCATCGAAACTCACGAACTAGATGTTCTTTTTATGACGGAAACATGGACCCGTCCGGACTGCCTGGTTGATCCGGGCTTTACCTGCCCTCCTAGGTATAAATTCCTACACACCCCCAGGGCTATTGGTAGAGGAGGGGGGGTTGGTGTGATTTTTATTGCATCCTGCAATATTAAGACACTTGTTCTAGATCCGACCGAAGGAACAGAACTCTTAGGTCTATCAATTCAGACTCACTCCGGAACCATTGTTACCGGGATAGTCTGTTATCGTCCACCGGGGGCTTTCAGTCTTCCGCATCAACAAGCGCTCTTGGTCACTTTGACCAACATTTCTATCTCGCACCACAAACTGATGATTCTGGGAGACTTTAATCTTTGGCCAAACGGCACCCTTGACTCTGGTCTCCGTAACTTACTTCACTCCTGTGAAAGCCTTGGACTCTCCCAGCTGGTCTCTGGAACAACACACAGGGGCGGACATCGGTTAGACCTACTGTTCGCAGGTCCACAATTGGTAGCCATGGGAGACATCTTACCGATGGATTGGACTGATCACTCACTCATCAAATTCCTTTTACACTTAAAGGACGATCTTTACAAAACCCCTAGGTTGATCAATAAAATTAAGTGAAGAGATTGGAAAGCTCTTGCACGTCTGCATTCCTTAGGAGAAGTATTTCATTTGGAGCCATTCTTTGATGAGGATAAAGTGGTAGATGACAACTATTCCTCTCTCTGTTCCAGGATTACTACTATCATCGATGTTCATGCCCCTTTAAAAACTCGCAGCTGTAAGAGCACCAACTCTGCGCCTTGGTTTAATGACAGCTAAAGAAATCTAAAGCACAACTGTAAACAAGCAGAGAGACTGTGGAGACAAGACTATACTGAATCCTCTAAGGAACACTGGAAAAATAAAGTTTGAGAATATAAGAACCTGATCAAAAAATCTAAAGCCGACTACTACTCCTCCATGATCTGTAACTCCTCCAATAGCTCCAGAAACATCTTTAATATTTTGAACAGCGTCACTAACCCGGAATGTGTCAAAAACACCATTGTCCTGTCACAAGATCTTTGCGAGAAGCTCGCTGTCTTCTTTAAAGAAAAAATCTAACTTATTATTAAGGACTTGGAAGTCTCACCTGACTCTATCCCCCCCTCCGAGATGAGACTGAGTCCCACAGTGAACCAGCCAGCAGTGCCAATTTTGGCCTCTAATGATCTTTTACTTGAATTCCCTGCCCTCACGTACGAGGCTTTCTGCAAATTAGCCAGAAAGATAGCCTCGAGGTCTCCATTAGACCCTGTTCCTCATAAAATATGGAAGGAATTTGATAGGGAACTCTTTCCGTCCCTTCACTTAATTTGCAATCAATCATTTGCGACTGGGACTGTTCCTGCTCAGTGGAAGCGAGCATTAGTATCTCCCCTGTTGAAAAAGCCCTCTCTTGATCCGGACTGCTCTAAAAACTATCGTCCCATCTCTCTGCTGCCTTTCCCAGCTAAAATTGCTGAAAGTTGGGTTAGTACTAGCCTTTCTAACCATCTGGAACGTCACCTATTTCTTGACGTTGACCAATTTGGCTTTCGACCGGCTCATGGAAC
Source organism: Lissotriton helveticus (assembly GCF_964261635.1). Lineage (NCBI taxonomy): Eukaryota > Metazoa > Chordata > Amphibia > Caudata > Salamandridae > Lissotriton > Lissotriton helveticus. The sequence goes on from NC_136067.1 coordinate 1,865,449,752, forward strand.
CGAGACCGCACTTCTCACCGCTATGGACGAGCTTCAGAGGCGGGCAGACAGATAGCAGGCAGCGTTTCTGATCCTACTTGATATGTCTGCCGCCTTTGATACCGTGAACCACGACATCTTGCTAAAACGGTTGTTTGAGGCGGGAGTAAGAGGTTCGGCTCTTCAATGGTTCCACTCTTTCCTGCAGGACAGGCAGCAGGCGGTGTCAACTCCTCCTTTTCAGTCGGCCTTCACTCCGATCTCACATGGGGTCCCCCAAGGCTCCGCAATTAGCCCCATTCTCTTTAACCAGTACCTAAGACCATTGATCACACTAATTAAAAGCTTTAATATTAAAACTGTCAATTACGCCGCCGATACTCAATTGATACTCTCCCTAGAGGGAGAAGACTCTATTTCAGCTGAGGCCTTCCACAACTGTTTACGCGACACGTCTCGCTGGCTAAAAGACAACTCCCTTCAATTTAATGCAGGGAAAACGGAGATACTCTTTAGCGCTGGCACTAAGATTCCTCGACCTTTCCCTGACAACTTTTGGCCCCCGGAAACTGGGTCTCCAGTTCAGCCGGTGGAAACAATCCGTAACCTTGGGGTCATGCTGAACCAGAGACTCAACATGGAGACGCACATTCAAAAGACCTCTGCTTGCTGCTTTGCCATTCTCCGATCCCTTAGGAAGGTACTACCTCTCCTTCCGTGTCACGCTCGTGCCCAAGTGGTTAGATGCACCATTCTTAGTCGAATAGACTATTGCAACGCCCTTTTGTTGGGATCCTCTGGTTTTCTGCTGGATAGGCTCCAAAGTGTCCAATCAGCAGCTGCCAAACTGGCCTTGGGGCTTCCCAGAAGAGCTAATGGATCGTCTTCACTGAGCAAACACCACTGGCTTCCTGTGAGGCAGAGAATACAATTTAAAGCCCTATGTATAGTGTTTAAGGCGCTTCATGGAATTGGTCCTGCCTCGCTTCGATCCAAATTTGCGTGGTACACCCCAGTCAGGCAACTTTGCTCCTCTGAAGCCAAATTGGCAGTAGTTCCCAGATTCAAGAAGGTTAGATCCGGTGGCAAATCCTTCGAGGTAACAGCCGCCAAGCTCTGGAACACGCTTCCAGTGGATATTAGGTACATCACTGAGCTTCTCCCATTTAGGAGAAGGATCAAAACTTGTCTTTTTCCTTAGACAATTGCCTCTTACTCTAGTCCCTACTGTCTCTCGCTTTTTGCCCCTATGGACTTCAGTCAGCGCCAGGATGCCTGCAATGGTGACAGTTTCGCGCTCTACAAATGCTGAAAATAAATAAATAAATAAATAAGTACCACTCCACACACACCACCAGCCAAGCACCACTCCACGCACACTGCAAGCCAAGCGCCACTCCACACACACCGCCAGCCAAGCACCACTCCGTGCACAGACAGCCAAGTACCACTCCACACATACCATCCAGCCAAGGGCCACTCCACACACACCGCCAGCCAAGCGCCACTCCACGCACACCACAATCCAAGCACCAGACCATGCACAACGCCATCCAAACACCACACAGCGCACACTGACAGCCAAGTACCACTCCACACACACCACCAGCCAAGCACCACGACACGCACACCGCAAGCCAAGCGCCACTCAGTGCACAGACAACCAAGTACCACTCCACGCACACCACCAGCCAAGCGCCACTCCACACACACCACCAGCCAAGCGCCACTCAACACACACCACCAGCCAAGCGCAACTCCACACACACCGCCAGCCAAGCACCACTCCGTGCACAGACAGCCAAGTATCACTCCACGCACACCACCAGCCAAGCGCCACTCCACACACACCACCAGCCAAGCACCACTCCACGCACACCACCAGCCAAGGACAAATCCAAACACAACACCAGGCAAGCGCAAGAGCACGCACACCGCCAACCAAACACCAGACCACGCACACCGCCAGCCAAGCACCAGTCCACAGACACCGCCAGACAAGCACCAGTCCACAGACACCGCCAGCCAAGCGCCAAACCATGCACACCGTCAGACAATGGACACTACACGCAAACCAACATCATACTTTAGTTTTTTTTTTAAATAAAACAAAAACAAAAACAAATTGCAAATTGATACAAATCTACTAACTCAACAACTAAATCTAAAAAGACTACACAAATGCAAACTTTGAAACTGAACAATAAGACCAACCAGTTCACTTTACCACTCATTGATACTCCCAAAAATTATTTTGCGTGTGGTACAATCTAAAACAAGCAGGTACACACAGCCCGGGGTTTGAAGGGCAGTCGGGGCTGTACATACGAACCTCCTTCCGCAAACCTCTTCGCCAACAGACTCTACATCTCCGACTGGGAAAGTCTTTTGAGATTGTAGGAGGAATTGTATCAGGAAAGTGGCGATCTTTCAATCTGGCAACATCCTCCACCACTCCAACTCTAGGAACACTTGCCTGTTCCACTAAAACAAGGCTGCCTATTACAGACTCCTGAAACTTTACAAAAGTCATCTTTGACTGGGGACAAGATTTCTGGAACACAACAAAAGCATTAAAGGTTGCCAAGTGGAAAAGATGGATAGCCAACATCTTGTACCAAATGTAAGCCTTACGAAGAGCAGCATACGGTTCCAACCTCTGATCTACTCTGTCAACACCACCCATGTACTTAATGTAGTGCATTATGCACACAGGTTTGCGCACTTCTGCAACCTGACCCCAAACAGGCACCGGTTCAGTGCTTTCATCATGTATTGTAGTCAACATGTAGACATCTCTCCTGTCTGAAAACTTCACAGCTAGAAGCTCCTCACAACGCGATGCACTGAACTGTCCCTGAGCAAGCTTTCGACAAACAAGTTCTTTTGGGAAACCTTTACGGTTTGAGCGGATTGTGCCACAAGCAACAGTGTCCACTTTGGCCAATTCCCTGAACAACCGCACACCAGTGTAGAAGTTATCGACATACAAATGATGGCCTTTGTTAAAAAATCCATGACCAAGTTCCCACACAATTTTCTCAGTCACTCCAAAAGTCGACGGACAACCAGGGGGGTTAATCCTGGATTCCTTACCAGTGTACACCCTGAAATTAGAGACATATCCAGTCTCACTGTCACACAGCATATACAGTTTGATTCCATAGCGTGCCCTCTTACTAGGAATGTATTGCCGAAATACCAAGCGGCCCTTGAACAACAGCAAAGACTCATCCACTGCAATTTCTTTCCCAGGATAAAAAATCTCAGAAAATCGATCAACAAAATGATCAATCACAGGCCGAATCTTGAAAAGACGGTCACAATCAGGGTGATCTCGTGGCAAAGCAAGACTATTGTCAACAGAATGCATCATCCGAAGCAGAAGCAAATACCTATCACGACTCATGACTGCCGGAAATATAGCTGTTGCCATCAAGGGACTAGTAGACCAATATGAAGCCATTGATGGTTTCCTAAGCAAGCCCATCAAAAAAGTTAAACCCAAAAACTTTTTCATCTCCTCCAAATTTGTGGGAGTCCACCGGGTAGCTCTAGCGTGGGGCTTAAGGCTGGCACTGTTCACCCTCAAAAAAATGTCAGCATACAAATTAGTCTGCTCTTCAATCTCTGCCAAAAACACATCACCCATAAACAACTTGAAAAAATCAATAGGTAAAAAGTTTTCAGTGTTCACCCTACACCCTGGAACACCAGTAAATTTAGGCAATGCCGGCTGCATCATGCCTGGTGCAACCCAGAGGTCAGAACTTTCATCGTCAAGTCTTGCAGCCGCAGGCTGCCGCCCAGCTGCCTCTTGTCTCACTACACCAACTGGAAGTCTAGCAGCCCCAGGCTGCAGCCCAGATGTCTCTTGCCGCACTATTGGCACAGCAATGTCCTCCGCAACCACAGGCACATCATCCACACCAAAAGTAGCTTCATCAGCACGCAGAGTGTCTTCATCATCAGATGAAGCCATGTGTAGAGAAAACTCACTACCGGAATCCTCACCTCCCACCTCTGGCTCAGAATCAGAGTCAGTCTCTGGACCATGGTCAGAGGAAGAATCAAAAAGCATTCCAACAACTTGCTGAGCAGTAATCCGGCGGCTAGCCATTATCCTTACAAATAAAGGAGTCTGCACAAACAACTCAACAACCCCAACACTGCGCAAAGTAAGATCAAAAATGTAAGCCTTTTTCACAAAAAACAATATTTAGAAAAAATATACAATTCACTTACAAGACACAACTACACTCACCAGCACCTACTCTGCCAAGACACAGCAAATAGGCAACGATATCCCACTAGAAAGAAGAAAAGAAAAAACTTACATCTTCAGAAGGACACATCAAAAACAAATGCAAAACATGTTTTACAATCATAACAAAAAGAAACCAAACATACTCGTATTACTACACACTTTGCAAAATAAACAATTGCATTACAATTGAACAAAAAAGAGGTCTCTTACCAAACACATGCAACTACAGAAACAGCAGAACAACAGAACCACCAGTAACGGAACCGCACACTGCAACAATCTAAAGAGAAAAAAACAATACACATTAGAAGAAACAAAAACAACACACATTACAACAGGCTATGTCACAAGGTATGTCACAAATGGGGTGTCTGTCCCCAAGGGGGGAAGATTATAAATCATTAAAAACGTGGGCCCCCTGGAAGCAACCATACGGAGGGCAGAGAGGCCAAATAAAGACACGGCAGGACATACTTTAGAAAACAAATGGGCCCATGGAAGCAACCCATGGCCAAGGGGTCGCTCCCTATAAAAAAAAAACCCTGGAGTCTAGTGGGCGTTTCTATCCCCCCCTGGGTCCAGAAACGGTAAAAAAACAGCCGATCTGCCCCCAGGGGGGGCAGAACAGTCTACAATATTTATAATGCCCCCTGGAAGCGACCCTTGCCCAAGGGGTTGCTTCCTTTATAAATATAATAAAATCCCTGGTGTCTAGTGGGCTTTTCTACCCCCCCTGGGTCCAGATGCGCCCCAACAAATGGCTGATCTGCCCCCAGGGGGGCAGACAAGTCTAAAAAAAAATAAGGGCCACTAGGAAGCGACCCTTCCCCAAGGGGTCGCTTCCTTTTCAAATCTAACCAAATCCCTGGTGACTAGTGGGCTTTTCTGCCCCCCCTGGGTGCAGATCGGCCAAAAAAACGGCCGATCTGCCCCAGGGGGGGCAGAAAAGTCTGAAAAATATTATGGCCCAAAAAGGAAGCGACCCTTGCCCAAGGGGTCGCTTCCTCGACAAATAAATATGCCCAAACAAAATGCCTGGTGTCTAGTGGGGCATTTCTGGTGCACGATCGCGACGCTGTGCGCGATCGTGCACCAGGAATGCCGTGCATTGGGACATCAGGGGAGAGGAAACACAGTTTCCTCCCCCCCGATGCCTCAAGGCACCAAAAAACGGCCCCACTGGAGCACCGAACACCCACCTCTGTGCTGGACGCGCTGGAATGAAATGGATTCCAGCACATCCAGCGCTTCCTGATGACGTCGGCGCATGCTGTGCGCGCTGACGTCACCAGGAAGCGTGGGGGGGCCAGGGGGTGGCAGCGGAGAGTCTTCCACTGCCCCCCAGGACAAAGCACCACGATCGATGCCCCAGGGGGGGAGCGCCAGCGCTCCCCCCCAGGGCTGTACTGATGACGGAGCGGTTCCGTCATCAACACAGCCCAACCGATGCTGATGACGGAACCGCTCCGTCATCAGCATTGAAGGGGTTAAGGGTCACTATCTGACAAGCCTTTATCTCTCTGGTAGCATCCAATATTAAGGATCCAGCAGTGAAGTGGAGCCCCAATTGACCAGTAAAAATATAATGTACTTGAGCACTATGCTCCCAGCTAAAAGCATTAGACACGGATAGGACTAAGTATACGCTGTTGAGGATAAAGCTGAATAAGTTAAAGGATCCAATAAAGTCAGCAAGATTTAGCTTACATGTTATAGGCCAAGATGGTCAAAAACCACATACCCTCCATTTACTCAGAGACGGAGACTCTATGCACCACAAGCAGGGAGATTTCATGGGTATTCCATGACTTTTACGCTACATTATATACAGTGGAGGAGTCAGATAGGGAGACACTACTCGAGAAAGTCCCATTTTCAAAGCTGACAAGCCCCTAAGCTGGCACTTTGGGGAGATTTATTAAGGTGTAGGGGGCCATCTCAGGTATTTCATGACTTTAGATAGAGGAATCTTGAGGCCTTGATGGGTGTACAGCCTTGTTTCACGAAACCTATGGTTAGGTGCACACACCTGTACTTGCAAAATTATTCAATGCAGTCTGTGAGATTGGAGAAGGAAGACAAAGAAAGCTATAGATGGCTACTACTATTACACATAAGCCCAGTAAAGACTTGCAACTATGCTCCTCATACTGACCTATCTTTTTGCTTAATACTGATGCCAAATTACTGATAGGTATATTAGTGTGTAGAATGGGCAACTGCATGCAATTCCTGGTGGAGCATGATCACTTCGGCTTTATCTCGGGTCGCAACTGCACAGACAATACCAAGCGGACCCAGAATTTTATAGATAAAGTAGGATGGATGGGCAAAAAGGCAGTTATATTAACGGTCGATGCTGAAAAAGCGCTGAATCAAGTTCATTGGCCATTTCCTAAAGCAGTCCTGAAGCGAATGGGGATGGATCCCAGGTTTATCACCTGGGTCTTCAGCAGCTACAAAGACCACCAGGCCAGACTCATGGTGAATGGTTCGCTGACGTCTCCCATACAAATCAGAAGGGTGACAAGACAATTATGTCCTCTGTCCCCATTCCTGTTCACATTGCACATGGAGCCCCTGGCTATAGCTTTAAAATAAATGCAGAGTTTAGCAGAGTGACTATTGCTCAAACTGAAAACAAACTGTTAACTTATGATGTATTTTGACATTATCTAATCATGAGGCATCCCTTCCAGCAGCAGTATATGGGTTTTACCTCTTCTCGGAATTCCTGAGCTCTAAAATAAATTCCTATAACTCCCAGTTGTTAGGCCAGGCTCTTCCCTTGGAGGTGAGCTCATGATTGCAGCTCCACCTCCCTCTACAACGAGTAAGAGATAGTATCCCATACCTTCAGTTATGCATAACTCCCACTGCTCATAAAAAAGCTAAGTGCAACTATACCAGACAAGTCTGTCAACTGAAGTCATATTTCAAGACATGGTTCCCGGCCTGTCATGGCTGGGGAGCATCGCAGTGGCCAAAATGACAACCTTATTGAGATTCCTCTTCCTGGCTTAACCAATACCACTGCTTCACCAAGGGTGCACTGCACCTTATCAACAAACTTTACAGCAATATCATCTGGGCCCAGAATTGCAGCTTGACAAATGTACCACCAAGCACAGGTGGCGGGGGGAGGGGGGAGTGTTGGCGGGGGTTGAGCATTCCACACATTACAAACTATTATGACATGGCACAACTGTGATATGTGGTACAGTGGCACAGGAGGGAGAGTGTAAATACTGATGCTGCATGGGCCAGTCCTTCACAGGAACACACATAGGGAGAACCCTATGGTTCCCTAAAAACACCAACATTGGGGCTTGGAGTCCTCTCCTGTTACGTGGACAAGAATGGCAGCTTGGGACATGGCATAGTGAGACGGGACTGGTCACCAACTCCAATGGCCCCAATATTTGTCAATCCCAACTTTACCCAGGCCTATAAAAGAGAACAATTTTGAAGAATAGCAGCAAGCTGTCTGTAAAAGAATTGGAACCCTGATGGATCTGGAGGGCCTCACTACTTTTAGACAGCTAAAGAATGATTATGGCCTCCTGGATAATGAGAGAGGCTCCGATACCTTCAGATTCATCACAAATTCACCCACCCCACAGTAAAATTAGCAGCCAATAATATGTTACTACCACTGGAACAATGGCTCATCACTAAATCTGGGGACAAACGTGCTTTCTCGGAGTTGTACAAATTGCTCACATGTGGGAAAGAGAATGGAAAACAGCTAGCCAGATAAGATGAGTGAGGGAACTGGGTAGAACGCTTGATACACCAGAATAGAAGACAGAAGTGCAACAGTTAAGGAACCTCTAATAAATGTGTCTTCCTATTTGTACTATACCAAAGAGAGGTTGGCCATTCGGAATACTAATAGGGATTGTCGGTGCGGTAGTGGGAACACGGTGTCCCTAGTGCACCTGCTCTGGCACTGCCTTGACCTTAGCAGAGCAGCCTTACATGTGTAAGGGTTGTCCACACTGCCTTAAGCTCACCATTTATTGGGATGGGGTGATAAACGACTTGGACTCCATGTTGGAAAATAATATCTTGAGGCTATCAGCATATATCATTCTTAGGATTGACATAAGGCTCTCCTACCTTTTTGATCCCCGGGGGTAAGCTTATAATGATCCTCCTATGTGCGGCCAAGCAAGTAAACCTGGAGGCATAGGACACCACCAAAACCCCATAGCATAGGTAATGGTTGTACAAAATAAGAAAACTCATAGGCTTGGAAAAAAAATTCTCTGACCCTTGAACAAAAAGAGAAAGACTTAGAGAATAACTGAAACCCTACCTGGAACTACTCTCTTCTGAGCTCGGAGAATTGACATGCCCCGGTTACCTTAAAGCACCGCGATGGGCAACCACTGAGGACATGGGGGTCAGCACTGAAAGCCTAGACCTGAGGGGGCACATCAACTGTTTGAGATCACAGATGCTCCAGGGCAAGACATGGTGGAAATAGGTCTGTTTGCTTCTAGGGAGAGGGAGGGGATGGGTGACAGGGTGGGTGGGTTAAGTTTAGTCATTTAGCTGGCTCTTTGGCCTGTTGATTGTTTGCTGAGGATGTTGTATTTTTTTATTTTTAGGCACCATGAAACTGCTAAAACAAAATGTATTCTAAAATGAATTATCTAAGTTTCTGGGGGGAATCCTGATCTTACTCTTAATAATTATGCCACAAACAGCATTGCCTTCCTCAAAGGAACGTGAAAGTGATACATGTAGAAAGAAACAAGTAATCACTGCATTTAATAAATAGATGCTTACATTTCCCGTCACACCTTGGTTAAAAAGCGTTAAACTACGTTATTAAAAAGACATCAATATTTAAAAAATAAGACAGACTGATCAAGATACATAAAAATATTAAACAGTATCCTTGAGTACCACAAACGTAAAAAAATAAAACGTCATTGTTATCATGCAGGGTGTACCTGACTGAGCTCTAGTACTGGGTTCTGGACACCCTTTTTGTCGTCATAAACTTCCAGCAAAGAAAAGATTGAATCCATTGCCAAGACTGGCTCCGTAGGTCAAGGCACTGCTACTTTTCTGATACAGAGGAGTTGGTTGCAGTGATGTGTTATTTGCTGTTTATAGATGCAATTGCAGTTAGTGTTTTTGTTGCATCAAAATGATTAGCAGGGAGGATTTTAACTACCTCTTAATTTTCGGAAGAAAAATTAATACAATTGTACGAAGAGCATAAAAGCCGCCTAAAACGCATCATCTTAGCCTGTACTTTCATGTCTACATTTTCAGACTTCCTCTGTTGGCAGCAAATACTTTAGGATTCCTGATTTAACTCAGTAAAAATAAGTGTTCCTTTCATTTCTCTTCGCTTGAGAGATTGATTGAAACAGAGAAGAAGTAGGTGGTAGAATTGTGAGAGAAACACAAATGCGCAGAATCCCACTGTGCTGGGAGAGCACCTTAAATTGGAACAAAAGGTGAATTTTTGACAGCAATTCTTCTTTCGTGGTATAGAATTTTCTGAGAACTCCCTGAAGCAATGACTTTGACCTTGAAAGTGAAGGACCTGCCATATTGGTCAAATCCACATAACGTTAATAGTGCTTCCTTTGTCCAAAATAAATTGGAGTGCGATGACGTTGTGCAGAATAATGCACTCATTCGTGAAGAACGGGATATTTTGCGTAAATATGGAACACATTTCATAGATATTTGCTAAACGTGCGATTGAATATTTTAGCTGTTTTTTTGGCTTTTGAACTTTGAAATGGCGCGTTATGCTCTTATTTCTTGTGGGGGTAGTTCTAGACAGTTTTCGCTACCTATTTTCTCTAATCTCTATCCCATCCCGGCTCCCACTCCCAAATGCAACTCATGCAATGCTTTCACCTATACTTTTAAAGGCTGCCATCACCAGGCGGTTCTCCTGAATCATTAAACAACACCTATCCTATTGTCAGGTGATGCCAGCTCCCAAAGGGCTCATAGGCAGCCTCACGTTCCCTTTTCCTTACTTATTTTCACCTCCGGGCTGAGTGGAATGGGTAGCAAAAAATAGGACCCAGCTGCTGCGCCGAGCAGATGCCCTTGTGAAGGCCAAGGAAGCAGCTGGTACAGTAAAAAGTAAAACACTGAAGGGAAAGACTGATGGTCGAGGCAGAAAATACAAGCAAAATCTGAGCAGCGCTCGGCGTGCTGCCCCTGCCAGTCTCTACTACAAATGATTGTGTTGAAACACAGTGAGGGGAGTCTCTGCTCCGGGTTCTATTAATCATGCTCTCGAGAGCACTTCATTAGCTGTGGCCAACAGTGGAGCTGCTCACGTGCGCAACGCACAGCATCTTTTCGAGTCATAAAGATAGAAGAAAGAATGTATTTTCCGTGGTACCCTCTTGTAGGCCATATCGTGTTCAACAACACACGGCCTCGAAATGTGCATTAAAATGGCCACTATCCTGAGCAAAGTGTGCTTAGTAGAAGTGTAATGCAAAACCTGAGTACAGACAGTTATATTCTGTTAGAAAATGGGAAATAAAGGGAAAAGTGGAAAAATTCTGATGAATTATGAAAAACGCAAGGTCCAATTTTCATAATAACTTGTTTTAGTGCAGTCTTTCATGCTTTACTTCCGATTTGTTGGGAGCATGCAGCCCACCTCCTCCTGTGTTGCCAACAGAAACAGATAAATTCCTTTTCTTCAGTCTTCAGAGGCACAAAACAGGGACATGCATTCAAAATGGAGACAAGTGTGGGGACGCCAGGACGTCTGGTCACCCTCGCTATGAATAGCAGAGGTTATTTTGACCACCAGAAAGCGGTAAATTCACCAATCTGAGGATGGATGGAAGGCTGATGCAAACTCGTGACCCTAAGACCAGCACATTCAGCGCCACTCATTGAGGCACCAGCTGCTTCTTTAAGAGCAGACAATGCGTGCTGACTATTTTAACCCACCTGCCTATGAAACGAAGCACCTAGCATCGATATTCCCCCTTACTCCCCCCAAAAACTGTCATACAATTGATTGATTTAGTTGATCAAATAAGTTCACATATGTATTGTAAGTTTCTTGATTTCTTGCATGCGGGACAAAGTACTTATTACATCAAGATGAAATCACTCCCCACTCCCTGTTATAAAAACTCTGCTGCTTGGCTCACACCTGAACATCAGACCTAGATCTGCACTTTAGTCCTAGTGAGAGTGCATGCGCTTTTTATGGGGACTTCAGCAGTGGTACCAACTCCCTTCAGGATGTATGTGGTCTCGAGGGACACATCAGGTGAATACGCCAGAGAGGTGATTACTCTCAACGTTAGAGATCAAACCTCTCAGCCCCTCAGAGACCATGAAGCACAGTGTTGCTTTTTAACTAATACGACGAGATTATTTTATCGTATGTGTTAACCTCGCTTGTTTATTAGTTGCAGTTTGACCCATTTTTCCTCACTTTAGGTCACTTGAGGAGTGGTACACTCAGGGCTGGACCCTGTATGTCCTGAAGAAGAGCATTGGGGAAGCTCGAAACATGTCGACGTTCACTAGGGACGCCTGACCCATTGAATATAGGAACCCTAGAGACCCACACCATTTTTTTAAAATATCAACTTGGAGCCAGAATAAAGTTATTTCGCTCACTAGTTAGATATTTTTAACTCACCCACTCCACTTACACCACTGTACTACACATAGTTCCTCACAAAAAGTGCTCCTATGTAGTGTCGCAAGTCGTAGCATGCCTTAACCCACAGCGGGTTGAGATGGCCCCCTATAATGAAGCATGTCAACATGGGGAAACCCTGGTGAGTGAGGGGACTCAAGAAAGGACATTTTTCCTTTCATGCCAGATTTTCTGACTTGACTGAGCAAAAAATCTTTATCCTTTTTTTCTAGCTGGGTCCTTTATCCGAGATTTCGGATTTTGTGGGTCCACGATTGAAACAGGAGGGTGGACCTAGCATATCCCTCTATCTCCCCCTATTTTTGATGTCATCATCTTTACCAACCATCTGTCTAAGACACCTTGTAAGTTTAGAAGAAATTCTGTCAGAAATGTGGCTATTAATTTGGACTGGGGTACACCTACCAATTTAATAAACACATTCCACAATCTAGTTAGATTGGAGCAAATATTTGCTCAACCCCTGTCAGTAATGGCGCAAGTAGTACACAACTCCCACAGATACATTTTATGTTCCAGCAGTACCAAGCAATTTTAAAGGCAGGAACACACCACATTTCAATTCCTAAAATAATTTAGAATAGTAAAAAAAAGTGTAATAATAAAAAGGCAACAAGTTTATTGAGATTGGATAAGGGGAACTAGAGGTACGGCATTTGAAATGTTTAACAAAAAATATGCTTTTTGTTTGTTTGAGAAACCTTTGCTGCATTGTTCGTCTTCCACAGGCATGCAGTCTTATTTTGCATTTTTTTCAAATTGACAGTTTCTGATTTTTGCTCTTTTTAAAGTTAGCAGTGTTTCCTGGTTTACCTCTGCCTTTACCCATGAAAACGTTTTTCACTGCATAGCTTGATACTGCTCCGTCTAATGAAACTTAGTCAAGTAAAAATGAATGTAGATTTGTTTTCTGAAAATATACTTTTTATTGTTTTTTTATGAACAATGATATTGTACATGAAAAGCTCATAAACTTTTTCTGTAAAATTTATATCACACGGGCACATTTTGTTATCAAAATATGGATGCACAGAACATAAGTTGTAGTAAAAGTCAGGATTTTCATGCAAATGTGGCAAAGCAAAAAATATGTCAATCTTCACAAAGTTGCAAAGTTTTCAGACTTTTGTGATGGGTGCAAAAAATACCTCTGCAACTTCCCACCAGCCTGACTATTGCACCACTTTTGCTTGTTCACAAATAGCTCATTTATAGCCTCTTGGTGAATTTGATGACCTTACTCATGGTCTTGTTTTCCGGCCATTAATTGGTGGCGTGTCAGTGCAGCATGGTATTTTCTAAGTCATTAGAATACAAGAAGGTTTCAAGATTCAGATGCGCTGATGAAGGGCTTGGGTGTTTAAAAATGGCCATCATCAGTATCTTTAATTGAAAGTGCTATTGATTTATTTTTCTTCTCTTAATGACAGGGAACTGTTTGAGTACTCGACATTTTAAGTAGTGCTCTAAAGGGCATTAATGCACCACTTACACAAAATTATGACTGATGAAAATGTGATTTAGCAAGATAACTGTGTGTGAGATTCAATATACTCATGAATACATTTTATTATTTTGTAAAAGGAACCATGTACAAGGGTCAGTGCTAGTTATTATGGTTCCAGTAACAATACCAGAATTTAAGAAAGAGAGTAACACAATTTGCACAATATGAACAATATCAATATTGTCTCGAATTTATTTAAATTTATTCTTGTGCAATAAAAATGTGAACATTAAAAGTCGATCAGAAACTTTAGGAAATATGAAGTTGTATCACAAGACACACATACACTGTTTATGCTTTAATGACAACGTTTAATTGAGACTCCTGCAATGTTCACACTGTACTGATTGGTATTTGTGAGAGTGAGTGAGTGAGCAACATTCTCTGTTACACAAGTAGCTATAACATGGCATATGCCCTTGATTTGTCTGCTTAGTAGCAGGTTTCTCTATATGGTGTAAGTTAAACATGTAATAGAATGTATACAATAATTGACACAACTGTTGCAATTTACACATAAGCCTGTGTATTTAATAATGGTACCCAGGATTCTGATTCCATTATTGTCTTCCTGCTAGCCAATACTCACTGATAATCCCAAGTTCATCAGCTGCTGGTGATTTAACAGGAGTGTCTTAGTGGGAGGCGGTGAATTGAATGAGTATTAGCTCCTCTTTATGGCATTGGAGGATTTGGTCTGACCATGTTATCTCTTGTTTACTTGGAGTGCACAAGAGCATAGCTATGGCATTGGCACAACATACTTCTTCTGGAGTGGGTATGATTGTATACACACAGAGGCTCTCTCTGTGTAGATCTGTCCATTACCCCAGGGCTAGATAAACCCAGGTGGGTCACAGAACCATTCATTTTACAGTAGTATTGAAATGAGTTCCATTACAGTGAGATAAAAGACTACTTTTAAGAAACTGCAAGGGGGTATCATTTTGAAGATTGTACCACTGAATATCAACACCAACAGTACCATGGCATACTAGTATCGAGAACAGAATATCAAGGAACAACATTTCTTAATGTAAGTGCATTTAGGGAAGTATAGATGTATTTCTCCTAACTACACATATATGTTCCTTGAAGATATATGTATGCGCAAGTACGCAATATGAAGTTAGGTTTAGAAAATCTAGATTGACTTACCTGTCCATATTTAATTTTGATATTCTGTCCTTGCTATTCTTACCCATTGATCTTCTTGATTCAATAGTCTGGTAGCACACCCATTTTGAAAGGTCTTCAATGTAACCCTTTTCCATCCTTGAGAGATTTTACCTTTGAACTTGGAAATATTTCTGCAAGTCAAGCCTGAACACTATAGCTGGAAAGAGTTCCATTAGGCCAGGCATGAAGAGTAAGAACAACAAGTGCTTCAACTATAGCCCAGAACTTCACACCCAAAATATGTAAAATGCAACATGTAAAATGCAAAGTTGAAGCAACCATGAGTGGATCACTTTCAAAGACATTTCAGGTTGCCCTCAATCCTTCAACCTACACTGCTCAATAAATTCCATATTTATTTACACTTCTTGGCAGTATTGCTACCTTGAATAGTATTCCTGAGTTCTTCCTCACTAGCTTATCTGACTTCATTCTGTTTTACTGGGTTGTTGGAAGGTTTCATCAACTATGTATGTCCTCATGAAAAGTTCAGTTTTAACTGATCCACTGGAATTCTTTCAGGTAAGCCACGAATTCATCCGACACAAGAATTTCTTGGCCCAAAAGAATGAGTAGAAATGCATTATAGAAACAAAAGTTTAAACCCCATTATCCCCGTTTGTCACCAGGAGACTGAGGTACCCAGATGTGGAGAAAAGTTTATGGATGTAGTAGTCTTAGATGGAATTATAGACTACAGTTTCCAGTACTCTGGTCCCAGGCTGGATTTTTTCACTGCTGTGGCTTAGATGTTTTCTCTCCTCCAAATATCATTAAAAATCCTCTCCTTGTACGGGGTCATGCAGGTTATTTTGATCTGTAAACTAGTCTTCAATTGGAGGTGCATCCATCCCATCCTAGTAAAGGTACTAGGTTTCCCACTACAAATTTTATGGCACACTGATACACTTGCTTTTGTGGGCACATGGGTTTAGGCATAAGAAGAATCCCGAGTTCCATGTACCCAAAATGCAAATGTTGAATCCTTATCTCAACCACTCAGGTTCTATCATGTCCCCTCTCCACCAGTAGCATCCTACGTCAGACCCTCAAGCTCCAAAGAACATCTCCTTCCCTGAGCCATCACAAGGTAAAAGCTGCATGCTAACCATGGCTTTACTGAGTTTGTTGATGTTCCTTTCTGTATAGGAATAGGAGCTACAAGTCTATTCAGCCATGTATGCCCCCAGGGATTTGTTACATCCCAGCGTTTGTTTTTCACTTCTTTGAAATGGGGGCTGGAAAGCAGGACCACCAAATGGTGTGTATGAGAAAGTCATACTTTTCATGACCGATACTGGTGGTAACTGACTCTGACTGTGCCCTGTGCTCTTCTAAACAGGCCTAGGGTAAGTGCTGTGAGGAAAAAGGTAAATGATAATTAGGTATAAATACAATTGGCAATGACAGACCCTGTAAGTCCCTAGGATATCATAAGGCAAGGAGATGCAAACCACCTATAAGTCCCTAGCATATAATAGAGCAAGGGAGATTAAAGGCCCTGCAGATTTCCTGCAATTGCATGTGCGCAGTGCAGTATGTCTGCTGTCATTTTAAAGGCAGCCTTGCTTTTTGTCTTTAAAAGTAAATTGCATGCATACTTTGGTGGTATTAGCCTTTTAAAAGTGATAATGTGCCTTATTTTTTAGATATTAGGCACCTCCACAGTCTCCCCTAGGTGTCCCACAGGTGGATGACATGTAAGTATAAGCAGGGACCTTATGAAAGATGTTCTATATATAATAACTGCCCATTTAATCTTCCCCCATTGTGAATACTTTGCTCCATAGGCTTACATTGCAATATTTTATTTAAACATAACTAATGTTAGGAAAGGAGTAAAAAAGATAATTCAAGGACTTAAACGATTTGTATTAATAAGTTCGACAACCTGCCACTGTTGAATTTATCATAACTGGTACAGAAAATCAGTTATAAGACTTTCCTTTCTGCGAGCCAAAATCTAGCCTCCCGTGATTGGCCAGCTCGAACAGACTAAGTCAGGCTGCTTTGATTAGTTGATAAGTGGCCTGGCCAGAGTAGAGGTTATCCGATGGTGTGAGCTTTGCAGGTATCTCATTAAGTGAGTATTTCCAAATACCCCAAATTCTACCTCTACAGATTCTTTGCAATCTGAAGATAGCCCATCACTGCTTTTTCAATTCTGATATAGGTGCCAATACACACTAAGGGACACAATGTACATTATTATGACTGTCTTCACTCCCTACCAGTCCCTATCGGGTGCATTGTTCTCCTCTACAACTGCAGCCAACCCCAGGCAATTTCACACCAGATGAGACACTTTTTTCCCATCAAGGGTTGAAACATCATCGACAAATGTTCAAAGGCAGACTGTTTTTATTTTCTTTAAAAAAAATGTTTTCATTGTTGAGAGTTCATTACATAATTACTTGTATACAGAAACAAAGTGTTTACACTGTTCAGTTTTCATTGACACATATCATCCACCTAGTATAATCAATCATTAAAAAATATTTTCCAGACATAACACTGTGGCTAACACTAAAAAAAACACATAAAAACCACATATTGCACAATTTCCCTTTAATAGCTTAACTTATCTTATCTGCAGGCTAGCTTCCAGTGGACTTCCAGCATTTCTCAAACTTTGTGTACATGCCCGACCTTAGAGCGCAGTGTCTCTCCAGCTCTCTAACTTTATGCAGTTTAGCCTGCCAGCCATGGAAAGTAGGAATATTCTCACTTTGCCAATTCTGGAGAATTTGTGATCTCGCTACTAAGGCCAGCATATATAGACCTTTCTCTTGTATGTTTTTCACCGTTATGTTTGGGGAACACCCAAGGGTGCAATATATCTATCGATAGTTATTGGGTATCCTAGCTTCATTCTACACTATTTCTCAATTTCTTCCCGAATTGCTTGATTTTTGGGCAATCATAAACAATGTGAGTCCATGTACCTCTCTCTTCTACAGAGCACTGAAAACATCTATCCTCTATCTGAGGATATATGCTATGCAGAAAAGAGGGAATCCTGTATAGTAGCCATTTAGTGTAAAATTGCATTCTCCTAAAGTTGGCGCTTCTTAATAATATAGTGTTAAATTTGTTGATTCTGTTCCAGCCCCCTTGGAATCCGATGGCCTTCTTTCTCTTGCCATTTGTCTCTGGCTTTTTCATACACCTTTGAAGTCTAATGTCCATTGAACATTTCTATCCAACTACTTAATGATCTCCGTCTAGTTGTTACTAGCAGAGCCTCCCTGAGTTCTAGTCTTGCACTTAGCACAGACGGATCTATATTTTCTTAAAAACTACCTTATTTGAATAAAAGACCATTTAAGCATATCTATAGAATGACTCAGGCCGTACTCTATCTCTGTCTACCTTTTCCAAGTGTCTGAGATAAGATAATTTCCAACATGTCGATACCCGTTCTCCTCCCATTTCTTTAATATACCAGATTGGATCAGCCTATATTCCCCAACATCCAGGTCGGCCAAACATGTGGAACCATTTATCCAAGGTATTTCATAATGCTTGAACAGTTGGGCTTTTTGTTTTAAAAAACACTGGAAGACTTGTAGCATGCTCTTTTGGGGTTCTTCACCAGCCTCATAGGCTCTAGAATGTTATATTTCTTCGGTATCCTTATTATAAAATAATGATCCATACGTAGCATATTAAGATAGTTAAAAATATGTGTAGGGGTGTAGCCACGCAAGATGGCTGATCAGACATGATCCATGTCGGCTCCATTACTGTGAAGCTGTTTAGGGCACTTCTGCAACCCCAGCGTAGCCCTTAAACAGCATAAATGCAAGTATAAAGAAATGGAGTCCTGAGGGGGCACAGCGGGAACAGTAAAAGAGCACCCACTGTTGAGAAAAAGTCCTGATCGAGGAGACAAGGGCTGTGAAACAAGATGGCGACGACCGGCAGAGCAAGTTGAAGCAGGGCTTCCCGCTGCACCCGGGAT
Organism: Lissotriton helveticus; assembly: GCF_964261635.1. Taxonomy (NCBI): domain Eukaryota; kingdom Metazoa; phylum Chordata; class Amphibia; order Caudata; family Salamandridae; genus Lissotriton; species Lissotriton helveticus. Next base: position 1,865,468,332 of record NC_136067.1, read on the forward strand.
CCCCGGAGTGAGGATCAATGCAGTCGGTCCTCCAGCAGAGAACAGTCTGACAGGTCTGCATCCACGGGGGAGTTGGCAGGGGCCTAAATAAGCACCCAGAGATGCAGTGGTGAACTCCATAGTGTGCCGAGAGACCGGGTGAAGCAAGAAGGGGTAAGCGTGGGAATCCCACTGTAAAATAAAAGTATTACCCCCCCCCACTAGGCAAAGGAAGGAACTGAGGGACACATGAGCCACCAGCAAGGCAGCAGGGGGATCCAGCCCCACCCCGCCTGACTTCAATATGGCAGCGGAGGGCCAAAATAGAAATTTCTTTAAAGGGAGACTCTAATGCTCAAGCCTGAAATCAACCAAGGAGCTAGTGGGGCATTTTCCAATATTAATGTGGAAATGGATCAGTGAATGCAACCCACACCTCTAAAATCAGGAGCAATGCCTGATGCCTGACCCTAAGATGGCCACCATAAAAATGTACTTTGCATAAGAAGTCTTCCCTCCTACGTGGGTGAGGGGACCAGTGATACATTGTGGATCCACAGAGACCTACCAGTGGCTAAGCACAGAGGCAGGTGCAAGTACACTAAAGGAGCAAAGGAAACCATGGAGTCTCTTGGCCACAGCAGAGACCGCATCTATGCCACCAAAAAAATCGACTTCTAATGTATCCAGCTATTTTGCGCCTGCAGAAAGTACAGGAGAGAGAGAGTCTCGATTTCACCATGGCCCTGACCAAGGAAGCTTTACTAACGTCCCTGAAAGACTTTCAGTTGGAACTACGCTCGGAGCTAAATGGAGACATCCAGGCTTCCATGGACCAACTGAAAGTGGACCTATCAGAAAAAATGGCCTCTCTACAGCAGGATGTGGATTCCATTGGAATGCGATTGATGGAAACGTATACCCAAACCAAAGAGCTTGACAAAAGAGTAACGGAAATGAGCGACAAGGTACAACTTCTACACTCACAACTCCAAGTGGTCCTACAGAGGAACGAAGACCTGGATAACAGGTCCAGAAGAGACAATATTCATATCAAAGACCTGGAGGATGGGGCAGAGGGCCCTGACTTGGAAGCTTTCGTAGGAGGCCTCTTTGCAGAGGTGGGTGGGCCCAAACAAGTGAAGATCTAAATCGTAAGAGCCCTTAGGGTGGGTCCGGGAATGCCTAGTGAGCAACATCGTACTTGAGACATCCTGGTCAAGCTACACTCATATAAGGTCAAGGAAGCCATATTTCAGGAGTCCAGAAAGAAAGACTCCATCTCGTTCCAAGGATTTTGCTGTGCGCTCTTCCAGAACCTGGAAGAGACCACTCTTCAGCGACGACAATCCTTTTGTCTGCTTACAGAGAAGCTACGTGAGGAACGTATATGGTTCCGATGTTCATATTCCTTTGAGCTAGCAATCAAATTTAAAAACAGACAACGTCATGTCACAGAGCAGAGAGAGGGCATCCGCCTACTTAGGCTTCTTTTCCCTGCGCCTCAGTGTTGCGTGGAGCCCGGTGGCAGAGGGCTAGCGCGAGACTGCTGGCACATTTGTTTTTAACTTACCTCCTTCCTGCTGAAGACAAGCAGTCCCTCGCCCCGCTGATTACGAGCGGCTGACTTGTTCTTTACGTTTAAAATCACCTCCCAACCCGCCCTGCTGACTCCGCCCCCCATCCTCGTCATCCGCCTACTTAGGCTTCTTTTCCCTGTGCCTCAGTGTTGCGTGGAGCCCGGTGGCAGAGGGCTAGCGCGAGACTGCTGGCGCATTTGTTTTTAACTTACCTCCTTCCTGCTGAAGACAAGCAGTCCCTCGCCCCGCTGATTACGAGCGGCTGGCTTGTTCTTTACTTTTAAAATCGCCTCCCAACCCGCCCTGCTGACTCCGCCCCCCACCCTCGCCATCCGCCTACTTAGGCTTCTTTTCCCTGTGCCTCAGTGTTGCGTGGAGCCCGGTGGCAGAGGGCTAGCGCGAGACTGCTGGCGCATTTGTTTTTAACTTACCTCCTTCCTGCTGAAGACAAGCAGTCCCTCGCCCCGCTGATTACGAGCGGCTGGCTTGTTCTTTACTTTTAAAATCGCCTCCCAACCCGCCCTGCTGACTCCGCCCCCCACCCTCGTCATCCGCCTACTTAAACGCTCCTCATGCGTCAGCGCAGCGGACGAGCGCAGCGGGCGCGCCGGCTGCGCGCCGGAGTTGCGCCAGAGTCAAGCCCGTCTGCACCCGTCCGCTGCCGGCCGGGGCGAGGGGCACTGGACGCTGTCCGTCTAATCACATATTCCCCCTCCCAGCTCTGTTCCTACTGGGTACAGGGGAACATCGATCCCCTTACATCAGCCCGTTTAAAGCATTTAGGTGTGTCCTCTACCCCTCCTCGATCAGCTCCTGAGAGAGCAGTCTCTCCAGCTTTACCTCCCAACACGACCTTGCCTGCCCCCTCATTACCTCTGGTTTCCCCTGACCCGGTATTCAGTACCTCTGCTACGCTTTTAAACACCAGGTCTGCGGTCTCTCACCAGTATGAACTTTTCGACTATATCGATTCCTATGATCCAGACCTTTTATTTTTAACCGAAACTTGGTTCAAGGACGACTCCCTACCTAACGTGTTAGCCGCTTTACCACCTACCCACTCGGTTATCCGAGCGGATCGCTCTGACGGCAGGCGAGGAGGAGGAGTGGCTTTAATCGCTCGCACTAACTTTAATTTTCAGATTCTCCCTTCCCCTCCCATACCTGACATAGATTACCTTCTAGCCCGTTCGACTTCACATCAGGCCCCCTTCACTTTTGTTTTAATTTACCGTCCCCCCCAGTTCACCCCTTCTTTCCTTCCCAGTATTCAGACTCTCCTGGCCACCCTGGTGATCAATAATTCTTCAGTATTGGTCCTGGGGGATTTCAACTTTTGGCCCAATGATCCTGCTGAGAGCCTTCAATCTAGGGAGTTTACCAACCTTATGACCAGCTTAAACTTTTCACCTCTGGTTCACAGCCCGACTCACTCGCATGGCCACGTATTAGATCAAATCTGGGCTCTAAACATCCCGTTCACACCCCCCATAATAGCCCCTTGTTCCTGGTCGGACCACTTTACCATCACTTTTTCCCTCGCCTTAGCCCCTCTGACCAAACCCCAACTTCCCAAGAACACCTGGGTCAGGAATTGGGGAAAAACTGACATGCCCTCCCTTTGCTCTACTCTGACTAAAACCTGCCCCGAGCTATCTGGCCTTACAGCCAATTCCCAGCTGTCCGCCATCGACAACTGGCTGACTTTGGCAGGCGTCGAGTTTGCCCCTTTAAGGCGACTCACAGTCAGGCGAGCCCATGCAGCCAACCGTTGGTTCACCTCGGATCTAAAAGCTAAGAAACTGGCTGCACGGAGGGCCGAGCGAGCTTGGCGTAGAACTTACAGTCCTGCGCTAAAGGCAGTCTACCTGTCCGTACTACAAACTTACAAAAAGGGCATTCTGGATGCTAAAACTGAGTTCTACACGAGCAGAGTAATGGCAGACGAGTTTCACTCTAAAGAAATTTTCTCGACTGTCCATGAACTCGCATCATCCGGCAGAGCCACAGCGTCAATTCCTCCCTCCCAGTCCCTCTGCAACTCACTCAACGAGTTCTTTATCGACAAAGTTGCAAAAATTAAACTTAACATCCCCCTCCCTTCCCCTGCATTTACAAACCCCTCCCCTCCCCTCACGGTTTCCAAACTGTCTTCCTTTCCTCTGTTGACCACTAATACTCTCTCACCGCTGTTGGACCGAGTCAAATCAGGATCTCCCCTGGATTTCGCCCCAGCCCACATTCTTAGGGAAATTTATTTAAACTGCCCTATCCCGCCTTTGACCCTTCTCAATGATTCACTCACTAACGGCACCGTTCCCAGCCTACATAAATCAGCGGTTGTCGTCCCAATCCTAAAAAAACCTGGCGCCGATTCATCTTCCCCTTCCCACTACCGTCCTATTTCCCTTCTGCCCTACCTAGCTAAAGTCCTTGAGACTCACATCACGACCGCCCTGAGTACCCACGTAGAGGCAAACCATTGCCTCTCCTCCTGCCAAGCTGGGTTTAGGCCCCTGCATTCCACGGAGAAGGTGGTAATCTCGGTGATGGACAAGCTGCGGGAGGGTATTGATACCAACGTACCTCAAGCCCTGATACTTTTAGATCTGTCCGCCGCTTTTGACACGGTGGACCATTCCATCCTCCTCAGCCGTGTCAGGGCGGCGGGCATAGAGGGCTTAGCCCTCTCGTGGCTCGAGTCCTTCCTGGTGGGGAGAACTCAAGCGGTCCATCTGGCCGGCTTCGCCGCGGCCTCCCGCAAGGTGGAGTGCGGGGTTCCTCAGGGATCGTCACTTTCCCCCCTTTTGTTTAATTTATACATCTACCCCCTCATTTTTATGTTACAGCAGCTGGAGGTCACAGTGTTTAATTATGCTGATGACCTCCAGCTAATCTTTAACCTCTCCCACTCCCCTTCATCTGCCCAGAATGTCCAGTCAGTCATGACATTTATCCAAGATTGGATGAACTGCAACCACCTCAAACTCAATCCAGACAAGACCGAGTTGGTCTTGACCGGAGGTGGTTGCAGTCCATGGTCCCCTTCCTTCTGGCCCCCCTCACTCGGTGTCCCTCCACTTCCCGTTTCCAAAGTTAAAACCCTAGGGATTTTCTTAGATTCACAACTTTCTATCCACTCACACATTGGCTCGGTTGTCTCTTCTTGCTTCTTCTCCCTAAGAACAATTAGGAAAGTCTCCCGCTTCTTCTCCCTCCCGGCTTTGAAAATCATTGTCATGGCCATGGTACTGTCCCGTATCGATTATGGCAATACTATATATAATGGGGCCCCAGCTTACGCGATCCATCGTCTGCAGCTGGTGCAGAATCAGGCTGCCCGCCTGATTCATGGCCTCCCTAAATACCATCGGGCCAGCCCACTACTTAAAGCTTTACACTGGCTGCCGGTGCGAGAGCGTGCCCTTTTTAAGCTTGGCTGCCTTACTTTTCAGGCTAGGTCAGGCACCGCCCCTGAATTTCTTTGCTCTGCCATTGTGCCCTACCTTCCAGGCAGAGAATTACGTTCCTCCCACTCGGCCCTCCTAGTCACCCCCCGTTTTAAAAAACAGAAGGCAGGTGGAGCGAGGTTCGCTGTCCTGGCTCCAGCATTCTGGAACTCTCTTCCTGTTGGCCTTCGCACAACGCCCTCCTACACTCAGTTTCGGAGGGAACTCAAAACCCTCTTGTTTGCGCAAGCCTATCCCGTCTAAACCCCCTCTAACTGCTGCCGTCCATCGCAACCTAAATAGCGCCATGAAACCGCTGGGTAAAAGTGCGCTGTATAAATGCTTTTAAATTCAAATTCAAATTCATGGAGATTCTAGGGATTCCAGTGCCAGAGGACGAAGCCACCAGCCCACAGGCAGGAAGAGGGGACCCCTCGATAAAAAAACCACATTGGAAATCGACCACTAAAGGGCGCCTAACCAAGACCTGACTCAAGGAAAAGGAAAGAGGTCGGAGTAGCTGATAATTAGACTATATGACATGACTTGGTGTTCGTAAGAGCTTAGTAAAAGGATATGAGTCAAATAAGGCTAACAAGTGAAAAGAGTGCATGAGACTGGTCTAAGTTTTTTCCACTTCAGCTCAGGGACTGCTACAAACCGTGAAGAAAGGGCATACGCCTTGGCCGAACTATGGCCATTTTGGTTAATGTTGCATGGAACGCGAGGTGACAGGCGAGGGCCAAAACCCCTGCTCAATGCCTGCAACATGGAGTGAAGTTACAGCAGGACATGCGAGGGTCCCACGGATAAGGATTATTTTTTATTTTTTATATTGGTTATGTTTTGAATTTAAAGGGGAGGTTTATGTTAAGAGGATGGTGGAGAGGCAGGGGGGAAAGGGGGGGCATTGCTATTCTGAATGTCAAAATGTGAATTTGGAGGACAAAGGGGGCTAGATAACTGTCGCAGGTGGGACCATAAAAAAGGGAGACTGCAGGGGGCGCACGTAGCGAGAGGGAGGGACTACTTAAATCAGTATCCAGCCTAATAGCCCCAGTACTTACCAACATCTGTAACACCATGTTCCAGACAGGTGACTATCCCCCAATCTGGAAAAAGGCAATTGTAAAACCTCTTTTAAAAAAACCTACATTAAATCCTTTAGAGCCCAAAAACTACCGCCCTATTGCCTCACTCCCTTATCCTTCAAAAATAATTGAAAAGGCAATGAACCAACAGTTGTCGAATTACATCGATCAGAACGATCTACTTGACAACACACAGTTTGGTTTCAGGAAGGGCCATGGGACCGAGACTGCCCTGATAAAAGCAGCAGAGGAGGTTACGATAATCATGGACAGGGGTGGTGCAGCGATCCTGATACTTTTGGATATCTCTGCGGCTTTCGACACGGTCGATCACACCATCTTGATCGACCGTGTCGCCGCCATTGGCATCCAGGGTAGGGCCAGAGCAACTCTGGCATCCTTCCTAGCCGAGAGGGTGCAGTCCGTGAAGATGGGGTGCTACTGTTCTCCTGACTTTACCCTGCCTTGTGGAGTTCCTCAGGGCTCCTCGCTAAGTCCGACACTTTTTAATATCTATGTGTCAGACTTGGCGAGGGTAATTAAGTCATTCGGTATAGGTTTAACATCATATGCCGATGACACACAACTGGTCCTGGAGATACACAAAAATGGAGAAGCAGTGGCAGCGAACTTCCAGGACGGTATGAAGGCCATCAGTGTCTGGATGAATCAGAATTGCTTAAAGCTAAATTCTGACAAGACGGAGGTGATGGTATTTGGTGAACTGACCCCGTCTTGGTCCCCAGTCTGGTGGCCTCCGGAACTGGGAATTCCCCCACTTCCAGTAGCTAAAGTGAGAAACTTGGGTGTGCTTTTCGATAATAAGCTAACCTTTGTCAGCCATGCCAATGCAGTGGTCTCAGCCTCCTTCTTTACCTTAAGAATGGTAAAGAAATTGCTTCCATTTCTTCCCCCAACTGCAGGTAAGACCCTAATGTCCACCCTGGTACTATCTAAGGTGGACTATTGCAATGGCCTACTGCTTAACGCACAGGAGCAAGTTTTGAGCAAATTACAGCTTGTTCAAAACGCGGCTGCAAGGATTCTTACGGGTACGTCGACGTACTCATCCATTTCCCCCATCATTCGTGAGCTCCATTGGTTACCGATGAAGAAGCCGGATAAAGTTTAAGGCCATGTGTATTATTCACAAGGCCTTGAACAACAATGGACCAGAATTTTTTAAAAATGCAATTAAAGTATATAATCCCAGTCGAACATTACGTTCATCTTCAGCCCAACAGCTCCAAATTCCATGTACAAAAAAGGTAACATGGGGAGATAAACGTTTTGTAGTGGCTGCCTCAAAATTATGGAATCAGGTCCCTTCCCATATTAAATTCAACTCCTCACTACTATCATTCCGAAAGCATCTCAAGACCTGGCTTTTCAACCAGTAAGCTGTCATTAGAATCCTCTGAAATCTGCGAACTCTAGCGCCGAGACACCGAAAGGTATTTGCGCGCTTTAGAAATTTTATAAATAAATAAATAAAATAAAATAAATAAATAAACTACACAACAAGATTATATTGATCACATCATGGAAAGTCAAGGGCCTAAATTCACCGATCAAGCAACAAAAAATGTGGAAATATCTAGTGGACCACCAATTTTATGTGGTGGCTCTTCAAGCAATGATTATTAAGAGATCGGAAGAATTAAGGCTCCGACACAAAAATTATTAGCTCCTATACAGATCATCCGCCAAAACAAAACATAATGAGGTAGCATTATTGTTTCACAATAGCACCACATTTCAGCCTGAAGGGTTTAAGACAGATACGGAGGGAAGGGTGGTAATGCTGAAAGGGAAGCTTATGGGAAGAATTGTTATCTTTGTCTCAGTATATGTCCCCCAACTCGAGTCAAGTGATATTTGTGAATTCACCTCTGAATATGGTGGGGGGCTTTAACAAAGACCAAATAACCATGATGGGGGACATTAACCTCAATTGGCATCCATTGGATGATAGTTTGCATAAGCATAGGTCCTCAGGAGGTAGTTTCACTAAATCCCTAAAGCATGCTTTTCAGGACTTAGGGCTGTTCGATGTTTTGAGATTTCTCAACCCAACTACAAAAGACTACCCATATTTTTCACATGCCCACCAAACGTACTCCAGACCAGATTACATTTTTATGCCCCAGGAGTTACAGGGAGCCCTTCACGGGGCTAACATCCTTTCCATTTCGTTATCAGATCATAGTCCAGTAATGGTGGGCCTACATTTGGGGGGGGTACTCAGGGGTTCGCAAGATGGTATTTTCTAGCCGCATTGACGTGGGACAAGCTACTTAGGGATGAATTGCATGTAGCGATTAAAGAGTATTTTTGGACAAGTGACCCAGGTGACACTTCCCCCCAAAATAATTGAGACGCTTTCAAGGAGGTAATTTGGAGAAAATGTATATCATTAGTCTTGGCGCTAAACAAGGAAAGGGCAAAAGAAAGGGTGGAACTTGAGGCAGTCCTGTCCCAGGTAGAAAGTGAATATACAAAGAATCCCACACATAGCCTAAAACGCCGGATGGGGACACTAAAAGGGAAATTGGGGGTAATTTACACTAAGAGGGCTGAATTCACACTGTTGCAGCTGCGCCGTAGTGCATACACACAGGGAAATAAAGTAGGCACACACCTGGCGAGACAATTTAGGGAAAAAAGGAAGAGGGAATACATTGGAGGAATAAACAAAGGCAAGGGGGAGATAGAACTAGAAGTCTTGGGTAAAGCTAATATTTTCGGCTCTTCCTATCAGGATCTCCACAGAGTAGTTCCCCCGGATGCTAGGGCCCAGAAGGACTATTTAGACTTGGTTGCACTCACCAAACTCCCAGACGCATGCAAAGACCAACTAGAGGCCCCAATTTCTGAAGACAAGGTGAGAAAATCGATCAGGGCTCTTAAACCTCATAAGTCCCCAGAGAGGGATGGTCTAACAGCTCTATTTTATAAGCCCTAGGCACCGGAATTGTTGTCCCATCTGACAACCTTACCAAATAACATAGCGACGGGATAGGTGGTAACACCTTCTATGGCGGAGGTGCTTATTACAGTAATACCAAAGCCGGGGAAGAACCCTCAACTATGTTAATGGTAATAATGATTTGTAAAGCATGTGTACACCGATTGGTTTCATGCCGCTGTGTTAGGACTCTGCAATTACCATTGGAAAAGTTAGTTGTTGGCCTGTGCAAATAACCAGGTTTTAAGGGACTTCCTAAAGCTCAGAAGGTCAGTGCATGACCGGATCTCCAGGGGGAAAAAATTCCACAGTCTCGGGGAAAGAGAGGCGTATCTGCAGCCTCCCTGATGTTTCCGCTTGAACATGGGGGTGGACAGGAGCACGAAGGTGAGCTGAACATAGGTTGTGTGAGGGGGTGTACCTTAGTATCAAATTATTTATAACGTTGGGGCTTTGACCGTGCAAAGATTTAAAGATCAAGCAGACAGTTTTAAATCCGCAACGTTGAGGGATGGGGAGCCAGTGCAGTTTCCCCAGTAGAGGTGATGCCGGTTGCCACCTAGGTTGCTGAAGGATCAGTCTGCCTGCCTGGACCATCTGCAGCTGCTTGGTAAGGAAAAGTGATTCAGAAAAGGGGGTGGTGATGAACAGAGTGCCTGAATTAAGCAGACCACTCTTACCCAGTCCAAAGATCAGGGCTTGATCCATCACCGTTTTTTAGCTCACTGCACCATCCCAGCTCAGAACTTGGCCATATGCAAATTAGTCTGTTCCTGTCCCAGTGCATGATGGGAACAGGGCAAACCAAACTACCAAGCCAATTCTTATACTGGGAAGGAAACAAGCTTCCGGGGACCGGTCTCTGCCATTTCAGGCGTCGTCGGCCCGGCTTGCTTGAATCCTGATGGTGCAATGAGCAAGGGACTCACATCTGAGTATACCCTTCCACGCTTATGGTGGACAAAATGATTCAGAAAAGGGGGTGGTGATGAACAGAGTGCCTGAATTAAGCAGACCACTCTTACCCAGTCCAAAGATCAGGGCTTGATCCATCACCGTTTTTTAGCTCACTGCACCATCCCAGCTCAGAACTTGGCTATATGCAAATTAGTCTGTTCCTGTCCCAGTGCATGATGGGAACAGGGCAAACCAAACTACCAAGCCAATTCTTATACTGGGAAGGAAACAAGCTTCCGGGGACCGGTTTCTGCCATTTCAGGCGTCGTCGGCCCAGCTTGCTTGAATCCTGATGGTGCAATGAGCAAGGGACTCACATCTGAGTATAACCTTCCACGCTAATGGTGGACAAAATGATTCAGAAAAGGGGGTGGTGATGAACAGGGTGCCTGAATTAAGCAGACCACTCTTACCCAGTCCAAAGATCAGGGCTTGATCCATCACCGTTTTTTAGCTCACTGCACCATCCCAGCTCAGAACTTGGCTATATGCAAATTAGTCTGTTCCTGTCCCAGTGCATGATGGGAACAGGGCAAACCAAACTACCAAGCCAATTCTTATACTGGGAAGGAAACAAGCTTCCGGGGACCGGTTTCTGCCATTTCAGGCGTCGTCGGCCCGGCTTGCTTGAATCCTGATGGTGCAATGAGCAAGGGACTCACATCTGAGTATACCCTTCCACGCTTATGGTGGACAAAATGATTCAGAAAAGGGGGTGGTGATGAACAGAGTGCCTGAATTAAGCAGACCACTCTTACCCAGTCCAAAGATCAGGGCTTGATCCATCACCGTTTTTTAGCTCACTGCACCATCCCAGCTCAGAACTTGGCTATATGCAAATTAGTCTGTTCCTGTCCCAGTGCATGATGGGAACAGGGCAAACCAAACTACCAAGCCAATTCTTATACTGGGAAGGAAACAAGCTTCCGGGGACCGGTTTCTGCCATTTCAGGCGTCGTCGGCCCGGCTTGCTTGAATCCTGATGGTGCAATGAGCAAGGGACTCACATCTGAGTATACCCTTCCACGCTTATGGTGGACAAAATGATTCAGAAAAGGGGGTGGTGGTGATGAACAGAGTGCCTGAATTAAGCAGACCACTCTTACCCAGTCCAAAGATCAGGGCTTGATCCATCACCGTTTTTTAGCTCACTGCACCATCCCAGCTCAGAACTTGGCTATATGCAAATTAGTCTGTTCCTGTCCCAGTGCATGATGGGAACAGGGCAAACCAAACTACCAAGCCAATTCTTATACTGGGAAGGAAACAAGCTTCCGGGGACCGGTTTCTGCCATTTCAGGCGTCGTCGGCCCGGCTTGCTTGAATCCTGATGGTGCAATGAGCAAGGTACTCACATCTGAGTATACCCTTCCACGCTTATGGTGGACAAAATGATTCAGAAAAGGGGGTGGTGATGAACAGAGTGCCTGAATTAAGCAGACCACTCTTACCCAGTCCAAAGATCAGGGCTTGATCCATCACCGTTTTTTAGCTCACTGCACCATCCCAGCTCAGAACTTGGCTATATTCAAATTAGTCTGTTCCTGTCCCAGTGCATGATGGGAACAGGGCAAACCAAACTACCAAGCCAATTCTTATACTGGGAAGGAAACAAGCTTCCGGGGACCGGTTTCTGCCATTTCAGGCGTCGTCGGCCCGGCTTGCTTGAATCCTGATGGTGCAATGAGCAAGGGACTCACATCTGAGTATACCCTTCCACGCTTATGGTGGACAAAATGATTCCGAAAAGTGGGTGGTGATGAACAGAGTGCCTGAATTAAGCAGACCACTCTTACCCAGTCCAAAGATCAGGGCTTGATCCATCACCGTTTTTTAGCTCACTGCACCATCCCAGCTCAGAACTTGGCTATATGCAAATTAGTCTGTTCCTGTCCCAGTGCATGATGGGAACAGGGCAAACCAAACTACCCCTTTTCTGAATCGTTTTTGGCCACTATAGGTGTGGCAGGGTATACTCAGACATGAGTCCCTTGCTCACTGCTCCATCAGGATTCAAGCAAGCCGGGCCGACGAGGCTGAAATGCCAGAAACCGGTCCCCGGTAGCTTGTCTCCTTTCTGGTGAAGAATTGGCTTGGTAGTTTGGTCTGCCCTGTTCCCATGATGCACTGGGCCAGGGACAGACTAATTTGCATATAGCCAGGTTCTGAGCTGGGATGGGGCAGTGAGCTAAATAACGGTGATGGATCAAGCCCTGATCTTTGGACTGGGTAAGAGTGGTCTGCTTAATTCAGACACTCTGTTCATCACCACCCCCTTTTCTGAATCGTTTTTGGCCACTATAGGTGTGGCAGGGTATACTCAGACATGAGTCCCTTGCTCACTGCTCCATCAGGATTCGAGCAAGCTGGGCCGACGAGGCTGAAATGCCAGAAACCGGTCCCCGGTAGCTTGTCTCCCTTCTGGTGAAGAATTGGCTTGGTAGTTTGGTCTGCCCTGTTCCCATGATGCACTGGGCCAGGGACAGACTAATTTGCATATAGCCAGGTTCTGAGCTGGGATGGGGCAGTGAGCTAAATAACGGTGATGGATCAAGCCCTGATCTTTGGACTGGGTAAGAGTGGTCTGCTTAATTCAGACACTCTGTTCATCACCACCCCCTTTTCTGAATCGTTTTTGGCCACTATAGGTGTGGCAGGGTATACTCAGACATGAGTCCCTTGCTCACTGCTCCATCAGGATTCAAGAAAGCCGGGCCGACGAGGCTGAAATGCCAGAAACCGGTCCCCGGTAGCTTGTCTCCTTTCTGGTGAAGAATTGGCTTGGTAGTTTGGTCTGCCCTGTTCCCATGATGCACTGGGCCAGGGACAGACTAATTTGCATATAGCCAGGTTCTGAGCTGGGAAGGGGCAGTGAGCTAAATAACGGTGATGGATCAAGCCCTGATCTTTGGACTGGGTAAGAGTGGTCTGCTTAATTCAGACACTCTGTTCATCACCACCCCCTTTTCTGAATCATTTTTGGCCACTATAGGTGTGGCAGGGTATACTCAGACATGAGTCCCTTGCTCACTGCTCCATCAGGATTCAAGCAAGCCGGGCCGACGAGGCTGAAATGCCAGAAACCGGTCCCCGGTAGCTTGTCTCCTTTCTGGTGAAGAATTGGCTTGGTAGTTTGGTCTGCCCTGTTCCCATGATGCACTGGGCCAGGGACAGACTAATTTGCATATAGCCAGGTTCTGAGCTGGGATGGGGCAGTGAGCTAAATAACGGTGATGGATCAAGCCCTGATCTTTGGACTGGGTAAGAGTGGTCTGCTTAATTCAGAGACTCTGCTCATCACCACCCCCTTTTCTGAATTGGTAAGGAAAAGTGGCATGCCCAGGTATACTGAGTTTGCATAGTCCAAGTGTGACAGTACAGTGGCTATTACAACTCGTGTCAATGCTTCCTGTGTGAATAATCGGCAGATCTTCCTAATCTTTTGCAGCTGAAAGAAACATTTTGAGATCATCAAACCGACCTGCGTTTTTAGTGAGAGATCATTAAGGTGACACCGAGAGTTTTGGCCGAGGGGAAGGGGATGGGAGGGGATCCTAGCTCCGCCGGCCAATAGTGTGGTGCCAGAAATTATGGCTATCCCCTGTTAGGACTAGGTCCATCTTGCCAGGATTTAGCTTTAGGTGGTTGTGGTCAATCCAATGTTGGATGTGCAGCAAGGTGGCCTGAAATTGGGAGACTGAGTTAGGTGAATGGTCAACAGTGAATACCAGTTGAAGGTCATCGGCGTAATTAAAAACAGCTACCTTCCTATCTTTTAGGGGCTGGATCAGAGGGAGGAGGTAGAGATTGAACAAGTGAAGGGAGAGTGAGGAACCTTGCGGAACCCCGCAAGTGGTTCTTTGTTTAGGAGCTGTGAACGGGGCTGAGCAAACAGCCTGGGACCGGTCTTCAGGAAGGAGCTGAGCTAGCTAGAGGCTGTGCCCTGGATGCCAGCCAGCGTGACGCAGTCTGCCAATATTTCATGGTTGACCGTGTCAAAAGCGGCAGAGAGATCCAGTAGCCCCAGTGCCTAGGGGGAGCCTCTGTCAGCTTTGTCTCGTAGAGTATCCAAAACCGCTAATATCACAGTTTCTGTGGAGTGGGCGGGCGGAAGCCCGCTTGATGAGAGTCAAGATAGTTAGATTCTTCCAGGAAGTTGGACAGGCACCTTGCCACATAGGCCTCAATTACTTTAGCCAGATATTGGAGCAAGGAGATGGGACGATAGTTAGACGGGCTCATAGGGTCAGCTCCAGGTTTTTTCAGGAGTGGAACCACAATGGCTTCTTAACGGCTGTGGGAACGCGACCCAAGGAGAGGAACACGTTCAGGAGGGCAAGATCTGGGCCCAAGAAGATGGAAAGGGCGTCTTTTAGCACATGTGGTGGGCAGGAGTCCATGGGAGCTCCTGATTTAACTTTAGAAAGGAGGTCCTGGAAAACCTCGGTACTAATGGTTGGGAAATAATTGAGCATGCAGTTCTTACTGTGCGTTGCAGAGGGAGTCATAATGGGGGAGTGTTTAGGGATGCTAGCTTTAATGGTGGTAATCTTTTTGATGAAATAATTATTCAGGGAGTCGCACAGTGCTTGGGTAGGAGTGGCCTTGGGAAGTATTCTCTCAGGGTTGCATAATTAATTCACAATCGCAAAGATTTCTTTGGAACTCTTGTTTGAGTTGAGGATACGTGATGAGAAGTGAGCGGCTTTGGCCAAGAAAATGACCTTCTTATATTCTTTCCATGCTGTCATGTATTGGAGTTTCCTATCTGAGGAATAGTTCTGTCTCCACTGCCTCTCCAGTTGGCGAAGGGCCAGTTTTGGAGATTTAAGTTTGTGAGAGAACCATCTCTGAGCATCGGCGCGGCCGGCCAGTTTTAGTTTTTTTGAGGGGTGCATGCTTATCGCTTGCCACAAGTAGCCAACCTCATAGATTTGCCTCAGAGATGTTGATATCGGAAGCAGGTATTGGGGCTGTGCTGACTAGTGAGTCCAGGAATTCCTTTTTATCAAGGGTGTTCCATTTCCTGGCTTGCGACCGTAGGTGTTTTTACAGTGACGAAGGTTTCTATAGTGGATTTTATTAGATGAAGGTCAGACCATATGCAGGGGAGGATTGTAGGTTCAGATATTATCAGGCTGTTAGTCCAAAATTGGTCCAGAATGTTCCCTTTTTGGTGTGTGGCTGAGGATACTTGTTGAGTGAAGTTTAGGTTACTAAGGAGATCGGTCAGTTCAGCTGACTGCAGCCTTCCATGTGGGTCATTATACTAGTAGCTGAGTCACCCACAAGTAAGATTTTGGCGTGGTTGATGACAAGATTAGCGATCTGTTCTCTCAGTGATAGGGGGAATAGGGGCATCTGAATAGGGGACCTATACACTAGCACACAGATGATTGGGTCGAAGGCGGATTCCAGTTTGATTGCAATGTTTTCTGCTTCCGCGAGGCAGAGACAGGTTATGGCATTAAATTTGAGTTTTGTATAAATAATAGCTGCTACCCCCCTCCCCCCCAGTTTACCTGGTGGACAGTTGGTGTGGATAATGTAATAATCATTGGGTAGCGCCGCCAACATGTCAGGGGTGGAGTTGAGTGTCAGCCAAGTTTCTGTCACCAGGAGGATGTCTGGTTTATCAGTGGCAAGGAGGAGAAAGATTTCAAGCTGATGCTAGGGAGCGTCTATTGAGGTAGTATATTAGTAGTGACGGGGGCCTATGTTTATCAGGTCCCTGTGGTTGTTGAGTGGAAGGGGTAGATTTACAGATTTTAGGGCACAAGCTCCGTTTCTTGAAGATTTCCGTGTGGATCACTTTAGTACGTGTTTTAGGGGGGAGGACGAGGTGTGTCGAGTGGTGCTGTTTGAAGTACTTCGAGGAATACGTGATCAATCGGGTATAGTGGCTGGCCCCTGGATCCGGATGGGCGTGGACGGGGGAAGAAGGGGTTGCCCTTGGCAGGCGGCCCTTGCGCCCATTGCGCGGGGGTCCGCTGCACTCCCGTGCCGCGGCGGGCATATGTCTCCGGGGCCCCCTCACTGCTCCTCCTTCTCTCACCGTGATAGGCTGATTCAGAGGGGAGAGATCAGGAGCAGCTGGAATGCTGGTGCAGCCGCCTTACGCGCAATAAGCAGTTTAAAAAAAAGGTACAAGTTAAATTCATACAAGTTTAAAATGATTCTAAAAGCAGCGATTCAAATGGGCTTGAAATTAGCTTCCTGCTAGGCAGCGGCACAAACCTAATGTGTCCTCTCCCGCGCTGCGGCCGCTCCTGTTATGTACCGATTGCCCTCTTAAATCTTGATGTCATGCTCTACTTGACTATCTTGACTTCCCGCTTAGAGAACTTAATGCCAGACATTATTCACCCTGACCAATCTTGTTTCATAAAAGGGAGACAGACACATGACAACTATCCGCAGGACTCTGCATCTTATAGAAAAAGCAAACAAGTTCAAAATGCCAGCAATAGTAATGGGGTTAGATGCAGAAAAGCCTTCGACAGAGTGGATTGGCATTTCTTATTTTGTCACTCTGGAATGTTTCGGCTCTGGGGATAGGTTCATACAAATGATTTTAAAGCCAACTATATGGGCCAGCGCTCCAGGGTACAGGTTAACGGGGTGAGTTTGGAGATGTTTGAGCTCAGTCGAGGGACAAGACAACAGTGCCCTTTATCGCCATTGCTATTTGCGTTGAGCATTGAGACACTAGTGGCCCGACTAAGAGCAAATCCGGACATTCGGGGGATTAGGTTTGGGAGAGACGAGCATAGCGTGTCGCTATTTGCAGACGACATTCTGTTGACTCTCACAACTCCAAGATCATCACTTCGGACATTAAGGCGTTTGAGGGGATAGCGGGCTTCCAATTTGTTTTATCGAAGTCATCGATACTAAACCTAACCCTGTCAGAGGGGGATAAACTGCAAATACAGGGGGAATCCTCATTCACATGGGCTAAGCACAGTTCAATATATTCGGGGATTCTGATCACCCCACACATAGAGGTATTATTTCAGGCAAACTTCCCACCCTTACTCACACGGATACAACAGGAGTTAAAGCGTTGGAAACCCTTGTTTATATCATGGCTCGGTGGGATACATGCAGTCAAAATGACCCTTCTTCCTAAGCTGTTGTACCGGTTCCAGGCACTCCCAATAGAGCTTGATTAAGATTTTTTTAAAGGGGGTTTGCTCCATGTTACTATGCTACATTTGGCAAAAGAGCGAGATTACCCTTTCATGTCCTATGGAGACCTAGAGCAGAGGGGGGTGGCGCTCCCAAACAGCGGTCTTTATTATAAGGCAGCACAATTAAGGGTAGTGACAGAATGGTCCATGCGCGAGTCGGACAAACACTGGCTCCACATGGACCGGGCCATTGGGGAAGGACAATTTGGAATGTGCTTTTGGAAACCTAAAAAAGATAGAACCTCCAACTCATACATAAGCACCCCTACAAGGATTACTCTTAAGACTTTGGACGAGCTGAATGGGAACTTGGGTTGGACCTCCTTTCCTTCCCCATATACAAATATACACTTTAATCCAGACTTTCCTCCTGCATTGAAGGAGGGACAGTTTGATGCACGGCAAGAGGGAGGGTATTGGGTTCTTTCAGATCTATTCCAGAATTATGACATTCTCACTTTTGAAAACTGTCAGCGTGACTTTGGGGTTCCAACCACTGAACACTTTCATTACCTGCAACTTAAGCAGTGGGCACTACACCCACAGTTAAGGGTGGCGGCAACTAGAGATCTGACCCCAATAGAAACTTTTGTGCTGAAGGCAAGTACTTCAAAGGGCACTATCTCTTTTTTATACAAGCTATTGGTCTTCACTACGATTGCACCGCAACCGAGATACAGGTGTACATGGAAACAGACCCTAGGAAGGGAGGGAACAGAGGGGGAATGGAAACACCTGTGGTCAGACATCATCAAACTTAACCTCTCACTCGAATTGAGGGAGGTTTCACTACAAAATATTATTCAAATGGTACCTAGTCTCTTCCAAGCTCAAAAAGATCTTTCCCCTCACCGGGGATCTCTGCTGGAGAGGATGTGGTTCTTGGGAGACTTTCATCATATTTGATGGGACTGCTCAACTATTCAGCCATTCTGGGAAGAGATTCTGGCCCAAATGAAAGATATGTTGGGGTACCCAGAGCCGAGTTCAATAGATGCGATCCTCCTGGGTCTACGGGACACCTTATTAGAGCACCAAACTAAGGCAAACAAAGCAATTATGTGGGCATGTTTGGGAGCAGCTAAGAAGGCTATAGCGGCTAATTGCAAGAAGAAAGAAGCACCAGTGCTGGTGCAATGGCACTCACGTTTATGGAAAATACGCACAATGGAGCGTATGTCTGACATTTTCAGAGACGAATATAAGAAATTTGAGTGTAAGTGGGGCCCTCTGGTGTCGTATTTCATAAAGGGTCTCCCACTGGCAGTATGCCCACCTACATTATGAGGGCTACACTTGCTTCAGTTTTAAGTCCCAAAACAGGGATAGCACAGATGTAACTCAGCAACAGCGGGAACAGCACAAATCTGAAACTGCGCAAGAGGATTTCACTCCCCTAGCCGGAGTAGAGTAGCAAGTAGGGAACAGGCGGTTATTACTTCTCCATCAAAGGGGGGTGGGGGAGTGGGGGGAGTTTTTGTTTTTAGTTAGCTGTATTTTGGATGTTACAATGACTCAGGGGCTTGTTATGAGCTTCAAAAGACGATCATTCCAGCACTGTGGGAAACTGTGATTGATTTAGCGGAGGATGGCATGTGGGAATGTTGATATGGCTATTAGCTGTGACTGTTTGAATTGTTTTATAAAAATTCTGCCAATAAACAGAAATTTGACAAAAAAATCTGCATGTGCTATGTGCAAAATGTGCATACTAGTATTCCCTCAAATTAGGAAGGGCTAACCCTTCCTCCTCGTTCGGGTTATTTACAGTGGCTAGTGCTAATCTCGGTAACTTGTTGGCCCATATAAAAGATGAGAATTGACCATCTATATCTTTAATAAATGACATTTGTAGTGCAAAGGGGATTGCAGCAAATAGAAAAGTAAAGAATGGTAAAATTGACATTCGTATAAGTGCTACCCATCCTATTCTTGCGATTGGAAGTTGATACCATTTTGCAAATAAACACTTGACTTTTTGCGCTAGGGGCACATACTTTAATGTATATAGTTCATTCACATTTTCCGACACAAATATACCTAGATACCTCTTGGGCTTTAAATTATGTAATGGCTGGAAATTTGGTAATAATGTGTAGCCAAAACAGTTTAAAAGTAAGATGGCTGTCTTAGCATTATTTATTTTATACCCATCCATTCTTGAAATTCTGAAAAAATCGCTACATTTACCTTTTGAATGCTCTACCCAGGTTTAAGAAATAGAACAATATCATCGGCTTATAGTTTTATATTAGACATGACTTGCAAATATGCAGTTTGTAGTTCTTTTTATCTAATGGCTATTGCCAGGGGTTCTATAAATAGGGCAAAAAGAATTGGGGATGAAGGACACCCTTGCTGTGCGCCCCTATTTATTTTACAGCTGCCTACATTTCTAGAATTATTTTCTGTGCCGAGGAGTCCTTTTATGGATATTTCACTGAATGTATGAACTTTTCTGAAAAACAAAATCTCAGAAGAATTAAAAAAAGACATTCTCAGGACACCAGATCAAAAGATTTCTTGGCATCTAAAAGCAACACCTGTGCCTCTATTTGGTTCTGGGTAAAATTATTAGAAGCCGCATTGGTCCCCATGTATGATTGGTCCCACAATCTTATTAAGCCTATTAGTGAGAAGCTTTGTAAACATTTTATAGTCGCATTACGAAGGCTTATTGGCCTATAGGAATTGATGTTTTCCCTGTTTTTGTCTTTTAAAAAAATACTAACTACCACAGCAATGTGAAAAGAAGCGGGGAATTCTCCACCTTTTAATATGTGGTTGGCAAGGTTTACCAGTTGTACATTTAAAATTGGGGCGAACCTCTTGTATATTTCTACTGGTAGTCCAAACTCTCCAGCTGCTTTACTATTAGCCATTGAGCTCACAACTGTGTCTATTTCTTCAAGAGAAAACTCAGCTATTATCATTTCACTTTACTCTCTGGTTAGGGATGCGGTCAGCAATTATTTGTTGATCCGTCTGGTAAATTTTCTCCTACTGTTTTAAAAAGGCCTCCCCAATCTCCAAGGGACTGATGATCTGTATCTTGGAGTCTGCATCTATCAGTGATAGGATCCTATTTTGAATCTGTTTATCCTTTCCCTGCCATGCAAGTAATCTCTCTGTGTATTCACTCTCCTCATATACCCTCTGCAGGTAGGCAGTGTTGGCAGTGTTACCCTGCAGATAATAGTACTTCTGCATATCTAACTTTGCCTGTGAACGCTCCTGTTTTGTAACTGGATTCCTAGTTATGGAGGGCTTTCTACTTGCTTTCTCAAGCCTAGATTCGAGCTTGAATCTTTTCTCCTTTTTTCCCCTCTGTTGAAGGATTTCCTTAGATGTCATAAATCCCCATAATACAGCCTTAAAGGCATCCCACACAATTCTTACCCGGGCAGTATTTGTGTTGTAAAAAAAAAAGCTATTCATTTCATTAGTTACCTCTGTACACCATTCCTCTCTCTCTAAATTAAATTTGATCAAATACCATTTTCTTGGTGCTCTTTCAAGCCCCACTCCTGCTACTTCTATTTTGATTAGTGTGTGGTCTAAAAAGGCATTTTGAATATATTCGTGAGTAGTCATTTTCATACCATGTGAAATCAAAAAATAGTCTATTCTAGAAGCAGTATTATATTTTGCAGAGAAACATGAAAAAATGGTTTCCTTGGGTACAGAGAGCGCCATGGGTCTACCAGGTTTAGATCATTTTTACAATTAGCTACCGCAATGGCCACCTGCGGCGTATTTTGTTTTTGAGTTTTAGTGGAAGAATCTATTAGTGCCTCTTAAAGGAAATTAAAATTGCGACCCAGAATGATAGAGCTGGGGATGAAATTTGAGGCCTGTTTAAGCTGAAGCAAAGGAAGCAGATTGTCTAAAATTGGTGCATAGATCGCTGCTACAGTAAAGTTTGATTGATTAAATCTCCCATTTACAAAGGCCCATCTTCCACCTGAGTCTATCTGCATGGCTTTCACCTAGAATGGTACATGTTTACCTATGTAGATCCCCACACTCTTCTGCGTGCAGCTGGCATTGGATAAGGAATAGAAAACGGCTCACTGTTGTAGAATCCTACTCACACTACTTGTGTTCTTAAAATGAGTTTCCTTCAAGAGTGTGGCATCCGGGCTATGGCTTCTCAGCCAGCTTTCTATTGCATGGTCCTTACGTTTATTGTTTAAACCATTAGTATTAAAGGAGATTACTTTCTGTGCCTCTTTACCTATTTCTTCACAATAACTGAACTGTGACTCGTGCTATTGTAAACATATGATGTAAACAAATAATCTACCCGACCTCTGAAATAGTGCTGCGTGCATAGCTTCATATTATGACTATATTCCATCTGATCAGATATAATAGCTACTAGAGTATTACCCATATAGGTCTAAAGTGCATCAAGTATAAATAAAGTGACACAGGCATTTAACAATATTAAAGGGTATCAAGTGCTCTGTTCGGGATAAAGTGACATAAGGCATTTTCACCCCCCTCCCTGAATGTTCTAGTCTACGTTCCAAGTGCCAACACGTAATTCGACCTATGTGTCCTAATTCGTTTCATCCCACAGAATAATTAAGCACATAAATTTGAACTCTACTTTTATATTTGGCCTCAACCCACCACCCCTGCCACCCTCACCACCTCAAACTCTTAGTCCCCTTCCTGGAATATAGAATTGTCCACTATTCCCTCTTCCTCCTCTTATCGCTGGATGCCATTGTATTGCATCCTTTACTCTCTCCTGCTCTCCCCATCGAAGACTAGTGCTATAAGCACCCCTCTTCCCGCCCTGAAAAGAACTTGCAATATAAGACTAAAATTAGTAGATTATGCCCCCCAAGGCTAAACCTCCCTTGTACCCACCAGACAATTTTGACAGCATCAATTAAGCTTCCTGAATATCTGTAAATATATTAGCTAAACAAAATGTGCTTAAATTGCTGTACAATCGAGGACTGGGCTCCCCTCTCCTCGAACAGGTCAATCATCTTAGTATTCTTTCCTTGACTCGAAAGTCTGCAAATTTAAGTAATATAGTTCGAGGGAATTTTGAATTTGGTTGCCTCTGCACAGGTACTCTATGAGTTCTAGTAATCGTTAAGTCCCCTTCCAGCTCCGGCATTACTTTCGTCAGCAGCGAACGAGCCGATTTATCTACCTGCTCATCTTCGCATCCTTCCGGAATTCCCACTAGATGGAGATTATATTGCCTATTGTAGTTCTCTAAATCCTTGAGCTTCAGCTCCATCTGGTTCTTGTTTTTACCCAGTTCTAATAAATCTCGCTAAATGACAGCCTCTCTTGTAGTGAAGCAATCTCAAGGGCCTGAGACAATTTTAGATCTCTAATTTCACCCAGTATGGTAAACAGCATATTTTGAATTGATATTTCTCCTCCCTCTCCTTCCGATGTTCTTCTTGGTGGCGCCTTCGGGCTAAAAGTTTCCACCCTCTCTTTGTTTTCACTGACTGCCACCCATGTGGTCCTGGCTGGCGATTGAGTACACTGAAGAGGGGGTGAGCTATTGGGGGTACTTTGAGACTGCCTAGGTAGAGTATTTTCTTGTGGTTGGGCTAAAGACAGAGAACTAGCTAGTTCTCTAATGGGCGCTGCTTCGTCTAATGGGGCATTGGCTGGATTCAGTTGCTTCTGATGTTTTTGGAAGAGAGGGTATTGTTTACGCGGGCTAGGACAACTGCTTGTGCTGAAGGGGGCAACCCTGTGCTTCTGTTCTTTTGTCCTCACATACCACATTGCAAGTTTTATCAGCCATGAGTCAAGCAAAGGATCAGAAGCCTCCCCATTATTTTCTGCCTCAGACGTTTTCTCAGTGTCTGAGGGGTCATCCAGCTCCACTTTATTTTTATCTCAGCTAACGCATTAGCTTTAAGTTCAATTCTTTGTTGTGCATTTCTCTGACCCCTGCATTCACATGAACATAAGTGTCTCCCTTGTTTGTGTTTCAATACTCCTGTAAAGGCCAGGCTAGGTAGGGGAATATGTAATAAAACATGAACTTCATAGAGAGCACAGCACTAAGGAATGCCAGCCAGGCCCACTCCCTCTTCCTATCAGATGGCAGGGCCAGAAATTGGAATTTAGGGGTCTGGAGGGGTAGAGTTCAAATACATGGGCAACACCAGTAGGTTGGTTTAGCCAGCTCTTACTCCTCTGCATAGAAATTATCCATGTTGATTTTGGAAGGGCAGTGCTTTGTGAGACAAGAAGATGCCACACTTTGGGGGAAGCTGTCATGCTTTTGGGTGGCACCCTGAACCTCATTAAACAGTGGTGCATGGCTGCTTGTCACCACAGATCTTTGAATAAATAGGGGATAGCTCCAGAGCAACTCAGTTCGGAAGTTGAATTTGCTGTCTGAAACTACAAGAAGAGGAATGCCCTGCTTGAACCCTGGTTTGTACCACACAAGATTGATCCCTGAAGGACTACTCTGTTTGAACTCTTGGAACGACAGCCCTATGGACTTTACCTTGCTTCAAAAAGGATTAAGGAGTGGACACCCTGAAAGCAACAGGTTAAAAGAGCTTGCCTGGACAATCTCCCCCAAGACGTCCCCAGCTTGGAGTGCTTCCAGTAGACTTTGGAGGATTTGGCCATGTGCAGTATATGAAATGTAGTCCAAACTTCCAAGGACCATTGCAGAGCCTCTAGATCCTTAGATTTGTGTTTTGCGCACTTTGGACACTCAAGAGGATCTTTGGGATGAAGTTCCAGAAGTTTGGTGAACTTTGGAAAACTTTTGTGAAAAAGCTCCATGAGGTGACTGACCCAACGTCGAGAGTCAAACCGACTATCTTCAACCGCAAACCAACCACAACTTCAGCTTCATCCCACTAAAAGCTCCAGAGCTCCAGACTGCCGGGATTTCACCTGGCTTTGCAGAAATTCAAGCAGCTGAAATGGCACCATATCAGGTTTTCCATGGTGGTTCGATCGACGTCAGAAGAAAAAGCTCCATAAATGTTTCTACGTGTGAAGGTAAAATTTCTACCAGGACTTCCCACTTAGTGTATCCGGCCAGGCTCCATCACAGTCAGCCTCAAACTTTGACTTTGTCCTAGTCAAGCGCGACCAGATGTCCCAGGTTGGCGCTATATGTTTTGAAGAACTATAAAGTGGTTAATCTTTAAAAATCATACCTCTGGTTACCTATAAGAATTTCGTCGGTTTGGTATCATTTTAAAGATAAAAACATCTCCTATTTTTATAAATGAGTCTGGGATTTTTATTGTGTGTTGTACCTAACTTATTTAATGTATTTTTTTTTTAAATGCCTTAAATACCTGACTCCTGAGTTAAGCCAGTCTGCTTGCAGCCAGCTACAGAGGGTTGAGCCCGGGGCTAATGTTTTGAGACTTTGTCTGGACCTTATGTAGAGTGGGCAGCCTTGTTACTAGTGGTAGGTGCATACCTACCCCTACTAGTAAATCCATCCTCCATAAGTGTGAATAGTGGTAATTCAAGACAGTCAGTGGGTGCATGTGGCCAAACACTGGTACTGCAACACATGCCCATTGAAAAGACTATCGAGGCAGGGAATAAAATAACACCAGAAAGCAAAGAAATAAATATTAAATAAAATTAATTAGTTCAATATTTAAAAATGATAGAAACATATATATATAAGTGATAAATTGTATATAATTATTAATCTAAAGAATAATAATATACTTAATTGAAAACATTTAATTAAACATCCAGAGCTCGAGAGTTCAGGGATTTCAGCAAGCCCTTGTGCAAATCCAAGCCGCAGTTGTTGGCTGGAATCTTGACCTGAAGAGGAGCATTGCTCGACAACAAGAAAAAACCCTCCAGAATAGTTTCTAAGTGAGAAGGTAAAATTTTGACCGAGGTCTCACACTTATTGTATCCGACCAGGGCTTTAGCACGGTCGGCCTCAAAATTTGACTTTGTCACTGTCAAGCATGAATAGATATCTAAATTTAGCACTATTGTTTTTTAAGCACGAGACAGTGTTTATTCTTTAAACATTCATATCTACTGTTCCCTACAATGGATCGTGTCATTTTGGTGTCAATTTAAATGTTAAAAGTATTTCCTATTTTTGTATATTGGAGTTGGATTTCTATTGTTTGTTGTGTCTTGCTTATTTAATGTATTGGTGTTTGTTAATGCTTTACATGCTTGTCTCCTAAGTTAAGCCTACCTTCTCGATGCCAGCTACCATGCGTTGAGCAAGGGAATAATATTATTGGGACCAGGTCGGGTCCGTTTTGAAATATTTTGTATGTAGAGTGCACTGCAATAGTACAACCTGTAGTGTTGAGGGCTTGGGTTTTGGCTCTGCAGGGGGTAAAGGGAAGACACTTGTGAACATTTGGGAGCATCTTGAGTATATGGAAGCAGTAGGTGGAGACTGCGTTCACTCAGCCAATCAAAGCCAGCTAGTTGCCAACTAGTATTCTGAGAATTTTCAAATGGGTGGTTGGGGAAGGTGTCGGTCCGAGATCAGCAGACCACCAGTTGGAGTTCCTAAGTGAGGGGACTTTGCCAAAGATAACCACTTCTGCCTTGTCTGAGTTGAACTTGAGATGGTTGTTTTTCATCCATCTGGCGACTTCAGTCATGCAGGCAAATAAGTTGGACAGAGGGTTCGATGTTTTGTTGGAGAAAGAGAAGATGAGCTGTGTACCATCTGCGTAGGATACAGAATTGAATCTGTTGGCCCGAATGATGCTGGTGAGTGGGGCCATATAGGCAGTCAACAGCGTGGGACTGAGCATGGATCCCGTGGTATTCCATTGATGAGTTTTGTGCCATGGCTACAGGGGTCGGTTGACCTCTGGTTCATTTAGTGACATTTGGGTTCACTTTGTCAGGACAGTGTCATTATTCCTTAAGAAATGATGTTATTTGGAGTCGGAGGCAACCTCCACCCGAAATAATAATTCACTTTCTTACAATTTTATTCTGAATTTCTTTGATATAGCATCCCAAATTCAATAGCTGTCCTATTTTGTATCTCCATTCAAATTTTCATAATCATCATTCAAATCTTTCTTTTATATGTAAAAACAGGGTTTTGCTTTCTAAGTATTTTTCAATGCAGTTTTGATTGATTGAAATTGTTCTTTTTTTGCTTCCAGTTTGACCTGAATTTACTATCGCTTCCTCTATTCTTCTATTTCAAGATTTGGTTGCCCAACATTTACTAGCAACTTCTGTTGTCTGCCTACTTCTAACTGTTTGCAATGCCCTTATAAAACGTTTTTGGTGAGTTCCAAATCATACTGTATTTTGTCATTTCGTCTATGTATTGAAATATTTCAGATTTGATTTATATATTTTACATCATGTATTAGAGATCTATTCATTATCTAGGATAAAACGTTCTGTTTTTTATTCAGTGTGTGTAATCTAAGCGTCAAGCTTGCATGATGTGAAAGGTATATATTCATAGATGAGTTTACTGTAGCATTCAGATTTTGTCCAGATTTTGACTTGTAAGCAATTAGTCTATCATAGAGAACTTTCCATATCTTTCAAAGGAAAAAGTCAACTCTATTTAAAGAGGATATTGAGCTCAACAAACAATATTTTATTCAAAATATTTTTTAATTATTTTTGGTGCTATTTTGGTGCTATTTGTTATTATCTTTTCAGATTTTGCCCAGTGCTGGCTGTTGGACCATGTTGAACTCAACCCCAATTATGTATGGGTCAACAAATTCAGCTACATTTTCAGTAAATCTTTTATAGACTGCCTCAGTATCTATAAAGGGGTATATAATATGCCACTACCATTCAATCAATGGTCAAAAAATAATTTTAATAATTTGTTCCTCCATAAAGTTCACTTTGCAATTGTGTGCGTTTATCCTGGAGTGCTTTTTGAATTTTCTGGCAGCCTTCAATTTTTTTTAATCTTGATATATATATATATGGATATTTGGGAAACAAGGGTATATATTTTTTATTGAAGCGTGTATCATCTAAGATTGTTAGCTTTACATTCAGTGTTTTAAAATCTTTAAAAAATTCTGTGTTTCTGCCTGGCATTACAGGACTTTGACGCTCCATTGAATTATTCATTTCTTGCCCATTTACAAATCATAATTAACGTGCAACAACATGTGAAGACATATTGTAATATTCAATGTACGCATTTTTTCCAGTTATTATTTCTTCATCAAATCAGAAATTGTACATGCCTTTGTAGCCAGGTCTTAGAGTTCATGCACGAGCATCCCTTCTTTTATTGTGAATTGAACAAAATTCTCCAAATAGCGTATAGTTTTGCTTCACTCAACTTCCCCCAGGCTGGGGCTCGGTGCAATCATTGAATGCCTATCACTAAATAAATTTGGTCTTCGAGTTTCTGTGAATAATAGTCTTACATTGAAAAATGTAATTAAAAGTTTATTGTTTGGCCTCCTGTTATTCCCCTGATTTGGATTTGATTCTTCTAGCTTTATTTTCAAGAGGTTCATAAAAAACCTCCTGTAGTTGAGCAGTTTGTTTATCCGATGGTACGAAGATCAGTTCTCTTTTCACACTATGCAAAAAAGATAGCCCCCTTATATTCATCTCATTCCTGTACCACAATACTTGATGTTTTATCTTTTCCATCTTTCTTCAGCACTGATTTGTGCAGCTTTATTTCATTTTGTTTCAGAAACTGAGATGTGAGAAGGGAGCGTTCTGTGTGCCAAAGATCAGATATTGACCTTTCAAGAGCTGGCGTTTAGTTCTATACTATTGGTGTGTGTACAGCACACATTTGCTAACATATCTTACATGTTCTGAACATCTGGCTCCTCATTGGTGCAGCCACATTTGCTAACATATCTTACATGTTCTGAACATCTGGCTCCTCATTGGTGCAGCTTTGCCTGAGAACCCATGAGCATCCAGTCCCAATCCCCTTTATGGGTGTTAACTAGTACTTTCCGTGAATTTGTTTATCTGCTTCCATAACTCACACTTGAATTATCGAGATGTACGCTGTGTAAAAAACGAGAGTGAGTGCTCTAAACTACAATTTTCTGTCTATAAAAACTGCATAATACATATTTCTTAACCCTTAAACGTGCAGTATGCAAAGTGCACACAGTATACCTAGGTTGATTAGGTAAACAGGTTTAAATGAGGAATATATATGAACATCTTAAAATTCAAAAATACATTAAACAAATCATAATTGTCTACAGTTATAATGAGGGAGATGTATATGACAGCACAAACCACCTACAATTAAATATCGTACACAGGTGCAAAATGCACATATTATGGGTGTTCAGACAAAATATCAAGAAAAAAATATTGAGATGCAGAATTGTAATACGATGATCGACAAATATCATGATGCAGAAATATCATTGACAAGAATATCGATTTTCTAAGGTAAGTAAGATTGATGTAAAAAATATCTGTTATTAATATCATTTACTAAATATCTACGTGGTTAATATCAATGTTAAAACTGTCTATGTTGTTAATATCATTTGTATCGTTTGCAAAAATATAATTAAGAATATTTTAGTATATAATTAAATTGTGTATGTTATAAGTTGTTTGTAGAATGATTGATAAGATTTAATATAGTTTATACATTTTTAGTTGTTTTGAAATTTTATTTAAATATTTTGTTGTA
Organism: Lissotriton helveticus; assembly: GCF_964261635.1. Taxonomy (NCBI): domain Eukaryota; kingdom Metazoa; phylum Chordata; class Amphibia; order Caudata; family Salamandridae; genus Lissotriton; species Lissotriton helveticus. The sequence goes on from NC_136067.1 coordinate 1,865,497,202, forward strand.
ATTTTAGTGTTGTGGCAAGTTGTAGGGTTTGAAAAGGGGCAGTGAAGGTAAATAATAACAATTATTAATATTTAATCATTAATTATTTTTTTGATCATTGATTATGTAAATTATCTAATTAATGTCTTTTTAGGTTATGTTTTAGGTGAGGGTTGTGGGGTTTGAAGGGTAACAGGTGGTAAGTAAATAATTATCATTAATTAATAATTAAAGTTAATTAATAATTATCTAAATCTTAAATAATTATGTGATTTAGATATTTTTTAAGTTCTATTTCAGGTGTGGATTGTTGTGTTTGTCGTTGTAAAGAGTAGGAGGTTAGTTAAAATAAATAATTAATTATTATTTTATCATATTAATTGTTTAATTGTTAATTAATTATGTAAATTATATAATTATTATAATTTTTAGGATCTATTTTAGGTGTGGGGTTTTGGATTTTGTGGGGTACAAGGTAAAAGTTAATTCAAACATAATTTTTGATAATTCATTATTAATTTGTTGTTAATTATTTAATTGATAATTATGTAAATGGTAAAAATGTCATATTTGTTAAGTTATATTTTAGGTGCGGTGGCCGCATCGGTCGCAAGGCGACCGGGGTGGAAAAGCGGCGGACGGTCTTTCCATCCGCCGCGGTCCCCCTCCACCATACTAATATGCCGGGGGGTCATTTAGGTGCGGATGGCGGGCGGATTGCCCCGCCAGGCCGGCGGTGGCTACCGCCAGCCTCGTAGGGGCAATCCGCCAGTCATCCTAATGGGCCCCATAGTGTGGTATTTCAATTAAATGAATGTTAATTATTTTAATTGATACTAATTATTAAAAAATATAATATTTAGGACATGTGTTTCATTTCTGTTAAAATTTAGACATCATTTTACAAATTAAATATTTAATATTTATACATTTTGTTATTTAAAAGGAGTTTTTAAAATATGTTATTTGATTGAAGTGAACTCCTTTCTCTCTACTGTTGCTCCAACTGGAGTGGAAATTAACCCACCAATGCCAATATTTTCCATACTGTTACAGACACTGTAGTTGGAATAGTAAATATAACTCCTCCCGAGTCTAACTCTTTCCCTACTGTACACCGACTGAGGCGGCAATAGTTAATTTAATCATTCCTGAGTCCATTGATTTCTCTACTGTTGCACCTACTGGAGTGGGAATAGTTAATCTGACCCCTTCTGAGTCTAACTCGTTCCCTACCGTTGCTCACACTGGATTGGGAATGGTATATTTTACCTTTCCTCAGTCCAACGCTTTCCCTACTGTTTTATCCACTGCAGTGGAAATAGTAAATTTTACCTCTCCTGAGTGCAACGCTTTCCCTACTGTTGCACATATTGGAGTGGGAGTAGTAAATTGTCCCCCTCCTGTGTCCAATGTTTTCCCTACTGTTTTTTGCACAGACTGGAGTGGAAATAGTACATTGTATCCCTCCTGAGTCTCATGCTTTCCCTACTGTTGTACAGACTGGAGTGGGAATAGTATATTGGTAAATGTAAAAAATTGTAAAATGATGATATAGGTTAAAATTAATATTTTTATAAATAGTTTTAACTTATATTTGTTTATATAAACATACACACTTTGTTATGTGTGTGTGTTTGCTTGAAGTAGTAAATGAGTAAAAATATATACATATATATATATATATTTAAATATTATTTAAACATATTTCATTTACATTATTTTAATATTCAGTGGCGGCTCGCACAGGTAACCCTGTGTAGTGCAGGCGCAGGGCACGGGTGGGCTGGGTGGGGGTAGTGGAGTGTGACATTCAACGGGAAAGTGGAGAGTATGGTAATAAATAAATAAATAAAAGCACTTACTCTGCCCTTGCAGCATCACTGAGATGGCGATGCTGCGAGCGCAAAGTTAGTGCTTTTATTTATTTATTTTCTTACTTTCCACTTTCCCGTCATATTTCTCACTCCACTACCCCCACCACGTCCCGCCACCGCCCCCTCACACCGCTCCACAGTGTTACCTCTGCGAGCCGCCACTGTTAATATTATATGTTAAAACATTTATATTTTACTTATTTAAACAGGATTTATAGTAAAAAGCAATATTTTTGTATGTATTTTTTAAAATCAGTCTAAAACGAAATATTGTTTTTGTTATTCTATGTATAGAAAAACTATATTTTCGCAATCAATATTTTTGACATGATATTTTTGTATCGCGATATTTATAGCTTTTATATTGTGTCAGTGAACCCATATTATGAGTTGTCTGTGTTTTCCACAATCTCTGTGACTCTGCCCTCCAGAGGATGTTGGTTTAAGGTGCCTAATTTCCAACTCGTTAGCCCTTTTGTATACTGAGTCAGTGTACAATATTTTGGAGGCAAAAACACCATATGAAGCAACAAATAATTCCTAAAATGCAAAATAGATCATCATGATTTCCAATATGCTCTCTTGAGTTGGTCATGTGTGCTCTAAACTTTCTCACCTAATAGCATATTATGGCGAGAAGAAACTTCTACACAAAGAAAAAAGTGCCTTACTGTATAGTCTCACCCAGTGGGTGGATCATTTCATCTCGAATATGACATTTTGCAAGTTTCCATAAGATACAATAATTTTATATTAATATGGTTGGGGTAAGTGAGGTAACGTGCTCAAGTCTGGTGAAGGATGCCCATAATGGGACGAGGGGCGACGCCACCCTTCTGGAGGGCTGTTAATGACCGGTGGGGAAGCAGCACAGCAGTCATTTCGCTGTTAAGATGGCAGGTCACCGTAACAGATGTTCCCAACATATGTGGAGAATTAATTACCCAGCAGTAAACAAACTCTGTGATGCGGAGAGTCATTTTGTCTAAATTTCTTTCGATTTTGCTGGTATTAGGAGCTTAATTTTTCTTGATCAGGCAGACCCTCTTGAATTAAAGCGTTTCTTAATGTGCTTCGCCGAACAACATTCTCCTGAAGTGAAGTGCTGAGGGAAAGATGTACAAGGGGGTGGGGAGCAGAGAGTTAGCTGGAACAGTTGATTGTGAAGCTGTACTTCAGTGAGCGATTAGTAAATTATTTAATTAAAAGGCTGGATGCCAGTCATATGCTTCTTTAATCTGCTAATGCCTAACTCGAATTCAATGGCGTTCAGCATGATTTAACTGAAGTGAGCAGATGGACATTTTTTTCGTTGATATTTCTGGCTTTTTTCGCCAAAATACTTCGACGCTGTGAAGTCGTGTACTTGACCCAAAAAAATGAAAGAGTTTCATTGGATTTTTTTTTTTTAATTAAAACCATTCAATGATAGCATGTTCCACATCATTAATCGAAAAAAGGACCGGGTTAATTGCATAATTTATTCAGGCTCTTTCACCGGTGTCACATTTTTAAATGAAAAGGAGATGCATGGTTTTTTCAACAGGTTTGTAAATTAGTCATTTGTACCGGCTTGTTAATATTACACACTCTCTTTGAGTGGGATAGCCTATGTTGCGTATGAAAGAGACAGCAGCTTTGGGGACAGGTGCTCCACTCTCTGTCACCCACGTGGGACCTTTAGGAGAGAGTGAAGGGTCATGATGGCATCCAGCCTCCCCACACCCACATATGCTGGTCAGAGGGGTGCTTTCAAGGCATCTATCAATACGACTGCCTGTCACGCCCACTGGGGTGGCGTTGACCCAGCAAACCTATGCAGGCACCGCTCTCCAGTCTTTATGGTGGGGTCTTACAGTTCTCAGCAAACACAATAAGATGATGGATGAAGTGTTGAATCGTTTCAGACACTCACCCCCAGTCACAGATCTGGATTGAATTCATCATTGTTTTTCTGCTCACTAAGCCACCCCAGTTTGGACCCAGCCAAATGCAAATTAGTCTTGAACCTGCTTCTCATGGGAACAGTCCAGCACAAACTACCAGGCCAGGTCTTGCCTGGACCAGAAACAAGCATACTGGGATTAGTTTTGGGATATCACCCCTCAACAGCCAGGATAGCTTGAATCCAGTGGCAAAGTGTGCAAGGGACCCATGTATGGGCATACCCTACCAACTTAGGGCGAACAAAGCAAACACAATGAGATGATGGGTGGAGCGGTGAAACTTTTCCGTCACTCACCCCCAGTCACAGATCTGGGTTGAATCCATTATTGTTCTTTAGCTCACTTCACCACCCTAGTTCAGACCCATCTATATGCAAATCAGTCTTGAACCTGTGCCTCATGGAACCTGAACTACCAGGCCAGTTCCTCCCTGGACCGGAACTTAGCATCCTGAGACCGGTTTCGGGGTATCACCCCTCAACAGCCAGAATAGCTTGAATCCAGTGGCAAAGTGATCAAGGGACTCACATCAAGCATACCTGGGTTGGGTAGGGTAAACATAGTAAACACAATATGATGATGGATGGAGTGCTGAACTTTTTCAAAAACTCACTCCAGTCACAAATCTGGGATGAATCCATCATCGTTTTTCAGCTCACTAAGCCACACCAGTATGGACCTAGCCATATGCAAATCAGTCTTGACCCTGCTTAACATGGGAACAGTCAATCCTGAACTGCCAGGCCACGTCCTCCCTGGACCGGAAGCAAGCATCCTGGGACCGGTTTCAGGGTATCACACCTCATCAGCCAGCCTAGCTTGAATACTGTGGCAAATAGCAAGCGACCCACATCTGGGCATACCCTGACCGAATGAAAAGGAGATGCCTGTTTTTTTCAACAGATTTTTAAGTTAGTAATTTGTACCAGCTTCTTAATATTACACAGACTCTTTGACTGGGATAGCCTATGTTGCATATGACAGAGACAGTAGCTTGGGAGTCAGGAGCTCCACTCGTTGTCACCCACATGTGACCTTTAGGAGGAAGTGAAGGGTCATGATGGCATCCAGCCTCCCCACACCCACATATGCTGGCCAGGGGTGTGCTTTCAAGGCATCCATCAATAAGACTGCCTGCCACCCCCCTCCTGGGGTCATGTTGACCTTGCATACCTATGCAGGCCCGCTCTCCAGTCTTCAATGTGGGGCCATACAGTTTTCTTCAAGAGTTAGGTAGAACAGAGCCACAATGGGATGGAACAGTGGATGACTGTATCTTTTTCTTGTAATGGGATGTACAGCCCCACGGTGCAGATTTTGCAGTTGTTTAGTGTGGACATCTGTGAACAATTGGAATGTAGGCTGCATTTCCTAATACAACCCATGGGATGCCTTTGGCTTGAAGATGGATGGCATACCAAGAGACGCAATTAGGGAGACAAGAGTATCAGCACTTATTCTTTTCCATTTTAGTGTAGGCATTCCCTCAACTAGAAATTGACCTAAAATCATTCTTTAGTTATTTGTTCATATCTTGTAATTCCTCTCTTCATTGATAAAGATGTTTTAAATGTATTTGAGTCTGATGTGTTTACCAATAATATTGCTTGTAGCAGCTACAATCGTGATAAAAATTTAAAATGAGGCAGAGATATAAAACAAAAAACTTTTAAGATATTAATGTTAGAAATGGGATTCCTGGTTGGCTGAGGTATGCACCCAGGCCAGACAGGAACCTCCACTCTAGTCAGGGTAAGCTAAATACACACTAAAAGATAACCTGAGCTCACCCTCTAGTAGCTTGACACAGAAAGTAGGTTGCAATCCGGCAAGCATTTGGAGATCACTTGGAGGAAAGGCAGAGTCCAGCTCTCTTCAGCAGAGTCAGGGGGCAGCAGGTAGTAGGTAGTAGGTGACAAGCAGTAAAGCATTCCTTCTAGAAAAGCAGTCCAGTTGAGGTATTTAAGCAACACAGCAGTCCTTCTGACAGAGGTTCAGTTTAAGATCCAAAAGTGTTTGATTCTAGCGAGTCAGCGACTCGGTCCTTATTCCCAAAAGTGCTTTTGATGTAGGGGGTGACTTCAAAGCAGCTCTCTGAAGTGCACAATGATCCCTTTAAATCAGTGGGCGGTAAATCAGTGTTTTGTGTGTAGACAGAACACTACCTATTGAAGTGTAAGTGTCAGCCCCTCCCATTCCTCCCTGCCCAGGAAAACCCATCAGACTGCAGATGAATGCAGATGAGTGCTCAGAATGCAGATGAGCCTCACCTTCCTGTGTTTGTGGCTGTCTAGAGGGAATTCGCAAAGTGTAGCTGTCACCCAGGCTGGACATCTATTAGAGACAAGCTGTCAGGCACATAGAGCAGTAAGTATGGAGAAATGTCCACTTTTAAAAGTATATTAACAGGTCTGGATATCAAACAAGGGAATTATTTCAATACTAATATGTAGGTTTCTGATCTTTTGAATATGTCAAAGTTTGACATTACTACATAATTGAAGGTTATTTTCAAATAACATAAACAGAAACAACATTTCAAAAAGTAGGTGTATATATTCAAAAAAGGTCTTTATATTGAAAAGATAAATCTTCATATATAAAATAACAGGGCTTGACAAAAAATAAATCTTATGTCACATTGACATTGGCCATTTTTTAATCATATATAACTTCATATGAGAAACTGTGTTTCTTCCCAACATGTAAACTGGATGTACAAGTCATCTTCATCTTCTTTAAACAACTGTAGAGCCTGGGAAAGTCTACAACTTGTCACCAAATAAATGTACTAACGAGGTCCAGGCTGGTTGTTGTAATTCAGGAGGTTTTATTGTAGATAGTTACATGTTCTGTAGATCAGCCCCACCAGGAGCAGCCAGCATACTGCTCACTCCAATCTCAACTGTGACTTCTCCTCACAAACACCCAACATTCTTAAGCTCATCATCACTGCAACATTCCACTGGCTGAGCAGGTGGTGAACATGGAGTAACAGTAACTTCGACAGTATACCAGGATACTACAGGCATATAGCAATGTATCGAACAACCACTTCCTAAGTACATGGTTAAGCTTTAAATAGCATATTTAACAAGGCAATAATGGAAGTTGGAATATACATCGACATTTCTGTCCTGGTCATTAACAAATCAGTAAGATCATCTTCAGGAATGTAGATATTTCAAGATGATAATGGACCCCTCTTTGTGGCCTGATCGGTGTGGGGTTGTTAGAGATGATGTCACACAATTGGGGGCCATGGAAAGGCATGATTTAAGTAACATTTAGGACACTTACTGTACTCTTTTATTTTCACCTGTTTCACAGCAAGCAACCATCTGAGGAAAGAATCACCACACTCCTATCAAGCAACTGTCTTGCTCTGGATTGCAGAAAACACTGTCTATGTGTCAAGGTGTTCAGCGTGAGTTTGAAATGACATGATTTAAGTATTATCTGGGATGCTCACTGTTGTTCAAACTCACGCTGAACACCCTGAGCAGTATATATCTTCATGATGTATGATGCATTGGTCTTCCAGGGCCAATGCATGTCCACTTTGCTTTGTGAGATGGTATGGGTAAAAAACGCAGCCTCCTCCTCACCAAATATTTCTGTGCTGCAAGTACACTAGGAATATACGCACACAATTATTTTGATTACTCTGTTTCATCAGCCTGGCAAAGTTGTGCCTTGGCCAGCCCAGGTGGTTGTTCTCATAGGTCTCAAACAGCAGGTACAACTGTAACTGGTCAGGTAGGCACTTGAGGAAAAAAACCTCTTGTAGTTTGTGATGTTTGGACACAATATTGAGGAAAAAATATCCTGTGGACAAAATAGTGTGTCAAGAATATCAAAGTAAAAAATATTATGAAGGTAAGTTTCTTTGCGAAAGCAAAGGTTTACTATAGTAAACTCCAGATATAGTACTAGGAGAATATATATATATACATATATCTTCAAAGTACATAGATGTGGAGGGCCCGTATCACATAAATAACTTAAGATTAAATCCTAAACTTACTACATTTTGGTATTCACAGAAGGCACTTACTCAATTTTGTATTCACGTAAGGCACTTACTCGTTTCGGTATTCACAGAAGTCATTTAGGAGTCCTAAAGTTAGTAGTCCTAACTTTACTACTCCTAAACTGAGACAAATCCTAACTTTAAGACTTTCGGTATTCACAGAAGGCATTTGGGAATCCTAAAGTTAGGACTCCTAACTATACTACTCCTAAACTAAGAAAAATCCTAACTTTAAAACTTTCGGTATTCACAGAAGGCATTTAGGAGTCCTAACCAGATATGCTCCCATGGTCCTGACGCCCTTGCAACCTCTTTCCTCAAAGGAGCTCTATCGGACTTACCTGTAAGTCCTCCTCTGCAGTGCACTTTCAAGTGGTCCCTTTGTCTTTGCGCACCAGCTTCCAAGACCCTCAGCACTCTTCTCCTGGCCAACCCAGGACTCTACCGAATTTCTCATGCTGGAACTTTGGACCTGGTCTTGACATTGGCCTAAAACAACATGGTGAACTTCGTGAAAACATTGCCTGATTTCCTCTGCATTTTTCAGTTTTTTACACACCATTGGTAACAATGGTGCAAAATTGTGCACAAAAGTGATATATTTTCCAAACTTTGCAAAAATCGTAACTCTGGAAGTACGTGTCTCAGAACTGTGTTCTTGGCCTTGAAAATGACATACAAATTGATATTAATTTTATACATTGGTGTCAGATTTATTCTTGTGTGTGTGTCACATTTATTGACTCTGTTGCGTACAACAAATTCTTAGCACTACCCTCTGATAAGCCTAACTGCTTGCCCACATTAACACAAAAAGAGCATTAGAATTATCTACTTTTCCCTCTGTATACCATTTAGGGGTTTCCAGGACTTTCTGCATAGTATACTTCTTTTTTGTATATTCTATAGAGAGCCAGCTTCCTACACTTAGTTTAGCCCAAGCTAATTTAAAGCCGTGAAACTGTTTGTTTGATTTATATTTTTTAACTTGACCATTCACTTGAGGAATCGCGGCTTGGGGTATATTTTGATTTTGGTTTTTCTGCCTAAGAATTTGTTTACTCTGTACCATGTTACCTCCTTGTGACGGTGCATTCCCAACCTGTTGAACCTGTTCATTTATCTGATTAAGAGGATTAAATTGACACTCTCATTTCCAATCCCCAAATTTGCCACAAATGTGACACGGATTAGTCCTTTTCATCATCTCAATTGAAACACTGCTACTTTGTAGTTGCATACCCTGCTGTTGTCCTCCACCTACTCCTCGCATTCCAAGATATGACTGAATTTGTGATATCATCAGCTTTTCTTTGAGCTTCCTATGCTTAGTCTCAAGCTCATCTCTGCTATACTTAGCATATCAGAGAATTTCGTCTATAGGCTTGCTTTGCGAGCAAATCATATGCTTTTTAATCATGCTGCTGATTTCTGCTCTAAATCCATACACAAACTGATAGACAAAATGTTCCATATACTTTCCTGGCACCTTCTTCATCCCGCTGAATTGTTTAAAGTCCTGTAACGACCGTTCATAATAGGCATGCATTGTCTCTTTCAATTCCTGTGTTGTCCTGTTAATCTTTACCCAATCAATCTCTTTAGGAGAGAGTTTCCCTTTTAAATAGGTAATGGCTTGATTGTTTTTTTTCATCATATTAGTTGATGGGGCACCAGTACGTGGATGTCTAACTGGATCAGTCTCAGGCCAATCGGTAGCAATTTTACATTCTGCCCAAAAATCGCTTAGAACTATGATGTCAAACAGTGTATCCAAATCTTTCCACAAATCCTTTGAAACCTTCACAAATCTCTCAGCTTGCTCATACCATTCAACTGGATTTTCTCTCAACCTCACAAAGTCATTTGTAAAAGACAATACATCTGGCCTGGTCCATGGATCATCTACATACCGTCCTCTAGGTACAGCTCTCAGAGGGCGTATCTTTAATCCTTCACCTCCATCATCTTCAATGACTAGGAACATTTGCATTGTAACTCTTTTTGCTTCCTTCTTTTAGGCCCATCTTCCTTCCCACTTCTCCAACTCTCCCCATTTCCTAAGTGTAATTAATAACTTTTTGATCTGTCACCTCATTTCCAGAGGTCTCATGTTTTCAATGTCTCTGTCACTAAAGTCTATTTGGTATGTTTTCTGTTGTGTCTTTGATCTTTATATGCCCACCTTTTACTTCTCTGCCAATTTGAACAGCTTCTTGTGCATGTTTCGAGCATGTCAGAAATGTCCTTGCATATGAACAGTATTTAATTGTCCTGATAATAAACTATCCTAGTGGGGATTATAGTTCCCATTAAAATTTCTTCTAGTTCTACCTTAAGTTTTGCTACATCCAAAGTCTTGTCCTTGCTATTTCTTGGAACAGAAGTTCCTTGAATTCCTGCACCCCTTTCATAAATACAAGGAGATATGTCTCTGATCCAAATGTCAAGTTCTTGTGGTGTAGGGCCTATCTGTCTTTCTGTGTAATCCCAAGCAAATCTTCGCTTTGTCCATCTGCACCTGTAAGGGGAGTGGATGATAAAAGGGATACATCAGAATTGGGCAATCCCAACTGAAGAGTTCCTCCTGCTATATTTTGGGTTTGTGGAGTTTCCAGGCCATTTTCTAGATACATGTAAAGTCGAGGCTTGTCCAGATCTCCCAATTGAAGTGTTTGGGTGAGCCAAATTTGCATTAGATCCAGCATTCGTTCCACCTGGAAATGTAGCTGAAGTTAGAATTAATGGCTCTTGATTTGTCTGTCCTGATATCAGGTATGTAGAAGTAGGAATTGAGCCACTCATCCCAGTAGGAACAGCCAAAGTATGTGTGTTTTGTCCCCTACTCCCAGATTGAACACAACTACAGGTCCTATCATCACAGAGATGGTCAGGGCATCTGGAGCGTTTAGTATAGTATAATTATTTGTTTCAGATCGCCCGGGAATGTCATTCACAGGTAAAAAAGAATTTTGTGAATTCTAACTTATTGGCATGACAGGTACATTCAGAGTTTTTCCACCATAGGAATGTGCTATGCTCTGGGGTTGATCCTCACTATAGGGTGGTGAACAATGTAATAATAATTCATTTAAAAATATGTCATCAATTTCCTTCTCACTCTTAGTCATTGTCAGTGTTTCTGAATCCTCAATGTGTTTTTCCTTTTCCTTACACTTCTTTATTTCTTCCTTAACTAATACAGCATATATACCAATTCCCTCAGATAATTCTGTTCTCCAAGCCTTCTGCTGTGCATTCCATCTATCCTCAACATATCGATTTAAAGTGTTTTTGTATCTTCCCTGACATTTTCATTTTGTTTCTGGTAAGTTATGTGTTCCCATTAACTAAGGGATTCAAATTGCATGAAGTGGTTTGATCTCAAACAAACGCCTCTAGAATTTGAATGTTAAATGTTCCATATTATGGGAAAGCTAAAGGTCCATCTTTTCCAGTGTATTCCATTCAATTCTCAAGTTATGCACATGTGATATCCTCTCCCCTGTGTCATGTATAAAGCTGGTGTACCCTCGGGTGGCATCATTACCCCTATTCCAGTGGTCCCGGGCACATCTCCCTGCGTAAAACTCTTTAAGGTTTTCAAAATCTTCATTTTTCTCAAAATGTAATAATGTCTTTCACAAATGATTCACTTCAAAAATACGATATACACTTCCTTGCTTAGTTTCAACCAACCAATATTAGTGCAGCAATTCTTTGACGTAGTTAACCTATCCCAGCGTGGTGTTACACCAGGCGACAAATACCTGCACAGCAATCTGTGATGTCACCTTACTCTTGCAGCAACTACCCCTCCTTCACAATTCTCTGTGCACGTTCTCTTCCATGCAATATTCACAAAATGCAAGCATTTAAAAAAAACCTGTCTTATCCACTAAAAAAAGTATAGATTCCACTAATACAAAAATTCAATAAACACACCAATCATGTACAGTACGTTCAAAACCACAGAAGACAGTTTTACTCAGTATATGCCAGCAGTGAGACCACCCTTGGGTATATATTCCGGGATCTTAGGCCACTTTGGACCCGATAACACTTCAACTTTACTGCACAAAGTACATCACTCAAACTTAAAATCTAAATACTTTGTATAACCTTACACAGCCATTGTATCACAAGCTAAGCTTTAAGCAATAGCAACGCGCAATCCTAGTAATGCTCACATCACTGTCTTGTTGCCTTCATTGCACTCTTCTAAACCGGCACTTGGACACCTTTATCTAAACATCGAGCTTTGCATTTGGTCTAAATTTTAATATGGGTCTCAATAGGGGTCTCATTAGGGTTTCCCGCATTATATACTAACTTCATCCAATAGAAAACCATCCAACATGTTACCAGAATAACTGCTGCAGCCCAACACATTTTCTCTACTTCTTAATTTGTCTATCTTTAAATTCTTTATTTATGCCTCTCCCTTGGTCCTCCAATGGATCTTGTTTTGTGCTGAGAGGGATCAGATATAAAAGGTCCAATAGTTATGCAATGAATGATGACCAAGAATTGGGTAACTAAACTTCAAATTAGAGCTCACATTCTTGTAAATTACTCTCAGAACAATGCTCTAAAGGTCTAAAATTATTACTGCAAGCCCAAATCTCCTAAAGTAATGCAGGTGAGCTGGAGTAAAACATACCAAGAGTGCAGTTAGCTATATGGAAAAATAACATTAGTATTTGATTTTCCAATATCTCTCTAAAATAATCCATCCTAATTATTGTTTACTCTGATTAAGAATGTAAATTCAATTGGATAAGATTAAATCATGATAGCTGAGTCAATAAGGTAATTTAGTTTAGTTTACCAAGATTTTAAGGAAATAAGTACATCAGTAAATAAGCATCAAATTATACTAAAATTGATCAAATTCTGAAATATACCAAAACTCAAGAGTTCAGGAAGGGACATGCAATGTGCCATGTCAAGTAGTCTCTCAAAAAGAAAAAGACCACTAGGCACATATAGCACATGCGTTCGGAAAGGAAGCCAGGTCAGTCCACATCAGGCAAGTCAAGATTGACAAGCAAAGTTCTGCAAAATCTCCTTTAGGAGATATACAGCAGCCTATCCATCAGCATCAGCCAGCGAGCGTGCCAAAGTGCAATTCGAGAGCCAGCCAGAACGAGACAGTGCTAGAGCAGCTGTCTGTATAATCGGGCAATATTATATTCTTTAGGTTCCAGGGGTGACACCTCCTTGAAACACCTCATCGGGTAAAACCACTCATTCCATTGGTCAGTTCATGTGGTGTTGTATATGAATTTGGGACCCTAGTGTAGTTTTCCCGATTCATGCCCATATATAGGTATAAATCACCCTATCCTTATATAGGCATAGAAATCATAACCATATTTAGACTTAGACTATGCAGTCCAAATACGGCATGGCTACTTCCACTAGTTCCGAAAATCCACAATGATTTCTTGGAAAAACCCGCCTTCAGCAGACAGGGACTGCCCCTTGCTTGAATATTGATTTATCCAAGAACTCATGTAGTTTTCAAAGAACTGAGTCTTTGATGACGTTATTATGTCCAACCTTACGCCAAACTAGGCACCTTCAAAGTATAAATATGCCCACACTTGCCCAGTCAAACACACAGTGGATTGGAGCAGTTCGACTATCTACCTACACGACACAACTCACCGCAGCAAGTGCCGAAGGAAGCCGACCCTCCAGCAGACGCACTGAGAGAGACGCTGTCTTTCCTCTTGCCGAGAAATGCAGCTCCAGTGTTTCCAAGCTACCCTTGCGGGTTGTTGGGAAATCGAGTCCTGAGAGAGAGATACCAGACCTCCTTCATTCTAAAACCAAGGTACGGAGCTGATGAGACACTTAGAGAAATCTTGGATAGGTTCTTGGCAAAAGAATACTGAAACTAAGCTACACCTCAATTACTTCTTCCCTTGTACTAGACCTAGGTTAGGTACACCGGGGTAGGCGTATTTTAGGAGCACCAGTTGAGTACTTTTAGTCTTTATTTGTTAATGTATATATTCTATGTATCTTATGGATTAGAAACCATATTATGCTTTTACAGTGTTATTATATACTGTACGCATTGTACTTTACAACCAGTATTACGATTGTAGCAGTTCATTTCCTCTGCATGAGAAAAAAGACTGTTCAATAAATACTTTTATTGAAAACGCTTGCCTTTCTATTTCTCTGCACCTCTGGTGAAACGAAGCATGCACGATTGACTGAGTGAAATAACTATCTATTGTTTCTGAGACTCTGAAGATACGTTTTTATCTCGGGAAACAAAGCTGTCATGTTTTAAGCGGGCGTCAGAAACTAATCCCTTCTTGTTTATTCTAGAATGTTTCTAGTGACCTCTGAGCTAGCTGGCACTCACAATTAAGTCTAATATATTCGATAGAGACCTAGTCGACCTCAGTCCTACGTCTATTCTATAGTATTTGTTATTCCAATGCGCAGAGCCTATTGGGAATATAGGAACTACACTACAATGGGATGTGTGTCAGGCGACATAAAGAAGACACAAATTGTAGATAAATAGGTGGGACAGTTACGCACTCGAAACATTGGAACAATGCTCCCTTATCAAGAGCACATGAGCGAGTTTAAGAGGACAGTTTCTTAGGCAGATGTTCCGGACTGTTTCAGAAAATTTAACAAAGTCTCTGGTACAAACATGAGAACTCAGTCTCACTGTTTCACATTATTGGGTATATCGAGGAATTCAGTGGATTAGGCAAGTCAAGAAACTTCACGTATGCAGTTAAGCCCATATTCATTGGAGCTAATATAACACAAAGGATATATAACTATTAAGCATACATTCATTGGAAACATAAAGATGTCATGATTTTAGCATACCTTTGATGCACATGGAATCAGCTAGTAAGGTTACAAATAACATATCACTATGTCACACTGCTACATTTATATGTACCAACATATAAATATATTATAAAACATATGTTAAAATTGTAGGTGCATAACATTAGTACACATGTTATTCCAATGCGCAGAGCCTATTGGGAATATAGGAACTACACTACATGGCGCCCAACATTTGGTAAGGCGATAATTTAATGCTAGATGCTAGAGTAACTCAGTCGTGCTTTTCACATAGACCCCTTTTTCCCGTAAAATACTCCAATAGACATCTGGAGTGGGTAAAAGGATATAATATCCGCCTTAACAGAGTAGGACGAAAATCCTATGTATTAGTTTTTTTGGTTTGTTCAACGTTGAAGGATACAGTGTTCCAAAAATATTGTGCACCTTATCTTTTTTTCCTTGAAACGTGCTCTGCAAACTTTCAGTCAACAAAATGTCAGGGAGTGACGACAAAATGGAGAGAGCTGCAGCAGCAGCTCAGGCAGTTTTAGACGACACAAGTCTCCAACCAAATAACCCAGATGCTATACTCATCCCGGTAAATATAAGGAAAACTATCACTATAAAACTTATAAATAATGGAGTATCCTCGAGAGGTGGTAAAGTAATATTTCTTATAGAGGCACATGAATATCGGCAGACAGAGGTATTCTATTCATGGAGTCTGTTTCCTGCAACAAATCCAGTAACACACGAGTTCCACAACTACAAAGTAGAGGAACCTCCAGTGGAATACGTTCCTTTCGAGGACGTCGAAATTCCACTAACTTACCAAGAGCATCAGCTCTGGTTTAAAGGTGCCCTACAACATCAAAATCCCATTACCAGGCTCCGTCCACTGGGTAGACCAGGAGCAACATGGCCGGTATTAGCCAGCTATACACCACATCCTGCCATTGAACAAATGAAAAGGTCCAGAACTATTAGCTCAGCTAAAACAATTAATTTAAATACAGAGACAGTTGGTTCAATATGTCATGCGGACTTTAACAGTCCAACCTGCTATAAAAATTCCACAGCACACCCCTCATCAGGGGAACAAAAACAAAATTACACCACAGACTATACAATCAATCATTGGTAAATTACCCGCAAAACGGGAACAAATTCCGTTCTGGTTAGCGCAAAAAATTACTCAAATAGAGGCAGTATTTCCTGATAGCACACCTCATGAGAAACACAGGATTCTGACAATCTGTTTACCAATGGGGATCGCACCACACGTGGAGCACTGTGACACTTGGGGTACAGTCTTTGCTTCAATCTACACAAAAACACATTGTGTTCCGTCTATGGCGGTAATACCAGACGTCCTAAGACAGATTCAAAATGAATATGGACCAGAACATGCCTTAAATCTTGGTATGAAACAGGTCTCGGCTATACTGTTAGCTAAAATCAAAGGTGAAGCAGCATCCTTGGCAATCCGCCAAAAGCTAAAAGAAACAAATATATCAGAGCAACCGTATGAACTTGCAAGAATTATTGAAAAATCCTATGAAGAACTAGGAAGAGATAGTTTGGGGGGAAACCAGTAAAACCAGAACTAACAGAAAATCCTGAAAAGGTTTTTATTAAAAATAATCTCACTACTCCTAAAAAGAAGTGGGAAAATAGTAAACAGACACTTCCTAAAGAGAAACGCTCTCAGTCCAGAGGTAGGTCTCCTCAAAAGGAGCCCTCTGAAAAGAGGTATAACCTCAGAAATAGGGATAATTTGATCAAACCTGATAGATATCATGATATTGATACACGTTCCTCTCGTTTCTTTCAGACTTCCTCGCAGAAATCCAAAAGAAGAGGACGATCAGAACAAAAGGAAGAACGCACGAAGTCCAAAAATGAACAGCACGTTCCTAAAAAAATAAGAAAACTCAATTTACCAAGAAGAAGGTAGCAAGTCTAAATATCAGACATGTCGAGGATCTTGAGGACACAACTCAAGAACGGGGAGTGGGCCCAGACAATGCTGGACAGCGCAGCAGAAGTCACCATAGCTTGCAAGATCCTGAAGGATCATCTGGAGACAGTGGACTTGAATGAATGTATTCAAGTTGAAACTGCCGACACCAGGGTTAGTGTACCCCATAAGTTATATGAAGTAACACTCCGGATGGAGGGGGACATAACTAGAAAAATAAAAGCACTCTTTTGGGAGAACCTTTCTAAGGATTATGACATTCTTCTAGCTTAACAAGACTGGCCACCTGAATTTTTCAGGGAGTGCCCACATGGCGATGAGATAATTATGCCAGCCTTCTCTAATCACATTCCAATTCATAGAAAATACACCTATGCCAGAAAATGGGCTGTAGCCCAGGCTCCAGCATTATACAAGAATCACGTAGGATGGGATGAGGATTCTCCTCACCATAAAATCCAGTTAAAAACTAAACCAACAATGCAAAGGCAATATCCTGTTATAAGCTAAAAAACAATTCAGGGAGATTTTAAATCTATTTGAATACCAAGGGGTGATTGAAACATGCACCTCATCTATGAACAATCCTTTGTTTTCTGTCTCCAAGCCAGAAAATACATATCGTCTAATTTTGGACTACAGACACTTAAACTCTTGTTGCAAAACTTTTGCAGTACAAAATGCACATAGTGCAGCACTGATGAATAACATTGTGCGGAAAAAATATAAAACCACATTAGATATTTCTAACGGTTTCTTCCGTCAAAACATTGCACTAGAAAGCAGGAACTTGACCGCTTTCTCAATTATGGGGACACAGCGTCAATTTTGCCGTCCCCCCCAGGGATTCAAGAATAGTCCAGGGTTATTTTCAGCCAGAGTAACAGAGTTACTACAAACGTATGACGATGAGGCATTATCTTATGTCGATGACATCTATCTTACAGACGATGATTTGGACGTGCACTTGAAAAGAGTGAATACCATAATACTTGGGTTCACCTCTGAAGGGTACAAATTCAATTTTAAGAAACCACGAATTGCCTACCTCAACGTCCTATTTTTAGGATATGAACTTTCAAGTGCAGGCAAAAGCCTAGCAGCAAACTTTCTAGAGAAATGTGCGCTGCTCCAACCTCCAAAAAGGCTAAAAAACATACAGTCAATTCTAGGTTTCTTGAATTTTGGAAGAACTTATGTTCTAAATTACGCCGAAAGGGTTAAACCTCTCTACGAACTAATAAAACCTGATTTCAAACCAACTAATTGGACTCAAAACACACAGAAATTTTGCGTTCAGTGCATACAGACATGTTAGCAAAAACACAGTTACAAACACGCGACAACGTGCGCAATCTTGTGATCCTAATCATCCCAGGGAGATCCGGATTCACATACCTAACCTTTAATGAAGGTGAAAAGGTACCAATAGCTTACAAATCACACTTGTACACACAAGCTAAAATGAAATTCACTTCAACAGAAAAGATTCGGACAGCGGTTCAAACTGCAGTAGCAAAAGAGAGAGCCCTCGTGCAGGGTAAACGCATAATGATCGTTACACCTGTACCTGCCTTAGAGGCTTTGACAAAAGCGTGCATTCCAAATGCTAAGGCTTTACATCCGAGATGGATACAATGGGTTAATTCTCTTGCTGCAACAGACGTTGAATATGTTTTTGACCCCTAATTGAAAACACAAGAATTTCAACAATACGAACACGAATGTCCTCTGCCAACCGAGATTCTGCCTCTAGAACATTACGGATGTATAATTTATACAGACTGATCAGCACAGCCCGTAATTGGGGGGAAACAAGCCTATAGTGCTGCGTGCGCGATTGTTAAAGGTCGCTGGCGTGAAGGTAAATTTCGACCTATGGTCACTAAAACTCAATCACTTGGAGACTGTACAGCTCCGCGAGCTGAACTACAGGCTTTCAAGATGGCGCTTGAAAATACAGATCGTGAATTCCCCACACTCATAGGGGCTCATTAGGATGGCAGGCGGATTGCCACCGCCAGGCAGGCAGATTGCCACCGCCAGGCTGGCGGTAGCTACCGCCAGCCTGGCGGGGGCAATCCGCTCGCCATCCTCTCCTGAATACCCCCCGCCATATAAGTATGGTGGGGGAACACGGCGGACGGAAAGACCGTCCGCCGCTTTTCCGCCCTGGTCCCCTTGCGGCCGGGGTGGAAAAGGTTTAATATGGTGGCGGTGTCTATTAGACACCGCCAGCCATATTACCATGGGTCTGGACAGATGCCTTTCCGTGGCGGCATGCGGTCTTCACTTTGGGGGCCCCCTGCGGGCCCCCAAAGTGAAGGAGGGTTGGGGGGTGCACATGAGGTGGTACTTGTGGTACCCCCCTGCATTTGCATATACAATGGGGTAGGCACCGCGCGGTGACTGCCGCTTTGTGTATGCAAATGCATACATGCCTTTATAGCATTGTGGCGGGCGGTGCAGAGAGCACCGCCCGCCACAATGTTATAAATCCTAATGCCCCCCACGGGACCCCCGCCCTTATGGCGGGCGGTCCCGAATTCAGATTGGGATGGCGGGCGGACTAAGTCCATCCGTCATCCTAATGACCACCTTAGTGTGCGATACGTATTATTGCGTCCAGTCTTACAATGAATATCTGCAGAACTGGGCTCAAAACGGTTTCAAAGACGCAAAAGTTGGCACAATTAAGCATAAAATGCTTTGGGAACAAGTAGTTCTATTACAAAAAGAACTTCAAAAGACAGACGCGATCCATACACTGAGTCATCAGCGTGATGGCGTTCACGTTGCAGTTAATTCATTGGCTGATGAAACCGCAAAGGCAGCTGTGCAAACGGCTTCCGTAGCTGTAATCACTCATTCAAAAACAAAAATAGACAGCGAAATAATGCAAGCTGCCACCGCTTTAGTAAAAGACAATGGTAAGACACTCCCAAAAGGCTTTCCAGTAAAGTACTCATATATAATGGATGCAAATAATGTTCCGTTTGCTTGAATCCCTGGAGTGGGGGATAGGGCAATTCCAAACATGGGACATAGGTTAGGACTAATCTTAGCAGCACATGAAGGACTAGCATCTGCACACACAGGAGTTTCCGCCACAGTATCATTATTAAAACAGAGATATTGGTGGCCGCGCATGAGGAAACAAACTAGAAACTATGTTCTAGAATGTGAAATCTGCCAAACGATGAAAGTCTCTACAGTGAAACGTCCTGCTCAGACGCCCCTTCTAATCTCAGATAAACCATTAGCGTGTGTTTACCTGGACCACTTTGGTCCCTTACAAAGGGATGGCAACTATAAATATATCATAGTTGCAGTGGATTCCTGCTCAAGATTCACTTGGATGTGGCCTCAGCGCTCGGCTGACATCCGAACTGTTATAAAAGATTTGCGAGTCTTTATCTGCACATACGCAATTGTCACGCTACATTCTGACCAGGGTCTTGCGTTTAGCTCTTGAGCTTACAAAGAGGCCATGGCCAGCTTGGGTGTTGCATTGCGGTACTCAAGTCAATTCCATCCTGGGGGAAATGCGGTAGTAGAAAGAAAAAAAGTGACATAAAGCAATCTTTAACAGCTAGGGTATAAGGCTCGGGTGACGGGTGGGTCAAACATCTAGTAAGTGTCCAACGTAGTCTTAATAATCTGCCAAAAAATTCTCTGGGTGGAATCACTCCATATGAATTACTATTTGGTACTAGAACGATCATCCAGGATCTTGATCGTCACAGTTCAGTGGTGGAACAAAAACCTTTTGATATCAAAGACCGTTTGGCTGTTTTACACAAAATGAAATAAGAAGAAGTCTGAGCAACACAACACAAAAGCCAACGACCACTGAAGAAAAACCACCTGTCCCAGCAAGACCTGTCTGGATTCCAAAGATTGGGGATCTAGTAAGCATGGGCGGATTTTGCGGATCCACGATTCGCGGATTTGCGTATTCACGGATCGTGGATCCGCAAAATCCGCAGATTTTGCGGATTGGCGGATTTGGGGCGGGGCTTCCGTGCCAGGATCATCGTGCCAGATTGAACCCTGCCCTTCATATTCATTCAAGAAGACGCCACCGTTTTGTGCCATACCTCTACTCAACTGGAGTACTTCCTACTAGATAATCAGTAAGTGCTACCTCGTTGGGTAGATGTGTAGTGCTTTTACTACACTACAGCTGCCTAAAGTGCCAGAGAGTTGTCTACAGCGACCAGGTGTGTGTTACTATGCAATCGCGCCAAAGGGCGCAGGGGTCCCGTGAGTGAGCTGTCATAGTGGGTAAATGGCGGGAAGACGGTGCACACCACGAGTGTGTGGGCGGGGCCAAACGGACGGGGCTTCCATGCGAGTGCACATGCCTCTTGTGTGCATTAAAGGTGAGAGACCGATCAGAGCCGCAGATAAAGATACAGAAGCTCCTGGCCACAGGAACAGCACGAGGATTGCGCTCGTGAAAGTCAAGGATGCAAAGGCCTCTGTCCAGCATCACAGCTGATTTGCGATGGTATATTAGGGAAGAAGGCACATCTGCCTAGCCTTGACAACGCTCACGATTGTTTTTGGGCCAATGAATGAGTCACTGAATTTAAGCATGCTTAATCGATATCTGAAAGTGCCTGCGGTTGAGGTTTAATTTTTGTGCCAGGACCGTCGTGCCAGAATGAACCCTGCCCTTCATATTTATTCAAGAAGACGCCACCGTTTTGTGCCATACCTCTACTCAACTGGAGTACTTCCTACTAGATAATCAGTAAGTGCTACCTCGTTCGGTAGATGTATAGTGCTTTTACTACACTACAGCTGCCTAAAGTGCCAGAGAGTTGTCTACAGCGACCAGGTGTGTGTTACTATGCAATCGCGCCGAAGGGCGCAGGGATCCCGTGAGTGAGCTGTCATAGTGGGTAAATGGCGGGAAGACGGTGCACACCACGAGTGTGTGGGCGGGGCCAAACGGACGGGGCTTCCATGCGAGTGCACATGCCTCTTGTGTGCATTAAAGGTGAGAGACCGATCAGAGCCGCAGATAAAGATACAGAAGCTCCTGGCCACAGGAACAGCACGAGGATTGCGCTCGTGAAAGTCAAGGATGCAAAGGCCTCTGTCCAGCATCACAGCTGATTTGCGATGGTATATTAGGGAAGAAGGCACATCTGCCTAGCCTTGACAACGCTCACGATTGTTTTTGGGCCAATGAATGAGTCACTGAATTTAAGCTTCAACTAGGGCACATGCTTAATCGATATCTGAAAGGGCCTGCGGTTGAGGTTTAATTTTTGTGCCAGGACCGTCGTGCCAGAATGAACCCTGCCCTTCATATTTATTCAAGAAGACGCCACCGTTTTGTGCCTGTTGTAACTAATTTACGATGGCGCCGGCAAGCTGCCAGCACCATCCTAAAATAGTTACTAAATTAGCTTCAACAGGAAGCTCTAATAGATAAAATAAAGCAGGCGCTCGATGACCTGCTTTATCTTATCTATTAGAGCTTCCTGTTGAAGCTAATTTAGTAACTATCTTAGGATGGCGCTGGCAGCTTGCCGGCGCCATCGTAAATTAGTTACAACAGGCCAGCAAGGCTTGAACTTTTGCCCCCGGAATCCGCCGCTCGCGGATTGCGAATTTTCGGTAAATTCGCGAGAGTTCGCGGATCGCGGATTTACCGAAAATTCACAAAATCCGCGAGCGTAGCGGATTTTGCGTTCATGCTTAGGATCTAGTCAGGGAAAAGAACGCGGTGAAGAAGGAATTTGGGCCTTCTTACAGAAAACCAGTACCTGTCTTAGCAATCCACGGAACAAGATCAGTGTTACTACTGCCCCTTGCTGGAAAAAGGGAGAACAGAGTCGTGTCCATCGACCTCGTCAAACCACATCATGTGGCCGATAATAAGTAGAAGGCCCAGTGAACTCCCAAGATGTAGCAGACGACCAAATCTTGCTACAATCCAAGAGGTTCAAACTGAAAGACTTATCACCTTTGATAAACCTGCAGTGAGAAAAGAAGGACTATGCAACAAAGCAATGGAACTTGTACCTCTTGAGACCCAAATAACAGTTCGTCAAGAAACACCTGTCTACAATGATATAGCCTCTGACTATACAAATATGACAAAGGAAGAAACAGCTCCAGTGATTCCAAACAATCCTGATGCAATTCCAACAATTGACAGAACTGCCTCTGGCTATTTCATCAACTTTGATCAATTCAATGAGGATCGCAGTTAACCTGAAAGTATGCCAGCAAAAAAAACGTTCAAAGAAAAAATAACAGAACTCTTTCATCAACTTGAAAATACATATCTGGTTTCGCCATGGGTTGAATTTTGGATTGTGTTAGGTGTCCTATTTCTCCTACTTTGGCTCATTCTTGTTTTAAGTTTGGGAAAGATGATAGATGGAAAATACAGTACAATGGACACAGCAAGTAAGAATATCAACTTGCTCCTGCAACCTCACAAATCATCTCATCGTGAGCGAAGAGACCTGTCATCAGTGAACATCACAGCCGCTCCTATACCTGGTGCTATAGCATGGGACACAACTGATTATGACATTGATGGCCCGGTGGAATTGTTGAAGATTCCACATCAATTTAAGGTTTCTTTGAGTAACTTTGTTACACCCAGCACAGTTTCTGATGATTGCGACTTTGAGACTGTTAATAACATGATGACAGATTTAGAAATGTCAGCTAAATTCACAAAACATGAATACTTTGAAGGTTCATCAGATTATGAACAAATGTATTTTTAACCATTTTGGTCACCATTATTTGCACACATCTGCAAACCCTAGACATGTGTTTACTTATAATCAATGGGAACATTGTACAACACCGCCAAACGGCAGTTCAAAAACATTTTATGAAAAGATTCCATACTTCTTAGGGTTTAATGTCACAAATCCAGAAATGTTTTAATTCAAAAATGTGAATAAGACAGGAATGAAAAACCTTAGAAGCCTTATTCAGAGCCTGCATTATCCCAGAACAAATAATGTTTTTAAATGACACTGTTCAACAAACATCTTGTCTTGGCTTGGCTAAGATAAAAGATTTAAACAAACCGTGCATACCTAAGCCCACACCAGACAGTAATAGTACTGTAGATGAGGAGGTAGATGTAAAACAGATTTTACAACAGAACAGAACTAATCCTGATTGGAAAAAATGGTTAATCTGGCCCACAGACACGAATAACTGTCAAGATAGATACCTGAACAAAACACAAGGGTTCACAGTAACTAGGCCAGATCCAAGATATTCCCAGAGACAACATCCAACAGTGTAGGAAAACTATGCCTTGAGTGGCTACAGCAATCCACACTTCCAGAAATTAAACAACATTTAACTTTACTGAAAGAAGGCGTTGATTTACGAGACTTCTTACTTGGACCTCGTAAACCACGCCAAAAACGTTTAATTTACACCGGTATATGCTCTGCTTACAATGAAGCATGGAAAATCACGCAAATGGAAACTGCAGAAAGAATACGATAAATTGATCGTATTACTTTAGAGAAAGTTCTCTCTGTAGTGGACAATGGGTTAACAAGTCTGTCCTCCAGAATCTATTCTTTGGACAGCATTATATCCTCTGCCATTGACATAATAGAGCAGGACTTGCTAATGTTACAACATGGTCAGTCTCAATTGCGTTCTATAATGCTGCTAGGCTGGACGTTCCAAAATCTCCGTTCAGACTACGTGCCGTGGCGTCTAATCAACACCACGTCGTTGTTTTCTGTATTTGACCTTACAGATAAACAAATATCTTTGGCACAAAGAGGAGCAGACTATACGGTGCTGAGCTTAGAAAAACTGGAAGGATTACCATTAACTGTTTCTGAGAAGCCAGTCTTGGAATGGATAATACATTGCACCATCACGATACCAGTGACGATTTTCCAGTTTCAGTATTGCTTAAGGCACATACCAGCGGGCCTGTATGAAAGGTTGGGTAAAGAGTACATTAAGTCGACTTGGAATTTACCATACACACACAAATGTTGGAGTGGGGGAAAGGTGGTATTTCTTAGTGGGAAATTATTTTTGAGAACTCACTAAGCGGTACACTTTTATGTCAAGGTATTAATTTACACGGAGCCTGCGAGGGTTCTTCAAATAACCTTTCTTGCCACCTGCATGGTTCTCCAGCAGCAGTAATAGACCCAGTTTTTAAGCCGCTATCCAATGATAACTACATAATGTTAAGTGATCACAGCTGTTGTGGAGTGCAAAAAAAACGATGGATTTAGGCCCAGATCTCTGTACTGGGGTGAATGTATGACATTGTTCTGCATTCTGTCCATCAACTGTTGTTTTGCAAATGGTGCCAGGTATAGCCTATCTAGTTAGTGTGTCAGCCATGGTCACTTGTTGAATGCAAGTATTGTTTCCTAAAAGCAAGACAGACGAGGAGTCGCCGCTATGGCCTTCACTGAATATCTCTTCTATACAAATTGATACTTTAAGCAGAATGAAAGCCATTCTTTTGCAAAAAACTGTGCCACTGACCTCGTCCAGAGAAACGTATGATCTGCAAGTCACAAGGAATTCTGCAGAGATACATGCCCTGTTATCAACGAACTGTCCAATACATTTAGCAGAAATGTTAGGTCGTATCTTAAACATGTCTGATGCGAGTGGTATTGTACATGTATTTAAGACAGTTTTTTCGGGACTGTTAGCACCCTTTGAAGCAGTCCTAGGCATTTTTCCAAATTTCGTGCACTCTGTGTTCGGCAGCCTGCTTCTCATTTTTGGACTCGTAGCAGGAATTCTATTTTTGTTTCTTCTGCTCCGATATGGCAAGTCCAGTCACCAATGATACCCAGACTACCAAGGAAAACGCTCTCATAGCCATGCGGTACCGTGACAGAATTACACAGATACTTGGCTTGGCTCGTTTAAGAGATTTGAATATCACATGGTTTCTTTAGTTCAGACCAATCTGGCAAGATTGCATCGTACCTGTTCTACGATGCCTGCTTTGCGGAGAAGAATGCTTGTTGGATGTTTGTCTTACACTTCCATAAGCAGTGACAATGGATGTTGACCCTTTGCTAGGTCCGGTAACGGCTCATGCATCGTGTTGCCCCCAACGGCTGCCAATCCTGATGACAGCATTCGTAGCGATCTCACCAGCAACTACAGCCAATGGTGAGGTACGTGGAACAACAGGCACACAGGTACCTTCTACTGCAAACATTGCTAATGCGAATGACGCTGACGGCAATGCTTCTCATCTGTGCACAATTGATCTACTTAATGAAGTAGTTCCACTTTCTCCTACTGTGGTTGACGATTTCGTTGCCAGCTTAGACGATTTGATGTTTTCTCCTGACACCGAGAATAACTTTTGAAATTAGAACATACGTTCCATGAACACTGAATTCGACCTTCGCTCGTCAAAACAAAACTTCTAGTTCTGGAACTCTATTTTCTGTACTATTTTTTATATGACTTTTTCCAAAATTGAACTTTTTTTTGGGCACTAAGTAATCTGCTTAAAGTAGAACTATTCATAGAGAACAAGCAGTCTTTGAATACTTCCTAGAGACAATATTTGACCTTATCCTCAAAACCAAAACAGTTTATATATTCTGCTATGACATGGTCTCGACCTTTTCTTCTGTAACTTAGAGCCATTTCATAAATGTCATTACATGATTCATTCAGTTAGCTTTGCCAACATCATAATTCATGTATTGAATGACGCTTATTGCTTTTAAATGCATACTGTACAAATGTTCATTTTTGTGTGCAACCTTTTCAAATGCATTTTGTGTATTTTGGATGGGATTGTAAACACATGCTTTAGATAAGTTTTAGTGCTTATAATTTAGTAATGTTAAACATATTAAAGTGGAGTGGGTGTTGTATATGAATTTGGGACCCTAGTGTAATTTTCCCGATTCATGCCCATATATAGGTATAAATCACCCTCTCCTTATATAGGCATAGAAATCATAACCATATTTAGACTTAGCGATACAAAATGGGATGATGAACGGAGCGTTCAAGCAAATCAAACACTCACCCCCAGTCAACTGATCTGGGTTTAATCCATCACCATTCTTTAGCTCACTCCGCCACCCCAGTTCAGACATGGCCATATGCAAATCAGTCTGACCCTGTGCCTCATGGGAACAGTCCAGCCCGAACTGCCAAAGCCATGTCTTCCCTGGACCGGAAACAAGCATCCTGGGACCGGTTTCTGGCAATTCAGCCAGTCCATCATCCCCTTTTGTATCGCTTTGTTTGCCCTAAGTTGGCAGGGTATGCTCAGACGTGAGTCCCTTGCTCACTTTGCCACTGGATTCAAGCCAGCCTGGCTGATGACGGCTGAAATACCAGAAATGAGCTAAAGAATGGTGCTGGATTAATCCCAAATCAATTGACTGGGGGTGAGTGTTTGATTTGCTCAAACGCTCCGTCCATCATCGCCTTTTGTATCACCATATTTAGACTTAGCCTATGCAGTCCAAATACGGCATGGCTACTTCCACTAGTTCCGAAAATCCACAACAATTTCTTGGAAAAACCCGCCTTCAGCAGACAGGGACTTCCCCTTGCTTGAATATTGATTTATCCAAGACCTCATGGAGTTTTCAAAGAACTGAGTCTTTGATGACATTATTATGTCCAACCTTACGTCAAACTAGGCACCTTCAAGGTATAAATAGGCCACACTTGCCCAGTCAAACACACGGTGGTTTGGAGCAGTTCGACTATCTACCTACACAACACAGCTCGCCGCAGCAAGTGCCGAAGGAAGCGGACCCTCCAGCAGACTCACTGAGAGAGACCCTGTCTTTTCTCTTGCCGAAAAATCCAGCTCCAGAGTTTCCAAGCTTCCCTTGCGTGTTGTTGGGAAATCGAGTCCTGAGAGAGAGATACCAGACCTCCTTCATTCTAAAACCAAGGTACGGAGCTGATTAGACCCTTAGAGAAATCTTGGATAGGTTCTTGGCAAAAGAATACTGAAATTAAGCTACACCTCACTTCTTCCCTTGTACTAGACCTAGGTTAGGTACACCGGGGTAGGCGTATTTTAGAAGCACCAGTTGAGTACTTTTAGTCTTTATTTATTAATGTATGTATTCTATGTATCTTATGGCTTAGAAACCATATTATGCTTTTACAGTATTATTATATAATGTACGCATTGTACTTTGCAACCAGTATTACGATTGTAGCAGTTCATTTCCTCTGCATGAGAAAGAAGACAGTTCAATAAATACTTTTATTGAAAACACCCGTCTCTCCATTTCTCTGCACCTCTGGTGAAACGAAGCATGCACGATTGACTGAGTGAAATAACTATCTATTGTTTCTGCGACTCTGAAGATACGTTTTTATCTCGGGAAACAAAGCTGTCATGTTTTAAGCGGTCGTCAGAAACTAATCCCTTCTTGTTTATTCTAGAAAGTTTCTAGTGACCTCTGAGCTAGCTGGCACTCACACATAAGTCTAATATATTCGATAGTGACCTAGTTGACCTCAGTCCTACGTCTAATCTATAGTATATGTTATTCCAATGCGCAGAGCCTATTGGGAATATAGGAACTACACTACAATGGGATGTGTGTCAGGCGACATAAAGAAGACACAAATTGTAGAGAAATAGGTGGGACAGTTAGGTACTCGTTAGGCAATCCATTACATGAAACATTGGAACAATGCTCCCTTATCAAGAGCACATGAGCGAGTTCAAGAGGACAGTTTCTTAGGCAGATGTTCCGGACTGTTTAAGAAAATCTAACAAAGTCTCTGGTATAAACATGAGAACTCAGCCTCACTGTTTCACATTATTGGGTATATTGAGGAATTCTCTCATGAACAGTGGATTCTGCAAGTCAAGAAGCTTCACTTATGCAGTTAGGCCCATATTCATTTGAGCTAATACAACACAAAAGATGTATAACTATTAAGAATACATTCATTGGAAACATAAAGATGTCCTGATTTTAGCATACCTCTGTTGAACATGGAATCAGCTAGTAAGGTTACAAATAACATATCACTATGGCACACTGCTACGT
The DNA here is from genome assembly GCF_964261635.1 of Lissotriton helveticus. NCBI lineage: Eukaryota > Metazoa > Chordata > Amphibia > Caudata > Salamandridae > Lissotriton > Lissotriton helveticus. The sequence goes on from NC_136067.1 coordinate 1,865,525,908, forward strand.
TTATATGTACCAACGTTTTTGATCTTTTCTTTGTTTTATTTTTGTTAACATTGCTTTTAATTGTGCTTGTACTGCCCACATACCTGCACTTTAAATTGGGCCCCTCACCGCGTTTTGAGCGGATTTACGATCTGTAGGCTTCGTTTTTGGCGCGTGGCCGCCATCTTGGGGGGGGCGAGTGTCCACTGTGCCACTGGCTGAGCGCTCTAGCGCTTATCACCACCACAGGTGAGCCCTACTTAAGGCGAGCTCTTCTGTAGCCTCGGCCTTGGAGAAGGTATTTGCACGCTTGCGCGCTAGGCTGCTGCAATAGTAGGCTGTAGCGCTTGTAATTTTAAAAATCGCCGTTTTTGATCTTTTCTTTGTTTTATTTTTGTTAACATTGCTTTTAATTGTGCTTGTACTGCCCACATACCTGCACTTTAAATTGGGCCCCTCACCGCGTTTTGAGCGGATTTACGATCTGTAGGCTTCGTTTTTGGCGCGTGGCCGCCATCTTGGGGGGGGCGAGTGTCCACTGTGCCACTGGCTGAGCGCTCTAGCGCTTATCACCACCACAGGTGAGCCCTACTTAAAGCTCGCTACACCCGCGCAGCGGTGACGCGCAGCGGTAGCGCCTGACTCGCGCCGGAGTCAAGCCAGAGTCCTGCCCGTCTGCGCCCGTCAGCGTCCCGGAGGCGATCGGAGCGGCGGGTGGGGCTCTTCCACTCTTTCACTAGGGATGTGTCCTTCTGGGGTACCGGTGCTGCACTACTCTTCTGCGGACCTTCGCTCTTTTGACACTCTGGCCACAGGCTGCCGCACTGTCTTTCCTGGACGTCATCGCGGGAAATCCTGTTGCCCGGTCTGTAGCTGGCGCCCTAACCGCTCTCAGCTTTCATGCCCCACCTATAATACTCTTAGTGTGGGCTACCGCTGTTTGCTACTTAACACCAGGTCAGCGGGTAAACATGCGCAGGACATTTTTGAGCTCCTTGATACCGTGAAGCCGCTATGTCTTATGCTAACTGAGACGTGGTGGGGTGATTCTTCCAACCCAGATGTCGTGACGGCAATTCCGCCTGATTACAACATCTTCAGGAAGGATAGAGCTAAGGGCAGGGGAGGTGGAGTGGCTTTGGTGGTCAGGAAGGGCATCTCGTGTGTGATTCTGCCAGTAAAGGACATCCGAGGTTCGGAGACCCTTGCTTTTGTTATTACTTTGTCTCCGCATCATTCTGTTAAGGGATTGCTCGTGTATAGACCCCCGGGCTCACCCGGCACGTTCTTTGAAGATCTGGACTCCGTGCTGTTGGGGCTGGCCCTGAAAACGGAACATTGCATCGTGGCAGGAGACTTTAACTTTCGGATGGATGATCCATCCGACCCTGCTGCCATTAAACTTTCCGAGGCTATGACCCCGCTGGGACTGATCCCCTATTTGCAGGGGCCTACACATGAGAAGGGGCACACTCTGGACCAGGTATTCTCGTCTTCCCCGCTTGAGGAGATTGAGATTACACCTGTACTCTGGTCAGACCATCTGCTTGCCAAATATACGATCAAAGGCATAGCTAAACCGAGGGTTGCCCTGGCACAGCAACAGGGCCGGGTCCATAGAGCTTATCATCGAGTGACCCCAGAGTTGCTGGCTCAGGCCGCTGTGGATCACCCGTGTTCCCTCTCGGGCGATTTGGACAGGGATCTGGAGACCTTGCAAGATTGGCTTCTAGACAGGCTAAACGATCTGGCCCCGGAATTGACACCACGCCTGACACCGAAACGGGTCTCTGCGCCTTGGTTTACCGCTGCACTGTTGGCTTCGCGGCAGCAGTGTAAGGTAGCCGAAAGAGCTTGGCGGGCTAAATATGATACGGTAGCCAAGCTGACCTATCAGACGGTGGTCAAAGCTTATCACCGGGACATTCGCCTGGAAAAGAAAGCATATCTTGCTAGGAGAATAGAAGCTGCTTCTAATTCCTGCAAGGAGATTTTCTCCATTGTGAGAGAATTTATCTCCCCATGGTCTAACACCTCGGATGAGAAACCGTCTGGCACCTGGGCTTCGGATCTTGCTGATTTCTTTACGAGCAAGATTCAACGCATACAGGATTCTTTTCCATCACCTGGACCTATGGTCCAGACTAATCCTGAGATCACCTTATCCCCGCTGGCTTTCCCAGCTGTGACGCTGAATGTGTTTCCACCGATGTCTGCCCCGGACTCTTTAGCGATAATGGGCAATCTTAAATCGGGGTCGCCCCTCGACCCTTGCCCCGCTAAATTTTTAGCGAAAGTTGCGGAGGTGATCAACCCTTTGGCAAACCCGCTGTTAAATCTCTCATTGAGTAGGGGAGTGGTCCCGCAAGCCTGGAAACAGGCGATGGTGATTCCATTATTGAAAAAATCTGGCCTGGATTCGAAGGCCCCGGTCAATTACAGGCCTATTTCTCTGCTGCCGGCTTTCTCGAAGATTGTGGAAAAGCACGTTCAGGCTGTGCTTTCCAATTTTCTTGAAACCAATGAGATCTTGCATGCCACGCAGTCTGGTTTTCGTCCCCATCTAAGCACAGAGACTGCGCTCCTTGAGGTCTCAGAAACCATTAAAGGTGTTCTGGACTCAGGGGGCAAAGTCATGCTGGTGATGCTGGACTTGTCGGCGGCATTCGACACCGTCCCCCATGATGGCCTTCTCGCAAGGCTTTTTGAGATAGGTCTACGGGGGACGGTGCTCGATTGGTTTTCTTCCTTCCTAGCCGGCCGCCGGCAAACGGTCTGGGCGCCGCCAGACTCCGCCGTGATGCCGCCTCTGGGAGTCGGGGTTCCACAGGGCTCTATTTTGAGCCCAACCCTTTTCAACATCTTTATGACCCCATTGGCGGCGTTGGCGGAGTCGTATGGCGCCCGGATCGTGTCTTACGCTGATGACACCCAGCTCCTCTTCTCTTGTCAGAGGGGAGGAGACTTTGAGGAGGAGAGTATCCGGGATTGCCTTGGGGCTGTTTTTCATTGGTTCCATCTGAACAGCCTCAAGTGCAATTCCGATAAGTCCGAGGTACTCTTCTTCGGGTGTGACACAGAGCCAGACTGGCAGGCCTGGTGGCCGATTAACATGTTTCCTCCATCCTGCTCTTCCCATGTCGCGAAAAATCTGGGGGTCAAGATGGACAAAGGATTAACATTGAAATCCCAGATCCTTGGGGTGGCGGGCACTTGCTTCGGCATCCTCAGGATGCTGCGGAGGTTCCTTCCCCTGTTGTCCGAGGAGCACAGGAAAGTGACAGTGCAGGCTCTGATTGGGTCCAGGTTGGATTACTCCAACATTCTTTACCTGGGCCTTCCAGAGTACTTGCTGCAGCGGCTTCAAGTGGTGCAAAACGCTGCCGCGAGAGCAATCTTTGGATTAAACAGGCGGGCCAGTGCATCTGGCCTGCTGATAACTCTGCACTGGCTTCCCATCAGGAAACGGATTGCCTTCAAGGCTTTGACTCTGGCCTACAAAGCTCTCCACTTGGTGGGAGCTAAATACCTTCAAAAGAGACGGGTCTTTTATCAACCGACTAGGTCCTTGAGGTCAGAATCTCTGTTTTTGGCGGTCGTCCCGCGTGTGCAGAGAGCGCGCCTGGGAGGCCGCTCCTTTGGTTTGCTGGCACCACAGTTGTGGAATTCTTTGCCGCTCGCCCTCCGGGGAGCTTCTAGTCTTTTTGCTTTTAGAAAAGGTTTGAAAACCTGGTTGTTCACTCAGTAGCCGGTTTTCTGTTTGCACTTGTTTTGTACTTCTGTTTTTTTCTTTTATTCAGTGTTATGTTATTATGTGGCAGCCTTCCTTCTCCAATAAAAGCGCCGGGACACTCTTTTTGAGTAGCCGTGCGCTATACAAAAGAATAAATAACATAACATAACATAACATAACATATATCATAAAACATATGTTAAAATGTTAGGTGCATAACATTAGTACACATGGGAAATCCAATCTCTGAAAGTTTAATGGATCCATTGCTAATTATGAATGTGTAACACCTACTTTTCTTTTGTTATTTCGGTGCACACTCTATACACACACAAAAGATGGATTTTTAATGAAATTACCCATCATAATCAGGACTAATCATAATTATTTGATAAATTTGCATTAGATATACATGCATATAAATGATAATAAAGAATGATTAGAGGCAAACTCCGTAATGTCAGAGTTACCATTTGCAAATTTCTAGCACACGTTAATGGAAGAACATACTTTGTCAATTAGTGAACCATAGTCTATGTTATGTACATGAATGATAAAACCTAAGCTCCCTCTTTTGCTGCATGCTTTTACGATGCAGTAACTAAAATTTTCTGGTATTGTCAAGTTTTCTTGAATGTGTAGTTGGTGCACGTTTATAATTCTTTTCCACAAGTGTTGTAATTGGTTTCTCATGTCATTGAAAGCTTAAATGAAATTCACTCTCCAACAGATTCATACCCATCACTTTGTGAAGTAATGTTCTTATACTGGTGATTATCAAGAATCCTGTCTTTCCCCTACCTATTTGATAAGCTACAACATCAACCTGTCTTGACATTACCCTGGAGTTCATCAAATCTGGAATTTCAAAGTGTCTACCATAGTCATGACTTGTTTTTCAAAGTGTTCAAAATTCATTTTCTGGTAAGTGGAGCAGCAGTGAAAACGTTGTGTTGGAAAGGGAAGAGCTCCATACCAGCGATGAAGTTCAATTTATGTGCCTGAATACTCATTGGAAGTATGCGCTTTGCACTGTGGCTATTTGACTTTGGGAAGAGTGATGGGATGTGTAGAGATTTACGTTAGAAGCTGCCGGGATACAAAAGTAACATCTCACTCTTCAAAAGTAAACTCTTCGCGTGCCTGAGAACATGCCTGTACTGTGTTGCATCATCTCCTCGGCATACCGCTCCTTTCAGAAAGCAGCAAGTAACTTTGCCTTCACTTTTTTCAGGATTAGTGTGAGTCCTGCAAGCCATCTGTAACATAGTTTTCTTCAAGCACAACAAGAACTGGTCTGCGAGATTGTCTCGAACATCATCCTTGCATGTCATGCATCATGCATGGCCATGCAGGGTGGACTTTGGTGGCCATATTGTTTGGTAGTTCTGCAAGCCACCACGCAGCAGGACTTCCTAGAGGACACATGAAGGGAATATTTTTGAGGGAAACTATAAAGGCGCTCAGGACATATTGAAACCTACTGTGCATATTTTCAGGTGTGTGGTCATTTGCCTTAAATGGCAACCTAGTAGAAAAGACTCTTTGTAACATTTTATACCATTTTGCATAGCTGTCTTAATAGTTTTACACCAGAAGTGATATTGTTCTATTAACAGATTCTCGGGTATTGGTCTGGATACTAGTTAGTGTAATTGCAACTTATTTCTGCAGTTATGGGTGTGTTCACCTATATATATATATATATATATATATATATATATATATATATATATATATATATATATATATATATATATATATATATATATATATATGAAACACCATCTTCTCCCAAAATTAGCAGAAGCAGAGACCTCAGCGGGGAAACAGGAGACACCATTTATTTAAAGCTGTAGTTGGGCATAATGCATTTCGGCCTGGATTAGGCCTTCCTCAGATACCAGTGAAAGTGTTCGGGCGACTCTGCTGCTCGAAAAAGTAGTCCATGCCGCAATCCTATTTGTAGATAGGCGCCACGCCCACCAATGGAGTGAAATCACGCAACCTGCCGCTCGTCGGAACTGCAGGGTCCATAATGCAACAGCCAGGTGAGTGCTGCTGGTGGTGTGTCCAAGTGGACAAACGTTGATGCGGCAATGTAGCGAGCAGCAAAAGTCAATAACCCGCAAAATAATCAGCATGCTCCCTCCAGTCCCCTTTGCGTTCCGACCTCCTAGTCCCGATGTGTAGCGAGCAGGGACCAAAAAAAAAATATATATATATATATATATGTTCACTGAAAAAACTGGATGATGTCATCAGTGATGTCATCAGTGATGTTATTTGAGATGTCATCAGTGATGTCATCAGTGATGTCACTGACCATGTCATGAGTGATGTAATATGTGACGTCATCAGCAGTGGATTACGGACACACGAGTTATAGTTAGCTGAACTAACTATAACAGGGGAATTTCAATGGTTTTGTATGAGTGAAAAGTCCAGCTAATTATAACATGTGTGAAACCTATGGTTTTTTCAGTGAATTTCTAAGGTTTTTTAAATGCTAATTCCTAACTATAACGTGTGTGAAACTTATGGTTTTTTCAGTGAATTTCAAAGGTTTTGTAAATGATAATTTTTAAATGTAATAATTATTATATTTCTTTTTTTTATACACATTTCCTACATTTCTATTATAATTATGTATAGTTATTTTATTATTTAAGTTATATTCCTTATTCTTAATGTAAAATAATATTAAAACAAATTTCAAAAATAATTTTTTTATTAATAATTTTTTTCCATTATATTAAAATGTTATTCTATCTATTTTCTTTTTCCAATTTTATTTTGGGTATAATTTACGGTACGGGTACGGTGATCGCACCGTCCTTTGTACGGCTATTCGTACTCTGCGCCTACCCACGCACACACCACAAATACGTTTTGACATTACGCGGCGCATTAGTGCTTCCGCGTGACGTCATGAATGCTTGTACGGCGCCCCGCACGCGTACCCCACAAAAGTTTTATAATGTTTAAAACGATATATCTATGTATTTAATGTACATTTTAAAGGTAGCCATTATCTGGGATAATCATGAAAATAGGTTTTTTTTTAACTTATAATAAGCGTATATTACTTTTAGAAGCAATTACGCAAATCGCGCAGATACGTCGTACGTACTCACACCGTAAGAACACGCAAAGCCATGTGACTTTCAAAGAACAGATTTGATTGGTTCATAACACTTCCTATTCCAACTGTTCAAAGACCCCTGTCATTTTAATCATTCTACTTTGACTTTCTCAGGAGAAGCATCTCTTCAGTGGAGCTTCACTCATTTAGAAAAAAAATTCACCATGGCTCAATTTCTTCTCAACATTCCTCTGATGAAGAATTTCTACCTGAGCAGCCTCAGAAGAAGAGGAAGGAAGCTGCTATTTGGAATTTTTTTACATTTCCTGAAGGGGAAAAAAAGGTCAACGCTCCCAAAGTGACCTGTAAAATGTGTGTGGTTACTCTCTCTAGGGGTGACCCCAACAAAAAATACTCATTCGGGACAGAAAGCATGGTGCGTCATGTGAAGAATCTGCACCCGAACAACTACGCCAGAGTTGCAATACAAAGGTTGCAGGAGGATCGTCAAGCTGCTGTTCTTAGCACATCAAGTGCTGAGCAGTCCGCATGCAAACATACAACCAGATTTTGCAGATCTGACTATTCGTTGCAAATTTTGCGATGAATTAATATGCTATGGGGAACAATCTATTGACCTCCTTGTGCGCAGGAAACATAACCACCGTTGTCCACGGCAATAATTCTTTTTTTTACTGTTTTCTTGCTGTTCCACAGTTTTTTTGGTTACAGTTTCATTTTTTTGTTTAAAAAAAAAATAAAATAAAAAGTGTTAAAAAAATACAAAACTAAAAAGATAAATAAAAACAGTTCTTGTCAGAACTACTTTCACTGGTCAAAAAAGAGCTATATTTCTATAATAGTGTGTAAAACTTTGTCTGATTGAATGTGTAGTGCATAAATGAATGAATGAATGAATACATTAGTAGTGTATGGTGAATGTGAACGTGCAGAACTATAAGGAAGTGCTACAGCATAAATCTATAAGGTGTTTGCTTATAGTATACTGTAGTACTTTCAAAGCACTTGAATGTAACATATGTGCATAAATATGTTACAAGTCTATGCTTCCCTTTACACTGCTGGTGAAACTGCCTGGTGAATTTGTAAGTGTTAGGGGCAGATTTACAACCTCCTTCTGCCTCTTTTACACTGCTATGGCATGACTTTTCTGATGCAGCAGTGGTGCAAAAGATGCGTCATGGTGTGTGCTATTTACAATATGATGCATCTGGGAGGTGCATTACACTGTACATTCCTCTACCAGAAGGAGACATTCCTACACGGGGGGATCGGGGGGCGTTCCGGCACAGGAACGCCTCCTAAAAGTGGCTGAGTGAAATCTACAAGATTTCGCTTTGTCACTTTTGAGCTCATGCTGCGTCACAACCCTGCACTTGCTTGAAGCAGGTGTAAGGATTGACTCAGTATTGTGAGCATGGAGCCCCCGAGCATTGCTGGAGATGCGTTGCACTAGCAACGCAACTCAAGCAATGCGCCGCCTTCATGGCACAGATACATCACATATCTGTGCCGTTTTTGCCCCATAGTGCACCACATTGTAAATACGGCGCATCCATAGTGAGGATGTCACAGTGCACAATAACTGGCATATCCCTGGGGATATGCCAGTTATTGTACATCTACCCATTAGTGTTTTAATGTAGTGAATGGATTACTACACACTGATCAATGAGTCACTACAAAACTATAACAGGAGTGACAAAATGTTTGGTGGAAGTGTAAGGATAGAGACTGGGGAATTGAACATATGAAAGGCAAGTTTCCAGGTGCATAGAAGACTGCAAGCATAGTCTATAAGAGTTTAAAACAGTCCATGGCCTAAGGCCTTCTTTGATCCATAATTACTTGGGTACTGACTAGATGATTACAGTTCTGCAACGAGAGTACATGACTGAATTTATAAGAGCTTCATTTTTAGCACAGTGCATAGATAAAGACATTCTGCTGAATGGCTCAGTACAATACTGAATCAGCAATCACAGAGTTTGTGCTGGAAGTGTAAGGATACAGACTGGGGAATTGAAGGCATAAAAGAGAAGTTTTCCGGTGCATAGAACAGTGCATGCATAGTCTATAGGGGGTTGAAGCAGTCCATGCCCTAAGGCCCACTTTGCTCCATGAGTACTTAGGTACTGGCTGAATGATTACAATTCTCCAAGAAGAGTGTCTGGCTGAATTTATATCAGCTTCACTTTTAGAACCGTGTATAGATAAACACAAAGTGCTGGATGGCTCACTACAATACTGAAACAGAAGTGTGAAAGTGTTTAGTGGAACTGTAAGGATACATACCATGCAATTAAAGGTTTAAAAGGAAAGTTTTCAGGTGGATAGAAGAGTGCATGCATAGTCCATAGAGATTTGAAGCAGTTCATGCCCTAATGCCTACTTTTGTACATGACTACTTGGGAACTGACTGAATGCTTACAGGTCTGCAAGGAGAGTCCCTGGCTGAATATATAGCAGCTTCACTTTTAAAACAGTGTATAGATAAGCACATACTGCTGTATGGCCCACTACAATACTAAAATAGCAGTAGCACAATGTTTGGAGGAAGTGTAAAGATACAGACTGGGCAATTGAAAGTTTAAAAGCCAAGTTTACAGGTGCATAGAAAGTGCATTTATTATCTATAGGTGTTTGAAACAGTCCATGCCCTTAGGCCTACTTTGCTGCATAACTACTTGGGTAGTGGCTGAATGATTACAGTGCTCCAAGGAGAGTGTCGAGCTGAATGTATAACTGCTTCACTTTTTGTACAGTGTATAGATAAGCACATATTGCTGTATGGCTCACTACAATATTGAAACAGTAGTGGCAGAGTGTTTGGAGGGAGTGTAAGGATAGAGACTGTGTAATTAAATTTTAAAAGACAAGTTTTCAGGTGCATACAAGAGTACATGCATAGTAAATAGGAATTTGAAGCAGTACATATTCTAAGGCCTACTTTACTGCATGAAAACTTGGGTACTGACTGAATGATAACAGTTCTGCAAGCAGAGTGTCAAGCCGGATGTTTAATTACTTCACTTTTAGAACAGTGTATAGATAAACACATACTGCTGTATGGATCACTACAATACTGAAACAGTAGTCTGATAGTGTTTAGTGAAAGTGTAATGATACAGACTGGGTAATTTAAGGTATAAAAGGCAAGTTTGCAGGTGCATAGAAGATTGCAAGCATAGTCTATAGGGGTTTAAAACAGTCCATGGCCTAAGGCCTACTTTGCTCCATAATTACTTGGGTATGGACTGGATGATTACAGTTCTGCAAGGAGAGTGCCTGACTAAATTTATAAGAGCTTCATTTTTAGCACAGTGCATCGATAAGGACATCCTGCTGAATGGCTCACTACAATACAAACGCTTAAAAAATAACCCAGTTTCCGTATTCATGCACAGTTTAAAATAAATACAAAGAGGAAAATAAATACTTTTCTCTTTGTATTTATCTGTAAACATCAGTAAAAACATAAATCAAGCAGCTCTACTTATAATTTAAGAATATTTTCAACTTAATTAGCAGTAATTAACATATAAGTGCGGTAAAAGTATGACACAGCACCTATAATACCTGATTTTCAACAACACCGTTCACAGTTCGATTCAATAGTCCATCAGCATCTTAGCCCACCACTATCCCACTATAAGTAATACCTTCCTTAATCTTCCCAACACCCCAAGCGCCTGCACACCTTTCCAATGGTAGGTTTACAATTTACAAATGCTAGCATTTTTTAAATTAAGAAGCATAATATTAACAAATACTAATCCTTTTTTTTCTTCTAATGATAACGATATACTTGTTAATGTCTTCTATTTAGATGTTTTTAATCATGAAAATGCAAAGAACACAGTTTACAGAGTGTTGGACCTAGGGAACACCAAAGTCACATAGGGTAGCTTGGCACTAAGTGGGCAGGCCTAACTCCAAAGAACATGTGTTAAATTTGCGTCACACCCTTCAGTAACATAACGTCCATCCACTCCAAAAATAAGGACAATACACCAGTTTAGAAAAATACGGGTCGTTTTATAAAATAATACTTCTTTGTTCTTTTACTACATCAGTTTACTTTGTCACTAAACACATCACATATCCACCATCAGGTTCTTTGCATTATTTCGGTTTTCAACAATACCCCGCATGCATCAATTCAATAATTCCTCTTTCGTTTTCAAGAAACCTCAGTAACAACTGCACTGAGTACTTTTCACATAAACAGCATCGACTTCACTTCTTTCAGGAGTAAACCAAAGGCACTTTATGCTTCAAAATCTCCTTGTCTCCTTCGGTAGAGAATCTTAAGGATTCTACCAACCTTTACCCAGTATTTCCTCTTGGATATAAAGATTTAACAACCCTAGGGATTGAGTTAGAAACCAGCAGGCTACTAGACTTCTGTGAGAATCGATCTATTCCCTTGACAACCCCTCTCTTGTTGGTACCAATTACTTCACAGAACCACCAGGATCAGATCCACCCACATGACCTTTCTATACCATGCTAAGTGGATGTGGCCGGTTCAGAATGGCGCCCAACGTCCATCGTGCCTGGCCCATTCCTGCGGTGGATCTGGTGAATTTCCACGACCTGCCTTGGGGGGTCCCCGCCGCAGTCTCTTGCATACCATTGGTGAGTCAAGGAACATTTTATTTTTTCCCTTGAGTTTCCGTGATGTTGGCTACTTGGCTGTGTGCGGTCCCCTTGTGGCTAGCTCTGGTTAGGACTCCGATCCCCCCCCGCAGCATTGTCTAGGGTCACGATTCACGAACCCTCTATATCTCTCAGTGGTCACATTTTGCACGCTTTCTTGTCAGGTGCTCTGCACGATTGCTCTTCACAGTTGCACTTGTGGCTTGTGGCTTGTCGGATTCCGGCCCTTCTCCCTCGAGCACGGAGGGAGTGGTTTGTGGTGTGGTTTTTTGTGGTGTCAACTACCCCTAGCTTCATGATCCCTCTCGACAGTTCAAGTCTGTGAGCTGGGTGTATTCCGGACCTTGCAGGTCCGGAATCGGGTTCAAGTCCCAGCCTCCCCGTTTGTGGGGAGGTTCACGATCCCTCCCCCAGTTCGAGTCTGGGGTGCTGGGTGTTCCCTGGGTGTGTCCAGGTCCCGAGTTTTCGGCATTGGGGTGTGGTTGACACGTGCTTATGTTGTCATTGACACATGCTTCTTTTTCTTTGGTGCTGCTTGCCACCACATACTGCAGTTTGCTTGCCAACATATCGGAAATACTCTGTTTCTCTTCTCTCCCTGGGAACACCTCTTGCAATAGTGTCTTTCCTTTTTGTCTTCTTCACACATTGAGTAATGTGCCCTTCGTACGTCTAGTGCCCTTAGTACGTCTCTGTTCCTGCTCTACACCTGCTTAAGCACAGTACTCCTCCTAGGTTCTTGCTCTTCATCTGATTAGCTATCCATCACCCAAACTCCCCCCCCCCTGACTTGCTGACTGCTCTGCTCTCCATCACCCAAACCCCCCCCCTGACGTGCTGACTGCTCTGGTCTGTGAGCCCGCCCTGCCCTCCCATGAGGGCCCCTTCTTCCCTCTATTTTCTTCACGATCTTTTCGCCCATGGTCTGGCTGTATTACTGTACATCTCCATTCCACTCTTACATCCCTCCTGCACCCGCCCTCTGACAGCTTGCCCTCCGCGCACGCAGAAAGAGGAAATGCTGTGTGCTATCTGTGGCACTTTCCCTGCATCGCCGGCCCACTTCCTGCCCTGGCGTCGCAGAGCTGCCTTCTGTCATCAGCTCCCCCGAGCACCCGCCCTTCCTTAGAACTCTCACTCTACACGGCGCCCTGCCTCCGCAGCGCTGCCTTCTGTCATCAGCTCCCCCCGAGCACCCGGTCTCTCACTCAACACGCATTTTCTGTCCCTCTTACTTTCATCCTTCTTCTCTAAGTCGCCCACTGGGTCTCTCTTTCACTGCTGACAGTGCCTTTCACTGTGTCACTGTGGGTCTCTCTTTCTCTTGCCTTTCACTGCTGGCAGTGCCTTTCACTGTGTCTCTTAAGTTGCCTTTCACTGTGTCGCTCTTGCTCTTGCCTTTCACTGGCAGTGCCTTTCACTTTGTCTCTTAAGATGCCTTTCACTGTGTCTCTCTTGCTCTTGCCTTTCACTGCTGGCAGTGCCTTTCACTGTGTCTCTTAAGTTGCCTTTCACTGTGTCTCTCTTGCTTTTGCCTTTCACTGGCAGTTCCTTTCACTGTGTCTCTTAAGTTGCCTTTCACTGTGTCTCTCTTGCTCTTGCCTTTCACTGCTGGCAGTGCCTTTCACTGTGTCTCTTAAGTTGCCTTTCACTGGGTCTGTCTTTCTCTTGCCTTTCACTGCTGACAGTACTTTTCACTGTGTCCCTCTGTCTCTTGCCTTTCACTATGTCTCTCTTGCTCTTGCCTTTCATGGGTCTGTCTTTCTCGTGCCTTTCACTGCTGTCCCTTCTTTGCCCTGGGTCTCTTTTTCTGACGTCAGTTCTTTGCACTGTGTCTCTCTTTCTCCTGACATTTCATCTCTTGTTCTCTGTTGGTGATGTTCCATTTCTGGTTCTCTTGTTCATCTTTGCCATGTTCCTGCCTCTGCCGCTTCCCTTACAGATAGAACGTTGTTTGGCTTACAGACTCGGACGACCTGTACAGATATCTCGCGTGCGCCATGTCTTTGTTCAACATCTATGGCACTTCTGCCATCTGTGTTCTTGCATTAGTGAGATTTTAATATCCAAATGCTCGTGGATAGGTGTTCTTGCATTAGTGAGATTTTAATATCTAGATCCTTGGTTTTTTTTTTCATTCAGGATGCATCCTCTTTATTTTGTCACTATTTATTGTACTGTCTTTCTGTTTTGTTGATTATTGCACGTATTGATTATTCATCTTGTCTATTTTTATGTTTTATTCATTCATCTTGTCTATTTTTATGTTTTATTCATTTGCCCTGCTCCATGTCCACTGTGCTTTTCGATCCATGTGCTTTGTGTCAGTAGCAGCTGCTGTGCTTTGTGATTCCCCCAGGTCTTCCCTTCCTAAGTACCATCCCTTCCAAGTGCCCTTCTTAGTGCCCCTCTGTCCCCGCAGTTCTCTGCGATACACTCGTGTCCCCGCAGTTCTCTGCGATACATACTCCCTGCTTTGTGTACAACATTCCTGGTAGCTAATAATTTGCTCGTCCACCACCCTGCATTGCGCTCAGTTCATTTTTATTTTTTGTTGTTTTTGTTTTTGACAATCATTCGCCTCAGCAATTGATTGCCAAAGAGGGGGAACTATCAATCCTCTTCCCCTGCCTCCCTCTCTCCCTCGCCTACACGTGGTATGCCTTATACCTCCTTATTTCCGTAATGACCACCACCCCCCCACATATTCTTCATTGCACTATTCAGTTCCTTCACGGCAGGCCTGCAATAATTCACACTACCGCTAACAACGAATTCACTCCCCTTAAAGACGATCTCCGCACTATACTAACAGGCGCCTGGACAATTTTAGGAGTTAACCCTACGCCAGGCACCCAGGTTAACATCTCTACTCAAACTCTTGACATCTTCCCAGACATATCTCTTACCCCACCATCTCCAGACACTACGGCCCCTCAGCTGCTGTATACAGAAGAGGCCTCTGGCTCTTCAACCCTGTCTGCCCCCCACTCTCTCCCACTTGAATACCCAGGCTATACAAACCACCCGGCTACCACACCCATTCTCATCACTGACGATGAGTCTTCAGTAGATTCCATACAGTCAGGTGCTACATCTGAAGTAGCGTTCATCCCACCGCCAGAAGGGAAAGGCCCAGACTTACCCCCGGCATCCGTCTCTAACTCCTACTCCTATCACCCACAGTGTTAAAACGATACATCACCCCTTTTAAGAGCACTACTGTCCGAGTACCCATAACATACTGTGGGCCCTGCGCTCTGCCACACATGCAGAACCCATCCTACTATCCTAACTTCACATAAAAGAATGAGTAATTATACAACTAACCATATCACGATATTCCTGATAAACAATAACGTTGTAGGCATATCTGATGGCCAACCATCTTGTTTCATCCATGTCACACCCCTTATGAGTTCTGTTCTTCTCACAATATTTCAGGCACTCAATATTGACTACGCCTATGTTATGTTATGTTATGTTATAGGTTTGTTGAGCGCGTCAGCTGCCCCAGCAACGGGGCGTCCCAGCGCTGAGAACCATAGCACAACCTACTGGGGGGAGGGTAGGGAGTGTAGAGGCTTACAGAAGTGGAAAGAGGTGAGTTTTTATTGCTTTGCGGAAAGCGGATAGGTTGTCGAGGCGGCGGATGTGGAGAGGCAGGGAGTTCCATAATTTTGCTCCCAGAAGTCTGAAGGAGCGACCCCCGATACGGCAGAGCTTTGTGCGGGGGACCACTACTAAGTGTTGACCCATGGAACGAAGATTGCTTTGGGGGGTGTAAGAAGTTAGCAGCGATCGGAGGAGTTCGGGGCCCTCCGTTTTAAGAATTTTGAAAGCAGTGGTGAGGGCCTTAAATTGAATGCGGGCTTCCATAGGAAGCCAGTGGAGTCTCTGTATGGTGGCTCTAACAGAGAACCTTCTGGGAAGGCCTACAATTGCCCTGGCCGCAGAGTTCTGAATTCGCTGAAACCTGGTTGTCTCGGCTTTGTTAGCGCCTAATAATAGGACGCTCGCATAATCCAGTCGGGCCAGGATGGTGGATTGGACAATGAGCTGCCGTGTTTTGGGGTCAAAGAAGACTAGAATGGGAATGAGGCTTCTCAGCAGCCCAATGCATGTAGCTGCTACCTTTTTGGTGTGAGTTTGGTAGTTCAGCGCGGAATCCAGCCACACTCCTACGTTTTTAACTAGAGATTTGGGAGGGGGGATGGGGCCCAGCAAGGGGGGCCACCAGTGGTCATTCCGATTCAGAAAAGGGGGTGGTGATGAACAGAGTGCCTGAATTAAGCAGACCACTCTTAGCCAGTCCAAAGATCAGGGCTTGATCCATCACCGTTTTTTAGCTCACTGCACCATCCCAGCTCAGAACTTGGCTATATGCAAATTAGTCTGTTCCTGTCCCAGTGCATGATGGGAACAGGTCAAACCAAACTACCAAGGCAATTCTTGTACTGGGAAGGAAACAAGCTTCCGGGGACCGGTTTCTGCCATTTCAGGCGTCGTCGGCCCGGCTTGCTTGAATCCTGATGGTGCAATGAGCAAGGGACTCACATCTGAGTATACCCTTCCACGCTTATGGTGGACAAAATGATTCAGAAAAGGGGGTGGTGATGAACAGAGTGCCTGAATTAAGCAGACCACTCTTACCCAGTCCAAAGATCAGGGCTTGATCCATCACCGTTTTTTAGCTCACTGCACCATCCCAGCTCAGAACTTGGCTATATGCAAATTAGTCTGTTCCTGTCCCAGTGGATGATGGGAACAGGGCAAACCAAACTACCAAGCCAATTCTTGTACTGGGAAGGAAACAAGCTTCCGGGGACCGGTTTCTGCCATTTCAGGCGTCGTCGGCCCGGCTTGCTTGAATCCTGATGGTGCAATGAGCAAGGGACTCACATCTGAGTATACCCTTCCACGCTTACGGTGGACAAAATGATTCAGAAAAGGGGGTGGTGATGAACAGAGTGCCTGAATTAAGCAGACCACTCTTACCCAGTCCAAAGATCAGGGCTTGATCCATCACCGTTTTTTAGCTCACTGCACCATCCCAGCTCAGAACTTGGCTATATGGTCATTCCAGCAGCTGGGGTTCTTGCCCAGGAGTAACACCTCGGTTTTCCCTGCATTCAGTTGTAGGCAATTTTCAGTCATCCAGTTGGCAACTGCGGCCAGCCCATCCCTAAATTTTGTAGCAGAGGTAGAGGGCACCTCAGTGAGGGTGATTACCAGCTGTGTGTCATCGGCGTACGACACCAGCGTGAGGTCCCATTCTTTGGCTACTGCCGCAAGAGGCTGCATATACAAATTAAAAAGGGATGGACTGAGGGCAGAGCCCTGTGGGACTCCTTGGCCAATAGCATGAGAATGGGAGATAAATGGAGGGGCTGACACACGAAAGGATCTGCTCGTAAGGAATGATCGGAACCATTCAAGTGCCAGATCACTGATCCCAATGCTTTCCAGGCGGCTCAGTAGGATATTATGGGAGATCGTGTCAAAGGCTGCGCTGAGATCGAGCAGTATCAGCGCAGCACTCTGACCGGTGTCCATAATTCTCCGGAGGTGTTCGGTGGTGGAAAGAAGGGCGGACTCCGTACTATGTCCAGGCCTAAACCCGTGTTGGGAGGGGTCCAAGATGTTATTTTCGGCCATATGGCCGGTGAGTACGGTGTTCGCATGGGCTTCTGCAAGTTTGGACACCCAGGGGAGCAGTGAGACGGGCCTGTAGTTCTCCGGCTTTGTGGGGTCTAGAGTGGGTTTTTTAATAATGGGAGTGACCCAGGCCTGTTTCCAACATATGGGTACAGTGGCCGATGAAAAGGAGAGATTGAGGAGCGTGGCCAAAGAGGGAAGAAAAAAGTCCAGAGCACCCAGAAAATGGGCTGGTCTCATGGGATCTGAGGGGGCACCGGATTTCACCTTTCTGCAAATTTAAGCTAGGTCCTCATGGGAGATAGCCGGCATACAGGTGAGCCCGGGGCCTTTGAAGGAGAAGTAGGGAGAGCTAGTGCGGGCAGAGGGGTTTTGTGAGAAGGTGTTGTAGATCTTCCTCACCTTTTCTTTAAAAAAAGTGGCGAGGTCCTCGCACTGCTGAGTGGAGGAAATACACGAGGCAGGGTTGCCGCCGTTTTGTAGTTTTTGGACCAGTTTAAAAATTGTTTTCGTGGGGTTGGGGCTGGAATCAATTTCTTTGGCATAGAAGGATGTGCGAGCAGTGCGTATAGCTTTATGATATAGCTTGAGTGTGGCCAAGTAAGAAGCTTTGTCCTTGTCCCTATATTCTTTCCTCCAGTAACGTTCCGCTCTTTTGCATTCCTTTCTAAGATTTTTTAAGTTCTCGTCATACCATGGGTTAGAGGGGGTGCTCCGTCCTCTAGTCCATTTAACTGGTATGATAGTATCGAGTCCTTTGGTGATCCATTCCTGAAAGGCGGCATATGACGTGTTAATGTCGTTCGTGATTACGAAATTAGGTTCTCCTAAACTGGCAGGAAGATCCATATTTTGGAGTTTGTGCCAGGGCCGTTTAAGGCAGGCGGCGGGCGACGCCCTGTTGGGTTGAGTAGCAGCCGGTATCACAAATGTGACAAGGAAGTGGTCAGTCCACCCCATGGGTTTAGGAGGATCAGCTTTGGCTTCCAGAATATTAGTGAAAACCGGGTCGAGTAGGTGGCCAGCAGAGTGAGTAGAGGATTGTATAAGAGGGGTCAGCTGCAAGGCTGTTAGGTCCGCTAAAAAATTACTGATGGTCGGATCCGAGATGGAGTCAAAATGGAGGTTTAAGTCCCCCAAGATTGTAAAGTTAGCGGAGCTTGCAACCAGAGCATGGGCTATCTCTAAGAATTCCTCTGTGAATTTAGAGGTGGGGCCCGGTGGTCTATAGATAAAAAGGCCAGAGAGGGAGAAATGAGGGCTAGTGATGATTTTAAAACGGGCGCACTCACAGCCCGTAATATCTTCCTTTACAAATGAACAGGTGTATGATGTTCTATAGATGACTGTGTTTTTTGCTATAGATGACGGCAATGTCGCCTCCCCTCGAGTCTCTATTAATGGAGGTCATAGAGAATCCATCCGGTAGCGTAAGATTAGGGATGCTGGTTAGTTCATCCTTAAGCCAGGTTTCACACAAGAACAGTATGTCTGGGTTCTCGTCTGTCAATAGAGTATATACCTCTGAATGGTGTTTTACCAGGGACCTGACGTTAAGCTGAGAGATTGAGAGCGAGGAATGGTTCTTTCTAGTGGTTCTGTGATGGGGTAGTCTCGGTGCAGATATGATTAAGTTACAGGAATTACATTGAAGAGCAGTCTGTCCAATGCAGCCCTCCAGCTTGTCACAGCGTAGGCTCGGGTTAAGTGCAAGGAGATGATTTTTATCATAATAGTATGCCGTCCGAGTTTTTTGGGCAGGGGGGCTGGCGAGAGGCGATGACTTGGCGATGATGGGCGAAGACGGGCTTGCCTTAGGCGCGCCCGCTGCGCCCGTCCGCTGCGAGTACGATAAAGACACATACTTTTATGAGAAGGGAAGGAAGGGGGGCGTGGCCTCCAAGGGGGCGTGGCCTATCAGCACGCCGACAATGGCGCCGTGGTTGTTTGGGAGTCCGCTGACAGCGCTGGGGCAGCTGTGCGGTGTGCTTTAGGACCGAGTCCAGTGAAGCATGGGTGAGTAAGTGCTATAAAATCAGCAGATTATTCAAAAGTGACACACAAATTATTTAAAAACAATTAGCGGCTATCTCCCGGCTTTTTGCCTCAGGAGGTGAGAAGGTTCTGGCAGGCGACGCTATTATTCAGCGTTAAATACCTGCTCGGGAGGGGGGGCGTGGCCTCCAAGGGGCGTGGCCTATCAGCACGCCGGCAATGGCGCCGTGGTTGTTTGGAAGTCCGCTGACAGCGCAGGGGCAGCTGTGCGGTGTGCTTTAGGACCCTCGCCAAATCACCCTATCTCTTGCACCAGCATTTTCATGCCCCGCCGAGCCTGCAGTAAAGGCTCTCCCACACAAACAGTTTCACGCCCCGCCGAGCCTGCAGTAAAGGCTCTCCCACACAAACAGTTTCACGCCCCACCGAGGCCATAGTAAGGGCTCAGAACAGTGCACCACCTGCTTGACGCTCACAGGAGACAAGCCCCATGCAGGCTCTTCAGGCAATATACGAGAAAAGAATATTCGGCACTTCAGTGCATAAAACACCAGAGTGGATTTACATACGAATCCGCCTACTATCCCCAGGCTTAGAGCTACCCACCGTATTCGAGTCCTCCTGGCCACGGAACCCACTGCAAAGCAAAATTCGCTATACCTTTGCCCGTCATAATCTTGAGTTCCCTGACTTATCCCCAGAAGGAAGATACAGAGGACCCGACGAATTAGATTTAAGATACATACTCTATAATATTGTTTGTAATGAAATAGGAGAGGGACTTATCAGGGATCTGCATCCTCACGTCTGTAGCCCTGAAAACACACAGGCTGGGTTTGTCTGTCCCTCCAGTCCAACGTCAGATTGTATTCCACACAGTGTTGCCCAGCAACAGCATATGCATTGAGTAATTTTATGAATAGGATACTGAATTCCACTGTGTATAGGACACCCACTGGATATTATATATATTTTATTTTGCGCCTTGCCAGTTGGGAAGGACCGACAGTCCTATCTAGCGTTTTCCCCAGACACCCACATCAATCTAAAATAGCTGACGCTTGCTTTGGAGGCCAACTTCTTTTCCCCGGGTGCACTCCCTTCCAGAATATTGAATTACAAAGCACTATATATGACCGCATTCTTGAGGCAGTAGCAGGTGAACTCGTACGTGACCTCTAGGACCACACAGACCGCATCGCCCCCATTACAGAGCCTAATTTGCTCCCACACAAAAATTCCACTATGGCAACACCACTCCAACATGTCCTGAAAATGTTCAGTAGCCAGGAATAGCGCATACTCAAACATTGTAGGGAGCTTCACAAATTAACTAGGAATCTGAACTTTCCATGGCCCTCAGAAGGATCGTTTGACATAAATGTCCTTGAGCACGCCACCACCTTCCTAGACACCAAATACTCTGGCACCAAATTACAAAAAAGAAAGGCCACCTTAAGTCTCTGGCGTATCTTTAAAGAGGACAATACGCAAGAACACACTGCCATCCAGCCCACTGCCCCTCCTGCGCCCCCACCGTATCAAGCCAGTGGCATGTATCCCGCAATAGTATCCGCTGAAAATAAAGAACTGGGCTTACAGTGTACAACTAATAATATGGCAACTGCGTGGTATAGTCAACTCCCAAGGGATCTCTCTAACACCCTCGAACACGCTCCACCTGCCACTGACGATAGTACTGCCCCATTAACACCACCCGGCACCAGCAGTAGCCCAACAATACCCGTTACAGTGCCAGTCATCACCATGTCAGCTCCAGCCCTAGTCAGCCCCCCACCTGGTACACCTGTCGCCAGTGGCAGTCCAACGTTGCACGCCACGGTGCCAGGGTTACCAGGGCAAATAAATGCGCAGTTTTCGCTACAACTGAACCCAACTCCTGTCTCGGTCCTGCCTGTCGAAGGAGGAAGAGGAGGCGACCAACAATGGGTCCGTCGCCTCATCAAACCACTCACGCACGTCATCTCACCACTCATCCGACTCGCCTCGCCAAGCACTCCCCCACTACCCCGATCTGAACAGCCTCCGTGACACCAATGCTCCACAACTCCCGGAGCAGGAGGCCACCTCACGAGACCATATGCCTTTCTGCGGTCCACACACAGGTGAGCCACTGATCACATTCGCCACTGTCCAACAACAGAATAAGGATAGAGAAGTACAGGGCCCGCCAGCACCATATCTAGTCCATTATGACAACTGGAGAGCAGCCACAGAATTCAATAAAAGTTTAGAGTGCAGTCCCAATGGAAATGCCCAAACTGACATGTTCATCCGAGAAAGGCCACACAGCCCTGAACGCGACGATATATCCCAGGTAGTCCGACGCGCCTCATTAAAACTAGAACAGATAAGTGAAAGATTGTCCGACACCCTCAAGTTTGCCCAATTTAACTCACCGAATACCCAAGCAACAATGAACACCTCGCGACAACACACCGAACAGGCAGACATCTTTGAAAGCACGGGAGGGGCTGGGGAACTAGGCAATAGTAAACAGCAGACAGCCCATTTCCCATCCACACCTTTGCCAAGTGCGGGTCCCTCTCGGGACATAAGAGATTATGAGGGACGGCCGGAAGTGCAGTACCATAGGTCCCCCTCCCCTTGCCGCCAGACAGCTACGCCAGATAACACACATACGATGGCCGAAACAACTCAGGTCCAGCCTACACCCCCAGAAATACCCCCACGGCGTCCCGCACCTGTAGCCGACCCGTTTGCCCCACCATCCGCCACAGCCATGACAAATTCCTCCAGCCAGCCACACGCCATAAATGAAACAAACACATCAACAAACCCATTCTACCAACATCAGGACTTCCAAAACTCGGGAGTTGTGGGTGGGACCAAGAAAAAGAGAAAAACAGAGGTACAAAGACTTGCAGTGTTAGGAACACACGGACGACCAGAGGACATCGCATACGATGTCCCTGGCACGGACGCTCACATTAACTACCAGGTCACTGGCACCGCCTCCATGCGGAACACTCGAACTAGACCAGCTAATGGCATGTTCCTCAGCAGGCAATGTGCCCTGCGGGACAAGGACCTAACTCCCAACCAAATAGTGCAAATAGGCGAGAATTCAGATTACGCTGTCATCCCCTTCACAGACAATCTGGCCGGATGGACGGAATCCTTGGCCCCACAGATGATCCCCTGGCCAAGAGAAGGGTCCTTCGACCCTCAGCATATGGCCACTGCAGTAGAATGTATACTGCAGGGTGCAGGGGATGAGGATTGGGACAATGATTATATGGAAGCCAGTCTCAAAATTTGGCAGAAATATGCTATACGATATGACACCACCAGACCGAAGCTCCCAGGGGTAGGGATTAGCCGCCAGATGCCGCTAATATACAAAACAGCAAAAGACCCCCCCCATATATAACTGCTGGTCTTATGCGGAGAAGGAAGCCATTAAAAAGAATCTCCCGCCCCTCACTGAGGGTGCAAGCAAATTGATAGTGGCCCTAGAGAAAAATACTACAGGCACCAAACAAGGGGTTGGCGATATGAAAAGTTTGTTAATTTCCTTAATGGGAGGGGAAGCAGAAGAAATTTTCACAAGCATCAGTAGAGGACTGATAACTATGAACGACACAACATACGATGGGGAACCATTTGATAAAATTAGGGCAGCAGTCTGGACTAAATTGCGATTAAATGTAAATGTAAATGTAGGTGTACTTATATAGCGCAAACCTGTCACCCAAAGGGCAACCTGGCGCTTGCTTAGGGAACCCGTCCTGGTATTCCCCTGTGAGAAACCCCGGCAGGGTGTCCACAAGGTGAAAGCCAGGCACCCCGTCGCGAGGGGCCGTAGTGGAGATTAAGCAAGCTATTGCCCAGAGTTGCAGAGTGTGACCCCGTGATTCGAGTAGGCACCGGAGCGAGAATTGTCGAGTCCGTGGAATTTTGGGCCCGAGACCCGCCGAGGCGGGGAATCGAACCCTGGTCCACGGTCGATCTCAGCTTCCGGGTCTGCCGCCTCTAACCACTGAGCCACGCTAGGATTAAAGTATCCGGATGTTCCAGATATTGGGTCTCTCATGTCACTAACTATGCAAACAAATGAAGACCCGATTAACTTCATTTCCAGGATGAAGGAAAAGTGGCACCAGGAGTTGGGTGACTCCTGGAATACAACTGGAGGAAATAGCAGACTCTTTTACCACATGGTCAAAAGAGGATTGCCAGATGACGTGCAGGAGAAATTAGATGGAGTAGTAGCCATGGAAGGAAAACCCTGGCCTGAAATACAAGACCACATTATCCATTTCTGTAAAAAGAAAATAGAACAGGAGAAAGCTAGACAGCCCTAGACACGGTCATGCTGGCTGCACCTGTCAGCCAAATGACAGCAGTTACAACGTTTCCACAGGCCGCCCAAAATGCACTTACTGCTAATGCCCAGTCCCCACAACAAGTACAGCAGCCGGCCATACAGCCTGCCATGCAATATGTGCAAGCACAGACACAACAGCAACAACCGCCTGCCATACAGTACATGCAGGCACCACCACAACAGGCAGTGCAGTATGTACAGGCCCCGCCACAGCCTACAGTGCAGTATGTACAACAACAGCCCCCTGTACAATACGTGGCACCACTGCCCACTTATGGGAATGACCAATAACAGTACCACAACAATGACAGAAATTATTCCAACAGAAACATGGGCATGCAGGGACGAGGAAATGGAATGGGGCAACAGAGGGCCCAACAACAGGCAGGGACACGCACTTGTTTTTATTGTCACAAACAAGGTCACATGATGAGAGAATGTCGCACTAGACTTCGAGAGCAAAGCCAGCAACCCATGGGCCCCATCCACCAAGTCCCCATCCAACAAGTAGTAGTACCACAATTACAGCAACAACAGACGTTTTCACAACAGCCCCAGATGTTGTATGCTTATGCCCAGCCGGCCCCACAGCAGATGCAAGTCCCCATGCAGCCACAGCAGATGCAAGTCCCCATGCAGCCACAGCAGATGCAAGTCCCCATGCAGCCCCAGCAAAGGCAAACTCACATACAGCCGCAACAGCAAGTATCCACGTACCAAATGATGTCCCAAGCCCAAAACACAACACCTCAAGGAGGAGTGGTGGTGACACCCAACAACTCCTTCACACAGGGCACAATCCAGCAGTACCAAGCTGGAGGATACGCTCACTAGGACAGCCCACAGACAACTCTTGTGTGCCCCGTTTTATCATGCATCATGAGCGGTGAAGATGACCCCACCGTCCTGGTCACGATAAATAACAAAACTTACAGCTTCCTCATTGACACAGGCGCCACGTACTCCTGCGTTACAGGCGGACACCTGCCTATTTCTGATCAAGTAGCGGACACACACTCTCTGGGGCAATAGCAAGGGTCCCCTTTACGAAGCCAATACCCCTACAAATAGGAGACAGGGTGCTGGAGCAACAACTGCTTTATTCACCACACTCTCCAGTCAACTTGTTAGGGAGAGATCTCATGGCAAAATTAAATATGACCATTCACTTCCATGAAAACGGCACAATGGTTTGTTCTATGCCAGGTACACCCCTAGCACGGATGATGGCACTCACGGTGGACTGTTCAGATCAAATGAGGGCTCGCCCTGTGGATGAGCAAGCATTTTCCACCGCGGTGCACATCATTATAGCCAATACCCCTGAACTACACCAGCGCACTGTCCAGCTCCCAAAGGAATTTCTCTTTCGCCCACAGTCCCAGCACTACAAAGTAGCAGACAAAAATATGATCCTAGGCATACTCGCACTTCACATTACTCCTACTTATGGGGCATTTCTAGCAGGAGACGACGATATGCGCTCCTGGGCTTGTGTAATTTTCATCGAACCCGAACACCAAGTAAGAGACATTGCAGACGTCCAGCTCTTTGGTGATTCTGACAAATACCCCATAACAGAGATCATCTATCAGTATGAGGTACCCCTCTCAGTGACAGTGGAAAACAGGTGCACCAATTAAAAGTTATTAGTGCCACTCCAACAATGATACAAAACATAAATGTGACAAGAGTACATAACTTCGCATCGTGGCTGCTGTATCCCTGGATCAGCACGGGTGTCAGCTACCCTCTGGAATGCCCTTCCATTCACTCTCAGGGACACCAGAGACGTTAGCGCTTTAAAAAGCTTCTTAAAACTCACCTCTTCAATCAAGCTTACTAAAATTATGCTGTGCTTCTTTTCTGTGATTTCTTTGTGGTTCTGCTCCGCGCCAGGATACTCAAGAGTAATCGTGCACGTAATAAATACCCATATAACATACTGTGCAATTAGGTTTTTTTTCGTGAGTTATTTCTGAGTCGCCAATCTGTGTAGCAGGTTCCGTTTACTACCATCGGATTCTCTTTTTGAGTCAACAAACATATTCCGGAGTTGTAAGTTGTTTCAATATGGCATAGGCATAGTACTTAGTTATAATTTGTGGCTATTTGTCAATATTCAAACATTTATATTTAGAAAAAAATGTTATTGCATGTTTTTTGCTTTTTCTCTGTAACGTCAGCAGCTTGTTTTTAGAAACAGATAGATTACAACAAACATTGCTCCTTTTCTGGCTCCTTTCACCTTATATATTGTGACTTTTTATATTATAATATTGACACTGTACTTCGCTTGAGACGTGTTGGTGACTCGTCGACGCAAACCCTAAATGTTTACAATCAACGTCACCATCTTCCAGTTGTTATCGTGTTTTCCCCTAGATATCATATATTGTTAATATGTATATTATAACAGTTAAGGTGATCTCAGTGGAGTTCATGATCTGTCGTCACAAAGAGTAACGATATGTAAGCAACGTTACTGTCTTCCAGTTATCAGTCTGTTTCCCCCTTGTGATCATGTGCTGTGAGAATATATACATATTATAATTCTCACCGTCATGATCTCAGAGGAGCTTATTACCCGTCGCCACGAAGATCAAACTTTTTCACCTCCCGGAGAAAAGAAGTTCAGTAAATAATTACAGCTTGTTAATATTTCATTATGGATGTTCTTTTAAATAGATAACTTTATTTTCCTTTTCTTTTACTGTATCAATGATATCAATTGTTATATTATAATTGATTGTCCTATTGCTACAGAAGAGGAATGGGCGATTTTTCAGCACCATCTGTAATATAACTTTCAAATATTAAAAAGTACTAGATCAGATATTTTTTTCAAGAAACATATTTTACGAAACTGCTTTTCAAAAAAATATAGCTATCAAGCATACTTATTTAATAAACCCTACATTTCTGAATGTTATTTTCTAGTTTCTATTCTTATTTGCGGTTCCTATTCTTCTTCTCCCTAAAGAATATTTAGGACCTGTACTTTATATTATAAGAGTACCATCCTATATATTCTTTAGTGAGTATGTGATTTGTTAGCGGAACAGTCTGCAACCTCTAAGCACTACGATAGCACGTTCCTGAATTGTGCAGAATACAAATTTGAAAAATAATAATGCATACATTTCTATGTAATATGAAGTCACTTGTATTTAACAGTTTTTAATTGTTCTCAGAGCTCTCTTGTTCTAGTGCGGGAGTGTTTGTTGTAGCAATTCTCTTCTACTGTATCTAAAAGTAACTGATGCCCTCTTACATCATCAAGAATGTGGGGCAACACTTTTACAAACTGTAGCAGAAAAAAGAAGGATATAGCCACGCTTAACTGATATTTAATGAAATTCCACTTTTAATTGTCACCCCTTTCATATATACAGCAACAGTTTCTGAAGAAAGTTTATTTGTATCTGCTTAATAAAAACTGTTTCAAACCTAGACTGAAATTTTTTGCTGCACAACCACACCTCCCCATCAGAAAAGTAAACACCACATTATAAGTAAATAGTACTCCTAAGAAGTGTGTCACCCGCAAACTTGATAAAAAACAAACAGCGCTAGACACTGTCATTTTTCCGCCGTGATTTATACACCACACGGCAATTATATAAATGGCCCTTGAAACATATAAAAACATTGTTTTCCCTCATAGTCCCTCTCCACCACCTTATGAGCACTGTACAGAGTTAATAGTGTTCCTAAGCTGCCCTCTCCTATTTTCTTTTCCCATACTCCTTTGGAACTGCGTCACAAAATCACTGACAACAGTGAACCGTTCCCACCCAATAAGGAGCAAACTTGTGCTCGGAACACTTTAGCCAATAAAATGTCCATGTTGTTCCACAGAGGAGGAAGGAATGACTGCCAAACCTTCTACTTTTAATACTTCACATCCAATGAACATTAAGCTTCGTAAAGTCGCCCTTGGAGCACGTTACCCAAATAATCTCCAAACACGAAGTAATCGCCTACAAAACTTTTCCACTGACTTCTTCTACGACTAACGGTTACTATGAAAATATATAAATCTCCAGAACAGTAACTATTTCAATTAGCAACATATTGTGGTAAACTTCTAACCTCTGTGCTCATGCAAGTGTTCATGAACTGTTACTATGGTAACAGGCAGAAAGCCGTTTGAGGATAGCGTTGAAAGGTACTGGCTGTACAAAAACCGTTATATTTACCCTGGATCCTCTACAAGAGAGAAAGGAAAGCAAACTAAAACAAAACAATGTGTACCACATTTACAACCCCCTTGCGCCACTTGCGCGTCCACGCCGCACCCCCCCCCCTACAAAATTAAAAGTGTGTGGACCTCAAACCCCGGGAATTTTTTTTCTTCTATGTGACGTTATGTCAGAGGTTTAAAAGACTAGCCTTGGCTTACCGGGTCCTGCACAGGAACAGAGATGCTAGTACCCAAATCCCTTTCAGCAAGGCGGGTAGGTCTTTATACAGAACATTCCATCATTACTTTAAGGGACGGGGAATTGGATAAAATAAAAAACAAAGAAGAGACTGGACCTGCATTGGCTCCTTCCGTCAGCTACCTTCAGTGCTGTCTTTTTTAAAGGAACCCTTATGCTGCTGGACCTTAGCTCCTCTTCTGAAATAAGCGATGATTCTATTCTCCTCTATTTAGTTGTCATTCACTAATTAGCAGAGATTTCTCTAATTGGGGGTTCTGTTATTCTCTTTAATCTGGTGGTGCTCTTCTGAATGTCTAACCCTTGCCTTTTAAATGTCTTATGCAGGTTGGCAGAGTTATTCACTACTTCGCACTTAATTGGTGAGTATTTACATTTTTACATTGCTTTAACTTTTCTCTTGCATGACTGAGTTCTGTCCATGTTAAATCATACTTTACTTTTGTTTTCTTTACAGGAATGCTGTGACTCAGAATTCTATTCTAATCAGGTAAGTAACTTAGTACAATAGCTACTGCAGAAAATGTCTTTCGTTTTTACACTTAGCTTATCTCTTCATGCATCTGTGTTCCAGCGCGTTTACTCCTCTCCTCAAGACCTGTCGAAGGGCTCTTTTCTCAGAACCCCTCAAAGAAGTGTAGCTCCTCAAGCTTCTCCTTTGCTTGGCACTCGATACCTTCACCTTAGGCGCCTCCTCGAGCGCGGCAATTCTTTTCAAGACGTGTTTCTACAATTACTCGGCTACTCGCGCTTGACTTAATGCGCCGAGCACCGAGCTGAATTCGTCCGCTATATATGTAGCCGAAAAGCGACGGCTCAGAATTAAACTATAATTTTCCTTTACTAGAAACTCTTGCGCTATTGAAGAACGAACTGCTCCAGTCAGAATCCTCTGTGAAGTGCGCGTTCCTCGAGGCGCTCGCGCTGCTCATTGAGATCACTGCAGTTGAGGACCGAGAGACTAGAGCGTCTACTCGCCTTCTGTCAAGGCAACAGCGGCGGCCATCTTATGCCTCCAGGACCGCACCTTCTTTGCCCAAGCCTTCCCAACAGCATCTTGTCCAGTTTGCATCGTTGTGGGGCAGCAGAGGATGGGACCCAGGGTTCGGGTCCTGACACGTTACGATACAGTCACCATGCATGTAGCCCATTTTGTGACGCACTTTATTTTACTATGCGTTTCAAAAACTAGTTGTGATAGGGTGCTTTTACCTCAAACTGTGTACTCTGCTTACGAGTTTGTTGACTGTAAAAGTATTTAAAAACATTATTCTATTTTCTATTCTATCATAATTGTGCATTACTATGTTCTTTTATAAAACGTATAACTTTCAAACCATCCTTGAAAGAAAAATGCTCATGATTTCATAATATTTTTATTGAGTCTTTCATATTCATCATATGGGTGAAATGCAAAAATTCTTTTACATTCATTAGTATCACGCGTTCAACCACATTTATTTTATTTTATCATAAGCACTCATTCCTTATGTTTACATTATATAACTGTTGCCCCATCATCTTTTTATATAAATGTTTGGGCTTCTTTTACTTTCAGATAAAGTAGAATAGAAGTGCTATGACAAACACTCCCTCACTACTTCATCTTTCTTGTTTTATGTACATTTCATGTCATTATTACATTTAACAATCATGACATTTTAAAACCACAATTATATAAAAAAATTCAAAAAAGTGCTTCCGAAGATAATCCTATTCTTCATGAGTGAAATTTGCAAAAAGCACTACTTAATATAAATACTTTTAGCCCAATTTCACTCTAGAAGATAAAGAGTTTTGGTTTTAGTACATTTTTCAATCATAAAGAAATACTTGTATACTAAAAAAAAACATTGTCGGTTGTAAGTCAATTAACTCCAGTTGAAGGATCATACAGTTTAATATAAATTAAAATATACATTAACAATATGATCCCTCTCTGGAAATGAAAGATAAATTGAAGATTATGACATCGCTCCTAATCAATACTTTGCACATACTAATTCATTAAATAACCTATATTTCCATTCATATAATTTAACTCTCTTCGATATTGTTTCCATCCTCCGTAGAAATTCATCCAACTCCTCTGGAAAGTACTTACGGTATTATGTATTTTTAAATATACATTAACAATATGTACTCTCTGAGGAAATGAAAGATAATGTGAATATGTTTCCGCAGTTCCGAATCATTCCTTTGCTCGTAGTTTCTTCGCCCGTATTGATTCTCTTAAACGAAACTAATCATCCCACGGGTGTGGTTTATATACTTTTTGGTTACTTAACAGTCTATGGGATCAATGTATTGCTCCTCCCACTGTTAAGTGTTTTTCAGTTGACAGGTGTTCTCATTTCCACTGTTTTAGCGTGTCACGTGTTGATGTCAATGTGCCTCTTTCCATACTTTTTAACTTTTGTATAATTTCTAAAATGCTTTATTTAAACTAGTTTTTATTATTAAAGCATTTCTATAGGTTTCTATTTTTGTAATCGGAGTATTAACATTCATTCCCCTTTTTTTCGACGTATTAGTCTAGTAACTTTCCTTTTTTTATACTTATTTTAATTCGCTTTATTACAGTATATTAATGCAATCATTCACTCAGTAAGCATGTACTCATGAAGTGAGGCAGGCTTTAGGGAATGCACTGATTCAAAGTGCTATGTATTATACATTTTGTGGTGTAATACCCTTTACATTTATGCTTCAGGACAACAATTCCCCACTCACTATATATACCAGGGGTCTCCAACTACTAGCTCGGGAATTACTGGTAGCTCACCAGCACCCTAAAAGTAGCTCTCAGACGTGAAGCCAAACCAGAGATTCTGTGTATATTAAAAAAGGTAGTACTGCTCATTTCACTACCCTTAAGAGTTACAGACAGCCAAACCAATAGCAGGGCCTGTTCATAAAACTCAAACACAAACTGTGGTGGTGTATGAATTAATCAATTAGGGATGTATAGACCTCACTATTCACCTGTTAGGATTTCCAAGGGCTGGGGGAGTATGTGGGGGGGATTTGTGCAGCTTTCGTCATTCGAAAAGGCAGGTGTTATGGCTCTTCCTGAATGCGTTCAGTGTGGGGGTTCATCTGATGCTGCGGGGGAGTTCTTTCCAGGTCTTGGCCATGATGCACGAGAAGGGTGTGCCTATTGTCTGGTTATCTCATTACAGAGGATTTCAACCAAGGCAGAGGAGTGGGCCCCCCTCTGGGCCACCCATTATAAATAAAAACATTCCCCCTGGGATTTGGCCCCCCAGGGGATAAATAACAATAAAGCAGGATTCGTGTTTTTTTCTTCTCTTTCACAGCATAGGCGTACCTTACGCGTATATACCGTGACTTTAAAAAAAAAAATTATATATATGTTTTTTGCATAGGGGGTCCTTGTCCAACTGAGCTGGCCTACGGGGTCGGGGTGTTTCTACCCTGCCCCCTTTGTGTGTTTTTCACGTTTCTTTCGCTGCTTTCTTGGTAGAACCGAGGCACAAGATGGCTGCCAACACTTCCTGGTTTGGAGTGTTGACAGACAGACAGTTGACAGCCAATGAGCATGCAGCTCGTGCTCGTAATGGTACGCTTGACGGTAAACTTACCGTACGAGTACGGTACTTCGTCTATAGATATATCTATGATTTTACTTTTGAATTTCTCAGGAACTCCTGAAAGGATTTACACCATTTAACAAAAAGCGTGATCTGTGAACCAAACTCTACCTTTTTGCCAAATTTGGTGTAATTCCGTTCAGCAGTTCGGGCTGTCCCCCGTCTTAAAAGTCCCTATGGAAAAGTGCATGGAGAAAACACGTTTTGGGACCCCCTTTTTTCCCGGCCCCCGCTTCACGAATCACCCCCAAACTTTCAGGGAAGGAGCGAAGTGAGTCAGGCCATTTTCTTGGAGAATTTCGCAAAGATTCATTGACCGGCGCTAAAGTTATTCCAAATAGAATGTTGTGGATTTCCTATGGAAACTAGGTCCTAACTATAACTACCTACTGTCGACCGCTATTAGCTACACGTCGGGCGAGGAACATCCTTGCTTTGCCCCCACAGCGATGGATCCCTGTGATTTTGGAGGTTGGTGTGGGTTTGAGGACTTGGGGGACTTTGCTTCGCGGCGCTGGACTGGAGACACTTATCCAGCACACTCATTTAGCCCCGTATCCCGAATGCTGTAATAACACTGCATCTTGGGACATGTAGGCACCATGACATCAGGTGCGCCACGAAAATCGAAGGTGTTGAACTTATTCACCTGGGGGCAGAGTGGCTTATCAGTAATGAGATGGGGCAGGATATTTATATCCGGAAGTATCGCCTTTTTCTCATTTGCACTACAGGCGCTGAAGAGGCAGGAGCCGAAATGCATACGCCTTGAATACCTGTGCAGTTACCCATTGCCTAAGCTGTGAATAAAGACCCCCCTTGTCTCCTCATATGGGCCTCATCTCTTTTCTTCGGGAAGAGCTGTCTTGGATTTGTCTGCGCGAGTGACCAGTATCGTCCTCATGAGCCCACCACACCACAAGTTGGCCCCGGTACTATTGGTCCCCACTCCGGTGGATTTGTTCCTTTTCTAGGCTACTGGATGCACCTGGGACCACCTCCTCACACCGGGAAGGATTGCAGCGGTGTTGCAGCTATTAGCTACACGTCGGGCGAGGCACATCCTTGCTTTGCCCCCGCAGAGATGGATCCCTATGATTTTGGAGGTTGGTGTGGGTTTGAGGACTTGGGGAACTTTGCTTCGCGGCGCTGGACTGGAGTCACTTATCCGGCACGCTCATTTAGCCCTGTATCCAGAATGCTGTAATAACGCTGCATCTTGGGACATGTAGGCGCCATGACATCAGGCGCGCCACGAAAATCGAAGGTGTTGGATTTATTCACCTGGGGGCGGAGCGGCTTATCAGTAATGAGATGGGGCGGGATATTTATATCCGGAAGTATCGCCCTTTTCTCATTTGCACTACAGGTGCTGAAGAGGCAGGAGCCAAAATGCATATGCCTTGAATACCTGTGCAGTTACCCATTGCCTAAGCTGTGAATAAAGACCCCCCTTGTCTCCTCATATGGGCCTCATCTCTTTTCTCCGGGAAGAGCTGTCTTGGATATATATATGTATATATATATATATATATGTTCTCTTTACTAATGTATTTAAAGAGAGAGAGAAGCGGTGAAAATGTAAAATGTTTCTGCTCTGCTCATCTTTCTTTCTTTGCCTGTTGAGCCTTCTTTGACATGGCCAAAATGGAAGAAAGTTTTCACCCACTACGCTAGGGTGTGTGACACTTCATTAAGTGCTGAAAGGAAAGCATCTCTTTTATTACACTGCCTAGGCTCAGAAGGTCATGAGGTGTTTGAATACCTACCTGACCTTACTGAGGAAGAGGCAAATAATGTAAATGAGTATGAGATGTGCATTAAGAAATTGGATTTGTACTATTTGCCAAAGTTGTCTATGTTAATGGAGAGATATCGCGTTGTGAGATGCATGTAACAAGAAGGGAGTCAGTTGAGGGATATGTCCCTGTATTAAGTAAATTAGCAGCAATGTGCAATTTTAGACCACCACTGAAGAAAGATTGCACGATCAATTCATGTTAGGTTGCAGCTTGCATAAAGCTAGAGAGAAATTTGGTTGAGTGACAATCCATCTCTAAAAGATGTTTTGACTATTTCAAAGTCCACAGAGCATTCACAAGCATGTATGGAGGTGATTCGTAGGAACAATCACTCTGAATTGAAGAAAGAGAGTATACAAGTAGTTAACAATACAAACACAGAACCTGTGAACCAAATAGTTGTGGCAGGAAATCCACACAAATCTAGAAAGGAGGAAAAAGACAGTTGATTATCAAAAGGTTTCCAAAGCAGTTGCTTCAGATGTGGGACAGTGGGTCACCTAGCCAATAATAAGGACTGTCCTGGGTGGAATACCACTTGTAAAATGGCCAAGAAGAGCCATTTTGCATCATGTTGTAGGAGTACTAGAGGGATGAAGAAAGTGTGCTGCAAGTCCAGGAAGGTTCTTATGATGGTCCTTTTGAGATTGTGCATGCTAATGGCAGTTCGGTCAACATGCTATTTGATTCAGGGGCCAAATTTTATGATGAACACCTCGGACAAGTGTCAAATTTTTTAAATCGGATAGCAAACCTAAAAGTTATGGTGGCAAACCCATAAAGTTACTGGGTTATTCTGTAAGTATAATTGAGCTGAAGAACAGAATGATTCTTGGAAAAGTGTATGTATCTTGCAACAGTGACTCTTTAATTAGTTGAATGAGCCTGAAAGAATTGGCAGTATATCTGGATCCACACGAGGCACCTTCGCTAAGTCAGAGAGAAAAAAACACTGCAGTTTCCTTAGTGGGCAAGGAAGGGTGTGTGAACGGAGTATAGAAGAACGGTTTCCTGTAGTCTTTGGGAAGGAATTGGGGTGTTTAAAAAGTTATGTACATCAAATCAAACAAGTCACGAGCCGTGAGTTGAGGGCACAGAGTGGTTGTCTCCGGCCGTTATGGCGTGAAAGGCCAATGGAGATGTGAGACTCTTTGTAGATTTGAGGAAGCTGAACAAAGTGGTGGTGGTAGTTCATTTATTCTCTGCCTAATATTACTGAAATGCTTTGCAGTTTTGAAAGGGGCTATGTTTTTCTCTTCTGTGTACTTGACATCCACATATCATCAGATTACTCTGCATTCCTCTTCAAAGACCGCAATCACAGCCTTTATAACACCTTTTAGTGTGATTGAATATCTTAGCATACCTTTTAGGTTAATCTCAGCGGCCTCTGTCTTCCAGAGCATGGAGCAAGTTTTTGCATGTGTCTGTGGTGCAAAAATATATCAAGACAATGTTCTTGTGTTTGGTAAGACGAGGAGGAACATGATGCAATTAATTAGGCTTGAAGCTTTCGGATTAAGGCTAAAGCATGAAAAAGTTGGTTGAAGAGGAGATTGAATACCTGGGTCATTTGTTTACTGGCAAAAGTATTAGGCCCAAGGAAGGTCTGTTGAGAGCTAGATTATAAGTATGCAATGTCCTTCTAACAAAGAACAATTGCTCCAATGTTTAGGTAAAGAAGAGTACTATATTTAATTTGTCATCACTGTTTCTGATAGGTGTGGGATTATGAGAAGATTATTAAAGAAAAGAGCAGACTTGTGTATGGTTAGGAGAGTGTGACTCTCGTCAGACGTTTCAGAGTGTAATTGTTAATTGAAAGAAAGCAGTCAAGCTAAACAGTTTTGAACCAGGTACGAGGCCATGCTGAGAACATATGCCAGCTCTTCAAGACTTAGACAGTACTAGAACAGGTTGTAGCTGGGAAAGTTAACACCATTTTATTCATCTCAAGAGGGCTGCAGAAGCTGAGATCAATTACTCCGTGACTAAGAAAGAAGCGCTTGTTGTGCTCTCTGCTATAAGGAAGTTACGCATATTTATCTGGGGTAGTCGTTTCACAGTGAAGACAGATCATAAACCATTGGTGGAAGTATATGGGGAAAAGGGTATTGATGCAAATCTCTAATAGAATTAGAAGGTGGGTAGTAGCATTGCAGGAATTTAGTTTTGAGGCCCATCTGCCAGGGGTAATACACACAGTAACAGACTGTTTGAGGGCATTTGTAAAGAATTATAAAGGTGAGGTATGGCATGAAGCTGAGGATGTGTTTGGAGAAGACAATGTGAAGGTTTGTCAGGTGACTGGAGGCATTGTACAGGAAGAGCTGTGGAGAAGTGATCAGGAATTAGAGAAGAGAGGCAAGCCCAAAAGACCACAGTGTTGGGAGATTGGTTGCCCACGGATAAAGGCAGTAATTTGTTCAAATGTTTTTGGAATGTGAAATATGAACTGTCAACTGAGGATGGGTTCATCATGAGAGGATATAGGCTTATACCACCTAAGAAGGTCAGGTCAAGGTTAATTGAGAATGCCCATGAGGGTCTTCCAAGGATCTGCAAGACAGAATAGCGGTTAAGGAAATATTACTGTTGGCAAGGGATGGATCTCCTCATAGAGAGTGGTTAGAGGGTGTTTGGAGTGCAGAAAGAGTGATGAATCCTTAAATGCAGAACACAGCCCAGACCATGGCCTGAAGTGGCTGTAGATATTGTAGGACCTCTTACGATTCCCAATATTAACAAATTCATGATCTCCTGCATAGACCTGTATTTCCACTGTCCTGAGATTGCGATTGTGAGTTCAGTAGAAACAGGCGTATGCATAGAACTTCTTTGAGCTTATTTTGGAGAGAAGGATTTCCTGACTCTCTACTTACTGATAATGGTGTGCCATTCACATCTAAGCTTATAGACATTCTGTTGTCAGAGAGAGGCTGAAGACACAAGAATACGTCCCTATATCATCCTGAATCTAAAGGTGCAATTGAGCACCTAAACAAAATGTCCTGAAGGAGAGCATTCAACATTTTATAGGTAATAAATTAAATTGGGTGGTTGAGCTGAGAATCAAGTTGAAGGTGTACATGGTGACGCCTCACTCCTCCACATGCGTGAGTCCTTTTCTACTATTTAAGAAAATGGCTCCCAATCATCAGGTGGGTCCCATGTGGGTAAATAAGTTGAAAAGAATGGGTAAGAATGATGTAGATGAGAGGGTGGAAAGAGAGAGAAACAGATGTTGTGGAGAAATGGAAAAAATGTAGATAATGTAGAATGGCACTGAAAAAACCAGAATTGCGAGTGGTAGATTGGAAAAGGATAAAGAACGCAAGGAAAAGTGGTTTTAATGACAAGTTCAATTAACCCATAGAGGTAATTAAAGGCTTCAAGAATGTAGTGAAAACCAGTGATCATCGCATATAGAAATTGAGGTGTGTTGCTGTGGTGAAGAGTGTGGAAGAGGGAGATAGTAGTGAGAGGCCTACTGACGGGGTAGGCAAGAATCTTCAAGAAGAAAAAAGGTAGAGCAAAAAGATGGTGAAGAGACCTTTTAATCTGAAAGACTATCTATAACGCAACCTTAAGTAGACTGGTTATGTACTAACGTTTTGGTTGTGAAAATAATACAATGTAATGGTGTTCATGTAAATATTACTGTGCTGTTCTGTAAATTCTACAATGTGCAGGAGTGTATGTGTATATATGTTTTATCTTTAGGTGTGGTTATTTAATTGCAATGGGAGGGAGGTGTGTGGTATCCTACCAATGTTATCAGTAAAAGCACTAGGTAGCTCTCATCAGTAGTGTGCATCTTGGTCAGTTCTGGAACACTGCATGTGTTTCCCTGGTGTTCGAATGTACAGTATTGAGAGTGACCAGTACGGATCTGGGAGGGGGAGTACAAGGAGCTTCTTGATGGATGAGGCTTGTATTGAAGAGTACAAATAAACCCCTGCTGGATTCATACCCATCACTTTATGGAGTAACGTTTCTTCAACACTAGAAAAATTCCCTTATGACCTATCTACTTTGAATTTGAAAACATTGTTTTCCATTTCACATTTTAAAAAAAATTGTAATATACCAACACAAATACTGATTTATATCATTTCTTCAGTATATCTTTATTTCTTCATGATTTCTTTTTTTGAATAGTTTTTTTTCCAATTACTTTCTATCATCATATTTTTATCCATTTTATATTTGATACAATCGTATAAAGTGATTCATTTCATAAAAAGAATTCATAGTACAAAAAATAGAGTTATATAATTAACACAATTACATGACATATTCACCCTTAGCTTATAAATACACAACAATACTGTCATAACTCCACTCACTCAAAATCATTCACACAAATTCATACTCTTTCACACAGAACATATGTATCCAGTATCTGTACAAATCTTGAGTATTCCTTTTATTAAACCCAAGAATGTATTATTGGGTTCCACGCAAGGTCGACGCGCGTTTCGGTGGGATTTCGACTACCTTCTTCAGGACCTATGCAGATACACTTCAATTAATCAAACAGCCAGGGGATCTGAAATCACACAAAGAAATATGGTGTTGTGTATATATATAAAATATCAATATATAGCTAATTTTTCAAATACATACATAATTGAGCCGATTGACAGTGACACGAATACCATGCCCCCACTGTGTAAATAACTGCGTCTATTTCCTGGGCCCCATACCATCTCAAAGTTCCACTAATATCCGTATCAAATAAACCATCACCCATAGAGTTAAAAAGAAGAAAGAAAAAGAGGGAAATCAAAAGGTCCTAAAGAGTAAGGTGTACATTAAGACATGTTTAATAAAGTTTGCAGGAAGATTCCTACACTCCTGGTTCACACATGGGTATTCTATACAAAGAATGGAGGCAGGTCATAGATCCCTTCTTATTTATAAAGCTCCATCAACTTACTTTTGACCTGTGATTTCTATTCCCAAAATAATGATGCTGATATTTTCGTCTGTTCAGGATGTTAAAATATGGTAATGAACCTTGTTCCTAAAAGACATGTAGGAAAACAAATCTCAGGGGACTGTACAACTATTGTTTATAAAAATAATTCTAAGATTTCGATATGCATACCTTGTTGTTATTATTGGTAGTCTAGAGTGTTCGTCTCTGTAAGATCTTGTCTTATTCCACTACACCCAGTAGCTGAGAGAAGGAACTTTTCAATTCCTAAAAGGAGGATATAACAGGGGGGTAGTTGAGAAACTATAACAACACCGCATCCTTTCACTTTAAATTTAAATTGGATAATAGTAACACCTGCTATTTATATTGCTCAAAAACCGAAGGTGTGACTTTCTTTGCTACACAAATGGTTATTATTAATGTATCATGATGCTTAACGAATTTTAGCAAATCTGAATAAGTGGCGAGCTAGTGAATTATTTATTTAATAAATGAAGCCTAATATTGTCCAAATTTCTACAGAAACCATGAAAATCCTGCTTGTGAGCTGTGAAAAAGTCCACAAGTGACAGCTGCTCCCACTGAAACACTTCAAATAGTTGTGTTATTGCAGTGCACTGAAAATGGTTTCAATAGCCCTCTCCAAGGGCATGAGTTACATCCTGGCGAATGGCCAATTTCTCCATCAGCGAGACAGAGAAAATTAGTATGTTGTCCTAACAGAGACATCACCTGCCAGATTTAGAAATGTCCATCAGGTCAGCAGATCTTTCTAGCATTGGCAGGAACCGCTGTCACTGTAGTTTCTGGTGCCAGAACAACAAACGACAGGCTTTGGAGTCAAATGGGAGGCCATCCCTATAATATGTTGGGTTGTGCATTCTAGGACAGATTTAAAGACAGCTGGGCCTAATGGTAGGCGCCTGCAATATTAAAATAAAAACTGAAAATCAATTCTCCTGTTGATTACTAACCTTTGGCAATAAATTGTCATAATGGATATAGGATATGTGAGAATGTGGATTATTAGTTGAAGGAAATGTGATCTCAGCAAAGTAAACCTGACCTCAAGACGTTGTAGGTGCAGCACAGAGCAGACAGGCCTAACTTAGAAGAAATGGGTAAAGTACTTATTACTACCAAAACAAGTAGAAAACACAGCACAATAGAAATTGCTCTGCAATTTATAAAAATAGAAAAAAATGCTATAAATAGGAAGACACAAATGACAAAAATTGGATTCAGGGAAATGGATTTATGATTTTAATTTTTTTTAAATGAAAATAGCACCTAAAAGCGCCAAGTGCCAATCATTGTTATCTGGTTGTGCTAGACTGGATCCAAGTCAAACATTGGGGACAAGGACTATGTTTGCCTGGTGAAGAGTTTTTCTTCCGGCTTAGAAGATTTTCTTGAGAATAGTACTCATTGACAAATCATCAGCAGTTCATGCTGCAGGCTGGTTTCAAAGGATGGCTCGACAATGGCAGCTTGGCAAAGTGTGGGCCCTCAATGGGAGCCTCAGCCCTGACTGGAAACTTGGTGCATTCAATAAAGATGGTGTAAATTTTTAAGCAGGGGAAGACTGGAATCTGTACCGCGGAAAGCCGCTTCAGTGGCCAGATGCTGTTCAATGTCATCCTTGGTGAAGTCTCTTTATGTTCAGACTTAGTAACTTTTCAAAATGTCAAAATCCTTTCACAGGGAAACCGGTGGGTTGACTCCAACTGGAGATTGAACGGTGGCAGTCCTGATCTCCACTGAGTCTCTGGAGGAAAAGTTCTGAAAAAGTTTTTAAGTATCCAGTTTTACAGGTTTTATGGTGAAAGGAGTACACTCTAAGAACAGCCAAGGGGCCATGACCTTGTGGCCAGTACTTGAGGGTTAGAGCTCAATCTTTCAGAAGCTAGCAGCAGGGTCCAGGCAAAACCAGCTGCAATTCATCAGCTGAGATCATGGAAAATATTGGTTTCATATAACTTTTATAGCTTAACAGGAGGTAAGCCAACTTACACTGGAGTCTTTCTCCTGGGTACCAG
This sequence comes from Lissotriton helveticus, assembly GCF_964261635.1. Classification (NCBI taxonomy): domain Eukaryota; kingdom Metazoa; phylum Chordata; class Amphibia; order Caudata; family Salamandridae; genus Lissotriton; species Lissotriton helveticus. The sequence goes on from NC_136067.1 coordinate 1,865,566,258, forward strand.
TAGGAGCAGGTCCAAAACTTAGGGTCTTTCTCCACAGGTTCAGCAGCAGGTACATCCCTTCTTCAATCTTCCACAGGTCCAGATGTGTTCTCAAGACGTTATTCAGTGGTGTAACATTTATGCCTGGGACTAGCTGGTGGGTGGGGAAGACTACTTGACCTTGACCAACAGATAAAAAATTCCCAGGAGCAGACCCACCCACTTTGGCATAATTTCATGGGGATTTGACCCTAAATAATCCCACAGGGCTCTGCTCTGCTAAATTTCAACATGGCTCTCAGCACACCCCTTTGGTGTGTCTAGGTAAATGAGAAACTCCTCTTGCAAACCAGTTTTGAAACAGGTTTTCCCCCTGACCAGACAATAGAAGAGGCAGGCCTTGGTGTGAGGTACAGCTGCCTGCGACAGAGGAGGCTCTGTTGAATCTTGTGTAGCTGGTGGGCACATCCCTCAGGTCTTCCTACCGAGAAGAGGCCACAACACCTCCCACCCAAGGCCCTTCTTGTTCCCTTTCCTGGGAGCAATTTGCACCTCTTGCAGAGGGCCAGCAGTCTACCAGGAGACAATTGGGGATTAAATTAAAAAAAAAGCTACTAGAGACTTTAGCCAGAAAATAGTGATTTTCTAAAGCCACTATTTCTGAAATGGTTAGACAAAATTTGACCTTAGCATTAAGGTGGATTTTGTTTAACTATGAAAATGAGTGCTTGAAGTGTCTAGCCAGTGCCAATCTGAAGTAAGCTTTATTAAGTGTAATAAATTAAGCCGGTGTTTTTATGGCACAGCCAGCCTGGTTACTATGAAAAATTGGTTTGGGTACTTTTCAAGGTAAGGAAATGTAAAAACAATAAATACATAAGTCCTACTTTTAAATACCATGCACCCTTCCTTAGTACTCATAACGCCTACTTTAAGGGTGCCCGCCTACGATTGAAATGGAAAGGTTTTTAAGCCTGGCAGAACGCATTATTTTGAGAGCTTGAAATGGCAGTTTAATATCTGCCCAGTTAAGCCTCAGTGGCAGGCCTAGAGTCATACTTTACATGGTCACTTTAGTGGTTGCTCAATATGTGCTGCTGTACACTAATGCCACTTAAATCACAGGCGCTGGGAACACGAGGTGCCATATAATTGGGACTTATAGATAAGTTAACTATGCCAGGTTGGGATTTTAACTAATTGAACAAGATTTTAAAGGTCAGTGCACATGTACTGGGGTCTGGTTAGCAGGGTCCCAGTGTATACAGTCCAAAAACCACTAGAATCAGACAAGAAAATAGAGGTGATTGTGCAAAAAGAGGCATTTTCTTACAAGAGATTTCTTGGAAGTTGGCAAGTGCTCTGTAAATTTGCTTGCCGTCATGCCCTATGAAGTAAGCATGGACATGGCTGAATGAGGACTAATATCTTTCTTCCAAGCTTCCAACTTCTGAATGCCAGCTCTGAAGTAAATAGGCAAAATGTAATTTGTGTATAACAGTTTATGTTGGAGGCTGGCCGGCTCCCTGTTTGCCTCTAGTTCCCTTCCCCAGCAGAGTCTGGGGCTTGTGTGGTCACTCAAAATGTGATTGCTCACATTCCTATCACCCAATAAATATCAGGTGTAACAATCTAGAATATGAATGACACTAGCAAAAGAGCATAGGCTGAGGGGGATGAACCAATGGCTCCCTTTATGTATGCTGACATGTGGAGGGGTCCAAATTGTATTGACAGTTCCAGCAAGCATTGGTTGACGGGAGCTGTCAGCCAGCCCTGCCTGTTCTCATCCACTAATGGGCGTGATTCACAAAAGGCTTCCACACTTGTGATGAACGCCCCGATATCGTGGGGGAGACTCTGCACTCGGGATAGAATCTCCGCATTGAGAATTCTCATTGCGGAGTTTCCGCCCGGGTGTGTACACTCCCCTAAGACTGCGGGCCTCCACCACGAATGCAGGGACCCTTTGTGAATCAGGTCCAATGATTGGAGTAAGGCAAACGAACCACTGTTACTCCATCCCTGCCTCTAAATATTTTGTCATACACTTGAGAGCATCCCCACAGTTCTTTGTAGCATATTTGTTCGCTTGAACCACAGTGCACCTTGAATAAGTTAGTAGCCAGATCTTCCCGCAATGACTCAAGTAAATGTACAGCACTTTGTCTGCTGCCACAGCCAGACACTCCATGCAAGATTAACGGAGAGGTCAGGTGGCAAGGGGTAATGTGACCTGCTTCAACCTGTGAGTGGTGAACAGGGCTGCAACCTTGATTTGGGCCACATAGTCATTAGGTATGCCTCCAGCCGGCACTGCTAGGGTGGAGGGAGCTCTTCATGGGCCCTGTTATGTTGTGTGGACAGGCCAGGAATCATGAGCTGGGAGCTCTTTTAAAACCAGCGATGTGCCCCAGCGCGAAATGAGGGCGCGCATTAGTGTTCCCTGGGCACTAAGACGCAGGAGATCTGAGCTGGAGACAGTTCATGAGCAGGAGTCTGGTCCCTGAGATTTTCCCACATTATTTAAGTATCACAATGATCCTCTTCTCGATATTCAGTAGTACAACCACGTTTAACCATTGGGACACAAGTTCTGGTGCAGCTTTCACTAAAAGGTCCACTAACTTTGTGGCAGCATTTGCACCAACGACCAGTGCAATGATAAAGTGCACAGACTAACCAGTGAAAAAATAGCATTTTATACTAATTGAGGAAACTGTCATTTCAAGACCAGTGAAAAAATGCTCGACAGTAGTGCAAACTTGTCTGGCACCAGTGCAGTTTACATGAAATGGCCCCGGTGTCTGTGGACATGTTGATCAGCCGTTGGCAACATTTTAAATTACATTATCAGCCGTATACTGAAATAATACTGTAAATGGGTTCTGCACAAACTGGACAAATATATCGACAGGCTGACAAAGAAGGCCGGGCCGGGACAATGACAGTCAGAAGGCTGGTTGACAGAGTGATCGGCATAAATCAAATTTTTAATTTTATTCAAGGACTGAGAAATGGATGGTATTTCTCGTCTCCCACGGAGAACACTGATTACCCCATCCAGCATTTCTTTTTTCACATTTGTGTAATTTCTTTCCGAGCTTAAAACAAATTATCGGTGCGTTAAACACATTTTAATGGTAAATCAAATATTTTGAAGAGAATGTGAAAGTCCATCAAGACAAGCTTAATTCAAGTGACCACTGTGCAGCCTCCCTTGCAGTAATTTATTCTTCCTTGCAACACATGATTAAATCAATGCCTTGATTAATCACAATTATGCTTTGTAAGCAGCGGGGAGAGACCAGCATATTAAAACATATCATTAAACTGTTGCAATATTAAATTAAACATGATTTTTGGAAAGCGTTTATTTTAAATGTGTATTAAATAGATTTTCTATGAAATGAATGTTGAACCTGTATACTGTGGGTAAAATAAAACAGCATTTACATCATAGGGCTAAAAGGCTAATGTTTTATGCTTCAGTGCACAATTCTCCAAATACATACATTTGGAAAAGTATTATTGCATTCAGCCATCACACAGATTCCTTTTTAATATTTTAATGATGATAATCTTAGTGGGCTGATGAAGCGGAAATTTCATTCCAACTGTAGGGGTGCATTATAATCACGTGTAGAGCGCACCCGCAAATAATCACTTGTTGTATTAACATGAAGTGTTAGAAGTCGAAATGTATTACGTGATGTATTTTAGACCATTAACAAGGAACATGAAGAATCGACATAGAAAATGAATGTAACTATCAGGAAACATTAACATGAAGAACTTGTGTTGTGCAACTGACAGTTATTCGTATATAAAATGTGTTTATTAATTATGTTATTTCATATGTAGGTTATTTTATTAATTGAAAACTACACTAGTGTCATGTGAATTCATAAAGTTATATGATGTTTCTCTCATGTTAGCTAAAATTCGTAGGCCTGAAATGCAAGTCCCTGGAAAAATCTTGCTTTAGAATTAACAGTTTGAATTTCATGTGTGATGTGGAATCTGTTCTTTCTTACATGTTGTGTTACAGGTGAAGAATCGCTCTCTTAGATAGAATAATGTCTTTGCTTTACTAGTCAGGCAGAGAGGGAAGAAGTTACAATCGTGTGGCTTGACTCGATAAAGGAAGGTTGTTGAGCTTCACACAGAAAAAGGATTTATACCAAGGACAAACTGTAGCAAGGAAGGCACACCTTCAACATTGTGGACAAACACCTTCAGGGCTGAACCCAGGGTGGATGGCGTGATCCTAATTCCACCATGGGATTGCTACCTATGGATAACTGGTAGTTGGACGTAGGGATAGGGCGCTACTTCTTTCTTGCCTTCGGAGAGAGAGCAATCTAGAGCGAGCTCTGTCTTTCGTAGCTTTATGCTACTTGACCCATTGATTGTGGAGCGACTTCTTAGGGAGACTCCACGTGCTGACACCTTTTATCCTTCCTTCTGAAAATGCTTATCTAGGGATGTCAACTGAGTGATAGAGTTGGGATAGATTTAATGCTTTTCACCTACCAAACCTTGATGCAGGGAAATGTTGACTCATGCGTCCTGATTTTCTGTATTCTACTTCTTGAAATAATTGTGCTGCTTATGCTGCACTGTCTAAACTGCATCCACAGATTTGGCTTTGTGCTGATTCTCTGCATTTTTAAACACTTGTGTTGCGGTGCCTTTATGTTCAGCTATTTTTGTCGTTGTAGTAAACTAACTAACCATAAGTAGTTGCCTGTCGGTTAGTATGTGTCCAAAGGAATCATTGGCAAATTGATTGTTTTCTTAACAGCTTTCCTCTCCTTTACACTTTCATGCTGCGAAAAAGAACCATCGAAGTGTGTCTCTAGAATGGTTTAGAACTTAGGGACCCGGCCCTTTCAGGGCCATTGTTTAAAAGGAGCATCCAGAGAAAAGTATATAGTGGACCGTCACCCATTCTTACATCACTAATAATCACCAGTAATATGAATTCCCAAATGTCCTTTTGCTTGATGACGTCCAGTTGGTTTGTAAAACCTGCTGTACCCGCATTCACTAGATGGCCCCTTCAAAAAGTGTGCCCTTCCACCCAGCAGTAGACTGCTTAAAGAAAATCCTCTTGGGAAAATATTGACTGATAGGTTTGAGATTTATTTCAGTTCTATTACTGAAGGCTGATTTAACATAGATAGCAAATTGTATTTATTCATCATTTATGTAAATATCAGATGTATAGAGCATACCTTCACACTCAATGACAGCACCATGCTGGACATAATATAAAAAATTCATTATCTAAATTCAAAACATAAGGCATTCAGAGAAAAAGAGGATAGCAAAAGAAAAGCTAACAAAGAGGACTAGAAGCCAAGTCCAAAACTAGGGGGAAGAAAAATGTTTATGGCAATTTTCAGAGACAAATACAGCCTGCTGTATAGACATATGTGGGCATATGCATCAAAATTCGGTAAAACAAGTCCTTATTAGCGAAAAATAAGGAATCGCTAATAAGAACTCGCATACCGCGATGCATCAACAGATTCGGTATTAAATACGGAATCGCAAAAAATCGCTAAACAAATCGGAAAACACAATTGGGAGACTTCAAATTAAAGAATAGCAAATACCGAATCGGTATTTGCGATTTCGGTATTAGCGAATTCGCTAAAAAAATAAGTCGCATCGGAAGCAGGTTGATGACATCACAAGCAGTAAGTAACACAGCCCATGCTACATTCAGTGCCCTGAGGAGATCAGAGGAGGAGGAGGCAGAGCACAGGAGCTGAGGAGTGATACAGTAATAGCACAAACCAGCTATTGCACAGACATCCAGGATGGAGAAGGATGCACCCCAGGACAAGGACACGCCCAGGAAGAGGAAGCAAAAGTTTTCAGATAAAGAACTTGAACTACTCATCGAGGGGGTGAGCAGCAAACATGACAGGCTGTTTGGCAACTGTCCCTAAAGGTGCCTGAGGCAGAGAAGCACAAGATCTGGCTGCGCATCAAGGAGAGGGTAAATGATTTAGGAGTCACCCACTGCAGCATAGACCATCTGAAGAAGAGGTGGTATGACTTCAGGAAAAGGGCAAAGGAGAGGATTGCAGAAAGGGTGAAGGATGCAGCTGGCACAGGAGGGGGAACATCCAGCGTCACACCAAACACAGCCCTCGAGGACCTCGTTGAGGCTACCATTGAGCCAGAAGCTGTTGTGGGGGTCACCCAATTGGACACTTCCGGCGCTGCAGCAGGAGGACAAGGTAAGATGCACGCCAGTGCAGATACGCAGCGTGTTGTCTACCCCTGCCCATTCCCCCAGGCCAAACACAGTGCACATGTAGCCATGCCTAACGCATATCCCCTCACCAGTGTTGCATCATAGGAGTTGTAGTCATATCATGAAAGTGTGTATGTCTGATCCCTGATGTTAATGAAATGAAACCAGCAGCACAGGGCCAAATGTCAGTCCAAATATGTCCTTTATGTAGATGAAAGTATGCAATAAAGATATATCCTGACAAAATAATAACAATGCACTGTTTCACACACAGATGCATCACCCCTGGATGCAGATGACAGCGGACGCCTCATCATCTCTGAAACCCCAGTAGTGACCGATGCTGAGACTCCGCAGGGATGTCAACCCACGACACCACCAACACCATCACCACCGCCACCATCACCACCACCACCATCACCACCACGGCGGGCAACCCCTCCACCACCACCACAGCGGACAATAACACCAACACCACCACCACCACCACCACCACATGTCCCCTCCATGTAGGTGATTGAGACGGAGCAGAGGCGGGCAGCCACAAATGTTCCACGGCAGTCAGTCGTCACTCCACCAGCTCAAACACCAGCACGTGTCCGAGTCCAACAGCGGGACAGGCCCCTGGGTAGAGCTGCAGAGAGATCTGAGGATTCAACACACGGCTACGGAGTGGTTGAGACACAGATGCTGCGTGTCCAGCGCCTGCAGGGGAGACACGTGTGCTATAAAATTTAACATTTCAAAATTGGCAAACAAAATTGCACCATGACTGCCGCTGTGCGTGAGATGACCACAGCCGTTGCTGAGGGTAACAGAGACATGAAACTGTGCCTGCAGGATATCACACGTGCTGTCATAGCAGGGCAACAGAGCGAGCGCAGGAGGCATCGGCAGAACATGCTCCATTCCAATGCCTCCATTAGGGCCATCACTAAGCTGTGCAACAGCACAGCTGTACTATCACGCGGATCTGTGTCCCTGCAGGTCGACTTGGGACAGTACTGTGGAGATGTGGCAAAGTCCTTAGAAAAAGTGACCACTGCAGTGGAGCATCTGCAGTCTGGGACTTTTAGTGCCAGCAGTTTGGGAGTGGAGGAGGGGAGTGAGGCTGCTTCAAGCGTCAGCAGTGTCTCTGTGCCGGAGGCCAGCGAGAGGAGGCGAAGTGCGTGCAGCTCCACAGCCACTGACACACATCGCGGTGATGTGGAGGTGTCACGCGACAGGAGGCTGGGGGTACGTGGCAAGCGCAATTAGCCATGTTCCATTGGCTCCCTGGTCATGGTGACGTAACCATGGGCCCCCTAAACTACCACAAGATACTCCCGTGATGACAACAGACATGTATCCCAAACTATTTTTTGAATCTGCGTCATGTTGGCGTCTCATTTATATGCACCTGACAAGTGCTCATGTGCATTAAACATTTGCAAACAAGATCATGTTGTGATGGCTCATTCATACCTCTCTCAGAAGTGATGTCGTATGATGTATGTCCGCCTCCTTTGGCCTTTAGCTGTGTTAGGCACGTGTGCCTGTTGGTGTTGTGGGGGGGTTGCTGTGCACGTAAGTCGTCCTCTCCGTCCACCTCTATTGGTATCCCCTTCTTGTGGCAATGTTGTGCAGCATGGCGCACACCGCTATTATCCGGCAGCAGGTCACTGGGTCATACTGCAAGGCACCTCCTGTCTTGTGTAGTATCCGGAAGCGACTCTGGAGGATGCCAAAGGTTCGCTCTACCACATTCCTGGTGCTGATGTGTGCTGTGTTGTAGCGCTGCTCCTGAGGTGTTGCTGGGTTGAGGTAGAGAGTGAGGAGATATTCCCGCAAGGCGTAGGCGCTGTCACCTGCAGGGTGGGGAGAAAAGGGTTAGCAGTATGAATACAATTACATATGTGAGGATGGAGTTAATGATGAGGCATTAGTATATACCTAGTAAGTGTCCCTCTCCAAATTCACCGTTGATCAGACGCCTGTGGATGCCACTGTGTCTGAATATGTATGCGTTGTGTGTACTTCCTGGAAATTGGGCTACAATGTCCGTTATGATGTGCTTGGCATTGCACACAACCTGCACGTTGATGGAATGATATGACTTCCAGTTGCAGAAGATGTATTCTTTGGCTGAGGGGGGAACAGATGGGACATGCGTGCAGTCAACGCATCCTATCACATGGGGAAATTGTGCCACCTCGTAGAACTCCTGTTTGGTGCGGTTTAACTGCTGTGGGGTTGTGGGGAAGGTGATGTGGTGATGTATCAATGTCAGCATGGCATCTAGGAATTTGTGGAAGAAGCGTGAAAGTGCGCTTTGCGACACGCCTCCGGCTTCTGCCATGACCCCCTGGAAGCTTCCAGACGCCAGCAGGTGCAGGCTGCATAGGACCTGGACATGGGCTGGGATGGCGTTGGTCCTACGGGCCTGGTGCTGCAGTAGTGGTCCCAGGTCAGCAATGAGGCGCATGATCACAGCCCCGTTCAGCCTGTACTTGTCATAGATCAGTTCCTCAGTCTGGCCCAGCAATGTGATGCGCACCCTGAAAACCCTGTCCTGGATAATCCTCCTGCGCTGTGCAAGAGCATTGATTCTCCTCCCCCTAGCAAGCACGTAGGTGGCAGCCATTTTGGTAGACATACAGGGTCTCCAGTGGCATATTTAAAGCGTTTCTGATTGTCTGCACATGTATTTTTTTTTTCTTCCTCCCAAAAACTTTACCTCCAGTTTGAGATTCCCCTTATTTTGCTCATGCAAAATAGCGATTTGGGGCATTTTTGGTATTTGCGAGTTTTGATGCATTTCATTGCGATTTTTTAAAAGCGATTCGGTATTTCCGGGGGCTGATTTCTTTCTGGGTATTACCGATTGGCTAATTTGTGATTTGGTAATTTGCCCGGGGGTTATTTTGTGATTCTTTATTTTTTTAGGATTTGGGGTTGATGCATTGGATTTTCAGGTTTTGCGTTCGGTATCGGCCTGTTTTACTGATTCGCTATTTTACCGGGAGGTATTTTGCTTGATGCATCTGCCAAATAAAGTTTTAACGGGATCTAAAGTCTGAAGCCAGAAGTAAAAAGAACAAAATCAGAATAATCACCATGCGTGACCCAAGGAACATCAAACAAAAACAATGGTTCGTAGCAGGTCATTTTAGAACCTCTAGTTAACTGGAGCTTAATGTGCAAATACACGGCTGTCCATGGGTATTCACTTTGTGACAAAAGCAATTTAAAATTAGATCAAAAATACAAAACACAGTATGAAAAAAACAGAAAACCATGCACCCACCTCCAAACATACATTAGTTGGAAGAAACTCAAATATCTCAAAAGACCTACAATCTCAAAGACATACAATAAGAATGTTCAAAATGTTCAGTATGACATTTACAAGAATTTAGGCTTTTGACTCCCCTCCTTGCTTTGTTCAGAGTAACTCTCTCCTTACCTTCCATCTTTTGCATGCCTCATCTGTATGAGTGTGTCTTTCTCTCAGACACATGCCTGTCTGCTGCATTCTCTGTTATTGTATGTCTGCAAATGGCTCACACCTCACTTCATTTATCATAACCGCTCCTTCTTTAAAACCCTATCCCTACAACCTACCAATACGTAATAGCCATCAGCCAATTTCTTCATCTCACTAACTATATACATGAGGCTACATAACTTCCACTAATGATCACACATAACTCATAATTATTTCATCAATGACAAAGAAACTGGAGTAAAGGAATGGAATGACTAATCCCAATACCTAACATTAACTACTGGACTAACCTCTAACTTTGAGTAATGTAATTGCATGCTACTCACTTTTGTGGATCATCAGGAGTAGTAATTGGTATATTAAATGCAATTACAATTACAATAGATGATTGTGTAAAGGCTAAAATGGGACATTTAAGGTTAATGCAATTGGTAATACCAGGATTGCTCAGAATTAACCACATATTCATGGAAAGGGAAAGAAATACCCAATAAAGTAGTCAGAGGGTGAATGAGTGTGACAAGTACCCACTAAAGAAATGGCTAAAGCTAGCCCTGCCAGGAAGCATGAGCGAAGAAGAAGGGAATGATAAGACCTCTGTTTTCAAGGGATTATCTCGGAAAAGGCCATCAGTCCTCTATGACAACTAGAAAGAAAGCACTGCAGAACACTGGTGAAGGATGAGACATTTAGATAGAGCAAAATGCCATTCATGCTCTGCTGGAGGGAGACATCACCAAGCTCCATTTCGCCTAGCAGCTCACACCTACATTAAATGGGGTAGAAAACATGATCGAATACTGAAACACCACACAGGGTATAGGAAGGGGATTGAATCTAACTGGAACCAAATACAGTATTACCAGAACTCCAGTGGCCCTGCACTCTGCCAATATTAACAAGGAAGACCTTATTGCTGATCACCTCAACAGATTGGGATAAATCAAAGAGCAGAAGGAGACAGGCCTCCACTCAGACCAGCACATTGATGCCATCCTGAATTTGGCTTTCTTATTGCCACAGCTGACATTGCTAAAGGCAACTGTGACAAGATAAGACACGAAGACACATATTTCTCAGACATATCCAGAAATGATAGGCTATTAAAATGGTGGATGTGTCTAAATCATCAGGCTTCCGGCTTGTCTATTTTAATAGAGGAAGAGCTTAATCAGTTTTGATAATCTAACCAGCTAACCAAAATATAAGAAGAGCAACACAATTATAAAGCTGAGACAACAAAACATCTCAAGTGTGCTAGATTGGTGATTCCACTGACAGTTCTGATAGAGCAATAATACATTGTTGCTGATTTGTTTTTAAAGTGGGTGGTTGCAGGTATGGCCCACCAGCACTCATTTTTGGAGTCTGACACCAGTGCTTTATTTGTAAAAGAATGAGCAGCGGTGTCGGGAGCTCTGCTCAGAAGACTGCATCTGGTGTAATTAAATGTCATGCCAAATGCCAAGGCTTCATAGCCCTAAAACCACCTCATGCCTCTTGAATCCACCAACAGACATCCCACCTCCTTTAGCTCTCTTGCACGTTCCTGCTTTCTCCTTTTGTGTGGTTTTTCCATCTTTATTGTCATCCGTATTTCTACTTTGTATGTTTTTCTTCTCTTATTCTTGGTTAGTGTCTGATGTGGAAAAATAAGTTCCAGTCCCCAAAAATGAGTGCTGGTGACACCCACCAGCTCAAAGTTTGGCACTGACTGGCCCACACTTCTCATCAGACATTGACTTACAGCAATAAAGAGATAAACAAAGGAGAAAGAGAAAGATGGAAAATCTGTAACAAAGGGGAAAAACAGGCATGAAAAATAATCTGCAAGAGTAAGATAGAGGGAGAGTGACTATCTAGAGATATATGAAAGAAATATAAAGTTGAAACATGACTTGCAGCCGTGGCATCGGGCACCCTGACACTTGATAGCACTAGGTGCGTGCTTCTGAAAAAAACTTTGGATTTCAGCACATTTTTTTTTTACAAATCAACATTTCCCACAAGATATACTGACATACAACCTTTTGGATGCAGAGAATGTTAATTGATAGAGTTTTGAAGATGTTTATGGCTCTTTATCCCAGTTTTGACATTACTGCATCTCTATTTCTTTTGCTTCAGTCTTTATATATTGCTGCTGCCACTCCCTTTTCCCTTGTGGTTTTACATTTACCCACAAAATATACAGTAAAGCACTAGACTGGATGCCTAGTATTTTTCCCCTCATATTGTTTCTTCTCTGATAGCTTGTATTTAATGGGGTGATGGTCAGTTTTATCATGTATGCTGATGATGTTGCTTCAAGTACTCTGCTCCCCAGGTTAGGCCTACATCAGGTCTATGAGACGGCAGAGTGGTTTAGGAGCGTATCAGGCTATTGGCAACTATACAAAACTCAAGTGATGCATAAATAGGGGCCTCCAATGTGAAATCCCCTAAGACATTGACTTAAAATTAATATTTAGGAGTAATAATCTGCCTACCAGTCACAGCTATGGTGTACTTTAAATACAATCCACTCAAGAAACAGTGCACTAAGTTGTGGAAATATTAAGGTACATTTCTATTAACTTAAATTGGTAGATAAAGCCTAACAGAAACAGTGAATCTCCCCAAATTGTGTGTACACTTCAAGTAATATCTCTGTATACCAGGCTTGAATTATTAAAAGAAAAAATTAACTTGAGTCTGGGGTGAGAACTTTTGTTGTAGAGGATAAGAAACATACATGAGTCTTCTACATTTTGGGGTCTATGTCTGAATCCTGTGGAAATAAATATTGTGTTATATATATTGTAGTCAGTCAGTCAGTCAGTCAGAATATCTTTATTCGACTTATTACAAGTCATACAAAGAAACAAAACAATAAAACCCTGAAAGGGATATATACATAAATGACCCTTCAATTACCTAAAAAACATCAAACTAAATACATATTATGTTATAAATACTATATACAAGAATAAATAGAAAATACATTTTACAATCCATCAAAGAAAAGGCAGGACAATTTTAAAAAGTTTAAGGCGACATCTAACCTCCCCTTTTTGCCCTTACAGCGGCCACTAAGAAGTTTGCAATACAAAAAGTTGTACAGGGATTAGTCAGGAGTTGTAAATAAAGCAACGCCGGACGCACCTGAGTAAAGGCTGCTTCTTTCAGGATAGGGAGCAAATATTTTCTTCTCTGCTCATGATATAAACTACAAAACATAATGAAATGCATTGTATCCTGAACAGAAAAATGGTCGCAACTGCAGGGGGGTGCTAAATCTGGCTTCTGCCAAGATGTAAAAGAACCTAAGTAAAAATGTATCAGGTTAAACCTAAATTTAGTTAATAAAAACCTGTGGTAAGGGACTGTGACAAAAATGAGATAAGATGCAAGAGATGGTTCACTCACCAAAAAGTTATGGGCCCTAACTGCTGGCTTCTGCATCTCAGCTTCTTCACGACGCGTTTCCTTCATAACCCTGAATGACTGTTTTATAAGGTCTATGTCCAAAGCTCTAATTTTATCTGGGCTTAAAAAGAGTTCCGGGCGACCCAGATCAGTAAATGAGTTGATCAAATAGGCCAACCATGGGATGCTACTATGTTTATCAAGTAATAAAACATCCTTCAATATTATGTGGTTCAAAGGGAGATCTTCGTTCAACCACATTTTCAGCCACAGAGTTAGAGGGGCTAAACTCAATGAGTCTGACAGGTAGGGTAAACCCACCTCTTTATGTATGGAAAGAGTTGGAGTTGACTGGGGGATAGAGAGTAGTGATCTTATAAATCTATTTTCTGCCCTTTGTATTGGGTCAAGATTCACATACCCCCACAAAGGGGATCCATACAGGGCAATAGCAACAGGCTTGCACTTATAAATCTTTAGAAGGGCTTCCATGGGCCTGGCACCCAACTTGCCAGCAAAGCCCAGGAGCGCTGAGGAAGATCTTATGACCGCCAGCCTCTTAGCTCTGATCTGTGGCCCCCACGATCCATTCTGGTCAAACAAAACGCCCAGGTAGGGAAATGTGGTTACCTTGGCAACCAAGGCCCCTCTGCAGAAAAATGATTTATGTTTCTTTTTGAAACGTACACGGCCCATAACCATAGTATGCGATTTCGCGGCATTAACTCTAAGGTCTAGGTTATCCATGAACGAGCCAAAAGCGTCTAGAAGACGCTGCAGACCTACACCAGTGCGAGCGATCAACACGGCGTCATCCGCGTACAGGAGCGCCGGGATATGGACTCCTCCTGCACGTGGTACGTCCGCGTCCTGGTCTCGCAAATATTCCCCCAGGCCATTGATATAGATGGTAAAAAGCGTGGGCGCTAAAATGCAGCCTTGCCGGACCCCTTTTAATGATTTAAAAAGCGGGGTACATCTGCCGTTGTTCGGACAGCTGCAAAAAGCTCCTGATGCATGGTTGCCATGAACGTTACCAAGGCTTCATCAATACCCATCTCTAAAAGAATTGACCAAAGTTTTGCCCTATTGACGAGGTCAAAGGCCGAGGATAGGTCCATAAATGCTAAAAACACAGAACCCTCCTTGGCCACTGTGTACTTTGAGATGAGTAGATGCAAATTAATACATTGTTCGACCGTCCCTTTTCTCTCCCTAAAACCATATTGTAGGTCAGACAACCCACCACAACCCTCAACGTTCTCCCTCAATCTGGATAAAAGAACTCTGCCCAGAATTTTTATCGTTGAGTCCAAGAGGGATATAGGCCTATAGAACGCGGGATCATCCCGTTGTCCTTTGTTTTTGAAAATAGGGACGATGGTGGTGCTAACGCGGGATTACTGGTTACTAATTATCTTACCAAATCCCAAACTATGTCGACTGAATCGTTGGTACCTGTCTTGGAGTAAAAGGTAATCTCGCAATAAGTCAATCAATTTAAGAACTTACACCACTCTAAATGACCACTGACCAAATTTAAGTTTTAAAGATTTAATATAAAGTCAAAGATAACTGAAGATACAAACTTCTCAAAATGAGATTCAACAGGTAAATCGGTATCACTATAAACATGAACTTCTTGAATAATCTAAGTCTGAAGAACAAGATAATAAGTACAAGCTCAAAGACCATCAGGGTTGCCAAAATGGATATAAGTTGCAACCTCAAAGTCATTACAGAAAAGAAAATTAAGGTTAGTCTGTCCCTACACTACACTAAATGACATCCCTACTTAGCAAGATCTTAACCCTCTAGGTGTCAGCCGTGGTGACTTCCTAAGAAGATCACGCACTTCTCTTTGTCTCTTCTCTGATAATGGGTCTCTCCTGATCAGCCTATCTGCCTACCCATCCGCTTTCTTAGGCTCCCAAAATCATCTGCTCTGCTCTCCTCCCGGGTCTCTTTCCCTAATACCAAATCACATTTCTGATAGGAACGCCCCTTGGGACGCCCCTCACGTGGTACATCTTTGCGCGGCAAACTCCATGATGGTACTCTTGAAGACCCTCGTTATAGTTGACCTTGGTTCCCAGGCTTCTTCTTCCGTGCGCTGATACCCCCTGAAATTCAAGGCGCCACTGAACAAAGTCCCTTTCATTCGAGCTGATTAGGACCCTCGCACCTGCATACAGCTCGTCCTGCAGTGGGCCTCAAATTCCAGACTCCACCATATCTCTAGTCATAAAACACTCTCAAAGCTCGGTGCTGGACACCTCGCGACCTCTTCTCTAACGAGCACATGACGATTTACACGACATGACATTATCTCCCCTGGCCTACTTGATTTACATGCAGCAGGTCCCTGCACTCTTAAAACGTTAACTTGATTTAAACAGCAAACATTCTTAACTAGCATACGTTTCTAAAATAACACATCTATAAAGCATATACTTTTAACCCTAAGTTCAATAGTGCATTTTGGAAGAACCATGTCAACCTTATCTCACATTAATTTAGCAGCACGTTCAGGTTTGCTGTGAATTGCCCTAAGGCCTACACATAATACTGGATTTCAAAGTTACATTTAATTCGGACATGATTCTTTTAACATGAGAACATGAGGTTTTCACATATATTCCAACATTTCTACATTAATCTCACACCGTTATAATTATAGTTACTCTACTTAATATTCTATACGTTTCACTACTGAATATAAACCACTCGTGTGCAAAACATGTTTAAACTAACTACGTGCTTGTAAATATGGCGTACTTATACATTTTTTTCAAACTTGTGCTCTCTCAGTCCCCCCTTTGATGACCTTCAGGGGTCATCATCACCAAGACATTAAAAATGTAGAACCTTTTAAAGTGAAGACAGGGCAGTTCCACCTCTTTTCATACTCTCTAATGCTTTCAGACTTTTATATTGAGTGTCCTGCATCGCTGTCAACTCTTCTTCCTGTTTCTTCATAGCTCTCTGTAACCTATTTGCTCTATAACATTGATACAAACGCACCAATCCCCACAAAGTGATTACACAAATCACAATTATGATGATGGGTTTCAGTATGTACCAAATGATACCCTTTCCTAAGTTGGCAAACCAACTTCCAACTTTACCCATTCCATGACCTACTTTTTCCCACACATTTACCTTTGCTAGGTCCTCAATTTCATAGTGTATGGCAGTGATATTTTGTATATACTTCTCTAGAGACTTTGAATTGTCTGGAATGTAAGTACAGCATTCCTGGACCTTCAAGGCCTTACAGACTCCTCCCTCTTTTGCTAACAGAACATCTAAAGCAAGTCGGTTCTGAAGAACCATCGCCCTAATCGATTGCATCTCCCCTTCTATCAGCATCAAGGATCTTGCAGTACTAGCAGATAGCCTATCTACGACTGTAGCTAACCTCCTGATCTTAATGTCATTCATTATCAATCCTAAGAAAGGGAATGCAGCACCTAGTACATCTCCAACTACCTCGGCTGCACCCAGCCCTCGCTTCCATCTAGTTGATATTTCTTTCTTAGGCGTGTCTAAATTCTCAACATGATATATTTTAGGGAAGACAACAGCCAGATAGCATGATCCGTACCAATTATCTGGTAACTTCACATAGGCATATCTTCCACATACAAAATATACATTTGGTATTGCTTGCATCCCTTTCATAAAGTTCTTAGAGTAATACTCCAATTGAAAGGCATGTTCACAATGGACTTGACCTACATAAAAGTTTTCATAATATGAGTAACTCCTGTGTATGCACAATTTTCCCCGTTTATCCTTATCCAAAGCAATTGGACCAATACTACCTTTTCTTTGATGTGTCCTTTCCTCCTTGGTCCAATCTGTTTCCCATTGTCCTGATGCTTTCAAAATCTTCTGCCTCCTGTATCTAGTATCTACCTGTGCTATAACTTTTTCTCAACCTCTGATATTTGACAAGTCAGATTGTTTCTTCGAGCATGTGAAGTATCTAACGTTTTCCATGGAATAAACCATTTGTGTAATCTGTCTTCGCTTTTGTAGTAGTCCCATTTGTTCAAATGCTTGAAATTCGGAACCTCTGGCAATGTCGAGTCGAAATTCGAGAAATAATACTCGAATCCTTCTCGTCCATAAAACATGCTCAACAATAAACTGCACGTTATTCCATATGTCAACGGAAGATGATGGTATCTGATACCCTCCTCCACTGAAGCTGGTAATTGCATACAAACATAACAATCCTTTACTTCCATGGCATCAACATATTCATAAAGCAATTTAGCATAAGCATTTGACTTGTAATTTCCCTGTGATTCGTCGGTGTGAAGCCTTTTTATTTCTGCATCTAACAATGCTTTGTCTTTCTCATTGATGTTTCCCTTCTCTTTAATAATGGTAGTTTTCGGTGTTGGTACTCCCTTATCCTCCTTAACTGCGGTTTCATCCCCTTCGTGTCCCGCTAAGAATGAAACAGTTACCACTAAAATTATAAGAGAAACTACTACTCCTAAAAGTATAACAGCTATACATTTTGCCCTGCGGTTCGGGTTGCCAGCCTCCATGTTCTCAAACAGTGTAGTTTTTGACTTTCTTCTAGCATTCACTTCTTCTTCTTTTCAAACAAAGTCTTTCTCTCTTGCAATGTCTTTCTTTGAACACTTGGAAGCTTGACAATTTGTTTCCGCAAAACAGTTCAAAGTCCAGTAGAAAATAGACAACCCTAGCCCTTCTCCATCCACTAAAATGAAACCCCTATCACTTTTCTTCTTCCCCTCGGCGCTAGGTTATCTTGCAACAAGTTTTTACAATTTCTTTTCAACTGTCTTATTTTCGTCTGAAGTTATGTATGACTCAAGGAGTGACACTACTTCTTCATAAATGTCCATCCGAAGTATCATTCCCTCAGGTTCTGGACAGTTCGTACCACAACATGGAAAGTCAACTTTTTCTAGGATTATTCTCCTTATTTCGCTCAAGACAAGTGGACGGACAAAATTGAGAGTTAGCGTTTTTTCAATTTCCACTCCTGGTACTATCAGTTCTACATCCACAATTACAAAGGGGTCCGTTCTAATCAAGATCACTTTCTTCACCTTTCCAGTTCTGCGCCCCTTTGAAGACATTCACAATATGGTATTAATCCACAACAATAAGCGCTCCTAACATTTCTACTATTCGCTCAAGCATTTCCAAACGAAGAAGAGTTCCCTCCAATATTGGATATCGTGAACAGCAAACTGGAAACTCAACTGTCTCTAAAATCAATTTTCTTATTCCACTCAGGAGAGCAGGATGAACGATGTTGAGTGTCAGCAACCTTTCGGTCTCCGCTCCTGGTAGTAGAAACCTTATTTGCACTGTGATGATCGGGTCAGTTCTGATCAGTTCCACTTCCCTGATCCTCCCTGTTCTGTGTCTCCCAGACATCTGCAACGAGGTAGGTCCAGTCGGGAGTAGAGTATCTTCTACTAGGCACTCGCACCCTCCTTGATCTTCTAAGACCCTCCTCGGCTTGATCCTGGATATCTTCTTCTGGATCTGAGTCTTCGGATATAGGAGTAAGCGTTTCTTCCTGGGCCGACCTCAAACTTAGCCTTCTTCTCCTTGTTGGCCAAGTGGCAGCTCCAAGCCTTATTCTCCTATTTCTTGTCCTCCCACTTGGTTCTTGGTCGCTCCGATACGGATCTGAGTCTGAGTCGTATTCACTTCTGCTCTCTCCTTCAGTTGCGTCTTCTGTCTCACTGCCGTCCTGCCTTCGCTCTTCTTCTGAATCCGATGCGTTCCCAACTTCTTCCGACACCCCCTCAGCTGCCTCAATCCCTTCTTGCGACTCTTCTTCCACTTCCGGGCTTTCGTCTGGGATGGGAGCTGTTCCTTCTAGAGGTGCTGGAACTCTTCTAGTATGGGATGCATGGATCCAATTTGGCAGCCCCCCGCACTTCACCGCGGTGTTCGTGATCAGGATTACCTGAAAGGGCCCACGCCAGCGAACATCTAGGCAGTTCTTCCGGACGTGTTTTTTAACTAAGACCCAGTCCCCTGGGTTCAGGTCATGACACAGGTTCCTCGCTGCTGGAACTTCAGCCGCATGCACCTGAAGGGACACAGAATGGATGACGTCAGACAGTCCTTTACAATAATCCAAGATCAGATCATCTGTAATATTCAATAGAGCAGTAGTTGGAACTGTAGGAAGTCTCATGGCCCTCCCCATCAGGATCTCGTGAGGAGAGAGACCTGTCCTCCTATCAGGTGTGCTGCGCATGCTCATAAGCACTAAAGGAAGAGCATCTGGCCAACTCAAGGATGTGGATGCCACTACTTTAGCCAATCTATTCTTCAAAGTGCCATTCACTTGTTCCACAATTCCTGAAGCTTCTGGTCGATAACTACAATGCAGCTTTTGATCGATATTCAGTGTGGAGCACAACATCTTCACTATTTCGCTGTTAAAATGTTTTCCTCTGTCAGATTCCAAAGAGGCAGGCACCCCGAAGCGCGGTATCAACTCCCTGAGCAACAATTTAGCCACTGTGAGTGTATCGCACCTACGTGTAGGGTACGCTTCAACCCATCTGGAAAATACGCATACAATCACCAACACATACCGAAGGCGATTGACTCTTGGCATTTCGATGAAATCTAGTTGCATTCTATTGAAAGGCCCCCCCGACCTCCCAATGTGACTCAGTGTGACTGGTGTTCGTTTGCCTACGTTCAGCTGTTGGCAAGTAACACATCGTTTACATACTGATTCTGCTGCTATTCTAAATTTAGGGCAATACCAAGTTTGCCTAAACACTCTCATCATAGCATCCCTTCCTAGATGTACTGGACCATGTATTTCTCTCGCCATGGGATTAGCTAATTCTTCAGGTAACACAGCTCTCCCATCTGCTGAAACCCAAAAATCCATTTCACTTCGCACACAACCTGCTATTTCCCATGCCTTTTTCTCTGTTTCAGGTGCGTTCTCCTGCATTATTCTTAAATCCTCCCAAGTGTCTACAGTTTCTAACATCATACTTAATTCAGTCTTTTCTTCTGCACCTTCTATTTCCACCTTTGAGAAAGAATAACTTTGTTCCGCACAATAGCGTGCGACTTCATCAGCATATCTATTACCTTGTGACACAAAATCTGTATTCTTAGTATGAGCTACACACTTCACTACCGCGATGTCAATAGGACCTTGTAATGCTTCTATCAGCAATCGCACAAATTCTCCATTTCGAATGGGCGAACCAGAGGAGGTCATGTAACCCCTCTGAGACCACAACTGCCCGAAATCATGAACCACACCGAAACCATATTGGCTGTCCGTGTAGATGGTGACTCTCTTTCCATTTCCTGCTATGCAGGCACGAGTTAGGGCAATAATCTCTGCTACCTGTGCGGAATGTACTCCTTCCAGGCAAGCGGCTTCCACAACTCCAGTAATGGTACAAACAGCATAAGCTGCTCTCAACCGACCAGTATCGTCTCTTAAACATGAGCCATCAACAAAGTAAATTTCATCGGGGTCTGACAATGGCTCATCCACAATATCTGGTCTGGGTTTCGTGCATAGTTCAGTCACATCAAGGCAATCGTGGTCTTCACATCCTTCGCCTTCTATTACCGTAGGTAATGGCATCAAAGTAGCAGGATTCAAGACAGAGCATCTCCTGAGAGTCACGTTTTCTGCAGCAAGTATAACTTGCTCATAACGCGTGAGCCTGCTATTGGTCAGATGCTGCGTCTTCGTCCTGGTCATTAACAATTCAACTGAATGTGGTACATACACCACTACTGGATGTCCCATCACAATACTCTCGCTCCTTTCAATGCTGACACCCGTTGCAGCAACGGATTTGAGACATCCGGGCAACGCTGCGGCTACTGGATCTAATGTAGCCGAAAAATATGCAACTGGTCTACGGGCATTACCGTGGGTCTGTGCCAAGACTGACAAAGCACATCCCTCTCTCTCACAGCAATAGAGTGAAAATGACTTTTCATAATCTGGCATTCCCAGAGCCAGAGCACGACATAAGTCGTCCCTCAGCTGTAAAAACGCCACCAAACATTCTTCATCCCATGGTACCGGATCACTCACCTCCTTGTGCGTCAGTTTCTGTAAGGGCTTTGCTTTCAGTGAAAAGTTAACTATCCACTGTCGGCAGTAACCCACCATTCCTAGGAACATTCTAACTTCTCTCTGTGTTGTAGGCGCATTCATTTTCATTATCGCCTCAATCCTCTCCGGGGACACCTTACGTTTCCCTTTTTCTAACCTGTGCCCTAGATACTGTACTTCTGTCAAACAATACTGCAACTTGCTCGGAGATACCTTATGTCCATTTTCAGCTAAATGATTCAGTAAGGCAATTGAATCTACTTTACAAGCTTCCTCTGTTTCTGACGCAACAAGTAGGTCATCTATGTACTGTACCAGAACCGAGTTCTGTGGCAGTACTAGATTCTCAAGATTCTTCTTCAACAACTGATTAAAGATGGATGGGCTATCTGTGAATCCTTGTGGGATTCGACACCATGTTAAAACGCGATCTTCCATTTTAAAAGCGGAAAGGTACCTGCTCTCTTCATCCAATGGGATTGAAAAGAAAGCCTGACAAAGATCTATCACTGTGAACCATTCTGCTTGACATGGTATTTGAAACAATATTACTGATGGATTCGGTACCACGGGACAACATGAAACAACTATGTTGTTAATTTTTCGTAAATCCTGAACTATCCTAAACTTCCCGCTAGGTTTCTGCAAACCCATAATCGGGGAGTTACAAGGACTGCCCACGATTTCTTTCAGTATTCCCTGCTGTATCATTGACTCGATCACAGGCTTTATTCCCGCAATCGTTTCCTGGGACAATTTGTATTGAGGCGTTCTTGGAAACTCGACATTTGGTTTTACCAGACTTTTTACCGGTTCTACCCCTTTAATCAATCCTATATCTTCGCCTGTGAAATCCCACACCTCAAACGCCACTGCATCTCTTAAATCTTGTGGAAGATCTTCTACAGTCAGAGTAGGATATAGTTCTACACAGAATTTTGAATTGGCCACCTTAAAGGTAGCATCATCGTCGGTAGTCTGTACCTCCACTCCTTGTGGGGTGCAGTATATGGTGCAATTCAATTTGCATAACAAATCCCTTCCTAACAGACATACCGGACTCGAGTCACAAACCACAAACTGATGTTCGTTCATGTGGTTTCCAATTTTCACAGACACTGGTTCTGTCAAGGGACTAGTCATTCTTTTATTTGCGACTCCTACCACTTGAATTGTTTCCCCTGACATTGGCAAGTCTGGAACTACCGCTGATCTCAGAGTCGAACGAGTAGCCCCAGTGTCCACTAAGAACGTAGTGGGACACCCTGCCACTTCTGCCTCAACAAATGGCCCTCTCTGATCCACTTCTAGAACTGCCCCGAGGGTACAGTCCTCTTCACTGCTCACCCGTTGTCCTGTCAATGGATCAATGTAATAACATTTTTCTTCCTCGATAAACAGAGGCATTTGTTTAAAGACCTTTCCTCCAGCTGCTATCTTCGGTGGCTGTGGGAATTGGGCCCGTGGAGCCGAAGTCCCCCCTTTGGCCACCTTACTACTTGGGACTGTCACCTTTTGCACTGGGTCTTCTTGGACCTGTTCTTCTACTTCTAGCTCTCCATTTTCAGGGTTAAAGGGACACTCGCGTCGCCAATGCCCCACCTGATGACACTGATGACACTTTGTCGTTTTCTTTAAAGTGGCAAAGTCTATCCTAGGTCTCTGCCCTTCTTCATTATCTTTGCTCTGACCATTTGGTTTTCGTCCCATCCCCTGCTTCTGCTGGCCACCCTTCCCAGCGGACTGCATTTGCACTACCATCAATTTCTCCTTTAGATTCTTGGCTTTAGAATCTATCTCGTCACTGCAGTACCTCGCATAACGTAAAATCTCATCTAGTGGTTTGTTCTGCCAACAGATTAAATGTTGCTGTATCATCAAACAAATATCAGGTCTCAACCCCAAGACAAACTTTGACACAAACTGCCCTATATCTTTGGGATCCATTACATCTAGTCCACTATATTGCTTGAATGTTTTCAATAATCTTTCATAAAACTCGTGAACTGTCTCCTTCGGTTCTTGCCTTGTTCGATCTATCTTTACCCAATCTATATCCTGTGGTGGTACCTTATCTTTCAGCCATGCTATTACCCTTTCATACTTTCGCATGACAATCTCAGACGGTCCATTAGTCCGAGCATCCCTCAATGGTTCAGCATTTGGCCATTCGACACTAGTCTTACAAGGGGTCCACAGATCAGATGGGACCACGATGTCAAACAACGTGTTCAAATCTATCCACAGTACTTTCGAGATTTTGACAAACCTCTCTACCTGTTTATACCATTCGACTGGATTGTCCCGCAACTTCGGAAATGAGTTGGTAAATGCAGCTAAATCTCCTCTACTCCAGGGCACATGTACATAATTTCCGTTTGATATTTCTCGCAAAGGGAATGCCTCCATCTGCATTACCCTTCCCTCAGGGGTCATCACATTTGTACTTCGCCTAACTGTGCCCTTTTTCGACCACCTTTCTTCCCATTTATCCAGTTCCCTCCACACTCTTATCCCTGTTACCAGCTCTCTTATGTGTGTTTTTAATCCAGTAGTTCTCTTCTCATCTAGATCTTGGTCTGCGTACTGTAATCTGTGGTTACTCTGTAATGCCCTTGTCCTAGACAAATCCATGGCATATCTATCTGCCAAATCAGTCAGTTTCTCATGAAACGCTCTAGCTTTCCTAGTAATATCCTTTGCCATGAACAATAACTCATCCTGTTCGTACAATTCTATCCTTTCCAAAGGCAATGTTCCATCTATTATCTCATCAACATCTGATTTTAAACTGGTAACATCAAGCCTTTTTGCCTTAATTTCAGCTTTCAAGACACTCAATTTAGCTCCTCCTTCCGCATCTCTCCCATCCCAGCTCCGAGATCTACGTTTAGGTATGGGTGAATTATAGGGAGTCCTCCCCTGTTCCCATCTCTCTAGATCCCATGCCTTTCCATCTTCTCGGGGTGGGTGGTGAAACACTCCTTCATGCCTCATAGCCCCTCTCTCCCCATCCGGGCTAGTTTCACGGGATGGAGGGTAAGATGTTCCCTTACTCCCTCTTTCTTCCCTACTTCCCTGTGATTCCTGATTATTCGAGGCATGGCGGGACCTATCGCTGTTCTCCTTTCTCCAATGTTGAACGTCTTCCCCGAGTGTATGATGAAGGCACCTAAACCTATTCTGAAAAGCCCGTACCGCCTCATCTCCTCCTTTCCCCCAGAGACGGGACATTTCCTCACATTCTACAATCCTAGTATTTTGTTCCGGCTGTTCTCTCTGATTTGTAGGACATGCATCCCCTCTATTCTCTTGACTTTGGCCTTCCCGGCCCTGACTGCTTTCGCTGGCCCCACAATGAGATACTGTCCCATTGCCCCTGCTTTCCCACTCTGGTTCCGTTCTTGTCCTGTTACTCGGAGATACTATGGACCCGTCCCATTCCCTCAAATCAGCTCTTAACTCTGAAAAAGATCTTGGCCGCGGTCCCCTTAGATCCATTGGTCCTCTCGGACCTCCCTGTTCTGAATTGGGACCGACAGTTGTGTCTAATGGGGTATTCCATGTTACTGATCCTGGCAATTGTTTCCATGCATTTGTCACATTATTCCTCCTTTCCATCTCAATCCTTTCCCTATCCAATTGCCTTTGTTGTTCCCCTCTATCTCTCTCAGAATTATAGATCGAAACTATGGGTCCTATGGTAACAGGCACTTGAAGAGCGTCTGGCAATCCCACAGACTCAACCCTTTCTGTGGTTGGCGTTTTCTGCACCACAAACCTCCCACTACACTCTGTACAGTGTTGTTTGGAGGTGTTTCTCCGCCTTTGCTAGGTGTCCATTCCGATATAGGGAGTGGTGTATATCCCTCTATGTCATTCCCATCCTCCCTTGCGAGCCCTCTATCTTCTATCAACTCCACTCTCGGAGGTGGTCTATCCATTAACAATCTGTTTATCAGATTGTCCTCCGACTCGCTTTCCTCGTCT
This sequence comes from Lissotriton helveticus, assembly GCF_964261635.1. Lineage (NCBI taxonomy): Eukaryota > Metazoa > Chordata > Amphibia > Caudata > Salamandridae > Lissotriton > Lissotriton helveticus. The sequence goes on from NC_136067.1 coordinate 1,865,591,518, forward strand.
TCTTCCATGAGGTTTCCTCCTCCTGACACCTCCCTCATCGGATACATTTTCTCCACCTCAATAGTCTGTACCCTCCAACGCTTTTCCTCCTCATCCCATTTGGAATCTCGCACTGCCCTTACCGATCGCGTCAGCCTTTGTTGACGCCTGTTCAAATTTCGGTCGTGTGCAGCCTTAATCCATGCATTAAGAGCCTCAAACTGTGTTGGTCTGGGCGAGGGTTTCAATGAGGACATGGTTGCTTTTAGCCGATGTAACACCTCTAATTTAAACGTCCCGTACCTCGGGAACTGCATTTCCTCATTCCCTTCCGTAAGCTTATTCCAAGCCCCAATCCACAATATCGTATGCAGCCCAACATTCGTTGCCATATAATGAGCTGGCGTACCCTCCGGGGGAGCCTCTTCCCCGTAATAATGTTCACTTCGTTTACGTTTAAAAATCCCTTTCAAACACTTAAAACACTTCATGATTTCTCTTTTCTCCGCGTTTGTTTACTTCCTGATGATATTCCACCAATCTCAGCCCCGTTCTCACTAACTGGCCTATCCGTACGCGACTTTCCTCCGACGTCACGCTAGCCGCCCAACCAGAGCGCGGCTCTAGCTAACGTCACACCAACCGCTCAATCAGAGCGCGGCTCTAGCCGACGTCACCTGTCCCCCTTCGCAGCAGTTCCCCTCCTTTCTCAGCTCGTCTCCTCGGTCATGCACGCATCCCATTCATACTCTGAAAAATGATTACTTCCGTCCAAGCGATCACCTTTCTTGACTGTACGCCCACAGTCTTTCTGTAGTTGTCACCTTAACTTGGCGAAATGTCTTTCCGTTTACTTCCAGACAATCGCCTTCTCCGATAGGTTACTCACACACAGTAACTTTCGACCAGCGTCCGTTACTCATACACTCACTCTTACACTCCCCCTATCTTGGATCCACGGCGGTCAATGGTACCTCGTGACCTCCGTACTATGGTCGACAACTACCCTGGATGTTCGATACACCCAAAACCACTTAAGCTCTGGCCTGAACTTAAGATTTCACCAGTTCACCCGTTTACCAGGTTACCAGCTTACCAGGTTGCGCGCGCTCACAACCTTCTCCGATTCACACTACAGGCATTCAACTCCGCAAGACATTACAATACAAATACAACACAAAACACCGCAATCTATTCACGCATGACCCTTTTTATACTCACTCTCCGATACTGCTGCTTTTCTCGCACCGTCTGCACCTCTCGGCACACGATTCTTCCGCTGCTCGTCTCTCGGCGTCTCGGGCCTTGGGGTAAACTAACCTCTCTAGATTACCTTCCTCAAGAAGATAACCATCCTCACTCTGCTACCAACTGCTAACGCGGGATTACTGGTTACTAATTATCTTACCAAATCCCAAACTATGTCGACTGAATCGTTGGTACCTGTCTTGGAGTAAAAGGTAATCTCGCAATAAGTCAATCAATTTAAGAACTTACACCACTCTAAATGACCACTGACCAAATTTAAGTTTTAAAGATTTAATATAAAGTCAAAGATAACTGAAGATACAAACTTCTCAAAATGAGATTCAACAGGTAAATCGGTATCACTATAAACATGAACTTCTTGAATAATCTAAGTCTGAAGAACAAGATAATAAGTACAAGCTCAAAGACCATCAGGGTTGCCAAAATGGATATAAGTTGCAACCTCAAAGTCATTACAGAAAAGAAAATTAAGGTTAGTCTGTCCCTACACTACACTAAATGACATCCCTACTTAGCAAGATCTTAACCCTCTAGGTGTCAGCCGTGATGACTTCCTAAGAAGATCACGCACTTCTCTTTGTCTCTTCTCTGATAATGGGTCTCTCCTGATCAGCCTATCTGCCTACCCATCCGCTTTCTTAGGCTCCCAAAATCATCTGCTCTGCTCTCCTCCCGGGTCTCTTTCCCTAATACCAAATCACATTTCTGATAGGAGCGCCCCTTGGGACGCCCCTCACGTGGTACATCTTTGCACGGCAAACTCCATGATGGTACTCTTGAAGACCCTCGTTATAGTTGACCTTGGTTCCCAGGCTTCTTCTTCCGTGCGCTGATACCCCCTGAAATTCCTGGAAACTCCTACAGGCCTGCGCAAGGCGCCACTGAACAAAGTCCCTTTCATTCGAGCTGATTAGGACCCTCGCACCTGCATACAGCTCGTCCTGCAGTGGGCCTCAAATTCCAGACTCCACCATATCTCTAGTCATAAAACACTCTCAAAGCTCGGTGCTGGACACCTCGCGACCTCTTCTCTAACGAGCACATGACGATTTACACGACATGACATTATCTCCCCTGGCCTACTTGATTTACATGCAGCAGGTCCCTGCACTCTTAAAACGTTAACTTGATTTAAACAGCAAACATTCTTAACTAGCATACGTTTCTAAAATAACACATCTATAAAGCATATACTTTTAACCCTAAGTTCAATAGTACATTTTGGAAGAACCATGTCAACCTTATCTCACATTAATTTAGCAGCACGTTCAGGTTTGCTGTGAATTGCCCTAAGGCCTACACATAATACTGGATTTCAAAGTTACATTTAATTCGGACATGATTCTTTTAACATGAGAACATGAGGTTTTCACATATATTCCAACATTTCTACATTAATCTCACACCGTTATAATTATAGTTACTCTACTTAATATTCTATACGTTTCACTACTGAATATAAACCACTCGTGTGCAAAACATGTTTAAACTAACTACGTGCTTGTAAATATGGCGTACTTATACATTTTTTTCAAACTTGTGCTCTCTCAGTGGATCTGGCCCACGAGGCAGGAGCTGGGTTACAATTAACTGCATTAAACACATTTGACATGACCTCAGCCCACAGTTTAGGACAATACATAAAGAAGTCAGCAGGGACTCCGTCGGGACCAGGTGCCTTATGTTTAGTGGTAGCCAGGATAGCTTTCTCCACTTCTTGTGGGTTAAAGATGATTGGATGAGAATCCACATTTGTTAAAGGAACATCATTACAACCGGCTTCGTTACCCCCATAAACATTTTTGAAGAAACACAACCATTTTTCATCTGTGATCACGCAGTCCATAGGTGCATTGCTGTCAACAGAGAATATGGGCTGTTTGACAATCTCCCAAAATCTCCTGCTATCCTTCAGCACTGCTGCCGAGAGGAGATTGTCCCATGTTTCGCTTTTGATGGTGTCTTTGCGTTTCTTGACGGCTGACTTATAGTTTTTCCTTAAACTCAGGATTACATCTTTGTCCCTTGGAGACTTTTTTAAGGCTGCCAGCAAATCTCTATGGGCTTTTGAGCATGCAGAATCAAACCATCGCTTGTGTCCTTGTCCAACCTGAAATGGTTTTGCTAAAAGATCCTTGGATACCTGATTACAGATTGCCTCATAAGCCGCTACTATGTGAGAACCTTGCGTGCCCGGATTTTTGCAAATCTCCACATTATCTTTAATTTTAGGAAAACATTTTCCATAAAAATTTTCCGGAATCACTTTAGCCCACTTCACTCGTCGGTCTTGATCAGTGGTCCTCAGTGGGTGAGCCGGTTTTTGTTTCCTTGGTGGCGCACCCATCTGGGCTCCCCAGGCCACTTCGAGTAAAACTGGGTTATGGTCACTATAGTGTGTAGCAACTGTACAATAAGCCATGGTCTGATTTATAATCCCTTGTGAGACAAAAATAAAGTCAATCACTGTGCCATTTTGGGCACCGGTAAAAGTTGGCAATCTCAGACCACTAACCGGTTCATACAAGTCGTAATTAGCCAACAGATCCTCAAGCTCCTGGCCCTCAGCAGAATGTTCAAAATGAGGGCCCTGTAAAGCTGCATCATCAAACTCATTTGTACTTCTTCCCTTACATGATAGGTTACATAAATGAATATTAAAATCGCCTAATAAAATAAACTCAAAAACTAACTCAGTATTCTGTACTGCTGTGTTTAAAATATTGTCCAAACTGGAGATATTGCGACCGCTATAATCAAAATTCCCTGAATTGTAGAAATTTACATATAAGGTCCTACAGGTTTTGTTAATCACCCTTTCAATCATAAGGATATTATCAGAGTCAGTACTGATCTCCCTGTAGCTGCCCGCTAGATCTAATGCAAACAAAATCACCAAGCCACCTTTAGCTCTGCCTGCCCTGCTAGCCACTGCTGGTTTAGTAAAGCAGGTGAACCCATCCCACCAAAGATTGCTGGATGTGTCCCATGTTTCTTGTAAGGCGATTATATGGTGCTCAGTGACAAAGCTAGTCCAGGAAACATCCCGGCGTTTTGCAGCTAAGCCTGCTACATTCCAACTAATAATCCTGCAGGAATCAGTGGGTAACCTTAATTCATTTGTGACCTCTAAATCACCCTCCGCTGCTAGTTGCCGTGATATACCATGGCTATTGCCAACTAGACACGGGCTCTGTATACCCTCTCCCTCCATACTCAAGTCTGCCGTAGCCACTATGCCAGATTCAAACACTTGCTGTGCAGAGGTCATTGACACTTGAGGCTCTGATGCTACATTTGGGGCAGGAATATTTAATTGCTCAAAGATGTTCAAATCACCACATATTGCTATTGGGTTATTCCACACCTCCCTGTCCATATCAACTCCTGGAACGAGTCAATCACAAGTATTCAGGTCCGATAAAGGACCGAACCTATTTCCTGTGGCAAAACCCCACTCAAAAGGAGTAGCCACCTGACCCTGTCCGTGTGAAGCTGGGTTCCACATAGGTTGTGGAATATATGGGCGTGTGGGGAAGTGGTCATTTCTCAACCAGTGTGAGGGCCTAAATACCTGCGCACTATATTCATGGCCCATAAGGCCAGAACCCCAGCCATTAGGCCTTGTATCGTATGCAAGGGGTTGCCTATTAGTTGGCTCTGTATGATAATTAAGTCTTCCAGGCTCACGATATACTGTACGCTTGGACCAGTCATTTAAATGTTGAGATGTGGTACCCCCGCCCCAGCTACTGGGGTTAGCGTGTCTTTTATGACTTGGAATAATGGGTATAGTAGCAAACCGGGTCGCATCATAGAAAAACTTTAGCGTAAGAGGAACTATAGAGCCGCTACGACGTTGGGGTGGGAAAACATTATTCAAAATTTCTGGGAGGACCTCGGAATTGGCAAAGTTTAGGATTACGCAGTCCCCCAGGAACTTTTTAGGCTTACTGCCAATCCAGGAGACCCTCCTAGTCATGACAATATCCCCTGCCAATTTATCAAGCCCTTGTTGTGCCATATACATATTGTTGGAGAGCCAATGTAATGCTTTATCTTTTAAATCTTGATTAGACTCTTTTTTCCCTTCTGATAGGACCGGGACATTCGCCAGCACCAGCACTACTGGCGAAGCTTCCACGACAAATTGGGCTGAAACATCCTCTTGATGTATAACTACTGTTGCGCCGGTGTTACTGTTTCGGCCTTCTCTATTGTCTATGACAGCATCCTGACCAGGAATAGGTACAGAAGGCAACGCTGGCAAAAGCAGCGGACCTTGTTGCATGGGTTGCAAATTGCTTTCGGGTGGGGTCACCTCCACAGCTGTGGGTATTAAATTTGTGACGAGAGAGGATAGATTCTCAACCTCGTCTACTAGTTTAATATGTACCCCACCCAGTTTTTTAACCTCAGATGTTATTTTATCTAATTTCCCGATGAGGGGTTTAATTATTGTCCTAATCTTGATATCTATCATTTCTTGGATCCTATTAAAAAGATCGTCATCACTAGTGCAATTGGGCTCTATATCAATGTCGGGCTCCGTGTGTCTCCCCCCCCGCCTAGTGGGTGGTGTTGCGGGTTTTTTCCTTCCTAATTGTTTCCCCCCCCTCTTAGCTTGAAGTCTTCTGCAGGCTCTAACAGCCCGTGTTGAGGGCTGCAAGGATTGTGAAACTTCCTCCGGAACAACTGGCTGATGGTTCACATCAATAAAAACACTATCTGAAAGATCTATTAGATCAGTTCTATCTATTGATAGGTCAACATCAGCGTCGGCATCAGCCGCTACCTCAATACTGTTATTATTATGAGGGTCTTGCTCTGCAGGAACTGACGGTTGTTTTTCCATGAGTGACTCCGATGTCGCTGTGCTTAGGATGCTTGTGGAGGGGCTATCTGTATGCAAGATAGGTGATTGGCTTAGCCCGAGTGATTGCCTTCTCTTGTTGTTAATGCTACTGACTACTTGTACCAAGTATGAGTCGATAGTATTCACTGGCTCAACCGGGGCAGGAATCAGCTTTTTCCCCATGATTGTTAAAATAGTTTGTGATAGTCCTCAGGGCACAAATCTGGTGAGTACAGACAATGTTGGCAACAATGTACCATGCAGGTCAGTCAACCATCCAGTAATGGAAATGGAGGCCAATGCCTCTTAAAATAACAAAATCTATATTGAACTAAACTGGGAACAGTACCTTATGAAATATGCAGGAGATATCAGGGGGGTGGCCTAGCCTGGCCGGTCGTGCCGATGAGGGCCGTAAAGGGCCCGCCCTTTGCCCGGGCTTAGCCCGGCGTCCCGCGACGCGGGGGTGCTCCTCCTTTTCTGCGCCGCTGTTGGTGCTCCCTCGACGCAGCCGCGTCACTCAGACGCGCCGCCGCGGTACCTGCCGGGATTTGGAGTCTCCCGGAGCGGCGGCGCGGAGTTTGATAGCCCTGGACTCTTGGCGGTGGCGTGGGCAATGGCTTCAGCCTTCCTCGGGCTTAAGGTAGGTAAGTCTGACTCTCGGCAGTGGCGGCGGTTTCAAAATGCGCTCCCCCGCTCTGCCGGGGTGCTCCTCCTTTTCTGCGCCGCTGTTGGCGCTCCCTCGACGCAGCCGCGTCACTCAGACGCGCCGCCGCGGTACCTGCCGGGATTTGGAGTCTCCCGGAGCGGCGGCGCGGAGTTTGATAGCCCTGGACTCTTGGCGGTGGCGTGGGCAATGGCTTCAGCCTTCCTCGGGCTTAAGGTAGGTAAGTCTGACTCTCGGCAGTGGCGGCGGTTTCAAAATGCGCTTCAAGTACTCTGCTCCCCAGGTTAGGCCTACATCAGGTCTATGAGACGGCAGAGTGGTTTAGGAGCGTATCAGGCTATTGGCAACTATACAAAACTCAAGTGATGCATAAATAGGGGCCTCCAATGTGAAATCCCCTAAGACATTGACTTAAAATTAATATTTAGGAGTAATAATCTGCCTACCAGTCACAGCTATGGTGTACTTTAAATACAATCCACTCAAGAAACAGTGCACTAAGTTGTGGAAATATTAAGGTACATTTCTATTAACTTAAATTGGTAGATAAAGCCTAACAGAAACAGTGAATCTCCCCAAATTGTGTGTACACTTCAAGTAATATCTCTGTATACCAGGCTTGAATTATTAAAAGAAAAAATTTACTTGAGTCTGGGGTGAGAACTTTTGTTGTAGAGGATAAGAAACATACATGAGTCTTCTACATTTTGGGGTCTATGTCTGAATCCTGTGGAAATAAATATTGTGTTATATATATTGTAGTCAAAATATTGACTATCAAACTACTGAAAGGGCTGGGCCTGTTCGTTCTGCAACTTTTCTAGAGACACACTCCGAAGGTTGTTTTTAGCAGCATGAAAGTGTGAAAGGGAAGAAAATCATTAAGACACAATCAACCTAGGAATAACTTACTTGACACATAATAACCAGAGGGCAATTTCGAAAAGTTAGCTGAATTTATTACACAGCCAAAAATAACAGGCACCTCAAATACAAAGGAATCAGCATGAATCCATATCTAAACACTCGATTAAGATGGTACAGCATGAACAAAACTATTATCTCAAGAAAGAGGATACAGGTGACCAAGAAGCATGAGTCCAAATTTCCCTGCATCGAGGGTTGATGAGAGAAAAGCATTAAATCTATTTCTACCTATAACTAAAGTGACATCCCCACGACCGCATTTTTAAATCAGGTGGACAGGAGTCTTCCTAAGAATTCTCTCCACCGTTGGGATGGTTCAAGTAGCATAAAGCCACTGTCACAAAGAAAGAGCTCGTTCTAGGATGCTCCCTCCCAGATGGCAACAAAGAAAGTGGGCCCTTCTCCTAATTCCAACAATCAGTTATCCACAGGTAGCTTTCCCATGGGTACTGTCATGAGCATACCTTTCCACAGTGTTCTCCATGTACATTCTTTGCAACAATTTGTCCTTGATTCCCAGTACTTCTCTCGTGTGAAACCAAAATCTTTCCTTTATCACCTTTGTGTCATATGAATGTAATTTCTTCTCTTTTGCCTAGCTGCTAAAACAAAGACATTACTTGTCCTATAAGAATGCTGCTCCACCTTCAATGCACAACGTGACAAAGAACAGCTTCCATAGTTCACTTAAGATTTAGAACATTAATCCTAAACGGTGAGTTGTCAGGGATTTAATTTCAGGCATACAACTTCGGTTAACATAAAAATGTATCACCTTAACATTACAAGTTACATAACTACAGTACATTTCACTAACACATTTACCTAGTGATGGAAATCTCATTATTAAATACATCCATCCCATGAGTAGTGTCAACACCTCACAACATGGTTTCTTCACGTTAACATTTTCTGCTGGTTACATCAATATTTCTACGTTAATTTCTAATACTACCTTGTCAGCTAACTTAATTATGTCACATAAATGCATCAACACAATCACAATTCTGGTCAAGATGCATACATTATCAGGAGTCGACAGAGGGACATATAGTGCCGACCTCTGAAAGTCAACGAGAGATGAAAAATTTCATTCACTACAATTGAAGTTGTCAATGGACTTTCACCTTTAGCATATGACATTTATGAACAGCGAAAGACAAAATATAACACATCTTGGCTCATCATACCTTTGTAATTGTGGAACATAACATGTATTTCACCAACAGTCCCAGACCTGGGAATCCAATCCTGTAATCGAGCACCACAACTAGTCAAAAGAGTGTCCCCACTATATTGTAACATTGTCTGTAGATCTAGTCAAGAAATCCTATTTGCACAAATATGGTAATGATGAACCAGCAGTGAGATACCAGTCTCAGTAGTATTGACAATGCATCCACTGTCCAACTTCAAATCTTTCCAATATACAATAAATTGCACAGACCACACAGCTGGTCATGTACTTCTTACATTGGATGGATTATTTGTTGGGCATCAACAAAACATGATAGTGGACCTTACCTCTGGATTCATAGGCATGTCATTGTGATATAGGTTGCATCTAGGTAGTGGGCCCATTCTAAGTAATATTTGGGATCACTGATGACATTATGTACAACACACTTCTGCAATGGTGGTGCCCACAACTACTTGTGCTCTCCCTTTGTGCCAGCAATTGAGTGCATCACATGTGGCTGCAGAAATTTTAAGTTGGAAAACACACTTATCATTGTAGGTACAATGCGGTACTCCCTGAATCAAAGACACACACTGACTTCTGCTACAAGGTTGGATGTGACATCTGTTCAGGGACCACACACTGTTCCGGTGCTGGGCCAAGGTAAGACAACCCTAGAATAATTCTGGCAGAATGCTCATTAATTGGGCCTTTCACCTCCACCGTATGTTGTATGTGTTGTACAACACTGTTGTCCTGCATCACAATATGCTCACATATGGCATTTGAACACATGGCAGATCAGACCCTGGTGGCAAATGTGAGGATGACACAAAATGGATGCCAAGTGAGTACAGAATGTACATGGAATAGAACAATGTGTCAAATGAACTGACCAAAACACAACAGGCTTTCAATTCTATGATAGGATAAATCCCTAGCAAAATATACATGGTTAAATCATAATTAAATTAGTATGGCTGAGGCACACACTGATGCCAGTTGTGTACCTTTGAGATGGGTGTAGGGGCTGCTGAGGTGAATCTTCATGCCGTTACACCTGCAAAATAACTTGACTGAAGAGCAACACGACAATCCAGGGCAGGCGGAAAACCTCAAAGTTCCTCAGCTTATCCGCAATGTGTGATCAAATGTTGTTTTCTGCTTGCCTCCTCTTCTACCTTATTCACATGTATAGGTAAGTGTTTGGCATATGAGGTTTGGATGTCTGCTGTACAAGACACCATCCGTTGTCAGCTGAGTAGTACCATGATGTTGGAAATAGAGTATGGGAACAGAGGACACTCAAAGGATGGACATAAGAAATCTGTGTTCTCTCATTCAAAAATGAGCTGTGTGACCTCATGAGTATGGAATCACAAATGAGCAACATAATGTCCCTGACTATTGCACATCTCACACACAAACTCCTTTCTGGCTTGTCAACAGACAACATTACACTCATGAAAAATGTTAGTCTTAATGGTAAAGGTGAAATCAGTGTAATGAGGAGGAGTCTGGGTCATTTATCCCTTTCCTTGAAATATCAGTAACCTTCTCATACAAGTTTGTCAGTTGATGTGTCATCTTATTGATGTCAGTGCTGCTTGGAGGTAACAGCTGGCAAATGCCGCATGTGAGCAGGTGCCCACATGTAAAGTCCATGAGGTAAACATGCTGCATATTGTCCTGGATTATCTGCAAATGGTTATTAAGAATGACATGTTGGCTCATAGCTACCATCTGTTGAACTAAAATATGGACATGTATGTCTCATCACAGCTGCTGACAGGATGATACCACTGCAGCGGACGCCATCCCGGGGGATGCATGACATCCTGGCTGCAGCAGTGAAACCCTCGCGCACCTGTCCTTCAGGTAATTCAGGCATGAGGTGTGTCACTAGCTTAGATTACTAAGCCAGGACAGAGAGATCGAGATACCCTTCTGCATGGAATCAACAGTTGTTTACAAAGTGAAATACAAAACAGGAATGTCACATGTGCCTGTCTGTCAACTGGTGATGCAGATCATTGAGAATGTTGTCTCTACCCTCTACAGCTATGTCTACAACATCTATGAGGAGACAGGTTCAGCAGTTTACACCAGGGGGGAACGCGAAGGGACAGAAAGTTGTGGCTGGAGCTCGTGAGTTTGCTAGTATTATGTACATCTCTGTGTAACACCTCAGTGCTATGATGTGAGCGGTCATTTGTGGTAGTACCCTAACCAGGTTACATGATCCTCATCTGCTGATGCAAAGTACAGTTAATACAACCCTGGTGTTGCACCACATGTAATACCAGTTCAATCACTAATACGGTTGCAACCTCTGTGTTCCAGATGATGATGAGGAAGAGGATGATAGACCTACAACCAGTGCTGGCCGACAGGGAATCAGAGGGGAGAATCCACTGATCCTCCAAGCAGTGATGTCGGCGGCAAGTCATGCTAAAGAGGAGGAGAAAGTTCCTGAGGACGTTTACTTTGTGGATGATGATGACTACATGTCCATCCATCCGTGGATGACGATTGTGATGCCAATGTGAGCTACCTTGCCAGATTGCAAAAATCAGTCACGGCATCACATCCTCCGCCAAGCAACGTTCGTCAGCCTCCTCCCAAACAAACAATTCCCTATCCTCAGCATAGACCAAACCAGCCACCGCTCCCACGCATCCCAACACAGACATCACTCCCTCACAACCCTCATGTCCAGGACCGACATGGTGGTTCCCCTACCCACTCTTCCCTACATAGTGTATCCCTGCCATCCTCTAGACCATCTGTGGGAAGTACCAGCTCTGTTGTGGTGCAGGTATCCTCTGGGCACCATTCTCCTGCCCACAGGCTTCCACCTGCCACCCCCCTGGTGTTGGACCTGCTCATCCCATCCATGACAGACACCTGCAGAGGGGTCTGCGCCTGGCTATGGTGGCCAGTAGGAGCAGGGCTTCTTCCAACAGCAGGCAGATGTGAGGCAGGGCATTCGTGCCATAGGGACTACCCTGTCATTCATGTCTGAGTCCCTGCAGGACATGGTCCAATTTCCTCAGGTGGTGTACAGGGTGACTCAAGCTTTGGATAGGATGGAGAGAACTTGGCAGGACATGTCCAGGAATATGAGAGACCTGTTATCCATCCAAAGGGAAGAGAGTGCAAGACACCATGCCTTGGCCATGAAGATGAAAGAGGGCATGCTGACAGTGATCCAAAGTCTCCCTTCACAGTCAACGCAGGTAGGGGAGCCATCTTATCTGCCTGCTGGACAGCAAATCCACACACCTGTACCACCAACTGCACAGTGCCACAGCAAAGTTACACATCCACATCAGGCCCTGTACAGGTACTCCTACCACATGCACAGCCATCACCAACCCCTATACAGTCACTCCCACCACGTGCACAACCACCACCAACCCCTGTACAGTCACTCCCACCACCGGCACAACCACCACCAATCCCTTGTACAGTCACTCCCACCACCTGCACAACCACCACCAACCCCTGTACAGTCACTCCCACCACCTGCACAACCACCACCAACCCCTATACAGTCACTCCCACCACCTGCACAACCAGCCCTTGTCCAGGCACAGACACCAAATGTGCTGACACCATCTGCCCCAGCACATGTAGATCACCCTGTAAAAAACCCACGTACACGTAGGCGACAAGCTCAACCTGACCCCTCACAGCGAGCATCAACCCCAAAATTGCGAAGTCGCAAGCACAATCGCCAGTGACATTCATGTAGGTATGTGTGTGTGTGTGTTAGACACAGTTACAAGTGTAACCCATCATTGCACCAAGCTATTATAGGCATAGCAGATGACCCACAAAATATGTGTCCATATTCTGAACCAGACATTCAAAATGAAGGAAAACAAGTAAAAGTAAGTAGAATTCCACAAAGATATTTATGTCTGAACAGAAAACAACTGTTCATTTGGAAGGAAGAAAGGAAAACAAATGATTATCTTAATGCAGATGGAGAAGGGAACTTGGATTGGGGTGGGGCAACAAAAATATATTATGTCAGGGAGCGTCAGGGAAACCAGTCTATTTACAAGAGGTAAATTAAATCTTTGTCCAAACCAACGTCTCAGTCAAAAAGTCAAGTGTCCTTCTGGTCATCCTCCATGACACAATGTCCAGATCCTCAGAGTCCTATGCAGGCACACGGCTGACTGGTGCAGGAACAGTCACCACATGGGATCGTGACACACGAGGAGTACGGGGAGAAACAGTGTGGGGCAAAGGACAGGGGGAGACATTGACGGTTGTATGGGAAGTGATTTTGGAGACAAGAGACGACATGGCTGTGGCCATGGAATTGACGCTGGTGGTGAGGTTGTCCAGAGATCGGACAATGTTTTCTCGCATCGTCAGTATCTCCAGACACACTTGTAACATGATGCGAGCGGACATGTCTGGTTGACCCTCACACATCCAACTCAAGTTCCCTGGCACAGCCACAGGAGGAACAACACCGGGAGGATGTGGTGCCTCAGGTCCGGAGCGGATGCTGCGTTCGAATTGGCGGCTACGAGGAGGGGGACAGGTTTCAGGGGATGCAGCTGGAGCCCCCAATGGCCAATGGCATGTGGGACTCTGGAGGTAGGGAGGGGCTGATGACAGACCCAGATTGAGTGTTGGCCTGCCCCAGGGACACCTCTTCAAGAGCCACTGGTGAAGAGTCTGAGGGAGAGTAGCTCTCTACCACATCATGGTCAGAGGTGTCGGGTCCTTCCCCCCCACCTTCAATGTCCACAGCCTCCACCAGGGATGTAGCACCAGAGTGGTGTTCTTTCTCAGTCGGGGTGGGTGCAATCCCCTTGCCTCCTGAGGTTGAGGGTCCCTCCTCATCCTCTTCTTCCTCGCTGCTGTAAAGAGGGTGTGGCCGCCGGCGCACTGATGGCTTGCTCCGGACCGGTTGCTGCAGTTCTTCGGTTTCGCCAGCTGTGCCTGTTGAAATGTAAGCAAAATACTGATGTGGTTGTTTCATGCAGGATGAGACACATACATAGCTGAGCCAAGGTCAGACTTTGTTTTCCTCTATTCACACTCAACAGTTGTCCGTGTTTATGAACTTACATTACTGTATGTTCACTGTCATTTACTGAATGCGTCTGACATGGACATCTCACGTGTATATTTGTGACTTACGCAACTGTATTGGCCCACCCTCAACCTTGGCATTCTTGTGATCTGTGTGTTCTGTCACTGCTACATGTGCCAGTTCCAAAACCAGTCCACCAAAGGAGAACATGAAGAGTCCAGATTTAATTGAATTTGGCCATTGATATGGAGTTGTAGCTATTTAACGTCTGGAAAAGTGTCATCTGCTTTGTAGCATTGCATGGGACAAGACAAATGCCGAATGGGGGTCACACATCCATATAGGGTCTGGGCTACTTCTCTAGCTACATTGTGAGTCTAGCCTTTTGCCGTCCTCACACGTAATCTGAAAATCCATTGCCACATATTGGCTTTGATGACTGAAAAGGTAGTGCAGTATACCGGTGAACAGTGGTGGGTTGTTGTGACAGCTACCTGTACATGTGAAATGTCATACAGGCCACTGAGGGTGAGACATCTGTCAGTGGACACACCTTGCAAATTTCGGAACACTTAAGAGTGATGCAAGGATCTCAAAGTCTGTCTTGACTCCATGGCACATGATGAACTGTCTCAATTGGACCCAAACTCTACAAATGCAAAGCATGTCACAGCATCCAATACCCTTTGGCCTGCCATGTGCACACTGGACAGTGTCTGTACCATTGCTCATCCAATGCACACATCAGTTATTATTTCCTTGGTTCAATGGTAGTGGTGCTGGCAGAGTAGACTTCAATATGAATGCACAAGTGTGGCTCATTTACCCAGTTGTCATTAAGAAACTACAACTCCCAAAATGCACTCTGCCCTGTACAGTCCATATGACACAGTGTGCCTTTTTATTCTTGGTGAATGCTGCATTGACAAGGAATTGGTGAATGGAGGCCCAGACACATATTGCATATGATGCACTTACCAGGTCTCTGCTGTTCAAGCTCCTCCAGCTGAGCATGGAGGGTTGGCCAAGCTGCTTGCAGGACCCTCCTGTACAGTGGGGAGAGGCGAGGATGATGCACATGTTGCTGGGAAGACAGGCCCACCAACTCCTTAGCCTTGTGGCGGGACCAGTGTTTTAGGTCCTCCCGGCGCTTGCGGCATGCCCTAGCACTCCTGGTGTAGAATCCCACTGCACTGCTGCGCTCACCGATGTTGGCCCATAGCCTGGCCTGGGCTGCAGTGCTCAGCTGATACTCAGGGTCCCCATATAGCTGTGGAAATTCGTCCAGCACCCCCGCTACCAAGATGTCTAATGCCCTTTCTGTGAAAGGGGGTGCTCTCTCTTCATATTCCTCAGCCATTTTGGGGGAAATAAGTGAGTTGAGAGCAGCAGGATGTCAGAGGATCTCATCAGTGATAGAGGATGACTCAGAATGAACACAAAATGGCTGCCAACTACTTCTTGTGATGTATTTCCTGTCTCCCACTTCCTGTATAACATTGCCTGTATGAAATAATGTGTTCCGGTTTATTTTTGGAGGTTACGGCCCAAAAACCTAGTTTCCGGTTCCGGAGCGTCGGCTCCGCGCACGCGCATTACGATTCAAAACCGGAAATGACGTTTTTGAGCCGTAACCTCCGGAAATAACCCGGAACACATAATTTCATACAGGAAATATTTTACAGGAAGTAGGAGGCACATCACAGGAAATAGTTGGCAGTCATTTTGTATTCACCCTGATCCATCCACAATCTGTAATCAAATCCACTGTCATCCTGCTGTTCTTTTGCAGAAAAAACTGAAATGTCAGTGCAGGTGAGAATCATTAATATGTGACAAAAGGGGGAATAGACCATTTAATGACATTTCTGCACGGACAGGGGGGGCTGACACATCAAACCCCAGTTTCATTTTCTCCTACTTTGCATTTTGGTACATGTAGTTCATATTGAGTGCTCATTCAATCAATCAATCAATCATAACATTTGTATAGCGCACTACTCACCCGGAAGGGTCTCAAGGCGCTTGGGGGAAGGGGTCCGCTACTGCTCGAACAGCCAGGTCTTGAGTTGTCTCCTGAAGGCGAGATGGTCCTGGGTCTGCCGAAGGTGGATGGGGAGGGAGTTCCATGTCTTGGCCGCCAGGTAGGAGAAGGATCTGCCTCCGGCGGTGGCTCTTCGGATGCGTGGTACGGCGGCGAGGGCGAGGCTAGTAGACCGTAGCTGGCGGGTGGGCGTGTAGAAGGTCAAGCGGTCGTTGAGGTACTTGGGGCCCAGGTCGTGGAGAGACTTGTGTGCGTGGGTGAGGAGCCTGAACGTGATCCTCTTGTTGACGGGGAGCCAGTGCAGGTCCCTCAGGTGGCCGAGATGTGGCTGCGTCGGGGGATGTCCAGGATGAGTCGGGCGGAGGCGTTCTGGATGCGTTGGAGACTTTTCTGTAGCTTGGCTGTGGTTCCGGTGTAGAGGGTGTTTCCGTAGTCCAGTCGGCTGGTGACGAGTGCCTGGGTGACCGTCTTCCTGGTTTCGGTCGGGATCCATCGGTAGATCTTCCGGAGCATGCGTAGGGTGTGAAAGCATGATGAGGAGACGGCGTTGACTTGTCTGGTCATCGAGACGGAGGAGTCCAGGATGAAGTCCTGGTTGCGTGCATGGTCTGTTGGCTTGGGAGTGGTGCCCAGGGCTGGGGGCCACCAGGAGTCGTCCCAGGCGGAGGGCGATGGTCCCAGGATGAGGACTTCCGTCTTGTCTGAGTTCAGTTTCAGGTGGCTGTACTTCATCCACTCGGCGATGTCTTTCATCCCTTCGTGTAGGCTGGTTCTCGCGGTGTCGGGGTCTCTGGTGAGGGAGAGGATCAGCTGGGTGTCGTCGGCATAGGAGATGATGTTGAGGTTGTGTTGGCGTGCAATGGCTGCAAGAGGTCTCATGTAGACGTTGAAGAGGGTGGGGCTGAGTGATGATCCTTGCGGTACGCCGCAGATGACTTCGGTGGCCTCGGATCGAAACGGGGGGAGGCGGACTCTCTGTGTTCTTCCGGCGAGGAACGAGATGATCCACTCCAGTGCCTTCTCTTGGATGCCAATGTTGCTGAGGCGTTGAACTAGTGTGCGGTGGCAGACCGTGTCGAACGCTGCAGAGAGGTCCAGGAGGATGAGTGCCGCTGTTTCCCGGTTGTCGAGCAGGGCTCGGATGTCGTCGGTGGCTGCGATGAGGGCGGTCTCGGTGCTGTGGTTGGCTCTGAAACCGGACTGCGAGGGGTCGAGGGATCCGTTCGTCTCGAGGAAGGCGGCAAGCTGTCTGTTGACGATCTTCTCGATGACTTTAGCAGGAAAAGGGAGGAGCAAGATGGGGCGGAAGTTTTTGAGGTCGGTGGGGTCCGCTGTTGGTTTCTTCAGTAGGTCGCTGAGCTCGGCATGCTTCCAGCTCTCCGGGAAGGTGGCGGTGTTGAAGGAGGTGTTGATGATGTTCCGGAGTTGGGGTGCAATGGTGGAGTCGGCCTTGTTGAAGACGTGGTGGGGGCAGGGGTCGGTTGGAGTTCCGGAGTTAACAGAGTTGTGGGATGTGTTACGTAACATTGGGGTGGAGCAGTGTGGATATATCACAGACACATGGAGGAAGATTTACAAGCCTCATACGCCAAGTTAGCACCGCCGTTGCTTCACTTTTGTGATGCAGTGGCAGCGCAAAGCCAGCGCCATGCTGCGGGGTATTTACAATGTGACACATCTAGGAGATGCGTCACGTTGTAAAGCCCTGCACCACATGTGGGTGTTCCGGTTCCTGGAGGGGGGGGCGTTCCGACGCAGGAACGCCTCCTAAAAGTGGCTGAGTGAAATCTACAAGATTTCACTCAGTCACTTTTATGGCCATGCTGCGTCAAAACCCTGCGCCTACTTGAAGCAGGCGTAAGGATTGACGTAGCATGTTAGGCATAGGGTCACCCCGAGCCTTGCTCGAGCTGCATTGCGCTTGCAACGTGACTCCAGCTATGCGTCACATTTACGGCAGCAGATGCGTCATGCCTCTGTCTATTCTTGCCCCATGGTGCGTAGCATTGTAAATGTGGCGCATCCATGGTGGCGCAAGAGTGGTCTGCTGTGATGCACAATAACTGGCGCATCCCTGCTGATATACAGGGATGCGCCATTCATTGTATATCCGCCCCATGGTACCTGATTCACCCATGACATCATCCCTCACGTTCTGGGCCCATCATTTGTGGGGGAGTCAAATCAGTTGAGGTTACAGGCCCGAGTATTCAATGGTTATGGCCTTTTGTGATTAAGTGACCCATCCTCATGAGGTCCAGGTAGGTTTCTCAGGACACGTATTGTTTGTCATCAGCGTGAATAGTTGTTTTTAGGAACATCCACTACACTGATCGCTGACATGGGCACCTGACCTGAGGCACACTCCACCTTTTGACTACTGTCAGCAGCTGTGATTTACGTGCATTTAGTGTTGCTTGCAAAGTCGTCTCAGGGTGGAATTTATTGACACAGTCGTGTCTATCCAAGTTTCATCATTGACAACAGACAGCAAACCACATTTTGTCCATGACACTACAGGTTGCTCATGTGAAAATCGTGGCAACAAGCTGATATCGGTTATGTGTAATGGCCCGGTTTCCCAGAATCAAAGCTAGCCGAGGTTCCAGAGGTATGTGTAAGCCATGTGTTAAAGCAACGTTGTGCAAAACACAACTTCTGGGGAATACAGCAGCACACCCCCTGTACGGTCGAGACATCTGAATTGCGACTTCAACAGACAAAAGTGCGCTCTATGATGGCTCGAGTCCGTATGTGTGCCCTATTGTACCTAGGCTGAGGTACAGTGTTTGCACGCCTGTAAGGAGTGAGAAGATGTGGGGAGAGTGCATACCCAGCGTCGCCTGAGGAGGGAAGAAAGGGCAGTTGGTTACATATACCTCTTTGATTTGCACAGGACATGATCTATACATTAGTACATGCAGTGTCTGTTGGGCCATGATTCTTATTGTACAATGGTTAATATTGGGGGGCATTCAGACATTTCAATGACACATATCACTCATTTTTAGCGCTTGGTACACACCTAGTAGCCATATGTTGCCAAATTCTCCAGCAGCCATCCACCCGGCAAGAGGTGACATGCGGAATATGAAGCTGTTGTGGGTACTGCCTGGGAACACTGCATGCACATTAATGAACCTCCCACTGGCATCACAGGCAGCTTGCACATTGATGGAATACCATTGGTGTCTGTTGCAGAAGATGTGTGCAATGTGGCGGGGTGGCTGAATCAATTGCACCCAGCACACATGGGAATTGTGCAAGGAGATAGAAATCTCTTGCTGCCCTTTGTCTCATGGCCAGGGTATGTGGAATTTGTATGTGGTTGTGGGCTCTAGCAGTGATGCATCTCAGTACCTGATGCAGGCACCGTGACTGGCTCGCCTGGGTAATGCCCACATGGTCACTGGAGACCGTTTGGAAAGACCCTGTGGCAAAGAAATGGAGAGCAGAAAGGATCTTGAGATATGCTGGTATTGCATGCGAGCAGCAGGTCACTGAGTCAAGTTCCTGCTCCCACTCACACACCATATCGAGGAAGACTTCTGGAGGGAAACGGTACCTGGCCCTTACATCTTGGCTGGACATTCCAAATAGGTTGATTCTCTGTCTGAAGATCCTCTCTGCTCTCCTCCTCCTACTCAAGTAGTTTTGCTGCATGGCAAGGGTCAGTGCAACAATCACATTCAGTGACATGTTGAAAGGATTTGTGTGTGTCTGCTCTGCATTTATACATGCTGCAGGGCTATGATTGGCTGCAGTGTGTCAGCTAATCCATGGTGGGGGATGGTAGGCACTTGGACAGGTGTTTGCCCATATCTAAAATGATCAATGGCCATAGATCGTATCTTCCAGCCCGGAATCGGAAATTCTGACGCAGAGCCTTAAATTCCGGCCCGGAAACTGGATCAAACAGTACTGTTATAAAGAAAAACAAAACAAAACTGGCTTAATAATAGTAACTGTTGCAAGATTTTCAAAGGAGAATTGAAGCATAGGTCCAGTACTGGAACAACTATCTTAAATATTGTGAGATGTAGACATTATAAATTGAAACCAAGCATGATTTATGTAACAGGATAATGTTTTTAATTTATTTATCTTTTTTTCTTCATTTTTTCCCCCCGAATTTCCAGTTTAAAAATACCTATAGCTAATACAATAATTGAACAACATACAGTTATAATGCACAAATTACAAAAACAGGTGAAGGGGGGGGGGATAAAGAAAAAGGAAAACCAAAATGACTTGGTTGCAAATTTATTACTCATGGACTTTCCATGAGGAGTGTTATATGTTACATGTGTAATTGCATCTTTTGAGCGGCTGATTTTTGAAAAGACTGTATTGTTTATGAATGCTACATTACTTTAGAAACCTATTTAGGTTTCCTGTTTATTTTTTTCCTTCTTTCTTCCCTTTGCAAATTATCTGTATCTTTATTAGTTTCTTGATTCAATATTTTATCCTTCAGTCTATGAATCATCATGTCTACTCTGAAATCCTTTGGGTTTTCAGAAGAAGACTTTGTGTCCAAGGTAGGCGCAGCAATCAACTTTGACGATATAAATACATCTAACGCAAATCATAACGACGATTTCCTAGAGAAGTGGTCCTTAATCGCAAATAGGTGCTCAAGGGACATGATGATGCTGATAGTTGAAACAGTTAAATCAGAGCTATTAGAACTGGTACCGGAAATACTTGACCTGGAAAGTAAGATCAAATCACTAGATACTATACCTGATATACCTGATATAAAAAAGAGATTGGAAGAGGTAGAAATAGAACTCAATTCTTACACCGACTACCTTGCAAAACGTAAATTGGACACATTTCAGAAAGATCTTAGATATTACAACAAAGAAAATGTGTATCCATACCTAGCAGATGGTTTTTATTCTCATTCTGACCCCAACTCACTAGATCCTCAAACTGCACAAAATGATAATAGGGTTCGAAAAGTAACCACGTTCTCAAACTCGTCTGACTCAAACAGCAATGGTAGCTCCTCTCCATATCAAAATCAGGGATACCAATTCAATCAGAGATCCAGATCTTCTTTTTTAGGACAGCGCCCACAAAGCAGGGGCAACTGGCGACCCCGTTATCGACCACAATACAGAGCCCAATACCAACCTCGCCAATCCTACCAACAGAGAGGGCAATACCAACCTCAATATCAGCCACAATATCAGCCCCAATACCAGGAACATCAACCCCAATATCAGGAACATCAGCCATCCAATCCGAACAGATATCTAGAAACACGCAATGCCCGCTATTGGAGGGAATGAAAACTATCCCCATATTCAATCTGAGTAGTCAAGCACCTAACCAAGCAGTCTGTTCATTATTGTCAAAGGGATTGAGTTATGTGCCACACTCTGGACTAAATAAATTTGAATTGTTTAATGACATGATGACTTTTTTTAGAAAGATTCGCCTAAAGGCTTTCTTTTCTAATATTGAAAATGACAGGAGGTAAATCAACAAATCGGGTCTTGCACCAAAGTCAGTCTTTACTCCCACTTTAGAACAACTGACACCCGAGATCCACATCTTTGAACAAGTAGTTATGAACAAAGTTGTAACGGCTACAAAATATATACCCAACACTCCCTTTAATCTTACAACAGAAGAATATGGAGCGTTGAAGACATTAAAAGAGTCAACCTCTACAATCGTAAAAGGATGTGACAAAGGAGGTGGAATTGCAATTCTTGACAAGTCAGTATATGTAGAAAAGATTGAAGAAATGTTAAGGGATACCACCTTTTACAATAGAATCTCAAAAGATCCAACTGCTAAAATTAGACAAAAAATACAGAAATTAACATCTAAAGCTCTAAGCAATGGCGATATTTGCAATAAAGAATATGACTATTTAAACGTGGATACACCTAGAATGGCAAGCCTTTACGGCATACCAAAGGTCCACAAAAACGAGGTAGACCCTCCTTTCCGCCCCATTGTCACCACCATAGGAAGCGTCACCGAACCCGTGTCCAAATATTTGGATGCAATCCTACGACCATACATATCTAAAATACCAGGATATGTTAAAGACACTGGTCATATTATTAATCTACTTGAAGGTACGGCATTCAACGGAAACAGACAAAGGCTCGTAATGTTGGATGTGGAGAGTTTGTACTCTAACATTCCCATTGAGGGCGCTATTAAGGCTACTCAATGGTTTATCAACTCCTATGAAGTGGACTATAATGCCACATTCATTATCGAATGTCTCAAGATAGTCTTGGAAGAAAACATCTTTGAATTCCGAGGGAATTTACACAAACAAACAAAAGGAGTTAGTATGGGCGCTTCTTGTGCCCCTACAATTGCCAATATCTATGTTGCATTATTTGAACATACCCATATTTTCAACGAGATAGCACCCTTTTTTGAATCAATCTTCTACTGGTCGAGATACATCGACGACGTTGTATTTATATGGGATGATAACGAGGACACATTAAATGAATTCATATCATGGCTTAATGTCTGTGACAGTAACCTCAGATTTACATCCCATAAAAGTAATAAAGAAATGGAATTTCTTGATATAACGATCAAACACGACCAAGGCCAACTCTTCACGGATCTGTATGTCAAGCCTACTGCTCGGAATACTCTGCTCCACTATCAAAGTTTTCATCCCACATCCCAAAAAAACAGCATTCCTTTCAGCCATTTTTTAAGACTACGGCGCAATTGCACCAAAATACAAGACTATGATGAACGATCTGTAGCTATGAAAAAGAAATTTGAAGATAGTGGTTACCCGCACAGGCTTGTTCGGGAATCATTTAAAAGAGCTCGATTTTCGATCGCCAATCTATACTACAGGGCAAAGAAACTAAACATAATGAACATTTAGTCTTTGTAACTAGACGTTCCCTTCTAAATGATAAGGTACGTCAGATCATCTACTCTAACTGGCATCTACTTAATGTGAACAAGTCTAAACAGGATCTAATTCCTAAACCCGTTTTTGCCTACAAAAGAAATAAAAACATTAAAGACCTGGTTGTTAGATCAAGAATGCCAGAGAAAGCAAAATTCGTTCAGAAAAGCATCACAAGTGACAATCCAGTTATAGGCTATTTTAAATGCGGTACCTGTAGGACATGTCCGCAAGCAATAGAAGGTAAAGAACTCACATTCAACCATGTGAGAATCACGCCTAAAACGATGACGAATTGTAAAACTCAAAATGTGGTATACCTAATATTATGTCCTTGTAATAAAGGATATGTAGGTGAAACATCCAGGGCCATCCCATCAACAAAAGAATTACAGAACAAAAATCTGCAGTCCGCACGAAAAAGACTAATGCACCCTTGGTATCACATTTTCTGGAATATGAACACTCACCTGAAGATCTACGTTGGTTCATTCTTGAAAATGTTTTACCCAGGTCAGGATTATGCCCAGAAAAGATCCGTAAAAAGAGGGAAGTCTATTGGATTTTTTCACTTTATACAGCCACTACTGGCTTGAATTTAGAGATCCCATGGGAGCAAGCAATAATATAGAGATAATAATGTTGCTATATCTCATGGTTGCCTCCACGCAGTACTGCCTGACATTTCAAGCAATAATACGGATATGGTAATGTTACTATATCTCATGGTTGCCTCCACGCAGTACCGTCTGACATTTCGGATCTCTAGTTTACATAACACGTGTTCTGCAGAGAATAGGTGACTCTAAACAAAGAAAACACAACTTAAGAACAAATACATATGTACGTTTTTCTGATCCTTTTTTAATAGTATATATCGGTTTTCTATGGTTACTGTCAGACAGCAAAACCCCTACTATGTATTATACACATCCTGATGGCACTAAAAAAACAATAATAAGGGAAAGATAAATATATATGAAATGGCTTGATTTTATCACAACAGAATAGAGAAAAAAATTAATTATCCAAGTCATGGCGCAAAAAACAATAATGATATGTGGTATCCACACCTAAGATGGCGTATATCCCAATTCTTTAATAACTGGTCCTACCTCTACCTCTACATCAATCCTTAATTTCATACATTACGACGATAATCGAATTGACGGCAACTTTGTCACCTAAACACCGGAAAGCGAATATATTATAGTCGGATCGTGTTCGATTTACATCTTTTTGAGGCGGTTATTGCCCCCCGATAATATAGTTTTCGTTCACTAACCGCTAGTAGTCTATATCAAATAAGGAGATTCCAGTTTCATAAATACTGCATTTAGACTGGGCACGTTCCAACGATCATGGAACTGAATATATCACTATATGGTGATGAATTGAAGTTAGAAACACGCGCCTTTTATTATATTTTACTCAATGACAGTATACCCAGAACTATGGCGCTCTTTTTAACACGTCATCAAAGCGTGTTGTTCTTGTAGTTCCCCTTGTGAACTACATGTTTTCACCTAATGGCAGGAGGCCCAGAATTGCGTCGCTCTCTATAACACGTCATGTAAGCGCTTCGCGTTTACATCTTTGATTGAAAGTAACACACCTTGGATCAATTAAGGCGGCCAGTTAGTGGTTAAATAGATAGCGCGGTATAGACTCTCCATAGATCCGCCCAGTTGCGGTCAGCGGCTATCGCATATCAGAACCCCAAATACAGCCACGCTTAAAAAGAACTACAGTGAGGAATACATATTAGTTTTATCAAGTTCTTACCAATTAAGGTATATAGATACACATTTTTTGTATTAGGGCCATCTTGTGACCGCACAGTTTACTCATTGTGGTCCCTCTTTTTTCTCCTCCTCCCCTGTCTAGGTTTAAAACATTCCTTTACAGTCACTATAGAGGACATCGCCGAAAACATAAGCATGTAGTTTTAGAAGTTGGAATCATCTTCTAGCAATCTACAGCAATAATTAGCTAACCGGTAATTTTTCTACTTTAATTCAATACACTAGTTCTATTAGGTTTCGCACTAGGCAGACCCTTTCTTAGAAAACAAGCACTTATACGGAAACATCTATATTTTTCAGACAAAAATAAATTCTCTAGGGTACTGCTCTCCGATGAAGAATTCTCGGAATATCTTTTAAAAACATACAGATTTTGATGGCCAACAATTATGTAAGTAGTTCCCACATAGGGAAAATTATGAGTATTTTCAAAAGTCATGATTATGTTTCCCATGAGATTGCCTCACCATGTTTTCTGAATAGGACAGATCTC
Source organism: Lissotriton helveticus (assembly GCF_964261635.1). Classification (NCBI taxonomy): domain Eukaryota; kingdom Metazoa; phylum Chordata; class Amphibia; order Caudata; family Salamandridae; genus Lissotriton; species Lissotriton helveticus. The sequence continues at coordinate 1,865,616,715 of NC_136067.1, forward strand.
TGCAGATGCAAAACCTCTTTATAAATAGATCAAATGACTGTGCCAAAAAAACCCTCTCCCCCTTGATTTTGTAAATAAATAACGCTGCAACAATTTTTCATATGCTCTTGTTCTTGTCTTACTCATTATCTTTTCCACTATTTTTTTCTATACGCTTATCTTCTGCTTTCTCTTTTCTGTACTTATTCATGTAAATAGTTGTAGAGTTTTTCAAGAAATATGCATCGTGAAAAAAGATAAGCAAACAACCTGATTGAAATGTTTACTGGATATATGATAAAAGAAACTTCTCGTGAATGTATGTATATAAATCTAAGAAGAAAACCCCACACAAAACAAGTTGTATATAGATGAACTGTTTCTGAAATTGAATTAAAACCAAGTCACAAAATGCTATATAAGGGTTTAAACTAGCCGGTTACTAGATAACTACAGCTGCTTCATATACATCAATGTATACCTGTTTAATATTAAGTCTTTTTTTATAAAAATAGGACCTATACCTAGGGTTTCAATGTAATTATGTATACCTCTCTATAATAATATAACAGTATGAATTGTGACATGGGTCTTTTATGTGTTTTTCAGTGTGATTTATTTTTTGTCCTGTTGCAAATGATGGACTCCTGAAGAAGGCAATAGCCGAAACGCGCGTAGAGTTCCCATCCACCGCTTTGCTAACTCCTCCAGCCCACCATTACAACCAAGTCATTTGGGTTTTCCTTTTTCTTTATCCCCCCCTTCACCTGTTTTTGTAATTTGTGTATTATAACTGAATGTTGTTCAATTATTGTATTAGCTATAGGTATTTTTAAACTGGAAATTCGGAAAAAAAATGAAGACAAAAAGATAAATACATTAAAAACATTATTCTGTTACATAAATCATGCTTGGTTTCAATTTATAATGTCTACATGTCACAATATTTAAGATAGTTTTTGTGTTTAAACTCCCTAGGTTTTGGCTTTACATTTATTAAATTTCACTACTGCTTCTTTTTCAAAAATAATTTCCTGTTAGTCCCTACTGGTAGTGAACATATTATGAGTAGGGGTCCCCGTATTTTTCAAAAGTTAGGTCTAGTACTGGGCCTTTCTATAATGAAGAAAGCTACTTACAAGAGAATGAATTTGTGTATCCAACAAATGGTCAATGTTATGAAGTAAAAGACAGTAGCCCCATTGCAAAACAAGAGATGATTCATAGGAATGTAGAAGAAGAGATTGGTGAAGTGGTATAAGGAAGGCGTAGACATGCGCTTGAGTATAAATGGGTGTGCAGTAGTATTTGTCAAGAATAAAATGATACAGTAGGACACCACCCATGTACATGCAGTGCTGCTGTCTATTTAGTTTACCTCTACAATTATTGGGAGGAATGAGTACTGGTATCATTGTAATGTTGAGCTTAGGTGCATGTTGTGAAATTTTAGAGTACCAACTTGGGGGCCGATTAGGATTGCAGTTTTTCCGCATCCTCCGGGCCGGCGGAAGTGTCCGCCGGCCCGGAGGATGCGGAAAAACCGCTGCGGAGCCTTCAAATACCCCCCGACAGATTAGGATGGCTGGGGGCTCAGGAAGACTGTCCGCAGCTTTTCCGCCGCGGTCGCCTTCCAACCACAGCGGAAAAGCTCTAACATGGCTGGCGGTGTCTATCAGACACCGCCAGGCATATTAGGATGTTGGTGGGCCTATGTCTTTCCACGGCGGCATTTCCGCCGTGGAAAGGCATACTGTCTTTTCTTTGGGGGCCCGTTGTGGGCCCCCAGGGGTGAAGGGGGGGTGGGGGGTGCACATGGGGGTACCTATGGTACCACCCTGTCTTTGCATGCACGAAGCGGCAGGCACCGCGCGGTGCCTGTCGCTTTGTGCATGCAAATGCACTGCTTTCATTTTTAACATTGTGGCGGGTGCTGCTTCAAGCAGCACCCGCCACAATGTTAAAAATACAGGATGTGACCGCCAGGGTGGCGGTCACTTCCTAATTTGCACGGAGGGACTGCCGCTGGCCCTGCGGACGGTCCCTCCTACTCTGGGGTGGAGGACGGACGCAGGTCCATCCGCCATCCTAATCGGCCCCTTGGTTTCTAACACTGAGTTGTGCAGAATATCTATGAGATCACTTACATTACTTTCTGAGAGAAGTCAACTCTAACATTAAAGGCATCATCCACTCAGCTTCAGAAATGGCTTAAATTTAGAGTTGTGTATTTACCTTTCGATGTTAAAAGCAATATTAAAACTCTGGATGTAGAGAGAGATTTGTAAGAACCTCTTCCTATTCTAGGGAATGGTGAGCCCTTGAAAAACAAAAACATCTGGCAGAAACTAGTGGATGTAAATAAGGTAAAGAAAGCTACATTATATTTTAAAGACAATAATGTGTACTGTAAAGAAGTGCTTATTGTCTAACATGGAAGTTGCTTGGAGAAAGACATGTTGCCCTCAAGCGGACAGTTTAAAAAAGTGGATAGAAATAGATCTAAAGAAATATATGAGCATTACAATATACATCCACTACATTCAAAAGAGGTTATTGGGGATGCATCAGATGAAATAAAGAACTCCACTGAGTGTCTGGAGAAAAGTTTAAAGGCTCAATATTTTCCTCAACTATTTTGAATTGGGGTAGGCGGATGGTATGAGACAGCTTTGTGCAAATACCTACAGCAGAGTACAGGTCAACAAAATTATATTCAGAGGAAGCTAGATTTCATATTCCATATGTATTCCCATCTGTTGTGTTAAGCAATTTGCTTCTTCTAATTTTTCTTTGGAAAAAAATAAAAAGAATACAACTGTTAGAAACTCCTTTTTAAAAAAACATCAGTACATTTAACAAACATTTCAAAAGTAGTTACAGTTTCAGACTAACCCTGAATTTCAACCTACACTCCTCTGAGGTTAATTCATACTTACTGACCAGGGCATCCTGTATAGTGGAATACCTCAATCTCTTCCCCTTCTCTAGATCCAGTATGTTGTTCCTCTCATCACCATGAATTTGATTCCAAAGGCACCTCTAAAATCCTTCTAGGAGATCCTCTGTACAGCCACAGCTACGTATTATGCCACAAATAACCTGCCTATCAACCCTCTCCTTAAAATCAGCCACCAAACCTGTGAATAAATGAACTCTTTCTTCTGCACTTAACACAGTTTTGATGCTCTCACCATTTTTGCTAGACTCTAAAAGCTATTTTACCTTCAAGTGGGTGCACAGACATAATATCGACTACACAATATCGAATGGATAAAATATCGAGTTAAAAATATCGATTATGATAAAATATCGATAACAAAAATATCGTTGTGAAAAATATCGAGTACAATAATAATAATAAAATATCGAGTACAAAAATATCGACTCAAAAATATCGACATGACAAAATATCGATTATTAGTCAAAGGAAAAAATATCGATATAATGTTGAAAAAAGGTAAAAAATATAAATAAAATTTTATAGTAATATAAATTGTAGTTAATGTTTAGGAGCGGGATGTTGGGTTAATAGGGGATAAGGGTGGGGAGTAATTTAAAATATATAAATAATTAATATATGTTTTTAAATATTTTTATAATTTAATTAATTGGGAAATAATTATTAATAATTAGTTAATTTATTTATATAAATTTCTATACATTTTTATTTACTAATTAATTGGTAATTAAATATTATTAATTAGTTAATTGGAAATAAAATAATTATAATTAGTTATTTAATCAATATAATTGGAAATAAATGTTTAAGTAGTAAATAATTGGAAATTAATTATAAATAATTAGTTAATTGGAAATTGAATATTATTAAATAGTCAATTGATTCATAGAATTGGTAAATACATTTTAAGTAGTCATTAATTGGTAATCAATTATTATTAAATAGTTAATTGTAAATTGAATATTATTAATTAGTTAATTAATTAATATAATTGGTAAAATAAATTTCTGTAGTTATTAATTGGTAATTAATTATTATTAATTAGTTAATTGGAAATTGAATAATATTATTTAGTTTTTTAATTAATATAATTTGTAATAAAATTTTAAGTAGTAAATAATTGGTAATTAATTATTATTAATTAGTTAATTGGAAAATAAATATTATTAATTAGTTAATTAATTTATCTAATTTAGTTTAATTTGTGCATTACTAATTAATTGGTAAATAATATATATTAATTAGTTTATTACATTATTTAGAGTAATTGTTATATATATAAAATTGGTTATAGTTTGTTACATTATTGGGTAAAAAATCTTTCATAATTACATGACATTAATTACAGTTAATGTGCTAAGATATTTTCATCGTTGTTATTGGTATAAATTGTACTTAATGTTTAGGAGCGGGATGTTGGGTTAATAGGGGATAAGGGTGGGGAGTAATTTAAAATTATTAATTAATTATGATATGTTTCTTATAAATTTTAATTATAAATTAATTGGTAACTATTAAATATAATTTTGTTAATTAAATCATATATTTTGGTACATATTTCTCATTTGTAAATAATTTTTTTATAATTAATAATAATTATTTAATTCAATAATTAATTACAATTTTTTTAAAATAATTTGTCATTATTAAATATTTGTTTGTGAATATTAATAAAAATAATTACATTCTATTATTTACAGTTACTTTATAGTTAATTAAATAATATTATTTACATTTGGGTACAGGAGGAATTTTTATGTTCTGGGTCAGTGTTTTCTCTTTAGGTAAAGGGGTATTTTTATGTTTCAGGGTCAGTTTTCAGTTTGTGGGTAAAGGGCTATATTTAAGGTTCTGGGTCAGTTTTTAGTTTGTGGGTTAAAGGGTATTTTGTGGGTTCAGGGTCAGTTTTCAGTTTGTGGGTAAATGGGTATATGTAATGTTCAGGGTCAGTTTTCAGTTTTTGAGTAAAGGGGTATTTTTATTGTTCAGGGTAAGTTTTTAGTTTGTGGTTAAAGGGGTATATTTGTAGGTTCAGGGTCAGTTTTCAGTTTGTGGGTAAAAGGGTATTTTTTGGGTTCAGGGTCAGTTTTCTGTTTGTGGGTAAAGGGGTATATGTAAGGTTCAGGGTCAGTTTTCAGTTTTTGGGTAAAGGGGTATTTTTAGTGTTCTGGGTAAGTTTTTAGTTTGTGTGTAAAGGGGTATATGTGTAGGTTCCGGGTCAGTTTTCAGTTTTTGGGTAAAGGGCTATATTTAATGGGTCAGGGTCAGTTTTCAGTTTTTGGGTAAAGGGGTATATTGTTGGGTTCAGGGTCAGTTTTCAGTTCTTGGGTAAAGGGGTATTTTTTGGGTTCAGGTTCAGTTTTTAATTTTTGGCTAAAGGGGAATTTTTAGGGTTCAGGGTCAGTTTTCAGTTTTTGGGTAAAGGGGTATTTTTAGTGTTCAGGGTAAGTTTTTAGTTTGTGGGTAAAGGGGTATATTTGTAGGTTCAGGGTCAGTTTTCAGTTTTTGGGTAAAGGGCTATATTTAATGGGTCAGGGTCAGTTTTCAGTTTTTGGGTAAAGTGGTATATTTTTGGGTTCAGGGTCAGTTTTCAGTTCTTGGGTACAGGGGTATTTTTTGGGTTCAGGGTCAGTTTTTAATTTTTGGCTAAAGGGGAATTTTTAGGGTTCAGGGTCAGTTTTGGGTTTTTGGATAAAGGGGTATTTGTTAGGGTTCTGGGTCAGTATTCAGTTTTTGGGTAAAGGAGATTTTTTTGGGTTCAGGGTTAGTTTACAGTTTTTGGGTAAAGGTGTATGTTTTTAGGGTTAAGGGTCAGTTTTCTGTTTTTGGCTAAAGGAGAATTTTTTGGGTTCAGGGTCAGTTTTTAGTTTTTGGATAAAGGGGTATTTTTAGGGTTGAGGGTCAGTTTCCAGCTCTTGGGTAATGGAGTATATTTTTGAGATCATGGACACTTTTTAGTTTTAGGGTAAAGGGGTATTTTTTAGGGTTCAGGGTGTGTTTGGGTATATGAAGTGTGAGAATTTTTTTTATAAATATTACAAATATTTGAAATTTAGGAGTGACTAATAGTAGCTATTTTTCATGCTAATAATATTTTTTTGAAGTACTCAGCTAAAAATATACGCAAATAATATGTTTATAATATTTATACAATATATATAAATATTTGACAATTTTTACACAATAACATTATACTAAAGTAGCTATTCGAATTTATAAATGGTCAGTCTTCAACACCTTTCCAGATATTATTTTCACTTGAGTAGGAATAGTAAATAATAATTGGTCACTGTCCAGCAACTTCTCTGATAATACTTTGAGTGGAGTAGGAATAGCAATTATTAATTTGTCAGTGTCCAGCACATTTGCATATAAATTTATTTAGTGTGTTCTTATATTACAAGACAATGCAAAATGGATGTTTTCACAAATCGTTATTACATTTTTTTTTATTTTTCATGTGTAATACAATACAATCACTTTCAAATATAACATAATCATTTTTGGAAATGTTGTATTTGCAGAATAATACATCATCATTTATGTACATGTTTTATTTTGTCAAACAATAATTTTTCACAACATGTTTTTATGTCAAAACTAAATCTTATTATCAATCACTTTCTGTTACAAGTATTTCTATTGAAATAAATAAAATACCAGTAATTTTTCTGTTTCCACCATTTATATTTAATAATGTTAATATTATATATTAATATTATTAAATATTTAATTTTAATATTTACATTTGTATACAGTAACATGACATTTATTATATTTGCTCAAGATATGGAAATACAAATTAACACATTTTTTACACATATTTATGACAATGTTGTTTTTAAATTATACATATAAATATATTATGTTGTAAAATTATTAACTGTAAAGGGGAATAATATGTTTAATAATAATATCTGGTATTGGTAAAAGATTATTTATGCAATTATATACTTTTATAATACTTAGACATTATTATAATTTTTTTATAATTAATTAATAAAAATAATAACAAATATATTTATTATTATTATTATTAATTAATTAACTTAAACATGTATCTTTTATTTTAAGACATACATATATTCAGAGAAATAATAATACATTATTTAAGGCCATTATTTATATAGTAAATGGTTATTATTTTTATATTTATAATAATAAATAAGTAATATTATTTATTATTATTAATTATTACCTAAACAATAAATAATGTTTAGTTATAAAGAAATACACATTTTTTCCTATAAATTTACACAAAATAATATTTTTGACATATATTATTTCTTGTGTTACATACTTATTTAATAATATTAATATATATTAAGTACTATATATTAATTAATATTAAATAAATGTAATATTTTTAAACAGTTTAAATTATAATGAGTCTACTGTATTAATTTGTTACAATAACAATGTGTATGTATTATATTTTTAGACTATAACATTGTATTTTCTATGATACCTTCTCAAAATTGGTTTAAGGGGACTACTTTTTTACCGCGTAAGGTTATTGCGCTTCATTCAGGACTGGAGAAGCTCGCGGTTGGGTGTTGCTTCGTGTGGAGAGAGGTAAGGTAAATTTTATATATTATTTATGACTGAGTGGTAATGTTTGAGGGTATATTCCAACTGTGTAGTGTTTTTGAGTGTATGTATGAATTGTTTATGTAGCGTTTAGGTGTAATGTCGTCGTTAGAGATGCGTCGTGTATGTTTTAGTTCTAGTGTTATTTGAATTGTTAGGAAATGTTTTCTTACATGGTTAAAGTTAATTGTGAGTGTATTTACAAATTTTATGGCCTATTTGTGGGTGGGTTTCGTTATGTATGTTTTTTTACAGGTTCCGGTTCCTCGCATGAAAACTACATGGAAGGAAGCGTGTTTTTTTTCGGAGATACTAATGTATGACTTATTATGGTTATATTTTTACGTGTATCTCCTATTTTTCGTGTTTGCCAGGAGCGGTTTTTACTAATTTTTACCTTTTTTCGGGTTTTTTGAGGGTTTCGTATTGGATTGATACATTGGTATGCGTCAACGTTTTTTTTAAAGTTGTGTGTATATCACTTTAATTAATAAAGTGTCCACACTACTGTTTTCGGGATTTCCTGGAGCGTTTATTTTATTTTTACATTATTTCCGGGTTTTTGATGGTTTCCCATATTGGATTTCTCTCACTTTGTTATGGATTGTATGGATTGTATTTTGCTTCATTACATCTCTGTCATCTACAACAATTGTAAGTAATTTTATATTTCTATTTATTGGGTGGGAAATGTCGATCTTGATGTAATGTGTATGTGTGATGTAATTATAAATATTGCATATTCGTTCTGAAATAATTTCCAAATTTTTGTTAAGTTTGTAAAACAAATATGTATTATTTATAATTGTTTACAAATGTTTATGATTGTTATATGTACCATTATTGTAAGAACATATTAGTATATTTTGTTGACATTTTTATAGTAGGGTTTTAGCTATTATTGACAGATATTCTAACCCTCTAGTTGTAGGATATAGTGTGACTTGACTTTGCAGTAGTCGGAACATTTGTTTAGTTTGTTTACTTAGTTTTGGACCAATTTGGGTCACTGATTGGTTCATTCTTAGTTCTTGATAGCTTTGTTCTTTTATCAAAGCTTGTAGTAGGTTATGGAATGTGGGTCTTGTTCTGCTTGTGGTAGCTTGGAAAGCATTATGCCACCCTTCTACACTGTTGTTGGTTTTTGCCTCTTGGTTTAAAGTACTAAGATAGACATTCCACCAAGGGATTTGGAATTTGGGTTGGCGTCGATGTGCAGATCTGTGCAACCTTCCCACCCAAGTATCTTCGAAATAATCCAGTAATGGGGTTAGTTTATCTTCATTTCTCTTGTAATATGTGCTGTCAATTAATAAATTATAGTGTTCCGCTACATCGGTAACAGGAACGTAGGCCAGTGCTATCAATTTTTTAATTTGATAGGCAAAGGTGCTATCTGTTGAATACAAAATACTTAAAGTTGATTTTTGGAGATGTCTCCATATGCTCTGATTGAAATGATAATTACAACCCTGGATTGCTGTGTGGGGAAATATTTTCAAAATGCTATTAATCATAGCTAATTCGAAATCAATAATTATTTTTTCTGGAAAATAATTATTGATTTCATTTTTTAGAACATTTAATATTTCTGTGTAAGTGTTTTGCTTTTTGTTTGGTAGCAAACAGTAAATGAAAGGGATGTTATAGTTATGGTATAACCCGTGGATGGAATAGAGTTGATAAAAAGGTTTTGGGCATGGTTTAAATGTTCCATCCATCATCCATTGGGGACACTGTTGGATTTTTCTTAAATTACTTGCAGTTGCAAACATTATGATTCTGTTTGTACTGCTTTCATTGTCAAAATGGATAAATTTGTCTTTATTGTGTGTGATGGACATTTCTGGTGAAATAATAATTTCCTCAAAAGTAGTTGGGTTGGGTGGAGTTGTGGAAGTGCGTCTTTTAGTGTATGCAATCGTGCGTTTTAGGGAGTCAATAGAGGGTAGTTGACCTGAAGCATGGGCTGGGACTTTCAACAGTTCCTCTTTAAGGATTTGTGTTGTTGGTCTATCACTTTGTGTGCTAGCAGTCTTTATACTTTCTAAAGCATCTCTTATTTCAATTTCTGTGACATTGGGGGGATGATTGTGTTCCCTGGTAAATAGCACATTAGTTTCCTCTGTAGTAGCCCTTCCATAACATTTGTTTGAGTAATATTTTGTACATTTCCCAAAAACTTTTTTACCACTTTGTCTTTCCTGACTATAAACATAAGCCATATAACATAACAGTAATTTATTTTTTTGTGACATTACAAATTCTGCACCTTCTGTCATTTTGTTTTACTTGTTCTAGGAAAGAGTAGAAAAAAACAAAATCAAATAACATATATTTCACTTAGTGGTGCAAACATAATTAATGTTCTATTTATACTTACGTTTACTAAATGTAGTAATCACAAATGCAGAACTGTATTTTGAAGGACTTTCTTGTATGTATGTCTTTATTTACTGTTGGTATGAAAATATAGAAATGCTAAGTTAATGTTTATACATAACACACGTTTTTCCTAGGAGAAAGCAGTTGTTCAATTTGCTTAGTACTACATTTGATGTCAACATTACATATACTTACTTGTTTAAATTGTTGAGTTGTAGTATTTGGTGGAGTACATCAAGGTAGTCATGTTTAGATCTGTAGAGAAGATAGAATAAATACATGTCACATATTATAAAATTTAGTTTTATCCGTTGGGTATTTGGAAATATTTAAAAGTATACTAACTTCTAAATATGTACTTTTCTTTGCTGTAGGTAGAATAGATGTATGATGTATTCACAATATCTGTAGAGGAAATATAAAATAAATAACATGGTGTTAGGAACATGATTCTTTTTTTTCTGAAGTTTTAGACAAATTGATGTATACTTACATTTTTTACAAGGGTAGTCTTGTCTTTTGGTATAGTTGATGTTGGATGTTTTTATTGGATCTGTAGGGAAGATGTAATATGCAAGATATGTTGTTTAGAAACTAGCATTTTAAATGTTGGTTGTTTACTAACAAAAACATATATACTTACATGTTTAATTAGTGTAGTTTTATACATTTGTAGTGTTGAAATCGGAAAATCCCTGAATATCTGTGAATAAAAAGTTTTAAATAAAGTATGAATCTTGTGAAATAGTGTTTAAAAACAGCTGTTGTTGTAGAACAGAGCATTAATATATACTTACTATCTTATTTTGCAGGGGAAGAAATAGGAGCAGGTATTAGGATTTTGTTTGTAGTAGTTTCTATTCGAAAAGTAGGAGGAGATAAAAATTACATAAGTGTAAGAGTTAGGAGATATAAGTAAAATAGTAGACTACTAATTTAGATTTTTAAATAATGCAATGTAACTTACTTGAATTATTAGCTAGTGAGCTGGATCTTTAAAGATGTTTGTTCAGGAACAAAATCTTCAGAGTGTTGGCATCTTCTTTCTATAGAGTTAGCAGCAGCAAATGGTAGAATGGATTTATCCCTTTTATAGTATGTGTATTTTGTGTGCTTGGATTTGATTGGTTGTAGGATGAAAGGAAGAATTGTATAGGCTAGTTTGAATTTTTTTTAAGTCAATTGGTGTGTTTGTTGATGTGAGAATGGTGGTATGTGGTGGTTTCCGCATTAAAGCAGGTTAGTTGTAAAATAAAATAGATGTGTAAGTATAAAAATATAATGATAATTTTAGTTACATGTAAATATTCTATTTTAAATGATATAACGAATTTAATATAATGTATAGGAAATGATTATAAATAGTAATGTTATAAAAGTAACAGGTATTATATGTAAAATGTTTTTTGTATAGAGCAATGACTTTTATAGACGATTAATATGGTATTTTAGACATGAAAGTGGACAAAAAATAACTCGATATTTGTTTTGAAACAATATTTTTGTACTCTATATTTTAGTAGTCGATATTTTGGTAGTGTTAGGTGTAATTTCATGAACAACGATATATTAGTAGTCGATATTTAATAAGACGATATTTATGTACTCGATATTCTAAGTACTCGATATTTTTTAGTCGATGTTTTAGTATTTTATGTAATAAGTATACAAAGTCGATATTTTTGTCGTCGATAATTATTCAACGATATTATTGCTAGTCGATAATGTGACCGTCGATAATATTTCAGTGATCCCTTCAAGTGCACCTCCTTGACACTCCAGCCAGCAAGACTATTTTCTACGCCAAGACTATCTTAAGCTCAGCTTTTCTCTCCTCTGCACTGATCTGGGCCAGCTGCAGCCTCAGCCTGTCTGTCCCTGGGTTTCTCAGAGGGCTGGATTTGGGAGGAGACAGTACTTCCTGCACTGTATCCTACAGAAAAGTCTCTGGGGGATCCCCTATCTCCTTTGGAGATTCTACCCACTCATTTCTCCACTCCTCTACCTCCTTCTGAACACCCACTACTCTTTGGGGCCCAATATTCAACTACAATCAGGCTTGTCCCTTTTCAAGAGTGCTGAAGTAGTCCTAATCAAACTTTTCTTGTGGTGCAGGTTGCATTCTGTGGATATCTACTCAGGCTATAAGGGTGAACTAGTGCTCAAACTTGGACGTACCCATGAGTAAATTAGTGTGTGAATGGTCTTATGTGTGTATGAATGAATGTAGCAGGTACTGTCTTGCTATATGAGTAATGGGTACATAACTGGTTGTGTGAGATTGTAACTGGGTCTGTAAGTATCTTCCTGACTCTGTGAATGTGTGCTAATTACATACTATTAAATCACATACTATATATCAGCAAACACCCACCTCTATTTTCATATGCATTATTTCATACTAGCATAATAAAATTAATTTACATTCAGTAGAGCGAATCCTATTTCTCCTTTCCTGCTCACTGTGTTTTTAGTTAATAATCTCATCTAAGCACCCTTCTATTTTACCTTCTAGTATACTGTCTAGAAGCAACACATTTTCTTTCACCTTACATACACTCACTATTGTTTCCTTAAAATACTTTATATACTAAACCTAATTAACATAGCTGCAAAATCTGGTTGCTGTTTTCAGTTTTATTTCTATGTCTGGTAACATCTGTTTTAATTCTAAATCCCCAATCACAACTCCTGCATACCACCTATTCTCTCCGTAGAAAAGCAGCTAAAATGGCTATTCATTACCATGTGCTCTTACTTATGCTGCTTTAGTAACAAATCATAGGCTTCCTTTCATCTTTCTTTTTTGTTAAACCACTCCATGTGTCCTGCGAAGAAGCCAAATTTGTTTGAGGTTTATCATGAATCTGCGTATCACAGCAACGCTCAGCATGGCCACCCCATGTAACTTCATGGTGAGATTCACAGTTTTACATGGGGGCTGCGCTGGGCCAGTTTTCTGGCATTTTACTGCCTATTAAACATGCTTTCCCCTCATTTATAACATACACAAGGGTTAAGAAAAGCTCTCACCTAACCCCTTCAATTGGTATGCACGCAATTTTTCAGCCCCTGGGACTGTTTCCTGAGAGAGATATAAAATGGCAGCTGCAACTTTTATGTGACGGTGTGGCCAGCGAATCAGAATCCTGCTTTAGCGCGTGGATCCGCAGATTCACCGCAGGTGCATCCGCAGAGGGTCTGCATACCTAGATATAAAATTTGGTTTTAAGGTAATATCTCAAAAAATACTGAGCAGATTTACACCAAATAACAAGAAGAATGCTTTCTGACAAATTTAGTGTAATTCAGTTCAGCGGTTCGGTCTGTAGCCTTCTTCAAAATCCCTATGGGAAATTGTATATGGAATGCTTTTTGGAACCCCACTTTATCTTTGCCCCTGCTTGAAGGATCACTCTCAAATGTTCGGAACAGTAACATTTCAAACACACATGCACAAATATATCTATCTATCTATCTATCTATCTATCTATCTATCTATCTATCTATCTATCTATCTATCTATCTATCTATCTATCTATCTATCTATCTATCTATCTATCCATCCATCCATCCATCCATCCATCCATCCATCCATCCATCCATCCATCATCCATCTATCTATCTATCTATCTATCTATCTATCTATCTATCTATCTATCTATCTATCTATCTATCTATCTATCTATCTATCTATCTATCTATCTATCTATCTATCTATCTATCTATCTATCTATCTATCTATCTATCTATCTATCTATCTATCTATCTGTCTATCTGTCTATCTATCTATCTATCTATCTATCTATCTATCTATCTATCTATCTATCTATCTATCTGTGTGTGTATGTGTTAGAAATGGAGGTGTCTTGTTTGCAGTGGTTTATACCTTGTGCAATTAGGGACCTTTCCATAAATATTACCTACTGGCGGTCACGTCAGCTGCTGTCTTGAAAATTTCAGAGTGATCTGTCAAACAGAGGCCGAGAAAAAGGGAGGATCCCAAAATGCTTTTTCTCCATGTTAATTTACATAGAAAACTTTAGACACAGCTACAGGTCGAATTGCTGAACGGAATTACACCAAATTTGGCAAAGAGGTAGCTCTTGGTCCAGAATGCACTCTTGTTGTAAATGGTGTAAATCTGTTCAGTTGTTCCTGAGAAATTTTTATATTTCTCAGTTATACAACTGTGGCCGCGATGTATCCATGAACCCTCCCGATCTTGTGGCTGGGATCTGATTGGCTGCCAACACTCCAAACTAGGAAGTGTTGGCAACCATCTTGTGACTCAATTGAACCGAGTCACAAGAAAAAAAATTAAAAGAAAAGAAAATGTGACATGATAGACACCCCCTCACCCCTTAGGCCTCTTGGGGAGGTCACAAAAGTTTTTTTTTGTTTTTAAGAATTCAGCTGGAGTCACTGTGGATCTGTGAATTCTGCCTAAAATGTTTTTTTAAACTCGCCCAAGTGCGGGCTCCAGCACTTTGTTTAATTAGGCCTCTGGGTGTGCCAGGTCCTGGGGGCATATGGAAATAATAATGCGGGAATGCACGGGCCCCTGCAGCCTCAGGGACCACCACTTCCCTGAGGCTAATGCAAATTAAAATGTGTAGGGGTTCTAGAACCCCCCTGCACATGCCCCCTGCCCCAGAGACTGTTCAAAGTGGAGCCCACTTTACTTTTTACGCGCAAGGCGCTGCATGTTAGCAGCTCCCTGGTGTCAAAAGCAATGCCGGCTCCCACAGGAAGTGGGAGCCGGCTGGGACCATGGGGCCTTCAGGCTCTCCCGCGGTCCCAAACCAGGTGGCCATGCCCTGAGGGATGGGATCCCTGGGGCCAAAAACGGCAAGGGAGGCGGGTCTGTTAATAAGTATTTTTTTCTTTAATAGCCTGCCCCCATGGGCCGAGCTTTGCCTCAGGAGGGGGGCCATGCAGCCCCCTTCCTTTAAAAAAAAACCCAAACATATAAAAGGGGAGGCCCTGGGTCCTGGGGTCCTGGCGCCAAAAATGGCCCCCCTCCTTTCATTAATGAACAAAAATGAAAGGGCTGGCCCAGGGTATGGGGTACCTAGGGCACAAAATGGTTTAGGAAGAGGAGTCACGCAGCCCCACATTCCTAAAAAATTGGGAAAAAAACTGATAGTAAATCGATGAGGCCCGACTCCTCTCCACTACTCTGCAAATGCGCCTCCTGGCGCGCTCTTGGTTGGGGAATGAAGCGCCCTTTGCTCAGAGAGTCTATATGGGCCAATTAGCCTACCTGTTACTGCCAGTAAGCCCCACACAGTAGCATTGCTGAGAGGTGGTTGCAGGCCATACCCTTTTCTCCACCACACTGCAAACACGCATCTTGGCACACTGTTGGTGGAGGATGAGGTCCCCTTGCCTCCTTAGGTTCTCAGGACTAAAGTAGACTTATTCCCCCAAACAGCAGTGCACCAGTAGGTGCTTTTGCAGAGTGGTGTAGAAAGTGGGTGTGGCCTCTGACCACCTCTAAGCAATTCAGCAGTGTGGGGCTTACTGAAGGTAACAGGATCATCAAGAATCAAGGGGACTTCATCCCCCAAATAGGAGTGCACCAGGAGGCGTGTTTTCAGATTGGAGGGGAAAGAGGGTGTGGTTCCCCAAAATCTCTCAGCAAACCCAGTTTGTGGGACTTGCTGGGGGTAACAGGAGGAGTAGTGGCCCTCAAGGACCCTCAATAGCCAAGGAAACTTCATCCCTCTACTAGTAGTGCGTCAGGAGGTGTGACCTGCTATCAGATCTCATCAGACCTGCTGTATGGGACTTACTGGAGGTAATAGGAGGGGTAGTTAGGAAGGGTAATTGGCCTACTACCCCTCCTGTTCCCTCCAGTAATTCCCACAGAGCAGGATTGCTGAGAAGTTGTCAAAGGCCACGCCCCCTTTCTCCACCACTCTGCAAATGTGCCTCCAGATGCACTACTAGTTGGGGGATAAAATCCCTTTGCCTCCAGAGGGACCATGAGGGCAAGAAGCCCTCCTGGTACCTCCTGTAAGTACTACCCAGCAGAATTCCTGAGAGCTGGTCGGAGGTCCAGCCCCTTTTGTCCACCACTCTCCAAACATGACTGCTAGTTGAAGAACATTCAAAATTCACACAAAAAAACAAATGTTACAGGGACATTACAGTTAGCAAATAGAATTTAAGAAACCTTAGAAAGTCACACAAAAAAATAAAGGTTACAGGGATGTTATAGTTAGGGTTAGATTTTACTTATACAAAATCAGAGGAATTCCGCTGTTGTAGTTACCTAAACTAACTATAACTTGCGCCCCCACAAAGCACTGCTCATGACCTCATATATTACATCACTGATGACATGATCCACAGCATCTATGACACACCCACTCACACCCATATAGAATCTTTTATACACCCACTGCCACTCCCACACAACCATTCACAAACCCATTCACAGAGCCATACCAGTACTTACACATCCATTCACTGATTCATAGATCTACACACATATCCACTCGCTCACCCATAGAGCCACTAATACTCACTGATTAATACAGCCATTGAAATATCCACTCATACACCCATACAAATACTCACACACGGAGTCACCCATAGAACTTCTCACACACCTAGACACTCACCCATAACGTCAATTACACAGCCACTTCTTCATCCGAACAGTTACACACAGACCCACTTCCTTACTCATACAAATATTAACACATAGCTACTCACCTATACAGTCACTGACAGAAGCAGGCACTGCGCCATATAGCCACTCTCACATCCACAATCTCATTCACTCAGTTACGCATACATTCAGTCATATATCCAGTCACTTGCCTATAGTGCCTCTCACATACCCAGTTACTCACCAATACTGATATAAGTACTCAATCACTGACACAGCCATGCAGATACTCACTCACCCATACAGCTTCACACAGATGCACTCACTACCCCATACTGGCACTGCCTCACCAACTCATTCACCTATACAGGCAGTCACACACACCTCATCCATACACTCAGACACCCATGAGCTAGTGAAACAACCAGTCAATCATCCATATTGCCATCCATGTACCCTCTAACACTCTCATACACTCACTTAGTCATCAACTGACAGACAGATACACACATTCACACAACCACTCTCTCATCCATACATTCAATAACTAATCACTCACTTATACAGTCAGTCACACACCCATTGAGTCATTCATACAGTCACTCATACAATAACTGATTGACCAATACACTTTGGTATATATATTTAACACTCATAAACTTTTTAAAAACACGCAGTCACTGGATGATATCACCAGTGATGTCATGAGTGTTGACATTTGAGATGTAATCAGTGATGTGACAGACCATTTCATGAGTGACGTAATATGTGAGGTCATAACCAGTGCATTGTTGAGGCGTTATAGTTAACTCAGGTATCTATAATGGCTGAATTTCTCTGGTTTTGTATGAGTAAAATCTGACCCTAACTATAAGGTCCCTGTAACATTTGTTTTTTGTGTGTGAATATATATATATATATATATATATATATATATATATATATATATATATATATATATTCACTGAAAAAACCATAGGTTATAGACCATATATAGTTAGGAATTAGCATTTAGAAAACCTTATTTTACTCACACAAAACCATTGAAATTCCATATATAGTTAGTTGCACTAACTATATATCGCGCACCCGCAATCCACTGCTGATGATGTCACATATTACATCATTCATGACATGGTCAGTGACATCACTGATGACATCACTGATGACATCTCAAATGACATCACTGATGACATCACTGATGACATCTCATTTGACATCATTCTTGTGCTAATACGATAAACCTCTTCAGACTCTAATATAACCTTAGATACACTCAGTGTATACAGACACTCACACACTGTCACTCATCCATGGAGTTACTCACACACCTAGTCAGTCATGCAAAGAAACAATCTCACCTCCATTTCCTCAACTATACAGTTATACACACCTTACTTATTCAAACATATACTAACACATATTTACTCTCTTATACAATCCCTGATACAAGTTCACAATGATCCATACAGCCACTCACACATTCAGTGGCTCTCATGCACAGTTATTTATATATGCCAACTCTCACATGTACTGTGTTTTACATATGTACTTACTATGACATGTAGCATTGAGATATCCATTCACTCATCAATACACTCATGCACACAGTCAACCGCCCATGTAGCTTTTTCCACATGCACTCTTGAACTCATACACCTAGTGAATCAACTGCTCACACATCTATGCACAGAGTCACACACCTCCCAGCCACCCCCACACAAACTCAATCTCCCATAGAAATACTTGGGCAACCAATTAATAACACATATAGCCTCTCGTATAGCTAATGATCAACACATGCAGCAGTTTACATCACAACAGACATAATGATGCACAAATTAAGACAGTTTAGTCACTAACCCATGCATTCAGTGAGACACATTTAATCACTCACTCATACAGTCAGTCACGCACCTACTAAATCCTTCATCCAGACACTTATACATCCACTCATTCTTCAATATCTAAGACATATTTTAACTTTACAGAAACATACAGTCACTGGATGTTGTCATCAGTGATGTCATTTGAGATGTCATCAGTGATGTCATCAGTGATGTCACTGACCATGTCATGAATGATGTAATATGTGACATCATCAGCAGTGGATTGCGGGTGCGCGATATATAGTTAGTGCAACTAACTATATATGGAATTTCAATGGTTTTGTGTGAGTAAAATAAGGTTTTCTAAATGCTAATTCCTAACTATATATGGTCTATAACCTATGGTTTTTTCAGTGAATTTTCAAGGTTTTGTAAATGCTAATTCCTAACTATATATGGTCTATAACCTATGGTTTTTTCTGTGAATTTCATTGGTTTTTTAACAGCTAATATCTGTAGCTGTAAAATGTATTCTTCTTTAAATCCAAAAATATATTTTATATGTTTATGAATAATTTTTTTTTTAAATATTTTTTTTTCTTCGTTCCCGCTTCGCGAATCGGGAAGCTTCCCGTTAGCTGACCTTGATGCCGCGAAATAGACCGCGAGCCGGTAAACGTTTCTTTACCGCAAGTGCCGCGTTAGAAAACAACATCGTGACGCCTCCCGTCCGCATGACGTTCCACGTTGTCGCGTGATACGTCATATGACGTGCTACGTTAGCGAACTGGTACGCGAAGCGAGTGCCAAAGCGCAGGTTTCTGGAAGCAAACCGGGAGGCCCTGCAAAGCGCTTAACGTAAACACAGCAAGTCATGTGACTTGGTAATAACACTTTTCATTGGTTCATTTCACTTTTGGTTTCCTAATGATGTAAGACTAGGTCATATAATCTAAAATGAACACTTTTGATTGGTTGAGAACTCTTGTTTTTCCCAAATGATGAAAATCCCTCCTTCTTTCCTCACTCTGACTTTCATCATTGTGAGAGAAAGACCCTTTGTGATCACTGAGCAATGGCTTCTTTAGTAGCTTCAGCTGGTGCTTCCCCACCACCTCCACCACCTCCAAGGAAGAGAGGACCACCTGCTCAAGTTGTAATTCAACAAGAAGAAGAAGAAGAGGAACAGGAGGACGAGCACGAAGAGAGGCAGTTTTTGCCTGAGCAGCCCAAGACGTCTCACCGGAAAGAAAACTTCATTTGGCAATTTTTTAAAATTCCCAAAGGTCAGAAAAAAGTAAATGCAAGATACGTAACTTGCCTTATATGTCAAGATAGACTGTCCAGAGGGACCGACAAAAAATACAGTTTCGGAAACTACACAATGCATCGCCATATGACTAGGTGGCATCCTAACAACTACAGTGCTGCACAGTTTCGGAACGACCTAGATAATCTCCCTATTATGGCCAGAAGATCTGTTGTACCGGAAGTAACGGGACCAGAGGGCAGGGAGATGGTGCCAAATATACAAATGAGATTTGGTGAAGTAAAACACACCTGCGTATTTTGCGATGGATTCATTTCCTACGGAGAAAGAAGCATCACTCTGATCAACAGAGCTATTGACTATCATATGCAAGTTTGTCCGAAACGCCCAAAATAATAAATACTTCTTTTTTTTGTTTTGTTGCTCCTGTTGAGCCCTTTACAATGAATCGTTTTCATTGCCCCCTCCAAGAAAAACCCAAAAAAATATAAAACTGTTCCGAAAAATTCAAAAACATTAAAAAAATGTTCAGAAAAATAAAAAAAAAAGTTCTTTTCAGAACTACCTCCCCGTTATTAAAAAATTGGTACAATATTTGGAACTGTGCCAACCTCTATTTCTCTTAGTTCGCTTCCTAGTTCGCTCGCTGGTACGCGAACTGGAAGCGAACCAAAAACAGTAAGTATAAGGGAAGGAAACACACACTTATGTTAAAAGAAAGACAGCTATAGGGGAGTAAACTAGAGATACTATTACCCATAATCCACTACTGATGATGTCACATATTACATCATTCATGACATGCTCAGTGACATCATCAGCAGAGGATTGCGGGTTTTTTGGCAACATGCCTTATCCACGGTTTAATAACGCTGCCTTTTGCTTTATATAAGTTTTCAAATTGTATGAAATATATACCAATAGGTCTTTATGAACCTTTAGGTAGTGCTTTTGTTCATGAGGTCTGGTCGCTTCCATACACATACAGATGTTTCAAAGATGATCAAGAAGTTTATCTGAATGGAGAGGAATGCACTGAGACGCCAGATCATTCACTAATGTGTAGGCACATACAGTTACACGATTCATGCAACAAACACCGACCAAATATGGCTTGCGTGTTGCAAGGCACGCCAGTTCCTGCTATCATCCCCACGTTCAAGTTGTTGGAAAATGGTAGTTATTTGATGCTCAATAATGAAGATTGTTCTGAGTTAATTAAAAGTATTCCTTTTATCGTAACAGTAAGTGAACGGGTTATTTGCTGCAGAAATGTTCTATTTCCTCCCACACATGAACATAGGGAGTTTTCAATCTGGCCACAAATACCAACCTTGGGACACGTTTCAACGGCATGACAAGAATAAGAGCTCTTTTGTCTCAGAGAGAGGTGGCCTTGAGTTCGGCCCGTGAAACTTTCGTACTTCACATAGCGAACACCCGTACACAGCTTTGCCTTTCAATTTCAGCAACATGTTTCCGACTATCTTTAACGCATCCTCCACAAAATCCCTGGCACACTTTTTTAAAGTTGTTACCAGTGGTCTCGTGACTTCATTTGAGAAAATCTTTGGAGTCATCCCTGCTCCCTTTCATTCCATTTTCTCCACTCTGGTTCGTGGATTGCATTTTTACTTGCATTACCAGCGGACGCTCTTGTGCTTTTTTACATTTTTAAATATGGATGTCCCTCCTATGCAACCTCCGACCCTGCAGCTGCTGACACTGTTCCGCAATCGCATGCTAGAATATTATGGCACAATGCCGTTGGCGATATTAAGCACGGCATATGGATTATCTTTTCGGTTCTCCTACTTCACCTGTGTCCAGCCTGTATTTCACTGCCTGACCTGTGATTTCGATTGGGCCATTGATTTGTGTCTCTGCGGACCGGTTTCTCCTGACGTCGACTTTAATCAGCTGATGACTCCTATCATTACTCACGAGTTGGTTTGTCCTGGCGAAAGGATTATGGCTGTGGCATTGATGCATGGACTACTTGGTCCCTGGAATTTACTGGCGGCAGCACAGTCTTTCTTGGAACACAGCTTTCTTGAAAACCCACCGAGCTGTCCTCTGATGGTGATAGAGGATCCGGTGCTGGGAGAGCACGTATGTTCTTTTCCGCTTTTAAATTGGATGGCTGAACTGTTTTCGGATGAAGACGGTGACTCCTGTTGGAGGCTGTTGCAGCTTATTTTGCATACACACTTATGTCATAGACCTTTTTCATGTTTCATATGCTGAGTACTAGCATTTCATTGACAATTCATTGACTAATTGTCAAGTTTTTATTATTTACCTTGCCTATTGGCTTAAGACTCGATAAAGTACTTGGCTGTTTTATTTTTCTTTAGCATTGAATTTTCCTAGTTTTTAATGCTTTACCTTGCGGACCGTCCACATATAAACTTGCAATCTGCTCTCATGAGATGGCACTTCTATTATCTTATTCAGTTCGTTCCGGATCATGGGGAGGTGTCATCTAGGTCCTGGATATCTTTACACCGTGTTAAGTTAGCATGGGCTCATTACCGGTTTAAACGCCATTTTCCCTTTTTTGCAACTTCTGCACACGACATTTAGTTGTTGCTTTAGCTTTCCACCTAGTAGTTCATCGTGTTTACATGAGAATAATATGTTATTGGTCTACTATCTGCTTTACTTGTTAAACTATATCTGTACAGCGAGTGCTAAAGTTTCAAGAACAACACGATACAGAATTGTTATGAGGTCTGATCTCCACGACTTCATACTCATAACATAAGTGCAACTTCTGCAATTCTGGGCATGAGGCGGGTTTTATATTGCTTTGCCGAACACACATACACAACAGTTGATGCGGTTCACATGAAGAGAGAGCTGGTGTATGCTGATGTGATTCTTCAAATCTAAGACACTAAAGTATGGGCACGCCCTAAACCAACACAAAGAGACCTTCTTAGCAAATAATATAATATGTGTATTAGGGAGGGTGAGATATAAGCAGCCGCGGGCCGTGGAGGGAGTTACGGTGAGGCAGGGAGGCGGGGAGGGGGAGAAGCAGGGTGGAGCCCTCTCTACCTTGCCCTCCCCCTCCCCGCCTCCCTGCCCCACCGTAACTCCCTCCACGGCCCGCGGCTGCTTATAAGTGTTGCTAACTCTTATTCATTTACAGCATGTTAACATACTGTCACCATTCGCTTTTTATGTACTAGTAACTATGCTGGTAATTTTGCTACTGATAATATGTGTACTTGTATTCTCCACCTGCTTCTCCCCCTCCCCGCCTCCCTGCCTCACCGTAACTCCCTCCACGGCCCGCGGCTGCTTATAAGTGTTGCTAACTCTTATTCATTTACAGCATGTTAACATACTATCACCATTCACTTTTTATGTACTAGTAACTATGCTGGTAATTTTGCTAATGATAATATGTGTACTTTTATTATCTAAGGTACTACGCCTGAGAAGACGGCATTAGTAAATAAACATTTCAAATACACATGTGTTCTTCTTAACTCCATGTTCTGGTTTCTAAGAAATATATAACGACCGACTGTTCATGAGTTCCACGTATCCTGAGGTACTATAAGTTCATATTCTGGATTGTCTAAACATTGAGAGTTTGTTATATCCAATGTGACACTGTACCTAGCTTGCTAAATAGTTTTTGATTACTAACGTGAGTTTTGGGACACCCTAATTCGCCGAGGTTCCAATCCTCTGTCCACAGTTCTGTGTGAGAACAGAAACCCTGCGACAGGGGCACCCCCGACCCTTGCTGGAGCTTCATCACACTTGCGATACAACTCCAGCAATGCGCACCTTTACGGCACAGATACATCACGCATCTGTGCTGTTTTTGCCCCGTGATGCGCCGCATTGTAAATGCAGCACACCATAGGTGACGGAACAGCGGCACAGAATGACTAACACATCCCTGGTGATGCGCCAGTCATCATAAATCTATCCCTATGCTTCTTATCTTGTTAGAGATGAACCGCCATATGTATCATCAAAGTTATTTGCATTCCTAAATAGCGAACTTTAAGGAATAAATAGCGATTCTTTACCATTCCTAGTTTGCGATGAGCTATTTGCTAATTAGCCGAATGTAGCCCAATGAAGCCCAATGTAGCCCAATGTAGCCCAAAGATGCCGCCAGACACACAAAAAAACAAATGTAGCCCAAATATCAGCCAGATGTAGCCCAACTATAGCCCAGTGACAGAATGACCAATCAGCTTCGCAAACCTCCGTTACGCGAAGCGGAGCGCTGTTACAGATATATATCTTTTTTTGAACGTTAATTTCTCAAAATCCACTGGAGCACATATAATGAGACCTAGCAAAGGCACATCGGGCTACCAGTCCCTAATATTTTGCCAAGTTTCGTGCAAATCCATTCAGCCGTTCGATTATTATTTTTATTATTTTTTTTTGCCCCGCGGGCCCTTTTAAAACCTCACATCAAACCTAGGGGTCAGCGAGGATCTACTATGCCCCCTTATAGTTATTTCCCCTTTGTTTTGACCTCCTCTTGTCTCTCGATCCTACCGAGAGACAAGATGGCGGCCGCTACGGACTGTTTGGAATGTTGACAGACGCCGGAGAACCAATCAGCTTCGCTTCACAAAGCTCCGTTGCGCGAAAAGTCCGCGAACCAGAGCGCTAACCGGTCCGCTGTGACAGATATATATCTTTTTTTAAACGTTAATTTCTCAAATCCACTGGAGCACATATATTGAGACCTACAAAAGGCACATCGGGCTACCAGTCCCTACAATTTTGCCAAGTTTCGTGCAAATCCATTCAGCCGTTCGGGCTAAAAGTGAGGCCAACCGCCCTATGGAAACTCAATGTTAAAAACAACGTTTTGGGACCCCCCTTTTTTCTCGGCCCCCACTGGACGAACCCCCCCCAAATTTTCAAGGGCTGCTCAGAAACAAAATGTGCCATTTTCCTGAAAATTTCAGCCGATTCCTTCCACAAACGCCAAAGTTATTAGACATAGAATTTTCAAAAAAACCCATAGAGAAAAAATCCTAACTATATATACCTACTGGCGACCGCCAGTAGGTAATATATATATATATATATATTACCTACTGGCGGTCGCCAGTAGGTATATATAGTTAGGATTTTATGGGATTTTTGAAAATTCTATGTCTAATAAGTTGGCGTTTGTGGACGGAATTGGCTGAAATTTTCAGGAAAATGGAACATTTTGTTTCTGAGCAGCCACCGAAAATTTGGGGGGTTTCGTCAAGGGGGGCCGAGAAAAAGGGGCGTCCCAAAACGCCTTTTTCCCCATGTTAATTTCCATAGGGCGGTTGGCCTCACTTTTAGCCCGAACGGCTGAATGGATTTGCACGAAACTTGGCAAAATTGTAGGGACTGTTAGCCTGATGTGCCTTTGCTAGGTCTCAAGATATGTGCTCCAGTGGATTTTGAGAAATTAACGTTCAAAAAAAGATATATATCTGTAAGCGCGCTCCGGGTAGCGCCCCGGTTCGCGTACTTGACGCGTAATGGAACTTCGCGAAGCGAAGCTGATTGGCTCTCCGGTGTCTGTCAACATTCTAAACAGTCCGGAGCGGCCGCCATCTTGTCTCTTGGTAGGATCGAGAGACAAGAGGAGGCCAAAACAAAGGGGGAAATGACCATAAGGGGGCATAGTAGATCCTCCCTGACCCCATAGGTTTGATGTGGAGGCTTTAAAAGGGCCCCACGGGGCAAAAAAAAAAATATTTTTTTTCTTTGTTTTTGCGGGGGAGCGCCCGGTACGCGCACCGGAAGCGGTCCGAGGAGCGTACTATGAGGAAAAAAGAAAGACAGGGTATAAAAATTTGGGCAATTTTGTTATAAATGGAAGGTAGTTCTGAAAAGAACTGTTTTTTTATTCTTTTTATTTTTTTTATTTTTTATTATTTTCTGAACAATTTTTTGATTTTTTTTGATTTTTGAAACTATTTTGTGTTTTTTTAGTGTTTTTTTAGAGGAAATAACAAAAAAGCAGGTTTGGAACATGTCTCAACAGGAGCAAAAAAAATAAAAAGGATTCATTGTTTTCTCATCTTGATGCATTTATGATTTTCTCCAGCTCGGTTAATCAAAGTAATACTCTTCTCTCTATAACAAATAGTTCCCCCACAATATATACAAACTATTTTGTAGTGTTCAAAAGGAGCTTGAATATTGTCTGGTCCGGCGAATGAGCTTTGTCCACTGGAGGTGCTGGGATGACATTTGGGGATTGGCAGCAAGATGGCTCTGCTTGGTGTTTCTGGCAGGAACTGCCTTACTTGCTCTTCCTCCTCCTCCTCCTCCTCTTCGTCCTCATTATCTTCCTCTCTACCAAAGTCCAGTGTTGGAGGTGGTCCTTTTGGTGGTGGTGGTGGTGGTGGTGGTTGCTGAGAAGCACCAGCTGCAGCTATTACAGAAGCCATTGTGAAAAATAGGTCTTGCTCTCTGGAAGTAGAAAGTAAGAATGAGGTAAAAACAAGGAGGGGTTTTTCATCATTTGGGAAAAAAAAATAGTTCTAAACCAATGAAAAGTGTTATTTTTAGGTCACATGACCTAGCCTAACAACATTAGGAAACCAAAAGTGAAATGAACCAATGAAAAGTGTTGTTAACAAGTCACATGACAAATCACATGACCTGTATGCTTACGGTACGCGCTCCGCGCCGCGCCCCGGATCGCTTCCGGGAAGCTGCGCTTCGCGCTTCGCTTCGCGGACCGGAGCACTTCCCGGTGCGCTGAAGCGGCGCGTCATATGACGCATTACGCAACAACGCGATACTTCGCGATTACGCGATGCGTCACGATGTTGTTTTCGAACGTGGCAGTTGCGCAAACGGAACGTTTACCGGTTCGCGGACCAGGTCGCGGCAAGAAATTGAGCTAACGGGAAGCTACCCGGTTCGCGGACCAGAAGCGAAACAAAAAAATATTTTAAAAAAAATACATTAAAAAATTGTATTAAAAACATATAAAATATATATTTCGATTTAAAGAAGAATACATTTTAAAGCTTTTGATATTTGCTATTAAAAAACCATTGAAATTCACTGAAAAAACCATAGGTTATACACCATATATAGTTAGGAATTAGCATTTACAAAACCTTGAAAATTCACTGAAAAAACCATAGGTTACAGACCATATATAGTTAGGAATTAGCATTTACAAAACCTTATTTTACTCACACAAAACCATTGAAATTCCATATATAGTTAGTTGCACTAACTATATATCGCGCACCCGCAATCCACTGCTGATGATGTCACATATTACATCATTCATGACATGGTCAGTGACATCACTGATGACATCACTGATGACATCTCAAATGACATCACTGATGACATCACTGATGACATCTCATTTGACATCTCAAATGACATCACTGATAACATCATCCAGTGACTGTGTGTTTCTGTAAAGTTTAAATATGTTTGATATATTGAAGAATGAGTGGATGTATAAGTGTCTGGATGAAGGATTTAGTAGGTGCGTGACTGACTGTATGAGTGAGTGAATAAATGCGTCGTACTAAATGCATGGGTTAGTGACTAAACTGTCTGAATGTGTGCATCAGTATGTCTGTTGTGATGTAAACTGCTGCATGTGTTGATCATTAGCTATACGAGAGGCTATATGTGTTATTGATTGGTTGCCCAAGTATTTGTATGGGAGATTGAGTTTGTGTGGGGGTGGCTGGGAGGTGTGTGACTCTGTGCATAGATGTGTGAGCAGTTGATTCACTAGGTGTATGAGTTCAAGAGTGCATGTGGAAACACCTGTATGGGCGGTTGACTGTGTGCATGAGTGTATTGGTGAGTGAATGGATATCTCAGTGCTACATGTCAAAGTAAGTACATATGTAAAACAAAGTACATGTGAGAGTTGGCATATATAAATAACTGTGCATGAGAGCTAGTGAATGTGTGAGTGGCTGTATGGATCATTGTGAACTTGTATCAGGGATTGTATAAGAGAGTAAATATGTGTTAGTATATGTTTGAATAAGTAAGGTGTGTATAACTGTATAGTTGAGGAAATGGAGGTGAGATTGTTTCTTTGCATGACTGCATGACTGACTAGGTGTGTGAGTAACTCCATGGATGAGTGACAGTGTGTGAGTGTCTGTATACACTGAGTGTATCTAAGGTTATATTAGAGTCTGAAGAGGTTTATCGTATTAGCACAAGAATGATGTCAAATGAGATGTCATCAGTGATGTCATCAGTGATGTCATTTGAGATGTCATCAGTGATGTCATCAGTGATGTCACTGACCATGTCATGAATGATGTAATATGTGACATCATCAGCAGTGGATTGCGGGTGCGCGATATATAGTTACTACCATATATAGTTAGTGCAACTAACTATATATGAAATTTCAATGGTTTTGTGTGAGTAAAATACGGTTTTGTAAATGCTAATTCCTAACTATATATGGTCTATAACCTATGGTTTTTTCAGTGAATTTTCAAGGTTTTGTAAATGCTAATTCCTAACTATATATGGTGTATAACCTATGGTTTTTTCAGTGAATATATATATATGTATATTGAGAGAGAGAGAGAGCAAATAAAGAGTTTGTCCCTTTCTATCTCTGCGTGGATGGCACTGTGCTAATCCTACGCTTAAAGACTTTGATATAAAAGTAGACATTTGAGATGAGCAAATTTAGAGTGTCACAGGTGTTGAGAGTGCTTTATATTGGAGCTGCTTTCCACCTAAACTTGAGAACTACCAGAGTTCTCTGCTTCTGATTTTGCATAATGTATGCATCACTCTATGCCTGAAAGGGTTTTGTTTTGTATAGAAATCAAAGATAGCTACACCACTTTAACTATAACTTGCATCTTCTCCATGCACTGCTTATACCGTTTTGTATTATCCAATTTATAACATGTAAGATAATAGAATTTACAAGAACAGTTATGACAGCAGAAATAAAATCTTTTCTGAGAACATAGATGTTGCTCGAATATGAATTTATCTTGAAGAAAACAAAGACAAGAGGCGTTTGGCAAAACAGGAAGAATCTGTTTAGTCAAATACTACGGCCCGGAGCGCAGCATACAAAAATCGGGTCTGAATACAGACTCAAATTACAATTGGTTTACATTTCTTTTTATTTATTTCTTGAAGCATCATAAAACAATTCATAGATCATGTTAAGGGAGTGGAATGAGGACCTTGTCATAAGGCCATAAAGTACTCCCAACTGATGACAAATGCAGGTGGGTCTCGACCTTGCGTGGACACGAGTGCATGTGTAGTGTGTGCTGTGTCCTGATTGACTGAGTTTTCCTACCTACATGTGGCATCTAAGTTTATGGTGTTTCGGGAAAGCACAGACCCTACGGCCACATGCATTTTACTGGGGCCAACCTCTCAGGACCATTGTGATATCGCTGCCTATTTGTGGGACTAATCTGGATTATTCCTGTTCGCTCGTTTGTCCTGCTGGTTACGTGCAACCCCACGTGTGATCTGTCAATCAGTAGCCTCAGGCCTAAAGCACAGGGCCTGCCTGACCACGTATTTCTGATTCAGGGTTGATGGAGAGGTCATATCGGGGGATTACGACAACAGTGCTTCGATTTCGTTTCTGTACATATACTTATCATAGCACCGTGCATGATAGAGTGGCAAGTTGTAGTTAATGTAGTGTGGCTACTGAGTTGAAGACACTGTGTATAGAGGCGCACAAGTTATAATAATTTGAAGCTTTTGGGTAAATTATAAATGAAAGGTATAAGTTTAGAAATTTTCCTTTTTTTATACTTTAACTTTTGTTTATAGCTAAAGGATAAATAAAGTTATATTAATTTAAAGGTGACGCATTAATTAATACATTTCTAATTTTACGCATTGCTGTAACTGAAGAATTTAACATTTTTGTATGTTTAAGTTTGGTTTGTCTAGAAAGAATAAATAAAGTTTTTCTAACTATAAAAAAAGAATAACCTTTATGTTTTTCACAGAATTTCAATAGTTTTTCTTTTTTAATGAAGCATTTTTGAAATCGTACATTTTACTGTTGTCAAGTGGAAAGACGTTAAGTGGAGTATGGTACATTAGAGTGGAGTAGACTGTCATAAAGTGTACTACCATGTAGTATATTGTCATAGTGTGCTGTAGAGTAAAGTGGAAAGTGATCCAGTGTAGTGGCGTACATTGGAATAGTGTACGGTGGAGTGGTGTAGCGTGGAGTGATGTGGAGTCGATTAACATATAGTGAAGTCTTGTACTGTGGAGTGCAGTACAATGGACTGGCGTATAGTGGAGTCGCATAAATTGGGATAGCTTTGAGGGGATTGGCATACAGTAGTAAAGAGTGGAGTGGCACAGAATGTAGTGTGGTAGAGTGTAATAGCTTAGAGTGGAGCAGCTTAGAATACAGCGGCATAAAGTGGAGCAGCATACAGTGGAGTGACGTACAGTGTAGTGGCATAAAGTACAACCGCGTCGAGTGGAGTATTTTAGAGTAGAATAGCATATACTGGAGTGCTGTACAGTGGAGTTGCACACAGAGCAATAGTGTAGAGTGTATTGACCTACAGTGTAGTGACATAAAGTGGAGTGTGTTAAAGTGAAGTGGAATTCAGTGAAATAGCATACGGTGGAGTGACATTGAGTGGAGTGGCATACAGTGTAGTGTTTTAGGGTTGATTTGTGCAGAGTGGAGTGAGGTACAGTGCAGTGGCGTACAGTGGCATAGCGTAGAGTGAAGTGGCTTAGAGTGGAGTGGCGCACATTGGAGTGATGTACATTAGAATAGTGTATAGTGGAGTTGCATACAGTAGAGTAGGATACAGTGTAGTGGTGTGGAGTGGTGTGTTGTAGAATGGAATACCGTGGAGTGGAGTGTTGTAAAGTGGAGCAGAGTAGAGTGTATGGGGACACTGTAGTGGCATACAGTGTAGTAGCGCACTGTGGAATGGCGTAGAGTAGAGTGTTCTATATTGGCATAAAGTGGAATAGCACACAGGGTACTGGTGTATAGTGGAGTGGCAGAGAGTTGAGTGGCATACAGTGGAGAAGCAAACAGTGGAGTAGTGTAGAGATGAATAATGTGGAGTGTTACTGGATTACAGTATAGTGACAGAGAATGGAGTGGCATGTAGTGGAATAGAGTAGAGTAGAAATGTGATATAGAAATTAGTGTTTTACAGTGAATAGGGTAGAGCGGAGTAGGGTAGAGTGGATTGGCATAGCTTGGAGTGATGTACATTAATATGGTATAAAATGAATTGATTTACAGGCTAGAGTGGAGTGGTATGGAGTTGAGTGGCATAGAATGGATTGGCATAGAGTGGAATACAATACAGTGGAGTGTGGTACAATGGGATTGTGTACAATGGAACAGTGTAAAGTGCATTGGCATATAATGTAGTAGTGTACAGTAGAGTGGTGTAGACTGAAGTGTCATACAATTGAGCAGCATACAGTGTAATAGCATATAGTGGAGTGACGTACAGTTGAGTAGTGTAGAGTAGAGTGGAATACAGTGGAGTGACACAGAGTGGAATGGCACATAGTGGAGTGCTGTAGAGCATCACAAAGAATTGCACAGTCACTGCAGCCCATAAAAACTTCTGAACCACCACTCCAGAAAGCATCCTCAGTGAAGGCCCTTGCATCTCTCATCAATGGCATCCTTGAGTATGACACCGGACTCTGGATCATAGTCTTGAAACTCTTTGGAACAGACACATCACCCCGTCTGTGCATCACATCTCTGACACAGGACTTTGCATCGCAAACCCCATTGATGGGACTCTCAATGTCGATGCAACAGGACCGCACACTGCAGCCTCTCCACACCTCAGAACTGAGGCATTACCTCGGCTGCGCGACACATATCAAACGACGCACACCAGGATTGAAGATACGTTTGTTCAGTGGGCCTAACTAGGTCCTGTAGCCAGCCCCTGCTCCATCGTGGCCGGCTTGAACTTCTGACTTTGTCCCGGATCAGCGCGTCCTGATATCCATTGATGGCACTTTGTGCCTTTTGGTGCTATTTTCTACAGTTTAGATAAGTAGGATAATACCCGTTGTCTCTTAATGGGGGAGTTTAGATCTTTAACATTCCATGTAATGATTTTTAAAGCCATAAATCAGGGGAGCAAAATAAATAGTAGAATGAACCAGCCTTAATGCATATATAATTGAAATACAAATAAAAAGCAATTAGATATAGGTAAAACTTGAAACTTAAGAAAATGAAGAAGGAGAAAAGAGGGAGAGCAAAAAAAGAGGTAATTAAGTTAAAAAGGTCAATCGAAGAGAATATGAGAAATGGTCACAACAGCAAAGGAAGTAGCAAGTGTAGTGATAAGAAAGAGAAGAAAAAGAGAACAAGCAAGAAGGTAAAGAGAAAGAGAAAGCAGTAATATGAGAGCCAATGAAGAAGACAAAAAAGACATACTTACAAATAATCCAAGACACATGTAAGGTGGGGGAGATGAGTCCACATGGAAGAATGACGAATCCAGACTTCAAACGGGGAACAGGAACGAATGAGAACTAACAAACAAAACAACACATGGGGAAGTACAGCGAGGGAATTAAGCCTGCAAGGAGGAAAAATAGGTTAATGAACAAGTCAAAACAAACCAGCAGGAAGAAGCATTGTCTTCAATCAAGCAAAACTGAAGAGAGTCATTAACAGTAAATGTGAAAAGCCAAGGACTCAGGTGAGAACTCAGTCAAAATAGAACAACTGCAACTATTTGTTAAATGACGAGGATGATGAAGATGTGTCCATAGACTCCACATGGTAAGAATTGAGGAAACTTTTCAATTTTATAGGGTCGTCATATGTAGTAGTCCTATTGTTGATTGTCACCTTGAAAATGCATGGGTGAAAAAGGCCATAGCGTGCTCCAAGAGAACGAAGTTGTGTTCTCATTGCCAGAAAGTCTCTACGTCGATCAGCAGTGGGCTTAGAGTAGTCCTGAGAAAAAAACTAAGTATTGCCCCCCAACTAACACGGTTAACTGCTCTGGCAGCTGAGAGAATCTTAAGCCGGTCAGTATATTCTAAAAAGTACACGATACCCCCTCTCACTTTCCTCGTGGTAGTAGAAACGTTGCAGAAACAGGGTCAAGACAATGAGCTTGTTGGATGTTGAGCTGGGTATGCTGTGGTAGGTGAAGAACCTTGGGTAGAAACGATTTGAAGAAATGCATGGGGTCTGAACCTTCTGAACCTTCTGATCATCCATATATGTGAAAATTATTCCACCTGTTTCTATTTTCCAAGTTTTCAACTTGCTTTTGGAGGGTCGACACTTGCGAATGTAAGGTACCCATTTTGCTGCTGGCAGTATGTAAAGATTCAAGATTCTGCTCCACCGTAGTAACCCTGTCTTCCAAGCTTGACCATCTGTCTGTTGGAGTCTGTAATTTAGAGTTGGTCTCCTCAACAAACGGATGGAGAGCTCTGATTTCCTCTAGTAGTAAGTCCAGAGAGACAGAAGATGATTGCTTGGGAGGAGAAGGAGGGTCTTTCTTTAGACATTTGCTTGGTGTTTTGTTCGTACCAGAGGAGGTTGCAACAGTGGAGGCAGTGGTGCCCTTAGGCAAAGTATTTGATGCGTCATACATGGAGGAACAATACAAGTGGGATTTAGAGCGAGTTGTACATTTGCATACCAGAGTCGATAAATAGGAAGAGACTTTAAGTAGTTTGCCCATTCATCCAGATCGGGAAAAAGTATTTTAGCATAAACAGTCTCAGAGACTTATGAATACCTTAGGAAATTGAAAATCCACATGCAAGGGAAATAGAAGGTGAGGCCACTATGCGATAATCAAGGTAACATCCTGTAAGCACCACCGTCTGACAACCACATGGGTAACTGCAATTAACCACAAACCAGAGGGTGAACAATGAATGAGTTTAACTGGCAATGATTTACAAACAAGGATAGGTTCAGCCAGGACAGTATCAAATCAGCAGAGAGGTTTATGAGGTAAATTACAATCCTCAAACCTTATTGAAAAATCCCTTAAGACGTTGAGATTAAAGGGCAGGAGGCAGTATCTAAGCTTTCTCACACAAAGCAAAAAAAATAGAAGCTAAGTCCTGGGCTCCCCAGAGCAATTCAGCATGTTGCAAAGCGTCTGAGAAAACATATAATTAATGCAGAGATAATGTTAATTTTTCTAAGCGAGTTTTAAATTTGCAGTAAAAGACTGGGAGAAAATAACAAGTTCCATATCCTAAAGGCAGCAAGTTATTTAAAAGAACTGAGGGCCATATTATCAAGAAAGGGCGATACATAATCGCCGCTTTTATCGTCAGGAAACTGCCGATAAAGTGGCGATAATGGGCTTGATAATAGGCCCTTGTGAATTCCCATAGAAGTCCAGGTTCTGGTGTTAACCTGGGCTTCTATGGCAATTCACAAGGGCCTATTATCAAGCCATTATCGTCGCTTTATTGGCAGTTTCCTGTCGATAAAAGCGGCGATAATGTATCGCCCTTTCTTGATAATATGGCCCTGAGGGTCTTAGGGAGCTCATAAAAGATTAGCCCTTTTCAAGTGAAATGCGCTATAGAATTTCCTCACATAGCACAATTCACGATGGCGGCCGATTCTGTGAGGAAAGCGATTCTCTACATAAATCAAGAAAAAACTGCTTACAGGAGTTTCTCAGTCTGCGCAGCTTCATTTCCTACGGGTATGCTATCGCTTTGGGGTCCATGCAGGAGGTTAAACACACACTAGGATTGTGGCCCTCCCCATCATCCCAGGAGAATCAGGGACCAGCCGCCATTCTGTTTGGTCGCTAGCCACGCCCCCCCCTTGGTTCTATTTTCTTAAAAAACTTTAAAGTTCAATATCTCCAATTCTACTAATTGGATTTTTGTCCTTTGATTACTCTATTTTTCTAATTCTGCGGTGTGCTCCTTTTGTGTTTTTTTTTCACTATGTTATTTTACACATTGCCACTAAGTTAAGCCTGACTGCTCTGTGCCAAGCTACCAGGGTGTGAGCATAGGTTAATTTGGGGTTATGTGTGTGCTTTACCCTGACAAGAACTGTGGTTGCTGCTTGACATGGGCTCACACCCCAGTCAACCAACACCTCAATTTATTACATTTTCACTTTAATAAAGTAGCAGTAAGTAGGGAGAAAAATGTAATACTTATCTACATCTAAGGGCGAGACGCAGAACACAGGCAAAGTGTGCCAAAAAACAACATGGCTGCATTTAATTTTTGTAAAGGCAGTCATTAGTCAATCACATAATGACTTGTCATTGCTATGTTCCATGGTACTACTGCAAAGTACTATGACATACCATGAAATTTCACGAAAATACCCTGGCCACAGGTATCACTAAGTTAAAATGCCTTATAACTTTAGAAAGACTTACCCTACTTACCTGTAGTGCCAAAAAGGATTATCTGCACACCATAATGTCTAATACTGGCAAATTTAATTTAAATCATTTTCATGCTATGTGAGATACAAAAGTCTATGGAAAATGCATATGTTGAAAAAATTATTAGGGACCCCCCATCTATCTTAGCACTTGCATGACCAATCATCGCAAAACTTTGCATCATCTGCCAATGAAGAATATTTCTGCAAGGTTTCTTCAAAATTCGTAAAATGGGAGCAAAATTATTAATGGTGAACATTCCAAGGAATTTCTACCTTTGGTATCCCTAACTAAAACTACAGAGTGGCTACCGACCAAAATATATATAAATATTACCTACTGGCGGTCGCCAGTAGGTAGTTATATTTACAACCTAGTTTGCATTGGATAAGCATTTTTTGTTTTGGCAATAAATTTGGTGTTGTTTAACGAATCTTCACAAAATATTAAAAGATAATATGACGGTCAATTTAGCTGCTATCTTGAAAGTTTCAGGCTGATCCGTAAAGCGGGGGCCGAGAACAAGGGTGTGCTTAAAAGTGTGTTTTCCTCATGTTAATTCCCATAGGACATTTAGACATGGATACTGCCCGAACTGCTGAACGGAATTACACCAAATTTGGCAGGAAGTTAGATGTTGGTTCAAGGAAGTGCCTTTTTGTGATTTGTTGTAAATCCATTCAGTAGTTACTGAAAACTGGAAGGAGATTCCCAGTTGACTATTTAGGGATGCGGTGGATCCGTGACCCCTCCTGTTCTTGAGCTGAGATCTGATTGGCTGCCAACATTTCAAACTAGGAAGTGTTGGCAGCCATCTTGTGACCAGGGGAAAACATATTTAAAGATATGCAGGAGGCCAGCACAGAACCCGCAACCCAGGGGACCTCCCCCTCCCTGAGGCAAATTATGAAATAAGTACAGGGGAGGACCTTTAGTCTCCCCCTCAGCCCCGGGGACTGCCACCTCCCTGGGGCTAAATTAAACAATAGTGCATGAGGGGCTCCAGCCCTCCATGCAGCCCTGGGGACCACCACCTCCCCAGGGCTAATTGAGACCGCCTCTTCCCCCAGGGTAAATTAAATATTACTGTTTGGGTGTTCTTGACCCCCCACACAGCCCCAGGGACAGCCATCTCCCTGGGGCAAACCTTTGAAATTAAATACAGGGGCTGCATGGCTCCACAGCCCCGGGGACCACCACCTCCCATGAACAAAAGAGGGGGGCTGTGCAAACCTACCCGTGGAGCCCTAGATGGCCTTGAGGCCCGCCATCGACAAGGGCCAGCTCCAGCAATGTTCCGGGGTGCCCAGCCCAGGACATCGCAGTTTGGTATGGCTTGTTGGGAGCACCACCCCAGCCAAGTCGTAGCAATCCTGCTCCGCTTTCAGCAAACAAGAGCAGAAAATGTTCTCGCTGGCTAAAAGTGGCGTTTGTTTGTTTCCCTGCCCACTGTCAAGTGAGCAGGGAAAGAGACACATTGGTTTGAGATCCAGGGATCTGCATGTTAGCAGCACCCTGGGTCTTGAAGCAATGCCGGGTCACACAGGAGGCGGGGAGCCAGCAGAGACCTCGGGCCTTCAGACTTCCCTCGTGGTCCCCAACATTGAAAGTGTGGGTGCCCTGGGTGCGACCAGGGCACACACACTAAAGGCTGAAAATGGATCGGGTGGGAGACCATCCAGCCCCCTCCCTTTAATCATATTATTTATTTATTTAAAAGGTCAGGCCCCAGGTGTTGGGTTCTGCGGGGCCGAGATTGGCCCTAGAGGGGGGATGCGTAGACTTCCTCTCTTTGTTTTTTCAATAAATTTTTTTAAAGCGGCAGGCCCTGTGGGATGGGGTCCCTGGAGCCAAAAATGGTCAGGGAAAGTGGCCTCCTGTTACCTCCAGTAAGTCCCACACAGTGGGATTGCTGGGAGCTGGTCACAGGCCACCCCCCTTTCTCCATCACTCTGCAAACATGCCTCTCTGCACGCTTGTGGTGGGAGGATGAGGTCCCCTTGCCTCCTGAGGGCCTCAGGACTAAATTAGACTTCTTGACCCAAGCAACAGTGTGCCAGGAAGTGCATTTGCAGAGTGGGGGAGAATGGAGGCGTGGCTTCTGACCACCTCTCAGTAATCTGGAGGCCAAATCCCCTTTCACCACCAATATGCAAACGCTACTACTAGGACTAAAGTGGACTTCATCCCCCAAGCAGCAGTGTGCCAGGAAGCGCGTTTGCAGAGTGGTGGAGAAAGGTGCAATGACCTCTGAGACCTCTCAGCAATCCAGCTGTGTGCGTCTTACTGGAGGTAACAAGAGGGGTAGTTGGCCCCCAAGGACCCTAATATTACACCACTCATGACATAGTCAGTGACATCACTAAAGACATCTCAAATGATGTCACTGAAGACATCATTGATGCTATCACCTTCAGAATCTCTGACACAACCACTCACTCCCCATGTAACCTTTCATACACTCACTCCAACTTCCACACATCCATTCTCAAACACATTCAGACCCACATATCAGGACTTAAAAAGCCACTCACTAATTCACAGAAGAACACACAAATCCCCTCACTCATCCATACAGTTATTCATACACCCTCTCACTCACTAATACAGCCACTGGCATATCCACTCATAGACCCTTACAGCCACTCACACACTGAGTCAGTCACCCATGGAGCTACTCACACACCTAATCAGTCACCCAGTCAATAACACAGCCACTTACTTACCCATACATGTATACATACACTCACATACTCATACAGAAACTAACATACTCACTCACCTATACAGTCACTGACACAAGCACACACTCATCCATATAGCCCCTCTCACATTCACTCACTCAACCATACAGTCACTCATATACCCCTTCACTCACCTATACTGCCTTTCACATACCCACTTACCCATATACCACTGACACATGCACTCAATTGACAGACGGATACAGACATTCACACAACCAATACATTCACTGAGGCACCTAATCACTCACTTATATAGTTAGTCATACACCCACTGAATCATCCAATCAGGTTGGCATACACCCACTGATTCACCAATACAACTTGGTATAGAATTTAACAGTGAAACTTTCTAAAAAAACGTGCACAGTCACTGGATGATGTAATCAGTGACATCACTGGCCATGTCATGAGTGATGTAATATGTGAGATCATAAGCATTACATTGCGGGGGCACAAGTTATAGTTAGCTCACTAACTATAACAGCTGAATTTCCCCGGTTTTGCACAAGTGACACCTGAGCCTTACTATAAAATCTCTGTAACCTTTGTTTTTTTTCAGTGAATTTCTAAGTTTTTTTTAATTCCATTTCACAACTATAACGTCTCTATAACCATTGTTTTTTCTGGTTCTTCAGTGAACTCTATATATTTACTGAAAAAACCCAAAGGCTATATAGACTTTATAGTTAGGCTAAAGTGCCACTGGTACAAAACCAACACTCCGTTCCACTTCTCCAATGAGGACACATGGCACCACAGACATCGGTATGTTTTTATTCCATTTTTATTTGTTTAACAACATATTGCAACCACACAGACGGGCGATCTACGCGTATTATATATATATATATATATATATTCACTGAAAAAACCATAGGTTATAGACCATATATAGTTAGGAATTAGCATTTACAAAACCTTGAAAATTCACTGAAAAAACCATAGGTTATAGACCATATATAGTTAGGAATTAGCATTTAAAAAACCTTATTTTACTCACACAAAACCATTGAAATTCCATATATAGTTAGTTGCACTAACTATATATCGCGCACCTGCAATCCACTGCTGATCATGTCACATATTACATCATTCATGACATGGTCAGTGACATCACTGATGACATCACTGATGACATCTCAAATGACATCACTGATGACATCACTGATGACATCTCATTTGACATCATTCTTGTGCTAATACGATAAACCTCTTCAGACTCTAATATAACCTTAGATACACTCAGTGTATACAGACACTCACACACTTCCACTCATCCATGGAGTTACTCACACACCCAGTCAGTCATGCAAAGAAACAATCTCATCTCCATTTCTTCAACTATACAGTTAAACACACCTTACTTATTGAAACATATACTAACACATATTTACTCTCTTATACAATCCCTGATACAAGTTCACAATGATCGATACAACCACTCACTCATTCGGTGGCTCTCATGCACAGTTATTTATACATGCCAACTCTCACATGTACTGTGTTTTACATATGTACTTACTATGACATGTAGCATTGAGATATCCATTCACTCATCAATACACTCATGCACACAGTCAACTGCCCATGTAGCTGTTTCCACATGCACTCTTGAACTCATACACCTAGTGAATAAACTGTTCACACATCTATGCATAGAGTCACACACCTTCCAGCCACCCCCACACAAACTCAATCTCCCATAGAAATACTTGGGCAAGCAATTAATAACACATATAGCCTCTCGTATAGCTAATGATCAACACATGCAGCAGTTTACAGAACAACAGACATAATGATGCACAAATTAAGACAGTTTAGTCACTAACCCATGCATTCAGTGAGACACATTTAATCACTCACTCATACAGTCAGTCACGCACCTACTAAATCCTTCATCCAGACACTTATACATCCACTCATTCTTCAATATGTAAGATATATTTTAACTTTACAGAAACATACAGTCACTGGATGTTGTCATCAGTGATGTCATCAGTGATGTCATTTGAGATGTCATCAGTGATGTCATCAGTGATGTCACTGACCATGT
Source organism: Lissotriton helveticus (assembly GCF_964261635.1). Lineage (NCBI taxonomy): Eukaryota > Metazoa > Chordata > Amphibia > Caudata > Salamandridae > Lissotriton > Lissotriton helveticus. The sequence continues at coordinate 1,865,656,559 of NC_136067.1, forward strand.
CATGAATGATGTAATATGTGACATGATCAGCAGTGGATTGCAGGTGCGCGATATATAGTTAGTGCAACTAACTATATATGGAATTTCAATGGTTTTGTGTGAGTAAAATAAGGTTTTTTAAATGCTAATTCCTAACTATATATGGTCTATAACCTATGGTTTTTTCAGTGAATTTTCAAGGTTTTGTAAATGCTAATTCCTAACTATATATGGTCTATAACCTATGGTTTTTTCAGTGAATTTCAATGGTTTTTTAATAGCAAATATCATAAGCTGTCGAATGTCAAGTACGTGGTAAGTGAAAACATTTTCGTGTTTATGCACACTGATCTGCTTTGAATGGTGCCCCCCCCCCTCATTTCTATTAGGAGTACTCTCTCTTTGCAGATAGTGAAAGGTAGTTAACGCAGGTCTTTGCCCCCATTGTAATCCGTCGTGCCTGCTTCTCTCTCCATTTGATTGATTGTTATCCAAGTATTTACTGTTTTAGAATTAGTTCTCTTTGGTTCATTCTCTATTTACAAACAAACACAGAGTCGCAATACTCTGTTCAGTCTTTGCAGATAACGAAAAATCGTGTAAAAAAAAAAGAAAAGGAATCGAGCAAAATCAGTAGGCCACTAATGGGATCTCTTTTTGACCTCGCTAAAATAGAAACATTAGGAACAACCCCTCATGACAAATACAAAACTAGTGAGATGAACTGAACTCCACACAATGATGGCTGCAAAACAACTCGGCTCCGCCACCCACCCCGCCCAAAATAACGATAAAGAACGGCTGCCATGATTGGTTGCGGAATGACCACGACGGAGCTACGAAATGGTGCTGCTCTCATGCTAACCCCAGCTTTAGTCTGAAACATCCAGAAACACTGTAGACTACCAATTCGATCAGTTCCGGTAGCGCCCCAATGTAACCCGGTAGAGAAGAACTAGCTCTCCCCTCTTTGACTGATGGTTCTTGTTGCCTGTCCCTTCTGTTGTCATTTAACAGAACTATTTAGCCTGCTGAAAGGGGTTGTGTTCCGACCGCTGGTTGGTGGAGACATTTTGACTATATTCTGTACCTGCGTTGTCGCGTAATGCGTCATATGACGCGCCGCGTTAGCGCATCCGGAAGTCATCCGGGGCGCGCAGCGCGTAACGTAAGCATAACAAGTCATGTGACTTGTTAATAAAACTTTTCATTGGTTCATTTTACTTTTCTTATTGTAATGATGAAAGGCTTGGTCATATGACCTAAAAATTACGCTTTTCATTACTTCCGAACATTATTTTTTCTTAAATATATGTTATAATGTTCCAGGCTAATGTACTTTCCCGGAAATTTTACAACTGTCCTGCAAGTAAAATATATTCTTTTTTCGAGAAAAAGAGCGTTTCTTCGTCCCATGACGGAGCCGTTGAGCAAAAGAGGGTCGACCTGCTGTCTTAGTCGCCGATACGCCTGAATATGAGATTCTTATCGATCACTTTATGTTGCAGGAATAGAAAACACAACAGCCCTTGACCATTTATCTTTACTGCGTTCCTTCGTATTATACCTTTTACCCTTCATGTAATTGGTCTGCTTTATTTCACTTGCCTTTTAATGATTCTAAAACAGTCACTATTATTAAAAACTTTACCAATGTATATACTACTACCATGTTTTCTTTTAAAAACCTTTATTGAGAAAATTTCATTATACAAATACGAGCCTATAACCACGTGGGCCTGCCACAGAGCAAACTGTAATCGTATATGATGAATAGACATTTACACTGTAGAGGAACGTAACGGGCGGGCCATTAGGTTGCAAGAACTAAGGTGTCTAACAGTTACGGAATCGGTGGACGTACATTTTATAATTAAAATACGACAGGGCCAGTTACAATAAAATTATCTAGATATACATTTGCGGGCAAGTACCATGGGTGACGTTAATTCGAACTTTCAACAGTACAGTAATCAATAACACATCAGAACTTAATATCAATAGGGATGTCGAAATATTCAATCAATTCTCGTCCCCGCCCGCCATGTGCTTCAAAACTGCATACGTATCTCGTGATTTCAAGGTTCTGCAACCAGTACACAACAAGGAGTTACGAGTCCCATTTATTCTGGCGCCATTTTGGGCGAGGACGGGCAGGTCCAGGATATAGTCAAAATGTCTCTACCAACCATCGACTATGATGATCTTCATATGCTGTATTTATTAGAGTAACACTCATCTGTCCACATGAAATTAATTTGCCACAATCTAAACATGTCATTTTAATCTTTCCAAAGTTCTTCTAAATATTTGGGACCGTTTCCCTTGCCTCTGAAGCTCTCAGTGCCACTTCTTTGATGAATGTACTAGCAGGTCAGGGGTTCTCCTCCAAATCTCTCTTTTATGCAGCACTATAATTAATTGGTGCCACCTCTCCATATGACGATGCATGGTATAGTTACCACAACTATATTTTTTTTCGGTTCCTCTGGAGAGTTCATCGTGGCAGATGAAGCGTGTAACGTACCGGGCATTTACCTTTTTTTGCATGTACAGGAAAGGAAAAAAAAATCGAGCGTCCGAGTTCTAAGGTGTCCCAGGGCCATTTTGGTGGACCAGGCCCAAATCCAAAGAACAGCCATCTCACAGGCTAATGGGGCGACCCACGCCGAGTTTCAGCATTGTAGTATGACCACACAAGTACAGCAACTTGCTAGACATCACCTCGGTGCCATCCGGATCTCGGCGCCCCACTGCAGATGAAGTGCCTCTCAACTATGAAACCACCACGGTGACATCCGGATCTTGGCGCGTTGTGCTGCCTTCGGCCTATTCGCACATCGGTCCGCTACTGACGCCATCTCACAGGCTAATGGGGCGACCCACGCCGAGTTTCAGCATTGTAGGATGACCACACCAGTACAGCAACTTGCTAGACATCACCTCGGTGCCATCCGGATCTCGGCGCCCCACTGCAGATGAAGTGCCTCTCAACTATGAAACCACCACGGTGACATCCGGATCTTGGCGCGTTGTGCTGCCTTCGGCCTATTCGCACATCGGTCCGCTACTGACGCCATCTCACAGGCTAATGGGGCGACCCACGCCGAGTTTCAGCATTGTAGGATGACCACACCAGTACAGCAACTTGCTAGACATCACCTCAGTGCCATCCGAATCTTGGCATCTCAACGCCTAGTGGTATCTTCCATACAAAAAATATTGTTACGCTGCCTTTGGCCCCATTCGCACATCAGTCCGCAACTTAGACACCACCTCGGTGCCATCCGGATCTTGGAATGTCAGCACCTTTTGGTGTCTTCTCGTCAGAAAATATTGTTGCGCTGCCTTTGGCCCCATTCGCACATCAGTCCGCTACTGACGCCATCTCACAGGCTAATGGGGCGCCCCACGCCGACTTTCAGCATTGTAGAATAACCACACCAGTACAGCAACTTGCTAGACATCACCTCGGTGCCATCCGGATCTCGGCGCCCCACTGCAGATGAAGTGCCTCTCAACTATGAAACCACCACGGTGACATCCGGATCTTGGCGCGTTGTGCTGCCTTCGGCCTATTCGCACATCGGTCCGCTACTGACGCCATCTCACAGGCTAATGGGGCGACCCACGCCGAGTTTCAGCATTGTAGGATGACCACACCAACTTGCTAGACATCACCTCAGTGCCATCCGAATCTTGGCATCTCAACGCCTAGTGGTATCTTCCATACAAAAAATATTGTTACGCTGCCTTTGGCCCCATTCGCACATCAGTCCGCAACTTAGACATCACCTCGGTGCCATCCGGATCTTGGCATCTCAGCGCCTTGTGGTGTCAGTCAGAAAATATTGTTGTGCTGCCTTCGGCCTATTCGCACATCGGTCCGCTACTGACGCCATCTCACAGGCCAACGGGGCGCCCCACGCCGACTATCAGCATTGTAGGATGGCCACACCAGTGCGGCAACTTGCTACACACCACCTCGGTGCCATCCGGATCTTGGCATCTCAGCGCCTTGTGGTGTCTTCTACTCCGGAAATATAGTAGAAAATATTGTTGCGCTGCCTTTGGCCCCATTCACACATCAGTCCGCTACTGACACCATCTCACAGGCCAACGGGGCGCCCCACGCCGACTTTCAACATTGTAGGATGGCCACAGAAGTGCGACAACTTACTAGACACCACCTCGGTGCCATCCGGATCTTGGCGCGTTGTGCTGCCTTCGGCCTATTCGCACATCGGTCCGCTACTGACGCAAACTCACAGGCCATCGGGGCGCCCCACGCCGACTTTCAGCATTGTAGGATGGCCACACCAGTGCGGCAACTTGCTACACACCACCTCGGTGCCATCCGGATCTTGGCGCGTAGTGAAGCTGCAGCAGCTGCAAATAAGCTTCAGACAGTGTTACAACCGCTGCTCAGAACTCTCAACTATGACACCACCTCGGTGCCATCCGGATCTTGGCGCGTTGTATTGCCTTCGGCCTATTCGCACATCGGTCCGCTACTGACGCCGCCTCACGTGCCAACGTATTTTCTCCGCATTTTATACCCTATGCCGCATAACAGGTCATGTGACTTGTTTATAAAACTTTTCATTGGTTCATTTTACTTTTGGTTTCCTAATGATGGAAGGCTTGATCATATGACCTAAAAACAACACTTTTCATTGGATGAAAACTTTTTTTTTCCCCCAAACGATGAAAGCCCCACCTTGTTTCTGGATGTTTCAGACTAAACTGGCGTCACCATGAGAGCACCACCATCTCGTAGCTCCGTCGTGGTCATTCCGCGAGCAATCATGGCAGCCGCTCCCCACCAGAAGCCTGCAGGAGTCGGGGCCCCCAAAACTTTTGATGAATTCTCAAGGCGGAGGGGACGCTTTCGAGAATGGGGTCCAAGACCTAGCAGACAAGCGTCCGATTTCCAAGGTGTCCCAGGGCCATTTCAGTGGACCACGCCCAAAAAGGAAAGAGCCTGCCGCCATTTTGAGAGCACCGCAAGAGTGGGCGCAACTCAGCTGAATGGCGGATTTTGACACAGTGGACCAAAAGCGGACGGAATGGCAACTGAAACGGTAAAGGGGCGCCCCACTAAAACAGATGAGACTCCACCTGGAGAGGCCCGTTCACGCCGCCTCCCCCGGGGCGCTCCACGCCGTTATTCGGAGCAGCATTGTAGGATACCAAAACCAGTGCGGCAACTTACTGGACATCACCTTGGTGCCATCGTTCTGCTGCCTTGGAACTATTCGCACAACAGTTTGCTACTGATGACCCACCCCCCGCGACGCCCCACGCCGTTATTTGCTGGGTGGCAACTTACTAGACATCACTTTCGTGTCATCTAGATTTCGGCGCGTTCTGCTGCCTTGGAACTATTCGCACAACAGTTTGCTACTGATGACCCACCCCCCGCGACGCCCCACGCCGGAAATCTGGACGTTGTGCTGCGTTGGGACTATTCGCACAGCCGACCGCTACTTCGTTGTTTTTCTCTAAAAATGTTTATATGTTATTACTATTTTTGTTTTCTTGTATATATTTATAAATTATTAAAGTTTTATAATCTTACTACTTTGTCGGAGTGCTATATATTTTTAATGTGACACATAATTGTAAAAACTTTGATGTACAAAGAGTCATCCCTGGAATCTTCCGCTTCACGCTCGGTCCCCTCCCCAATCACAATACAGGATGGTTTTCAGATAATAGCAACGCTTCTGCTGTGACGGATCTCATCGAGTGTGGGCCTTGATCTACTATAACTCCTTTGAAGAGGGGTGATTCTTTACAGCTGTGGCCATAAACTACATCTGCAGGGCTAGCTGATAGCCTAGGACCGGCCTGGACAATCGGACACAGAGGAAAAGGAGTGTCAGAGGGTGCGGTAGTGAATAGGGCGAAAGGGAGGTGTCGGGCGGGCACAGGGTGTGATTCTCAGGGAAGAGCAGCGCAGATGGGGGGAGGTTTATTACCCACGCATAAGACAGAGAGCGGGGGTGACCACTGCCTGGGTGAGATGCTTGCGAGGGTGGGGAGCCATGCTAAGGATCGACAGCGTGCACAGAGTGGGTCTGGTCAAGGCATCTAAAATGGCTGCCGTGCACGACAAAAGTGTGGCATTTGAAAAAAGACAAGATGGCGCACACAATGTTTTTCAACAATTCCTGATTTCCTTCGAATCGAACGTTAACAGACGTTGGGGCATATTACCAAAGTTAAGCGATATTTATCCCTAACGATGCATTGCAAAGATTTTTTTACCGTCAGAAATTATCGCAGATAAACCTTGCTATTATCAAGGTTTATCGCAAATACGATAAAAAACGAGCGCAATGCATTAATATCGCTGAAAACTCCGCGATATTCATGCATTACCGAGCTAATGCTCTTAGCCATGTTATCCACCTCCCATTGGATAACATGGCTAAGAACTGCTCAGGGCAGCTGTTACTTTTTGGAGATATTCGCGCTTATCTCGAATATTTCCAAAAGTTGATAATAGGAGATAGCGATGTTAGCGACTGTTTCCAGTCGCTAACATCTTGGCATGCCCACTTTGCATGTCATTAGTGATAAATATCACTCACATGCAAAGTGGGACCCAAGATGGTCGCTATCTCCTACTAGCCGTCGCTAACTGGTGTTAGCAACACCTAGGTAATACAGATATAATTTTATCTCCGCGAAGCGGAGCGCTGTTACAGATATATATCTTGTTTTTGAACGTTAATTTCTCAAAATGCACTGAAGCACATATATTGAGACATAGCAAAGGCACATCGGGCTACCAGTCCCTAATATTTTACCAAGTTTCGTGCAAATCCATTCAGCCGTTCGATTATTATTATTTTTTTTTTTTTTTGCCCCGCGGGGCCCTTTTAAAACCTCCACATCAAACCTAGGGGGTCAGCGAGGATCTACTATGCCCCCTTATGGTCATTTGCCCCTTCGCTTTGGCCTCCTCTTGTCTCTCGATCCTACCGAGAGACAAGATGGCGGCCGCTACGTACTGTTTGGAATGTTTACAGACACCGGAGAGCCAATCAGCTTCGCTTCGCAAAGCTCCGTAACGCGAAAAGTACGCGAAGCGGTGCGCTGTTACAGATATATATCTTTTTTTGAACGTTAATTTCTCAAAATCCACTGAAGCACATATATTGAGACCTAGCAAAGGCACATCGGGCTACCAGTCCCTACAATTTTGCCAAGTTTCGTGCAAATCCATTCAGCCGTTCGATTATTATTATTATTATTATTTTTTGCCCCGCGGGGCCCTTTTAAAACCTCCACATCAAACCTAGGGGGTCAGCGAGGATCTACTATGCCCCCTTATAGTTATTTCCCCCTTTGTTTTGACCTCCTCTTGTCTCTCGATCCTACCGAGAGACAAGATGGCGGCCGCTACGGACTGTTTGGAATGTTGACAGACGCCGGAGAACCAATCAGCTTCGCTTCACAAAGCTCCGTTGCGCGAAAAGTCCGCGAACCAGTGCGCTGCCTGGTCCGCGCTTACAGATATATATCTTTTTTTAAACGTTAATTTCTCAAAATCCACTGGAGCACATATATTGAGACCTACAAAAGGCACATCGGGCTACCAGTCCCTACAATTTTGCCAAGTTTCGTGCAAATCCATTCAGCCGTTCGGGCTAAAAGTGAGGCCAACCGCCCTATGGAAAACTCAATGTTAAAAACACGTTTTGGGACCCCCCTTTTTTCTCGGCCCCCACTGGACGAACCCCCCCCAAATTTTCAAGGGCTGCTCAGAAACAAAATGTGCCATTTTCCTGAAAATTTCAGCCAATTCCGTCCACAAACGCCAAAGTTATTAGACATAGAATTTTCAAAAAACCCATAGAGAAAAAATCCTAACTATATATACCTACTGGCGACCGCCAGTAGGTAATATATATATATATATATATATATATATATATATATTCACTGAAAAAAACATAGGTTATACACCATATATAGTTAGGAATTAGCATTTAAAAAACCTTATTTTACTCACACAAAACCATTGAAATTCCATATATAGTTAGTTGTACTAACTATATATCGCGCACCCGCAATCCACTGCTGATCATGTCACATATTACATCATTCATGACATGGTCAGTGACATAACTGATGACATCACTGATGACATCTCAAATGACATCACTGATGACAACATCCAGTGACTGTATTTTTCTGTAAAGTTAAAATATGTCTTACATATTTAAGAATGAGTGGATGTATAAATGTCTGGATGAAGGATTTAGTAGGTGCATGACTGACTGTATGAGTGAGTGATTAAATGTGTCTCACTGAGTGCATGGGTTAGTGACTAAAGTGTCTTAATTTGTGCATCATTATGTCTGTTGTTCTGTAAACTGCTGCATGTGTTGATCAGTAGCTATATGATTAACTATATGGGTTACTGATTGATTGTCCAAGTATTTGTATGGGAGACTGAGTGTGTGTGTGGCTGGCTGGGAGGTGTGTGACTCTGTGCAGATCAATACGTACTTGTATCAATGATTGTATAAGAAGGTAAGTATGTGTTAGTATATGTTTGAAAATGTAAGGTGCTCTATGTTTAACTGTATAGACAAGAAAATGGAAGTGTCATTGATTCTTTACATGACTGACTAGGTGAGTGAGTAACTCCATGGATGAGTGGCAGACTGTGAGTGTCTGTATAGGTGTATGAGTGCATATGATAGTGTTGTAAAGATGATTGATTGTATGTATGAATGATCGTATGGGTGAATGAGTGAAGGTGTGTGTAGACGTAGGAATCAGTGAGTGCGTATGTAGTAACTAGTATTGGTGTGTCAATGGTTTCAAAAATTATACTCTGTATTTAACACTGGGTGAAACAGAGGTTATTTTAAAGTGTGAGGAGATGCATTGTATTGTCACATGAATGATATCATCAGTGATGTGGTCATTGATGTCAAATGAGATGTCATCAGTGATGTCATCAGTGATGTCATTTGAGATGTCATCAGTGATGTCATTTGAGATGTTATCAGTGATGTCATTTGAGATGTCATCAGTGATGTCATCAGTGATGTCATTTGAGATGTCATCAGTGATGTCATCAGTGATGTCACTGACCATGTCATGAATGATGTAATATGTGACATGATCAGCAGTGGATTGCGGGTGCGCGATATATAGTTAGTACAACTAACTATATATGGAATTTCAATGGTTTTGTGTGAGTAAAATAAGGTTTTTTAAATGCTAATTCCTAACTATATATGGTGTATAACCTATGGTTTTTTCAGTGAATTTTCAAGGTTTTGTAAATGCTAATTCCTAACTATATATGGTCTATAACCTATGGTTTTTTCAGTGAATTTCATTGGTTTTTTAAAAGCTAATATCTATAGCTGTAAAATGTATTCTTCTTTAAATCTAAAAATATATTTTATATGTTTATTAATAAAAAAATTTTAAATATTTTTTTTGTTTCGCTCCCGGTCCGCGAACCGGAAAGCTTTCCGTTAGCTCAAATTGATGCCGCGACCCGGTCCGCGAACCGGTAAGAAATCAACATCGTGACGCGTCGCGAAAGCGCGACGTATCGCGTTGCCGCGTAATGCGTCTTATGACGTACCGCGTTAGCGCACCCGGAAGTGCCCCGGGGCGCGGACCGAGGCGCGAAACGCAGCTCCCCGGAAGCGATCCGCGGCGCGTCGCGAAAGCGCGACGTATCGCGTTGCCGCGTAATGCGTCTTGTGACGTACCGCGTTAGCGCACCCGGAAGTGCTCCGGGGCGCGGACCGAGGCGCGAAGCGCAGCGACCCGGAAGCTATCCGGGGCGCGGACCGGAGCGCGTAACGTAAGCATAACAGGTCATGTGACTTGTTAATAACACTTTTCATTGGTTCATTTCACTTTTGGTTTGATAATCATGTAAGGCTAGGTCAGGTGACCTAAAAATAACACTTTTCATTGGTTGAGAACTATTGTTTTTCCCAAATGATGAAAACCCCTCCTTCTTTCCTCACTCTGACTTTCATCATTGTGAGAGGAAGACCTTTATTAATACTTCAGAAATGGCTTCAGTAGTTGCTTCAGCTGGTGCACCCCCACCACCACCTCCACCTCCTCATGGGAAGAGAGGACCACCTCCCCAGGTCATGACCAACACAGAGGAGGAAGAGGAAGAAATGGAGGAAGAGGAGGGAGAAGAACCACAGTTCTTAGAAGAGTTGCCCCGGGTTTCCCATAAGAAACCCAGTTTCATCTGGCAGTTTTATTCAATCCCTCCTGGCCAAAAAAAAGTGAATGCGAGGTATGTCACCTGCCTCATCTGCAAAGATAAATTATCAAGAGGGACGGATAAGAAGTATAGTTATGGGAACTATACTATGCATAGGCACATGACCAGGAAGCATCCACTTAATTACAGCCGGGCGGAAATACGGGATTTGCAGGAAAATCCAACATCAACTCCTGTGGCCAGATCAAGATCGTCAATTTCATTGACACCAGCAGAGGCACGGGAAACTGTGCTAAACATACAAGAGAATTTTGGCCACATGAAACATACTTGTATGCACTGTGGTGCGTTGATAGCATGTGGTAATATGAGTATAAATGCTATCAACCTGGCTTATGAACATCATAATTGCCCTAACCGCCCCCAGTAATTTTTTTTTTGCTCCTGTTGAGCCCTTTTCAATGCCTGTTTTTTGTTGTTTCCCCCCCCCAAAAAAAACAAAAAAAATATAAAATCGTTCAAAAAATACAAAAAAAACAAAAAAAAATAAAAAAATTAAAAAAAAATATAAAACAACAAAAATATAAAAAAAAAGTTCTTTTCAGAACTACCTCCCCTTTGAAAAAAATTGCTAGAATGTTTAGCACTCTGGCAAGCTCTATTTCTTTTGGTTCGCTTCCCGGTTAGCTTCCCGGTACGCGGACCGGGAGCTAACCCAAAAATTTTTTTTTAAAAAAAAGAGTAAGTATAAGGAAAGTAAACAGAGAGTGATGTTAAAAGAAAGACAGCTATAGGGAGTAAAGAAGAGATACTGTTTAATAGATCTATTTACCGAAGAAAAGACGGAAGAGGGTATAATTGTGAAAAACAAAATAGATAAGGAAGTGAAAGAAAAAAAAAGAGAGTATAACATTAACAAAGAAGAGTTTCTTGGAGAATGTGAGTGAATGTTCAAAATAAGATTAAAACATGGGGAATAACAGAGAGAAAAAATAGAAAACAGAAAACAAAAAATAACAGAAAAAGATTAATTGAAACAGCAAAGAAATGTAAGTAACATAGAGCCATATCATCAACATAGGCAATAAAAGTTTTGCAGCTTTTATTGGCAGAAATGTGTCGCTAAAGCCGCTTTTGCGGCAGAAAACTGCCGCTAAAACCACTTTTGCACCAGTTTTCTGCCAATAAAAACAGCAATAATTTTATTGGCTGTGTTCATAATATGCCCCTTAGTGTGCTTCAACTACACAGAGAAAGCATTATGAACAAATAGTGATAGAGTGATCAGTCAAAGACACTAAGAGTAATAGAGACGGAGTGAGTGAACAAGAGTGAGGAACTATGAGAAGAGAGGGACTGAGAAAAAGAGTGGAAGGAGTTGAGTAAGTAGGTAATAGAGAAAGGAATGAGGGAAGTAGCAAAGGCAGGAAACTGAGGGTTAAAGAAATGAAGCAGTGGAACTAATAGAAGTTAAATGTGATAGAAATGTAACGAAAAGAGTACAAAACATTTACCTTATAATTGTCGTTAAATTACTCACTTTTTGTTTTTATACTTTCAATCTGTGAAAGAGAGAACAAACATTTGAAAAATATTAAAACATGTATTTAAAAATTACAAAAGACAAGGGAAAAGATTGAAGGACAAACAGTTTTTCAACAACTTTGACACTTACAGAAGCTTCTGCTTCTCCAGGCCCCCTACACAGTCCTAAAGATATACATTTTAAACTAACAGTATCTTGATGCAGATGAAGTGAGGCCTATCCTAAAACATGGTGCATCTTTTGCACTGCTGTTGTCTCACAAAAGTGTCGCAAGACACTAAAATTTTAAATGATTGCTTCAGGATGCCAATAAGATGTGTCCTATCCAGAGGTTTGTTTGAGGTGAGGCCTACTCAGGATTGCAGATTTAAGTTACACTTGATGAATAATACAGAGGAGATAATACATGTAAAGGCCTACCAATGAAGTAAGTAATGTCCACTTTATTGCGCCAGTCATCATAAATGTATCCCTAAGCTTCTTATCTTGTTACAGATGAACCGTGTTTAAAAAACCCATACAACATAACAAATCAGAATTCAGAACTCCTTAAAGTTAACTTACTTTCCATGACGTCAAAGGATGTCCTATGAACAGCTTACACTCTGTTGTGCTGTTATTACTTTCAGCCCGCCACTTTCTGAAAGAAAACCTCCATCGTTTTTAAAAACATGTTACATGCAATAAATGATTTCTTGCTCTCTACCACAAGTTTCCACAAAGCCAAATCTTGTCAGAGCCATTTATAACTCTTGGATTTCTTGTAAGCCAATCCCGTCATTTGGCATTTCTGCAACTTTCAGAATTAAAATGTTGAAGATCATTTTCACAATCCTGGAATAGTAATATCTTCCCCTTCTTGCTCAGTCATGTTCTACATTTCCTATGACACTGATACTGCTTACTATGAAGCAGACTTACACTACCTCTATGACTACTACAATTATTTAATTCTCTACATCACTTTTAATCACAAAGCAATGTAAAACAGTAGACAGCATTGCAGACTTACATTCCCTCTACTCCATGTTTTGATTGGCTGCTTCAATTAGCTTATAAAAAGAAACAGTTTTTCTGAACTCATTCAAAGTGCACGTATTTCTCCATGACGTCCAGTCTTATGGTTAGAAGTTATGTCTCTGAACTACACTTATCCTCAAGGCCAAATCGTGTAGGAGCCATTAGAACTTCTTGAAATTCCTCAGAGCACATCCCGAGATTCTTTCCCTAAAATTTTGGTTTTAAAAACACCAGGTAAGAGTTTTTAAGGTCATACGGCAATTTTTTTGTGAAAATTAAAACAGAATCATTGCAGAATGACCAGCCATTTCTAGACTTTAAATAAGCTGTGTAATGTCCTGATGTTATTGAAGGACCGTCATGATATATAATTGCTACAGTTACAAAAGTCCTTCCTGGTATTGACAACTGTGAAGCCACAAAATGTTTAATTAAAGTTGTCAATTTTGTTCCATCAGCCCTACATCGTTGGAACATTAAAATGACATACTGGCCATATGTTCGTATAAATAATGTGGACATCATTTCAGATTTACATTGGCTACACTCCATGTTGTGATCAGCTGCTTTTACTAGCTTATTAAAGGAGACTGATTTACTGTCTGGCAAAGTTAAATATATAAATCTTTCTGAGTCTACACTAGTAGTACTTGATACCATACAGTTCTCGCAGTCATGCTGCCATTGATAAGAAAGCCCAAACAGCTGATCTACATCTACACCTTCAGCATGCAATACATCAAGCATATACATTAAAAACTCCTGACAATCTTGCTGACTATTTTGAGAGAATTGTGTTTGGCCTGAACATCTGTCTAACAGATTTCGAATTTCAGACACACTTTCTATGTTTGTTCTATCAGTGCTACATTTCTCTAACACAGAATTTAACAAACTGCAAAATCTTTGATCAGAATTGACCACAATCTCTTCTTTTACATTTTCTAGAGAAAACAAAACATTAACCACTACATTAGCATAGCAGTTGACACCAGAACTGTTTTCAAATTGAAAACCAACAACATCTTCAACAGAATTCTTTTTACTCAGGATTGCAGATTAAAGTTACGCTTGATGAAGAATACAGAGGAGATAATACATGTAAAGCTCTACCAATGAAGTAAGTGATGTCCACTTCATTGCGCCAGTCATCATAAATGTATCCCTAAGCTTCTTATCTTGTTAGAGATCAACTGCCATATGTATCATCAAACTATTTTGCATTTCCAAAATAGCGAATTTTAAAGAATAAATAGCGATTCTTTACCATTCCTAATTTGCGATGAGCAAATTGCTAATTGCAAATTACCCATTCATTTCCATGGGCCAGGATGCCCATAGGAATGAAGGTGCAATTTGCGATTAGCAATTAGCTCATCGCAAATTAGGAATTTTTCCAAAGGTGAAGGGGTGTCTCAAGAACACCCTGCTGCACCCCTGAAAAAGAAATTTGGGGGCATATGGCGCACATAAAAATTAACAACATTCCTTTACCTCAAAAACGATTTTCAAGTCATAATTTGAAAACACTGCCCACAGGGAAATGACTTAAAATGTCCTTAAGACACATGAAAGTGCTTTTTGAAAGCCTTTGCAATTTTTTTGGGTCACTTTTAACATGGTTATGTAACTCAAACAGTCAAAATCTAAATTTACCATGCACAAGTGTAACCATATTTACAAGGAATGTACCCCACGGAGAAAGGTCTTTTAATGTAATATGGGAAAAATGACATCAAATGTCCTTAAGACACATAAAAGCGTTTTTTGATTGCCTTTGCAGCATGTTTGTATCACTTTTAACATGGCTATGTAACACAAACATTCAAAATCTAAATTTGCCATGCACAGGTGGGAGCATATTTACAAGCAATTTGCGCCACAGAGAAAGGTCTTACATTGAAATGGGAAAAATAACATCAGAGACAGTCAATTGCCTTATAAAGAAGCATACACCATTATGTCCTTGTCAGAAATATTATAACCATTAATTTTCCTCAAAAACGATTTTCTAGTCATAATTTGAAAAGACTCCACAGCTCCTATGCAGAAAAACACCCTGTCAGTACTAATACTTCACATTTTCTCCAATTACATTTTCTCAAAGAAACAAAATCTATTTGTAAAACACTTGAGACCAAGCAACATTTGAAAAACACAACTTTCTTCATAATTTTCTCCTTAAAGCACACTATTCTCTATCTAAATTAAAGAAATATTTTCTCACCTTAGCAAATACTTTGAGTTTGAAAACAGTCTCAGAAACACACCAATTTGTCTTCAGCAGAGCAAAAGGTATGCACTCCAGAGTCTGCAGCTATCAAAAGCACAGAAATGCTGTAATTCTTCACACATATCTCTCATGTCACCCAATCAAAACTCTTCCCTCACTTTTTTTCAAATGAAAACTCTTCCCCCCTCTGCCATTTCATGCCTTTTCTGCATGGCAACCACCTCTTGGAAGACCTCTGGTGTTTGCAAGTTCACACAACAATGTTGCAATTGAACTCTGAACTCTCAGTGCACCTGCGTATCCGCTGCAATCTTTCATTTAATGATTTTTTATTGACCATTCAAAATACATCTTTCAAAGAACTCATCCATGCACCCTAACTTTCTGTTTTCAGCAATCAAAATCCACCAATCACTGTTACTGCTTCATTAACACAGAAACTCCACAGTTTTTTCATTTTAAACTCTCATTTTTTCAACTGCCATTTCATTGCCACACTTCATCTGACTGCAGCAGAACCTTCTCTCACCATGTTTTCTATCTGGATTGTTGGACATAGTTATATCCACTGGGCTCACAGGTATGCTAAGAACAGAAATTTACCTAACCTCAATTTACAAGATGTGGAAATTAAGTGGTTTGGCCACAGAGGATTAAAATGTCACCAATTGATACCATTGGTGAAAACCTTTATGCATTTGCCAAAATGACCTGTTAATTGTGCACTGTGGAGGTAATGATTTGGGCACTTTGACTGGGGTAGGTCTGGAAATGCTTTTAAAGGACACCTTTGAGCAATTGATGGCACTTTTTCCTCAAACTGCCTTGGTATGTTCAAATATATGCCAAAGACAGAAATGGAGGTGGTCAAACCAATTTTGTCCACAAATTGAGAAGTCGAGGAAGCATGTAAACAAATCTGTTTCAGCTTACATGAGAGACCATGGAATGGGCTCCCTGTACAACAATAACTTGCGTTACTACATGCAAGATATCTACAGAGGAGATGGAGTTCACTTCTCAGATGAGGGCAACAGAATTTTCATTCTGAATTTAAGACTGTGCATTGGTACCTACTTATAAGTACCTAAATTTACCATAAACCCAAAAGCTCTTCTCAGAGCTACCCTACATCTGATCACTCACAATTATTATTTTACTCTAACATTTTTCACTAATTTTCAACAAAGTACGCTCCCTGGGGCGCTTCCCGGTACGCCAACCGGGAGCTAACCTCGCGAAATTTTTTAAAAAATGGGTTTTTTTTCGCACATATGGGCCTCCTCAGCCACCCTCAGAAAACCTAGGGGGTCAAGATAAGTCTACCGTGCCCCCTTCTACCCATTCTGAACATTATTTGCCCTCCATCTTGTATCTTAATTCGACCGAAACACAAAATGGTGGACTCCCGTAACGCTTAAGGTTCGCGAACCGGGGCGCTCACCAGTTCGCGTACCGGGTCGCTCCCTGGGAAGCGCACCATCAAAAAAGGTGGGAAAGTAGTTTACAGAAAAGCGACTGGAGACAATTTCACCAAATATAGATTAGCTCATACTACATACCAATCCCTACCATTTTCACAAATTTGGTTGGAATTCCATTTAGCCATTTAGCCTGTAGACCTCTCTAAATACCCTGAGGTAAATTACTTCACAAAACACATCTGAAGTGTTGGAATTGACAACCAATTAAAATGTTACTTTCATTTTCTACTTTTTTACCTGACATTTGATTGGTTATGTACCTGAATATATATAAAGAAAGAGAGAGAAACACAGCCATTTTGACTACTACTTCCTGAATTACATTGCAAGATCATTTTCACTCACAACTTAAACTTGTTTTTAGAAGGTGAGATATTATTTTATAAATTTGAAAACATTTTCAGATAGTTATATACTATCCCTCTGTAAGAGTTAGACATTGAGAAAGGCTTCTTTATTATAATTATGGATTGATTTAGGTTTCTGTGGTATAATTATGAATTTACTTAGGCTTCTTCACAGGCACTTTTTAATAGTACTACTTCACGCCTGAAACCATACAGTGCCCATAGATTACTTCTCTGTTATAAACTCACAAGTACCTGTCTGAACTTAAACCCAACAGTGTCCTATCACTACTGATATATTTATTTTTTATGCAAATTACAGCAATAAAATGGAAGGTGAGCAGAATGTTTCCTTCGAAATTGTTCTGGACAGCAACAATGAACAAGTTATGGAACCCATTGATGACTTAGAATTCATGGATGAGTCACGGGACTATGAATTACTTCAATGTGTAGAATCTGTCGATCATTTACTCCATTATGATGACGGTCAAATGTGGGAACTTATGTTCACTCAACAAGAGGACATATCGGACAGTCAAATGCTAGACGTTCTATTAAATTTTGAAAAACAATCTGAAAAATAAAATTGTATGTAAAATAAAAAAATTGTTTGAGTCTTTAATCATTTTTATATGTAATTCATAAAGTAGTTAAATGTTAGAAATGTTATTAAATTTTGAAACACAATCACAATAATAAATAATTGCTTAAAAAATAAAAAAATTAAAAAATAATCAACAAAACCAACAATCAATTAACATACAGTATTTGAAAAGTCTATCATTCATTTATCATTATAGTACGCTGCCCAGAACGCTTCCCGGTTCGCGGACCGGGCGCTACCCACGCAAAAAAACAATTTTTTTTTTTTTTTTTTTTTTGCCCCGCGGGGCCCTTTTAAAGCCTCCACATTAAACCTAGGGGGTCAGGGAGGATATACTATGCCCCCTTATGGTCATTTCCCCCTTTGTTTTGGCCTCCTCTTGTCTCTCGATCCTACCGAGAGACAAGATGGCGGCCGCTCCGGACTGTTTAGAATGTTGACAGGCACCGGAGAGCCAATCAGCTTCGCTACGCGAAGTTCCGGTACGCGTAAAGTCCGCAAGCGCTTACAGATATATATCTTTTTTTAAACGTTAATTTCTCAAAATCCACTGAAGCACATATATTGAGACCTAGCAAAGGCACATCGGGCTACCAGTCCCTACAATTTTGCCAAGTTTCGTGCAAATCCATTCAGCCGTTCGGGCTAAAAGTGAGGCCAACCGCCCTATGGAAAACTCAATGTTAAAAACACGTTTTGGGACCCCCCTTTTTTCTCAGCCCCCCCTTGACGAAGCCCCCCCAAATTTCCAGGGGCTGCTCAGAAACAAAATGTTCCATTTTCCAGAAAATTTCAGCCAATTCCGTCCACAAACGCCAAAGTTATTAGACATAGAATTTTCAAAAATCCCATAGGGAAAAAATCCTAACTATATATACCTACTGGCGACCGCCAGTAGGTAATATATATATATATATATATATATATATATCTATATATATATATATACCAAGGTGAATGGGTGTAACATCTAACTCCTAATGGAGTGGACTGCCATGTATTTAATCTGTCCCCCAGGTGAGATGACAGCACAGAAGTGAAACAGGCACTGAAGAAAGGTGAATGCCTGAAACGCATCTGCCCAGCGTTTCACTGCTGTAATTGTTCATGCTGTGCACTGATGGAACTGGCAAATTAAAGTTCCTTTTCCTACCACCGAGCATGTGTCAGCCCCTTCTGTTCTTGAAAAAGTGTACTAGTTTCGATGTTTATCTCGGGTCACAAGCCCCCGAGCACCGGCACGCCCTCTCGATCTGGAGCTTCGCGCCTGCTTGTACAAGTGTGGTGAAGTATTGAAAATATAGGGCGATGCCCCCACAGCGGGAAAAAACATCCACTGTGATCTTCTCTACTGTTGGGGAGAGAGGTACCAGCATTGACTGCGGAAAGGTGCTTGTAAAGGGAACTTACCATCAATGCCTCCCTAAGGGACTGTCCTGCGAGTTTTGTGTCCATGGCCAGCATTGTTGGGACACCACTTGGTGTACGAGGACCTAATCACTGTATGTAGGTCCCGCAGCGGCTCTTGCAAAACCCGGAGTGAACAGTAACCGGGACCTGCGCCTTCTGCAACCAAGGTGAATGGGCGTAACATCTAACTCCTAATGGAGTGGACTGCCACGTATTTAATCTGGCCCCCAGATGAGATGACAACGAGGAAGTGAAACAGGTACTGAAGAAAGGCGAATGCCTGAAACGCGTCTGCCTAGCGTTTCACTGCTATAATTGATCATACTGTGCGCTGATGGAACTGACAAATTAAAGTTCCTTTTCCTACCACTGAGCATGTGTCGGCCCCTTCTGTTCTTGGAGAAGTGGACTGGTTTCGATTATATATATATATATATATTCATTACAAAAAGGTTACCCTTGTAGATGAGCCACACTCAGGTAGGTACAATCATCGTATTTATTTCGGGAAACTTGCAACAGGGAGTCACGGACATCTTGCACCATTACAACATGCCGACGCGTTTCGTGAACACTTTCACTTCTTCACAGGCAAAGTGGTTAAACAAACGAACAGCGTTCTTATAAACAAGGTACCCGCCCAATGGCTAAGGGCAAAGCCTCCTGGTACCTGTAGTCTCTCAAGTGTTCCCTCGGTGGGGTGCTGTGCGCTGTCTTATTACACCAATTAAAACCACAGTGGGTTTGCAAGCACTGTCCATGTACTGCCCCGCTGCTCCGTGATGTTCCCAATACGGCCTCCTGTCCTGCTAAATGCTGGTTAGCATCAGTTACGGACCGCTGCTTTGCGGCGGAGCTCAATCTCCGACTGGGTTAGCCGGTAAACATTCATCACAAAAAGGTTACCCTTGTAGATGAGCCACACTCAGGTAGGTACAATCATCGTATTTATTTCGGGAAACTTGCAACAGGGAGTCACGGACATCTTGCACCATTACAACATGCCGACGCGTTTCGTTAACACTTTCACTTCTTCACAGACAAAGTGGTTAAACAAACGAACAGCATTCTTATAAACAAGGTACCCGCCCAATGGCTAAGGGCAAAGCCTCCTGGTACCTGTAGTCTCTCAAGTGTTGCCTCTGTGGGGTGCTGTGCGCTGTCTTATTACACCAATTAAAACCACAGTGGGTTTGCAAGCACTGTCCATGTACTGCCCCGCTGCTCCGTGACGTTCCCAATACGGCCTCCTGTCCTGCTAAATGCTGATTAGCATCAGTTACGGACCGCTGCTTTGCGGCGGAGCTCAATCTCCGACTGGGTTAGCCGGTAAACATTCATCACAAAAAGGTTACCCTTGTAGATGAGCCACACTCAGGTAGGTACAATCATCGTATTTATTTCGGGAAACTTGCAACAGGGAGTCACGGACATCTTGCACCATTACAACATGCCGACGCGTTTCGTGAACACTTTCACTTCTTCACAGGAAAAGTGGTTAAACAAATGAACAGCGTTCTTATAAACAAGGTACCCGCCCAATGGCTAAGGGCAAAGCCTCCTGGTACCTGTAGTCTCTCAAGTGTTCCCTCGGTGGGGTGCTGTGCGCTGTCTTATTACACCAATTAAAACCACAGTGGGTTTGCAAGCACTGTCCATGTACTGCCCCGCTGCTCCGTGACGTTCCCAATACGGCCGCCTGTCCTGCTAAATGCTGGTTAGCATCAGTTACGGACCGCTGCTTTGCGGCGGAGCTCAATCTCCGACTGGGTTAGCCGGTAAACATTCATCACAAAAAGGTTACCCTTGTAGATGAGCCACACTCAGGTAGGTACAATCATCGTATTTATTTCGGGAAACTTGCAACAGGGAGTCACGGACATCTTGCACCATTACAACATGCCGACGCATTTCGTGAACACTTTCACTTCTTCACAGGCAAAGTGGTTAAACAAACGAACAGCGTTCTTATAAACAAGGTACCCGCCCAATGGCTAAGGGCAAAGCCTCCTGGTTTATAAGAACGCTGTTCGTTTGTTTAACCACTTTGCCTGTGAAGAAGTGAAAGTGTTCACGAAACGCGTTGGCATGTTGTAATGGTGCAAGATGTCCGTGACTCCCTGTTGCAAGTTTCCCGAAATAAATACGAAGATTGTACCTACCTGAGTGTGGCTCATCTACAAGGGTAACCTTTTTGTGATGAATGTTTACCGGCTAACCCAGTCGGAGATTGAGCTCCGCCGCAAAGCAGCGGTCCGTAACTGATGCTAACCAGCATTTAGCAGGACAGGAGGCCGTATTGTGAACGTCACGGAGCAGCGGGGCAGTACATGGACAGTGCTTTCAAACCCACTGTGGTTTTAATTGGTGTAATAAGACAGCGCACAGCACCCCACCGAGGGAACACTTGAGAGACTACAGGTACCAGGAGGCTTTGCCCTTAGCCATTGGGCGGGTACCTTGTTTATAAGAACGCTGTTCGTTTGTTTAACCACTTTGCCTGTGAAGAAGTGAAAGTGTTCACGAAACACGATGGCATGTTGTAATGGTGCAAGATGTCCGTGACTCCCTGTTGCAAGTTTCCCGAAATAAATACGAAGATTGTACCTACCTGAGTGTGGCTCATCTACAAGGGTAACCTTTTTGTGATGAATGTTTACCGGCTAACCCAGTCGGAGATTGAGCTCCGCCGCAAAGCAGCGGTCAGTAACTGATGCTAACCAGCATTTAGCAGGACAGGAGGCCGTATTGGGAACGTCACGGAGCAGCGGGGCAGTACATGGACAGTGCTTGCAAACCCACTGTGGTTTTAATTGTTGTAATAAGACAGCACACAGCACCCCACCGAGGGAACACTTGAGAGACTACAGGTACCAGGAGGCTTTGCCCTTAGCCATTGGGCGGGTACCTTGTTTATAAGAACGCTGTTCGTTTGTTTAACCACGTTGCCTGTAAAGAAGTGAAAGTGTTCACGAAACGCGTTGGCATGTTGTAATGGTGCAAGATGTCCGTGACTCCCTGTTGCAAGTTTCCCGAAATAAATACGAAGATTGTACCTACCTGAGTGTGGCTCATCTACAAGGGTAACCTTTTTGTGATGAATGTTTACCGGCTAACCCAGTCGGAGATTGAGCTCCGCCGCAAAGCAGCGGTCCGTAACTGATGGTAACCAGCATTTAGCAGGACAGGAGGCCGTATTGGTAACGTCACGGAGCAGCGGGGCAGTACATGGACAGTGCTTGCAAACCCACTGTGGTTTTAATTGGTGTAATAGGACAGCGCACAGCACCCCACCGAGGGAACACTTGAGAGACTACAGGTACCAGGAGGCTTTGCCCTTAGCCATTGGGCGGGTACCTTGTTTATAAGAACGCTGTTCATTTGTTTAACCACTTTGCCTGTGAAGAAGTGAAAGTGTTCACAAAACGCGTTGGCATGTTGTAATGGTGCAAGATGTCCGTGACTCCCTGTTGCAAGTTTCCCGAAATAAATACGAAGATTGTACCTACCTGAGTGTGACTCATCTACAAGGGTAACCTTTTTGTGATGAATGTTTACCGGCTAACCCAGTCGGAGATTGAGCTCCGCCGCAAAGCAGCGGTCCGTAACTGATGCTAACCAGCATTTACCAGGATAGGAGGCCGTATTGGGAATGTCACGGAGCAGCGGGCAGTACATGGACAGTGCTTGCAAACCCACTGTGGTTTTAATTGGTGTAATAGGACAGCGCACAGCACCCCACCGAGAGAACACTTGAGAGACTACAGGTACCAGGAGGCTTTGCCCTTAGCCATTGGCGGGTACCTTGTTTATAAGAACGCTGTTCGTTTGTTTAACCACTTTGCCTGTGAAGAAGTGAAAGTGTTCACGAAACGCGTTGGCATGTTGTAATGGTGCAAGATGTCCGTGACTCCCTGTTGCAAGTTGCCCGAAATAAATACGAAGATTGTACCTACCTGAGTGTGGCTCATCTACAAGGGTAACCTTTTTGTGATGAATGTTTACCGGCTAACCCAGTCGGAGATTGAGCTCCGCCGCAAAGCAGCGGTCCGTAATTGATGCTAACCAGCATTTAGCAGGACAGGAGGCCGTATTGGGAACGTCACAGAGCAGCGGGGCAGTACATGGACAGTGCTTGCAAACCCACTGTGGCTTTAATTGGTGTAATAAGACAGCTCACAGCACCCCACCGAGGGAACACTTGAGAGACTACATGTACCAGGAGGCTTTGCCCTTAGCCATTGGGCGGGTACCTTGTTTATAAGAACGCTGTTCGTTTGTTTAACCACTTTGCCTGTGAAGAAGTGAAAGTGTTCACGAAACGCGTTGGCATGTTGTAATGGTGCAAGATGTCCGTGACTCCCTGTTACAAGTTTCCCTAAATAAATACGAAGATTGTACCTACCTGAGTGTGGCTCATCTACAAGGGTAACCTTTTTGTGATGAATGTTTACCGGCTAACCCAGTCGGAGATTGAGATCCGCCGCAAAGCAGCGGTCCGTAACTGATGCTAACCAGCATTTAGCAGGGCAGGAGGCCGTATTGGGAACGTCACGGAGCAGCGGGGCAGTACATGGACAGTGCTTGCAAACTCACTGTGGTTTTATTTGGTGTAATAAGACAGCGCACAGCACCCCACCGAGGGAACACTTGAGAGACTACAGGTACCAGGAGGCTTTGCCCTTAGCCATTGGGCGGGTCCCTTGTTTATAAGAACGCTGTTCGTTTGTTTAACCACTTTGCCTGTGAAGAAGTGAAAGTGTTCACGAAACGCGTTTGCATGTTGTAATGGTGCAAGATGTCCGTGACTCCCTGTTGCAAGTTTTCCCGAAATAAATACGAAGATTGTACCTACCTGAGTGTGGCTCATCTACAAGGGTAACCTTTTTGTGATGAATGTTTACCGGCTAACCCAGTCGGAGATTGAGCTCCGCCGCAAAGCAGAGGTCCGTAACTGATGCTAACCAGCATTTAGCAGGACAGGAGGCCGTATTGGGAACGTCACGGAGCAGCGGGGCAGTACATGGACAGTGCTTGCAAACCCACTGTGGTTTTAATTGGTGTAATAAGACAACGCACAGCACCCCATCGAGGGAACACTTGAGAGACTATAGGTACCAGGAGGCTTTGCCCTTAGCCATTGGGCGGGTACCTTGTTTATAAGAACGCTGTTCGTTTGTTTAACCACTTTGCCTGTGAAGAAGTGAAAGTGTTCACGAAACGCGTTGGCATGTTGTAATGGTGCAAGATGTCCGTGACTCCCTGTTGCAAGTTTCCCGAAATAAATACGAAGATTTTACCTACCTGAGTGTGGCTCATCTACAAGGGTAACCTTTTTGTGATGAATGTTTACCGGCTAACCCAGTCGGAGATTGAGCTCCGCCGCAAAGCAGCGGTCCGTAACTGATGCTAACCAGCATTTAGCAGGACAGGAGGCCGTATTGGGAACGTCACGGAGCAGCGGGGCAGTACATGGACAGTGCTTGCAAACCCACTGTGGTTTTAATTGGTGTAATAAGACAGCGCACAGCACCCCACCGAGGGAACACTTGAGAGACTACAGGTACCAGGAGGCTTTGCCCTTAGCCATTGGGCGGGTACCTTGTTTATAAGAACGCTGTTCATTTGTTTAACCACTTTACCTGTGAAGAAGTGAAAGTGTTCACAAAACGCGTTGGCATGTTGTAATGGTGCAAGATGTCCGTGACTCCCTGTTGCAAGTTTCCCGAAATAAATACGAAGATTGTACCTATCTGAGTGTGGCTCATCTACAAGGGTAACCTTTTTGTGATGAATATATATATATATATATATATATATATATATATAGCAATCTGCTGTCAACGACTAAGATACGTGCCTATAACCAGCTAGTCCTGAATGAGGCTTACAATAGGGCTCTTGAGGAGCAAGGATGAACGAATATTTATATATATATATATATATAAATATTCGTTCATCCTTGCTCCTCAAGAGCCCTATTGTAAGCCTCATTCAGGACTAACTGGTTATAGGCACGTATTTTAGACGACTAAGATACGTGCCTATAACCACGTATGAACGAATATTTATATATATATATATATATAAATATTCGTTCATCCTTGCTCCTCAAGAGCCCTATTGTAAGCCTCAATCAGGACTAGCTGGTTATAGGCACGTATCTTAGTCGTTCACAGCAGATTGCAGTGACAGGGATTGAACAAAGTGGTGGCCTCAATCCGTTTAGGCCTGTGTCCCAGTTCCTTCCTCAGATGCCTTCAGACGCTATTGAAACCTTTGTGGATTCTGTAGTCAAGGATCTGGCGCGATTACGTAGTAAACAGACCCCAAGAAAGGCGATGGTAAATTTCACCTCATAACCACCTACTCGAGGAATGTGAATGATTTGAAGAAAATCATGAGAAAAAACTGGCACATTTTGCAGACTGACAATGTGATAGGGAGAGATCTTCCATCTAACCCCCTAGTTACGTTCAGGAAGGCAAGATCATTGAAAATTGACCTTGTCCATAGTCATCTTGTGGATACCCTGAAACAGGCCTTAGGGTCGATGAATGGGATTTTTCCCTGTGGGAAATGTTAAGCCTGCAGTGGAAGCAAGAGGGTCCTTTCGTACAAAATCCCTTTAGTAGGCACTCGGAGAGGCATCAAGAAGTTTGTGACTTGCACCACCCCCTATATGGTGTATTGCCTCACTTGCCCGTGTGGCCTGCGTTATGTAGGCAGCACGATCCACCTTACTAAAATCAGGATATTGGAACATGTGAAGGCAATACCGAATGGGGATGAGGCTTACCCAGTTGTGCAGCATTTTGATAAGAAACATCACCACAACAGGGATTTACTTAGCTACTTCTGCCTTGATTATGTGCCGAGCAACCCATGGGGAAGGGACAGGATACTGAGGCTAAGGAGGTTGGAGTCACGTTTTATAATTGACCTTCAGACAAAGGTACCGCAGTGGCTCAACAGTAGTGAGGAGTTTGCAATCCATTTAGAAGAATGATGGATTGATGCCTACAAGCAGCTTGTGTATATAATGACAGGATGTACATAATGACAGGATGTTGTTTAAAGGATGGTTTCCTTTTTCTTTCTCATTTTCCTTTCGAAACCCATTCGAAGTGAAGCCACCCTGGATATGATATTGCTCAAAATTCTTTATTAAACACCTTGCCAGCAGGAACCTTCTGTATATATATTCACTGAAAAAACCATAGGTTTCACACCAGTTATAGTTAGCTGGAAGTTTTACTCGCATAAAACCATTGAAATTCCCACGTTATAGTTAGTTGGACTCACTATAACTTGCGCGTGCAATGCACTGCTGATGACGTCACATATTACATCACTCATGACATGGTCAGTGACATCACTCATGACATCACTGATGACACCATCCAGTGAATGTGTGTCTTTCTGAAAAATAAATATGTGTTATCTATGTATATGTAAAAGTTGATGGAAGAATAAATGTTTAAATAAGTGTTTACATGGATGTTTAAAAAAAAAATGATTGGTTAACTGGTTTATTAAGTGTATCTTAGTGAATACATATATTAGAGAGTAATGTTTAAATATTTAAATATATGTATTAGTGTTTCACTTTGTGTATAAGTGGCTGCATGGGTTGGTGAGTAGCTACATGTGTATGTATATGGCTTATTAGATGTTTTTCTTAGTATCAGTATGAGTGTTGGTATGGTTTGGTGGGGGTATTACTTAGCACATAGATGCATGAATGACTGACTCTCTTTGTATGTGTTTTGAAGACAGCATATGTGCAGGACTGTATGGGTGGATGAGTGTGAATATGTGTGTGTTAGTGAGTGAATGACTGTCTCACTAGTGCTTTATCAGTAACTACATTTGTTTTAATGTAGTATATGTGAATATTGATGTATATAAGTGAGTATATGTGAGAGTGAGGGATTGTAAGAGTTCCTGTTTAAATAAGTATGTGTTTCTATAAGTGATTGTTTAAGAGAGTAAGTATGTGTAAGTTTACTTAGAAGTAAGGTGGTAGTGTGTGTATAGCTGTATATGCAAATAAATGGATGTTCAATAGTTTATTTGCATGTGTGAGTATGTGTGAGAGTATCTTTTGGATGACTATCGGTGTGTAACAGGATGTATAGGTGTATCACTACATATGATGAGTGAGTATTGTTCCGATGCCGACCGGCCCAACACCGCAGGAGTGAAGAACGTCCCAATCCTCTACCCTCACCGTGACCCCCAACACCCGCAATCAAAACGGATGGTGGAGAACACGACACCTTGAGAAGGTGGTTAACAAAACAAGGGAACCCAAGGTCTTGGGGAACACAACTCGTCTCCTCTGGCTTCTTGCCAGCTGACAGCTTGACACAGACGAGACCGCTAAAATGAAAGAAGGGGACAAGATTAGACACACCCCTACTACTATTACCAGTGCCAAGTACACACACGAACCACCGACCTCCCTGCTTACCCCAGATGACAAACGGGAGTGGCTTGATACGAAACAGGAATTCTTCCACTGCAATCGTATTGGTTGTTTCTTGCATAACCCCAGACCAACCACGCCCCCTCGGAAAACACCGAGAATGACAAAGGGGGTGGAAATCACAATTCTTAGGGCAAAAAAGGCCCAGGGGAAAATGGTATCAAGGGAATACGAAAGATACCCAAAAAAACCCTGGAATCTAAAAAATAACACGAAGGTAGTGCAAAAACGGCCGGTATTCAGCTCCTTTGTGAAACCACCCAAACACAGCGTATAATAAGATGACTTGGATACAAAAAGGGATAATAACGGGACGTTAAAACCCAAAGGAAACACAGCCGCGAATCCTAGAACGTCACCGTAGATCAAAAACAGGTCCCCAATAAAGGGTTCAGAAATGCCCAAGGGAATAGGAAAACTAGGGAACAGGGGAAAAAGGGGATCTAAACCCAGCACCAGAAAAGACCGCTGGAACTGAGCTCGAAGGAAGGGAAACAGGGTAGGACCACAGGAACAGGAATCACACGGCAAGGGACAAATATAGAAACCAAGCACCTGTTTTCTGTTGGCAGCCCCCTTTTAAAGCAAGCCCTAGGGAGCATCCATACATTTGCATATGCACTTGGCACTTTTAAGAAAAAAACGCTAACGGGGAACTAGACAGAAGGAACCAGGCCCCCTTGAACCCCAACAGTACCCCCTCCCGAAAACCTCCCTCAAAGTAGCTGGCCGTCTATGCCTATCTGCCTTTACTTTCATGGCTTTCTTGGACTCAAATAAATGCTGTTGACAAACGTACTTCCATCTTTAATGATCGACACAGGGTAGTCCAAAAAATGTAACACAAACTGTGCCCCTCTATCTAAAACGATGGCAGTAGGAACCCCATGCAGTCGGATCACTTGGGCCATAAACACATAGGCCAATTCTCTAGATGTAGGTAACCCTGGCAAGGGAACGAAGTAAGCCATTTTTGTGAATCAAGCAGCCAATCGGTCACAAAGGCCATACTGACCGTATGCCAGGGGGAAGGAGACATGTGCGAGGACTTACTAACAGCACACACCGGGCATGAGGCCACAAATACCTGTACATCATGGATCAGAGGCTTCCACCAAAACCAACGCATACACAGCTCTTTGGTCTTACTGACCCCCGGATGCCCAACCAAGGACGATGAAGGTCTATACTCCGAATCAAGCGTAACCAGCCTCCGCGCCCAATCGATTCTGGGATTATGGGCCTGTAACCAGGGTACCCCGAGTACCACCCCAAATGCTGGTGCGGCAATCAGATCGAAACAGACCGTCTCAGAATGCCCATTATCAAATGTCATCAACAAAGGTTCGGTTTGTCGTACCATCGACCCAGAGGTTAGCTCCGTGCCGTCAATAGCCCTCACGGGTTCAGGTTGTTTCTTCATTACACAGGGAACCATCAACGACTCGGCCAACCCAATTTCCATAAAGGTCCCTGTGGCCCCACTCCTCTCATATTTAAATGTGGCTGGTTGAATCAATGGGGACTTAGCCTTAACTGAGGGATCCCTCCCTCTTCTCTTAGTGCTTTCCTTCACCTCACCCATTCTTCACTCGGGCGGTGTGTTAATTCGTGGGCTTGGTTTTCTGTTCCGATGCCGACCGGCCCAACACCGCAGGAGTGTAGAACGTCCCAATCCTCTACCCTCACCGTGACCCCCAACACCCGCAATCAAAACGGATGGTGGAGAACACGACACCGGGAGAAGGTGGGTAACAAAACAAGGGAACCCAAGGTTTTGGGGAACACAACTCGTCTCCTCTGGCTTCTTGGCAGCTGACAGCTTGACACAGACGAGACCGCTAAAATGAAAGAAGGGGACAAGATTAGACACACCCCTACTACTATTACCAGTGCCAAGTACACACACGAACCACCGACCTCCCTGCTTACCCCAGATGACAAACGGGACTGGCTTGATACGAAACAGGAATTCTTCCACTGCAATCGTATTGGTTGTTTCTTGCGTAACCCCAGACCAACCACGCCCCCTCGGAAAACACCGAGAATGACAAAGGGGGTGGAAATCACAATTCTTAGGACAAAAAAGGGACAGGGGAAAAATGGTATCAAGGGAATACGAAAGATACCCAAAAAAAACCTGGAATCTAAAAAATAACACGAAGGTAGCGCAAAAACGGACGGTATTCAGCTCCTTCGTGAAACCACCCAAACACAGCGTATAACAAGTTGACTTGGATACAAAAAGGGATAATAACGGGACGTTAAAACCCAAAGGAAACGCAGCCGCAAATCCTAGAAAGTCACCGAAGATCAAAAACAGGTCCCCAATAAAGGGTTCAGAAATGCCCAAGGGAATAGGAAAACTAGGGAACAGGGGAAAAAGGGGATCTAAACCCAGCACCAGAAAAGACCGCTGGAACTGAGCTCGAAGGAAGGGAAACAGGGTAGGACCACAGGAACAGGAATCACACGGCAAGGGACCAATATAGAAACCAAGCACCTGTTTTCTGTTGGCAGCCCCCTTTTAAAGCGAGCCCTAGGGAGCATCCATAAATTTGCATATGCACTTGGCACTTTTAAGAAAAAACGGCTAACGGGGAACTAGACAGAAGGAACCAGGCCCCCTTGAACCCCAACAGTACCCCCTCCCGAAAACCTCCCTCAAAGGAGCTGGCCGTCTATGCCTATCTGCCTGTACTTTCATGGCTTTCTTGGACTCAAATAAATGCTGTTGACAAACTTACTTCCATCTTTAATGATCGACACAGGGTAGTCCAAAAAATGTAACACAAACTGTGCCCCTCTATCTGAAACGATGGCAGTAGGAACCCCATGCAGTCGGATCACTTGGGCCATAAACACATCAGCCAATTCTCTAGATGTAGGTAACCCTGGCAAGGGAACGAAGTAAGCCATTTTTGTGAATCAAGCAGCAAATCGGTCACAAAGTCCATACTGACCGTATGCCAGGGGGAAGGAGACATGTGCGAGGACTTACTAACAGCACACACCGGGCATGAGGCCACAAATACCTGTACATCATGGATCAGAGGCTTCCACCAAAACCAACGCATACACAGCTCTTTGGTCTTACTGACCCCCGGATGCCCAACCAAGGACGATGAAGGACAATACTCCGAATCAAGCGTAACCAGCCTCCGCGCCCAATCGATTCTGGGATTATGGGCCTGTAACCAGGGTACCCCGAGTACCACCCCAAATGCTGGTGCGGCAATCAGATCGAAACAGACCGTCTCAGAATGCCCATTATCAAATGTCATCAACAAAGGTTCGGTTTGTCGTACCATCGACCCAGAGGTTAGCTCCGTGCCGTCAATAGCCCTCACAGGTTCAGGTTGTTTCTTCATTACACAGTGAACCATCAACGACTCGGCCAACCCAATGTCCATAGAGTTCCCTGTGGCCCCACTCCTCTCATATTTAAATGTGGCTGGTTGAATCAATGGGGACTTAGCCTTAACTGAGGGATCCCTCCCTCTTCTCTTAGTGCTTTCCTTCACCTCACCCATTCTTCACTCGGGCGGTGTGTTAATTCGTGGGCTTGGTTTTCTGTTCCGATGCCGACCGGCCCAACACCGCAGGAGTGTAGAACGTCCCAATCCTCTACCCTCACCGTGACCCCCAACACCCGCAATCAAAACGGATGGTGGAGAACACGACACCGGGAGAAGGTGGGTAAAAAACAAGGAAACCCAAGGTCTTGGGGAACACAACTCGTCTCCTCTGGCTTCTTGGCAGCTGACAGCTTGACACAGATGAGACCGCTAAAATGAAAGAAGGGGACAAGATTAGACACACCCCTACTACTATTACCAGTGCGAAGTACACACATGAACCACCGACCTCCCTGCTTACCCCAGATGACAAACGGGAGTGGCTTGATACGAAACAGGAATTCTTCCACTGCAATCGTATTGGTTGTTTCTTGTGTAACCCCAGACCAACCACGCCCCCTCGGAAAACACAGAGAATGACAAAGGGGGTGGAAATCACAATTCTTAGGACAAAAAAGGGACAGGGGAAAAATGGTATCAAGGGAATACGAAAGATACCCAACAAACCCTGGAATCTAAAAAATAACATGAAGGTAGCGCAAAAACGGCCGGTATTCAGCTCCTTCGTGAAACCACCCAAACACAGCGTATAACAAGATGACTTGGATACAAAAAGGGATAATAACGGAACGTTAAAACCCAAAGGAAACGCAGCCGCGAATACTAGAAAGTCACCGAAGATCAAAAACAGGTCCCCAATAAAGGGTTCAGAAATTCCCAAGGGAATAGGAAAACTAGGGAACAGGGGAAAAAGGGGATCTAAACCCAGCACCAGAAAAGACCGCTGGAACTGAGCTCGAAGGAAGGGAAACAGGGTAGGACCACAGGAACAGGAATCACACGGCAAGGGACCAATATAGAAACCAAGCACCTGTTTTCTGTTGGCAGCCCCCTTTTAAAGCGAGCCCTAGGGAGCGTCCATAAATTTGCATATGCACTTGGCACTTTTAAGAAAAAACCGCTAACGGGGAACTAGACAGAAGGAACCAGGCCCCCTTGAACACCAACAGTACCCCCTCCCGAAAACCTCCCTCAAAGGAGCTGGCCGTCTATGCCTATCTGCCTGTACTTTCATGGCTTTCTTGGACTCAAATAAATGCTGTTGACAAACGTACTTCCATCTTTAATGATCGACACAGGGTAGTCCATAAAATGTAACACAAACTGTGCCCCTCTATCTGAAACGATGGCAGTAGGAACCCCATGCAGTCGGATCACTTGGGCCATAAACACATCAGCCAATTCTCTAGATGTAGGTAACCCTGGCAAGGGAACGAAGTAAGCCATTTTTGTGAATAAATCCACAACAACTGAAATGGCCGTAAACCCTGAATCAAGCAGCAAATCGGTCACAAAGTCCATACTGACTGTATGCCAGGGAGAAGGAGACATGTGTGAGGACTTACTAACAGCACACACTGGGCATGAGGCCACAAATACCTGTACATCATGGGTCAGAGGCTTCCACCAAAACCAACGCATACACAGCTCTTTGGTTTTACTGACCCCCGGATGCCCAACCAAAGACGATGAAGGACAATACTCCGAATCAAGCGTAACCATCCTCCGCGCCCAATCGATTCTGGGATTATGGGCCTGTAACCAGGGTACCCCGAGTACCACCCCAAATGCTGGTGCGGCAATCAGATAGAAACAGACCGTCTCAGAATGCCCATTATCAAATGTCATCAACAAAGGTTCGGTTTGTCGTACCATCGACCCAGAGGTTAGCTCTGAGCCGTCAATAGCCCTCACGGGTTCAGGTTGTTTCTTCATTACACAGGGAACTATCAATGACTCGGCCAACCCAATGTCCATAAAGTTCCCTGTGGCCCCACTCCTCTCATATTTTAATGTGGCTGGTTGAATCAATGGGGGCTTAGCCTTAACTGAGGGATCCCTCCCTCTTCTCTTAGTGCTTTCCTTCACCTCACCCATTCTTCATTCGGGCGGTGTGTTAATTCGTGGGCTTGGTTTTCTGTTCCGATGCCGACCGGCCCAACACCGCAGGAGTGAAGAACGTCCCAATCCTCTACCCTCAGCGTGACCCCCAACACCCACAATCAAAACGGATGGTGGAGAACACGACACCGGGAGAAGGTGGGTAACAAAACAAGGGAACCCAAGGTCTTGGGGAACACAACTCGTCTCCTCTGGCTTCTTGGCAGCTGACAGCTTGACACAGACGAGACCGCTAAAATGAAAGAAGGGGACAAGATTAGACATACCCCTACTACTATTACCAGTGCCAAGTACACACACGAACCACCGACCTCCCTGCTTACCCCAAATGACAAACGGGAGTGGCTTGATACGAAACAGGAATTCTTCCACTGCAATCGTATTGGTTGTTTCTTGCGTAACCCCAGACACACCACGCCCCCTCGGAAAACACCGAGAATGACAAAGGGGGTGGAAATCACAATTCTTAGGACAAATAAGGGACAGGGGAAAAATGGTATCAAGGGAATACGAAAGATACCCAAAAAAACCCTGGAATCTAAAAAATAACACGAAGGTAGCGCAAAAACGGCCGGTATTCAACTCCTTCGTGAAACCACCCAAACACAGCGTATAACAAGATGACTTGGATACAAAAAGGGATAATAACGGGACATTAAAACCCAAAGGAAACGCAGCCGCGAATCCTAGAACGTCACCGAAGATCAAAACAGGTCCCCAATAAAGGGTTCAGAAATGCCCAAGGGAATAGGAAAACTAGGGAACAGTGGAAAAAGGGGATCTAAACCCAGCACCAGAAAAGACCGCTGGAACTGAGCTTGAAGGAAGGGAAACAGGGTAGGACCACAGGAACAGGAATCACATGGCAAGGGACCAATATAGAAACCAAGCACCTGTTTCCTGTTGGCAGCCCCCTTTTAAAGCGAGCCCGAGGGAGCGTCCATAAATTCGCATATGCACTTGGCACTTTTAAGAAAAAAACGCTAACGGGGAACTAGACGGAAGGAACCAGGCCCCCTTGAACCCCAACAAGTATATGTATGAGTGACTATATAGAACTGTTGGTGAATGAGTGCATGTGTATATAGATGGTGGAATTATTGAATTGGTTGTTGTAACTAGTATGGGTATCTCCATTTTTTTGAAAATGTTACTTTCTATTATTGAATATGTGTTTCAAGGGTTACATTACAGTGAAAGGAGGTCTGTCACTCTGTCACAAGGATGGTGTCATCAGTGATGTCATGAGTGATGTAATATGTGACGTCATCAGCAGTGCATTGCACGCGCAAGTTATAGTGAGTCCAACTAACTATAACGTTGGAATTTCAATGGTTTTATGCGAGTAAAACTTCCAACTAACTATAACTGGTGTGAAACCTATGGTTTTTTCAGTGAATTTAATAGGTTTTTTAAATGCTAATTCCTAACTATAACTGGTGTGAAACCTATGGTTTTTTCAGTGAATTTCATAGGTTTTTTAAATGCTAATTCCTAACTATAACTGGTGTGAAACCTATGGTTTTTTCAGTGAATTTCATAGGTTTTGTACATGCTAATTCCTAACTATATATAGGGACTCAAACCTATGTTTTTTTCAGTGAATTTCATAGGTTTTTTAATAGCTAATTTCTATAGCTATGAAATATAATATTTTCTATAATAAATCCTATATTGTATATTTATGTAATACTATTTTTTTATGTATATTTTTCCCTTATTTTTTTGCCTTGGTGCGCTCCCGGTGCGCGTACCGGTGAGCGCACCGTTAGCGCCATTGCCGCGAACGAAAACATCATCGTGGCGTAGCGCGTAGTCGCGTAATGCGTCTTATGACGCACGGCATAAGCGCACCTAGAAGCGCCCGAGAGCATGCGATCGCGCAACGTAAGCGCCGCCGGGCGCGCACGGGGGCACGTAGCGTAAGCGCGTCAGGTCATGTGACCTGAAAATAACACTTTTCATTGGTTGCTAACAGTTTTTTTTTTTAGAAGGAATGAAATCCCCACCCATTTCCTTCACTTCTTCTTTCACTTTTGTGACTGCAAGACCTCTCTTTTTGCTGTCAGCTCTTTGCTGAATTAATATCTTGCATTACCATGGCTGCCACAGCATCCAGCAGTGAAGATGAGTCAGAGGGATTTCTGGATGAAGAGGTTCCTCAGCCGAAAATAAAAGAACACTTCATATGGAAGTTTTTTTCCATTCCACCTGATCAGAAAAAAGTAAATGCTCCAAAGGTGGAGTGCAGGATTTGTAAAACTGTCCTGTCACGGGGTGACCCCAGAAAGAAGTATTCATTTGGAATCTCGACGATGATTCGACATGACGAGAGGAGGCACCCCCAGAACTTTGCCCCGGAGAGTGTCAGGGCTCTGGCACGAGAGGCTCCCAGTAATGGGGCCTCTACTTCAACCGGAGAACAAACTGCATCAGGGAGGGAGCAATCACAAGAACAGATTCCCAACATCCAGCCTGCTTTTAATAAAGGCGTTATTAAATGCAGATATTGCGATAAGTTACTTTGCTATGGGGAACAAAGTGTTCTGCTCATGGTTCGAGCATTGGATAACCATCGCTGCAGTTCCCAGCCCTAATTTTGTTTTGTTTTTTTGCTCCTGTTGAGCAGTTTCCCATTCACTGTTTTTGTTTTTGTTCTAAAAAAAGAAAAAAAGAAGAAAAAAAAAAGTTCTTTTCAGAACTACCTCCAATTCTCATCAAAGAGCTGTGTTCTTAAAAAAATGAAAAAGAGTAAGTGAAGTGGAGTGCATTGATAAACGAGAAGAAAATGAGTGAGAAAGCACAGAAAGGGACGAGAGGAGAAGGGAGTGAACTAGGGGGACTGAAAGAAGGTGAGTGTGGGGAAGGAGAGTGAGGAGAAGGAGAGTGAACATGGGGAATGTGGATATGCGAAGAAAATGTAGTAAAGGAACGGGGGTGTGGAAGGGTAAGAAAAGAGCAGTGGTTTAAATTATTATTTTACTGTTTCACTGGGTTTTCCCCATGGTACGCTCCCCGGTACGCTCCCCGGTATGCTCCCCGGTGCGCCCGGTATGCGCACCGGGGAGCATACCCCCTGCGAAAATTGAAAAAGTTAATTTTTTTTTGCCCCGTGAAGCCTTTTTATGGACCCCACATCAAACCTATGGGGTCAGGGGGGGTCTACCCTGCCCCCTTTTGGTCATTTCCCCCTTTGTTTTTGCCACCGGCCGCTACGGACTGTTTGGAATGTTGACAGACACCCGAGAGCAAATCAGCTTTCCGCTCGCGAACTTGCATAGCGCGCTGGTACGCGCCCCGGTGCGCGTACCGGGGCGCGCATATAGATATATATTTTTTTTAAACTCAATTACTCATAATCCACTAGAGCACATCTTTTGAGACATAGCAAAGGCACATCGGGCTACCAGTCCCTACAATTTTGCCAAGTTTGGTGGAAATCCATTCAGCCGTTCGGGCTAAAAGTGAGTCCAACCGCCCTATGGAAATTAACATGGGGAAAACACGTTTTGGGACCCCCCCAAATATCTCAGCCCCCGCTTGACAAATCCCCCCAAACTTTCAGGGAAGGAGCGGAGCGGAGCGGGCCATCTTCTTTGAGAAATTTGCGAAGATTCCCAATAGAATGTTGCGGATTTCCTATGGAAAACAATCCTAACTATAACTACCTACTGGCGACGGCCAGTAGGTATTATATATATATATAATTGGGGCGATTTCTGAACATTTAACTTGGCTAATATATCTATAATGTAGAGATGTCATTTGGCTGTGTTTTGTAGGCAATGTATTGATGCCCATCCAGGGCGAGATTTACTCATATATTTACTCATGTACATGGAGAGTGACAATATGTACACAGAACCACAGGCATTTGTGCTTTGATTTATGGGAATGGTATTTATTGTGTTATCTACATGGGGTAGATTGGCCCGTGTTTGTCATTTTGATGACTACATTGCATCTCCTGCGTGTCATGAAATATTTTTTGGTTCACTCTCTGGTAGATATGAGATGCATATATGAGCGCTTACTTGCCGTGAGCATTGTAGTTGGACTGCTTTTGCCCATTTCGGGCTGAATTATTAATTATATATATTTTCTCTGAATTTTGAATTTATAACACTATAATTTGTAACTTAGTCGGTAAACCATGCCACATTTGTGAATTACAAACTGAAATTTTGGAGCAATATATGTTTATTATATGATGATGTACACCGTCCAAACATGGCGGCCATTTACGACTAAGACTTTGCAGTCCTTCTTTGCTCTTGATTATATCATGTGACGTCCTTTTAAGAATACGAGCGTCTAAGCTCTCTGTACAACTTGACAAAGCCCTATGGCGAAACGCAGTTGCTGTTTAGTACCTCCAATAATAAACTGGTGGTGGAACTACCCCCTGCGTGTGCTGCTTTCCTTTGGACTTATTGTCCGTGGATGTGTGGAGCTGAGATATATATATATATATATACATATTGACGGAAAAAAACATAGGTTTTAAAGACGTTATAGTTAGGAATTAGCTTTTAAAAAAATCTTAGAAATTCACTGAAAAAAACATAGGTTTCAGGGACGTTATAGCTAGTTGGACATTTGACTCATACAAAACCAGAGAAATTTGCCTGTGTAGTTAGTTGGGCTAACTATAACTTGTGCGCCTGTAATGCACTGCTGATTACGCCACATTACATCACTCATGACATGGTCAGTGACATCAGTCATAACATCACTGCTGACATCTCAAATTACATTACTGATGACATCATCCAGGGAATGTGTGTTTCTGTAAAGTTTAAATATTTTTCATATATATCAATGCCAAGGTCTTTTCAAGAATAAGTCGATGTAAAAGTGCCCGAATACATTAGTTAGTAGATGCATGACTGATCTATAAGTCACTGATTGAATGTTTGTTACTGAATGCATGGATTAGTGACTAGACTATGTGAATGTCTCTCTTAGTCTCTCACTTGGTGTGTAAGCAGGCACATGGGTTGGTGAGTAGCTACATCAGTGTGTATATGTGCTTTTCATTGATTGTATGAGTATCTGTATGGGGTCTGAGTGTCTATGTGGGTGTGTGGGTGGTGTCTGACATGTCTGAATGGCTGATTCACTGGTTCTATAGATTCAAAAGTGCATCTCAGAAGGGCCGTATAGATAGTTGACTGTGTGTACACTTGTGTTGATTAGTGAATTGATGTCTCAGTTGTATATATGTGAGTAACTATACATGTTTTTACACAGTATATGTGAGTGTTGGGGTGTATAATTGACTACGTGAGAGACAGTGATTGCAAGAGTGTCTACATACACAAATGTGTACTTGTATTAGTGATTGTATAAGAGAGTAAGTATGTGCTAGTATCTATATAAATAAGGAAAGTGATGTGTATATAAATAAGGCAGGTGTTGTGTATATATCTGCATAGGTGAGTACATTGGTGTATGATTGATTTTTGGCATGAATGAATAGATGCGTGGGTAACTATGGATCAGTAGCACTGTGTAAATGTATATATAGGTGTATGAGTGGATATTATACTGATGTAATGATGAGTGACAGCATGTATGAATGACTGTATCAGTGTATATTTGGCTCACAATATATAGATAGGAATCAGTGGATGGATATCTAGTATCTGGTATTGGTGTGTCTATGCTTTTCAAAACCGTAGTCTGTATTTTAGAGTGTGTGTATCAAAGGTTATATTACAGTGTGAAGAGGTATGTCAGACTATCACGTGGATGATATCATCTGTGAAGTCATCAGTGATGTCATTTGAGATGTCATCAGTGATGTCATGAGTGATGTCACTGACCATGTCATGAGTGATGTAATATGTGACGTCATCAGTAGTGCATTGCAGGCGCGCAAGTTATAGTTAGCTCAACTAACTATAACAGGCGAATTTCTCTGGTTTTATATGAGTCAAATGTCCAACTAACTATAACGTCCCTAAAACCTATGTTTTTTTCAGTAAATTTCTATGGTTTTTTAAATGCTAATTCCTAACTATAACGTCTGTAAGAACCTATGGTTTTTTCAGTGAATTTCGAAGGTTTTTAAATGTTAATTTCATATTTTAATATTTATAAAACCTATGTTTATTCAAATTGTTTTTTAATATTTTGCAACTCTATCATCCTTTTCTTAAACTTTACAAATTATGAAATCTTTTATATCTTCCCCACAATATATATATATATTTTTTTTTTTTAGAAAACTACAGTCCCATACCTGTAGTCTAATAAGCTCGATCTTTACGCAAATCCTATCCACCACATTTAAATGATGCGCATTTCGTATCTGACGGGTTTGTGAGACTGCGTCCCGCTTAACAACATATACATATGAGGTTGCGCCAGCTGCTACTGTGGTTTTCGACCAGTACGCACTACCAAGCATCGCGTTACGTCATGTACATATGAAGCGGCACCCGCTGCGTGTTCCAAATGCGACTAATGCACGCTGCCACGCCCTGTGTTACGTCATTGACGTACGATGTCGCACTGCATATGCCATTCCCTCATTTTATTTGTCTCAAAACTATATCTAAATAACTTTAAAGTGTATATGAGAGCAAGCGAAAATTGAAAATATTGTAAACAGTTATATATTTCTAACTGTAATAAACTTATATTATAGTAAATATATTATGTCAAAATCACATCGGGTGCGGTCTCATTGCGTACTGTTTGCGCGATTGCCATGTGACCATAAAAAAAAGCATTTCATTAGTTCATAACATTTCCCATTGTTAGAGTTCTAAAACGCCACATATTTTAGTCCATATCGGTACTGCATTTCATGAGACACACCTCTTCTGCTTAGAGAGCTTTGTTCTAAACCATCATGTTGCTGTGTAGGTTATAAAAACCACTACAAAGATATAAAAACACCAACAACCTTGATCCGCTTCCCAACCCTATGACCTCTCCTGCACCGAAGCACACATCACAGATAAACTAAATATTGTACATTGTAATACAAGGGTGTTTTGAGATTGTATTTGCACTTTAGAAACCAATGCAAATTATTATAGAACATAAAAGCAAAACATATAAATCTATAGTTTATAAAGACACAAAGTTTACAAACAAAATAAAACAAGAAAATTGTACAACGAACCACCTCCGTTTATTTAAGGATTCAGTAACATAAGCAGGCCAGTCTTGATCAGGCAGTATTAGAAAACTTTTTTTGTGCATTGTAAACGCAGGCCTTGGACCTACACACGGAGCTGGTGCCACACGCTGCCGTTATGCTATGACATTATTGTGTACATATTTTCAGTAATATAACCACATCAATCGCCGTATGGTAGTAGGCAAAACACGCAAATATAAGCCTAAAACGCATAGACAAAGGGTGGGACCCAACCTTTCTATTTGGGAAGTAATTTAATTTAAATAATCAATAATCTAAGAACACCGACATCCAGAAGGAGCTAGAAAATACATGTTTTGTGGCCCTCATAAACACAAGGCACACACACACTACCCTCGCACTGCATTTTATCTCGGCCAATTCTTTGCACTGCACTTCAACTGGCTGGGCACATCTCTATTCCCTCTATACTACTCCCCTACTCTGATCACTGCAACTTTTCGCACCTCATTCTGTGAAACCCTTTCTACATCACTACATTCACTGCAGCTTTCAGCTGCTTCTATGCACTGCATCTGCATTCTGTGTACTCCGTCGATGCTCTCTGCAGCTAGAGGTCGTTCTGTGCACTGTGCTCTCAGCAAAGAGCCCCTGCTCTTGCTGCTGCATCCCACTGAATGTCTCTGCATTTTCTTTGTTCACTTGGCACTGAATCCCTTTGCTCTGCAATACATCTATTGTGTGTGCACTGCAGTGCACACCACACACTGCACGTTGCATCACCATGTTGAAAACGCCCATATAGTACTCTGTGGCTGTGCACTTCCTGTTTCTTCTCTCTGCTCTGCGTCCACATGCCACATGCACACTACGCCATCACGTTGTGCACTGCATCGCTGTCTCAGTGCTCTGCACGCCTCTCTGAGTGCAGTGCATCCTCACTCTACTTACACTGCAGTTATGCTGTTTGAAATTCGTCCTCACTCTGCACTGCATCACACTGTGCTCTGCATCTTCATTCTCTACACTCCACCCACACTTTGTGCACTGCATTCTCTGCATGAGCTGTCTGAACACCTTGTCCCCGTGTCTGTTATAATAACCCACTGCATCATCCTTTGAAGCACTACTTATCCACACTGTGTGCACTGCCAGTCACGGCTCGCAGTTGTGTGGGGCTGGGGGGGGGGATAAAGAGATGCTGCGCGGGGGTGGGGGCTGGGGGAGTTTGCGTTAAAAGCAGGAACTGAGAACAGTCACATCACAATCCTCTCAGCCAATACAGTGGCGCTGCTCCAGGATTGGCTTAGCAGGGCTACTCGACGCCCACCTGCCCATTAGGAGACCAACGATTTCCGTGTTGATCAACCCTCGCTCTCCTAATGCGCAGCTGCCAGCCACAGCTAAGACTAGTGCGCATGAATGGGCACAGAGGAAAAATTCTCCGTCCTAACCCACGCATGCTGCGCACTTGTGCTGCTGCTTGCTGTGCGCTCTGCGCCACCCACTGACCTAACAGTGACAATGCATGTCAGTCAGCATGACTCCGTCGTCATGCTGACTGACATGCATTGTCAGTTTTCTTCAGACGCCGATGGAGCTGTGGGGGCGCGGGCGGCTGGTGGGGCTACGCCCCAGCGCCCCTAATGGGGCCCCTAATGGGGCCCCTAATGGACGCACCACCACTGTACATATGCATGGTGCAGACAGTACGCACTGGAGCAATGTCTTTTCCTACAGGACTACCTCATCTACATTAGCGACTCAATCTTAATTGTGAACACTGCTGTCTGCAGTGTAGGCCAGAGTGAGCAGTCACCAAGGGCCCACAGCCACATGGCATTCACTTGAGCTCTACAGTTTGCAATACGCAAACCAAAAAAAAAAAGTGTGCAGAGCCTGCAATGATGCAAATAAGTGATGCAGACAGTACACACTGGAGCAATATATTTTTCTACAGGACTACCTCATCTACAATAGCAACTTGATCTCAATGATGAACATTGCTGTCTGCAGTGTAGGCCAATGAGAGCAGTCAGCAAGAGCCCACAGCCACCTGACATTCACTTGAGCTCTACAGTTTGCAATACACGAAGCAAAGAAAATGTGTGCAGAGCCTGCAATGATGCATATGAGTGGTGCAGACAGAGCGCACTGGAGCAATGTCTTTTCCTACAGGACTGCATCATCTACAATACCGACTCAATGTCAAATGTGAACACTGAAGTCTGCAGTATAGGCCAGAGAGAGCGTTCAGCAAGGGCCCACAATCACGTGGCATTGACTTGAGCTTTACAGTTTGCAATACGCGAAGCAAAGAAAACATGTGCGGAGCCTGCAATGATGCGTATAAGTGGTGCAGACAGAGCACACTACAGCAATCTCTTTTCTTACAGGACTGCATCATCTACAATAGCAACTCGATCTGAATTGTGAACACTACTGTTTGCATTGTTAATTGAAGGCAGTACACACACACACAACCATCAATACTTTTCTCACTCCCTTTTTACAAAATAAAACAACAAATTACAAAGACTCTACAATGAATAAATCAAAACAATTCAAATTGGGATTTTATCTCTCCACAGTCTACACTATTCACTGTTCCTTTGGACTTGCAAGATAAATTTGGTCATTTTACTAACCCTATAACTCGTATAAAAAAAACTTCTTGTAGCAAGTATACTAAAACAATATTGTGTATGTTTCAATAGACGTTCTAATTACTTAACTACTGGATTCTGTAATTAAACAATCACCACTCAATCTAAATTGTGAACCCTGCAAACCGCAGTCTAGGCCAAATCCAGAGGTCATTCACAACTCACAGCCACATACCGTTGGATTCGAAAGCACAGAGTTGGTTGCACCTGATCAGAGGGGGTACACAGAAATCATCACAGACTTTAATTTATGACATCCTCAATCATAGAATCAAGACCCCATTCCACTGTTTGCACCTACTGTTCCACAGTATACTCCACCGACTAGTGTCAACCAAGCCCAATAATCATGTGCAGCAGTTAGCTATGGAAGCACAGACTGTGATGAACCTCAACACATCAACTTCTGAGAAAAGCAAGCAGCAGGTAATATCGGACATCATCCATTGTGGAATCAAGACACCGTTCCACAGTGGGGACATAGAGTTGGATGCACCTGATCGAAGAGAGTACCTTCATATCCACTCTCAAATGCATTTCTAGCATCGTCCATTGTGGAGTCAACACACCGTTCTACTTTTGAAACCTAGAGTTGGTTGCAGCTGGTAGAAGGGAATACCTCCATCTCCATTCTCAGATACAGTTCTAACATCGTCCACTGTGGGATCAAGACACCATTCCACTGTTGGGACCTAGAGTTGCTTGCACCTCATTGGAGGGGGTACACAGAAATCATCACAAACTTTAACTTCTAACATCCTCAATCATATAATTAAGACCCCATTTCACTGTTTGGATCTGCTGTACCGCGGTGTATTCCAGCGATACCAGTCAACTAAGCCCAATAACCATGTGTAGTACTTAACTACAGAAGCACAGAATCTGATGCACCTCAACAGAGGGAGTTCTGTGAAAAAACAGCAACAGGTAATATCAGACATCATCCATTGTGTGATCAAGACACTGTTCCACTGTTGGGACCTAGAGTTTCTTACACCTACTCGAAGAGAGTATCTTCATCTCCACTCTCAGATCCACTTCTAACATCGTCCATTGAGGGATCAAGACACCATTCCACCGTTGGTACCTAGACTTGGTTGCGTCTCATCAGAAGGTATACACAAAAATCATCACACACTTTAAGTTCTCACATCCCCAATAATAGAATTAAGACCTAATTTCACTGTTCGAGGCTGCTGTACAGCCGTGTACTCCAGCAACTGCAGTAAACCATGCCTAATAATCATTTGCAGCAATTAACTACAGAAGCACATTGTGTTATCCACCTCAATGGAAGGAGTTCTGTAAACATCAAGCAGAATGTAATATTGGACATCTTCCATTGTGGAATCAAGAACCGTTCCACTGTTGGAACCTAGAGTGGGTTCCACCTGGTCAAAGGGAGTACCTTCATCTCCACTCTCAGATGCAGTTCTAACATCATCCATTATGGGATCAAGACACCGTTCCACTGTTGGGACCCAGAGTTGGTTGCAGCTGGTCAAAGGGAGCACCCTCATCTCCACTCTCAGATGCAGTTCTAACATAGTCCACTAAGGGATCAATGCACTGTTCTACTGTTCGGACCTATAGTTGGTTGCATCTGTTCGGAGGGGGTATACCGAAATCATCACAGACTTTAACTTCTGACATCCTCAATCATAGAATCAGGACCCAGTTTCATTATTCGGACCTGCTTTACCGTGCTATAGTCCAGCAACTACAGTCAACAAAGCCCAGAGTGTGATGCACCTCAACGGAGGGAGTTCTGTGAAAAGCAAGCAGCAGGTAATATCGGGCATCATCCATTGTGGGATCAAGACACCATTCCACTGTTGGGACCCAGATTTGGTTGAAGCTGGTCGAAGAGAGTACCTTCATCTCCACTCTCAGAGACAGTTCTAGCATCGCTAACTATGGTCTCAAAAACACCGTTCCACTGTTGGTACCTGTCGAACTAGTGTGTTAGTAGTATACAGAGCACTCCACGGTGCTGGGCCTCAGGCTGGGCACTGTGTGCCTGTGTTGTGGTAGCTAGCGTTAATCT
Organism: Lissotriton helveticus; assembly: GCF_964261635.1. Classification (NCBI taxonomy): domain Eukaryota; kingdom Metazoa; phylum Chordata; class Amphibia; order Caudata; family Salamandridae; genus Lissotriton; species Lissotriton helveticus. The sequence goes on from NC_136067.1 coordinate 1,865,701,280, forward strand.
CAGGAGCCTTCCGAGCACGCAGACCTCGGCCCAGGAGCTTACTCCGGCTCGTGGTGGGCCCTCTTTCATATACAGCGGTGTTGAAAGGTAAACTGTGGGGCATATATGCGTCACAACGGCCATGACGGTTTCTGAGTACCAGCAGGCTGGGAGCATCATTCACGCACCCACCTTCGCTCACAGAATCAGCCTCGTGGCAGTGTAAGCTGCTCAGACCTGGCAGACACGTTCGCCAATCCGGAAGAGAACCACACCCAGAGAAATGTACCTTTTATCCATACCCCTACACCAGCCTTACGTACGCCGAGTCAGCCCACTTCCCCAAACATTTGGGGGCGGGGGAGGCACGTACGCGCTACAATTCCATAATCGTCCCTACGGACTGTACTATCATGGTTGCGTACACTGTCCACATCACTCAATAGACCATCAGTGTATGTTGACATGTACATTTCTGCGCTCTGCATACTCAAGTCTGTCCGGCACATCCCCTCAAGACTTTGCATTGTACACTTTTATAATCAAGAATTACTTGGCACCTTGCACATACTTTGCTCCCACCTTTCCCCGCATTCTGCATTGTGAGGCAGAGGTGTCATGCCATGTTTAGTTTGTATACATGGCTAGCCACGGTTCCCACAGTATGTAGTGTCATTGTGCCTGCTAAGTGCACATGTTGTTTGTCATTTTTAATCTCATTATATAACGTAGCGCGTTTATTGACGAGCAGTGGTTTATCCCATTTACATATCACTGTTTTAAAGAGCATGCAGAAGTTTTTCTCACAGGTGAATAGTGTGATAAACAATGGCAGTCATTCATTACTAACCAAGAATGCCCAACTACACAGCGCTTCTAAGCTTACAGCCCCCAATCTTGCGTTCTTTCTTAAAAGGACGCCATCTCCCACAATCACACCAACATTCACACAGCTTTCTAATGACAGTTATCTGCTTCTCAATAACATGCACTGCTACAGGATGTGAGCTGGCATACCGCATGACCTTACTGTTTCAAACACAGTAACTTCCTGTGGCAATATCTATTCCCACCCACACAAACTAACTCCCAAACTTCAGCTTGGCCTTGAATTCCTAGCTTGAAAACACATTTCAAGAAACAAAACAAACTAAAAGCACCTTTGTTCAGAACAGAAGTCTCCCTCAATTCTGCAAAAGAAATGTATCGACTGCAGATACCACAAACTTAAAACAAAATACACGCCCTTTTAAATACAAACCGTCAATTGCACTTTGTGAATTGTTACACAATTTTCAACACATGTCACACTCACGGTCTGGCACACTTTTTTAACACGGTCTTCTACAGCCTTCTAACACGCTTTCAAACTGTTCTACTTTTAATACCAGACTACATTCTGACATTCATTCGATCATCTCTGGAATAACAGGAACAGTGCCCATAATTCTCGCCCTCTTTGCAGCCATCCTACTACTAATTCTACTTCTAGAAATGGCTGCACTCTATGGTAACAACTATGTCTGACAGAATACGCCTCTACACCAAGCCACATCCATACTGTAAAAAAACTGAAAAACTTTTCGGCTACGTGCCTCTATCTATTATCGGAGCTAGCTACAACATAACATTTATCTACACTTATGCAATAAGCGTACAACCATCGTTTGATTGCAAATTGCCCATTCGACTGGTGAATGGATGTATGCCTCCCGATATCCAGCAGGTAATGGAGTATCTTGAAAACCATGAACATGATTGTTCTGGCAACGGAGCAATGGCAAATGCAATGCAAAAAGGAATCGCAGCGGAATGGGATTTCTGTGCAGCCGCGAAAGAACTCCTGCAACGTGTGACCTTTCACAACATCGCAGATTGCCTGCCCGGTCAAATTACTGCTCCAACATTCAAGGAACATTACTGTCCCTTCGAGGATAGGAGTTGGATCGCTTCGTTTTTCTCACACAATGGCAACAATAGCATTTTGGAACATTACGCATCTCAAGCCGCTGAAAAACTTCTGGACTGGAATCTCCAAGACTTGTAAGAAACTCACATTGTTATTGCTTATTTCACATGCAACTGTAACATGTAATATACAAATCACCGATGCCGGTGTTATGTTTGAATACAGCAGAAGTGGTTCAACTTTGCATCATCTGGATACCCTAGCTCTTGCACCAGTGGGTCCAATTATGGCGCATAAATAAAGACAATTTCTATATAATTTTCAAACTCCATCCCTTTATTACACACAACCACTTTCTTAGACACAACTCATTTTTACCATTTTCGTTGTCAGGCATTGCAACATTCTGCATTATATTCTTCACGATAATTCCTTTACTTCTGTTTCCTAAAACACTACATTCAACTCTTCAGACCAATAGGGATGAGTAGTTTGTTTCCCACTCCATGAATAGAATAAACGCACACTAACACTACTTACACAGGTATGGTACAGCGGCCAGTATCCTTCAGCGCCCACAGCACATCACTTCACAGCAATAAATTCCCGACTTACACTCACAGTTTCATCCCTGAGTCTTCATACCACTAAGTGCTTTGCTTCCCACTCCCACTATACTCTAAACACATACTAATACCACCTGCACAGATATGCTTTAGCATCCACTATGCTACAGCGCCCAGAGCACATCAGTTTACAACACTCAGCTCACAGTTTAGACGCACGGTTTCATCCCCGAGTTTAACGGTGCCTCACCTCTGCACCATCTCACTCCAGACAAAACAGCCCTTTCACACCGGTAGCGTAAATACTTTGGTTCTGCCAGTATGCTACATACCACTCAGCTCACAGTTTAAGTGCACAGTTTCATCCCGAGTGTACCGGCACCTCACCTCAGCACCATCTCACAGTGGGTAAAACAGTACTTTTACACCAGTAGGGGTAAATACTTTGCTTCACACTCCCTCTATAGCACACCCTACCCACCCAACAAACCTCACAGCTCGCCTACCCTTCTCTTTCCCACATTTTTCTCCCTTTTTTCCCATTAGTCACTTCAACGGAATCCCAAAATGGCGGCCAACACTTCCTAGTTGCAACCACTCCCACCCCTCGTAGCCAATCAGCAGCTAGCTCGTGCTCTTAACGCCTCAGCCAATCAGATGGCAGAATCCCCAAATATCGATATCTGTAAATTTCAATATTTCTCAGAAACTACTCAACGAATTTACACCATATACACAAAGGCGCTCTTTCTAGACCAAGACCCTTCTCCCTGCCAAATTTGGGATAGTTCTGTTCACCCATTCAACCTTTAGCCTTGTCTAAAGTTTCTTATGGAAATTAACATTGAAAAAAGACGTTTTGGGACCCCCTTTTTTTCTCAACCCCCTTGACGAATCACCCCCAAACTTTCAACATAGGAGCTGATGTCAACAAAGAATTTGTTTTGAAAATTTTCGTCAATCAGAGCCAAAGTTATTGGGAATAGAATGTTGCCATTTTCCTATGGTAACAAGGTCCTAACTGTAACTACCTACTGGCGACCATATATATATATATATATATATATATATATATATATATATATATATATATATATATATATATATATATATATATATATATATATATATATATATATAAATCTATATATATAAATAGATATTTCAATCGCCTCGCGCTGCGCTGCTGCAGGCCAAGAAAATTCGCACTCAGGATTTACAGTTAGTGGGAAAATTAGTATTTATTGACTTTGACGCGTTTCAACAACACAGTCTTTGTCAAAAAGTCATACAATGACCCGGAAGTGGAGGTGAGCTTAAAAGCACTTCCTGTAAAATTCATGGACATAGAAAACATAATGCATTTCATGTTAAAAATGTCTTGACTTGTCAAAAAAACAGACTGCACAGATATAATACTCTGACCATTCAGTAAATTAAATTGCAAGTGCAGTAATTAATTGAAATTCACAGTTCAGCTTTAAAATAAAGTGAAAAATAATAAACACAGCAGTAATTATACGCGCAATGTAATTTTACAAGTGGCATCGGTTGTTATAGTTCTGCAGCTTGCTAACTTTATTCTCATGCGTTGAATGTTACATGCTGTGTGCAGGGATTCCAAACTGACAATTGCTAATATGTTGCAAATTAATGGCCAGTGCCAGAGTTCTTAGTTGGGAATTACACCAATGTCGGGAACAGGAAGGTACTCATGGAAGGTATTATGTATATCCCTCTCTGGGCCATATTAAAAGAAGTGGGTGAAAGAAAACACACCAAGGATATATATTTACATCGGTGTGGGGAAAGGGGGACAGAAAAAATAAGCCAGTGCTAGATGGTGGAGCAGCCGCTCCTACCGCAATGGCCATCAGGGGTACAAAATGATTCAAGTGTTTAATATATATGGGCAAAACAAGAAATAAGGGCAGTCATGCTGCATCATGTTGAAATTAATAACCAATACTGAACAGTTATGCAACGGACAACCTAACCTAGATGTACATAAAGATCTTCCTCATGATTGAGGCCTCCCGGGGTCTTGCTGTGAAGCTTGATAATATACTCAGATTCCAGGCGTCGCAGATGACCTTCCCGATCTCCTCCTCTTGCAGAAAGAGGGACCCTGTCAATTGAAAAACAGGTAATTTTAGTGCTGATGTCCTTGAGATTAGCATGCATTAGATCACAATGTTTTGCTATTGCATAAGACATATCGCCATTCCTGACTGCGCGCAGATGTTCAAGAATGCGCTTCTTCACTGGAAAGATAGTGCTTCCCACATAGCGCAAGCAACAAACACAGGTTAAAATGTAAACAACAAATTCCGTGTTGCTATTGATGAAACTACGTATTTTCCCTGTTTTACCGTTGGGGAGATTGAAGGTTTTCACATTAGTACTGCTGTTACAGGCTTTGCATCTCCCACACTAATGAAAACCTGGGAGTTCCCTCAACCATGTGTGTGGTGTTTTGTTCTTTACAGAGAGGTGACTATGCACCAAGATGTCTTTAAGAGACTGACATTTCCTGTATGTCACATGCGGTGTCAGACTGATCAGTTTGCCTATTATCACATCACTCTTGATAATGTGCCAATGTCTGTGCACTATGTTGTACACATCCTGCGATGCAGTGGTGATCAATCTTATTTCTTGTTTTCCTGTCTCTTTCATTTTAGGGACCAAAAGACTATTCCTGTCTCTGATGCTCGCCTTTTCTGCAGCTGCTCCAATGCTTCTACCTGTATAGCCCCTGCTTTTAAAGCGACCCCACATGTTTTTGGCCTCCTTCTCATACGATTCAGGAGAGCTGCAGTTTCTCTTGGCCCTTAACAGTTCCCCAAAGGGGATGCTACTCTTCAAACCTACAGGGTGGTGACTATGTGAGTGCAAAATACTGTTACCAGACGTTGGTTTCCTATACAGGCTGGTATGTAGTGTCCCACCATTTGCCTCAACCTGCACATCTAGAAATCTATGGTGGTAGTGTCCGTTCTGCTAGTGAAAGCTAGATTAAGGGTGTTGATAGACAGACCTTGTATGAAATCGTCAAGGGCATCCTGTGGACCATCCCATATTGGAGAACCGGGCCGTATGGACCCAGTGGCACAGGGCACGCCTAAAATCTCCGGGTTCACCTGCCTTGTCAGACAGAGACACGAGACACTCTGTTAGGCGTAGAAAAGCAGATTTATTAGCTGCAGCCAAGCACAGTTGTCCAAGAAGTTACAGGAGGTAGATTCCTAGGAGACTGCCACTTAACTCCGTGGCTCACAGTCTATTATAGTACACATGTTTACAATGCCCTCTCCCAAAACATACAAAATTGACGAATAGAAATAGTTCGAAAACAAGCTATCAAATGTCCAAAACATACCCTTCCTTTCAGACCCCGTGTGCTCTCCTCCCCTCAAGTTAATCAACACTAGTGCCCGTAATTCAATTTGCAGGTGGTAGAACATGTTTGAATGCTTCAAAGGATAGTTTATGTAACCAGAGAATACACGAAGAGAATAGCGAAGGCCAGTCAAATAAGATAAAGTCAGGAAGAATAGTGAGAGCCAAACAGTCAGTCGAGACAGGGATCAATCAGCCTAGACATAGATTAGTGGACTCGGCCAGACCCTGACATCGGTTTCGTAAACAAGAGCAAGGGTTTACTCTTGAATAGACAAGACACGTAGCAGCTAAAAAGGCAAAAACACTGTGTTCGTCGTGCTGCCTGGGTGAGGCAACACAAAAATGGCCGCTTGGCACAAAATGGCGGCTAGATACGAAGCGGAGTCGAAAACTACGTAACCTCAGACCCTCCTTTTGCCATACTCAGGCAAAGCACAAAGAACTCATGCTAGTCTGAGTCAATGTCAATGGTCAAGAGGTCATTGAGTTGTTGCTGTAACATCATTCTAATATTCTCTGTTTTCTGTGACACTGGTTTTGGAACGCATACAGTGGCACAAAGTCCACAGATGGCTGGGCCACACTGTAAACAGAGGCAATAAGAAAAGATGACGGCTAGAATCGCTCCAAGAAAAGTTAATACTTTCCATCCCCATGTAGACATTAGTCCCCAAAACCATCCCCTCACAGGCCAATCTCTAGTATCCTGATGAATTGACTCGGAGATGACATGTAGTTTAGAAATGGCTTGGTATACTGTAGGGGCATTATCAGGAACGAAAACACAGCAACTAGACCCAATTAATTTACAAACTCCTCCTCTATCTGCTAGGACAATATCTAAAACCATCCGGTTTTTTGAAGTCATAAGGCGATTCGCTTGAAGCTCAGCTATCAAATTATTCAATGTTCCAGAAGTTATGTTTATGGTAGCATCGACCACACGGACTAGACGTCTGATGTTCCTGCTATTAACTATTGGACCCCAAAAGGGAAGAAACCCTTTCAGAAAATCTCCTCCCTCTTGCCCAGCTGTGTCTTCTTAGTCAATAACCCCTCTACCATATCTCTTTCTGTGATAACCTGCAGGAGCAGTATATGTCGGAGGAAGAAGGAAAGCTATATAACATGTTCCCGAGAAATATGTGGGAAGCCATGTATAAGCTCTATCATGGCAGATGAAATATGTACCTTGAGATTTTACTAACGGTGAGGAAACCGAGGGTGTATAAACGTATGTATGGGTACAATTACTCTTTTCCTGTGTAATCTTAGTGTTCTGGATCAGTGAGGCTAGTGATATAATGAGTCACATTCCAACCATCATATGCTCGTTTCTCATCCATGGGAATCTTACTAATGTCAGCAATTTTTGCCATGGTCACTATTCCCTTTATCAAAGGGCTGTGACTAAAATCTACTCCGATTTTGGAAAAGGGGGGTGGTGATGGACAGAGTTTCTGAATGATGCAGAATACTCTTACCAAGTCAAGAGATCATGGTTTTGAATCCATCACCGTTTTTTAGCTCACTGCACCATCCCAGCTCAGAACCTGGCTATATGCAAATTAGTCTGTTCCTGTCCCAGTGCATGATGGGAACAGGGCAAACCAAACTACCAAGCCAATTCTTATACTGGGAAGGAAACAAGCTCCCGGGGACCGGTTTCTGGCATCACAGCCTTCTTCGGCCCGGTTTGCTTGAATCCTGATGGTGCAATGAGCAAGGGACTCACGTCTGAGTATACCCTCCCACACTTAGTGTGGATAAAACCGATTTTGGAAAAGGGGGGTGGTGATGGACAGAGTTTCTGAATGATGCAGAATACTCTTACCAAGTCAAGAGATCATGGTTTTGAATCCATCACCGTTTTTTAGCTCACTGCACCATCCCAGCTCAGAACCTGGCTATATGCAAATTAGTCTGTTCCTGTCCCAGTGCATGATGGGAACAGGGCAAACCAAACTACCAAGCCAATTCTTATACTGGGAAGGAAACAAGCTCCCAGGGACCGGTTTCTGGCATCACAGCCTTCTTCGGCCCGGTTTGCTTGAATCCTGATGGTGCAATGAGCAAGGGACTCACGTCTGAGTATACCCTCCCACACTTAGTGTGGATAAAACCGATTTTGGAAAAGGGGGGTGGTGATGGACAGAGTTTCTGAATGATGCAGAATACTCTTACCAAGTCAAGAGATCATGGTTTTGAATCCATCACCGTTTTTTAGCTCACTGCACCATCCCAGCTCAGAACCTGGCTATATGCAAATTAGTCTGTTCCTGTCCCAGTGCATGATGGGAACAGGGCAAACCAAACTACCAAGCCAATTCTTATACTGGGAAGGAAACAAGCTCCCGGGGACCGGTTTCTGGCATCACAGCCTTCTTCGGCCCGGTTTGCTTGAATCCTGATGGTGCAATGAGCAAGGGACTCACGTCTGAGTATACCCTCCCACACTTAGTGTGGATAAAACCGATTTTGGAAAAGGGGGGTGGTGATGGACAGAGTTTCTGAATGATGCAGAATACTCTTACCAAGTCAAGAGATCATGGTTTTGAATCCATCACCGTTTTTTAGCTCACTGCACCATCCCAGCTCAGAACCTGGCTATATGCAAATTAGTCTGTTCCTGTCCCAGTGCATGATGGGAACAGGGCAAACCAAACTACCAAGCCAATTCTTATACTGGGAAGGAAACAAGCTCCCGGGGACCAGTTTCTGGCATCACAGCCTTCTTCGGCCCGGTTTGCTTGAATCCTGATGGTGCAATGAGCAAGGGACTCACGTCTGAGTATACCCTCCCACACTTAGTGTGGATAAAACCGATTTTGGAAAAGGGGGGTGGTGATGGACAGAGTTTCTGAATGATGCAGAATACTCTTACCAAGTCAAGAGATCATGGTTTTGAATCCATCACCGTTTTTTAGCTCACTGCACCATCCCAGCTCAGAACCTGGCTATATGCAAATTAGTCTGTTCCTGTCCCAGTGCATGATGGGAACAGGGTAAACCAAACTACCAAGCCAATTCTTATACTGGGAAGGAAACAAGCTCCCGGGGACCGGTTTCTGGCATCACAGCCTTCTTCGGCCCGGTTTGCTTGAATCCTGATGGTGCAATGAGCAAGGGACTCACGTCTGAGTATACCCTCCCACACTTAGTGTGGATAAAACTGATTTTAGAAAAGGGGGGTGGTGATGGACAGAGTTTCTGAATGATGCAGAATACTCTTACCAAGTCAAGAGATCATGGTTTTGAATCCATCACCGTTTTTTAGCTCACTGCACCATCCCAGCTCAGAACCTGGCTATATGCAAATTAGTCTGTTCCTGTCCCAGTGCATGATGGGAACAGGGCAAACCAAACTACCAAGCCAATTCTTATACTGGGAAGGAAACAAGCTCCCGGGGACCGGTTTCTGGCATCACAGCCTTCTTCGGCCCGGTTTGCTTGAATCCTGATGGTGCAATGAGCAAGGGACTCACGTCTGAGTATACCCTCCCACACTTAGTGTGGATAAAACCGATTTTGGAAAAGGGGGGTGGTGATGAACTAAAATCTACTCCACCATTATAGGACCCACCAGGAGGATATCGGAGTTGATTCTGGTATGCATTAGAAAACATAGCCAGATAAGCCCAAGCAGAGCCTTCATACGAAAATAGGAGAACTAAATACGTCATCCCTCTTTCTGTATTATGGGGCATGAGTCCACAGACCCAACAGTCAGTAGTATTGACTACCAATTGGTGTTGATGTAACAATTGAATAAATGAATTGTTAAGGTATTCCGTTCTCCTCATTTGCTCATGATCTGGGAGTGCATAGAATTTGTGCGGAGAAATGGTAGTAGAAGAAATCAAAGAGACAGAAGTAGGAGCAGGTGCTGGCTGCATAATGTGTACAATCCATCCTACACATGCTAATAAACTGCATAAACATACTAAAATGCATAATGCTACGCCACAACGACTAAACAGTAACTTCTTATAGTAGTTTCTTTTCATCATTTTAATCTCACCCCCTTCCATTTCGTTATCCATTACTCTAAAGGCGTTGCTCACGATAATCTTCCTTAATCACTTGGCTGTGATTGTTAGCCGTCCTATGACACTGCAAGTCCTGTTGACCTAGTCACTAGTCAGGTCACAGCCTAAGACTCCTACCGTGACCCTGCAACTTGATGGATAATGGAAAAGGAATGCCTTTTATATATAAACAAAAAACAAAATCACAAAACGCAAAATTTAATTGTCCTTGGTCAACCTTGATCTCAGGTTGTACCGTGTTTTGCCAGGTATCGTTTGGTCATGGAACAGTTTTTCTGGATCTGAGGTATTCAGTTGCAAGTGAGGTAGTACAGCTTCCTGTAAAACGTTGTCATCCTCTTTCTGACAACTTGTCCAATCCAGGCGTGCACTACTGAATGGTACAAATCTGGGTACTTTTTCACACTCGCTATCACCGACACCTTCTCGGACCCATTGGTCATAAGGTAACGGTAATGGTACCCTTTTGCAGTGCACGCCGTGGATCCACTTCTTCTTCCCCACGACCTTTACTGCTGTAAGAGTTGTTAGCAAAACTTGTCTCGGCGGCCCCCAACGAGGTTTCAGGTTCTTTTTCCTCTGGAAGTTCTTCAGACACACCCAATCCCCAGGTTGGATGGAGTGTCCTGGATCTGAGGAGGCCTCTGGCAAAGCGTTTTGGACCTGTTGACGAATGACACGTAATTTAGTGGTGAGGTCATGCAGATAATCAACCAACAATGGATACGGAATGTCTGAGTATTTCTTGGGTCGAGGGACTCACCAAACATTAGCTGGGCGTCCAAAAACAATCTCATATGGGCTAACTCCTAAACGTGAATGAACTGTCGTTCTCTGAGAGAAGTGCCAAAGGCAAAGCGTCAGGCCAGGAAAGGCCTGTGATAGCCTGTATCTTGGCCAATTTAAGTTTGAGAGTGCCATTGTAGCACTCTACCAAACCCGCTGACTGAGGATGGTTTGCCGCATGGAATTGTTGCCTAATACCAAGACCCACACACACCTTTTGCATAATTTGGCCTACAAATTCACTCCCATTGTCACTCCAGACAATGCTCGGCAAACCAAACCTCTGGAAAAATTCCTTCAAAAGGATTTTGGCAGTGGACAAGGCAGTATTGTCCTTTAGGGGGTAGGCCTCTATCCATCTAGAAAAGGCGCAAACCACCACCAGGACATACTTAAGGTTGTTGAAACGTTCCATGTGAATAAAGTCTATTTGCAGTACCTCAAAAGGAAACGTAGGGGGAGCAAAATGACCTGCCGGAGTTGGAGTTACCTTTCCTGGATTGTGCATCAAACAGACAATACAATGCTGCACCACATTCTATGCACATTTGGGAATACCGATACTGGAGCCAAAAGTTTACATATACCCCTTGCATTGATATGGGCTGGTTCAGGTGCCATAGTGACTACAGGTAGAACATACGCATCTGGTAACAACCATCGCTGATACTCTGACAATTCCGTCCAACATCCCATCGTGTCCAACATTCCCGTACTCTCTTTCCACTTACTCAATTCTTTCTCCTTTGCTTCCTTCTGAATCATTTTCACACTTTCTACTGTGTCTTCACACATACCTCCTTCTGCGACCCAACTTGCAGGGCCTGCAACGTACATGTGACTCTCGATATCTTTCGCTGTTTCCCTCGCTACTTCATCGGCAAATGCATTTCCTCGACCCACATCATCAGTAATCCTTTTATGCGCACTGTACTTCACAATCGCTACTTGAACAGGCAAAGCAAGTGATTCAAGAAGGTCAGTTACCAACTGACCATGCTGTATTTTAGTGCCGTTGGAGGTAAAGCAACCTCTTTCCTTCCACAAATGGCCATAACTATGAGCAACGCCAAAAGCATATAGGCTATCTGTATAAATGGTCACTCTCTTTCCTTTCGCCAACACACATGCTCTTGTCAATGCTATTAATTCTGCAGCTTGCGCTGAATTCTGTGAAATGTGTGCAGTTTCTACTACTGTATGCAAAGTTGTAAAGGCATAAGCTGCTGTCGTCTCACCATTAGGAAGTTTAAAACAAGACCCATCTACCCACAAAGTCCCATCAGGATTCATAAGTGGTGTATCTTTTAAATCAATTCGGCCTTTAGTTTCTTCTTCTGTACGAAGAAAGCAATCATGCTGGTCTTGTACATTTTTCTCATCTAGAACAGGTAGCAATGTTGCTGGATTCAGGACATTACATCTCTTGATATGTATGTGACTAGCTAAAAGCGTCAACTCATATCCTGACAAAAGGGCACTCGTCAAATGTTGTCTCTTTGTCCTATTCAAAAGAGTATCCACTGCATGTGGCACCATAACATTAAGAGTATGATCCAATACCAGTCCAGCAGATTGGTGAATGGAGATCGCCGCTGCTGCTGTTGCTCTGAGACAACTAGGTAATGCCTTGGCTACTGGATCCAATGTAGCCGAAAAATAGGCACATGGCCTTTGTTTGTCTCCAAATTGTTGAGTCAAAACTGACAATGCACAACCTTCTCTCTCATGAACATAGAGTGTAAAAGGCTTACTATAATCAGGAGTACCCAGCACAGGAGCAGAACACAAAGCAGTACGTAAATCTGAAAAACTCTTCTGACATTCATCAGTCCAAGGAAGAGGTTGGGGTGTATCTTTCAGAGTAAGTGCCAACAAAGGTTTGGCCAGCAAGGACAAATTTGGAATCCACTGTCTACAATAAGAGGTAATGCCTAAAGAGGCACGCACCTCTCTTTGTGTAGATGGCACAGACATTCGTGCAATTGCATGGATACGTTCTGGGGTCAATCGCCTTCCCTCCTTCGACAGGAGATGACCTAAATAGGTAACCTCTTGGCGACAATATTGTAACTTGGAAGGTGACACCTTATGGTGTAAGCCAGACAAATGTTGCAGAAGTAACACAGTTGCATTTTTACAAACATCTTCTGAATCGGCAGCCACTAACAAATCATCCACATATTGGATAAGAGTAGCACCTGGAGGCAAAGAAAAGGTGTCAAGCTGGGATTTCAAAGCCTGACTATAAATGGAGGGACTCTCACAATAGCCTTGAGGTGCACGTTTAAATCGGAAGCTTCGGCCTCCGAGAGAGAAGCCAAAAAGATCCCTACTTTCCTCAGCAATAGGAATGCTAAAGAAAGCATTTTTGAGATCAATAACCGAAAACCAGGCTGCCGAAGCAGGAATCATAGTAAGCAGAGCAGTAATGTCCGGAACAACAGGAAACTGAGGGACAACAATTTTGTTGACCTCTCGGAGATCAATCACGAAACGATACACAGGTGGCTGAGAAGGATCAGTAAGTTTGAGAACAGGCAGAACAGGACTATTGCAAATGTTTCCTCTCGTCTCTTCAACCACACCTTTCTGAACCAAGTCATAAACAATAGCCAATAAAGCTCGTTCACCATCATTAGAGATCTTGTATTGAGGAATACGTGGCAGCTTAACATCAGGCTTAACAGTAATCACATAGGGCGGAATCTGAAGCAAACCAACATCATTCGGACCCGTAGCCCAAAGTGTGGTGGGAAGTGAATGCAATTCGAGTGGCAGCTGGTCTTTAGATACATACATTGGAGAAGTCAATTTATCACCCAAAGTAAGATGTACACCAGAGGGGGAACAATACAACGTGGCATGCAAACGTTTCAATATGTCCAAACCCAACAAATTTTCCCCACAACCGGTCGTCAAAAGAAGCGGAGCTTCCAAATCATACGGACCAATAGAAATAGGCAAAGGACAAGAAACAGGGTTACTAACCGGGGCACCAGAGAATCCTACGGAAACATTTGTTAAGCCAGACAAAGGTGCCCCAGGGAGTTTTGAATGAATGATAGAACTTCTCATCGCATCAGTATCCAAAAGAAACGATTCCGTAACACCTAATGCTACAACATCAACATAAGGTCCATTCTGATCCACTGGAACTGATACAACTTCCTTACTTCGTCTATGGCTGTCCTAGCTAGTATGAAAGTCGGTACTTTCATCTTCTGCACAATAATCGTCATTATAATATTGCGCGGACTGAGAATTCTGTTGATCAAAATAATTCATAGTGTTCTGCGGGGGTAAGGAACGCTGTCCTTGAGGCAACGCACCTCGCCCTCTACCCCTAGGTGCTGACTGAAAACCACCACAACCTCGTGGCACAAATTGTCCACCAGCACGTTGTAGTAAAATCGGACAATTAATCTTAAAATGACCTTCCTCTTTACAGTAGGTGCATTAATTAGGACCCAGCGGAGGTCGCGGAACAAAAGGTGTAGGTTTCTGCAACAATCTCTGAAACTGTGGAGGCTGCTGCGATTCGGACTGACCAGAACGAGGGGGATAAGCCTGTTGCAAAAGAATCTTCGTTTTCAATTCTTTAGTCTTTTTCTCCACTTTTTCCTTTTCTTCCTTATCCCTATTCTCGTAATACTGAGCAGTGGCTAATATCTGGGCAGTCGATGAAACAGCCCATGAACTCTCTGATTGTTTCAATTTATGCGATAATTCTGGCAATAAATTAAATACAAATTTATCCACAAATAATCGCTGGCCACCTTCAGTACTCATATCTTGACCACTATGGTCGATGAAAGTTTCTTCGAAACGGGTAAAGAAATCGGAGACACTTTCATCCGTCTTTTGTTTGCACGCTGCCAGCTTATCCCAGTTAACGCGTACAGCAGGCATCATCATCTTCATAAGAGCTATTATTCTACCAGGTAATTCCGTAATCAAACCATCAGGTTTAGCACCACCTATCTGTCCTGCATCTGCGGCCGCTATAGCAGCCCAATCTCCACCTAAACCTTGGTCATGATCTTCCCTACGAATTTTAGCCCATAGAGCTTGTGGGACTACATTTCCCATCAGTAAATCAATATCTGCCAAATTCATGATACACGCATCGACAGTCTGGGACAACTCTTTATTATACCCAGCAGTATTCTTATGAGGGTCCGGTAAAAACTGTTTAAGCGCCAATACTTCCAATCTTTTCCAAGGATCATGTACCCATATACGCTGGAAATGAGCAGGGACAGGCGGAACAGCATTTGGATCTGCATCTCTTCATACTGGAGGAACTTCTCACATAGGATATTGTTTCATTTTACGCCGAACCGCAGGATCAGGTTCAAGAGGAGCTTCAGAGAAAAAGGAAGACCGGAAAGCAACAAGCTTTTGAACAGCATGCTCTACATCAGGACCCACAATAAGCCCCTTATCAAATTGATCACGAACAAACCCAGAGGGGGTAAATCTAGATCCGTATCTCGCCACCCTTTGATAAGAGTGTTACACATAACATTAAAGACATACCTCTGCGTAGGCGCATACCATTGTAGAAAAGTGTCTAAAATATCACGCACACTATACTGTAGATCACTCATGATCCAATTACGAGCGAGAGAATCTAACGTAATCCGCTCTTCCCCCACCTGGAATCTGGCTACGAGATTGCCTTCGAGATGAAGCAGGAGAGAAAGAAAGAGGTCCAAGAAAAGGTGACAAGAGACCAGAAACAGTATTAACTAATCGTTGTCGGGCCGTAGGGGAATCCGACACCAGAACAGGAGACAACGTATTCTGTAAAACAGGAGAGGAACTAGTAGCAAAGGAAACTGAAGATGAAGGAGACTGAAGTGCAGAAAATTGAGGTACAGAAGTCGGTGGCAAAGGAGGCGGAGGTGGAATTACTGGAAGAGGCAAAGGTGCAAATCGGAATCACTGGATTAGCAGCAGGTTGTAATGGGGGTGCATTAGCACCTAATACATAAGGTGGAGGTAGCGTCAATAGATGGGACATGAAAGGATCTTCGTCAGGACCCTTACTCTTTGAGGAAGTAGGCAACACAGGATAACATCTATCTATTGCCATACGATGCTGTCTTTCTGAAACTTCAATCATCTGATCAGTCTCAGCATTTTTAAACTGTTGGGCAGCTTGTAAAATTGTCATATTTTGCTCCTTCTTATCTTTCTTCATTTGTTTATTTTCTTTTTGTTTGGCTTCCTTACGCCAGAGGCGGAAAGAGTCAAACATTGCCGGCCGGGCTTTTCTCTTAAACAAAATCGCTTCCAAATTATTTAATATATCAGGCTCAAAGCTACCATTTTATGGCCACTGTAAGACACCATCTTTCTTTGTGTATCGGATCCATGTTTCATTAAAAATGATAGGGCCAAGACCATGTTTCGAATAGAGCTCATAAGTGGGAGTTCCAACCGGAGGAATCGGACAAGAATCCTCTAGCCGGGAATCACTAGTACAACCAAAGCAACAAAATTTCCTAAACTTACTAAATCCAGGCATTTCGTAACGAACTGGACTTTCTACAAACGTCAAGGGGTTTAAGACAATATAGTCATAGCACAAACGTACTTAACCCTCGGCTTTGATAAGTGCACTGATCGAATAACAAAAAAACAAAGCCAAACAAAGAGTGGGCGCTACCCACGAATACTTAACTAAATGTTTTCGTACACCAACAGATGTCCGTCTAACGTCTCGCGATACCAATCATCACCAAAGGGCCAAGGCAGGGCGACAGTCAGGGCAGCAGTCATCAGCAGCCGTTTGAAAGGAGTAGCCGCGCTGTGAAAGACCTTCGGTCCACTTCGACATACAGGGGTTGCTCACGTGGTTCGCAAATCCTCCAGAATTTTCTTGCGAAGCTCCTCACGATCTTCGGGCAGAACCACTACCGCTGAAGTCGCCCACTCGTTGGGCCGTCAATTGGAGAACCGGGCCTTATGGACCCAGTGGCGCAGGGCACACCTAAAATCTCTGGGTTCACCTGCCTTGTCAAACAGAGACACGAGACACTCTGTTAGGCGTAGAAAAGCAGATTTATTAGCTGCAGCCAAGCACAGTTGTCCAAGAAGTTACAGGAGGTAGACTCTTAGGAGACTGCCACTTAACTCCGTTGCTCACAGTCTATTATAGTACACATGTTTACAATGCCCACTCCCAAAACATACAAAATTGACGAATAGAAATAGTTTGAAAACAACCTATCTAATGTCCAAAACATACCCTTCCTTTCAGACCCTGTGTGCTCTCCTCCCCTCAAGTTAATCAACACTAGTGCCCGTAATTCAATTTGCAGGTGGTAGAACATGTTTGAATGCTTCAAAGGAAAGTTTATGTAACCAGAGAATACACGAAGGGAATAGCGAAGGCCAGTCAAATAAGATAAAGTCAGGAAGAATAGTGAGAGCCAAACAGTCAGTCGAGACAGGGATCAATCAGCCTAGACATAGATTAGTGGACTCGGCCAGACCCTGACATCGGTTTCGTAAACAAGGGCAAGGGTTTACTCTTGAACAGACAAGACACGTAGCAGCTAAAAAGGCAAAAACACCATGTTCGCCGTGCTGCCTGAGTGAGGCAACACAAAATGGCGGCTGGGCACAAAATGGCGGCTAGATACGAAGCAGAGTCGAAAACTACGTAACCTCAATATAAGGAAAATGTCATCTATGTAACAGGCCCACGGGATAACGTTATTCTGGTACATTAGGTTTCCATCATGTCATAGGTGCTCCGCCTCCCACCACCCCATGAACAAACAGGCGTAGCTGGGAGCAAAGCAACTTCCCACGGCCGTGGCATAAATAACGGGACCCCCTCTATTAATACTTTCAGGACCAGGGAAAAGAGAGGAAAGTAACAACATAACATATAAGAAATTCCCCCGTGGTCACTATTTACTTCATCATGTGATCAAACTCATCAAATTATTCCATTGGCCTTCTAATCAATATAGGTACCACACAATCCGCAATTTCATTTTATCATTTTATTTGTTTTTACTTTTTCTGTAGTATATAAACAATATATATTTTTTCTTTTTTCTATTTTAGTTCATTTCTTCCATATACATCATTAACATGATTAGTAGAACAAATTCAGTCAATTTATAAAAAGTACAATGCATCATATCAAAAACATTTGTAACATCTTCCTAGCTCAAAAATATTTTCACGGAGGAGGAGCCAAGATGGCGATCGGGACGGCCGCCTAGTCCCTCGGCTCCGAGGACTTCTTCCTCCCGAGCTCTCATCCTGCCTGTTAACCTGTACAAAACGGCGCACCTGTGGTGACGAGCACCTCCGACTGCCTACGGCGCAATCCTGAAGCTTGCGCTTGCTCAATTTTGGGATACGTCCAGCATTGGTTCGCGTCCCGCAGCAGTCCTGAGAACGGAGCCTCGAGTGGACAGACAGGCTGGTCGCCAAGTGAACAACAGCGGATGCTGGCGACCGAGAAGTGCCGGTCGGGTCATGTGTGTCGGGGAGCGGCCGATTTTCGAACAGCATATCCTGTTGGCTACGGGTGCGACTACTGGAAGTGCCTGACACTGTGCTTGGTGTACATAGCGCGATCGTAGGAGCCCTGCTTGTTCACCGCTGGGACACTGCTTACGTGTTGTCCCGCTATCGGCGGGCGACTCCCGCTTTTTTGCTCATTTCATACCGAGCAGGGCCAGCTTTCTATTTGATTGTTGCTTCATGCTTACACTGGCTTTGGCAAACACGGGAGCGATACGAAGATGCCTGAGACCCCTCTGCCTGCAAATTGGCCCCGAATCTGGATGGCCCTGCCTGTGAACACGACGGGCTCGATGGACTGCAGCTGCGAGGAGTTTGAGCCCCACAGAGATCGGGGATGTCTGGAGAAGGGAGATTCGGTTGAGACGGGGCTTGGAAGAGTCCTGCAATATTGCGATCTTATGGCCGCTATTGTTGCCCTACGTCACGATTTGGTGCAATCCTCCCGACTCCTGTGTAGTAAGGTGGATGAGATTGTATTTACACGGGGGCACTTGAGACCGGCTGGTCAGTGGGAATACGCCGATATGCCTCATTCGCTACCCGGATGCAACAAGATGGCAGCACTCAACGACTCTGGCGGGCTTGAAAATCCCATTCCCGAGGCATCTCTTGTTGAAGATCTTGAGTGCCTGGGACGAAATGTGGGCATTGGTTTGAAATCGCGATGGGTGCGTCCACCCCAGGCCATGCTTCCCATCACCCGGGGGCCGCTCCAGCTATGGTTGGACGTTGAGATTTTTTTCCCTGACCCTGCTCTGTTGACTATCGGGGGGAGGATGTGCTCTCGGGCCGGGCCGGGGTCCCTGGTACGACGTGGGAGGGACCTAGCGGATCTCCGGCTGCATCAAATCGACGCTCCTGTGTTGCTGCTCACTCCTGCCTGGACACTTCGACTCCCCATACGGATTGACCTGGGCGCTGATACTTCGGGGCGCTTTGGTAGAACGGATAAGACGGGACAAGGATGAACAGTGCCTACTATGGACTGGTGGTCCCTAGCTGATGACCGACACGGATATGTACCGCGCGGATTTACCTGGTAGCGCAGTAAGCCGACTATGTGCCTCGAGACTCGTTTGATAGTAACGGATTTTGTTATTGGACTCTACACCCTGTGCTGTTTTAGAACTTGCGGGAGGGTGTTGCCGGGGGACGGGTGGAGGGCTCCGCTTCGTTTCTCGCCACTTTTACTGTTGTTATAAAATCCGCCATCTTGAGTGTTTCTCTCCTCCTCCCTTCTTTCCCTTTTTCCCTTCCATAGGGTAATTTTCCTGGGGCGACAGACACGCTGTTAGTGGGGTAGGCCATAGCCATTACGGTGATGTAGGGTGGCGGGTGTTGGGTGGGTTTTGTTATTTTAGTTTGTTTTGTTCTATGGTCCCCTTTTTCTCTTCCTTTCTTAGTGGTGTTGGCTGTATCTCCTTCTTTCTTCCTTTTCCCTGTTGGGAATTTGCACTTGCCTCCTTTATTGTTTCGGAAGGGTGGGTTTTTCGGACGATGCTTTCACTAAATCACTGATCATTGTTTGATTTATACTCCTGGCCTGCCTTCGGCGGGCGTAGTGTGCCTTTGGCCATATTGCTCATCACTGATTTTCGCTAGCATGGAGGGACGCGATCCTCCCATCTCTTCCTTTTGTCATGTAGTGTGATGCCTTCATGATATAGCCTCTGCTGCTTCCTTAAACTATAAAAATGAAACCTTCCACATCCTAGCGTTTTCAGGCGTATGCATACCATGTACTATGATTGCACCGTGATTATTCTTAGAGCCGTCAACATGTGTACCGCTTTTGCTTATCTTTCCTGAGTTTGCGGCCGGCCTCCGTGGTTGTTGGCCTGCGCTTGTACTACTTTACTTGACTCAATAAAGGTTTTAAAAAAATATATATATATTTTCACAATACAAATCATCACCCTGATTTATACACATACATCACCAAACACACTTACACAGTCATACAGGTTCACACTTATACTACTAACAGTCTCCTCCCAATCAAAAAACAGATCCTACAGTTGAGGAAACACAGTTGTTGCTTGTGTGTAGTTATACGCCAGGTCTACGCGCGTTTCGGTGGAATAAAACCACCTTCCTCAGGACCAGGATAGAAAGAGTTTTATTCTTTCTTCTGCGTGTGTATACAGGGTATCTGAAATTACAAACAAAGTGTGATGTACCTAAAACTAAGTTCTGAAAGAAGGTCATTTGCGGCAATCTGCACTCTTTAACATAATACTTATTTATAAATTAGCTACAAGACATCACATTGCACCAAGGACAATCAGGCTGTGTGGCATAGGAATGGTCTAACAATTTTATTCCAAGTACTTCATAGTTCCATCTAGAGATGTGACTCTAATTGTACTGAGACCAGAAGAGACTGTTTCTTTATCGTAACTACCTGCGTATCCTGATGTCTAATATCTCATTTACATGAAATTACAGTAACGCATGATTTGCGATATTAATCTCACCTAGTCTTGTTGTATGGCAAAGATATCCGCATATCTTTATACGTATAGGGTACCTTTTTCGCTGTTATAAGTAAGTATGTGATCATATCCTAAGAGAGATAGTGAAGCATATGTGTTAGGAACATTTTACCGAGTTCTGTGTTACTAAATTCCCAAAATATTAGAGCAAAAGGCAAATGCCTACCTTAAATTTGGTATAAAACCTCAATGCGAAGTATTATTTAGCTCAGTCTATTTTGTCGGGCAAGGCGTCTCCTAGTAGAGTCCTCGTCGCGATAGTCCCTAAATAAGATAGGTTCATAATTATATACTTTCGTCTTATAATTCTCTTTGTTGGTAAAAATTGTATCCCAGTGTTGTATTGTATAAACTAACCTTTTATTTAAAGTGGGATAGACAAATTCTTTAGTCTTCTTTTATATTTATAGCACGGTGCCCAATCTGTATTTCTTTCAAACGTTCATTCTTTTGATAGTACAACCTAAAATTTGAGGCAATACATTATTAACCCATCTCCATATGTACAAGATCTACATCATGTTGCAAGACGAGGAAGTAAAATCAATCCAATAGACAAAGTATCACCCAAATTTTAGTTATTACAGGAGATATATTGATGTCCTGTCTCCATATAGTTACTCGGGGGTACATTTAATTACACGTTCAGCTACCCTCTGTGACACACATGGATATGGGATGTCCTAATCATATAAGACAGATATTATCCAATATTACAATTGTCGCGCCCTACATTTAACTATTTAGCTAAGCACTAACTCTCCCTCCGAGACTAGTCATTCATAAATGCCTTAGATAAGGTTGTTATTTAATTCAAATTGACCAAACTCAGCTGGTATAGGTCTGTCTATCGTTATCTAGTGGTGATCTCTAATAGTTTATATTCATACATCTTGCCGTCGACGGAGTCGAGTTTTACGGTCGCCTTGCCACGTCTCAGAGTTGCTGCGGATAAGGGATACGTTCCTACGCTACGATGTTTTAAATAAGGGCTGTCAGTATACGAGGTACGAGATTACGGCGTGTTAATCATTGAAACGGCGAGGGATATTATGATAGCCCTGAGTAAAGAGATTCAAGACTTGAAAGAAAAGCTACAAGCCTCTAATGCTGTTGATGACGCAAAAAATAAACTTGAAAAGATTCATTCGGAAATGAAAGATTTTGATACTTATCTAACAAATAAAAACACTGAAAAACTTAAAAAAGATGTCAGATGGTTTGCAAAAGAAAAAATTTACCCATATCTGAATCCAAATTACTATCAAGGAGGAAATCAGGCTAGCTATAATCCCAGCCATGACAGCATCTATAGAAGAAACTATACAAATTTCTCAGATACAGAGTCCTCTGAGTCTGACACAGATAATTATCAAGATGTAGGGAGGGGACGTTACAACTCCAGACCCCCATTTAGAGGCAGACAGGGATATCAGAATACCCATACCCAGGTTTTTTTGTCGCGAGGCCCATACAGGGGCAAGAACGTACATTGGCAACAGGACAGGGGAGGACATCAAATGATGAGCCCTCAATCTCAGCAACAGTACGTAAAGACACGGAACCAACAGTACTGGTGGTAGACCGAACTGCTAACGTAAGAGATGATGAATTATTGGATACAATCCCAATATATAATTTATCCTCTGAGAACCTAAGCAATGAAGAAGTGACACTATTGAGTAGGGGGTTATCATTTGTACCCTGCACTAGTCTGAACAAATTTAAACTCCATGAGGACTTATTCGCTTTTTTCCGAAAAGTCAGACTCAGGAAATTTTTTGAAGGAAGAACAAGAGGAGAGGAATGTGTCAATTTATCTGGCTGTAAACCACCCTCAAGCTTCACACCTACATTAGATGCAGTAGGGCCCGAAGTTCAAATAATTGAACGGAAGGTACTACAAGATGTCACACGATTGTTGACTGGAACAAATAGATCTAACTTCAATTTATCAAAACAGGAAAACTTAGCCCTTAAAAACATTGAGAGTAACAACAGTCGCATAATAAAGCCATGTGATAAGGGTGGCGGTATCACCATTTTTGATAAAACTGATTACAACAAAAATATGTTAGACTTGTTGAGTGTTGAAGCACACTATAGGCCAGCACATCCGAGGGAGTTACAACGCCTTAATACAACTATAAGAGAAATTACAAACATCGCATTTCAGGAAGGATTCATCTGTGAAGATGAACTTACTTTTTTAAATAAATCCTGTCCGGTAGTACCAGCATTATACGGTCTGCCCAAGACCCACAAAAATGAAATCAACCCCCCCATGCGACCAATCATCTCCACGATTGGGTCAAATAGGGAGCCACTGTCAAAATACGTGGACAAATTCTTGTGCCCTCTAACACAAAAATATGAATCATTCATCCGTGACACGGGAGATATGATCTCTAAAATAGAGGGTACTGTCTTTGATGCAACTACTGACATCTTAGTGACGCTTGACATTGAGGCGTTGTACACGAACATCCCTCAATGTCAAGCGTTACAGGCAGCATCATCCCTGTTAAATAGACACCCAGGCAATCGACCTGATAGGTTTATATTGCAATGTTTGGAAATTGTCCTACTAAATACCTTTTTTGACTACGATGGTGCCCTTTACAAGCAGATAAAGGGCACCAGTATGGGAGCTTCTTGCGCCCCAAGCGTAGCAAACACCTACATGGGAGAGTGGGAATTAACAAATGTGTATAATGAGGTAGCGCCCTTTTTTGAGAATGTTCATTTATGGCGTCGATCTATAGACGAAATTTTGTTTTGTATGGCGTGGTACTGAAGCACTCTTGAAGGACTACATTTTGTGGCTTAACTCTAGTGACCCTAATCTCAAGTTTACCTCAAATTACCACACAGTCAAAGTGGAATTCTTAGATATAGAGATAAGAGGAAATAATGGAGCCCTAGAAGTAAGCCTTTTTAGAAAACCAACAGCAAAAAACACAATCCTTCAGTTAGGGAGCTTTCACCCGCACTGCCAAAAAGACTCTATTCCGTTCGGCGAATTTCTTCGAATACGCCGAAATTGCACAAATCTAACGGAATATCAACGCCATGGTGAAGCATTAAAGAGCAGACTGATTGCTAGAGGCTACCCCCATCGACTGATTCGCCAAGCCTTTAAACGGGCAAAATATTATGACCGGGATTCTTTATTGAGTGGCACCAAACGGAAACCCTCAGAGAGATTAACCTGTGTCATAAATCACTTATCCTTGAATTATAAGATTAAAAACATCATCAATAAGAATTGGAGTATATTAGAAACAGAAGAGAGTGAGTCCTTTACTACCAAACCACTAGTGGCTTATAGAAGAAACAAAAACTTAAAAGATCATTTAGTCCATACCAGAAATAAACAGAAGGTGGGCTACACTCAGGCATCCTTGGTATGCCAAAAACCAGTTTTGGGTAACCACAAATGTGGTTCATGCCACGCTTGTGATGCAGCAATTGTAACTGACTCAGTGGACTATAACAACTTCAAAGTGAGACTAAGGTCCCTGACAAATTGCAGAAGTAGTAATGTGATTTACATTATTTTGTGTCCTTGTGGCCTTGCTTATGTTGGGGAGACCGGGAGGGAATTTCGGACGAGATTCAGTGAACATAAGTCGGCAGTGAGATTAAAGAGAATATCAGCACCTTTAGTCCAACATTGTGTAGATTTAAACCACAATGAAACAGAACTACTATGGTGCATACTCGAAAAAGTTCAACTCAAAATGGGCCAGTTAATGGAACATACTCGTAGAAAACAAGAGAGTTTTTGGGTTTTCCAACTTGACAGTGTACGTAGGGGTCTAAATGAAAATATAGCATGGTTTGTTACAAAACAAACGTAATTTGACTATCCCTACTAAACGTCTTTTGTAACCTGTAAAGAATGTACGGATTGGTCTGAATCAAATACTTTACGCATCTGAAGCAAATGTTTCTAACCTTCAAAATTTACACCTCTCCTCTAGATTTGGTTAGTAATAAGGGCTTTATTCTTCACCTATTTAAAGTTTAAGCTCTATGTATTACAAACTCTTTGTCCTGCAATAAGATAATTTAGATGCAGAGGCTGTTATTACCCCAATATCATAATCTTGACAGTTAACCCATCTGTATGTGATACGGGATTGGAAATTAGTATGTAATAGGTGGGATCAATCTAGGAGATAATTTCCCCCAAAATGTTGTTTAATCAATAAATGATTTGTCCAGTGATCTAAAACAAAACTTACTATCCCGCTATAAATAGAGAAATTCTCTTTAGCTTGTTGTTATAAAACTCATACTTTTGCCACATATTGTCGAACTAACTAAACCCATTCCAACATGGCACTCGTTCCAACCAACAGGAAGTGATCCAAATTGCACTCGACGAAAATCACTTCCGGTTAATTAGACGCTGTAATCTCGAACCTCGCATACTGACAAATTTTATCTTAAACATCGTAACGTAGGAATCCTTCTGAATATCATACATAATTGTAACTTATAATGTAATAAATAGTATCAATCTAAGAAACCAATTTCCCTATAATATGGCTTAATCTATATTTGTCTTAGTTATCTAAAATAAAATTTACTATTCCGCTATGAATAAAGATATTTTCTTTAGTTTTTTGTGATAAAACTCATTCTCTTGCCACTCGATGTTGAACTAACTAAACCTATTCCATCATGGCGCTCGTTCTAACCAACAGGAAGTGATCCAAATTGTGCACGACGACAATCACTTCCGGTTAACTAGACGCCGTAATCTCGTACCTCGTATACTGACAGCCCTTATTTAAAACATCGTAGCGTAGGAACGTATCCCTTATCCGCAGCAACTCTGAGACGTGGCAAGGCGACCGTAAAACTCGACTCCGTCGACGGCAAGAGGTATGAATATAAACTATTAGAGATCACCACTAGATAACGATAGACAGACCTATACCAGCTGAGCTAGGTCAATCTGAATTAAATAAGAACCTTATCTAAGGCATTTATGAATGACTAGTCTCGGAGGGAGAGTTAGTGCTTAGCTAAATAGTTAAATGTAGGGCGCGACAATTGTAATATTGGATAATATCTGTCTTATATGATTAGGACACCCCATATCCATGTGTGTCACAGAGGGTAGCTGAACGTGTAATTAAATGTACCCCCGAGTAACTATATGGAGACAGGACATCAATATATCTCCTGTAATAACTAAAATTTGTGTGATACTTTGTCTATTGGATTGATTTTACTTCTTCATCTTGCAACATGATGTAGATCTTGTACATATGGAGATGGGTTAATAATGTATTGCCTCAAATTTTAGGTTGTACTATCAAAAGAATGAACGTTTGAAAGAAATACAGATTGGGCACCGTGCTGTAAATATAAAAGAAGACTAAAGAATTTGGCTATCCCACTTTAAATAAAAGGTTAGTTTATACAATACAACACTGGAATACAATTTCTACCAACAAAGAGAATTGTAAGACGAAAGTATATAATTATGAACCTATCTTATTTAGGGACTATCGCGACGAGGACTCTACTAGGAGACGCCTTGCCCGACAAAATAGACTGAGCTAAATAATACTTCGCATTGAGGTTTTATACCAAATTTAAGGTAGGCATTTGCCTTTTGCTCTAATATTTTGGGAATTTAGTAACACAGAACTCGGTAAAATGTTCCTAACACATATGCTTCACTATCTCTCTTAGGATATGATCACATACTTACTTACAACAGCGAAAAAGTTACCCTATACGTATAAAGATATGCGGATATCTTTGCCATACAACAAGACTAGGTGAGATTAATATCGCAAATCATGCGTTACTGTAATTTCATGTAAATGAGATATTAGACATCAGGATACGCAGGTAGTTACGATAAAGAAACAGTCTCTTCTGGTCTCAGTACAATTAGAGTCACATCTCTAGATGGAACTATGAAGTACTTGGAATAAAATTGTTAGACCATTCCTATGCCACACAGCCTGATTGTCCTTGGTGCAATGTGATGTCTTGTAGCTAATGTATAAATAAGTATTATGTTAAAGAGTGCAGATTGCCGCAAATGACCTTCTTTCAGAACTTAGTTTTAGGTACATCACACTTTATTTGTAATTTCAGATACCCTGTATACACACGCAGAAGAAAGAATAAAACTCTTTCTATCCTGGTCCTGAGGAAGGGGTTTTTTTTCCACCCAAACGCGCGTAGACCTGGCGTATAACTACACACAAGCAACAACTGTGTTACCTCAACTGTAGGATCTGTTTTTTGATTGGGAGGAGACTGTTAGTAGTATAAGTGTGAACCTGTATGACTGTGTAAGTGTGTTTGGTGATGTATGTGTATAAATCAGGGTGATGATTTGTATTGTGAAAATATTTTTGAGCTAGGAAGATGTTACAAATGTTTTTGATATGATGCATTGTACTTTTTATAAATTGACTGAATTTGTTCTACTAATCATGTTAATGATGTATATGGAAGAAATGAACTAAAATAGAAAAAAGAAAAAAATATATATTGTTTATATACTACAGAAAAAGTAAAAACAAATAAAATGATAAAATGAAATTGCGGATTGTGTGGTACCTATATTGATTAGAAGGCCAATGGAATAATTTGATGAGTTTGATCACATGATGAAGTAAATAGTGACCACGGGGGAATTTCTTATATGTTATGTTGTTACTTTCCTCTCTTTTCCCTGGTCCTGAAAGTATTAATAGAGGGGGTCCCGTTATTTATGCCACGGCCGTGGGAAGTTGCTTTGCTCCCAGCTACGCCTGTTTGTTCATGGGGTGGTGGGAGGTGGAGCACCTATGACATGATGGAAACCTAATGTACCAGAATAACGTTATCCCGTGGGCCTGTTACATAGATGACATTTGGGGGAATTTCTTATATGTTATGTTGTTACTTCCCGCGGCCGTACCAGTGTACTGTTCGTACCATTAATAAAACAATAGTTGTTAAGACAGAAGTGTAACATTTGTAACAAAACCATAGTGTGATCAAACATATTCAATGGTATATCCCTAAAATAGTATTTGCAGGCCTCTATGCCCAAGTCATGTTCTATACAGGTGTAAAGGGCAATAACATCAATTGTTGCCAAAATGTATGATTCTTTCCACGGGATTTCCTGTATTTTTGACAAAAAATTCATTGTGTCCCTGAAGTATGATGGCAGGTTTTAGACATATGGGCAAAGGAAATAATGTAAATGTAAATGTAAATGTAGTATACTTGTAAAGCGCACAGCTGCCCCAGCAACGGGGCGTCCCGGCGCTGTATAACTCTGGGGAACCCGTCCTGGCTTTCCCTGTGGGATGGTCCCTTGCTGGGAGTCCCCAAGGTGGAGCCAGGCATCCCCGGAATTGGTGGGGCCGTTGTGGAGATTAGGCAAGCTAATGCCCAGAGTTGCCGAGTGGAACCCCTGATTAGAGTAAGCACTGAAGCGAGAATTATCGAGTCCGCTGACCAAGGTCCAAGACCCTGCCGCGTCGGGAATTGAACCCTGGTCCCAGGCTGACTTCTGCTCTCAGGCCTGCCGCCTCTAACCAGTGAGCCACACTACTCCACTAATCCAAATAGATAGAAGTATTCTCCAAGAGGCTCTGATTGACAGATATTATAAGCCTGCCCGGGGGATCAGTTGGATGTGTGTGCACTTTAGGCAAGAGGTAAAAAACGGGATTCACTGGTTTCTGTCTTAATAGAAAAATAAATTCATTTCTACTTAGCATATCCCATTCCTGCCAGTCCTTAAGCAGCTTGTGGTAGTCGTGTATTGTTGTGTTGTACCTTGCCGCACTGGATCTCAGGTAACTACCTGAGAATTCCAATTGCCGCTTAGCTTCGGTTCAATATTTGTTAATGTCCCACAGGACAACGTTCCCCCCTTTGTCAGATGGCTTTTTCACAAATGTTGTTGCTTGTTTCAGGGACTGTAGTCCTGTTCTTTGTGCAGGTGTAAGATTTTTGGCAAAGTTATCTTGTTGTGTTTTCCACAGTTCCAAGAGATCCATCAGAATAGTCTTGTGGAACGTGTCTATTCCATCGTGTAATGTTACTGGGTTAAACCTAGACTTAGGTTTAAAGTTGTTCCTCGACTTCCTACTGACCTCCATATCCATGCTAATCAGTAGGTCATGGTCTGTGGACCAGTTCTTTATGCCTATCTCATATTCTCTGAGAGTTGCAAGAGTCTCAATATCTCTAATGGAGAGCACCTCTTCTACCGTGTTGTCAGTGCTTACTGTCTCAGTAGTGATGCTGGTACCTCTGATACTGCGTAAGGTATGTAGCTTCAATAGTTTAACTTTGCGCAAAAGAGAAATAGATCAATTCGTGTTTTAGCAAAATTGAAGATGGCCGTGAGGCAGAAGGAAAGGCCCAGTTCCAACACCGATTTTTCTTCTGGAGTAACGGTATGAGAGGAAACGTTTATAATGGAAAAGTTAGTTTGCTCACCTTTCATTTGTTCCTCTTGGATAGCCTGATGCCTCTCCCAGGTGGTGTTTCATTGTCACTGGCCTTCCCCTCCTCTACGGCTCCTTCCTTTCCTGGATTTCTGCCTACATATATATTACCTACCAGAAGGTAATATATATAGTATATATATATATAGTTCCCCACCAGTTTTGTTTTTTAAGTGAAATTCTAAGGTTTTTTAAATGCTAATTCCTAACTATAACATGTCTAAAACCTATGGTTTTTTCAGTGAATATCACACATACATACATACATACATACATACATACATACATACATATATATATATGTATATATATACATATATATACATATATATATATGGCAAAACATCCCTCCTCACGAAGAAATCAGAGGCCAGAGGGGATTCCAAGGGGTAAACACGCTTTATTGAACAAAACGCAGTGGCGGCAGATGCATTTCGGCACTACGCCTTCCTCAGCGCCCTTCACTGTAAAGCGTCCTTCATCCTATTGCCCACATCCTGCTGCTTAATAGATGCTTGCACGCCCTGATATCTCCTCCCCCATGATGATCGATCACACCTGTTGGTTGCTGGGGTAAATGCACTGACTTCAACTCCCAGAATGCAGCGGTGATGTGCATCTGCATCGGCGATGTGGGGAGGTGAGGAACACATTGTGACGAATGTTTGCAGGTAAGTGGGTGGTGAAGGAAGCTCCAGAAAATGAACAAGTCCACGGTCACCCTTGGGTACCCTCGTACCGCTACAGCCAGTGAAGACACGACCAAATTCCGGCAGGGCCAGTCACTCAACAGCGTAACCCCCAAACGGAGGTAAAATACCTCACACTGCTCGTGTCAGCCTGATGCACTGGCGGACACCGGACATCTCGATCCCTCGAGCCTGGAAAGCGCTGTCAGACAGCGTGGTGTCAGTTGTAGTCCGGGTCTCTTCAAGTAGCAGGGCCATCTGTACTGCACTCCTGACATGCGCAGAAAATATGGCGAAACATCCCTCCTCACAAAGAAATCAGAGGCCAGAGGGGAATCCAAGGGGTAAACACGCTTTATTGAACATAACGCAGTGGCGGCAGATGCATTTCGGCACTACGCCTTCCTCAGCGCCCTTCACTGCAAAGCGTCCTTCATCCTATTGCCCAGATCCTGCTGCTTAATAGATGCTTGCACACCCTGATATCTCCTCCCCCATGATGATCGATCACACCTGTTGGTTGCTGGGGTAAATGCACAGACTTCAACTCCCAGAATGCAGCGGTGATGTGCATCAGGGTCGGCGGTGTGCGGAGGTGAGGAACACATTGTGACAAATGTTTGCAGGTAAGTGGGTGGTGAAGGAAGCTCCGGAAAATGAACAAGTCCACGGTCACCCTTGGGTCCCCTCGTACCACTACAGCCAGTGAAGACAGGACCGAATTCCGGCAGGGGCGGTCACTCGACAGCGTAACGCCCAAACAGAGGTAAAATACCTCACACTGATTGTGTCAGCCTGATGCACTGGCGGACACCGGACTTCTCGATCCCTCGAGCCAGGAAAGCGCTGTCAGACAGTGTGGTGTCAGTTGTAGTCCGGGTCTCTTCAAGTAGCAGGGCCATCTGTACTGCACCCCTGACATGCGCAGAAAATATGGCGAAACATCCCTCCTCACGAAGAAATCAGAGGCCAGAGGGGATTCCAATGGGTAAACACGCTTTATTGAACATAACGCAGTGGCGGCAGATGCATTTCGGCACTACGCCTTCCTCAGCGCCCTTCACTGCAAAGTGTCCTTCATCCTATTGCCCAGATCCTGCTGCTTAATAGATGCTTGCACGCCCTGATATCTCCTCCCCCATGATGATCGATCACACCTGTTGGTTGCTGGGGTAAATGCACAGAGTTCAACTCCTTGAATGCAGCGGTGATGTGCATCTGGGTCAGCGGTGTGGGGAGGTGAGGAACACATTGTGATGAATGTTTGCAGGTAAGTGGGTGGTGAAGGAAGCTCCGGAAAATGAACAAGTCCACGGGCACCCTTGGGTCCCCTCGTACATCTACAGCTAGTGAAGACAGGACCGAATTCCGGCAGGGGCAGTCACTCGACAGCGTAATGCCCAAACGGAGGTAAAATACCTCACACTGCTCGTGTCAGCCTGATGCACTGGCAGACAGCGGACATCTCGATCCCTCGAGCCTGGAAAGCGCTGTCAGACAGCGTGGTGCCAGTTGTAGTCCGGGTCTCTTCAAGTAGCAGGGCCATCTTTACTGCACCCCTGCCATGCGCAAAAAATATGGCGAAACATCCCTCCTCACGAACAAATCATAGGCCAGAGGGGATTCCAAGGGGTAAACACGCTTTATTGAACATAACGCAGTGGCGGCAGGTGCATTTCAGCACTAAGCCTTCCTCAGCGCCCTTCACTGCAAAGCGTCCTTCATCCTATTGCCAAGATCCTGCTCCTTAATAGATGCTTGCACACCCTGATATCTCCTCCCCCATAGGTATATATGTATATTTATATATACATCGCCAATCCTGGTTTCACTATCATCAAACAGGCACCGACTCCGTGGGATGTGGATCAAAGAAAGTATTTTATTCCAAACGATACAACCAGACGCGTTTCAACGGACAAGTCCGCCTTGCTCACTATATATATACATAAACGTTTGCTCCATTTGGAGCCATAACACTGTCAGGGCGGCCTCGGCGCATGGAGATGGGGCTCCCCATACAAATCCACAACACCTTCTCTTTCCACAGAAAAATCCACAGAAACAGAAGAGCGCGCACACCGGATTTCTTATAAAAACAGGCCCTTCATTTTCCAGAACATCCAATCAAAAAAGGTTGGAATCTTGTGTCCTTACGCGTTTCAGCTATCGTGTAGCCTTGATCACAGGTGACACTTCTTTGGTATGCTGCATGACGCTTTGTCTTTAAACGGTAGGCAGACAAAATATCGATTTTTAAATATCGACATACAATAATGTTGATGTTTAAATATCGAAGGGACAGAATATAGATGGTAAGTTATATCGATATATTTAATATCGATGTTAGTAATATCGATGTTACTAATATCTATGTTAGTAATATCGATGTTAGTAATTTCGATGTTACTAATATCGATATTTTTATATGATTTTTATGTATATTATTATGTATGTATTTTGTGTTACATTTTTATTTATGTAATTTAAGTACATTTTGTAATTTAGTACTCTAGCGAGTTGTGATTTTATAGGGGAAGAGGGTGGGAAGTAATTTAATTATACTAAATTAATTATTAATTATTAGGAATTATAAATTAATTTTAATTAATTAGTAATTAATTTTGATGCATTGGTAATTAATTTTAATTAATTGATTAATTGATAATTATGTTCTGTAGCGGGTTATGGGTTTATAGGGGAATAGGGTGGGAAGTAATTTAATTATACTAAATTAATTATACATTTTTAGGAATTATAAATTAATTTTAATTAATTGGTAATTATTTTTTATTAATCGGTAAATAATTGTAATTAATTGATAAATTGATAATTATGTTGTTTAGCGGGTTATGGGTTTATAGGGGAATAGGGTGGGAAGTAATGTAAATGTAAATAAGTAATAATGTATTTTAATTAATTGTTTTGTTAATTATATTATTGTTAATTAATTAATAATTGGTAAGTAATTATTATTAGTTGGTATTTATTATTAATTTATTTGTACCTACTTATTTATTGCTAATCATGTTTTTAAAAATGATATATTGGTATTTGTAAATAGTGTATATTTATTTAATAATTAATTTTATAAATATTTTAAAATATTAATTTATTTATAAGTATGTTATTTTTAACTTCTACGCTATCCAATACTTTCCCTACTTTTGCACTCTCTGGAGTTGGAATAGTAATTTTTACCCCTACTCTATCCAACTCTTTCCCTACTGTT
Source organism: Lissotriton helveticus (assembly GCF_964261635.1). Lineage (NCBI taxonomy): Eukaryota > Metazoa > Chordata > Amphibia > Caudata > Salamandridae > Lissotriton > Lissotriton helveticus. The sequence continues at coordinate 1,865,734,442 of NC_136067.1, forward strand.
GCACTCTCTGGAGTTGGAATAGTAATTTTTACCCCTACGCTATCCAACACTTTCCCTACTGTTGCACTCTCTGGAGTGGGAATAGTAATTTTTACCCCTACGCTATCCAACCCTTTCCCTACTGTTGCACTCTCTGGAGTGGGAAAAGTAATTTTTACCCCTATGCTATCCAACCCTTTCCCTACTGTTGCACTCTCTGGAGTGGGAATAGTAGTTTTTTACCCCTACGCTATCCAACACTTTCCCTACTGTTGCACTCTCTGGAGTGGGAATAGTAATTTTTACCCCTACGCTATCCAACACTTTCTCTACTGTTGCACTCTCTGGAGTGGGAATAGTAATTTTTACCCCTATGCTATCCAACATTTACTTACTTTTTTAAATTTGTATTACATTTTTATTAATTTTTATGTATATGATTATTTTATATGTATACATTTATTTGTAATGTATAATATTGTTATTTATTTATTAGTTATTAAAATTATTTTGAAAGTTATTAATAAGGAAGTATATACTATGTATTATATGTATATTATTAATTAGTTTTTAATTACATTATTATTATTTATTAATTTTAAATATTATAACATATTTTAACTATGTGTATTACATTTATAAGTATTATTTTATTTATATTACATATTTTTTTAATTTAAAAAAACAATATTTTTGACATCTATTTTTTTTTCAATATTTTTGTACTTACCTTGTTAGAGATAGCATGTCGATATTTTTGTAATCGACATTTTTGTTGCGATATTTTTGTAGGTAGATCTTTTTGTAATCGATATTTTGTCAGACATTCCCCAGAGTGCACTTCGAAAGTTTTTTGCTGTCCCTTTACGCTGCTTCTCATTCTCCCATTCATTTTTCTTACATAGCGGGGAAATGCAGCTTTATTATTACACAAGTCACTTTCAAAGTATCACTGTTCTTTACTGGTATCTTTTCCCAATTATCGCCACTATGTTCAAATTGTAAAACGTCCCGACATACAGAAATCCATTAGCAAAAGAACTTGTGTCCTTCTGACTCCCTTACCACGCATAAACCAAATTCCAATAAAAGGTTGGGCATTCCATACCTATTACCAAGTGAAATTCTTGTTTTGTGTGCCAAATAAACCTGTTTTTCACAGCAAACCCGAGCGTGCTGGAGGCTGTCCAAATTCAGTGCCAGGCATTTGATTGGATGTGCACTCGCATGTATAAATATATAAAAATATGTGTGTGTGTTTGTGTTTCCCTCACAGCCCACAGGACCCAAAAAATACCACTTTCACTGACCTTTTTAAGTCGGGCCATTTCGCAGGGCCAGCGCTTTGAGAGTCAGTGACAGACCAGTCCATCACTGCCTTCTGGCCACCATAATTTGGATCTAACAAGCTGTGCACCCGCCTCTGCCTTTCACAGATTCGACCACCAGTTAATGCATGTTAAATGTTGGTAGTTGATTGGCTCAGACCTTTCAGCCTTTTTTGAGTGATGCTTTGATGCTCTATCTTGGCATGTTCACTGTTACAAACTGTCACACAATGCAGCTCTTACACGTGGAACAAATGTCAGGATTGCTGCATTGCCCTGACACTACTGAGAGCTGCTGCCAACATTTTCTCAGCTCTGTTCATCATCCTGTTTTTCTGACTTGGACTAAGATGAATTTCTCTGAAAAAACGTATTCCGAACGTGTACCACTCTGACAGTAACATTTATCCACTGTATTATCATTGCTGCCACATGTATTGAACCTACCCTGTGTTTTAATAAAGGAATGTGAGAGGATCCAATTTATCTGCAATCAAAATACTACTCTCTGCCTCATGGATTTCATGTTAGAATCATTTTTACAGAGGGGAAATCTAAGGTTATACTTAGAAGGCATATCAAACAAGATTTTATCTCACTGCATGGATTTGATATATTTTTGCACTAGATTTTTCATCCAGGTGCTTCATTGGACTATGGCATTTATTTTCATTGTTGAGTGCAGGGAGGGGAAGGACACTGACTACCAAAAGAAACCTCCATGAGACCATGATGTCCTTTCTCCCATTCAAGAAATGTAATAGGATATTATACACCATTAGAATTCAGTAGAATGTTGGGAAACCCCGTTCCAACATCTATGATAACAGACCAAGACACAAGGTCTAATTTAGGTTTTGGCAGTCTGTACTCTGTCCTCCAGGAGGACTGGGTACATTAACCCCAGCACCCTGATAGACGGCAGTCTGTCAAATTCAGATATCACCAAAAGGAGATTCGAAAGTAATTTAGTGCAGTAGTCACCTCTTCACCTTGAAAGGAACCACTCACACAATGGTTCCCTTCAAGGTTCAAAAGGTTTGGTAAGTGTCCACTGTCAGTTTTGACCACTGTTCATTAAACAGTTGACCCCCACATCCTGGGAATTTTCTTCCATAGCGTGACGGTCCTTACTTGTTTTTTTTCTGTCCCTCAGCTCAGCACCAGGTTTTATCTGGTTGTGACAGACAGAAAAAAAAGACGTTACACTGTACCACTAAATAGGGCAGACACTGTACCTTTCATCCTATGGCCCCTACTCCATTGGGCCATCGAAGGAAGCTTTCCATTGAGGGAAACAAAGGGGGCTCTATCAATGGAAAGCTTACAGTTGGCCTGCCTCTAAATGAGGCAAAAACAAATTCTAGTAAGAGAGCTTGCTTGCACCGTGCACTTTTCACTGGGTTGTTACAGAAACCTGTTAGTTACTCAATGTTCTCAATACTTCAAATAATACTCAGAATTAATTCATTCATAAAAAAATTCTTATATTCAATCTATTGTTGTAACAAAATCAAAAATACAGCCATGGACATTTATCCATCATAACAGTCAATAATATCAACCGTATATACAAAATGTTTTTACAATATGGTCTTCATCCAAACAATATAAAGCAATACATCATTATTTAAACTGTATAACTCTCATGAGAGCCCGCCCAATGATTTCGGGACTGTGTCATCCTTTCTCAGGGGCCAACCTATGAGAAGAAACAAAATGTTGCTAACTCAAGTATACATTTTCAAAGTGTACAGACAACCACATAGATAGGTTACATTGTCCAATTCACCTACTATTCAAACATGTGTGACCAAATGTCAAGCATGACCTTGTAAAACTCTTGTGAATAATACTGTATCTCATGCTCATTGGTGATGTTCCTGTGTTAATAGTGAAAATCAAGGTACACCCAACGTGAAAAAAAAAGAACAAGACCAAATCATACCACATAAATACGTCTTAAAAAAGATGCGCTGTGATGACATCTGACTGTCGCGTTAGACCTAAACAGAGTAAATTCAGTAGTGAACCACTGAAACTATATTCATCAAATGACCTCATGGACTGACCTATGCCAATAACCTCTTTCGCTCACCTCCTTAAACTTGGCAAATCGTCTTTGAAACTTGGATTCACCACGATACACAGTGTTTTCTTTGGGGAAGAATCTACTCCCAGTATTATTGTATCAATCAATCAATCAAGAGTATTTGTAAAGCGCGCTACTCACCCGCTAGGGTCTCAAGGCGCGGGGGGGGGCTGCTACTGCTCAAAAAGCCAGGTCTTGAGTTGCTTCCTGAAGGAGAGATGGTCCTGGGTGAGTCGTAGATGGGTGGGGAGGGTGTTCCAGGTCTTGGCCGCCAGGTAGGTGAAGGATCTTCCTCTGGTCGTGGTTCTGCGGATACGTGGGACGGTGGCGAGGGCGAGGCTGGCGGAGCGGAGCTGGCGGGTTGGCGTGTAGAACGTGAGGCAGTTGTTGAGGTATTCGGGGCCCAAGTCGTGGAGAGCCTTGTGTACGTGGGTGAGGAGTCTGAACGTGATCCTCTTGCTGACGGGGAGCCAGTGGAGGTCCCTCAGGTGGGCGGAGATGTGGCTGTGTCGGGGGATGTCCAAGACGAGTCGTGCTGAGGCATTCTGGATGCACTGGAGTATTTTCTGTAGTTTGGCGGTGGTCCCAGCGTTGAGGGCGTTCCCGTAATCCAGACGGCTGGTGACGAGGGCCTGGGTGACCGTTTTCCTGGTTCCAGTGGGGATCCAGCGGAAGATCTTACGGAGCATGCGGAGTGTGTTGAAGCAGGAGGAGGTAACGGCGTTAACTTGCCTGGCCATCGTGAGGGAGGAGTCAAGGATGAAGCCCAGGTTGCGTGCGTGGTCCGTGGGCTTGGGTGGGGGGCCCAGAGCAGGGGGCCACCAGGAGTCGTCCCAGGCGGAGATGGATGGGCCGAGGATGAGGACTTCCGTCTTGTCTGAGTTCAGTTTCAGGTGGCTGAGCTTCATCCAGTCTGCGATGTCTTTCATTCCGTCCTGGAAGCTGGCTCTGGCGGAGGTGGGGTCGTTGGTGAGGGAGAGGATCAGTTGGGTATCGTCGGCGTAGGAGATGATGTTGAGGTTGTGCTTGCGTGCGATGGTTGCGAGGAGGCTCATGTAGGCGTTGAAGAGGGTGGGGCTGAGCGAGGAGCCTTGAGGTACGCCGCAGATGATCTTGGTGGCTTCTGCGAGGAAGGGCGGGAGACGGACTCTTTGGGTTATGTCGTAGAGGAAGGAGGTGATCCATTCCAGGGCCTTTCCTTGGATCCCGGCGTGGCGGTGGCGGGTTGTCAGGGTGCGGTGGCAGACCGTGTCGAACGCAGCCGAAAGGTCGAGCAGGATGAGGGCGGCGGTTTCTCCGTTGTTCATCAGGGTCCGGATGTCGTCGGTGGCCGCGATGAGGGCGGTCTCGGTGCTGTGGTTCGCTCGTAATCCGGACTGCAATGGGTCGAGGGAGCCGTTCGTTTCCAGGAAGGCTGTCAGCTGTTTGTTGATGGTTTTCTTGATGACTTTTGCAGGGAAGGGGAGGAGCGAGATGGGCCGGAAGTTCTTGAGGTCTGAGGGGTCTGCGGTGGGTTTATTTAGGAGGGCGCTGATCTCTGCGTGCTTCCAGCTCTCCGGGAAGGTGGCGGATATGAAGGAGTTGTTGATGATGTCCCGAAGTTTGGGTGCGATGATGGAGTCGGCTTTGTTGAAGATGTGGTGTGGGCAGGGATCGGCTGGGGAGCCCGAGTGGATGGTGTTCATCGTGTGGGTGGTATCTTCCGTGCTGACCTGAGTCCAAGCGCACAGGGTGGTGGTGGGGGGTGTAGGTTCGGTGGTGGGGTACGAGTTCTGAGCGCCAAAGCTGTTGTGTATGTCGACGATCTTACGGTGAAAAAAGGTGGCCAGATAGTTGCAGAGGTCTTGAGAAGGCGTGATGTCGTTATTGCTGCCGTTGGGGTTGGAGAGCTCTTTCACGACGTTAAAGAGTTCCTTGCTGTTGTGGGTGTTGTTGTCCAGTCGTTCTCTGAAGAATGACCTTTTGGTGGTGCGGATCAGCTGGTGGTGTTTGCGGGTGGCGTTCTTGAGGGCTGTCATGTTATCCGTTGACTGGTTGTGGTGCCAGGTTTTCTCGAGGTCACGGCAGGATTTCTTGGAGTCTTTGAGATCGTTGGTGAACCACGTGGCTTTCTTGCTGTTGAGGGTGCTGGGAGGGTTTTTCAGTGGAGCAAGGGTGTCGGCGCAGTCGGTGATCCACTGTGTGAGGTTGCGGGCTCCTTTGTTGGGGTCGGTGGTGTTGGTGAGAGGGTTTAGGCTCAAGGAGGTGGTGAGTCGGTCGGTGGTGATCTTGCTCCAGCATCTTCGGGGGGGTTTGTTGAGGGCGGTGGTGGGTCGTTGTTTTCCTGAAGTTGAAGTGTACGCAGCTGTGGTCGGTTCAGTGGAGCTCGGTGGTGTGGCTGAAGGAGATGTGGTTGCTGGAGGAGAAGACGGGGTCGAGCGTGTGGCCGGCGTAATGGGTGGGGGTGTTGACCAGTTGCTTGAATCCAAGGTTGGTGAGGTTGTCTAGTAGGGCGGTGATGTTGTTGTCCTGATCGTTCTCCAGGTGGAAGTTGAGGTCTCCTGGGAGGATGTACTCGGGGGAGGCGAGGGCGAGCGGGCTGATGAAGTCTGCGATGGCCTTGCTGAAGTGTGAGCGTGGTCCCGGGGGTCTGTAGATGAGGGTTCCTCTGAGGGTGGTCTTGGGGTCGGTGTGAATCTGGAAGTGCAGGTGCTCTGCGGTGGCGAGGGTGTCATCGGTGTTGGTCGTGATGCGGATAGTGTTTCTGTGGGCGATGGCGATGCCTCCTCCAGTCTGGTTGATGCGGTCCCCTCCGGATGATCTTGTAGCTGTCCGGGATGGCAATAGCGAAGTCGGGGGCTGAGGAGGCGTTCATCCAGGTTTCCGTGAAGAAGGCGACGTCTGGTGTCGTTTTGTCCAGGAGGTCCCATATTTCGACGGCGTGCCTGTGGATGGAGCGGGTGTTGAGCAGGATGCACTTGAGGTGGTTGTTGTTGGCGGCTGTTTTGGCTGGCGCGGTGCAGGACTGAGTGCAGGTGAAGTAGCTTGTGTGGCAGGTAAAGGCTCCGTGGGTGCGTTTCGGGGTGGCTTGGTAGCAGGCTGGATGTCGGCCGGTGTTGAGTGCGTGGAGGGTGGCGTCATCGTAGCTCAGTCGGGTTGGCTGGCTCTGGCGAGGTCCAGGGGTTCTGGCGCTGGGCACGGTCCAGGTGTGGACGGGCGTAGATGGGCTTGCCTTTGGCGTGCCTTCGGTGCGCAATCGGCGCGCCCGCTGCGCATGGCCGATGCGCGTACGCGCGGTCCCCGCCATTTATGGTGAAGTGGGATGGATGAGCAGCTGGGAGGCGGGAGCGGAGCGGCGAATGGGGAGCGGGAGACAGGAGAAGGGGGCGGGGCCGCAGGAGAGCAGCGACGGGGAGCAGAGGGGGGTTGGAAAGAGCAGGAAAGCGGAGCGGGGAAGAGCGAGGGCAAGCCCGGGCAAGCCTGGAGAGCGACGGCAAGCCTGGGCAAGCCTGGAGAGCGAGGGCAAGCCTGGAGAGCAGGGGCCCTAAGGAGAGGCAGCAGCAAGAGGGCCAAGCAGGCAGCGGCAGCAGAATCCGGGCACACAGGGGCCGTGCGGTAGTGGAGTGACCGGGTCAAGGATTTGTGATATCCTTATACGTAAGGATTTGTGATATCCTTATACGTAAGGACTCAACTCATTCAGTGATTCTATCTTTTGATAGGGAGCGTCAACACACCAATCTGGCCCGTATCTATCCATGCTGTTTCAGATGTTTGAGGTGAGCGACTGTAACAGTTATTCACACCAAAGGTATGAAGTATATACGAGTGACTTGAGACTTATACTCTGTGTGTTTTGATTCCAGCATTTCAGCATTAAAATTGGCATGGTGTTTGGGGAAATTGCGACGATCTGCCAAGTTTAAGGCGGTGAGCGACAGAGGTTAATGGTGTAGGTCAGTCCATGAGGTAATTTGATGAATATAGTTTGAGTGGTCCACCACTGAATTTACTCTGTTTAGGTCTAACGTGGCAGAAATGTCATCATGGCGCATCTTTTTAAAGAGGAATTTATGTGGTATGTGGTATGATTTGGTCTCGTTTTTGGGGGGGGTTTCACGTTCAGTGTACCTTGATTTTCACTATTTCCACTGGAACATCACCAATGAGCATGAGATACAGTATTATTCACAAGAGTTTTACAAGGTCATGCTTGACATTTGGTCACACATGATTGACTAGTGGGTGACTTGGACAATGTAACCTATCTATGTGGTTGTCTGTACACTTTAAAAATGTATTCTTGAGTAAGCAACACTTTGTTTCTCCTCATACGTTGGCCCCTGAGGAATGGACGACACAGTCCCGAAATGCATCGGACGGGCTCTCATAAGAATTATACAGATTTATTAATTAAATAATGATGTATTGCTTTGCATTTTTGGATGAAGACTATATTGTAAAAACAATTTGTATATACGGTTGATATTATTGACTGTTATGATGGATAAATGTCCATGGCTGTATTTTTGATTTTGTTACAACAATAGATTGAATATAAGAAATTTCATGAATGAGTTATTTCTGAGTACTATTTGAAGTATTGAGAACATTGAGTAACTAGCAGGGTTCTGTTACAACCCATTGAAAAGTGCACAGTGCAAGCAGGCTCTATTTCTAGTATTTCTTTTCATTTGACTAGGCACTTGTCATGACAGCAAGTGCAGCACTGTAGCACCATTCGTTAAGAAACAATGAAGCTATTTTAGAGTATAATGGTAGGAACATTTAGGTGTCCACCTCCGATCCCTTTACTCTTATTCTACATGAGGCAGCCATACCAAGAGTTTGTCATGCAAGGTACACCTATCACATTTACAAAAGAGTACCCTGTCAGCTGAATACTAAATCAGACCCACAGACTTCACACAAAAGAGCTCTAACATAGTTTGGAATAGTTGGATTTGGTCAATGTTACTTTATTGGAAGAACTTTGGTTCTGTTGTAAATTTGAAGTTCCATACAATTCCAGAGAGTTTAGGGACTGACATTCCTAAAGACTGGCAACAATAGTTCAGTCAACTGATTGTGCATTAAGGAATCAGGTGAAAGGAAGCTGATGATAGGTTCCCCTTGTGTTGTGGGCACTAGATTTCTTTTGTAGATATTATGGCCACTTATACCAATAGGCCTTGCAAATAATCTTACATTTCATCCTGACTCCAATCAGAATCAGTGGAGTGTTTTCAGAGCTATTGAGTTAGTCATAACATCATGGGGCCGAATCCGATTCGGGAAAAACCACTCCAAATTGCCGTTCGGAGCGTTTTTACCATACGAATCGTACCCTGCAACGTCCCCCGTACGTACGACGAAGTACGATTCGTACCAGGAGCCGTACTCCGTACGAGTCGTACAGAGACCGTACAACTCTAATCTCCGTATGATTCTCCCTCGGAACCCGCTGTACGTGACATCTGTATGGTTCAAGGCTGGTTTTTATGACCCAGCAAGTACGATACGTGTCGGGTACGCACCGTACGATCCTTTTTCTACGGGAGCTGAAAACAGCCGTAAAAGCAGAGTTCACGCCAAAACAGGTACGGAACGGCCCCCCCGGGTATGGTGCGTACCCCCCATGATCGCAGGGGTATGCACCGTATCCCTGCGATCATGGGGTGTACGAGCCGTACCCCATGTACGATGGGTGTACGAGCCGTACCCCATGTACGATGGGTGTACGAGCCATACCCCTGCGATCATGGGGTGTACGAGCCGTACCCCATGTACGATGGGTGTACGAGCCGTACCCCATGTACAATGGGTGTATGAGCCGTACCCCATGTACGATGGGTGTATGGCTCGTACACCCAACGTACATGGGGTACGGCTTGTACACCCATCGTACATGGGGTACAGCTCGTACACCCATCGTACATGGGGTACAGTTCATACACCCCATGATCGCAGGGGTACGGTGCGTACCCCTGCGATCATGGGGGGTACGGACCGTACGTGTGTATGTGTTTGTGTGCTTTTCCGTACGACTCGCCCTTACCTGACGTGGATCGTACGAATCGCGTCCTCATACCCCGGTCAGGATCATACTCGTCGGGTCGTACGGCATGTGTACGAGTCGTACAGTTCACGGTTTCAGCCTTGCAATACGTACGGATCACGACGATTCGGACAGATTCATGGAATACGGATCAGACTACGTGACTCGGACGGACGGGTACGATTCGTACGGAGAGGGCTCCGGATACAAATCGTATGTTCACATATAACCTGGCAAGCCAATATTGAACTCTCTGAAATATCTGAAACTTGCCTGTCACACTCCTTTGGAGGTCAGACAATAGTCAAGAAAGAAGTCTTGAAGTCTAGAAGGCCTCTGGAAAGACATCTTGTCACTTTAGTATAATGAGAGACATGTATGAAATGAAAGGATTTTCGGAGCATAGCGAGTGGAATTATTGTAACTATTGACCACTGAATTCATTCAAACCATACACGAGAGATCAGGGTCGAAAAGGACAGTAGGCTTCTTAACTTTCTGCACTGTAGTAGGATGATTCCTACACTAGGTTGGCAGATAAAATAGAAAGGAAGACATAGGAGATTCTATTTTGGGTCATTACAACAAAAGGGGTTTTCTCTCATCCAGTGTTAATGAGGCCTACATGGTTGGTGACGTTTGATTAGCTTTTGACTCCTTTTCCGAGTTGATATAAATGTGTATGGTCATTAAGCAGAACCACAGTTGTGTGTTCTTGGAGCAGAAGTAATTCAACAGATTTGAACTCTAGTCTGATAGAATCGTCTAACATTTCCATTCTATATGCTACAATTTCAATATATTTATTGGTAATTTATGTGAAGAATATTTTTTCTATGTGGAGCACAATCATTTTGAATACAATTCATTGATTTTTTGGAGATACATTAGACTTCTCAAGTGAAATATTTGTCAAAATAAGTGTTTAATCACTCAGATATGTCAACGTGGCTGCTTTTCAGATTTTAAAGAATGTGTTATGTTTTGACAACAGAGTGCCATCATTCGTTCACCCTTACACAGGCCTGAAACCCTAACTCCATGGCCTGATGACTACATCATACATTTCAAGATACCCGCCCACTAAGCCACCCCATAGGAAACACCCAAAGCACCATTAAGGAACTTCAGAAAAAATAAAAATACCCATAGAAAACTAGACCAATACCCTACAAGAAAGCCTACCCAACCACACTGGGAACCTTGATGATGATACCAAACTCTTCAATAAATGGATAACTGACTGTGATAACGACACTGCTCTCATCTAAATCAAGACCTACATAAACAACCCAGCTGGTACATCAATGACCTCAGGGAGTCAAGCACCACTGCGAACAACTTGAGAGAAAATCGAGACTCGACAGAAACACCACCGAAAGATCCACATACAAAGCCTCTACCACCAACAACTACGAGATGCAAAGAAAAAGGCCCTAACTCTCAGGCACGAAGCCAGCTCCAAAAATGGCAAAGAACTCTTCACCATCATCAACGAGTACTCCAATCATGCAGCTTCTAACAACGACATCAACTCATTCTGAGCACCCTGGAATGACCTCTCAAACTTCTTTGAATAGAAGATTGCTAAGATCTACAACCCAGTCAACCCACAGTATACCAATACAAACTCTTGCGACCATCCGGGCACTAACTTTATTGCTAAACAGCAGCTAAGCAACCGGAAGCCCCTCTCAAATTAATAAACCACCACCCTGATGAATACCATCCACTCAGGAGCCCCCTCAGACCCTACCCCCACTTAAAATGCAACCTTGGAAGAACAATAATTTCCCCTACGTCCACCGCTATCCTCAACTCCTCCATAACCACTGCCACCTTCCTATCTTGCTGGAAAAATGCAGACGTCAACACCCTATTGAAGAAACCTACAGCAGAACCCAACACCCTCGGCTGCTACAGAATCAGCTTGCTCCTGCCTTTTTCAGCTAAGGTCATGGAGAAAGCTATCATCATAATATCTTTATTCGGTCATTTGTAAAAAAAAAAGCCATCAAAGTACACAAGGAATAAAACATAAATATATCTACAATTAAAAATAGTATTAAACCATTGCAATCTCAAATACAAATGACATCTAGAATCATTTTAAGAACATAAAGCATGTACCAACAATCTAATCATGGTAGGGGAAGGGCACAATGCAGTCAACAAGCATATGAAAACTAAACCATTGAGTCAGCTGTGGACGTGAGATACAAATATATCATAAAAGCATAGGTAAAAAAAGTTCTAAAATGGTGTCATAATTAGCAAAGACATTTTTTACAAAACAACCAAAAAGATAACAGAAATCGATTAAGAGAAAACCCAATTGGTCCAGAAGTGTCTGTTTTTAAAATTCTAAATGCACTCTGGTACTTTCTAATACTCATGTTAAGGCATGTAGGTCTTATCCATCTCCTACATACCTGCCTATACTTGGGACAAACAAACAAAATATGTTCTTTGGTTTCGGCATGCCGGGCAGGTTTCTATAGTTAGGCTCTTCACCTATTTCCCCGGAAATTTCAACAACAGATTACCATACCTAAACCTGATGTACAAACTTTTATCGAGTGAGGGCGAGATCAGGTCAAGGAACAGTTCAAATATGGAGCAAGATTTTATGATTAGGAAGTTTGTAGTTAACTGAACGCTAGTTGGGTTGTTCATATAGTACTCGCCCACCAGCATCCAGTGGTCGCTTTGAGAGACAGATGTCGCGACTGGTGGCCCTTTCTGGATACTCCCATAGGCCCATTAGGTTCAATAGCTAGCACCATTTAGCGATGTGCTTGAACCAGGGAAGTTGTTTAGCCCCGTTGAGCGCCAATACCTCCCGAAGAGAATTACGATATTCAGTTAGTTGGGAGGTAGTCCATAGATGCGACCAATAGGTTAAGGGTTTGAGGGCAGCCAGATCACCAATTATTTTTAGCCCAAGATCACAAAAAAGTGGAATAAGTGGTGTTGTGACAGGTAGTGCGATCAAAGCCCTGGCGAAGGTGTTCTCAGAAGTCGTTAACTGATTTACAGGAGTGAATCCCCAGATCTCCGCCCCATAAAGAGCTCCATTTTGGGCCTTTGCACAGTATATTTCAAGAGCCGGGGACAGGGGTTGAGTGTAGGATTTTAAAAAAAATCTTAAAACTGATTTCGATCTCTGACATAAGGTTAAAAGACTCTTTCGCAGCTGATATTCCTAGCTATCAATACCAAACATCGTAGACCACTAGAACTCCATCAACTCCTAAACAGTTCTCAATCAGGCTTTTGCGCTAACCACAGTACACAGAGAGTCCTCATTGCACCCACCAATTACTTCAGAAGCATCCTTGACCAAGGATAATTGTTGCACTTATCCTCCCTGACCTTTCTGCAGCTATCGGTACAGTCTCCCACAAGTAACTCATCAGAAAGCTCAGCACTTGGTATTTTTGGACCGGCACTTAAGTGGATATCCTCCTTCCTCACAGACAGAACTAAAGGAGTTAGACTTCCCCCTACACCTCTGAACCCACGAAACTCATCTACAGAGTCCCCCTAGGATTATTGCTCAGCCCAACACTCTACAATGTCTACATGACACTCCTCATGGACATCATCAGAGCCCACAGCATCAACATAGTATCCTACAATGACATAGCTCAACCTCTCCCTTACCGACCCAAACAGCACTGTCAAACCAAACTTTGTCAACTGCATGAGCAAAGTCGCTGCTTGGATGAAAAACAACTGCGCCCAGCTCAACACAGACAAAATTGAAGGCCCAATCTTCGGCAGCATACGCTACGCCTTGGACGCCTCTTGGTGACCCTCTAAATTTGGCCCCCTCGCACCCCTGTTGATTATGCCAAGAACCTCAGGATCATCATGGACACCAACCTCTCCATGAGCAGACAGATCAATTTATTTATTTATTTATAAAGCGCCAATATCGACCCCCAAAGGGGTATCTCTGCGTTATAGACTGGCCGAGTGAGAAGGGACCTAACAGCTAAGGGTCAGAGGTAAACAGAAAGGTCTTAACCCCTTCGACGCGCATGACAAAGCCAGCTCGTCATGGGCATTACCTACGCTACGCGCATGACCAGCTGGCTTTGTCACGTAACGCGCGATTTACAAAATCGCAGCGCACAGCGGGAAAACCGCTAGCGCGCATGCGGTTAAGATGTTTTCTGAAAAGAAGATGTTCTGTGCATTGTCTTAGTTGTACAGGAAGCTTGTTCCAGTGGCAGGAGCCCAAATAAAATAGGGCTTTCCCACCTTACCTGGACGGTTTGATTCTAGGCACTGTAAGCAGGTGTTTAGATTGTGAGTGGAGAGACTGCTAAGGGATGTAGGGGATACATTTATCTGCCAGATAACGTGGGCCAGAGTTAGACAAGGCCTTGTGAATGATACAGTATACCTTGAACTGTACTCGCTTCCGTATCGGGAACCAATGAAGCTGGCAAAGCAGAGGCCGAGAGGCCGTCCTTGGTGGTGCATTCAGAATTGGATGACCTGTAATCTGTCAAGGGCGGCCTCATTGGCGGACAGCAAAAGGCTATTGCAGTAATCCAGGCAGCTTGATATAAGTGCCTGTGTTAACATCTTCCTAGATGAATCAGGAAGCAGGGGAAGGATACGGCGCAGCAGGCCCAACACATGAGGGTCTGTTCAAGGCAGACACCTACGTTTTTCACACAAGTTTTTGGTGTAGGGGGGTACCTAAGTCTGAGGTCCACCAGTTGGGGACCACAGTAATTGAGCTTCCCCAAAATGCATTATTTCCGTCTTCCCCACATTGCACTGAAGGAAGTTATTCCTCATCCACTGGGAGATGTTTCTCATTCCCAGGGAGAAGGCGGCCTGCACTGATGGAGTAAACTTTGCAGATGGGAAAAGCAGTTGGGTATCGTCCGCGTAAGAAACAGGGATGAACCTGCTGTTCCTCAACAGATTGGCCAAGGGAGCCATGTAGATGTTAAACAAAGTAGGGCTCAAGCAAGAGCCCTGTGGGACTCCCTTGGGCAGTTCTGTTGCGGCTGAACGATATGGACCAAGGTTGACCGCCAGGGAGCGAGAGGAAAGAAAACTCGCCAACTACTGAAGGGCCAACCTCCTCCAATCTCCTGAGTAGGATCTTATGGGAAACCGTGTCGAACGCGGCGGACAGATCCAACAGCACCAGAATTGTGAAATGGTCTCTATCTAGGGTCATCCTGATGTTATCGGTAACCTCTAGTTGGGCTGATTCTGTGCTGTGTTTTGGGCGAAAGCCTGATTGAGATGAATCAAGGCTGCCCGCCCGCTCGACATGGTTGGAGAGATGGGTATTTATATATTTCTCCAAAACTTGCCCAGGAAAGGGAGGAGAGAAATAGGATGGAGATTGGAAAACTTAGTTAGCGGGGCCTTGGAATTCTTCCAAATAGGCATAACCTGTGCAGCCTTCCATTCCAGTGGGACCAGTCCTTCTCGCAGGGAGAGATTGAGGAGATGTGCAATGGAGGGGGACAGATGGCTGGCAAGAGAAGTGGTAATTTTTGCCGGCATGAGATCCCGAGGTGATCCAGATTTTACTGAGTGGATCAATACCTCAGTCTCCTCTTGTGTCACCGGGGGAAAGCTTCCTAGCAGTTGAGTGGCTACCTGCCTAGATTCTACGGGAATCGTCATGGTGGCGGAGTGCTCTCCCGATTGATTAATTTTATCATAGATGGGCTCAATTTTTTTACGAAAAAAAGGTACCAATATCATCGCATAGTTCTTCTGAAGGGACCATTGGGTTCTCGCACGCCTTGGGTTCCATAAGGGACTTTAGGATTAGATATAGCACTTTAGGGTCGTTATTGGCCTGGTCTAATTGTAGGGCTATATAATCTTTACGTGCAACCCAGGCAAGAGTGCACCTCCTCTGTATCATTATGACCGGAAGAGGAGTATGCTCCTTCAGAATGCCCTAATTTTCCCATGGTACTCAGCCAGGGCCGCATGAAACCGGACTTTGTCCTCCTCCTCATGGGTAAGACACCACCGTTTTTCATACTTCCTACAGATACGTTTCTGCGTGCAAAGTAGGGGAGAATACTAGGCATTCTGAGGGAGCCTGGGCGTACTAGGGAGGGATTTCAGGGGGGCTAATTGGTCCACTGCACTAGAGACATACAGGTTATACTTGGCTAGTACCTCTTCAATATTGTCCGATTCTAATATCCGCGGCTCTGCAAAAGTAGCTTTAAAGCCTTCCCAGGTGACTCTCTTCCACTGTCTGAAAAATCCAGGGGAGTCATCAGTGGCTTGAGTCCTTTTCCTAGGTGCCTGAATACAAAATTTGATTGACGCAAGGTCAGACCAAGGGAGGAACTGAGGGGAATTAATCAATGCCATCTCCTTATCATGCTTCCACACCCTGCGAATGCTGTGAAAGATTTTCAAGTGGATCCCACTAGACACCAGACAAACAGTCACCCAGGCTCTTATCACAAGTACATTAGAGCCTCAAGCATGCTATACCGCATATCCCATTAGATAAGTATATATTCAATATATTCAATGCAACAATTGATTTTTCTTGTAGTCCTTTTTTAATTACATGACCTGCTGGCCACTTCTTAGTTTTTAGCCTTAGAGCCAACACGTGATTTCTTGTGCTGGGGTGTGCCCCACTACTTCCTCAGGGCTCTCAATTCTATGAGATCTATGTAGTAAATTCAATCCCCAGTCCTAGTCATAATTCCGACTCAGAAAAATAAACACAACTCTTGAAAAGCCGTCTCCAGTATCTCTCTTCAGTGTTCCCGCCTCCAATCAAAAGTCCATCATGAATACTATTAAAACGTATTCCGAATTACTCCAAAGGGAATCTCCCTGTGTATGACTGTGTGTCCCTTTCTGTCTGTTTCCCTATGTGTGTACAGGTGAGTGTGCCGAGGAGTAGATCACACTCGCTCTTACACACACAGGGAAACATTGAATATATATTTCTGTAATGGGATATATAATATAGCGTGCTCTTGAGGCTCTAACGTTAATGCATTCTTATGATCTTTGAGCGTAAGATATTCAAGGAGAAGGGTGAATCTCCCTGCCTTTAATATAACCACACAGCCACGACCGGTAGTAGGTGTAACTGCAGGGCGGTGACGTGGGGAGGGGGAGGGGCAGGGTGGGGGTAGTAATGTATGGATTACGGAGTTTAACAGGTAAGTAAACATGTAAATAAATAAAATGTATTTTGTTGCGTGCATTGCATCGCATTTGGTGATGCAGTGCACACAACAAAATTCTTTTTATTTATTTATATGTTTACTTACCTGTTAAAGTCCGTAATCCATACATTACTATCCCCCACCCTGCCCCTCCCTCTCCCCACGTCACCGCCCTGCAGTTACACCTACTACCGGCCGCAGCTGTAACCACAATACATAATAGGACCAGAAGAAACATTATGGGATTGTGAAGAAGAGCTAGAAACTCCAACAAATCAGCCCCATCATATTTCTTATAATCAGAAAGCAGACTTGATTACTTAAAAGCTCTCTACATTGGAATCCCAGCCCATGTCCTACACCGATTCCAAACTACGCAGAACACCGCTGCCAGACTCATCATGAACATCCCGCGAAATATCCACATCCCTCCACACCTCAATAACCTCCACTGGCTCCCAGCCTAGGAAAGATGTAAGTTCAAGCAACTCACCCACGCCTAAAAAGCCCTCCAAAACACCAGTTTAGCTTACCTCAACCACTGTCTCACCTTCTACCAACTCACCAGACACCTTCGACCTGCAACCCAGGCAAGAGTGCACCTCCTCTGTTTCAATATGACCGGAAGAGGAGTATACTCCTTCTCATACCACACAGCGAAGAACTGGAACGACCTCCTGAAACACCTCAGAACCTACCCCTCCCTCATGGGCTTCCAAAGGAATTCACTGTCAGTCCCGAGCCCCCCCGCCCCCCAAATGGGTCTAGAAGGAAAATAAAGTGGGGTCCAGTTTCTGCCAGGCAAGCCATAAACAATAAGACATTGTCAGCAGCAAGGGGTATTCTATTCTCCAATGTCATCCCACAGTCAAACCCGCAACCATGGGCATCACAACCTATTCACAAAGCCAGGGGTTCTATAGATAGGGCAAAAAGAAGCAGAGACAGAGGGCATTCCTGTCTAGTGCCCCAAAAAATTGGGAATCTGGGGGAGACAGCACCGTTCACCCACACCTGCGCCTGTGGCTTTGTGTACAAGAGTATGGACATAGGCCCAGAATCTGAGCCCCAATCATAGTTTAACCAGCACGTCATGAAGAAAGGCCTAGTTCAAGGAATCAAAGGCCTTTTTGTAATCAGGAAGCATCAGTGATGTGGCAAAGTGTAGTTTCCTGAATCTGGCCGTAAGGAAGTTAACCCTGCAGATGGGATGAAACCGCATTGATGAATGAAGCTGCATTGGTACGGAAAGACCAGTTGGCCAAGCACAAGAGTCAGGCACCTCACCAGTAGTTTAACGTAGAGTTTAACATCAGTGCTGATGAGAGAGATAGACTCGTAAGAAGCATATTGGTATGTGGGCTTGCCCGGTTTCAGCAGGACCACAATAGTGGGCAGGTCCAGTTCAGTGGCTGCAGTCAGTCGCCTCGAGGAGCATTGTTAGGAGATGGGGCAGATGGAGTTTATGCAACCTGTGATAGTATTCCATGGGGAACCAGTCTGGGCCTGGAGTTCTGCCTGTGTTGAGTTCTGTTAGGGCATTGCTGAACTTCTGTATTGTCATGGGCTGCTCAAGGCCCGCTCTTTCAATGGGGGTTAGAGTAGGCAGGGGGATATCTGTGATGACTGGACACACAGTCTCACATGGAGGACGAGACCTTACGGTATACAACGGTAACCACGCATTTTTTACAACGCGGTACCGTTACCACGCTACTTTTACCACGCAAGTCGTTACCACGACTTGCGCTGGGGGGCGCTCCAGGATAGTAAATAGTTTAATTTACTATCCAACTCCTTTCCCTAGAGTCCACGGGGACTGGAGTTGGAATAGTAAATTAAAACATTTACTATCCAGCGCCCCTCCACGCAAGTCGTTGTAACGACTTGCATGGTAAAAGTAGCGTTGTAACGGTACGCGTTGTAAAAGTACGCGTGGTACCGTCATACATCCAGACCTTACAGAATATAGGGATTTTTAGTAACTTACAAACTAGGCAGCTATGGCTGGGCCTGTAGTGGCCCATGTGCTGTCCGGACCAATGATATTTGGATCTACCCGCGATGCTGATTCCTTAGTGTTGAAATTGGCCCTTTTTGCAGGGTCATCCCTGAACTTTTTGCCTTCTTCCTAGTCTTTTTTATGATCTGGTGATGGTGGTTTTAGGACTCTGGGCATTTTAGAACTGCTGTCCAGGGTAAAGTAGGTCTGCTCTCTGTGGTAAACATGGTAAGATTGGTCTACACCTGTTTGACGTATTTCATTTACCTGTCAGTCCCCTGTAAAGTGGTGTCTCAGATACCCGGGCCTGTAAATAAATGCTACTGGTGGGCTTGCAGCGCTGATTGCGCCACCCACCATAGTAGCCTTTCAAACCTGTCTAAGGCCTCTGCCATTGCAGGGCCTGTGCAGCAGTGTTACTGCTGCTATGATGTGGTGCCTAAAGTGTGTGCCACGTATGTGACCCCCCTTTTACTGCATGTCAGTCACCCCTAAGGTAGGCCCTAGCTATCCCTATGGGAAGGATGCATTGTAGGTAAGAGGTAGGGCATGTACCTTAAGTGTGTGACATGTCCTGATAGTGACAAACAGCGATTTTGGTTCCTCACTGATTTGGAGGAATGCATTCGGGATTCCCTGATAAGTGTTCCAGTGGGGAATCCTGATATGAGAGGAGCAGCGTGGTCAAGTTTGGTATGTTTGGAATAGTGATAATAAATGCTGCATAATGGTGTGCGCAGATTTATTATCACTATTTTAAAAATGCCACTTTTAGAAGTTGGCATTTCTGTGTGCTTGCCTGATGTGTATTGCATGTCTGGCTCTGGAGTGACAGGGGCTGGTGAGGTGCGTGGCTCCAGAGGGGTAGGGTGAGTCAGTGCTAGGCTGAATAGGAGATCTGCATTTGGAGTAGTGGATGGAGTAGTCCCCTGACCCTCAATGGGTCTGTGCCTGCCTGGGTGAATGCTAGCTCCGTCACCTGTGGTGTGTCCGAGTACTGAGCCCCCACCTGACAAAGGGGAGTAGAAGCACTGTACACAAAGAGCTCCATTACCCCCAGAACCAGTTGAGACTGGTTCCGCCAAGCCCTGTGCCAGGGTAGAACAAAGAGAAACCCTGTATAAATATTGGGTCTGTGACCCCATGTAAGGTGTGCTGTCCTTGGATACTGTTTGGACCTGCTGGGCACCAGGAGGAACCCCCACGAGGGACTGCCCCACTGCTGGAGGTCCATGTGAGCTGGCCTGCCTTGGCCCAGCTTTGCTTTTTGGACTCTGGTCCTAGCGCCTCGTGAGTGCTACATCTTTATTGCTGGAGCCCCAGAGAGGGGGACTCCAACCTTGCCAGAAGACATGAGGTGGGCCCCAGGGGTCTGGAGGCCGGCAGCGATATGCTGCCAAGTATTCTGAGGGAAACCCGGCATGGGGATTCCCCCGCATTGCCTGGAGACGAAGCAGGAGCCTACCCCACATTCCTGTGCCTCAGAGAGGAGTCTCGGACTGTTGCGACTGCTGCCTGAAGTCAGGCAGAGATTTCCTGCTTGTGGCCGGGCTGGCCGGCCGGCAGGAGAGAGGAAGTCCCGTGGGCTCTTCTGGCCCCCAACAGGAACCAGGAGAGGAAAGCATGACGTAGGTTGTGCCCCAGGTCAAGGGGAGCCATGCAGGAGCCTACTCTGCGCTTGTGCACGCGAAGAAGGAAAATCGAGACTACGCTCCGTCGGGCCTGAGACCGGCGGCAGCCCACCCCACCTTCATGGCCTAGTCCTCAGTATAAGCCCTGGTGGGTGAGGCTGAAGGTGAGGAGCCCCCAGAGGAGGGGCTCAACCGTAACCTTGAGGGCTTCCAGTGCCAATCAGCAGTCTTCTTCCCGACTGGTGGCGTGAACGAGAAGGAGCCTCCTGGGTTCCTGGAGCAGTCCGGAGGAGGGTCTGCTCACCAGAGAGAGACTGGAGGAGTCAACAAAGAGCCCAGGTGAAGGGGGCCTCAAATTGGGCATTGTGGTGCATGGGGTGCATTCCCATCTGCACCGCGAGAGCACGGATAGCTGTAATAAGAGGGCACTTTTTCTTTTCAAGAGTCCCTAAGTGGGAATCTCCAGGCACCGTAGTGCCGAGTCCAATTTGCCTCAGCTGCACCTCCTGATTGCGGACAGCTGCAAAGAGTGGGCACTTTGTTCTGATAACGAGGAAGGGGTGAGATGCACCTCCCAGCTGCAGAGGCAGCTAGAGGCACGGTTGGTGCTAAATGCTTTCGCAGCTGCACTGCAAGAGCGGGGCAGCTGCAACATGAGGGGCATTGCTTTGGGCCTCTAGAGAGACAAGGGGGATTCCACCCTCGCCCTTAGTTTTGGTGCTGGCCTGTTGGGCCTGCACACTGCTGAGGTGCCAGCTAAGAGCCCTGACGTTTGGACAGAGGGCATTGCGGGGAAGTCCCAAATGGGCCCCTGAGGAAGACCAGTTGGCCGGTGAGTACCTGCAGTACTGGTAGGGCCAAAGCTCTATGTTGCATAATGTGCTTATGCCAAATTTCATGCTATGATGTCTTTGCCTAATGTGATGCAAACATAATGCGTTTATGTTGCTTGTGATGATGCTGGTTACAGTATTTTGCCAGCCGTTACTGGCTGTGTTATAATCTGTTCTAATGGTTTTGACAGTGGCCCGATTGGCCTTGTCATGTATATAATCCCCTGTGAAGTATTGCCTAGTGTCAGTTGGCACAGTGTATAATATGTGATTATGATTCTAATGTGTTTATGATAATACAAAGGTTATTTTTTATATAACCTTGTGTGGAGTTTCTTTTGTGGTGTGCCTAGTGTGTCGCTGCTGTGTGTGTGTGTGTGTTGCGGAAACGCTTTACACATTGCCTCTGGGATAAGCCTGACTGCTCGTGCCAAGCTACCAAGAGGGTGAGCAGGGGTTATCTTCAGTGTGTAACTTCCTTTCCCTGACTAGAGTGGTGGTTTCTGCCTGGCTTAGGCGTATGCCCTAGCCAACCAGAAATCCCATTTCTAACATCTAGCGACCAGTAAGTGCAGAAGCCTGCCCGACCAGTCCCCCCGTTCGGCTTCCAAGCCTCTACGGGCCTCATCCAGAAATTACTGTTAAAGGTTAGCCCTCTACACCAACAAATGACGATTCAGAGGTTCTGGCAGGTTGCCCCCACTCTGAGTCTCAAGCTTTAAGATCGAATTCTCCAATTGTGCTATATGATTCTGTGTCACGCGGGCCTGACCCCTAATGCAAGAGAGGGCTTTCCCTCATGTTAGTTGCCTTGGAAGCCTCCCAGAGAGTCCCCGGTGAGTCAACTGTTCCACGGTTAATATCAAGGAAAACCTCTAGGTCTGTCTCCAGGCCTTGAGCAATCTGTTAGTTGGTCAGAAACCAGACATTGAAGTGCTACATTTGTCTTCACCTCCTCTTAGTATCTCCCACCTGAATGGTGACCGATGCATGGTCTGTTATTGCCATAACAAGGATGTGGCATCCTCTTGTGTAGAGGAGGTCAGTGGCCAGAGGTAGGAAAAGGTCTATAATGGAGAAGGAGCCATCACAGACCCCCAGTCCCGAAGCACAGCTGGTTATGCTCCTACCCTCCCTAGGTACCATGCTGAGGGTCGTGAGGGAGTCCAAGGGACCAAGGATGTCATTAAAATCACACCCCATGATTAGCCTGCCGATAGACAGACAGACAGATAGATAGATAGATAGATAGATAGATAGATAGATAGATAGATAGATAGATAGATAGATAGATAGATAGATAGATAGATAGATAGATTTATTGACTGATTGATTGATTGATAGATAGATAGAACTAAGCCCCTGAGTGATAGCAGTGTTGAGGTTGCAAGCTGCGAGGACATATATCCTTAGGAGATTATGGAGGAGAGTCACCTCTCCACTAGGATTTGCCCTCTAGGATGACCTGTAGGTATGCCAGGAAGAGGTATGTATATTGCAATTCCATGATCCTGAGTTTTTGTTTAACTTGGTTTTATGATTTACGCTGAGCCTTGACCTGTCTAGCACAGTATGGGAACACCATCACTTAGCCGGAGTGGTGTATGGGTTGCCCTTTGATCCTTGCCTCCTGCAGGATCCTGTCAAGTAATTTGTGATCTTGGCTATCATGGGGCAGGGGCCTTTGGACTAGGGACCTATGGGCACGTTCAGTGATGAAGCATGTTGACAATTGGGAAGGGTCAGTACAAGATGTAATTCATTGTTCCAGAAATACTTAAGTCGTTGACCCCATACCCCCTCAGGAGACCCAACAAAGCTGATGGTGCTCCTGCAGCTGTGATTTTCAGCATCTTCTGACCTGGCGGTAGGACCTTGGAGTTCGAAGTCAGGTGGGACCCCTCAGTTTTATGCTCAAGGACCTTGTCCTCCAAGTCTGAGATGCGCCTCTCTTCTTTGGAGACCCTTGCTGAAGTGTGACGAAGATCACAGCACAAAGGTGTCATGTTCCCTTGAACCTCCCTATCTTAGCTTTAAAGGCTGTCCATAAATCCTGAGTCACTGAGAGAATTACTGTGTCGTCCATTCCATCTTGAGCCTGGGCAGTCTGGGCTTCTCCTCCCTGACCTCATTTATGACTGCCTGTTGGAGCCAAAAATGTGTTGATTTTGGATTGAGCCTGGGTCACCAGAGGTCTCTCGCACCCTATGGTGTCTCCTAGGGTCATATTGTTGCTGTCAAGAATCTCAGTGGCTCCGAGAGGCCAACGGTGCCTGAAACACATGGACTCTGGCCCTCCAGCTTGTCTCAGCTGAGGTGCGGCGGCACAAGCAGCCAGAGTCGGCAGATGTTGGTCCCCTTCCGGCACAGGCTAGAAACGACAGCCCCCCATCTCCACCGCCTGTTCCTGATATCTTCTACCATCTGGGGGCCTGCTGTAGGCACTCTGCACCACCCCAACACACCAGCTTAAGTGTGGGGCCATGGCCGAGGCCTCACACAACCTTTGTGACTTGTGTAGAGTTCAGGGCGCCCAAGCCCTTTAATAAATCTGGCAGGCTTCGGTGGCAGTGCTGGGGCCAGGCCCAATTGAGAGAGAAAGGGCCCTATTCTCCGGGCCTCGGGCCCCATGCTGTCATTTCCCTCATGGCTGACGATGCTGTCTTGGGGTGCAGACTCTGGTAGTCATGCTGTTGACCAGACATGTTGCATCATGGCCTGAACGGACGATGGGCTGGCCTTCCATGGCCTCCTTGATTCACGCGGCTCGACCGCAAACCAGTATGTCTGTTTCGGTGATAGGCCTCCCATTCGCGCTGCGGTCCCCGGCAGCTACACTGGCTGATGCAACTTGTTTGGACCCTCCCGAACCCTATGCCTCCAGGAGTAGTCCAGTATAGTTCAGTTTATTTATTTGCAGAGTTACTAAATACCATTGCAATGCATTAAAACAATCAATGAAATCATTGATACACATTGTTAAAACCAATAATACACACAGCAAAGTGCAGTGTCGCGCACACATGTCTGGTGATGGCATCTAGCTGGTGCTGAGGGAGTGAAATTTGGTGCATCTTAAAACGCTCTTTTCTTATTGCTGCGATCTAATTAAGAAAGAAGCAGTGTTATTGGGTTATCAGACAGTTTCTTCATGCCCAGTGTGACACCCGCTATAAAGTGCAGTCTAACTAATACGTATTTAAAAAATAATGCCTGACGGGCAAGGGGCAACTAGGGTATAGCCCATTGAGACACATTTAAAATAGAGAAAGGGAGAAGTGAGAAAAGAGAAAGAGGGAAGGAAAAAGATAGAAGATCTCTTGCAGGTTGCATCCCTGACATGATGTGCTATAGAGTCAATCAGGCTTCAGCTGTTTTTTTAGATTGTTTGTCAAAATGTAACGTATTCATTTTAGAACCGCTTGAGATGATACTTTGATGATGTTATGTGCGTGATGATTTTTCTTTGAAGATTTCCTGGGGTCCAGTTTATGCTTTGATGAAGTTTCGGACGTGACGTTATCGTTTAAAGGTAGAGGTCTCGGCAGAAGAGCCTAATGCAGAGTTCCTTGCCTATGCACCCTGCGCAGTGCGCTTCAGCTCATATCCTGACCGTCTCTTTAGTCAAAAGCTTGTGGCATTTTTTGTTCGGCCAGCATGAGATATTTTACCACTCTGCAGTTCATTTGTGTGTACACCCGGATCAAAGCATGCCAGCACCGCTTGCCTCCTAGAGCAAATTCCTCTCTGTTTGAAGAGTGCTTTCAACAGCTGTTTCCTTTCTTGTAGTAGCTCCTTGCAGGTACAGAATAAGGGGCCGATTAGGATGGCGGACGGACTTGCGTCCGTCCGCCATCCCAGAGGTGGAGGGACCGTCCGCATGGGCTGCGGCGGTCCCTCCGTGCAAATTAGGATGTGACCGCCACCCTGGCGGTCACATCCTGGATATTTAACATTGCGGCGGGTGCTGCTTCAAGCAGCACCCGCCGCAATGTTAAAAGTGCATGTTTTACATTTACATGCACAAAGTGGCAGGCACCGCGCGGTGCCTGCCGCTTTGTGCATGTAAATACTGGGGGGTACCACAGGTACCCCCCATATGCACCCCCCACCCGCCTACACCCTGGGGGCCCGCAACGGGCACCCAAAATCAAAAGTACACATGCTTTTCCACGGCGGAAAAACCGCCGCGGAAAAGCATGTTTAAAAATGCATCCTAATTTGGCTGGCGGTGTCTGATAGACACTGCCAGCCAAATGAGAGCTTTTCCGCCGCGGTTGTAATCCGACCGCGGCGGAAAAGCAGCGGACAGAAACCAAGACCCACCAGCCATCGTAATGCGGCGGTGGGTCTTTGGTGACTCCGCAGAGGATTTTCCGCCTCCTCCGGGCCGGAGGTGGCTTCCGCCGGCCCGGAGGAGGTGGAAAATCCTCCATCCTAATCGGCCCCAAAGGGCAGATGTCTACTGTTTCCATATCACACAAGCTGCAAGAAGTTTTGGTTGGCGCCCTCTCCCAGGGTGGGAGGTTGTGGGTATACAAGAGGAGGTCTAGTCGATGCCTAAGAATTTTTTTTGTGATTTAGAGTAACCCTGATTGAAATAATTTTGCGGTTCAAGCTTTTTATAAGTGTTTAGGGTAATCCAGTAATCATACCTGGTTGGGAAGGTAGCCTTGTCCTCTACCAGTGAGAGTTGTTATATGGACCGCCAGACCAGTTCCTTGAAAGTTGAATGCTAAAGCTGTGTATTGCAAAGGTTGGAGAGCCCAACAGTTTCTCGAGATTCCTGCAGGTAGATTCTTGAAGGGGAGGTATCCCTCTGCTGGAATTCTTGACATAAGAGTTGGTTTAAGGTATTTGGGGTGGAGGATCTGATCTTGTTCCAGTAGATGATGTAACATGCCTGGACAGAGATTGTTTTGTAAGCCAAACTCCAGCGTTACTTAAGCTGGTGAGGTGTACTGAGACTGAACATGGTTCTATATGCTTTGACTAGGATGCTGTCCAGTAGCTTGGTGTCTCTGCCCCGCATTACTTGGCTGCGGTAGTTTATAGTGTGAAATAGTTTTGCTTGTGCTACCTTTAGGAGGGGGCTTAGTGTGGGCCTCATCAGTTTTAATATGAGGTTGTTCATTGTTATTGCTATTATCACCCCTTTACTTCAGATTTCTTCTTTCTGAAGGGAAAAATACCCTTACTTATTGATAATGACACAAAAGTACTTATAGTTGGTTGTTTGTTCTACTTGTATTCTGCCCAGATGCCATCTCCTCTGCTGACATCTTTTGTTGTTGATAGTCATTGTCCTTGTTTTCCTGAAGTTGATTTTTAGGTTGTTCTCTGTGGCCTAATTCTGCAGTTCGTTTTGAAGATGTTGCAGGCCAACCTGGGTCTGGCTGAGCAGGACTACATCGTCGGCATACATGAGATTGGTCAGTATTTTGCCTCCTAGCCTGGGCGCATGTGAGTTGCAGATGTTGAGTGCTTGCGGGAGGTTGGCCGTGAATAGGCTGAACAGGGTAGGTGCCAGCATGCAGCCCTGCTTCAGGCCTTTTGTTGTGGGCACTCTTCTAGAGAGGCGATTTGTCCCTACTAGTTTTACCTGGACACAGATATCTGTGTGGAGAAGTGACAAGATGTTTAGGACATCTTGTGCAATTGCCCAACATGCCAGTTTGCACCACAGTCTTCCCCTCTCGTTATCAAAGGCAGCACTGAATTTGATGAAGCATAGGTGTAATGGGAGGAACCCCTGACAGAATATCGACAATCAAAATATCGACTTGCCAAAATATCGAGGTCAAAATATAGAATGCCAGAATATCGACTTCCTATCTACAAACAGGTAAGTACAAAAATATCGACTCCAAAATATTGATAGGAAAAAATATAGACAGTCAAAATATCGAATTTTTTAAATATCTTAAAAGTAATTTTAAAGTAATATAATAATAAATATAATTAATTTAAACATACTTAAAATACTTAAATAAACTTAAAATTAATAAATAATTAATGTAACTTTATAAAAAAATGTTAAAACATATATATATATATACATATTAGTAACAAAACATATACAATATTTTTTCCGTAGGATAGCGAGAGGGTTACATTTACTATTCACACTCCAGAGAGTAAAACAGTAGGGAAAGTGTTGGATAGCGTAGGGATAAAGATTACTATTCCCACTCCAGAGAGCGCAACAGTAGGGAAAGCGTTGGATAGCGTAAGGTTAAAAATTAATATTCCCACTCCAGTGAGCGCAACAGTAGGGAAAGCGTTGGATAGTGTAGGGGTAAAAATTACTATTTCCACTCCAGTGAGTGCAACAGTAGGGAAAGCGTTGGATAGCGTAGGGGTAAAAAATACTATTCCCACTCCAGAGAGTGCAACAGTAGGGAAAGCGTTGGATAGCGTAGGGGTAAAAATTACTATTCCAACTCCAGAGAGTGCAACAGTAGGGAAAACGTTGGATAGCGTAGGGGTAAAAATTACTATTCCAACTCCAGAGAGTGCAACAGCAAGGAAAGCATTGGATAGCGTAGGGGTAAAAATTACTATTCCCACTCCAGTGAGTGCAACAGTAGGGAAAGCATTGGATAGCGTAGGGGTAAAAATTACTATTCCCATTCCAGTGAGTGCAACAGTAGGGAAAGCGTTGGATAGCGTAGAGGTAAAAATTACTATTCCCACTCCAGTGAGTACAACAGTAGGGAAAGCATTGGATAGCGTAGGGGTAAAAATTACTATTCCCATTCCAGTGAGTGCAACAGTAGGGAAAACGTTGGACAGCGTAGGGGTAAAAATTACTATTCCCACTCCAGTGAGTGCAACAGTAGGGAAAGCGTAGGATAGCGTAGGGGTAAAAATTACTATTCCAACTCCAGAGAGTGCAACAGTAGGGAAAACGTTGGATAGCGTAGGGGTAAAAATTACTATTCCAACTCCAGAGAGTGCAACAGCAAGGAAAGCATTGGATAGCGTAGGGTTAAAAATTACTATTCCCACTCCAGTGAGTGCAACAGTAGGGAAAGCATTGGATAGCGTAGGGGTAAAAATTACTATTCCCATTCCAGTGAGTGCAACAGTAGGGAAAGCGTTGGATAGCGTAGGGGTAAAAATTACTATTCCCACTCCAGTGAGTGCAACAGTAGGGAAAGCATTGGATAGCGTAGGGGTAAAAATTACTATTCCCATTCCAGTGAGTGCAACAGTAGGGAAAACGTTGGACAGCGTAGGGGTAAAAATTACTATTCCCACTCCAGTGAGTGCAACAGTAGGGAAAGCGTTGGATAGCGTAGGGGTAAAAATTACTATTCCAACTCCAGAGAGTGCAACAGTAGGGAAAGCGTTGGATAGCGTAGGGGTAAAAATTACTATTCCCACTCCAGTGAGTGCAACAGTAGGGAAAGCGTTGGATAGCGTAGCGGTAAAAATTACTATTCCCACTCCAGAGAGTGCAACAGTAGAGAAAGCGCTGGATAGCGCAGGGGTAAAAATTAGTATTCCAACTCCAGAGAGTGCAACAGTAGGGAAAACGTTGGATAGCGTAGGGGTAAAAATTACTATTCCCATTCCAGTGATTGCAACAGTAGGGAAAGCGTTGGATAGCGTAGAGGTAAAAATTACTATTCCCACTCCAGTGAGTGCAACAGTAGGGAAAACGTTGGATAGCGTAGGGGTAAAAATTACTATTCCCACTCCAGTAAGTGCAACAGTAGGAAAAGCGTTGGATAGCGTAGGGGTAAAAATTACTATTCCCACTCCAGGGAGTGCAATAGTAGGGAAAATACATACTTCAGATATAAATATAAATAACATAAATATTAATTTCAATTACAAAATAATTAAATTACTTTAAAATTGTATTAAATATATTAATTATTCAATTAAAATTACATATTAAAATTAACTAATAAGAAAAATTACCTGCTAATACTAATTATTTACCAATTACCAATAAAGTAATTTACAATATAAAAATAAATAAAAATTAGACACAAAAAAATATTTAATTAAAATAATTACTTACAATTAAATTACTTCCCACCCTATTCCCCTCTAAACCCACAACCCGAAACAGAAAATAAATTACTAAAATTAACATATTTATCAATTAATCAATTAAAATTATTTACCAATTATATTTTTATTATTTACCAATTAATAATTAATTAACAATTAATTCAAAATAATTAACAATAAATAAATTAACATATTTAATTAATTATAATTAAATTACTTCCCACCCTAGTCCCCTATAAACCCACAACCCGCTACTGAAAATAAATTACAAAAATTTACATATTTATCAATTAATCAATTATAATTAATCACCAATTACATTTTAATTAATTACCAATTAATAATTAATTAACAATTAATTATAAATAAATAACAATAAATAAATTAACATATTTAATTAATTATAATTAAATTACTTCCCACCCTATTCCCCTATAAACCCATAACCCGCTACAGAATTATATTACACAAAAAATAATAAATAATATTAACTTACCTTAAATTCGATATTTTTGTTGTCTATATTATGTCTAGTCGATATTATGTCCATTCTATATTTTTGATTCGATATTATGTCCATTCTATTCGATATTAAAATTTTCTAGTCAATATTTTTGTTGTCTATATTATGTCTAGTCGATATTATGTCCATTCTATATTTTTTACTGGATATTGTGTCTAGTCGATATTAAAAACTCGATATTTAGACTGTATACCTAATGGGAGGTTAGCAGTCTTGGCTGTGTCGATAAGTAAAGAGATTACCAGGATATTTATTTTTGTACCTGAAGTTTTGCCTGATTTAAAGGTAATATCTTGTTGGTATCTGCCCAGGCTGTAAGATCCTCTAATACAGTACCTGCAAAGTATTTTGCCTCATTGTGGATCAGTGCCACCAAGCGATAATTGCCCAGCAGTCTTGTAGATAGATACAAATGTCGAGCCCTTCCACGATTCTGGTGTTTTACCTAATGATCTGACCTCAGACAAAAGGGGTTGCAGAATATTTGCTTTGTTAATTTTCTGGTAAACCATCAGGATTAACTAGTCCCTTTTAAATTGGACAAATAGGGACACCAACTGTCTATATATATTTAACTTCTTAACCTCTTCATGTCGAGCTCAAGCCCCTTTCAAAAGATAATTTCTTGAAAATGGCTGAATGGATTTATGCTACATCACAAAAAAGCATGTTTTCTGAGAAAAGTTCTAACTTTTTGCCTTCTTTCTCTTGGCCCCAGCATGATGGATCAGCATAAAACGTTTCATAAAGAAGAAGAAATCAATGAATTTCTTTTTGGACAGTTTTGTGCAGATTTACCAAACAGCACCAAATTAATTAGTGAAACAAAATACGGTCTTCAGAATCTGTGACCCAACTAGAACTTCACAACAGTAGCAGTGACAGCCCACTATGTAATTGTAATTGTAATTATAAAAAACATTTATATAGCGCATGGCTACCCGGAGGCATCCCAGCGCTTACAGTAGCAACGGGGCAGTGTTACTCCGTTTGGAAAGAGAAATGTTTTCAGGGATCTACGAAAGGAAAGGTGGTTGGATTCTGTACGAAGGTGGGGAGGAAGGGAATTCCAGAGTCTGGCAGCGTTAAATGAAAAAGATCGGCCTCAGCTTCTGGCCTTCCTAATCCTAGGGATAGTGGCCAGGTTCTTAGTTTTGGAGCGAAGGGATCTATTGGGCTTGTAAGGCTGGATGAAACTCTGAAGAATGGAGGGCCCAGTTTTAAGCAAAGACTTATGAACGATACACAATGCTTTGAACTTAACTCTCTCCTGAATAGGCAGCCAGTGTAGTGATTTAAGGGCAGGTTTGGCAAAATTATAATTGGGAATGCCCAGTAGAAGTCTTGCTGCCCAGTTTTGAGTAGTCTGTAATTTGGAGAGAGTTGCAACAGGAGCACCCAAGTAGAGGGCATTAGCTTAATCCAGCCTAGATAGCACCAGAGCCTGGACCATTATTTTTCTAGCCTGAAAAGGGAGGAGAGGAAGAACCTTCTGGATAATTTTAAGGATCCCGTAACATGAGGCTGATGTCTTCCGAGCCTGAGTTTTAAATGTGAGTTCATGGTCAATCCATACGCCCAGACTCTTTAACTGAGTCTTAGCAGTGGGGAATGGACCCATGGAAATAGGCTATATTTCAATCAAATCATGGGGAGAGTGGTTACCCAGGATCATAATTTCACTCTTTCCCCCATTCAATTTTAGGAAAGAGTCGCTCATCCATCTTGATATTTCTTCCAGGCAAAGGCGAAGGCAGGAAGGAGAACTTTCCGCTTTATTGAGCCCAATCACTAATAGCGTATCATCCGCATAGGTGACTATATGAACTCCAAAGGGTGAGACTGCCTCCGCAAGAGTGCATGTAATATGCGTTAGTTTGCAGGCACATGTGTGTGTGTGTGTGTGTCTGTGTGTCTGCGTATGTGTGTGTGTGTGCGTGTGTGTGCGCACTCAGTTTTGTGTTCTTCGCAGTTTGCAAGTGCTTCACATATCCAACAGGCAGGAGAACTGCATTAACATTAAATGCACACTGGATGCTCGCTTGTATAAGTTATCTAATGTGAGATGCCTGCCATGTCCCCAGGGTAGGCTTCTAATGTGCAAGAACATTAGGAATGGAACTGCTTTAACTGTAAATAAATACAGTAAATGGAGTCTGTTTATAACACCGTGTCATTGAACTAATTGTGCAAACCTGCAGTAAAGACGAAGGGAAGACATTTTATGAATAAAATGAGCAAAATCAGCGACCACAATATAGGTCAAGGCATTAATATAAATCTGATCACCTCCTTTTTATTCTCTAACTATGCCCAGCATAAATCAGAGAGCTGTCCTCTGCCCCTCCCTCTACTCCCCCCCACCCCCCGGCCCTCCCCTACCCAGGCACATTTCACCCTTCCCGTCCTGATTTCAGATCACCGAATGTAAATCTGTGACAAGGGTATCTATATATAATATTAATGGCGCCGAGGAGGGTTGGTGTGAAGTGCGCGCGCTTGCCAAGTAAAGAGTGATCAGCGCGGGGCCGTTCATCCTCCGCGGCATGCTCTACATCATCGCCAGGACAAATGTAGCATCATTAGGCAAAAAAAGCCAGCCATTCTGCAAGGAAATGGCTAGGTTGGCGGTACCCATCAATCTAGCCAAGCTGGGTTCCCCGTGATACTGTCAGAGGCAACAGACAAAACAGATTGCCTACAGGACCACGAGGTGGCTGAAGAAGACGCTGTTATCTGCGATTTACTCATGTAACCAAGTGCTGCTGCCCGCGGCATCCATTTCCAAAACAAGGGAAGTTTTACTTGTAGCACATGCAAATGCCAGATAGAAATACATTAAATGTTTCTGTTTGTTGGGCTTCATGAAAAGTTGCGTGTTGCCGCGCTTTAGGCAGCCCCTAAACTGAGTCAGTGCAAGTCACCACCCCGCCCCGGGTGAAGTGGTGTCATGTCCACCCCACCGACTGCCAATGGCCCACACTGGACCTTTCCTAGGAATACTGTTCTATTCATGAACCAAGTTGTGTTTTACCGATGCTCGTATCCTTTGTAAGATTCTGTAGAAACGGGCAAAATTCACCCGATTTTAGGCAATCTGTTTATGCCTAATTTAAAAATCTGTCCATGCATAAGAATTGTCTACAACATTTCATCATAGCCTTTTGCCAACGTAACCACGTTCAGCTCCAACAAAGCATTCCTATTCAAGAATAGGGCACGAAAAATAGATCACAACATAACACGCCTCTGAAATTACCATAGAATCAAACAAGACACTCATGGGCATAAATAATGTAACGCTTGTTAGGAACAGCAATTGCTAACACCGTGTAATTTATTGTCTAGTTTGCAACCTACGTAATTTACCAGCGCGTAATTTGTGCGGGTGATTAATGGTGGTGGGCAACAGCACTAAATTTGACCACAACACTAATTTTGACCAGAGAAAGGCAGAGACCGGAGGAAGAAGATGGGCTAAAATAAAGCCAGGGCGATGGTGACAAAGGACTCAAGGTGTGAAAATTCCTGCAAGAAGGAACTACAAAGGCAAGGAGTGTAGGGTGATGGGAGAAAGAGGACTGAGGTGGAATGAAAATCGGACATATTTGGCACTCGGCAGCGCTGCAGGTCGCCCCTCAGAAAAGCTTTAAGTTCCTTCACTTTTCTTTTTTCATAAGAGTTCCTTCAGCTTATTTATGTTCAATAAAGTATTTGCCGTGCCTGTTATGAATCATGCTATATTACTCACGCACGACATTTCGATAAATATTATTATTAAATGAATGCAAAGCCTTTTGAATTGGAGATTACATTTCGTGCGAGGAGGCAACGTGTAATGTCAGTGTGGCATATACGTTTTTTCGTATGTCGGAAAGCATGAAGAGGTATCAACTCAAGAATAAAAGAAAATGACCTTTTCTAAATTTGAAAATCAAAAATACTAAAAAGTTTAAAAAAAACAAGGCTAAACAAAAAAATCGTAGTGCGAAATAAATAATTTCAGATAATATAAACGAATCGCTGAAACTTTACATAGTACAACCTTAACAACAAGTGCAGCAACTTTAGAAATCGTCATATTTGCACCAATGTCTGATTTTCCAACATAACTGATGCTCTCTCGCATTATAAACGGTATCTGAGCATTTCGGCCATAGTTCACAAAGAAAGTCATAAATATCAAAATGCGTAGCCTGCACTTTAACATTATGGAACTATTCTTTGAGTAACAAAACTTTCAGTCATGTGTGTGCAATGAGAATGCAGGAATGGAGGCCTGAAAGGGACAGCATACCACTACCGTTGCTATCGCACTACCTGCAAGACAATATATTTTTGCCAGAGAAAAGCAACACATGTACCTCGAGGCTGGGCTTTGGAATGAGTCACAAGAGGCACCTTCAAGTTGAAAATATTCTTCTTGTTCAAAAAGTACTGTTAGGGCAATGTGGATTGAGATTTTTTGGTTGAAAGCATGTAGATTTGCAAATTGCAGGTCTTGCAACCATAAAAGCAGGCCTGGGCGGAGTTCGCAGAGTTTTATTTTGCAGAACTCCGCGAAGTGCCAGAAAAACTCCATCGCACTCTGCAGAGTTCCGTCAGGGGTGGAGTCTGTTAAGTCACGCTGCTTGCACTGATTTTTAGCGCTGGTAGTTTGTCCTGCACTGTAAAATCAGCCCAAACTGCACTACGCATTGTGCCAAAGGGCGGTGCTGCTTTCTGCTGCTCGAGTAGACATTCGACTCAAACGGCAGCTTCCTCAACATGAGTGGCATTTTCCTCAATGCGTGCTGTTTGTGACCTGCCACACTGCCTGAGTTGAGAAATCTTTCTGGGGGGGGGGGGGGGGGGGAGGGGTATGGGTCTTGCACGTGATTTTTTCTCAGTGAG
Source organism: Lissotriton helveticus (assembly GCF_964261635.1). Classification (NCBI taxonomy): domain Eukaryota; kingdom Metazoa; phylum Chordata; class Amphibia; order Caudata; family Salamandridae; genus Lissotriton; species Lissotriton helveticus. Next base: position 1,865,768,987 of record NC_136067.1, read on the forward strand.
CGCTTCCCAACTTAACATTGATGAGCCACTCGAGAGAAAAAACTCTGTACTGTGTCACTTCACTGAGTTTTTCAGAACTCCGCACTTCACGCGGAGTGTGCAAAACTCCGCTGGCGGCACGGACATCTCCACCCACCCTTACATAAAGGCACTTCATACATGAGGCCATCACTAAATGCACTCGTTTTCTGTAGAAATACTTTTCACACTTATTGAATTATATTTTAATTTAATTTCTCTTTTCCACTTACAGACCCTGTGGTACACTAACCCACAAGTTTTAGAGAATTTATACCTGAGTTATTCAGTTTAGGTTGATCCTGAAGTATGTGTGAAAAATGCCTACAAGAACGGTGGACCCTATTTACGGATACACAAAAGTCGCACAGCCAAGTTCTGGATTAAATCCAATGAATCAAGTTCATTTGCATTCTTCATATTTTAAATTCTTTCGAGTTTTCTTTCGAGTTTTCCTCCTTATGTTTAAACCATTTTCTTGAGATCAATTCATTTTATTCAATCTGTCGTTTCCACATTCTAAAAAGCACTCAGAGGCATGGGGTGAATTCCGTGTCACGTTTTATTACCATGGTCCAATGCATTTCGTCAGGTGAGATTAATTAGAACACAGCCTAAATGTGAGACTATTCACAAAGTACTGAGTGAAAATGTGCAAGGGGAACTAGAATACCCACTTTTTGAAAAAGTAAACCTGATATGTTAGTTTAACGTGCCCTACCATGCAAGTGTAACAAATGCTAATTAATTACTTGTTTTGAATAGAGATTCCTAGTAATGTCTAAATCGTAAACATGATGATGAAAAGTTATCTGGGCACACACTGTCTAAAACCATGTATTTACTTACAATTGTAGATGTCCCTGACGAAGGGAGGTTTCCTCCCGAAATGCATTGGACCATGGTAATAAAACGTGACACGGAATTCACCCCATGCCTCTGAGTGCTTTTTAGAATGTGGAAACGACAGATTGAATAAAATGAATTGATCTCAAGAAAATGGTTTAAACATAAGGAGGAAAACTCGAAAGAAAACTCGAAAGAATTTAAAATATGAAGAATGCAAATGAACTTGATTCATTGGATTTAATCCAGAACTTGGCTGTGCGACTTTTGTGTATCCGTAAATAGGGTCCACCGTTCTTGGAAATATTGTTAGTAGCGCAATGAGACGAGCGCGGAAAAAGTACCGCACGCTGTTAAAATTGAAAACGACAAAATTAAAGGGAAAAACAAATGGATAAAGACAAATGTAGAAAAAGAGGTGTGCATCTCATACCCAATATCTCACAAAAATGAAAAATGCCTACAACATATTAACAGCCACAAAGTTAGCAAAGTTAGCCAGCGTATGCCCTCTCCTAAATCAATATAAAGGTATCCAGGGTACAGCCTTAAAATGGATTACATCCTTTCTGTCCAACACATGCAGTATTCACTCCCCCCTACACCTCGGACAGTCGTCCGCTTCGGTGGGGAGTTCCCAAGGCTCCTCACTGAGTCCCCTCCTATTTAATGTTTATTTTTCACCCCTTGCTGAAATCATCGCTCAAACTGGAATCAAGGCCACTTCCTATGCAGATGATATTCAACTTCTATTTTCGTTCAATAGCACCACAGAATCCACCTTTGAACCATTAAAAAATTGCCTACGCACCATTGCCCAGTGGATGGACAATCATTTCCTCCGGCTTAATGCGGGGAAAACGGAGGTACTATTCTTTCACCAGCCTTCCCCATTGGATCCCAATATCTGGTGGCCTCTTGACTTGTGTGCCCCCCCCCCAGCCTAAAGAATCGGTGAAAAATCTAGGGGTCAGATGGGATTCCAACTTATCATTTCAACAACAAGTACATACGGTCTTGGCAGCATGCTTTGCCAAAATAAGGATGGTGAAAAAGTTCATCAATTTCTTACCTAACAACAACAGGAAGACTATAGTCCAGGCGCTGATTACCTCGCACCTGGACTACGCCAATGGCTTATACACCGGACTGTCTGTAGGTCTATGCCATCGACTCCAGACAGTCCAGAACGCCGCGGTACGGCTGGTTGGTGGCATTCCCCTACGTGAGCACATCTCGCCCCACCGCCGAAGACTACACTGGCTGCCCATACAAAAAAGGGCAGAATTTAAAGCACTAGTGCTGGCCCATCGTGATATAAGGGGTATGGGTCTGCCTATCTTTCCACCTGCCTCTCCCCCTATAGTAATACTAGGCTCCTTCGCTCTTCTTCAAAAAACCTGCTCGCTACTCCCCGATTAAAAAAACCCGCTCTGGCGGAAAAACTTTTCAAGTTTGTGCTTCTGCCCTCTGGAACAAGCTACCAATCTCCATCCAGATGATTCAGGAAGAACTCCCCTTTCGGAAAGCCTTAAAAACTTTCCTGTTCTGCTAACTCTCTTTCCAACAATCCTCTAACTCAGCTTAAGATCGCACAGCAGCGCCGGGACACCTCGTTGGGGTATCTGCGCGCTTTATAAAATACACTAAATAAATAAATAAATAAATTGTATTTCCCTGAACACTAATCATACCCTACCGTGAAATACCTACTTCTGCATATCTACCAGAAACCCCTGAGTGATGACTGGATGCACACCTTGAGTAGCTTAGGATAATTCGGCTATTAAGTCTGTATTCATGATTTAGGCACTTCCATCAGGGTAGTGGAGAGATGTACTCTGCTGTCCTGGCAGAGGACAGACCGCTATATTTAGAGATCCTTTCTACCTCTCGGATATTTCAATGCCTTCAGGGGGGAGACTGCCATGGCGGCTTCTCTGTAGACATGTCCCCCTGTGGCCGACATGTCCATTGTGCCTGTAAACGGACATTATTTGTTTTTTAAAAACAAGCTCCCAAAGGAAGATATTGTTTCTTTAAAGAAAAAGCAAATGTCCTTTACATTCTGGGAATTTCCTCCGAATGTGAGGGGGGTCCTTTATTGGTTTTCATTTTCAGGACTTCCACGCTTTCCAAAGTGGCCGCAGACAAGAACAAAATATATGCCGGAAAGTCTGACACTTTGACCGGTGGCTCGATGTCAGTTGCCGGAGGAAACATGACAGTTCCCCTGACTCTATATAGAGTGAGTGAGTTTTTGCAGGTAGGATTCCGCACTCTCCATTCTGCATAAAGCCCTTTTCATCTGTTAGAGGGTCTCTTGAAATGCGAGGCCGCACCTCTTAGTCTTGCCAGTGGATTGGATACCCTTGTTGTAAAGTGCTCTGGTTGGGACGAGAGATAACATGCCTCTCCCAGAGCTGCAAAGCTCACAATAGTGGCCTTTTCTGCACACAAATCTCGCCAAGTAAAACCTTGAGGAACTTGACCAGAAAAAAACAACAGTGAGTGCAAAAAACACCAAACTTGTCACTGCTGGGGATTGGAAGCCAAGTGCAAACACTGTGTGGGCCCTATTTTCGATTCAACGCAGGCTCCGAATGATGCCCTGATGATACCTTTGATAATGTAGATGTTGCATACAACTCCAGCTTGGGACTTGTGTGTGCCTGTCATATGCAGTGTAACGATATTCAGAAGGGGAGGCAAACTTACATTTGCTGTTTGGGCACTCACTTGAATATTGCGACAAAGCCTTGATTGAGGTCATTCGTTTAAAACTGGCAGTTTCTGGTGACTATCTATAGTGATGCTGTATGGTAGCTGCCTGCAGTGGCCATGATGCGGCACCGGCCCTGATGCAGGAATAAATACATACGTGCACAATAAATACTAGATGCTGAACAGGACAGTGTTATAATACATTTGGAAACATGTAGTAGCATGTCAAAGGAATATTGTCCATGACTGAGTGTCCACCCGAAGTCACCTGGTTAATAGAGTCACACACTTAGGGGCAGATAAACAAGCCTCTTACGCCGCCAGTGTGTCACTTTTAAACAGGGGAAAGGTGACGTACCGGCGGCGCAAAGGGCTTGTAAATAAGCCCATTTGTTTATATGGAATCCTGAATCTGCGCCTGCATAGCACAGACCACCACTACAATCTTCTCTCGATACTGGCAAAAAACAATCCTTAAAACACATGCGGCTTTTTCTAGGTATTATTATTAGAGAAAGACGTTAGGTTGGGCTCATGGTCGAGGAAAGCGCCCTGCTCCCACTGCACCAACCCACTACCTGCACATGAGTGAGTTTAAGGGGCGCCGGCGCGAACTGCTAACGGGGAAGACGCATGGCCTGGACACAAGTAGGCATCTCTGCCAAGGCTGGCGAACTTAAACTGTTTCAGGCAAGTGGCAGGTCACATTGATGAACTGAACGTTCATTGAACTATCGGGTGCAAATGTGCATCGACACCTCCCTGGCAGTGGGTGAATACTCACAAAATTGTTTCAGTGTTTGAAGACACGATTACTCAATGTCGCCCAATATAGCGCTACTTGGGTCTTCTCGCTGGAGGAACCGAGAGAGTGAGGCCTAATGACTATTGAGTGAGCGCGAGCTTCAAGGGCAGAGCAGGAGGGGAGTCAAGTTCATGATCCGCGACCTTCATAAATCACGCCAAAGTCGGAATTGGCAACAATTATCTCCCAATCAGATGCAATCCCAGGTAACAGTATGTAAACACGTCGCCATCATGTAGAAACACCAGTCTGCTCAAGCAGGGGATGGGGTGATCGATACAGTCCATTATTAGTGGCTGTAGACATAGTTAATTGATCAAAGTCCCAAGGGGGATGGACAAATAATCCGGATAAAGATCCGATGTGATAGGTAATAAGAGTATGACTGCTTTCTATCGGACTTTAACGTTGATAGATTTTGGACAATGTTATCTATTGATACCTACATTGATAAACCTGGTAAGAATGTATCTCCAACCATGTGAGTTGAAGAATAATTCCTATCATGATCAATAACTTAAACAATAGCACAACTAGTAGAAGGTAACAGAAGCATTATAAGGTATTTTGTACTGAAATGATTATATTACTACTTTAACATGGTGTCTGATTTGAAAATATTTAGAACAAAAATGTGCACAGCCCATAGTTGTAGCCTGGTTTGTCTGTGTTTATTATTTCTTGTTATGGCTATGTGATGTGATTTATATTCGGATTCACAAATAAAAACACACTTACAAGAACAAATACTGACAGCCAATATTCACGGGCATGCACACACATACACACACACACCCACACACACGTGCACGCACACAAATACGCGCACACACCCACACGCACACACACATATATTTACAGGCATACATGCAGTTGATCAATAAACAGACAGACACAGGTGATTGTTGGCTGGATGATCAAATGGATTGACAGCTTTCAAGTAGTATCAAAGGATGCCTAGATATCTTTTAGTACATGTAGTGACAGATGAGTGAGTAGATGGATGGGTGTGGATGCATGCAGGGTGGATGCAAATGTTTTGAATGGATGTATTTTTGATTATTGGTTTATTGATGAATACTTTGGTGTTGGTGGATAGATATGTGCTTCGGTGAGGATAGGAGATGGATACGGGGTTATGGGTCGGTGGCATATAGATGTGGATAGAAGTGTGTGGGAGAATAGTGACCTTAATAAGTGCCTGGGTTTATAAATGAGTACAATTATGGATGGACATATTACTTCAGCTAGAATAATGTGTGCCTAGGCTTGGGAAGAAGGAAGCATTCTCGTTGCATGGAATAAGTCAATTATTTCTTAGTAATGTTATCTTCATGTGAGTAACAGACATTTTATGAACAAGAATTCTAAATCTGGTCTGAAACTTGGGTTGGAAAACAGAAGTTTACCATATGATTCCCTGAGTAATACAATACAACGCACGGGCAGCATTCCAAGCATTATTGCCTATTGGCTTACTTCTCTCATAGTCAGTCATGCCTTCCCACTGTCTAGAGGCTATGGTGATAGATAACAAGTGCTACAAATTACACACTGAGCTAACAAGACCACACATTATATATTTCCTAAGGAAGACTCTTGTATATTCATTTTCTTCCAATATCTAATGACATTTTCCTCCTGGTTAGAATGTGCTCAACCACCTACAGAAGACAGGGCCCCACTTTGTGCTGACCAGTACTTTATCATCTAGCAAACCTATGTGAATACCCCCAACAGAAGGCTTATCAGACAAAACACGGTGGCACTGTATCTCCTTCCTTTCTTTTATATTCTCCACTCAGCATCAAGTGAGAATTCCAAAGTGGCCTTGGTCACTATTAACACTTTTGCTCTTTGTACCTTAATACTTCTAAACTTAGGTATTCCCTTGATCTTCTGGCTTGTGCCTCTTGATTTCTCTATATATTTTTGAGTTTACCTCAAGGCTCATAGTCATCCTTTGGAAACAAATCTCATTTCTTCTAACTCCACTGTATACCTCAACAATGCTCCTTCTTCTCACATAAGGTGCTCTGGTGACCACTGATTTACACAAGAGGGTGAACCTTCTGTGGTTTTTCCTTCTCTACTTGTATTTACCTTTAGAGACAATTGTACTTCACGGCTGGCGGAAGGACCCATGGACTTGGAACATCTCTGTTGTATACCACTTAGGCCTCTCTGCTCAGTCACCATGATGTGGTATTGACCTCTTCTCTGTATTAAGCCTACGCGTCAACAAGATAGCTCCATATTTTGGATCCCAGAGGTGCATCCTTTTGCCTGTGGTTGTAGGCCAAATGCATTGTGACCAGAGCAAAAGACACAAAGGCAGAACAAGGAGAAAGAACTTGACACTTTGGCCTTATTCAGACTTTATGGAACTGAAAATGTACACAAAAGCAAGTAAATCAATATATATTTTCAACTGTGTACAATCACAGGTGTTGAAGTTTGAATTCAAGCATTATGATTTGGTGTTAGGGGCTCTGTATAAGAAGTTAGGTGCTCTGTAAAATAATTTTAACAATGATAAGATGTTACCAATAAATAGTGGAAGGCAGCAAGCAGGGCAAGTGGCGTATGATGCCTCGGTGAAAAGACATGCATGAGAGAGGAGCAAGAGAGGTCATTAGCATTCAGAGTGGAGGTCTATGACCCTCATATCAGGGGATAGTCAAGAACTCAGATTTGCAAACATTCTTTCCCAACAGCCTGCACACCTTATTTGCCTACTACAGGTTTCTGATTGCCTCCCTTGTACCAGAAGCCACAAAGCAGCAAACCATTAGGATTAATATTACACCCTGTGCAAGGAGCAGTAATATTATTCAGTAAGTCCTTGAAAAGGCAACGCTTTATGCTAAGCCTATTTTTTCTCATTGGTGCAGACTTTATGAGCAGCCAAAATGTACTTCATCCAATTGACCCCGTCTTTGTTATCTCAGCAGCATCCGCTCTGCAGAGCGATATTGAGATCAACACAACAGAAAGTCAAAAGCAGGCTGAGGGAAAGAATAGGGCAATATTCTTTATCCCGAAAAAAACATATTGGTAATCAATGAAAACGCAGGAGCAATTGAAAAGCTGTCCGGCATTCAATTGCAGAATAAGTTGGGACGCAATTTGAAAATAATGGCTGATACAAAGAGTTTCTCTGGCAGTCAATACGTTCTTCAGTTGAAGGACAAATGGGGATTTGGCAACCCGTGTTTTGTTCACTCTTTGTACCTAGACTACTATTTGCCGGACACACTAAACCAGCAAACATATGACAGTGTGTATGAGATCTCCTATTCTTCCTTTTTACATTTAGATGCCTTCTGATATTAAAAGTATCAGAACATCCTTCTTTGAACCTTTAATTTCTTCACATTATATTATGTCATAAATTAATGTTAATTTAATTCCCGGGCTATCCTTTTAATTGCATTTCCAACCTCATGTAATAGAAATAAATAATCAATAAAATACATATATAAATATCTACATAGAGAGGCTTTGGGTCAGCCGTCGAAGTTCATTTGTCTGTTCAAATGTAATTCACATTTTGCTAATGCACACCATAACATACAGCATGGCGCAGTGGGTCAGCCCACTTAAGCCATTGGCTCTTTCTGCACTGTGAGTGACACCATTTTAATTTATTAATGAGCCTGTGAATCTGCAAAGAAGTACACTTCAGTACTGCCAGTGTTTTCTTTTCTCTAAACTCTTTATTTTTTTTTTATTTCTGTTAACATTTTTATATGTTTATACGATGTCATTTGGCTACAGTAATTCAAATACAACAGCCCATTTTACAGTGATATGCATGAAAACTTGAAAGGATCCTATACCTGCTCTACGCACACCTGCCTACTAGGAAGTACCAATGCTGTACTATTAAAATGATATGCTGTCGTTAAATACTTTTTTAGTGAAGAATACTATTACATATCTATGTCCATCATATTGAGGAAGAGGAATGTATTCGTTTTTTCTTCTTTTTACTTTTGTTGGTCATGCTTGAAGATAAAAAAAATCACTTCACTAGCATGGCAAGCGAATACATATTGCCTTTGCAGGTGCTTGTTAACAATGTGTAAATGACTAACTGTGGTGATCTACACCTGCCGTGCAAGAGCTTTGTTACAATCTCTTTTCAGATTTGAACTCTGTATAAAATAGCTTGTATTTACCAAATTGTATTGTAATTCATTACATCTTTATATAGCTATTTATTTATTTATTTATTTATTTATTTTTGACACTTGTAAAGCGCTACTTATACCCGTGGGCGTCAAGGCGCTGAAACCATTATAGAAGACAGTGGGGAAAGAGAGTAAACAGGTTTGACGGAAGAGGAGGTTACTGAGAAAAAAGCCAGGTTTTCAGGAGTTTGCGGAACTGGAACAGAGTAGCACTTTGTCTGATGTTCAGAGGCAGGGTGTTCCAGAGTCTGGGAGCCGCCACCAAAAAGCGCCGGTCACCCCAGGACACTGTTTTGGTGCGAGGGACGACCAGTTGGCTAAGAGTGGCTGAACGCAAAGCTCTTGTCGGTTTGTACAATTGGAGTTTGTCTCATAGAAAATATGGTCCTTGATTATTGACTGATTTGAAGACTATACAGAGGGCTTTAAAATGAATTCTCTTTTGTACAGTCAGCCAATGGAGATCTTTTATGTTTTTGGCAATAGGTTCGAACTTTGTTTTGCCGGTAATGAGACGGGCTGCTGCATTTTGTATAGTTTGAAGTTTTGTGGTTACTCGGGTTTGTGCATTGAGAAATAAACCATTACAATAATCCAGAGATGAGAGGACAAGAGCAGAAACCAGTGTCTTGATAGCAGAGTCGGGAAGAAAAGGGCGTATTTTACGAATCATTTTCAGCTTTAAGTGCGCTGTGGAGACTGTCTTGTTGGCATGATCTATGAAGTTAAGTCCATCATCGAAAATAACCCCCAGATTCCTGACCTTCGAGGTCGGCATGGGAGGAGTACCGAAGGCCTCTGGCCACCAACTGGTGGGCCAGGCTGGGGATAATGGACCAAAAACGAGTACCTCAGTTTTTTCTGAGTTTAGCTTTAAGCAGTTAGTCGCCATCCAAACTCCTATGTCTAGGAGCCCTTTCTTAAATTTTTCAGCTACTTGCTCTCCGTCACCTTTGATCGCCAACACTAGTTGGGTGTCGTCGGCGTACGAGGTAAGGCTCATCCCATGTGCTTTGATGGTCTTAGCTAGGTCCGACACATAGATGTTAAAGAGTGTCGGACTAAGGGATGAGCCTTGAGGAACTCCGCAAGGGGAGGAGAGTTGTGCTGATTGAAAGGGTCCTAGGATGACCGCCTGCTTTCTATTGGCAAGGAAAGAGGCTATTAGGTTTTTGGCCGTATGACAGATGCCAAATCCTTGGACACGGTCGACCAAGATGTTGTGGTCGACCGTGTCGAAAGCCGCTGATAGGTCTAGCAGAACCAGTATGGCGGTGCCACCCTGGTCCCTAATGACCCTGATGTCATCAGCGGCTTTGATCAAGGCTGTCTCGGTCCCGTGATATTTCCGGAACCCAAACTGCGTATTGTCAAGGAGCTGGTAAGCTTCGATAAACTCAGAAATTTGGGTGTTCATGATCTTTTCAATTGTCTTTGCGATGAAAGGTAGACTGGCAATTGGTCGATAGTTTTTTTATTTATTGCTGTAAATGGCACAATCCAAACCCTAAGCTTTCCTCTTTACCATTTCTCATGACTTAGAATGTTCCATTTTGACAGTTGACTAGCAACGGTTTGTTTTCCCTGAAGTAAGGTGGCGAGTTTGTGGATGAATAAAAGAGCCTAATCTCGAGAGGTTATTTTCGTACTTTTAACACTGGCTGCGAGCTAGGTGGGAAGTGAAGTGGAGTGTTGAGCACTTGAGGCTGGAATTATTGTCCCCAGGCCAATAGTGTGGTTGAAAGGGCCAATAGGATGTTGAACAAATGCATTAAATTGCCAAGTATTAATGGTTTGTCAGTTGAAAGATCGGTACAAAATTGACTATGGTCCTACTGTACAATCTCTAACAAGATCACTGGGATAACTTCATTCACAGCACTTAAAGTTAGCGAACAAAGCACCAAACTATGTCCAAGTTGGTTGGGTGGTCGCAAGCATGTACAGGTTGACACTCTAGCCTGTAGAACAAGAGTGGCCAACCACTAAAACAAATAATAGTAGTGGTATGACAATAAATATGGAGTAAAGAAATAGCTGTGGAAGGTGGGTGAATAGGTACAGATAAAAAGCCTGCCAATGATAAGAACAATATAAGTACGTTTTTCAAGCCTTCAAGATTGTAGAGGTAAGACATGATGTAATAGAGCTAAGTAATTGCCAAATATGGAGCATGAATAGACTTGCCAGATATTGAGACCATATATCTAGAAGATAGAGGGCCTACTTTATCCAACTATTTAATCCGTTTTCGAATCCAAAATAACCTTTCAAGATGTATGAAAGGTTTGTAGTTTTAGGTAATCGCAAAAATAGCAATTACGTAAAATTGTGACTACAAAAAGGGAATCGCCATTTGCGATTCCCTTAGCACATGTACCAAGCATTTTCTAAATGCAAACTGTGCATTTAGGTATATGCTATTACCATTGACTTCAAGTCGATGGTAACCATGTGGAAATTTTGAAAAATACATAAAATTGCATTTTTCAAAGTGACATGTATTACACACATGTCCCTAAAGCATGTGTGTGCTTTAGATGTGCATATTGTTTTTGGGGTGCTTCAGGGGGGCTTACGCCCCAGGCACCCTTGGCTTTGCATTACTTCATTTGCGATTACCAATTAGGTAATTGTAAATTAGCTAATGCAAAGCCGTTCACACCTATAGGCCTTTAGGCCCATAGGAACAAATAGAGTAGTATTACCTAATAGCAATTACCTAATTAGCAAATCACTATTTGGTAATATTAAGGAATCGCTAAATCTTGTGCGGTTCCTTACATACATAGCATTTTGTGAGCGCCAAATAGTGGTTCAGTAAAAATCGCTATTTGGTAATCGCAAAATGCTTTTTTGATACATGTGGCCCTTAATTATTTTCAACTAGACACAAAAAATTATTCCAAGGGAGCAACCAATGATTCCAAGAAAAGACTAATATTTGCTCACAAATGGCACAATGATTATATGATGGAAAGATAATAAGTTGTGTATTTTGTTGTGAAGGGAAGGAGATGTTTTATAATCTCTTTTCAGATTAGAACTCTGTATGAAATAGCTTGTATTTACAAAATTGTGTTGTAATTCATTACGGGCCAGATGTAGGTCGGCAAATACCGGTCGGTAACGGCCGATTTCGGCCATTACCGACCAGTATTTACAAATGGAGATGTAGGGGCCTTAAAATGTACAGAATCGGTATATTTACCGAATCGGTAAAGTTACCGATTCGGTAAAATACAGATTCTGTAAATTTACCGAATCGGTAAATCAATATGTAGGTGGCACAGAAAACAGTGCCACAGGCCCTTACCGATTCGTTATTTACCATGTAATTCTATTGCATGGTAAATAACGAATACCTGTGTACATGCACATCTGTGCATGTACACCTGTACACAGGTGGCACACATACATGCCCTAAGGGCATGTATGTGTGTCACATGGCACACAAGTCAAAATCAGGGGTGCAACAGGATGTCAAAGTGACACCCTGTCACCCTTGCAAAATCGGTAATTTTACCGAATCGGTATTTACCGATTCGATAATTGACATTGATTCCTATGGGCCTGTAGGCCCATAGGAATCAATGTCAATTACCGAATCGGTAAATACCGATTTGGTAATTACCGAATCATACAGATTCGGTAAAAATTACCGAATTTTTACCTACATCTGCTTTACCGAATCTAGAATACCGAATTGGTAAAATTCGGTATTCTAGAGTCGGTAAATCAGATTTATGTAAATGTAAATGTACAGGAATTTATATAGCGCAAATCACGAAGCGGTTTCTAAGCGCTTGCTTAGGGAACCCGTCCTGGTATTCCCCTGTGAGATAACCCCGGCAGGGTATCCGCAAGGTGAAAGCCGGCATCCCGCCGCGAGGGGCTGTTGTGGAGATTAAGCAAGCTATTGCCCAGAGTCGCAGAGTGTGAACCCATGAGTAGGCACCGGAGTGAGAATTGTCGAGTCCATGGACATTTTAGGACTCAAGACCCCGCCGAGCCGGGAATTGAACCCTGGTCCACGGCCGATCTCAGCTTCCAGGTCTGCCACCTCTAACCAGTGAGCCACACTTCTCCACTACCTACATCTGGGCCTACATCTTTATATAACTAGTTATTGCTGTAAATGGTACCATCCATACCAGTTTTCCCTTTTCCCCTTTCTCATGAATTTGGAAGTTCTATTTTGATAGTTGACTAGCAACGCTTAGTTTTCTCTGAAAAGAAGCTTGTGGATGAATAAAGGAGGTACTATGCCTAATCTCTAGAGTGTTATTTTCGTATTTTAACAAGTTCCTCCATAAAATGTTTCAAGTCTTTTTTGCTCTTTTCAATGTTAAAAATGCCATAATTGTTAACAGTATAAGAAGACATAGATATATTTTTCAGGGAGAGACTTTATGGTGGTAAATGTGCTTGGTTTACTTAATACATGAATGTATGTTATACCCAATGTAAGATGTAAAGAAAAGCACGCCTAGTGCTAGCATCTAGCCAGGTTGGCCAGGACGACCAGGCTAAATCAAGGAAGTCCGCAGATCCACAACGCTGGTCTAGCACTAGGCAACAGACAGAAGGACTCTTAGACCTCTTATACATTTTCTGTACTATGAGGAAAGTCAGGAATTGATGTAAGGGCCCGCGGTGAGAGGAGTTAAGAAGTTAACAGGGGTAGGTGTTATTGCACCTCTTACTTTCACATCCATCAGACAGATTTCAAATATTCAAGCAGAAAAACAAAGCACAGACAACCAGCACTCATAACAATGCAAAGAAGAGACATTTATGCAACAAATAGGATTTCCCAATCTTTCAAAGAAGACCTTACATTTTCAAGGGGAAGCATTTCATTACAATCTCAAAAGTACCTTAGAGGTGCTTTCGTTTTTGATGTTTAACTACCTGAGACCTAAATTAAGTTATTACCTTACAACGAATCAAACCAGAGCACCAATTTACATGAAAGCTGGACTAAACAAAGAGGAAATAGTTGCAAAGTATTGCCTCTTGTTACAAGGTGCAGTATGAAAACTGCTGTCAGTTATGCCAAGAGAATGTAGTATTGCCAATTCAAAATGTAAATAAATCTTGAGAGATTATCAAAAATGCAAAACGATTAGATCCAGAAATCATTGACAATGTTTTTTACATTAAAATACATTTGTATGTTTCTCCTTTGTAATCATTGATCACTGCCTTGCTCCATTCATCATATTCATTGCTCCAAGTGCAGGTGCCACTGCTGGTTAACCAGCCCCACATGTTTCTTGATAATATGCCCATATTTGGGGCTAAGATATTTTTTATGAATTTTACATATATATGTATTGAGGAGTTTTGTAAGTAGTATGTCTACATTCAGATATTTCTCAACGTTTGACAGAGAGCAGTACCGTTTGTTCACGATGGCAGGATGGAGTCCAATTAGGCAGGACCAGTGAGCCATGTCCAAAATACTTGGCTCAAAAGCCCTCTTCTGTGGTGGCTTCATTTTAATAATAAATAATAATAAATAATAATAAAGAGCTTGTAAAGCGCTCAGTAATGCCATCACGGCATGTCCCCGCGCTGAAAGCTAACAGTGAAACAGCATGAAAGAGATCCAATGATCTATGCAGTGTATAAGTGTGTTTTAAGCAAGGCCCTAAACCGAGCTTCACTACTCTCCAGTCTCATAGCCAAGGGAAGTTTATTCCATTGTTGAGCTGCTTGGAGCGCAAATGATCGTCCACCTAATCTGGCCTTCCTAATCCTGGGGACTGTCAGCAGTCCGGCACCCTCCGAGCGGAGGGTCCTAGAAGGTTCATATCGGCTGACTAAATCCTTTAAGTATGCGGGCGACCTATCCCAAACAATTCGATGACAGAAGAGGAGGCATTTGAACCGTACCCTTTTCTTCACAGGCAGCCAATGAAGCGCATCCAGCGCCTTCTGCGAGTTAGCTCTCCTAGGTCTTCTCAACACCAGCCTGGCGGCTGAGTTCTGGATGACTTGTAGGCGGCCCAGGCTGCCCTCGGTTGCCCCTAGGAACAGAATGTTTCCATAGTCCAACCGCGAGGTCACCAATGCCTGTGTTAGTGTCCTTCTGGCCGCTAGGGGTAGTAGGTCTAAGGTTTTATTTAGGGTCTTTAGAACTCCAAAACACTTGCCCACAAGACGCCTTATGTGGCCATCATACGAGAGGGAGGGATTCATCCAGATTCCCAAGTTCTTAGCCTCCTCACAGGGGATAGGAGTAGGACCCAGGCATGAAGGCCACCACTCAGCTGACCAATTTTCGCTTTTTCCCCCCACCACCAGCACCTCTGTTTTAGAGCCATTGAGTTTTAAACAATGGGAGTCCATCCACTCTCCCAGTGCCTGCATGCAGGCTCTAAAGTTGGTAGGGGTGTTGGAGGTGTTCTGCGATAGGGAGATCAGCAGCTGGGTGTCGTCAGCGTACGACACCAATTCCACCCCGAATGATTGTACCACTTTCGCCAGAGAGGCCATATAAAGATTAAAAAGAGTGGGGCTCAAAGCAGAGCCCTGAGGCACTCCCTGGTCTAATGGCATCTCAGCTGAGCGACATGTCCCTTGCTGTACCTGGAAACATCTCTCCATGAGGAATGACTGTAGCCAGCACAGCGCGTGACCAACGACCCCAGCTTCCTTCAGACACCGTAGCAGGATGGAATGTGCTACGGTGTCAAAAGCTGCACTTAGGTCAAGCATGATCAGGGCCATTGTATGACCTGCATCAGCCCCTGCTCTTAGAGTCTCAGTGGCTCGAAGGAGAGCTGTCTCCGTGGAATAGCCCGCCCTAAACCCTGACTGAGAGGGATGAAGTAGATTTCATCTCTCCAGGTGTTCCGTGAGCTGAGCATTAACCACTTTCTCAGCCACCTTCGCCACGTACGGCAATAAGGAAATAGGCCTGAGGTTTTCCAGCACCTCCATGCTGACATTGGGTTTTTTCCTTATTGGCAGTACTATGGCCTTCTTCCACTCCCTGGGGACTTGTTGAGTGCAAAAGGAGGTTTTTAAGACCTGCCTAATGTGGGGTTCCAGGGCTGACACACCCTCTAAGATGACCCAGGCCGGGGCCGGATCGTTGGGGGAACCGGACTTCACACTTCGGCATATCTTTATTAGCTTGTCAGCTACGGGAACCTCGAAAGTTTGTAGTAAGGACTCAGTGGCTGCCGGTGAGCTACCTGCTTCAAAATCTGTGCCCTTGTCTGGGGATTGAGAAAAGGAGGCATAAATCGCTTTCACTTTATTGGAAAAAAAGTTCGCGACTTTATTACATCCCTCCTGAGAGACCTTTGTGGGGGTATTAGAGCACGAGACTGAGGATATTTCTTTATATATTTTGTACAATTCACGCGAGGAGCTCTCCGCCGCCTCAATGCGTGTATGAAAGTATTTGGCTTTGGCTCTACGTACCGCATACTGATAGCTTCGGTGAGAAGAGCTGTAGCTGTTCTTAGCTAGTTCAGTCGGGTTCTTTCTCCAGCTCCTTTCAAGTTTTTTGCAATTGGACTTGAATTGCTGGAGTTCAGGGGTGAACCAAAGGGCAGTGCGTTGTCTGCCTTCTCTAGCTTTACCCTTACTCATGGGAGCTATCTCATCCAAGGTGGCAGTCACAAGTAGGTTAAATTCCTTGTTCGCCTGATCACTATCCGTAGCACACCATGGTTGTGCTTTCCGGATGGCGCCTATGAATTTTTCCTGAGAGTACTGTCTCCATTTGCGTCTCATAATGTTTCCCATCCCCTTCTCAATAGCCCTACCAGGCTGGTAAAAACATTGGAAAGGGACCAAGAAGTGGTCGGTCCAAGGGAGCTGACAAGGGGTAAGTGCTTTTATCATGTCCCAGCTAGCAAAAATAGGGTCCAGAGAGTGACCCCTTTGATGTGTAGCTGCAACACTTAGCAGACGGAGCTGTAGTTCTTGTAGGACAAGGCGAACATCCTCTGCCTCCTTCTGTAAGGGATCCTCTAGGTGGAGGTTCAGATCACCCAACACTAAAACTTTGTTGTGTTTAATCGCACCCCTTCTAGTAGACTACTACGGAAGTTGCCCAGAGAACCAGGAGGTCGATATATTAGGATGCCCGAGATTGCTTCATGTTTAGTCAGTTTGATAGTAAATTCACCAGCTTCGCAGTCTTCAATTTTTACTGATTTTAAAACACACTCAAAAGGGTGTTTAACAATGATGGCGATGCCACCTCCCCTTCCTTTCCCTCTATCAAGTCTGTGAAGTGTGTAGCCTGGCGGAATGGTCGCCACTATATCTGGGTCCGAATGTTCTCCTAACCAGGTTTCGGTTAGGAATAGTATATGCATGTCCTCATCCTGTAGGAGATCCCACAGCTGGAGGGCATGTTTGCTGATGGATCTACAGTTTAAAAGACCCCCTTTAGCAATAATCGCTTCCGGGTCAGGGACATCGGGCACTAAACATCTTCCTCCAAATGAACAATGAGGACACGGACCTAGGTCCAGTGGCTCCATCGTGTGGAGACATAAGGTGCAAGAAAGGGGGCAGAGGTCTCTCAGCCTCTTACTTGTGTAGGCCTGACTGCGGCTCGCACGAGATGCAGGGGTCTGGGCCCCTGGCCCCGGTCGGTCACGGACGGGCGCAGACGGGCTTGGCTTAGGCGCGGCTTCGGCGCGCATCCGGCGCGCCCGCTGCGCCAGCCCGCTGCGCCGTCTGGTCCCTACACACATGTTATAGGTGGAGAGGAGGGCGTGAGGCCGGCGCGACTAGAGCGCAGCCCCTGCCCACACCCAAGATGGCGCCCGCCGCCGCCTCAACCGGTAAGTAAAACGGCTGGGCGAGGCTGAGAGCGCAGATTAAAGCGTGTGTAGGGGTGTCAGAGTGCCTGATATAAATTCCCACGTTATTCTGAGAATAAAATCCCCCCCAGACTAAAATCGATCAGAGATAAAAAAAACGCGATCTAAAATCAAATATACAACACACAGGTACAACAGAAGCTCACTGATGCTGATAGCTAGCTCGCAGCCCTAGTCCTCCCTCTAGGGAGAGCTCTAACAGGCAGCGAGCGGCAAGAGGAGCCTTGTTAAATAATCTGGGAGGGCGGGAGGCCGGCGCGACTAGAGCGAAGCCCCTGCCCACACCCAAGATGGCGCCCGCCGCCGCCTCAACCGGTAAGTAAAACGGCTGGGCGAGGCTGAGAGCGCAGATTAAAGCGTGTGTAGGGGTGTCAGAGTGCCTGATATAAATTCCCACGTTATTCTGAGAATAAAATCCCCCCCAGACTAAAATCGATCAGAGATAAAAAAACGCGATCTAAAATCAAATATACAACACACAGGTACAACAGAAGATTTTAGGGTGAGACTCAAATTTTCTCTTTGCAGAAGCTTCCTAAACCACAATTGGTGAACTGATATGTCAGGTGCAGGAAAGGCCTTTCCAAAGTCAAGGTCCTTGTGCACCCAGAGAACTGCCTCAGGGTTTCACCCTTCTGAATATGTGTTGGTTGATGCATTGGGTGGCCATAGAGTAGAGTGCTCTGGTGGGGCATAATGAGTTTGTTTCTTAAATATGAATTTACCTTGAAAAAACAAAGACAAGAGGCGTTTGGCAAAACAGGAACAGTTGGTTTAATTAAACACTGCTGCTGGGAGTACAGCATTCAGAAACTGGTCTGAGGACGGACTGAAAGTACAATAGTTTTGAGCGTCTCCATATACATTCCTTGGAGAATAAATAAGTAATTCATAAATTTGGTTAGGGAAGAAAAATATGGGTCTAGTCATGGGAGCATAAATTATTTCCACCTGATAACAAATGCAGGTGGCGCTCAACCTTGTGTGGACACAATGCAGGCCCGTGGGTAACATGTAAAGATGTCTGGCAAACACTGCATGTGCTGTGTGTGCTATGTCCTGATTGGCTGAGGGTTTCTAACTTTATGTGGCATCTAACTTTATGGTGTTTTGGGAACGTGCGCCCCTCCGGCCATGTGTGCTTTATGGGGGATAATTTCCCCGGACCATTGTGATGTCGCTGCATATCTGTGGGGCTAACCTGGGTTTTTCCTGTTTGTGTGTTTGTTCCGCTGGTTACGTGCCACCATACCTGTGATCTGTCAATCAGTCGCCTCAGGCCTAAGTCGCACGGCCAGCCTGACCACGTATTTCTTGTTCGGGGGTTGATGTAGAGATCATATTGGGTAATTTCGACAACAGTGATTCAATTTAATTTTCATGCACACATGTATCATTGCATACATCAATATCAATGTTAACATTCCCCCCCTCTGGCTGGATTTTCAACTACATCATTCACCTCATATTTCTTGACAGGCACATAATTATGGGCTTGTCATGTTTCAGTTTTTACTATTACTAAAACCCTAGTTACTTGCATTCTCCCCAATTTGAAGACTGCATTTTTACAACAGGAAACCCCCATGTGTAGGAAACCACACAAAATAAGTAAAAAAAATTAGAATAGGCAGCAATGATGTACACAGACCTATCACCCACCTGGGGAGCAAGGAGAACCAACTGATGTACCAGTCCTGCTCAGGGGAACCTCGCTCCTCATGCATGTCGGTTTGTAAATGATGGTACAAAAGGGGGTGATGGATTAAACCCAGATCTGTTGACTGGGTGTGAGTGTTTTATTGGTTCAGATGCTCCGTCCATCACCACCCCCTTTTGTACCACTTTGTTCGGCATAAGTTGGCAGGGTATGCTCAGACGTGAGTACCTTGCTCACTTTGCCACTGGATTCAAGCAAGCTGGGCTGAAGACGGCTGAAATGCCAGAAACAGGTCCTCGGAAGCTTGTTTCCGGTCAAGGGAAGGCATGGCTTGGCAGTTCGGGCTGGACTGTTCCCATGAAGCACAGGGTCAGACTGATTTGCATATGGCCATGTCTGAACTGGGGTGGCAGAGTGGGCTAAAGAACGGTGATCGATTAAACACAGATCTGTTGACTGGGTGTGAGTGTTTGATTGGTTCAGATGCTCCGTCCATCACCACCCCCTTTTGTACCACTTTTTTCGCCATACGTTGGCAGGGTATGCTCAGACGTGAGTCCCTTGCTCACTTTGCAACTGGATTGAAGAAAGCCGGGCTGAAGACGGCTGAACTGCCAGAAACCGATCCTCGGAAGCTTGTTTCCAGTCCAGGGAAGGCATGGCTTGGCAGTACGGGCTGGACTGTTCCCATGAGGCACAGGGTCAGACTGATTTGCATATTGCCATGCCTGAACTGGGGTGGCAGAGTGGGCTAAAGAACGGTGATGGATTAAACCCAGATCTGTTGACTGGGTGTGAGTGTGTGATTGGTTCAGATGCTCCGTCCATCACCACCCCTTTTTGTACCACCTTGGTTTGTAAATGATGCAGTGCTTGATGGCAAGAGTCAGAGTCAAATTGTTCATATCATTGTATGGAACAATAGGCTGCACTGATCTTGGCATACACTGTTCCCTCCATTGGGGTCATCAGGTCAAACACATATCGATGCTGCATCACCATGAGGCAGATGGCTCTTAGTTCATCCTTGTTTTCATTAAGGCTGAGCTCAGTACTGTTTACAATTTTCATAATTTCCCATCTGGTTGTTTGCAACCAGTGGGTGTTTGCTTTCGGCTGCACGATGAAGGGTATGGACCCTCCCGCATTGATTTGTGTGTCAGAAAACAGTCTGAATTCTTCAGGAATGTCTTTGAACTGAGTCCTGCCAAAATAATCAGCAGTTCTTTTCTATCAAGCCTGATTCATCGAAGTTGCTTTCTTCTGTAGCGGAAGTTTGTACAACTCTGACAGATCTTCTCCAGGAATGACCAGGGTTGGGGCGGGCGTTAGTGACAATGGAGCACAGGCAATGCTATCCGGGGATCAGATGGGTGTAGGTAAATTCGCCACACTGCCAGTACATATCCATCGGTATAAAGGTGCCCAATTGCATGTCTGGTATGTGCAGTACTGCACCTCAGTTCTCATTTGTGCAGAGTGGAATCATTCCTTTGCCTCTTAAACACAAGAAATACTGTGTATGTTTCTGTACAATTAGAAGTTTCCCCTTCCCTACCAACCACGTGTACCTATCTATCTTGGAATCCCATATTTTTTACATGGGTTGTCTATGCTGGTGTTTAACCATTCCGTGCAAGACTCATTTCCCTTTGTATCACTGAGGTGGATGGCCCTACACTGGAACTCCATCTCTGGTGTCCATATGTTATTTATTTATTTATTATTTTAGTCCTCATCTCGCCTTTTAAGCCTCTGTGGATCTTATAAAGCCGCTGTTTTGATCTTTGGGCCTCCCGGCGTACCGCACACGCTTAGGTCACCCGACCAATTCCCCTTTTTTGAGGGAACACGGTGTAATCATAGGACCAGTTATACCAGATGTAAATTATGACCCCAACTCATCAAAGGATACCAGATGTTTGATGGCTTATCCTCTACACCTTCATATTCCAATCTGGCCATATTAAACAATGCTCTGAGCCAGTCCTCCCTTTTTAGCGGGAGAGGATCTTTCCATTTCTTACAGATCTCTCGCCGAGCCAATAAAACCAGGTACAAAAGGAGACCTCTATGCAACTGTGGGACCATCTGACAGAATAAACCATCATCTCCAAAGAGGACTAATGGGATATTGAGATCGATATCAGTTTTAAAAATATCTCGGAGTGAATCACCAATCTCTTTCCAAAGGGTTCCCAGTTCTGAACACTCGAAAAAAACATGCAAGTCAGTTCAGTTCATGAAGCTTTATTCGGTTCATGGTAAAAATGACCATAAAAGCACAGCAAACAGGCAACAGAGTTAAAAAAGTACAAACATAATTAAAAACTCATACTTTTTCTAAAAGCCATAGATTTACATATACAACTGGCAGTATAAAAACATATATCGGGGTGGTCCAAATTATACCACAAACACATAGCATCCTCCACATTTAAGCCTCCATACTTAAGAAATAATGGTTTTAAAAAGGAGATCCTAATGTTCTGAAATAGGGGGCAAATGAGCATAAAGTGCATTGTGCTTTGCTTGGAATGTCCGTCACAGGGACACGGACCCACAGGGGGCTTTTTAGGATGTGGGAAGGCCACTAGTACATGAGCAATGCCAACTCTTAATCTGGTCAATACAAACCTATGCGTTGGCCTGGTTACTACGTTCAGATAACGCTGGAATCCCTCGACAGCAATATATTTATTGTAAATTTTAACAGTAGCGAGGGAGTTGGTTATTACTGAATGTTTAAGAGCTTTATGTGACATAAAAGTTTTTTTAAGATCCTGTTTCGCAAGACCTCTAGGGGGACAGTTTTCTAACAGCAAATTGATATCAAAGATACTTTTATAACAATCTACAACATATTTAAGCCACGGTATCTGCATACAGTTGTCTAATCCAAGGCAGTCCCTAATTATAAGTTGATTGAACTCGGTCTCTTCCTTAAGCCAAATTGCTCGGTAAAGCAATAGAGGCCTAAGTGAGGCGAGCTCGGTCAGGTGAAAAACCCCTGCCTCTCTATGGAACAACTCTGTTGGAGCAGATTTAGGGAGGCACAGTAATTTCTTAAGAAAGTTGTTTTCTTCTATCTGTAGACAATCAGTTTTGCAGTAGCCCCAAAGCCCCGCCCCGTAAAGGGCAATGGATACACTGCGTGCCTTGTAGATTTCCAGCATATCCTTGATTCGCCTATCCCCCAGCTTAGACGCAAATTTAAAAATGCCATAAGAGCTTTTGCTCATTTTGGTTCGAACATTCGTTAATTCGTACCCCCTCCTACCATCACTAGTAAAAGTAACCCCCAGGTAGCAAAAACTATTCACATTCTGCACTTTAACCCCTTCTATAAAAAAGGGGTGATTTCTGCCCACTTTAGTCCCACAAGTCATAGTATGAGTTTTATTCTTGTTGATCAACAGTCTCCTGCTCCCAATAAATTCAGTGAACTTGTCCATCAGACGCTGCAGACCAATGGGTGTCCGGGACAGGAGCACTGCGTCGTCTGCATATAGCAGAACTGGGACACTATCCCCTGCAACCTGTGGCGCATCAGCCTTGATGGTTTTCAAGGCGGCTTCAACCCCATTAACAAAAAGGGTAAATAAAAGGGGCGCAAGGACACAACCCTGCCTAATTCCCCGTTTAACATTAAAATTACTAGGACATTCCCCACTGACACCATACCGAACGCATGTTTTCAGCTTACTGTATAGTCTGGCGAGAAAAAAGATAATTTCTTTCGGGGCACCCATGTCAAGCAAAACTGTCCAAAGAAGTGAATGATTAACTAAATCAAAAGCACTGCTAAGGACTGCAAAGCAAAGATAGATGTTACCGGGTTTGGCTCTGGTGTACTTGCCTATCAACAACTCCAGATTCAGGCACTGATCTAGGGTCCCTCTACCCTTCCTGAATCCATATTGTGAGTTTGCAAGTATTCCATTCTCATCAGCCCACTCCTCTAATCTGAAAAGCAGGACTCTGCTCATAATTTTTACAGATGAGTCGAGCAGGCTGATGGGCCGGTAGTTACTTGCCAGAGCTTTATCCCCCTTTTTATAGATTGGGACTATAATGGAGTCGCCCCATGTTGGTGGGATCATGGTGGTTACGGCAGCGTTAAGTACCAATGTAAGTATTGGTCCCCAAAGCTGCGGTTGAGCCCTGTAAACATCTATCGGGACTCCATCTGGCCCCTGGGCCTTACCCCCTTACTATTTTTAATACCATTTTCCACCTCTCCCAACGTAATATCTAAAGGCACTACAGGCCTAGTCCTATTTTCGTTGGGCGTCATGGTATTATCTTGAAAAATCGCGGAAAAATGGTTCACCCAATCCTCGCTGCCTACATTAGATGAAAGATGCGGGATTTTGTCATCTTGGAGGAAAGGGGAGTTAACGGTGGACCAAAACAGGCGACTATCGGCCGTTTCTGCTGCCTGGGTAAGATGCTCCCAGGCTTCCTGCTGTAATTCCCTCTTTCTTTTGGATAGCACCTGTTTATAATCAAATCTTAAGAGTTTGACTCTATCCTTGTCCCTTGGGGTATTGGCCAAAGCTTGTTTGAGTTGTGAGAGCAGGGACGTACAGGCATGGTCAAACCATCCAATCCCTTTCCCTCCTCTGCCTACTTTTTTCCCCGTAAAGATGTTATTAATGACAGTATTGATATTAAGAAAACGAGTCATAACTTGAGCAGACGGGCATCCTAGAGATAAGATAATGTCAATGTCCATCATGCATTTATTTATGATTAAAGGTTCCACTGTGGCCAAACTTTCACCTTTCCATCTCAGCCTAACCCCATTAGGCCTATGTGGCTCTATATTTACCAATACTCTAGTGGGTGGTTCAATTCTAATCATCCATGTAGTTTGCAAGCTAACACAGTTATGGTCGCTCAGGGAGGATGTATCCTTTACTTTAATTATGCAATGGGGTACCAAGTTGGATGAGACCATAATATGATCGATGTTGGAGCTCACATTCCTTCCGGTAAAGGTAGGAATTGAGCACTCACTTCCCTCCTGTACAGTACTCAATAGCTCTAGATCATACGAGACCATAGTGCTATTGATTGCCTCTCCATAGGCATTATGTGGAAAGTGGGCCATATTCTCCCCATTGTTAGTTAGGATCCCACAGACCCTAGAGGAGGATAAACTACATACTTGTAAATTAAAATCCCCCACCCAAACAAAAATAAAAGTGCATGTTGCTTCGCTTACCAGCTTCATTAGGGCACAGGATAACTCATCTATCACTTCGTGCCGAGAATTAGTAAAAATATTGTTATAAAAATTAATTAAAAGCACATTAGTGCTATCCGGTAAACGTACCCGCAAAATTTGTGAGTGTGGTTCGACTAACAAGTGTTTAATGATAGTCAACTTTACATCTACTGAGATAAGGATAAGGAGACCTCCCTTTGCCCTACCATGGCTAGATTCAGAGGCATCTAGACTGTAGCATGTATACTCTTCGAGGCTAGGTTTATTAACACACCACGTCTCTTGCAGGCATAAAATATCGTAGGATCTTACGATATCCTCCCATTCTACTTTAAATGCCTTAGATGCCCATCCGGCAATGTTCCAACTTGCCATAGAAATCCCCACACAATGACAATCATTGGCGATATCAACAGTGTTATTGGAACAATTATCTCTTTTACTTAGGTCTGACCCTGGTGCACCTATACTATTGCCTATGGCAATCCCTGTAGCATTCACTGTATCCTCAACAATCTCATTTGCACAGTGAACTACTGTCCCACTTTCAGGATTGCCCGTAATGGCAGAACATAGGTCCTCTCTCACCTCACTTACATTGTTCTTGGTGGTACTCAGAATAGCGTCCCTCCCAGTCCCAGGCCCCATCTGATGTCAATCATTTTGGTCCAAGAAACTCAAGGACTGGTACCTATTCTGGACCGGGACTTGATAGACCATCCCATTGACAGGCGAAAAAATGTTATCGCAGTTAGGTGCAAGGTTGGTAGTATGTGTAACAAATCTATTACCACTGGGGACAGGATTCAACAAGGGCGTGGGCAAGATAGAACTACCACCAGTAAAACCAGGGTTGAAAGTAAGTAGCAAAGGTCTGTTACCATTAGATATAACGTTAGAGTTGAAAACCCCATCTCTACAATTAACGGAAGGCAACCTATTAAGATGATTGTAAAAGTAGCCCAAAGGTCTTGCAGCTACATCAGTCTCGGACTGTGTTAAGGCAGCTGCTCTGAGTAAGACCGTCGCAACATGTTGGGGGTGTTTAAAATGAATAATCACACAGTCACCCCCGCAGGTCTTCCTGGTGTTACTGATCCAGTTAACCCTTCTGATAGATATAATTTGGTCAGAGTAGTTGACTGGATAGCCACAGTGGCGATTTAACCATGAGACCGTTTTATTTTTTAAAGAATCTCCGGACTCCTGAGGGTGTGGGGCCTGGATTAAAGGCGGGACATTAGTTAAAACCACAACATAGGGTATACACTCTGGTGGGAGGTCTACTAGGCGGTTATTTATACCCACATACACCCCATCGGACCCTGCTACAACAGTTGGCGCAACTGGCGATTGCATGGTCCTGACTCTATTTGGTTCTGGTACTGTACTTGCACTGGAATTTACACCTACAAGCCCTATGGCCGTTGGTGTAACCACCGGTACCTGCACAGATCGACCCGCATTACGTGCTGGTAGTGGTTTCGGGCAAGTCAAAACAGGTGTCGCCTGTGGTGGTTGTCTTCCTACATTTGGGCCAGAGGGGGCAGTATTGATATGGCGAGGCCCTCCCTTATCTAGCTTAGGTGCAGGTTGGGAACATGTATCAACTCTAATTGGTAGTACGGAATTATCCAATTTGGCTACATGCTGATCCACCATAGCCCCTAATTTGAATACTTCAGCCGACAGTGCATCAATTTTAACTAATAAAGGCTCCACAACCAACTTCAGTTTGTCATCGATACAACTTACTAACAGGTCGAATTGATTAATATTAATGGTAACACAATTGTCCTTGGTAGAGGTCCCTTGATCACCAATATTCTCCTTGGGAGCGGTGTCCTTTTTTTTCCTGGCTGAGTGACTTCCCCTTTTAAGAGCAGGTTTCCTACATGCTCTCATAAAACGTGTAGCCCTAGTGGATTGTTGCGGGGTGCCATCGAGAGTCTCAGATAGGTCAGGTAGGTCTTCCGCTGTAGTAGGATCATCTGGAGCCTCTGCAGCAATGGATTCAACATTAGTACTGATGTTATCAATCTCAGCTGCCACATTCGTGTTGTTACTGCCCTCATTAGTGGGATCCACTGGTAGGTCCGATGGAAGGTCAGGTAAGGTGCCTTTCCCTAGCGATTTTCTTCTATCGCAGTTAATTCTGCTGACAACTTTCAGCAGATAGTTGTCCGTTAGGGTAGTTTGGATTGACATGGATGGTAACGGGTCAAAGCAGCAAGCAGTTACAAAACAGCACACAAGGGGTCAGAAGTGCGAGAACCACACAAAACTTGCTAGATGCTTGATAAATAGCTATCAGCCCTAAGAGTATGGACTGGTACTCACAGTTACAGCCAAGGGGGTTGGCCCGTCCCGTCCCTGGTCACCCCCGGACGGCCACAGACGGCCCCGCCCTTGTCCCGGGCTTCTCTCGGTCGCTCCCGCGCGCGACTCGCGTGGCAAGAGGCGTTCCGCGGTTATCTGGCGCCTCCGGACGCAGTGCTGGCATCACAGACGCGACCTGGGTGGCGGGGCAGCTGGGAGTTGTGGTCTTTGTTCCCGGGTGCTCGCTGCTGTTACTGGCGAGCTGCCGTTTCCCTCACGGCACCCGCTGCAGGAGTGGACACACGAGCCGTTCCCCTCACGGTCAAACAGGATAGTCAGGAGTCCCCCAGAGAGCGCTCGGCGCCCCGCGCTTATCTGGCGCCTCCGGGCGCAGTGCTGGCGTCACAGACGCGACCTGGGTGGCGGGGCAGCTGGGAGTTGTGGTCTTTGTTCCCGGGTGCTCGCCGCTGTTACTGGCGAGCAGCCGTTTCCCTCACGGCGCCCGCTGCAGGAGTGGACACACGAGCCGTTCCCCTCACGGTCAAATAGGATAGTCAGGAGTCCCCCAGAGAGCGCTCGGCGCTCCGCGCTTATCTGGCGCCTCCGGGCGCAGTGCTGGCATCACAGACGCGACCTGGGTGGCGGGGCAGCTGGGAGTTGTGGTCTTTGTTCCCGGGTGCTCGCCGCTGTTACTGGCGAGCTGCCGTTTCCCTCACGGCGCCCGCTGCAGGAGTGGACACACGAGCCGTTGCCCTCACGGTCAAACAGGATAGTCAGGAGTCCCCCAGAGAGCGCTCGGTGCTCCGTGCTTATCTGGCGCCTCCGGGTGCAGTGCTGGCATCACAGACGCGACCTGGGTGGCGGGGCAGCTGGGAGTTGTGGTCTTTGTTCCCGGGTGCTCGCCGCTGTTACTGGCGAGCTGCCGTTTCCCTCATGGCGCCCGCTGCAGGAGTGGACACACGAGCCGTTCCCCTCACGGTCAAACAGGATAGTCAGGAGTCCCCCAGAGAGCGCTCCGCGCTTATCTGGTGCCTCCGGGCGCAGTGCTGGCGTCACAGACGCGACCTGGGTGGCGGGGCAGCTGGGAGTTGTGGTCTTTGTTCCCGGGTGCTCGCCGCTGTTACTGGCGAGCTGCCGTTTCCCTCACGGCGCCCGCTGCAGGAGTGGACACACGAGCCGTTCCCCTCACGGTCAAACAGGATAGTCAGGAGTCCCCCATGCAAGTCATTAGCCAGAGGGGAGAGGCATCTTGGACACTTGGTAGATGGTACTGGGGTAAACTTGGCAATCTTTGCAGGAGTATAATACAGTCTATTTATAACGAAGAAGCGATTCTTTTTCAGACAGGCAGGTTTTATGTACTTATATAGTATCTTTAATGAAGGCTCGAAATAGGACTCTATTGAAGGTCCAAGAGAAGTTTGGTTCCACACCAACTCCAAGGAAGGAATCTCAAGATCTTCAGCTTCTAGTAGATGGTGATACCATACTGAAATGTCCTTCCTTATTGGGAGGGAGAATTGACACAGTCTTTCAATCTCCTCATTGCCTCTTACTTCCCTTCTTTCGGCATCATACTAAGACACTAAACTGCAGATATTTAAATCTTGATAACCCTGTACATATCATGACTCTCAAATATTCCCAGGGGTGCACCCCCTCAGAATCCACCAGCTCGGACCAGGTAGTTATACCCGCCCTCTTTATAGGCAGCGCCAAACTGTCTCTCAGGCAGTCCGGAGTCCCCGGTGTATCCCAAACAGGTGCAAGGCACGAATAATAGCCTGTCGCCCAGCTGCGTCTCACCCTATACCACAGCTCCAGGGCTGCCCTCAGGACCTTCAGGCGCACCCGCTTAAAGAATTTTGGAGACCCAAACTTGTATAAAAAGGCCCCCCGCCACCTTCTCCTTCTACTCTCACCATTTCTCCCAGCAGTCTGCCCCATGCTGACCCCTCTGGTTTCACAAGTAGCATGCGAATGCCTTTAAACTGGAATGCAGCTGCATATAAACCAATATCCGGGAGGGCCATGCCCCCTTTAATTAGTCTACGTCTGAGTTTCTTCCAAGCCAGTCAAACCCCCTTATCTCCCCACATAAAACTCCCTATCTTGCTCTGCACCTTACTGATTCTTTTTTTCAGAAAAGTTAAAGGTATTGTGGTAAAGAGATAGGAGAGCTTAGGGAGAATGACCATATTTACCAGATTGATTTTCCCATAAATGGTTAAAGGAAGATTCCTCCATCTACTGAAAAGACAATCTATTTCTTTAATCACTCTATTGAGTTTAATATGGGGGATTTTTCCAGATCTTTTACAATATAAACCCCCAGATATCTAAACTCTGAACTGACTGCTCCTGAACACTGATCCAGGTTCCAGCACATTACCTCTGTCTTTGATTCATTGACTGAATAGCCAGACAGAGACCGATGGCCCTACACTGGAACTCTGGTGTCCATATGTTATTAAAGAAGACTGCCCAAGACACGTTAAGGCTACCCTGGGACCACAGACAGAAGCGGGAGTGGATGTGTTTGTGCACTGGTGCAGTGGCTTTGCTACCTCCAAGAATCTCTTTTCTGAAAAGTATTGGGCCAAACAGCATCCTCCTCTATGGCGCCTTGCCTGAGCATCCTATCTAGCTTTGTTAGAATCTCTCTAGGATCGGTGAAGAGGTATAGTGCAGTGGAATTGTTTTTGTAATGGGTCATGTTCACTACTACTCCATGGGATTCTACTTTGTTGGGTTGTATCTTGGCCCTAATCCCACATAGGTACAGGTAGAGAAGGCTCCGCCTCCTACACCTGGTATCAGTGAGCAAACATAACATTACCTGGCTGATGCCTGGGCACCCACGGTGGTCATGTGTTGATGCCATGTGCTGTGTCAGAATGCGCTGTGTAGTGCATGTGGAATGCTAGTGTTGGGGTCAGTGTAATTATAAGTGACATGAGAGAGGTCTCTACACAATCGCTGTGCAAATGTCGTAGTGGACTCCATAGAACTAGGATTTGGCAACATATGGATGCAGCCACACACACAGTAAACAGAAGGTATACAATTGCACAATAATACAGAACTTTATGAACATTGTAGGTTGTAGGAATGGATCCATGAAAGATGTCTGTAGTCCTCCCATGATTTGGGGGATGTCTTTAAATTGGAAAGGTTCAAAAGAGTTTGATGGAAAATGTTTTTGATTAAAGTTCGAGGTCTTTGATGTGCACAATTGGGTCTTGTTAGGATTATGGAAGTGGTCACTGAATAGATGGTGGGTTGCTGTAAGGGTGCTGCCTTTCCCGGCTCGATTGCACACCTTTTGGATAAGAGCTGTTGTTTGTTGGTTAAGTTCAGTAAACATTTGCATCCTTAAGTATCATCTACAATCATTCCTAGGGCTTTCTGTGCCTTTCTGTTTTTTAGGGGTGTGCTTTTAGATTCATACGTGTCTTTTTTAGTGGGGCACCAGAAGGCAAAGGATGTTTTCTCATGGGTTGATTTAATTCTTAATTCTTGCTTTACGGGTCATCAGCTCCATACGGTGACAGAAAAGGATGCTTTTTGTTAAGAGGTGGTTTTAGTGATCCTGTGGATGGTCTTGGTGCTTTAACTAATGTCTTAAGGGTGTTGCTAGACTTCTAATTGCCTACCTTCCCTAGTGAGAGAGTGCGGGCGTGTCTTTTGACCTACACATGTGTGGAGTTATTTGTAGAGAGAGGGCATGCCATTATTAGGTGCTGTGGGTGATCGCAGCATGCTCTGGGGTCACGTGTATACACCTCTAGTCCCAGCATGCGGTGTGCAGTGGGACCCTATTTAACGGCGCCAGGTGTCTTGAACACACTATTTTTCTATAGGGCTCTTTTTGGGGTAACTTAGGGCTTTTTCTTGCAGAGAACTTGGGTGTTTCCCTAGGTCCTCCTGTGATTTGGTACTTTTCATTGTCGTTTACTGGAGCGTATCAGGGAGCTGTCCCGTAGCCCCCATGTGTCTGATATGGCAGTGTCTGAGATTGGGCTGATTGGTCCCCTAGAAGGTGAATGTATGGCCTTGTGAGTGTCAGCGTATGGTAGTGAACCTATTTCTGAATACCTTGCATGGAGCTGTGAGGGATTTTTGTGGTCTCTTACCTTCCTGGCACTGGATCGTATATGCCCTAGCCACGTTTTTTAGGCTGACTGTCCCCAGCTGTGGCCAAGGAATTCCAACTGGTGACATACTGCCTTGTTGTTTATGGAGGGACATGATGCCGTGTTTGCTTATGAGTTCAGCACCAATTTCACAAGTTGTTGGAGCTATGTCGTGTGCTTCTTTTCCTAACGCATCACTTTGTCTTGCAGACCGATTCCGGCCTGCCACTTGCGTGCTCGCCCCGGTGGTCCGCCCCCCTTCTCGCAGCGACAGAAATTATTTGTGAGGTATTCATGTGGTGCTGAAGGTGGCTAGGTCTCGCCGCTGGGTAGGAAGAATATTATGTGTGTTCTTGGTTTCACCTGTTGGGGCGGCACCTCGCAGTCCTTGTCACCAGGCAATTCCTGTTTCGCATGTACTGGTGGAATTGACCCAAGCGGTGGCCCTTTTGGAACCGGCCCATGAGGAGCTTTTATGTCTTTAGTTTGTTCAACGATATGTCAAGTCTAGCGCCTGCCGCATGCCAGTTTCGTGGTGTGAGTACGGGTCTATTCCCATGTCTGCAGCTCGGGGTGCCCACAGGCAGATTTCTCATGCATTCTTCACTTTCAGACCGAGCTGTGCCTGCGTTGTCGTTCCGTTCTCATGTGCAACCTTGTTGTAATGTAGCTTCCTTCATGTCTTAGTTTGCCGCGAGGAGCGGCCAATATGTTGAGGCCCGCATCGCGGCTTCAGTTAAGGTCGTAGTCCCATTTGATTTTCGTATATAATACGTTTCCTTGCATACTCCAGGCCCTCCCTTGCGCGCTTCGTGCGGTGGTCGCCCCCCTTTTCGCTGTTTCAACAAGTTATCGTGAGGTATGTACAGGGCATGTGAGTGGATGGGCGAGTGTGTGGTCCGTACTTGGCCACGCCCATGTGGGCCCACGGCGTCACGCATTTCGGACATTGTTGTGGCAATGCAGTACAGGCTTGTTACTGTTTTTCTTCACAGCGCCCCTCCACAGGGCTGTGGGGGCGCGTGCGCGTGCCACCGTCCAGTCGGGCAGCTTGACTCGCTTCGGGCCTCGTCTCACACACCCCTTTTTCTCTCAGGCAGAGCTTTTGCCTTCTCATTCGATGGGGGGTAGATGTCGGAGGGCCTCAGTACTTGGTCAGGCTCCATTTCATGCAGTACAGAGGCAGGAGAGAAGGGAGTCTCCGTGCGGCAGTTTAGCCCAACGTCGCATTGGGTGCGTACTCGTACCTGCCACGGAGGGTGCAAGTCCGATCTCTGGGTTCCAGGCATGCCTCAGCCTCTTGTGCACACCGCCGGGTTCAGGGCGCTCGCTTGCGTTGTCATTCGTGCGCAGGGATTTCATTCCCCTTGACAAGATCTGTCCCCGGGCCGTGGCTCTACCCCCCTTTGCAGAGGCCTGGGCCACCGTTAGGACAAGATGGGGGTTTTGGGCCGCTTTGGCTCGCGGAGGTAAGGTGTTTGGGCAGTGCCCACCCGGTCATGCGGGGCAGAGCTTGCCGCGTTATGCGCAGGCCCGGTGGGCGCGAGGTGACGCGGGCCGACCCCTGCCTTAAGTAGCGAAGTTTGCGCTAGTCGTCATGCGCTACCGTGTCGGTCAGTGCCACTACGTTTTTTCTGGGTTCGTGCCCCAGGGAGGCGCCGCGCTGGATGTCGTCAACATGTCCACCATATTATTCGGGTCCATCTCCCCGAGCACCGGGTATTCCCACGCTGTGTTCCGGCCGCATGTTGTAATCGGTCGCACTCTCCCAGCGGTGTTATATATTGCGGTGTCCACAGGACAGCATGCCATGGATATTGAGAACACTGCTTCTGAGTGAGGAGTGGGCTCTGACCATGCTGGACAGCGCAGCAGAAGTCACAATAGTTTGCTTGAACCTGATAGATTGTGTAGTGGAAGTAGCGTTAAGCGACTATATCCAGGTGGAAACACTGTTTACTAGGGTGAACGTTCTGCATTGTTCATACAAGATCCAATTCTAGTTGGAGGGGGACGTAACATGATTCATTAATGTACTCTTTTGGGAGAACTTGTTATTCAGCAATGATATTCTCCTGGCCGAAAAGGATTGGCCACCTGAATTTGTGATGGATTACCCAGAGGGATATACAGTAATCTTGCCTGCTTTTTCCGACCTTGTTCCAGAATCAGTAAAACATTCCTACGCCATGGAGTGGGAGTTATTGCTAGCTCCTGCATTATACCGTAATCATCTGGCGTGGGATGATGGTTCCCCTTCTTATGTAATACCATTGAGTTTGACCCCACAACCTCAAAGACAATACCCCATCAGAAATAAGGCCAAAAAAAAGTTAGAGAGATTCTGACACAACTTGAATACCAAGGTGTAATAGAAAGTTCCCCCTCGCCTGTGACTAATCCCTTGTTTCCCTTAATGAAACCACACCATTCATACCATTTAGTATTAGATTACAGACATCTAAACATAATTACACGCACGGCTCAGTACCAATAAACAATATCGTACATAAAAAATACAAAACAAAACTAGATATCTCACATTGATATCATGCCAAAATAGAGTACCTGGAAACAGATATTTGACAGGTTTAGATCTTGGGTTCTTTAAAACAGTTCTGGCATTTACACTAGGGCTATCAAAACAGCCCTGGGTTGTTTTCAGCCTAGTTTGTAGAATGTTGACAATAATTTAATGACTAGACATTGTACTTTTTTCTTTTTTTAGAGTTATATATAGCGCGAACTAGACCCGAACCGGGTATCAGAGTTACATGAGGACACACATTCATTTTAGGCACGGGGAGAATAAGTGATTTGCCCAGAATCACAGGAGGTTTTTGTTGTCTTTACCGAGACTCGAACCCAGATCCCCAGGTCCGAGGTCGAGCGCCCTAGGCCTAGGCCCTATGACCTTTCTACACACTTGACCAAGAGTAGATCACATAGTTTTGGGATTTGCACACTTGGGCTTCAAATTTAATTTTAAGAAAACCAACATTGCCCACCTCAATATCCTGTTTTTGGGAACTGAGCTGTCAAGTATAGGCAAAAGCCTTGCGATGCGCTTCTTAGAGAAATGTGACCTCTTACAACCTCCAAACACACTGAAGAAGCTTCAATCAATATTGGGATTCCTACATTTTGGCAGAACCTTCATTCCATTATTTAGAACCGGTTAAACCATTCTACGACTTGATTCATCCAGACTTTTCAAGCACACATTGGACACGTGAAAACACATGTGGGAAACATCCATTACAACACAGTCATTACCATGACCTACCTCTACAATGCAACTGTTACAACGCAACTGCCTTTACATCGCATGCCATTACAATGCATGCAATTACAACGCATGTCACTACAATGCATGCCATTACAACACATACCATTACAACACATGCCATTACAACGCCATTACAACGCATCATAAAGTAAGTAATGGAGATTTTTTTAGTATTAGGGTGGGTATTGGTTTTGGGGTACATGGGAATAGTAATTTTTACCCCTACACTATCCAACAATTTCCCAACTGTTGCACGCACTGAAGTGGGAATAGTAAGTTTGACCCCTATACTATCCAACACTTACCCTACTGTTGCACTAACTGGAGTGGGAATAGTAATTTGCCCCCTACACCATCCACCACTTACCCTACTGTTGTCCTAAAAGTATTATGGGTTGTAATGGTATGCGTTATAATGGAATGCGTTGTAATGGTTGTTTTTAAAAATGCATTGTAATGGCATACGTTGTAAAATCATGCAATGTAATGGTAGTTACGATGCGAAGACTGCATTGTAAAAGCATGCGTTGTAATTGCATGCGTCGCAACATCATATATTTCACACATATTTTTTACGTTCAGTACAAGCTGACATACTAGCTTCAAATTACTTACACACACGTGCAAACACCACAAACCTGGTGATCCATATCATTGCGTGGACATCAGGTTATACTTATGTTACATTCAATGAGGAAGACATTGAACCAGTTGCACATAAATCGCATTTATATACTAATGCCGAGATGCTTTTTGCACCAACATAAAAGATTCTGATGGCGATAAAGACTCCTGTGGTGAGAGAGCATTGGCCCAGGGAAAATGAATAATTGTCATGACTCCGGTGCTGGCTTATAGGCTGTTACAAAAGCCAGCGTACCCAACACAAAAGCATTACATCCACGATGGATACAGTGGACCAACTCTCTCACCGCAAAAGATGAAAACTACAGATTTGACTCTACACTATAAACACAAGCATACCTGGAATAAGAAAATGAATACCTTCTGCCTAGAGAAGTCTTGTCTCTTGATCAGAATGAGTACATCATCTATACTGATGGTTCTGCACAGCCTGCTGTGGGGACAAAACAGCAATACACACCTGCATGCACAGCCATTATGGGTAAAATGCAGGAGGCAGCTGGGAGACCTCAGAGCTCCAGTTCTGGCACTTGAGAATACTGATCCTGGATTTGCCACACTTATAGAGTGCAATTTGAATAATTGTGTCCACTCCTATAATGAGTATCTACAATACTGGAGCCAGAATGAAGTCATAGATTCCAAGGGTTGTACCATTAAGCACAAGGTGCTTTGGAACAGGTGGCTAAGCTGAAAGAAGGCCTGTCATAGACTCATGTGATTCACATCTTGAGTCATCAACTTATAGGAATACACGTTGTGGGTAATTCCATGGCTGATGAAGCCTGAAAAGCAACATTGCAAACTGCTACTGTTACTGTGATTACTCGTTCCAGTATGAGGCTAGGTAGAGGCATTATGATGGTTGTCAACACTGCATGTGATTACACCCACTTGCCGAATGACTTTCCAGTAAAGTACTCTTGCCAGTTAAGTGCTCAAAGCATACCATTTGCTCAGATTTTTGTTCTCGATTCCTATGGGTTGGGCCACAGCAATCAGCTGATGCCTGAACTGTTATGAAGGATCTGCAAGTCTTTATCAGGACATACGTTGTTGGCACATTCCATTCGGACCATTCCATTTGGACTGGGGACCGGATTCACCTCCAGTGCTTATAAAGACACCATGAGAAAATTGGGTGTGACCATGCAGTACTCCTCTTCTTACCATCCTGAGGGAAACGCAGTAGTGGAAAGGAAGAACCGGGACTTAAAGCTGTCCTTAACAGCGAGGGTACTAGGATCAGGTTGCAGTTGGGTCCATCACCTATATGGGGTCCAGAGACCCCTCAACAATCTGCCTAGAAAATCCCCAGGTATTCAGACTCTCTACGAGATCCTGTTTAGGGTTCAAATGTGGACGCCTGACCTCGAAAGTCCAAGCACAGTGGTGACAGAAACACCCTTTGACATCAATGAACATTTAGCTGTTTTACAGGAACTGAACAGCTTTGGGGATGCACAGAGCAACTTCTAAGTAAAACACACCACCACTGGAGAAGTGAAAGAGGCACCAGCAACTCCTGGTTGGATTCCAAAAATTGGTGACCTGAACCTTGCCCAGGAGAAAATATGTTATGATATGTTATTTAAGCTTTTAGCGTGCACAGATACTCCAAGGAGTGTCCCCGCGTGAGCCTAGAGAGGGGAAGAGGGCCAAAATTAAGCTAAGAGGATGCTTTGATCAGCGATGAAGCTTCTATTACCTGGCTGGGGGTAGCAAATAATGAAGCATCTCTTCTACTTGTTACTTCAACAACTACTATACAACTTGTACAGAAACACAGATTTCTATGCAGAAACCTGACATGGATAGTGTCTATGTTAATATACCACAATTCGAGTCTACTCCAAGTTCTACACATACTCCAGAGCTGCCAAAAATAGATCGAACGGCCTCCGGTGACTTCATTGACTGATGACTTCTCTTCAAAGCCATCTGAACTATCTCCACCACCATCTCCACCTCTCCGATGAGGTAGATTGTGTGTATTCTACTTTGGATTACAATTTCATTACTTTTCCTAGTTCTTTGGCTTGGTTTTGTGACAGTCTTTTTCTGGCTTCTGAACGGACACTATCTGCTAAAACGCTCTGCTATACAATTGGTGAAGTTGGTTTCAACACCCCATTCTTCATCACGCAAAGTGCGAAGAGACCTTTCCCTGGTGAACATCTCTAATGTTCTTGTTCCTGATGGAATTGTTTGGTCCTAATGAACTTTTAAAAAAAATACCAGATGTACTCTGCATTTCTTTGAATGACATTATAACCCCTAATACTGTTTCCGATGATTGGGACATTAATACTATGCATGAAATGCCAGAAGACATGGGGTATTCCACTGCTTTTAACTCTGATGAAATGTACGATGGTATGACTAATTATGGTGAAATGTTCTGTTTCCACCAGTATGTCCACCACTTCGTGCATGAAGCAAGTACTTCATGTGCAGTATTTAATTACATATAATGGGAACAATGTCCTACACCACACCAAGGGTAGCTCACACATGTTTGCCCAGATGTTTGAATAATTCTGTAGTCATAATACACCAGACCCAGTGTCCTATTACTATAAGCTTACAATATCACTAGCAAAGAAAAATATGGCCACTGATACAAAGATGACATATTCTGAATCTTTTCTTTTCAAGTTGTCCACACAAGGGTTTGACTTTTGGAAGGACACAGTTGAATTGAAATCAATTTGGGGAACTACAGATTAGCAGGATCAAGGGAAATGATTTCCTGAACAAAACTGTGCAGAAACATCATATCTTGGTCTGGCTAAGCTAAAAGATTTAAATATACCTAACATTCCCTCATTTGCACATTTTGCAAACTGGAAATGGTTCACAAATTAGACAGAAGATACATTAGACACCATGCTTTGCAATGGTTCATACAATTAATCAAGGACTAATCAGGGAATATTTAGTGTGCCCGTTATATACTAATAGATGTCATGCACGTTTCCCCGGTGACACTGAAGGGTTTAGGATTCGCAGGCTCGAACCACTTTACACACAGACACAACTCTCAGGGGTGGTATAAACTTACAGTGTTGGGAAGTTGTGCCTTGGTCAGTTACAAACCTTAACATTGTGTCAGGTGAAACAAAACTTGTCCGTTTGTTCTGATAACAAGGAGCAACAGGCCTTTTTATTATGTCTCGAGAACCACAACAAAAGGGCTTCTTGTATGCAATATACAATGAAGCATGGAAAGTTTCCCAGTAGGAGGCTATCATACTGCGCAAAACTGACAGGGCTGAATTGGATGGGGCTCTGGTGGTAGTGGATAATGGTATGACTACATTGTCCACTAGGCTATACTATCTGGGTAATATAGTGTCATCTGCAATAGACATCATACAGAATGACTTGCTCTCTTTACAACTCGGATAGTCCCATCTTAGATCTATCATTTTACTGAGCTGGACTCTTCAGACACTTCATGCCGGTCGCATACCGTGGTGACATTGTAATGCCACAATCTTGTATTTACCTTACAATCTAACAAAACAGCACACCATCATGGCAAGAAAGGACACAACCTATACTATGTTACACATAGAAATGTTTAGAGAAGCTACCATTCACTCTTTCAGAAATACCTTCAGTGGATTGGGTAATCCACAGGTTTATATCTGGATCTTGGCTTGGCTTCTCCGGATACCGTACAGCGTTAGCTGAGGGGGATCGATGGGAGCATGGTTGCTCGATGAAACTGATCCGATGGGTGCCTCTGGGAACATCGTCTGTGGTTGCTGGGAACAGCAATGTTTTCATTGACACATTAACAATCTAGCAGTTTCTAGTTGTGGGGCATTTTTTTGTTCAGCTTTCATGTTTTTGACGCTAAATTACTTTTTAAATTTGTTTTCAAAGTAGTTTCAATTCCTTTTAACAATTATTAAGTGGCTTTAAGAATGCTCTATACTATTAAAGAAGTGTAATGCTTTTTTAGATTTTAGTAAGGTTTTATACTCATTAACCCTTCTGTATTAGCACTTGTCTAAGAATAGCTTTCATCAAGGAGTGGGCATCATGTGGGCAGGATAGGACTGGTAAGAAACATTGCTATTTACACACTCATGTTACTTCAATTGCCATCTCTCTTTCACACAATGTCTTTTGACATACATTTGCGTGTGTGACAATGCAGAATAACATTCTCTGAATCAGCATTGCTTACATTTCTACTTCGTCGGCACACTATCATGTCACCTTGAACATTTAGTACAAGGGATAAAGTTCACTATGCATATGTCATCATTGTTCTTCTTTGGTAGGCAATGATGCTATCCAACTCGAATAAACAATTGCAGCCTGACAGGGGTTATTACATGGCCACGCGGGTGCTGTTTATTGTATAAACAGAACCACTTTCTTGTTTAGGCAGAGGAGCAGTCAGCTGACACTGCAATGTCACTGCATGCCAGAATTCCAGCTCAGCTGATCCTGCTCACCAACATGAGGGATATCCAGCTCTACCCCAAGACGGACAGCTTGATGGCACTTACTCGCAGATAATAGGGAGTTAGACCACCCGGGCAGGGATTTGGCAGATCAGCCACCCTAGGTAAGACTAGGTTAGGGAGCACTAGTTAGGAGTATACCATACACATTATTTATAGGCACACATATATTCACTGTCTTAGCACAATGGTAGAAATGTTAATCTTTTTTACTTTTCTGGTAATGCTGATTACACTAATCTAGTTCACTATATTGATTATCGCAGTACAAGAATCACATTGCTTCAATAAATATTGAAAGCCTTGCTGGGAACTACTTGAGTGTTTCTTTGGGTGTGAATGAGAGTCCAAACAAAAGCGTTCTGGATCTGTTATCATGATTTCCTTGGGGGATCAGGGTTGTCATGTTCTAAGGTTGGACACACATTTGGTACCCTGTAGGGATAGGGGGTCTAGATAGTGCACTGTGGGCTAGTAGGGATACAGGCAAGCATATCTTGAGGGTGTGCTTTGAATCAGTCTGGCGCAATCCTGACATTTATGCTGCCCAACAAACACACTGTTTTACGAGTGAGGTAACCCGTACAACACTTGGAGCACGGTGATCTCCTCCTGGATGGCTGCTGCATCTGTGGACCCGGTGGTCAGCAAAATGGTGAAACGGGCGTTGTGGTTGGTGCCTGCAGAATGCAGGGAAGGGGCAATTCCACTTCAAGGGAGATGCTGGTGGCTTGGTGAAGTGCCAGTGCCCCTCTGAAGATTTTGGAGAATGCATTGCCCTCAGGATTAGTCAGATTGTCATGATTGGTGGGACAGGAGCAGTAAGCCAGGCAGGGTTTGGCGCCAAAGTCTACCAGTAGTCTGCAGTTCTCGTTTCTTTGGCCCTTCTTGTACTTTTTATTCTTTTGTCATGTGAAGCTGAGTTCATGGAGTCAGAGGGCCCTAAATACTGAATTTAGGTGTGTTCAGGGGAATGAAGGGTAGTAGGTAATGGACTAATTACCATTGGGGTCACTACACCCCCTATATGACCACTTTCTGTGTGGAGTGGGCATAACCCTGAACCCAGAGATCCAAATTCCACCAAAATCAAGATGGTGGAATCCTTCCTTCATGGAGCAAAACAGGCAGCCCACCTTAGTGGTGTGGCTAGCCTGGTGGTGCAAGTCGCCAATTTTCATATCTAATTTCCCACCTGTCCTGGTGCCAGATGGGCCCAAGGGCAGTGGGAGGCATCTCCCAGGTCTGTGGGAAACCGGGCCTGCATATGAATGAATGAATACAAAATTTATAGAGCGCTAACTTAGCCCAAGGGCATCAAGGTGCTGTAGCGGGACGATGTGCAGACAGGAGGGAACACGCTCAGACAGGGGTGGTTGTAAACAACCAGGTCTTCAAGGCCTTGCGCCAGAGGGAATGTGACACCTGCCCAGAGATTTCCTGTGGGAGGGAATTCACAACTTAGCTGCGGCCATCGAAAACCTCCCCATTTCACCTTTTTGAATCTTGGTACCATGAAGAGGTCTTTTCTCGCCGACCTGAGCTCCCTAATGGGAGCATAGCGCTGGAACATGGATTTGATACCGTGAGGGCCCAAACCATAGTAGGCATTGTAAGTCAAACAGAGGGTTTTGAAAAGGATTCTGTGGTCCAAAGGAAGCCAATGCAATGTGGAAAGAGAAGCAGAGACTGAGTGGTATTTTGGCAAGTCCATTACCAACTTGGCAGCGGCATTCTGCACCAACTGCAGGCGTCGCACCAGTCCCTTATTAATACCCAAATAGAGGGCATTACAATAGTCCAATCTGGACATTGCTAAAGCGATGACAGCTTGTTTGCATGAAGCAAATGATAGGAACTGATAGGCAGCAGAGGTTTTGAAACCTCGGGCCTCGGTATGCAAATTCACTAGCCATCCTGCTGGACACATTCCGCCAGAGCAGGCATTGTTTCTAACCTCTGGGAGCCTGATCTCACACCTACAGGGGATCAGGCTAGAAGATAACAGTCAGCCAGCACACTAAGAGGCTGTTAAGTTTTCATGGGGCACCTCTAAAGTACTCTTGAAGTTCTTTAATTTTGACTCCATCTTACATTTGTCATCAATTTGTGTTGCCTTTACACAGGCTGCTCCATTCATGAAGTGTCTCTGCCCTTTGGACTGCAACGTGTTGAAAACCCCCCTCTGTCCTTGCTTTGAAAATCAATCCCAGACACCAGCTGGCCTAACTGCATACAGACATGTTCTGCCATTACTGATTGACCTATAGGTGCTGTAGTTTATTGACTTATGGGTTGGGCAGAAACACACTTAAGGGGGACGTTCTGGTTACATGATGCCTTGTTCTGAATGTTCTCCTATTGGCTAATACTTTGCAGATCTTGTATGTCCATATTAGGTATTTTGCATGCTTGCAGAAGCTAGAACTGCCCCTTTCTTTTATGCTGAGTTTGTAACCCTAAGCATATAAAAGGCCTCTGTGTTTTGTACTGTTTAGACTTCCTCATTCAGTTGCAAAGGCTCCTGTGTGACGTAGTCTCACTTAATTAAGTTTAATAAAGATGTCTTTTCATATTTCAGCTTCTGTGCCAAGTTCTTTGTATTAGTGAGACCCCTGAGAATGAAGATTACAGTTCTTCACTCTCTGGGTGCATTTTTAAAATAAATCTACTACTTGCATCAGTATGGATGTATTAAGACCAGGTGTTTGATACCAAACACCATAGATTCCAGTAAAGCCATCATGTAGCATGGAAACTCATAATGACCAGTTCCCGGTACATGTACTTAAGATGGCTT
Organism: Lissotriton helveticus; assembly: GCF_964261635.1. Lineage (NCBI taxonomy): Eukaryota > Metazoa > Chordata > Amphibia > Caudata > Salamandridae > Lissotriton > Lissotriton helveticus. The sequence continues at coordinate 1,865,811,000 of NC_136067.1, forward strand.
CCATGTTCACTTATAACTAGACAGCACAGAGGCATATCTGCTCATGCAGATATGTCCTCACGTAATATAATTGCACCCTGCCTTAGGGCTATAAAGCCTGCTGTATTGGCGAATTACATGTACTACAGAGGCGATAAAGGTCTTGCCAATTGGGAAACAATTGAACAGTTTCCATGTTAGAGAAAGAGCATTGGTATTGGGGACCTGGTTAGCAGGAACCAGTGCATTTCAGTCGACATTGCATCAAATACCAGGCAAAACGTGGTGGTGACCATATCAAAAAGGGGCATTTTCCGACAGCAGAAATATCAAGGAAAATGAGGGCAGCAGTAGTATTTCGTTGTCTGGAAGAATTCGGACAAGTTATCAAGTAGCAGGTGATTTTTTTCATCTGTTCTTAGATCTAGCTAGTCACATTACTGCTCAAGATATTGCTGGAGATTGGCAAGGTAGAGATGGACCAGTGGAAAAAAAATATTCTAGGATCAGAGGGCATTTTTTCAAAAGAGGTGTGATGGTGGAATATTTCAGCAGGTATGGTAATAATGATAGAGAAGGGAGGCATTGATAAGGCTAGTTGTAGCCACATCAAGAGTGGACAAGAGTTGTTAGAGAAATGTAGCTGGACAGGGGAACATAGGTGATTCTGACTCTATGTATTTGGGTTTTGTAAGTTGATTTGCAGAGTTATGCCACTTAGATTTCAAGACTAGAAGGTGTTATTGTTATATACAAGAACTTCATTTCAGAGCATGTGGCATGGTGAGTTCCTTGTAGATATTGAAAATTCCCTTTGCCTGCATATCTCTTATGTGCTTTTGGTGAAGGACCCCTTTTTCACTCTCTTGATGGTTTTGTGGTTGTGTATTCCTTAAAGCAGGTTTTATCCTTATTGGTCTTTTACTTGTACAAGTGCTGCTGGAACAGATTTCGGTTGGTACATTTTATTTCTGCTAGATCCCCATTGTACCAATTATTGGACAATTTGTGCCCCATTTTGGGTTTTATAGTTTTGCCTGCTACAAGTCTGCCTCGTGCAGCTGGTATATGGATGTACAGGTTGTCTTGCAATGGACCAGGATTAGTTGATGCAGAAAAGTTGGCTTAGGCTGTTCTGTAGAATGACTGAAATACCTCTTTGTTTCTGTTTTTGAAGTGCTAAATGTGGAAAGAAAAACTGAAAGCTTTGATGTGGGTGGGTGGTGGGATTGTAGGTTAGGGTAGACATGTATGTGATGAAGTAAGAGTATCTTACATTTGTGGCCTTCCATCGATAGGTTAGAAGCTTTTAGGTTGAGAATTATCATGAGGTCAGATAGGAGATGTGTTGTATTGGCAAAGCAGCCAACTTGGAGCAAGGGGCCCCGGTTTCTAAACCTGGCTTTTGCAACTGACTTTCAGTTATTCATTTCTGGACAAGTCATTTAGACCACGATATAGAGTTTGGCATACAGGATATTCAGTCACAAACATGACGAATATCCTGTCAGCCTTATTACAAGTGTATTATATCCTATGGCATCTAAAATAAGGCAGAAGGATAATTTGTCACCATTGTGGTACTGAAATTCTGCACCCGTGTCATAAGAGTCGTCGTATCATGACAATCTGGGTAACATCATGCCGAAAATAACGAGTGTAAGGTGTGTGAGTATTTTCGTCACGATTGAGTGACAAGATCACCATGAAATCAAAGATTCCGTTCTGAACCCCGAGATTCCATTTTGTGTACGCCAGCCATTTTGTGGTTGCCCTCACATAGGCCGATGACTAAGGCCGAACGAGTTTTAGGAACACGTACACTTTCTGTTGACTTCTGTGTGACCTGGGCAAGCTGACTCCACTGCCCGAAGCCAAACCTGTTCGGCCAGTTCCTTTTCTCGTGGCCGATCGAGATTAGGAATCAAGCCACAACACGCCATAAACCCTGAATTGCGCACAACTATGTCTAATCTTACTCACACCTGTCTCTGTTCCTTTCTTTATGGCCTGCTTCACGATGAGGAGGTGCCCAATTTTATTAGGGGTCCGTCCGATTATCTGATGAAAAGTGTTGGGCCTTGCCGGGTAATTGATTGTGGGCTGGACAAACTGAAATATGGGCTTGTCATCATGATTCTGCTTTTTCTTTGTCGTGAAAATATGTGAATGGTCAACTGTAAATAAGGAATGTTTGCCTGAAGCATAATATTTGATATAAAAGGGATGACCAGCTTTGTAAAGTTGAGCAGTCTCCTGAGAACATACACCGCATTGTACTTCTAGGATACCTGTTACTGGTTGCAGCCAATAAATCTGATCTTTGACGTCACCAAGAAGTCTTTGCGTTTCTGTAGTCTGAGACAGGAGAATACGAAGTCTTTGGGTGTGTCCCCTGGCACCGCTGGGTTCTAAATAACCCGGTACTTCATCTGGCGCCCCACGTGGGGCGATTTCAGCGGTACCGGTTCAAGCCAGAGGTTCGTGAGGAGCTTTGTGTGAAAATTCTGGAGGAAGGCCAACCACTTAATCGACCCCTGTATGTCGTCGTGGTCTGAAAGTCTTTGCTGCGAGGTTCCCCGCTTTCCAACGGCTACAAAGGATTGCTGCCCTGACTATCGCCCTGTCTTGGACCCTTTGATGATTTGTAGAGCGAGACGATAGACGAGTCTTCTGGTGACGCCATCGATACCTCAGTTAAGTATGAGTGGAGCGTCTCCCAGTCCTTAGTTTTTGGGTATCCCCTTGGGATCTTTGATTTGGAACTTGCAAGTACCAAAGCCAAGGGACTCGTGTATTCACGAGACTATCGTTTTTGATATTCCCTTGAAGTTTGGAGCTAGGCTAGTGAGCGAAGATGCCTGGTCTTAGCAGACTTGAAAATTTGTTTTGTTGTGGTCGAAATAGGGATTCCCGATTGGAGGACTCGTGTCCGGTTCCTCCGATTGGAACTCCAACCTATGAACTCTATGTGAAGCATGGCGTGGGCCCCATCACATATAATGAAGTGTGGATCCGATACACGAGGAAGGACGGTGTCCTCAAATGGCCCCAATATGGTAGTTTTGACATGGAAATCTTAGACAATCTAGAGGTTAGACTTTTTAAGAAGAAAGCCCGGCCGGCGATGTTTGACTCTTTCCCCCTATGGCGAAAGGAAGCCAAACAGAAAGAAATTAAATTAGCAAAGAAGAATAAAAGAGAAAGGGGTATCTCGATAATGCAAGCTGCTATGCAGTATAAGGATGATGAAGAAGAACAAGCGAGTGAGCAGTTGCACAGGCAACGTAAAATGGCGATCGATAAATGCTTACCAGTTTTGCCACCTCTTCAGCAGGATGCAGCAAAGGAACTCGAGAAAGATCCTTTAATGTCTCATTTGTTGAACTCGCCACCCCCTTATGCGCAGAGTGCTACAGCACCTCCGCAACCTTTAGTGGCGCAACCTCTGGGTGCTTTGCCCCTTGCTATTGCACAGCCGCCAGCTCCTCTTCAGTTGGCTCCTACTCCTCTGGTGCAGCCTTCTCAAGGGCTGCCGACTTTGCTACCTGCTCCGTCTTTAATTCCTACGACTTTTTCGCCTGTTCTCGCTGCCTCTTCTGTTTCTGCTCCTACATTAGCTTCTTCTCAATCCGCTTTATCTCCTGTCCTGTCAACTTCTCCTTCTGTACAACAGAGAATAACGGATACTGTTACTAGTCTTTTGTCTCCTTTCTTTGGGTCATTAACTACGACCCCTGTTTCAGAGCGTAAACAGTTGCGTAGCCAACTGCCTGATTCTAGAGAGAAGGGAGTGTTGGATCATTTGGCGCATAAATGGGTTACTGATCCTGCAAGATATGAGTTAGAGTCTGTTATGGATGTCTTCCGCCAATGGGAAGCACCGAAGCAAAGATACGTTTTTGATAAAATGTGTGTTTTTCTTTGTGAAGAATTGGAGGATAATGATTTGGAATCCAATCCACCTGAGTTGTGTCGTGTACGGTTCGAGTTCGCTAAAGGCACGATTGTGGGTCCCGACGTTGAAAGAGCGGTAGCGACACTGCTTTCGTTCAGGAATGAGTCTCCTTCTCGGTCGTTGTTTGAGCCGGACCCTTCTGTTAGGAGGAAAGTGAGACAGTACCCAATGAGGGAGGTTCCTCCGGTGTGGAAGGAAGCAGTCCAGGCTGATGCTGGTCTTAATATTGTAGCTGTACCGGCTCATTTTCAGTGTGTTTGGGTACATGCTGAAGTTCTGGCTCTTAAGCAGACCTTACCTGACCCCCGTAAAAATCCTGCTGGGTATTATAAGGAATTATCTCAGACTGCAGACTCATGTGTTATGAATCTAGCTGATATAGACATGTTGTTTGGGAATGTTTTTCCGCAGCCTTTGTGGGGATTGATTCGTCATACAGATCATGCGCAGGAGTTAGGTGATACCTGGGTTAATATTGCTGCTGCAGATGGCCGACAAGTAGGCGGTGCTAAACCTGAGCCTTTAGTTGCAGAACTTCCTGGTAAGATCGTTACTTATATGAAGACTTTAATGCCTGCTATGCGAGTAAACTGGGATAAATTGTCTGCATGTAAGCAGAAGAAAGAGGAAACCGTGTCTGATTTCTTCACTAGGTTTGAAGAGACGTTTATCGACCACAGTGGTCAAGACATGAGTACAGAAGGTGGTCAACGGTTGTTCGTTGACAAGTTTGTGCACAATTTGCTTCCCGAGTTGTGTAAGAAATTGAAAGATTCAGAGAGTTCGTGGGCCGTTTCCTCATCAGCACAGATATTGGCTACTGCACAGTACTAGAAAATAGAGATAAGGACGAGAAGGATAGAGCAGACAAGAAAACTAAAGAATTGAAGACGAAGGTTCTTTTGCAGCAGGCGTACCCACCTCGTGGTGGCCAGCGTGATTATCAGCAACCTCAGCAGTTTCAGAGAAACTCGCAAAGGTTCGAGTTTTCTCAGCAACGTTTTCCTGTAGGCCCTAATCAGTGTGCATATTGCAAAGAAGAGGGTCATTTTAAAAGTAACTGCCCTGTTTTGTTACAACGTATGAGTGGTGTTTCTAGCGCAAGAGGTCGGGGTGCTCCACAAGCTCCTAGAGGTAGAGGACGTAGAGGGTTTCCCCAGAACACACGTCCCTTTCCTCCACAGAATTCAATGAATAATTTTGATCAGCAGAATAACGCGTCTGGTAGAACGACTCAGTACTATGCTGATGACTACTATGCAGAAGGTGAAAATATGGAAGGTGATGATTGCTAGGACAGCCATAGACAAAGAGAGGGAGTTGTTTCAGTTCCAGTAGATCAGAGTGGACCTTATATTGAGGTGATTACATCAGGTGTGTCAGAGCCTTTTCTGTTGGATACTGGTGCTACAAAGAGTTCTATTATGCACTCTAAACTCCCTGGCGCACCTTTGTCTGGCGAAATGAATGTTTCAGTAGGTTTTTCTGGCGCCCCTGTTAGGAACCCGATTTCTAGTCCTAGGTCTCTTTCTGTTGGACCTTGTGAATTCGAAGCACCCCTTATCCTGACGACGGGTTGTGGTGAGAACTTGTTAGGATTGGATCTGTTGAAAAGATTGTACACGACATTGTATTGTTCTCCTTCGGGAGTACAGCTTACACTGGGTAAGAAAGTGGTCTCCCCGATGTATTTGTCGAAGGATAAACTTCCGGCAGAATTGTTTTCTCTTCCTGATACTACTTGGCCTGCTGGTCCTAATGATGTGGGTCTTTTTGAGATACCGCCATATGTTGTGACATTGAAAGCGAATGTTAAAATGCCACGTATTCCCCAATACAAGATCTCTAGTGAAGGTGAAAAGGCGTTGCTAGCGATCATTCATGACCTGATTGAGAAAGGTGTAATTGAAGAAACAAGAGGTAACGTTTGCAATAGTCCTGTTCTGCCTGTTCTGAAACGAACTGACTCCACCTGTTTACAGGGTTGTGATTGATCTTAGGGAGGTGAATAAAATAGTTGTGCCACAGTTTCCAGTGGTTTCTGCTATCACTGCCTTATTAACGATGATTCCAGCTTCCGCCACTTGGTTCTCGGTGATTGACCTGAAAAATGCCATTTTCAGCATCCCGATTGCCGAGGAGAGTAGGGATATTTTCGGCTTCTGTTTAGGAGGACGAAGCTTCCGGTTCAAACGCGCTCCCCAAGGCTATTGTGAGAGCCCATCGATATATAGTCAGGCGTTGAAGACACAGCTTGATACGATTGTTTTACCTGATGGTGCTGCTCTTATTCAGTACGTCGACGATTTACTAGTCGCTGCAGATTCTGAGGAGATTTGTAAAGAAGCCACCTTGTCGTTGTTGCGTCATTTGTCTGATCTGCATCATAAAGTGTCCCTTTCTAAATTACAGTATTGTCAACAAGAAGTGACCTACTTAGGTCATCTCTTATCGCAGGAGGGAAGAAGATTGACCCCAGAACGAATTCAAGCGATTGCAAAGTTGAGTGTGCCAGTTACACAGAGAGAAGTGCGAGCTTTCTTGGGTATCACGTCATATTGCAGACAATGGATACCGAACTTTTCCCTGCTGGCCAAACCTCTGGTGGCATTGACTTGTAAAGATACGCCTAATCCCCTTCCGTGGTCTAAAGATTGTCAGAAAAGTTTTTCGGAATTACGTGATGCATTGTGTTCGGCTCCTGTGTTGGGTACCCCCGACTACAGTAAGCCCTTTACACTGTATGTCCATGAGAAAGAAGGGTGGGCATTGTCAGTGCTGACAAAGTCTTTTGGGGACAAGCAGCGTCCATGTGCGTATTTTTCGTCAACTTTAGATCCGGTGGCTAGAGCGTTGCCGAGTTGCTTGAGAGCGACGGCAGCAGCAGCTGTTTCTATTCGACAGTCTGCTGGTTTAGTGATTAATAATATGTTGATTGTAATGGGTCCACATGCAGTGGACACTTAAACAGGACCAAGACACAGCACTTAACTAGTACTCGATTGTCAGGTTATGAGTTGACACTTTTAGCGAGTCATGTGCACATAAAGAGATGCAACACGTTGAATCCAGCTACGTTGTTGCCGATTGTAGCAGAGACAGATGTTTCTGAACAGCATGATTGCTTTCTTAGGACAGAAGAAGAAACGAAAGGGAGAGTAGATCTTAAGGACACTCCTCTTGTGAAGTGTGATGGTACCTTATGGGTGGATGGTTCATGCTTCAAGCTTCCGAATGGGGATACGACTGCGGCATATGCTGTTACGACTTTACATACGATTGTTGAAGCTACACGCATCCCACATAATTCAGCTCAAGCAGCAGAGTTGATTGCACTTACGAGAGCATGTGTATTATCGAAAGGAATGAAAGTGACCATATATACTGACAGCCAGTATGCGTTTGGTGTGGCTCATAGCTTTGGACGATTGTGGAAGGAACGTGGGTTCCTCACGTCTCATGGAACTAAGATACAGCATGGTCAGCTAGTGAATGAGCTTCTTGAGTCACTTACTTTGCCGTTGCAAGTTGCGATTGTGAAATGTAGTGCACACAAGAAGGTTACTGACGACGTTGGTCGCGGTAATGCGTTTGCTGATGAAGTGGCGAAAGCAACAGCAAGAGATGTGATGAGTCGAATGTATGTTGCGGGCCCTGCAAGATGGATTGGTGACATTGGAATGTGCGAAGATACGATAGAGAGTGTGAAGTCTATTCAAGCTGAGGCTACAGAGAAAGAATTGAGTGTGTGGAGAGAAAGTACGGGTAAATTAGACTCGAATGGCTGCTGGGTTGAATTGTCAGAGCATCAGCGATGGTTGCTACCCGATGCATACGTGCTTGCAGTGGTTACAATGGCGCATGGAATGGCTCACATCAGTGTGAAAGGGATCTGCAAGCTGTTGGCCCCAGTATGGCAAAATGCTGGAATTCCTAAGTGTGCAGAGAATATGGTCAAGAATTGTATGGTTTGTCTGAAATACAACCCTGGTAGGGGAACTCCAACTCCAGCTGGTCATTTTGCACCTCCAACGTATCCGTTCGAAGTTTTGCAGCTAGATTTCATCCACATGGAGAGGTGCAACAACTTAAAATACGTACTCGTTGTTGTTTGTGCCTTTTCGAGATGGGTAGAAGCATATCCCCTGAAAGATAACACTGCCATGTCCACAGCTAAAGCCCTTGTCAAATAATTTTCCCCCAGATTTGGTTTGCCGAGAATGGTCTGGAGTGATACTGGGAGTGAATTTGTGGGTCAAGTGATGAAAAGAGTATGTGAAGGGCTAGGAATCCGGCAGAAGTTCCATGCTGCAAATCACCCCCAATCAGCTGGACTAGTAGAGTGCTATAATGGCACGTTAAAACTGAAACTGGCCAAGATACAAGCGAGCTCTGGTCTTAAATGGCCTGATGCTTTGCCATTAGCACTTTTATGGAACAAGAATGACTGTGCATTCACGAGTGGGACTTAGTCCATACGAAATTGTGTTCGGTCGCCCGGCCAACATATGGGGAGTACCGAGGCCGACGAAATTCAGCGAGATTGAACACCCTGTACTGCTCGATTACTTGTATGATTTGACGGCTAAATTGCGTGTTTTACACCAACACGTTCACGATACACTGCCTCAGGCTTCTGAAGATCCAGGACATGTCATCGATCCTGGTTCGTGGGTGTTAATCAAAAACTTTCAGCGGACAAAGAATGATCAGCCCCGCTGGGACGGCCCCTATTTAGTCCTGTTATCAACGAGATCCGCAGTGCGAATGCAAGGAAAGAAGAACTGGATCCACGGCGTACACTGTAAGAGGGTCCCTTTGCCTCTGCCGTACGACCAGTGGGTCCAGGAGGGTATTGCAGATTCTGAAACTGAGACTGTGTCTCTTTTTCTGCCTTGTAGCGATGCACGTTTAATTGGGACAAATTCTGAGCATGAAAGCGACGATCTTCTGCAAGAAGCCGTGCCATCTTCAGTTCGATTGGACACTACTGAGCCCGACCTGTTGTTTCGTGATGAGACATTACCAGGGAAAAGCCGTTATAATCTGAGGCCGAGAACTATGGACAAATAAACAAAATCTTTTTCTTTGCTATTTTTGAAAGTGCAGCTCTCTCATCTGAGAAACTATTTTGATTTTTGTTTTTCTAACCACCATCCGGGTTCAGCTGTAGGGTCGCGGGCGACAAGTCTTTGGAGTGCAAGCCGAAGACACAAGGTTGACGGTTCTGGTTGGTCCTTGGGAGTTCCCTGGACTGACAGGCGCATTCCTTAGCATGGAACACCCTACCTCCGCGAGCAGCAAGGTTAGAGGATGGAGTTTTTCGAGATGGAGAGACCTGCCAAAAAGATGAACTTTAGAGCCAAAATGTGTACAATGATGACTAGAAAACGTTTTCTGATACTATGCATTTTCATGTTGTTTAGCGTAATGATGTTTTTAATAGGATATGTTTTATTCTCTTTTCGAGTGACGTTTTTACCCACTGCACAGCCTATACCTTCTTCTACTGTTTCCTCACATTCTTTTCACCCTCTGCCTGAACATGAATCCTTTAGAAGATTGGAATTCGTTAATAACTCTTTCGTCCAGCTTCTGCACCAACACCAATTAGTCATACTACTGATAAAGGTATTCCCTACCTGGTCCTGCCATTCAGCTACAATGGTTCTGTATGGGCATACAGAACGATGTTCATCTATGCTCGTGAAGTCCATCCTCTACGTTATGTAAAAGATAGTCCAAAGAGTAGTGCTCTAGTTAAGGGTGTAGTAGACATGATTAGAGGAACTACTTCCTATGAGACTATTCCGAGAGATGAGATACTGGCATACATTGGATGGAATGTAACCGGATATGGAGTTAGTCTGAGGGAGAACCAGCGTGCAAAAAGATCCTCCCCGATTTGGGTTGTACCCCATCAGGGTCACTACTGTCTGCAGGGTAATGGCAGGAATCCAAGAGCTCAGCTAGGGAAGAGTATCTGCAAAGAGACATATGTCTTTGCGTCCCAGACTTCCCCTTCGTTCTTAGCAGCTAAGGGTACCTATTTCATCTGCTATGATAGAGCATACACATGGTTGCCTCCTGTTTTCTCTGGCACATGTTTTGTTTAGTTCCTGTTGCCTCCCACCTACACAGCTGTGGCAGATTACCACAAGACAAGGGTAGTTAGAGGTGTCTTCACTAAGGAAGATACTGCAGGACAAGAATTAGGAGATTTCTTGAAGGGTTTTCTGCAGTTTTGGTGACCTATGGGTAACAGAAGGAACATACGACAATTGACAAGGGTGGTCGAGTCCACCGTGGTTGAAACTGCCGGTGCCCTTAGTAACTTGACTGCTGAGTTCCAGTCGGATCGTCTTATGACACTCCAGAACAGAGTTGCATTAGATGTCATACTTGCACACCGAGGTGGGGTATGTAAAGTGATCCAATCAAGTTGCTGTGTTTTCATTCCAGATAATGCCCCGACAGTGTACCAGGCCATTTCCAAACTGCATAAGATCTCCGACTCTATTCATGTGGATAAAGGAGATTGGTCGTTGTTGGGGTAGTTCTGGAAACTGATATCCGCCTGGGGATGGAAGATTCTGATGGTCATTGGGATAATCTTAGCCATTCTTTTTCTGTTTTGTCTGTGCGTACAGTGTGCTCCTACAATATGTGGCCTCTGTGCTACATCATGTATAAGGAAACCTATATCGAGAGACGAGCTAAGTAATAGGATGATGCTACAGCAACATCTCAATGATTTTATGAATATAGACCTAGACTCAGATTAGCGTGAGTGTAGGTTATTGCCTATGTAAGGGCAAAAGGAGGGTCTGTGGTACTGAAATTCTGCACCCGTGTCATAAGAGTCTTCGTATCATGACGATCTGGCTAACATCATGCCGAAAATAACGAGTGTAAGGTGTGTGAGTATTTTCGTCACGATTGAGTGACAAGATCACCATGAAATCAAAGATTCCGTTCTGAACCCCCAGATTCCATTTTGTGTACGGCAGCCATTTTGTGGTTGCCCTCACATAGGCCGATGACTAAGGCCGAACGAGTTTTAGGAACACGTACACTTTCTGTTGACTTCTGTGTGACCTGGACAAGCTGACTCCGCTGCCCGAAGCCAAACCTGTTCGGCCAGTTCCTTTTCTCGTGGCCGATCGAGATTAGGAATCAAGCCACAACACGCCATAAACCCTGTATTGCGCACAACTATGTCTAATCTTACTCACACCTGTCTCTGTTCCTTTCTTTATGGCCTGCTTCACGATGAGGAGGTGCCCAATTTTATTAGGGGTCCGTCGATTATCTGATGAAAAGTGTTGGGCCTTGCCGGGTAATTGATTGTGGGCTGGACAAACTGAAATATGGGCTTGTCATCATGATTCTGCTTTTTCTTTGTCGTGAAAATATGTGAATGGTCAACTGTAAATAAGGAATGTTTGCCTGAAGCATAATATTTGGTATAAAAGGGATGACCAGCTTTGTAAAGTTGAGCAGTCTCCTGAGAACATACACCGTGTTGTACTTCTAGGATACCTGTTACTGGTTGCAGCCAATAAATCTGATCTTTGACGTCACCAAGAAGTCTCTGCGTTTCTGTAGTCTGAGACAGGAGAATCCGAAGTCTTTGGGTGTGTCCCCTGGCACCGCTGGGTTCTAAATAACCCGGTACTTCACCATTATGAAGGAGAACCCATCAGCAGAACTCTCAATGAGGCTAGTAATCTGTTGTTACTAAATGTGAATAGAGCAATAGCCTCAAGGCTTAAAGAGTAATGTAGAGAAGGGTAAGATTCCCTTCAAAAAGTTGTTGTAGAGAATTACATTTTAATTTGATGTTCTTAGTAGATGACCTGAAAGTGCTGACCTCGTGGAAGCAACCCAACAAATGTACTGTGATCAGTGAGTGTCAGAGCACCATAACTGAAGACAACGCTCTGAGATGAAGTAATATGGGAGGTACTTCATCTCTACCAACCCTTCATTGCGCAGGCTACATCGGTGAACATGTAGTTGGCTCCCATTGGCCACTTAACAAGAAAGGTCAAATGCACACCTGAATTTAGTTAGTAAGCAAACTGTTTTTTCACAGAGAACCAAACATGCTGCTTTGAAGAAAGAATGCCTGGCAATCATTTAGCCTTTGAAAAGTTTCCATCCCTATTTGTTTAGGGCCACCTTAAAAGTCCCGCTAGATGGCAAGTCCTTGGAAATGGCAGAGGGCCATGAAAGAGAGCAATCCTAAATTGTCTCAATTGCTCCCCAGAGACTAAAGTGATTTCTAGGAATGGCACCTCTTCTCAGCCCCACACTGCTCGGTTCTGCAAATAAGCAGAAAGCATATTTCTAATGATGCACCCAGAGAAGATACATTCTTGCCCACACATAAACATCTATTGCATCTAGGGCTTCAACCTCCTCAAATACCAAATTATTTCTAATCTCCTTCTAGGTAATATTTTCTCAGAATTTGACAATAACCTGAGAAAATATAACCTAGAAAGGGATTGGAAATAGTTTTCCTTCTAACAATAGATGATTGCAAACATCTATTTGGGTGAGACAGTTGTCAAATTGAAGACTGAATGCTATGTGGGTTGGCTTCAAAAAGATGTCTGCCATAATGGCCTGTGAAAAGAAACGTGATTTGTGATACATACCTTGGTAACCATGAATGCATTTTGGAAGCAAAACAGCGTTTTTTGCTCAGCAGCACCCTGATTTCTTTGGAGCAGGAAACTGCATGCAAAACTCTCACCAGTGTGATGCTTTGGCAGCCCTAGGGGTTTGTTTCACTAGGACCACGTTCAACTAGTTATGTTTACTCATGCAAATCCACTTATATTTAATACTCCGTAAAAGAAGAAACATGAGCACATCATCCCCATCCTGATGGAACTTCATTGACTCCTCTTGATAGTCTGCATTATCTTCTAAAGTAGCTGCATCTTTTTGAAAGCTATCATGGCCAGCACCACTACTTTTCTAGCAGAGAAGCTCATTATCACTGGTGGCTCTGAGCACAACTGCAGCCAGGACACTGTCAGACTGAAGACTAATAAGTGACTAAGAAGTGTAGAAAAAAAAAACAAGTCAGCATCAGCAGGCCTTTTGCATCTATGTACTCAGGATCACAACTTCCCTGTATACATAAGGTCTACCCCAAGCTGCTCCAATATAGTAAAGTATTGAAGCTGGACCTCTTTAAACAACCCTACATCACAATGCATTAATAGTTCTACAAACCTGCTACCTCTCCTAAAACTCATTGACTGTATGCTTGTTTTTGACCCTGTACAACCCTTTACTACCTTTTTGTCTAGTTTTGTACAATAGAAATACCACATACATTCATAGATATATACAAAGGGCCATGTAATCTTAGGGTATCCAATATACCTTGATTTAAAAAAAGGGCAATATCACTCACTTCATCGAATGACCCCATAACTGGATGCTTCACTTCTACATATACCCAAATCCTTCAAATGAAGATGTATTACTCCTCTCAACAATACTGGAAATAAAACTCCCATTCAAAATTGGATGTCATGTTTTGAAGTCCCTCCAGCCCTTGTCACTAGCGCCGGTCTTTGTTCTGAATAGTAAACTGCGTCCTGATAGTCACATCAGAAATGTGGTTCTCTTTGCCAAATATTAACTACACTTAAAAGTGAAGATATTTCATTCATGTTAGGAGACAGAAGAGATTTCCACAGCAAAGAGAATCTGTGATTGGACATTCCAAACCTCAAGAGGCAAGGAATTTGAGGTAAACCGTTCCGATGGCATTCAAAAGATTTGGACCTCTCTTCACACAGTACTGAGATGTACTCCTTACCGCTCATGTTGAAATGTTTTTGGATGTCAATGTAGTACTGAAAAAAATGGAAGTCGGACAACTTTGTACACTGTGATCCTACATGCCCTGGCACAGCCTTTGCCCTTCTCTGTCATTCCTGTTATTTCGCCCCATTTGAAATTCCCCTATCAAAGCTCAGGTGCAACCCAATGCCTCGCTCCCATGCCTCATACTACCTTTTTCCTCACCTTCATATCCACCAGGAATTAGCATAACTTACCTGCTAGCAGTGGCCAAGTTTGAACTGCCACTTAATTTCCATTCCCTTCATACTTAGGCTGATGTCTTTTCTGACACCTCTTCCTTAGCTTACTCTGCACACGCCCATCACTCGCCTATGTCCTTTCCAAACCTCTTTGAACTGGATGACATCCTCCCGAAATCCAGCATCCTTAAACGTACCAAGAGAGTCAACCCTTCCCCTTGGTACACGCCCGAATTAAATCTATTACGTAAGGAATGCAAGAGAAACGAACGCTTATGGAGGAAAGATAAAACGGCAGACAAGAAAGACATATTTCGGGCCTCCTTAAAATCTTATAAAATGGAACTCCTCAATACCAAAAGCGCTTTCTACGAAGATAGAATCAAAAATGCCTCCTGCTCGACCCATGAAACCTTTGCCGTTCTTAAAGAACTCCTCCAGACCCCAGACCCCCCAGCAAAACCTTTGGATCCCAAAGCAGCGGCAAGCAAATGTATTAAATTTGCCACCTTCTTCGACGAGAAAATTCAAAAAATTCTCGCGGCCCTACCCCCATCGCTACCGGCCACATGGGCGGGGATCCTCCTAACTTTCCCCTTCACCGCTCTCATCCCCCTGATGACCCCTCACCCTCTCTTGACACCTTTGGCCCAGTGTCTACGGAAGAGGTAGCCACAACGTTGGCTACAATCAAAAGTGGCTCCCCTCGCGATCCCGCCCCTCTCCGTTTTCTGAAAAAAGTGTCCAACACCATCATCCCCCCCCTTACGTCCCTCATTAACTCCTCCCTTTCGCAGGGTCTAGTCCCTCCTAGTTGGAAAGCGGCAGTGGTTAAAGGCCTTCTAAAGAAACCCTCTCTAGACCCCCAGGACCTAGCCAACTACAGACCTATCTCCCTCCTCCCAGGAAACAGTAAGATCACGGAAAAGCTAGTGAATAAAAAACTATCACTATTCCTTGAGAGCAACAACTTACTCGGGGTCTCCCAGACAGGGTTTCGTCCAGGCCAGGGCACCGACACCGCCCTCCTGGCAGCAGTGGAGAAGGCCAGAAGCATTCTGGACACAGGAGGATCAGTGGCAGTGATCCTCCTGGACCTCAGTGCGGCCTTCGACACTGTGAGCCACCACACCCTAATCCAACGACTGGGAGACATCGGAGTAAGGGGCACGGCCTTGAAGTGGCTAAAATCTTTCCTAGATGGTCGCTCCTTTCAAGTCTGGGAGAATGACAGCCACTCCCCCGCGATCCCCCTCCGTTGTGGAGTACCGCAGGGCTCATCTCTTAGCCCTACGTTATTCAACGTGTATATGTCCCCGCTGGAGAAACTGGTCAACCCGTTCGGCGTCTCGATCATCAATTACGCTGACGATACCCAGCTGGTGGTAACCCTCTCACATCCGCACCAATCTCCCTCTGACCTTCACAGCTGTCTCACCGAAATCCACAGCTGGATGAACTCCTCAGCACTGAAATTGAATGGGTCCAAGACCGAGATTCTGCTGCTCGGACATAAAGGACCCTCCCTGCCGCCTGACATCTGGCCCGACTGCCTAGGTGACCCCCCTGCACCCAAGGAGGAGGTCAAGAGCCTGGGCGTATGGCTCGAAAAGGACCTGAGCTTTAGAACACAGGCCAAAAAGACGGCAGGTATCTGCTTCGGACTTCTCAGGGCCTGCAGAAAGGTCTTCCCCCTGCTTCCCGCCACCTCCAAGAAACTCCTGATTCAGGGCCTCATCCTGGCGAGGCTTGACTACAGCAACGCAATCTACCTGGGTGCCCCTGAAGCTACACTCAATACCCTGCAGAAAATTCAAAATGCCGCGGCCCGCCTACTTACCGACACCCCCGCCAGATCCTCGGCAAAGCCAGCCTTGAAGCTCCTTCATTGGCTCCCAGTCAGAGAAAGGGTTGCTTTCAAGGCCCTTTGTCTGGCCCATAAGACTCTCCATAACAAAGGCCCACCCCTCCTCAAGGAATTCATCATCCCTTACAAAGCGAGTAGGGCCCTCCGTTCAAGCGGAGAGAACTTCATCACTGTCCCCAGAGTTAAAAAAGCCCGGTCCGGAGGACGCCGCTTCTCGGTCCACACGGCCAAACACTGGAACAACCTCCCCCGGAGACTGAGAACTGAACCTAATCTCCTTCAGTTCAGGAAGGCACTGAAGACCCTTCTTTTTCCTTGACCCTTAACCCCTTCCGATGCTGACCCCTCCTGAGTTCAGGTTCAAGCGCTGGGATGCTCTAGGGTTACTACGCGCTCTACAAAACCTTAAAATAAGTAAAATAAATAAAATTGATCTGGCTGTCCTACTGCATGCATCCTCCTGGTCCCCATTCTACCACAATGCAGATGCACTTTCACATCTGCAACTCACCATGTGAGCTTCAACACCACCTTCAAGAATATTTAGAGTGTTTCTGCTAGTCTTTACCAGACCTCCCTTCCTCTCTACATTCACAGCCTCCAAATAATACGGATAGTGTTCTTACCTGCTCCTTCATTACCTCTCTAGTGCCCCTGGACTGCCAGGTTCCAACACTCAATGCCCTTCCAAATATTAACAGCTAAAATGCTAGCGCTGGTCTTAGCACCTCTCTCCCTTCTTCTGCACCCTTCACCTATATGGTAATACCTTAGTTACTAGCTGATCTATTTGCTTGTCCCTAAGTGCTGTATGGTACCCTTCCCTTGCCATTGGACCTGTATTAGAGGTGTATTTGGCTGTGTTAAACTTGGCATTAAAATCTGAAATACTCTCTATCCTCAAGCTTTGTGCCAAGAGTCCTGTTTGCGCTGGAGAGGGATGTGGGGAGCAAAAAATGTGTCACTGGCCGCAGAGGGGAAGGCTGGACCTACACATTTGTGAACCTCCACGGGAGATCGATGCTTGTTGTGCGAAGATACTGGCTAGGAGAGGCGCGCATTGGTTTTTGGTGCGAGCGGAATGGTTCCAATGTGAATGGGCCCAAACGCTCAATTTAAAGAGCCTGTGACTAATACCAAGGGTCCAGAGCCTGAGAAGCACCAATTGGGGGACATGAACTCACTGCTGCTGGGTCCAGGATCTGGTTGAGGACTCATGTATGTCACTGAGTCTAAGATCAGGAGGCCAACAGGCTAGCCCTTTGAGTCACTCTGGGGTCCTGGGTTCAAGATAAATTTGCAGGTCCAGTTCTCCTTCTCCAGGCAAAATGGCAGCAGGTCAGACCAGCTGGGCAGCAGTTGAATTGAATTGAATTGAATTGAATTGAATTGAATTGAATTGAATTGAATTGAAAAGGTTCTTCTATAGCGCATGGCTACTCGAGAGCATCCCAGCGCTTGATAGTTAACCAGAAAGAGAGAGAGAGAAATAAAGATCTGACGTAGACTGGGCGAATGTAATTATGCGTTGGGAAACAGAATAGTTTTTATCTTTTTCCGAAAGACAGTCAAACTGGGCTCTAAGCGAAGTGGAAGAGGGAGGGCATTCCACAATCTAGCTGCATTACGCGAGAACAGGCGGTCCCCTGTTCGAGCTCTGTAGGTCCTGGGGATTGTGAGGAGGTTTTGCTGTTTTGAACGGAGATCCCTAGATGGTCTGTATGGTATGACCATGTCTTTTAAGATGGGAGGGCCATTCCCATAAAAAGTTTTGTGGACCAGACAGAGAGATTTAAAATGCACCCGCTCCTTTATGGGGAGCCAGTGCAAAGTCCTAAGTGATGGTGCAGCTGATATGCGGTGACTGGTTCCGGTAAGTAGTCTTGCTGCGGAATTCTGGGCGATCTGAAGTTGTCGTATAACTGAAATGGGGGCGCCCAGATAGTTCCTTTAGAGTAGCAGTCTAGCAAAGTGGCAGCCCTAGTATCAGCACGGCAGTCCTTCTTCCTGGTAGAATATTCACAGGCCGAGAAGTGTACTAAAGAGTTGGTGTATGATGAGGTCCTTCTTTTAACACAGTTGTGCCATTGAAGTGGGGAGAAGCTTCTAGAAGCTTGCCTTTGAAGTGCATAGATGTCCTGCCTTCCTGGCCCTGGCTTCAAACTAACTACAGGGGCATGCAGCACTATTGCAGCCTATTACAGTGTAAGTGGGGCTGGACCCAGCTCCTCCCACCCATCCTGTGAGTGATCCAGTCTGAACTAAGCTCCCCATTGTGTGTGGCTGTCTAAGAAGAATACACAAAGCCCAGCTGTCAGCTACACATACTCATGTGACCAGAGACAGGCTACAGGCACCAAATGACTAAGGCAAGAAAAGGCCAACAGTCTAAAAGTTGCATTTTCAGAATTGCTATTGAAAATCTGACTTCACCATGAATCAGGATTTTACATTTTCATTCCAGAGACACCAAACATGATCTGGTTATCTATTTCCCTTTGGAAATGACACTTATAAAATGTAATAAGGCAACTCCAATGTTATCATGTAGGAGAGATAGGCCTTGCAGTAGTGAAAAGCGAATTTAAGTGTTTTTCTCTACCAGGACATATGAAACTTAAAAGTACATGTCATACTTTTTAAATACATTGGGCCCTTCCCTCTTGGATGTCAAGGGTCTACCCTAAGGGGATACATTTATTGAAAAGGAAGGTTTCAGTCTGGCAAAAGGTTTATTTTGCCAGGTCTAAATGGCAGTGTAAAACTCCACCCACAGGCTCTGCAATGGCAGGCCTGGGACATGTTCAAAGGGCTACTTAAGTGGGTGGTAGAATCAGTGCGCAAAGCACACTAGTAGCATTTAATGTACAGGACCTGGACACAGGTAGTGCCACTTTATTGGAGACTTATAAGGAAATTAAATATGCTAATTGGGTATAAGACATTCTAACATGTTATAATGAGCGAGCACAGAGTCCTCAAGCCAAAGAACATGAATTCAGCAATAATAGGAGAAGGAAGGCAAGAAAGTTTGGGGATGACCCGGCAGAAAGGACCAATTCCAACAATTGCATAGCTGCAGAATCATTTTCTCTATGCAGTTAGTTTAGTATGTCACTTGCACAAGACGTTTAAAATCAACAGTGCTGAATTTTGAGTTATACATAAATTACACCTACATAAATGTTTTGACAGTGGCTGTGTTGTCCTTAGTACTGTTTAGTGCAAATCTGCATCCAACCCACGCCTTTAAAAATTCCATAACTAGAATTAAAGAATAAGTGTACTAAAACATGGTGACATTTTAGTCTGGTAGGTTACAATCGATAGAGAGTACTTTACTGCTCCCCCCATCTGCTGCGTTAATTCTCTTAAGTTTTTGCAGTTATTTACAGCATTTGTACCTGTTCTCTACATTGATCTTTCAATCATGCAAGAATATTGACGGAAAATTGAGGATCGAATTACAGTATTGCAGTTAAATGACATTTTGAAACTGGGGAAGAACTGCTGAGTTGCTCCTGTGGTGCATGCACTCTTCCAGCCAGTCTGCTTTGCCACCCCTTTTTGGAAGCCCAGGAGCAGGGGAGAAATATATTCTGACAATATGTTAGTCTGCAGCTGCCTTTCTGCTGAGCACATCACATTTGACTAAAGGGGAGCTCCCTCTTGCATTTCACTCACCACATCAATCACATTGATTAGCCCCCAGAAAGGCAACATATTGTATGGCAATTCGTCAAGATGACTATCAGCTTTACAATACTTATCTCTTTCAATCAACAATCAGTGTTCTTTTAGCTATAGCTGCACCGGCTTCCATTTTGAGAACTGTTTCCACGTGACACCGTATTTTTATGAGTGAAATATATCCATGAGAATTGTATGTGCAGTTCACAGTAGCACACAGTCACAGCAATTGGTCTCCGGTGCCCTTTTTCCTCATGCATGCTGAAATGTGTTGAACGTCTGTTTTTGACATATGAATATTCACAATTAAAATATATTGTACATGGAAACCTCACAATAAAATATTCTACTGATAAAATCTATTTTTTACAGAGGTGAATTGGAGTTATGCCTTAGCCCACTACAGTTCCACAATTTCTTTGTAAAAACTCATTAGAGGCAATTACGAGTTTGAAGGGCTTGAACGCATCTGATAATTATCGATGCATTAATTAACTCAACATTCATTACATTTCGGCAGGTTTGACCTGCCGAAATTTAAAAGGGGAAACCCTACAGTATTTACCGTATCATGCAGATTTTAGGGGCATATTAACAAGATGTGCGTTAAAAAACGCACATTGCAAATTTCACTATCGCCGGATTTTTTCGCCATGTTAGCGCGTTATTATCAACGTGCAACGCGTAGACGATAGTAAATCCTGCGATAGCCAGCGATAGGGAACATTAGCGCGTGAAAACAAGCGTTGTTTTCACGCGCTAATGTGTGCCTTGATAATATGGGGGGCTGGATTCAGCTTTATGATCCACACCCCCATGTTATCAATGCCTAACGCCTGGTCAGAGCAGGCATTGGGAGACCTGCGATAAACGAGTTTATCGCAGGTCTTTTCCTCCCAACGCCTGCCTTGGTGATAGGGTGTTCCCACCTCCAACCACATTTTACATGTGGTTGGACGTGGGAACGCCCACTTTGCATGTCATTAGCGATGTTTCTCGCTGACATGCAAAGTGGGCTTGAGGCAGGCGTTGCAATGCCCTTGTTAATAGGGCGCTGGAAGTATCACCGCTTTCTTGGCGAATTGTACCAAGAAAGCGGCGATACTTCAGCTTGTTAATATGCCCCTTAGTTCATTAAACACCAAAAGCCACATGCCATTCCCCATGAACTCGTGATAGGTGTTACTTATTGCACCCGATAAATACCATACCGATGGTATTGTTATGATCAGGGGCAATACATAACACCCTAACTCGTAATCAGTCCCTATATCTCAAGTGTCAGCCACTTATGTGAGCCCTGTTGTTTTCATGAGCAACGGCTATGGCCATAGTTATTTATCTGTAACCAGTGTATACACAGGTTAAATCTATACAGCCAGGAAGAAACGCAAAATAACTCTTGTTATTAGACATCATTTATTTTCACTGGCATAGCATAGGTATGCCACTTATAAAGGTGAAAAATTAATAATATGCGATGTTTGAAAAACGTGCACTAATAAAAACCATAATAGTGTAAAGGTCCAATGTCATGCTGTTATGTGAGTACAGTGAAACCAACTTACAGCAATGCTTATTGTCTTGCACATTCTATTCTAGAATTGGTTTACAGAAGAAAACACATGGAGCCATCCTGACAAGCCCTAGCTGTCGTGATTCTATATCAATTTATGAATGTAACTGCTTGGGCTCTGGTCATGGACGGATACATGTGATTATAACTACTGCACATGAAGGACAGGATGGCATGAACTACAAATGCAGCTGGGCTGAGCATAAAATGCTGTTTACTTCTACTGTGAAGGGAGATACAGGGCATCATGACACACACGCGAATCATGGCTCCCACCACACTCAATAATGTCAGTTTCAGTTTCATCAACTTTTATTCGATTATAAATTTCAATAATCATAAAAAGTACATATTAAAATTTGAACACATAAGTAAGATAACATGAATATAAATGGAAGAGACATTTAAATAAAAAAAAAATAGGTTTTACAGTTCTATGTAATACTGGTTTGACAAGAGATATTACGACGTATTGTTAAGACTGCTTTAAGGAAAGTCGCTATAAATTTAGCTTCATGTGATGTTTTTAGAGATTGCAAGTAAAGGAATGCTGGAAGGGATTGTCTATATCCACTGGATCGGAGAATCGGGATAATCCACGTTTTCCTTGGTCGTTCATAATATTTACAAAAAAGGACAACGTGGATCGTAGATTGTAGAGAGATTCCGTCGCAGGGACATTTCAACAGGTTACGCGACCAGTTGTGCATTTCCGGAAATGAAACTAAGCGAAAGAAAATATTAAAACGTAGTCTTGTTAATAAAAACTTTTCGTGGTTGGATAAGAAATACGTCAGATAGGGCTGTATGCATTTTTCGGACTGTTGGGCACAGATTTTTTCGTTTAGTGGTTTAATGATCTCTGCCTGATTCCGTAGGTCCCTCAAATGGCCCATGCACATTGTCTTTAACTGTTTCCTGGAAATGTCTTCCACTGAGGGAGGTTCTTCAAAGTAGGACTCGCAGTCCAGGTCTTTAAAAAAGTTACAAATATAGGTTAGCCACGGGATTTTTCGCCAGTTTGTAAGCGCTAAACAGTCAGTAATAAGGGAGCGAGTTAGGTGGCATTCGGGGTTGCTCCATATTCGATGCCATAGTAAGATAGGCTGGCATCGAACGGTGTCAGTGATATATTCCATGCCAAGCTCTCGGTGTGAGGCTAGTATCGGGGAACTTTGAGGGAGGGCTAAGATGTATTTTATAAAAGCATTTTCAGTGACCTGTAGCTGGTCGATCCGTCCGTGGCCCCAGATACCAGCTCCATAGGTAGCCACACTATGGCATTTTGCATAGTATATGGTCAGAAGTTCAGGTGGAGCTGGTTTCCCCAATTTCCTCGAGAAAGAGGTTAGTGCAGATGTTGCACGACGGAAGTGGAGATTCT
This sequence comes from Lissotriton helveticus, assembly GCF_964261635.1. NCBI lineage: Eukaryota > Metazoa > Chordata > Amphibia > Caudata > Salamandridae > Lissotriton > Lissotriton helveticus. The sequence goes on from NC_136067.1 coordinate 1,865,833,527, forward strand.
TGGCTTCAATTGCCTTTCGCCAATTCATTGCGTCGTCCACTAGGATTCCCAGGTATGGGTAAACTGGAGTTTTTTCCAATTTGTTGTTATCAACCATTATTGGTTTAAGGTTTTTTATCCTTGGACCGATATGCATTGTGAAGGTTTTCTTGATGTTTATTTTGAGTCCAAGTGAGTCCATAAATGCTGAGTATTTATTGATTTGTGTCTGGAGTTGATTTAAAGTCCGTGCTAGAATGACTGAATCGTCAGCATACAGCAATGTGGGTATCGGGCGATGATTTATCTGGGGGAGGTCCTGGCTCCCTTCCAACATAGCCTGTTCAAGCCCATTTGTATAAAGGTTGAACAGGAAGGGAGCCAGTACACATCCCTGTCTTACTCCCTTCAGTATTTGGAATGGACGGGACAGTTCGCCGCTGGTACCAAATCTTACTCGGCCTTCAGCATTTGAGTAAAGTTCTCGTAGAAAGGTTATTATCGGGGGATCCACGCCGAGGTCGCTTAGTATTTGCCAGAGTTTCGCGTGCTGGACGCAGTCAAATGCCGCACTTAGGTCGACATAGACGAGGAAGATGTTACCTCCTTTGGCGTGAACGTATTTACCAGCCAAGAGAACAAGATTGAGGGCCTGCTCCACGGTCCCGTCAATAATGTCAATAAATTACATACTACACACTTCAAATCTACATATTTATTACATTTTTCATCGGTTGATCTAAAGAAGTGACAAAAAAGTAAACATGTTTTAGGAGCCTAGAAAGTATACATTATTAAATTATCTGCCACATGAATGTACAATGTGGAAGGGATCTCTAGTATAACATTATATTGACACTTGATGATGATATAAAATTGACCTTAGATTTAAACTTATAAGTATATGTAGACAAGACCAGGAAAAAGTCAATACTGGGATAGAATGGAAATGTATTAAGAATCTTTTAAAGGGGCATTTTAAATGTTCTGAGTGAAATAAACGATTCACAATTGCCCTAGGAATTGTAATTTTGTAATTCTGTATACAAGTTAGGTGCCCCTAAATTCCTGTTAGATCATGGAGTCATTGTTTTTGTAGCTTACGTCTTCGAATTGTATCACTGCATAGCAGTCTTCAGAAATCTGGACATTGTTTCCAAGTCCATAAGTGTTTCCCAGGTGACAAGAGTGATGAATGTGTGTTTCTTTGTCCCTCGTTTGCTTTCAGGTGTTTCTTCTTTGAAGTAAGTAGAGGTGGAGCTTTGAGGTTTGAAGAAAAATATTCGGTGAGTGGCATTCTTCAAAGGAAATAGCATAGTTAGCTGTTGTATATGTAGTTGTAGTTTATTTAAAATACAAATAACAGTCCCACCATCATGGAACTGCAGCCTGGTGTGGTGCCTGCCCGTTCCTTATAATGGCACTATGAAATGAATTACATCCACTATTTCTTTAATTAGGAATAAAGAAATTACACAGGTGGGAGCTACACCTCTGACGAGTAACTCTGGTAACTAGTAAATAAAATGACTACTTTTCACTGGAATAGTCACAGGTGAACACAGAGTAGTCCAAGAATTCAACTAGCCTGTAAGAGGGGCACACGCAGGCATGTTCACCCAGTTCATGGATCCGGGAAAACTCAGGCCATAAATAAATTGAATAACTTTCCCCCTACTGGAGAAGCCAGAAAAAAACAATGAAAGAATAGGAACAGAAGTCAAACGTGTGTGGAAGGGAAAACAACTGAACCCTTTTAAAACGGAAGTACCACACAATAAGCGCTGTTTCTCACATACACAAAACCAGGAACAGGAGATTACTAGGCATGTGTCCAGTTATGTATTGATTCGCCACACCGTGATTCATTCACTGCAGACAATTCAGCGACCAGAAAGAGTCAATAGCCCACCAGCCATTCATCACTCTCTCCAGTCACGGCATCAGATAACATCAGAGTCTAACACATTCTTTTCTAAGCTATACATGCAGGCTAACCTAAAACCATCTACTGGTGTTCAGATTGCCCATACAGAGACAACAGACTGCACTAGCAACATCCTTTGACATTCTGGACTCGATCGACATTCACAGAATTGGAAAATTTTATAGAAAACACATTCCTTTAATACACGTTATAAATAGCAGACAGAAAAGCTAATTGGTAACGTATATTAACGCGAAAGACCAATGCTAGTAATATATATATATATATATATATATATATATATATATATATATATATATATATATATATATATATATATATATATATATATATATATATATATATATATATATATATTACCTACTGGCGATAGCCAGTAGGTATATATAGTTAGGACCTAGTTTCCATAGGAAATCCGCAACATTCTATTGGGAATAACTTTGGCGCCGGTTGAGGAATTTGCGTGTAATTTTCCAAAATTTAGGCCAGCTCTGCTCCGCTCCTTCCCTGGAAGTTTCGGGGGATTCGTAATGCGGGGGCCGAGAAAAAAGGGGGGTCCCAAAACGTGTTTTCCCCATGTTATTTTCCATAGGACCTTCACACACGGCTACAGCCCGAACCGCTGAATGGAATTACACCAAACTTTGCAAAATTGTAGGGACTGGTACGCAGAAGTGCCTTTTCTATATTTGGTGAAAGTTGCTCCAGTGGTTTTTACGAAAATTAACTTAAAAAAAATGTATATATGTATATGCGTGCACCGTACGCGTACCCGTACGCGCACCCGTACGTGTATCGTACGCGTACGTGCGAGTACCTCTCCGTGCACGAGCTGCATGCTGAGTGGCTGCCACTGTCTGTCAACACTCCAAAACAGAAATTGTGGGCAGCCATCTTGTGCCTCGGTAGACTGAGGTACAGGAAAGCAGAAAAACAAACGTGTAGAACTCAAAAAGGGGGCAGGGTAGAAGCACCCTGACCCCCTAGGCCTGCTCAGGGGGTCCCACAAGGACCCCCAAGGCAAAAAAAAAAAGTTGCGGGGAACGCGTACCGTACGCGTACGTACGCGCACGGTACGCGTACCCAGCGATTTAAAAAATATATATATATTTTTTGGGGGGCCTGGGGGGTCCTTGTGGGACCCCCTGAGCAGGCCTAGCGGGTCAGGGTGCTTCTACCCTGCCCCCTTTGCTAGTTTTCCACCTTTGTTTCACTGCTTTCTTGTGCCTTGGTTCTACCGAGGCACAAGATGGCTGCCAACACTTCATGGTTTGGAGTGTTGACAGACAGTGGCAGCCAATCAGCATGCCTTCCCGAGAAAGCTGCATGCTCATTGGCTGTCAACACTTCTAACCAGGAAGTGTTGGCATCCATCTTGTGCTGTGATGTCATCAGTGATGTCATTTGAGATGTCATCAGTGATGTCACTGACCATGTCATGAATGATGTAATATGTGACATCATCAGCAGTGGATTGCGGGTGCGCGAAATATAGTTAGTACAACTAACTATATAGGAGCAATTTCAATGGTTTTGTATGAGTGAAATGTCCAGCTAACTATAACACCCCTAAAACTTATAGTTTTTTGAGTGAATTTCAAAGGTTTTTTAAATGCTAATTCCTAACTATATAAGGCCTGAAACCCGTGTTTTTTTCAGTGAATATATATATATATATATATATATATATATATATATATTCACTGAAAAAACCATAGGTTATAGACCATATATAGTTAGGAATTAGCATTTACAAAACCTTGAAAATTCACTGAAAAAACCATAGGTTATAGACCATATATAGTTAGGAATTAGCATTTAAAAAACCTTATTTTACTCACACAAAACCATTGAAATTCCATATATAGTTAGTTGCACTAACTATATATCGCGCACCCGCAATCCACTGCTGATCATGTCACATATTACATCATTCATGACATGGTCAGTGACATCACTGATGACATCACTGATGACATCTCAAATGACATCACTGATGAGATCACTGATGACGTCATCCAGTGACTGTATAATTCTGTAAAGTTAAAATATGTCTTACATATTGAAGAATGAATGGATGTATAAGTGTCTTGATGAAGGATTTAGTAGGGGCATGGCTGACTGTATGAGTGACTGATTAAATGTGTCTCACTGAGTGCATGGGTTAGTGACTAAACTGTCTTAATTTGTGCATCATTATGTCTGTTGTTCTGTAAACTGCTGCATGTGTTGATCATTAGCTATATGATTAACTGTATGGGTTATTGATTGGTTGCCCAAGCATTTGTATGGGAGACTGAGTGTGTGTGTGGGTGGCTGGGAGGTGTATGACTCTCTGCATAGATGTGTGAGCAGTTGATTGACTGGATGTATGGGTTCAAAAGTGCATGTGGAAACAGCTGTATGGGCGGTTGACTGTGTGCATGAGTGTATTGGTGAGTGAATGGATATCTCAGTGCTACATGTCAAAGTAAGTACATATGTAAAACACAGTACATGTGAGAGTTACCATATATAAATAACTGTGCATAAGAGCCAGTGAATGTGTGAGTGGCTGTATGGATCATTGTGAACTTGTATCCAGGATTGTATAAGTGAGTAAATATGTTTTAGTATATGTTTGAATAAGTAAGGTGTGTATAACTGTATAGTTGAGGAAATGGAGGTGTGATTGATTCTTTGCATGACTGACTAAGTGTCTGAGTAACTCCATGGATGAGTGACAGTCTATGAGTGTCTGTTTACACTGAGTGTATCTAAGGTTATATTAGAGTCTGAAGAGGTTTATCGTATTATCACATGAATGATGTCATCAGTGATGTGATCAGTAATGTCAAATGAGATGTCATCAGTGATGTCATCAGTGATGTCATTTGAGATGTCATCAGTGATGTCATCAGTGATGTCATTTGAGATGTCATCAGTGATGTCATCAGTGATGTCATTTGAGATGTCATCAGTGATGTCATCAGTGATGTCACTGACCATGTCATGAATGATGTAATATGTGACATGATCAGCAGTGGATTGCGGGTGCGCGATATATAGTTAGTACAACTAACTATATATGGAATTTCAATGGTTTTGTGTGAGTAAAATAAGGTTTTTTAAATGCTAATTCCTAACTATATATGGTCTATAACCTATGGTTTTTTCAGTGAATTTTCAAGGTTTTGTAAATGCTAATTCCTAACTATATATGGTCTATAACCTATGGTTTTTTCAGTGAATTTTCAAGGTTTTGTAAATGCTAATTCCTAACTATATATGGTCCATAACCTATGGTTTTTTCTGTGAATTTCATTGGTTTTTTAACAGCTAATATCTGTAGCTGTAAAATGTATTCTTCTTTAAATCCCAAAATATATTTTATATGTTTATGAATAATTTTTTTTTTAAATATTTTTTTTTCTTCGTTCCCGCTTCGCAAATCGGGAAGCTTCCCGTTAGCTGACCTTGATGCCGCGAAATAGACCGCGAGCCGGTAAACGTTTCTTTACCGCAAGTGCCGCGTTACAAAACAACATCGTGACGCCTCCCGTCCGCATGACGTTTCACGTTGTCGCGTGATACGTCATATGACGTACTACGTTAGCGAACTGGTACGCGAAGCGAGTCGCAAAGCGCAGGTTTCTGGAAGCAAACCGGGAGGCCCTGCAAAGCGCTTAACGTAAACACAGCAAGTCATGTGACTTGGTAATAACACTTTTCATTGGTTCATTTCACTTTTGGTTTCCTAATGATGTAAGACTAGGTCATATAATCTAAAATGAACACTTTTGATTGGTTGAGAACTCTTGTTTTTCCCAAATGATGAAAATCCCTCCTTCTTTCCTCACTCTGACTTTCATCATTGTGAGAGAAAGACCCTTTGTGATCACTGAGCAATGGCTTCTTTAGTAGCTTCAGCTGGTGCTTCCCCACCACCTCCACCACATCCAAGGAAGAGTGGACCACCTGCTCAAGTTATAATTCAAGAAGAAGAAGAAGAAGAGGAACAGGAGGACGAGCACGAAGAGAGGCAGTTTTTGCCTGAGCAGCCCAGGACGTCTCACCGGAAAGAAAACTTCATTTGGCAATTTTTTAAAATTCCCAAAGGTCAGAAAAAAGTAAATGCAAGATACGTAACTTGCCTTATATGTCAAGATAGACTGTCCAGAGGGACCGACAAAAAATACAGTTTCGGAAACTACACAATGCATCGCCATATGACTAGGTGGCATCCTAACAACTACAGTGCTGCACAGTTTCGGAACGACCTAGATAATCTCCCTATTATGGCCAGAAGATCTGTTGTACCGGAAGTAACGGGACCAGAGGGCAGGGAGATGGTGCCAAATATACAAATGAGATTTGGTGATGTAAAACACATCTGCGTATTTTGCGATGGATTCATTTCCTACGGAGAAAAAAGCATCACTCTGATCAACAGAGCTATTGACTATCATATGCAAGTTTGTACGAAACGCCCAAAATAATAAATACTTCTTTTTTTTGTTTTGTTGCTCCTGTTGAGCCCTTTACAATGAATCGTTTTCATTGCCCCCTCCAAGAAAAACCCCAAAAAATATAAAACTGTTCCGAAAAATTCAAAAACAGTAAAAAAATGTTCAGAAAAATAAAAAAAAAAGTTATTTTCAGAACTACCTCCCCGTTATTAAAAAATTGGTACAATATTTGGAACTGTGCCAACCTCTATTTCTCTTAGTTCGCTTCCCAGTTCGCTCACCGGTACGCGAACCGGAAGCGAACCAAAAACAGTAAGTATAAGGGAAGGAAACAGACACTTATGTTAAAAGAAAGACAGCTATAGGGGAGTAAACTAGAGATACTATTACCCGTAATCCCCTGCTGATGATGTCACATATTACATCATTCATGACATGCTCAGTGACATCATCAGCAGAGGATTGCGGGTTTTTTGGCAACATCCCTTATCCACGGTTTAATAACGCTGCCTTTTGCTTTATATAAGTTTTCAAATTGTATGAAATATATACCAATAGGTCGTTATGAACCTTTAGGTAGTGCTTTTCTTCATGAGGTCTGGTCGCTTCCATACACATACAGATGTTTCAAAGATGATCAAGAAGTTTATCTGAATGGAGAGGAATGCACTGAGACGCCAGATCATTCACTAATGTGTAGGCACATACAGTTACACGGTTCATGCAACAAACACCGACCAAATATGGCTTGCGTGTTGCAAGGCACGCCAGTTCCTGCTATCATCCCCACGTTCAAGTTGTTGGAAAATGCTAGTTATTTGATGCTCAATAATGAAGATTGTTCTGAGTTAATTAAAAGTATTCCTTTTATCGTAACAGTAAGTGAACGGGTTATTTGCTGCAGAAATGTTCTATTTCCTCCCACACATGAACATAGGGAGTTTTCAATCTGGCCACAAATACCAACCTTGGAACACGTTTCAACGGCATGGCAAGAATAAGAGCTCTTTTGTCTCAGAGAGAGGTGGCCTTGAGTTCGGCCCGTGAAACTTTCGTACTTCACATAGCGAACACCCGTACAGAGGTGCACACCCTTTTCAATTAAGATTTGCCTTTCAATTTCAGCAACATGTTTCCGACTATCTTTAACGCATCCTCCACAAAGTCCCTGGCGCACTTTTTTAAAGTTGTTACCAGTGGTCTCGTGACTTCATTTGAGAAAATCTTTGGAGTCATCCCTGCTTCCTTTCATTCTATTTTCTCCACTCTGGTTCGTGGATTGGCATTTTTACTTGCATTACCAGCGGACGCTCTTGTGCTTTTTTACATTTTTAAATATGGATGTCCCTCCTATGCAACCTCCCACCCTGCAGCTGCTGACACTGTTCCGCAATCGCATGCTAGAATATTATGGCACAATGCCGTTGGCGATATTAAGCACGGCATATGGATTATCTTTTCGATTCTCCTACTTCACCTGTGTCCAGCCTGTATTTCACTGCCTGACCTGTGATTTCGATTGGGCCATTGATTTGTGTCTCTGCGGACCGGTTTCTCCTGACGTCGACTTTAATCAGCTGATGACTCCTATCATTACTCACGAGTTGGTTTGTCCTGGCGAAAGGATTATGGCTGTGGCATTGATGCATGGACTACTTGGTCCCTGGAATTTACTGGCGGTAGCACAGTCTTTCTTGGAACAGAGCTTTCTTGAAAACCCACCGAGCTGTCCTCTGATGGTGATAGAGGATCCGGTGCTGGGAGAGCACGTATGTTCTTTTCCGCTTTTAAATTGGATGGCTGAACTGTTTTCGGATGAAGACGGTGACTTCCTATTGGAGGCTGTTGCAGCTTATTTTGCATACACAGTTATGTCATAGACCTTTTTCATGTTTGATATGCTGAGTACTAGCATTTCATTGACAATTCATTGACTTATTTGTCAAGTTTTTATTATTTACCTTGCCTATTGGCTTAAGACTCGATAAAGTACTTGGCTGTTTTATTTTTCTTTAGCATTAAATTTTCCTAGTTTTTAATGCTTTACCTTGCGGACCGTCCACATATAAACTTGCAATCTGCTCTCATGAGATGGCACTTCTATTATCTTATTCAGTTCGTTTCCGGATCATGGGGAGGTGTCATCTAGGTCCTGGATATCTTTACACCGTGTTAAATTAGCATGGGCTCATTACCGGTTTAAACGCCATTTTTCCTTTTTTGCAACTTCTGCACACGACACTTAGTTGTTGCTTTAGCTTTCCACCTAGTAGTTCATCGTGGTTTACATGAGAATAATATGTTATTGGTCTACTATCTGCTTTACTTGTTAAACTATATCTGTACAGCGAGTGCTAAAGTTTCAAGAACAACACGATACAGAATTGTTATGAGGTCTGATCTCCACGACTTCATACTCATAACATAAGTGCAACTTCTGCCAATTCTGGGCATGAGGCGGGTTTTATATTGCTTTGCCGAACACACATACACAACAGTTGATGCGGTTCACATGAAGAGAGAGCTGGTGTATGCTGATGTGATTCCTTCAAATCTAAGACACTAAAGTATGGGCACGCCCTAAACCAACACAAAGAGACCTTCTTAGCAAATAATATAATATGTGTATTAGGGAGGGTGAGATATAAGCAGCCGCGGGCCGTGGAGGGAGTTACGATGGGGCAGGGAGGCGGGGAGGGGGAGAAACAGGGTGGAGCCCTCTCTACCTTGCCCCTCCCCCTCCCCGCCTCCCTGCCCCACCGTAACTCCCTCAACGGCCCGCGGCTGCTTATAAGTGTTGCTAACTCTTATTCATTTACAGCATGTTAACATACTGTCACCATTCGCTTTTTATGTACTAGTAACTATGCTGGTAATTTTGCTACTGATAATATGTGTACTTGTATTCTCCACCCTGCTTCTCCCCCTCCCCGCCTCCCTGCCTCACCGTAACTCCCTCCACGGCCCGCGGCTGCTTATAAGTGTTGCTAACTCTTATTCATTTACAGCATGTTAACATACTATCACCATTCACTTTTTATGTACTAGTAACTATGCTGGTAATTTTGCTACTGATAATATGTGTACTTTTATTATCTAAGGTACTACGCCTGAGAAGACGGCATTAGTAAATAAACATTTCAAATACACATCTGTTCTTCTTAACTCCATGTTCTGGTTTCTAAGAAATCTATAACGACCGACTGTTCATGAGTTCCACGTATCCTGAGGTACTATAAGTTCATATTCTGGATTGTCTAAACATTGAGAGTTTGTTATATCCAATGTGACACTGTACCTAGCTTGCTAAGGAGTTTTTGATTACTAACGTGAGTTTTGGGACACCCTAATTCGCCGAGGTTCCAATCCTCTGTCCACAGTTCTGTGTGAGAACAGAAACCCTGCGACAGGGGCACCCCCGACCCTTGCTGGAGCTTCATCACACTTGCGATACAACTCCAGCAATGCATTCGCCGAGGTTCCAATCCTCTGTCCACAGTTCTGTGTGAGAACAGAAACCCTGCGACAGGGGCACCCCCGACCCTTGCTGGAGCTTCATCACACTTGCGATACAACTCCAGCAATGCGCCACCTTTACGGCACAGATACATCACGCATCTGTGCTGTTTTTGCCCCATGATGCGCCGCATTGTAAATGCAGCACACCATAGGTGACAGAACAGCGGCACAGAATGACTAACACATCCCTGGTGATGCGCCAGTCATCATAAATGTATCCCTATGCTTCTTATCTTGTTAGAGATGAACCGCCATATGTATCATCAAAGTTTTTTGCATTTCCTAAATAGCGAACTTTAAGGAATAAATAGCGATTCTTTACCATTCCTAGTTTGCGATGAGCTATTTGCTAATTAGCCGAATGTAGCCCAATGAAGCCCAATGTAGCCCAATGTAGCCCAAAGATGGCCGCCAGACACACAAAAAAACAAATGTAGCCCAAATATCAGCCAGATGTAGCCCAACTATAGCCCAGTGACAGAATGACCAATCAGCTTCGCAAACCTCCGTTACGTGAAGCGGAGCGGTGTTACAGATATATATCTTTTTTTGAACGTTAATTTCTCAAAATCCACTGGAGCACATATATTGAGACCTAGCAAAGGCACATCGGGCTACCAGTCCCTAATATTTTGCCAAGTTTCGTGCAAATCCATTCAGCCGTTCGATTATTATTAATATTTTTTTTTTTTGCCCTGCGGGGCCCTTTTAAAACCTCCACATCAAACCTAGGGGGTCAGCGAGGATCTACTATGCCCCCTTATAGTTATTTCCCCCTTTGTTTTGACCTCCTCTTGTCTCTCGATCCTACCGAGAGACAAGATGGCGGCCGCTACGGACTGTTTGGAATGTTGACAGACGCCGGAGAACCAATCAGCTTCGCTTCACAAAGCTCCGTTGCGCGAAAAGTACGCGTCCTGGGCCGCTGCCCAGTCCGCTGTTACAGATATATATCTTTTTTTAAACGTTAATTTCTCAAAATCCACTGGAGCACATATATTGAGACCTACAAAAGGCACATCGGGCTACCAGTCCCTACAATTTTGCCAAGTTTCGTGCAAATCCATTCAGCCGTTCGGGCTAAAAGTGAGGCCAACCGCCCTATGGAAATTAACATGGGAAAAACGCGTTTTGGGACCCCCCTTTTTTCTCGGCCCCCCCTTGACAAACCCCCCCAAAATTTTCAGGGGCTGCTCAGAAACAAAATGTGCCATTTTCCTGAAAATTTCAGCCAATTCCGTCCACAAACGCCAAAGTTATTAGACATAGAATTTTCAAAAATCCCATAGAGAAAAAATCCTAACTATATATACCTACTGGCGACCGCCAGTAGGTAATATATAAGCCGCTGCCCGTGGAGCGAGTTCGGTGGGGCAGGGAGGCGGTGCGGGGGAGGGGCAAGGTGGACAGTGGTAAACACCGGAATATGGATAATTGCAGGTAAGTAAACAATTTAAAAAATAAAACAAATTTCGTAGCGCCCTGCATCGTATTTTGCGATGTATGGTGCGCTACGAAATTCATTTTATTCATTAAATTGTTTACTTACCTGCAATTATCCATATTCCGTTGTTTACCACTGTCCACCCTGCCCCTCCCCCGCACCACCTACCTGCCCCACCGTAACTCCCTCCACGGGCCGCGGCTGATATATATATACATATATATATATATATATATATATATATATATATATATATATATATATATATATATATATATATATGACAGACGTAGCATGAGGAAGTCTTTCTTCTATGTCTGTAGAAATTGAATCCTTGCTTTAAATAGAAACTTTATGCTGTCCATAACAAAAGAGAATTTTTCTGCTAAGGCTATTGCAGACCAAGTAGGGGATTTCGGCTACAGTTAAAATATGTGATCTGTACCCTGGAGATACAGGTCTTACTAGAGAAATTAAAAAAATTGAAATATACTCTGACCTTCCACTAGGTGAAGAAACCGAATCCAAAATTCAGAAGTTTCAGAAAATTCTAATCAGATATTGCTGCAGATACATTTTAAGGTAATTAGAGGCAATTTCCCTGGGACCCTACCTTCCAAGCGCCACCCTGGTAAAGTGAGTGGGGAGTTCAAATTCCTGCCACAATAATGTCACTCTTTGAACAGCATGCTTAACAGAAAGTGAGGGCCCGAGTTACAAAGGGTTTTCACTGGAACACTGTCACACAAAGCGATTGAAAGGACCACTAACTCTAGCAAGGGCATACTTTCCAGTGCAAAAGGTATTTTGCTCCAGTGGGCGAAGTGGGCGGGATCAGAAGGGCATGGCGTGCCCCTACTTCTTTTATTAAAAAGATTCCGTCCCCCTACTTTTTCTTTCCAAAACTGTGTCCCAGGATGGCAGAAATAGCAAAGGCATTCAGATAAGGCTCGGCTTGCTTTCGTGGATGTTCGGGGACGGGCAGAGAAAGAAAAGGACTCTGTCTCTTCCTTACTGCCCAGTGAAGACACGGACAATGTCCTCCGCTTTTCTGTGCTGGCAGATGCCCCCCCTTCCTATTATTCCCTCTCTTTCTGTCTTGCTCCTCACTTCCTGAAACCTGTGACTTGAAGAAATGGTTCACAACATCTCTTTCCTTCTTTCATTTAGTTGCTTCCCTGTGAAATGGATCCTAAACGAAAAACACTCTCGCGGGAAATGCCCTTTTTCTGACATTTTTCTATTCCAAAGTACAGCCTCGGGACGGAGAGAAATAAAAGGTTTTAAATATGAAAAATAAATACATAACTAATTAAAGCAAGACAGAGTGGTTGCAAAGTGGCCAGATTGGTTTTATTCACATCCAAACACATCAGCCTCACTTTACAGACTTTGCAGTGAAGCGCTACTTTTGTTTTCTCTTCTTTCTTTGAACAGCACTGTTTTCCCCGGGTGGGGAAGTGCACCACCTGGATGTATTGCAATACCTGGTTGATGGGTGGATTGGAAAACAAAATGTGTACCAATGGGTCTTTGTTTATGGATGTGGTCTTTTTAAACTAAACTGCTTATATTTTGTAAGGATATAAGCAATGGACATTGAAACGGGTCCCTTCAAGGCCCTGTAGTAATGTCCTTAACTTTTCAGGTAAAACCACTCGCTGATTTCTGAATAGTGAGTGAGAAATCGTTAAGGTAACTATGTTGCCCCTGCTTACATTTCACATGCTTCATTTATTCTTGCATTCCCTTTGAGTGCTTGCTTTTACTTGGTTTTTTTAGGCAGCATATTTCTCTTATAAAGTGCATAATTTGAATTGAGCCACATCCAAGTGTTTATAGCGGGCAATATTAGGTTGTAGCTGAAGGTAGTGTGAGTTTCTCTCAGTGGGGCAGTATAGTGTTCAGTGGGGGAGAGGATGTGGCACTACGGCCAGAGCTGTCGAATTTGGAACTGGGGAACCAGGTTCAGGCTTCGTGACCAGTCCACCAGACCACACTACTGAGGGAGCACATTCCCATGCTAGACCTTAGAAGGCCCCACTAGACCTTAGAAGGCCTGATGTCTTAGCATAGGCAGGTGTACCCTAGTGGTGTCAATTGCGGGTTAACCGTAAAGGCCTGTCCATCACAATCCATACTGAAGTTCTTCTCAAGTCTTGTGGGCAGGCCTACGAAGCAGCACACACTAGAGCAACATTGATTTAGTCACTGTGGTCACATGACCCTTGAGCAGGTTAGGGCGGTGCGAACGGTGTGACCACACTGGTTACCTATTTCGGGTGGGTGCATAGTGTTTGCAAGTATATTATGGTTTAAAAAAAACTTGCTGCCTCCTTCCTGGCCTCCAGCAATTTTCAGCAACAACAAATATGTCATGATAACTTCAGTGATTAATGTTCTTCCTAGAGAGAGATTGGAGTTTTGTCTAGTGGAAGGGTTGACTCCTGGAAAGGTAGCACAGAGGGTTAATGTGCCTGCTGCAAAGAACATGTACCATGCAGATCACAAAGTGCACATAATGTTAACTAGGTTAGTAGGTTACTGCTTTTGTCAGAGAGATCTTTTTGTTACTTGCAGTTTATAAGTTATAATTCTAACATAGAACAGTGAGCTATTAAACTATACGGCCTACTAGTATGGTTGTCATGTGGATTCTACACCTTGTAGTCCTTTGTCTTATGTAACATTTCCTATACAGTGATTCACACACATATAAATGATTGTCTCTGTGTGGTGTGTGTGATGTAAAGTGCTCTGACATCGTACACTGGTATGAGTGGCGTTGTAAATCAAATTAAATGCATCTGAGAAAAAGTGTGGTTATGGAGACTTGAGAGGGGACTGTTAAAGGGTGGCAGTGAGGGAGTCCAAGGCATGGGTGATCATTGGGGCACCAACAAACATTGTTGTACTGGGCGCCACCAGCACTAAACCTGCCATCGAGGCCAGTTTGCCTCACCCATTGGTATTTCCATTGGCCTTGTTTCATCAGTAGTAGCTGCAACTCCCCAAGGATAGGCAATGCAGGATTTGCACGCACACCAAACTAAGTTTGCAAACTTCAGTCTCTCTGCTTCATGCACAAGTGCTTTTAACATGTGCTACCTGCTCTGGAGCCACTGGAATTATGCAGCAATGAGGGACAAAATTATGCTGCAGTGTTGACTAAATTATGCAACAAAAAAAGGCTGCAACGTAATTCAGTATATTTTCTTGTACTTTATCATTTAAACATTTTTACACATGTTTAGTCCCTGCAAAGATTCTGCCTCACTAGTATCAGTATAACATACAAATGCAGCAGTGAGAAAGGTGATCAGTCAACCTTTGCAAAGGGCCGTCCACTTTGCAGCCACTTTTTTTGTAACTTTTTATCCGTTTGAGCTACAAAAATGATTAGTTAAAACTGTAATATTATGCAGTGGATGATGTATTATGTGAAAAATATTGCAGAGCCATAATTATATAGAAAACATTAGCAAATTAGGATATTTTGCCATTCATGTTTGAACTGCTCTTGTGGTAGAAGGGAGGAGAAGTGCTAATGAGAGGAAATGCATGGCTTGGAGACAAATGGCTTGTGATTCCACTATTAAGCGTATTTGGGACATTGTGTGATTGGAAATATATCCCACTTGTATTTAAATGCCAATAACTCCTATTAAACCTTAAATACATACAACAAATTGGGATGTTTGGCAAATTCTGGCCACACCTCTGACTGCGCTCACTGATCCAATCCTTGGGTTTTCCCACCCTCAGAGTCTACGCCCACAGTTCCCCTGCTTTTTCCCCCCACTTTGACCACTGTTTTGCTTTTGAAAGGGACCCCTTTATCAGCACAAATAGCGGTTTGTGCTGCTCTGCACCAAATTTCATCAAGACGGCGTTATTTGGATGTAACTTGCAAGTATTAGAGCAAGCACCCAATGTTTTTCATGCAAAAGCTGATCTACTAAGTAATATTGCCAAACTGGACTTGGCATAAAAGAATATCACCTCCTTGAAGCAGGTGTAACATGGAGAAATGTTTAAATTTCTCCAATCTGTCAACATACTTCATTTATGCTACACTATAAGCACATCTACAATGTGTGGAATGTTTCTGAATTTGCCTAGCCATCAGGTTTTGTAATGGAAGAGTATACTTCCAATACAATTCCCACGGCATACAGCGAGCACACAGCAATGCATCATGGGGCAAAGACTGTGTGTGGGACTAGGCAATGTGTTTGTGCGCCTGCGCTGGGGTCATACGCAGAAGGAGGCCATTTTGCGTAAATATGGCTCTGCACTGCTTTCTCTTCCTTGCACTGCACAGTGCAGCAGTTTCAGTTGCTGTGCTGTGTTTCAGTAAGATTATAACTCTTCCCCTTGGTGTGCATTCCTAGCCTGCCCATCCTTAACCCTTGTGCGCTCTGGCGCTTGATGGGAATTACACTGAAAAATACTCTTTGTATCATTTCTCGCTTCTTACTTCTTACTTCACCTCCCTGCTTCTACCATATTCCTCTATCTTAATCTGTCAGTCTTTCTCTATATCTCTGTTTACCTTCATTCCCACTCTCTCAGTTCTCTTTACCACACCTTTGTCTTCCTCACCTCTCTCTCTAAATATCCAATATATCTTGCTTGACTTCATCTCTCTCACACTCTCATTGCCTTGCTTCTCTCTATAACTCTCAGTGCCTACACATATATCAATCATTCTTGATCCCCTCCTTCTATCTCAACCTTTCCTCTCTACCTCATCCCTCTCTCTGATCTCACTGCACTTTTTCCATCTGACGACTTCTCCATCTGCTTCACATAATCTCATCTGTCTCTCTGTGACTAAAAAAACGGTAGATAGATGGATAGATTAGATAGATAGTGTTGTATGGTCGTTTCTTGTCTTCCTCCTTTCCACCCTGTCTTCCCTCTTTGTTCAGTCTGGGGACATTTAGAATGTTGAATGATGTCACAGAATGTGGGGTAACTCATGTGAGCCAGTTGACTCCTGGCTGAGCAGAAGGAAGCTGTTCCTGGTGGGGCCTTCATACCAACCTACTTCTTGGCCTACCTACTAACCTGGCTACTTACTTCTTCACCTCTGTAACTAACCATCCAATAAACTACAACTTGGAATTACTACCTGGACTCCTGTGCCGTTCTTACTTTCAATAGATAGATAGATAGATAGATAGATAGATAGATAGATAGATAGATAGATAGATAGATAGATCTCTTTATCTCTGCTACCTTGCCTCACCTCTCTCTCAGTCCTTCCTCTATCCCACCACCTCCCCCACTTCTCATTTCCATCTCTAACTCGAATCTCCCTCACTACCTCGTCCCTCTATCCCACTCCTATGTCTCACTATCTAACCTCTCAGTTGTCCTCACCATTCGTTCACTACCTCTCCTCTCCATCTCCCCTTTCTCTCATTCTACTTCTTTTTACTGTCCTTCACCTCCCTAAATATCTTACTTCTTTCTGGCAGCCTTTATTTCTCTCCCTCTTCCCACTGTTTCTCTATCATCAGCCCCTTTGTCTCTCTGGGTCTCCCTCTCTCTCTCTCTATCACTTTCTCACCCACATATCTCCCTGGGCCACCTTCTTATCCCTCCGCTTCAGCTGTCTCTCACAACCTCTTTCATTAAACTCCCCTGTACCTCACCATCTCTTCATCTATTTCCACCTCACAGCTCTCTACCTCTGTATAAGCCTCACCTCTACTTCTCCATGTCTCTTGGCTCCCTCTTTTTACTCTACACCACATCTCTCTTTCTATCCTTAACCCCTCTTGTTACCTTTTTCTCACCCGATTCTCTTTAACTGACTCATTAATCTATTCCTCTTGTCATTTTGCTTTCTCTCTACCTTGCATATCTTTGTTTTATCATAAGTGTGTATGTCTACCTCTTGCCGCCTTTGGCTCTGCCCAATTCACCTCTTTTACTATATTACCTCTCTCTACCTCACCCCTTAAAGTACTGTACTTCTTTGTCTCTCTCTGCATTTCCTTCTCCCTATCTGTGCCTATCACTTTACCACACTGTACAACCATACCTATTTCTCAACCTTCCCTTTCTCCTCTCCTTATCTTTCCTTCTGGGTACCTCACCTTTCTGAATTTCGCATTACATGTTTCCTAAGTAAAAACTAAAAACTGGATCCATAGTCAGACAGAAATTGGCTAGTCTTTAACTTGGTATGTGTGGCTAGTGGACACCAGGTAGGCTGAGCTTCAGCTTTTTTCATGCCTCTGTTTCTGATGGTTTAACATATAATTCTGTTTCGCTTGACATCACAAGAACTTGGAGAGCTGAAAAGAGTAATATATTCAAAGTTGCTCCAAACAGGGGGGCCTATAATGAATCTTACCCAGGGTCCCACCAATCCTTAAAATGTGACTGCATTTCTCTGATTGAGATTTTGCCTGGGAAGAACCTTAATTTTATATAACTTCTGTTTTGCCAGTTAACATCCCAAAAATCTGAATGAACAGCTGAGATTACATTGTATGTGCAAGAAACATAACAAACTGAAAAAGATGTTCCTTTAACAATATGGTTTTCCTTTACTCCAACACTGGGGTTTTCTGCCTGTATTATTTGTAGTTCCGCTGCTTGCTAAAACAGAGGCACGCGAAGCGAATGACGTTAGAGACTTTCTAATGGTACATTTCGCTCTATATTTTAAAAGTGTTTTCTACCCTCAATAACAGTTTTTAACCTATATTTTTAGGTAAGACAAATATTTAATTTCAGTGAGAAAAATGATCATCATTTAACAGGGTCATCTGGATGTTTTCAAAGTTAAAAAATAAAACTACAGAGCCGTCTCTCTTGCCCCACGTCGTAGCTCGTGCACCACGCAACATAGTGCAAGAGTGACGCAAACTTTAAGACAGATTTTTGAAGTCATGGAAAGCCAATTTGCGTGGTTCTGCGTGGCACTAAAAATCTGGAGAAACACCGTAGTGCAAATCGCCCATGGGGAGCACTGGGAAGGCTCTCCATGGGTGTTGCATCAGGGTGTTCCCACGCAACTTTGAAGGTTTTTGACGCATTCCCAGAGTTACAAGAATTTGTAAACCTGGGAATGCTCCAAAATCTTACACCTTCCCAGTGGAGGCATAACAAAGAGACATATCACTACTTCTCCCTGTTTCTTCTTCTTTCTATATCTGCCGCATTCTACAACACACATAGAAAGAGAAATATGCCTACCAGGATTGATTTTGTGCAGGAAAGTGTCCCTTTCTGCACATAAACAATCCTGCATGCAATGCAGCCACCCTTACACCATGGTGCAAGAGAGCCTGCATTGGCATTAGGCAGCCAAAAGGACACCAGCGCAGGGGAAAGGACAGGAATGTGCCGTATTGCCTTAAATACAGAGTATTCTTGCCCTTTTCCTGTCATGCAGTGCAGCAAGGTGACTTTCTGCGCTGCACTGTGTGACTTTCCCATAAGTAGGCCCTTAAGATCAACAAATGATAAAACTTAGACGGAGTAAAAAACATCTTCTGTTTGGTGTACGTCTTTGGCGCAATCACGGCTTGGTGCACACACTTTCGTCCACTGTATAATAAAGGCAAATTGGTCGGGTGTTAATGTGCAATATTTAAGTATTTAGGCAGACTGCAACCGAGGTACAATGACACAACATTCAAACAACAGCTACGAAAATGTATGTTACAATCACACAACACTTCAATTACAATAATGTAACTATTCACAACACAAGAATGAAACAATGCAACAACGAAATGAGACCACACAACACAACACCAATCTACACAAACACAATAGCACAGCAATAGTGCAGCAACATACCTGTACAACTTACATATATATCTCAATATTAAGCCAAAGCAAAATCACAACACAGCGTAGCACAACATACCACAGCAATTACATTACAGAGTCTTTTCTGTCTAGTTGATTTTTTGATATTTTGGTGTTTCATGTTGAATTTTACAGTCTATTGTGAGTATTGAGTTGGCATAAATGCTGCTCTATTGTTTTTCTGTTGAATTATTGATTTGTTTTGTGGTGTGTTGCTGTGTTGTAGTGACGTTGTGTTGTTATGCTGTTGTCTTTTCTTCAGGAGTGGGTGATTTTTTGTTCTTTATACTGTCTTGTTATGTTTGTCCTGTATTATTTTACTGTTATTATATTCTATTGTGATATGCAATTGTTGTGAATAGTTGAACAACTTATGCAAATTTTCCAAATAAAAGCACCATATTCTATTAAGGTTGCAGTGAAAAAACCATTTACTGCTATAAAAAGTGCATAGCACCCTCACAACTCTTTCACTTCATATGCCAGTAAGCCGTCTAAAACAACGGTATCGTCCAATCCTTAAATTTACACTTCCCATCCTCAATTTATGTCATCTAACATGTGGTACGCAAATCTCAATACTGTTTACCTCAACAAGGATTCTTCAAAAATGTCAAAGCTCTGCACAGTTTACAAAGGTTTTATTTAAATTGTTTATAAATGTTGGTATACCGACAAGGAAACTCATTTTTGCAAGAAACTATCCCTGCAAATCCTGCTTGTAAATGGGGAATCGTCTAGTAAAGAATGTTTTTGGGATGAATTCTTTCCCATAAAAAAGTCTGGCTGGCATTTGAAAGAGCTTTGTTTGTCAGCCTCATAATGTTCTGTTTGGAAAATTAGAATTTCACACATCCCTAGCGTACAATGAGAAAAAATACCTCATAGGGTCATTTAGAGTTCCACAGAGTCGAAACACCACAATACATTGGTGTTGCTTCAACGGTGCCAAACACACCATTCCTCACTCTATTTAGATTGGGAGAAGTGCTTAGTATACAATGGCAGAGGATTTCCTAGGAACTGCAGTTATTGATGTACAGAAGGATAAGTTTCCTCCTTTGAGCTTACATTTTGTAATATACTGGGTAATTATGTGCAGAGTAAACCACTTACAGGACTCCCTTTAATGCTTCTCAATCTAGTACTTCATTGTGCAAAGCCATCCTTGTACCCTGTCGACCCCCATTTGTCGCTAACTGCTACTGGTGGTAACTGACTTTGCCTGTCACTGGGCTCTGCCTAGCCAGGCCCAGGGCAATTGCACAACTGAAAACACACTTGGAATACAGTGAAAACACCTGCATACACTAGGATACACTATGAGTTAGGGTACCCATATTGGCAAGACCTCCCCTAAAAGGCAGTAGTACATAATAGGGCAAGGGGATCAAAAATGCCTTTAAGTCCCGAGTATATAACAGGGCGTGGCAGTTTAGAGGCCAGCAACCCTTTCTGCACTTGCATGTGTGCACTACTGAGGCAAGTTTAAAAGCAGCCCTGTTTTGCAGGACTTCTTTTAACATGTACATTGTGCCCAATCTCGGCTTTGGTGTTTGGGGCACTTAAAAATGATGAAACTACAATATTTTGGCATATTAGGTACCTCCAGGATCTAACCTGGGTGTCCTAGTGGTGGGGCGTTAGGTACTTATAAGGAGGACCCTTATAAAATATGTTTTATATGCCTTGTGTTCAGTGAAATTACACATTTCACTTCCCACATTTCAGTAAAGTACTTCCCTAAATTGACTTTTGTGGTAGAGGCACTGTGGACTGAGGATATGCAATATTTCTACATATTCAGAACCCCTAAAGACTCTCCTAGGTGCTCCTGGGGCGGGGGTCCTGTAGATATAGGCAGAGTCCTTATAAAAAATGTTTTATAAGCCACGGTGTTGGGGAAATTGCCCAGTTCATTTTCCCCATTGAAGATCCCTAGCCACATAGGTTAACATGGAAAGAAGTTATTAATTCATAACTCTCATCAGTAAACATTAAAAAATATAATTCAAGGACTTAGTAGACTGGTATTGGTAAAACCAACAATATGCTATTGTTGAATTTATCGTAAAATGTACAGATAAGAAGTTATAAGGCATTCTTGTCTGTAACCCAAAATCCAGCCTTCCAGTGATCAGCCCTTATTGGTCAGAGTTAAGTGAAGTGGCCAGGCAGCTTTGATGAGGTGATACATAGCCCCTAGGGTGAAAAAGCCATTCTGAAAGGAGAGGGTTCTGCTATATTGGAATGCCAGGCTAAGGGGGAAGTGTCGTAAACAATGATTTTTAAAAGGAGGAGACAGGCTTAAGGAAGGAATGTGCAGATGCCAGGCAGAGGAAGTCTATGGAGATGAGCCATACTGGAGGTTGGTTTATGCAGCTCTTGCCTCTCTGCTGGGACTTCAGCCATATTGAATTTTGAAGAAATAGTGCTTTCTGAGAGACCATTGTTTCACACTTTGAGGAAACGGTCATGCTCTGGAGTGTTGCCATTCACCTCAATGGACAGGAGTGCCCTCCTGTGTGACTCTAGAGAACACTGAATAAGTTTCTGAGAGGGGCAGTGCCTCTCAGATCTGGTGCTTGAAACTAAAGGAAGAATGAACCATGCTGGAAGTATGCTTGCACCAACCAGGCCCTGCATTCTGACTGACTGTGCCTGCTGCACAATGTGGAACTACAGCCCTGTGGATCAAACCTGCTTCAAAAGGACTAAAGAGTATACTCCCTCAAGATACAGGTTAACAGAGCTCACTTGGGACATCACCATCAAGAATCCCCAACCTGGAGTACTACCAGTGGATTTGTAAGGGTTTTGTCCTAGTAGATTGTGGGAATTGACGTCCCAAACTTTCAGGGACCATCTTGGAGCATCCAGTCCCGTGGAGTAAGTTTTGGATACTTCGGGACCCTCAAAGGAACTCCACAAAGAAGTTCCAAACGTTTGGAGAACTTTGGAGCAATTTAGATAAAAGCTCCATAAGTGGACATACTAGGCTTGGCCAGCCAAGCCGGCGACTCTCAACTGTCCAGGTTCATCTCACTGAAAAGCCCCAAAGGTCTGTCTTCCAGAGTTTGACCAGGAGCTGGTTGAAACCCAAACCAGAAAACCTTCACCAAATCCGGCCCGGTGAAGAGCATCGAGGGACCCCAGGAGAAAAAGCTCTATTAAAGTTTCTAAGTTTAAACATAGAAAAGGTGACAAGCCACCCACCTTCATCTGCGAGCCGGCCTGGATATCTGGTTCATCCCACTGGAAAGCTTCAGAGGTCTGACTTCCATAGGTTTGACCTGAAGCTCTTCGCAAGGCAAGCTGGTGAACTCCCACCGAATCCGGACTGACTGAGAGTTTAGAGGGACCCTGTGAAGAAAAGCTTCAGGAAAGTTTCCAAGTCAGAAGGTAAAAACTTTGACCGAGATCTACCGCAAGGGCTAGCAAAGCGATACAAAAGGGGATGATGGACGGAGCGTTTGAGCAAATCAAACACTCACCCCCAGTCAACTGATCTGGGTTTAATCCATCACCATTCTTTAGTTCACTCAGCCACCCCAGTTCAGACATGGCTATATGCAAATCAGTCTGACCCTGAGCCTCATGGGAACAGTCCAGCCCGAACTGCCAAGCCATGTCTTCCCTGGACCGGAAACAAGCATCCTGGGACCAGTTTCGGATTCATAATCCTCATCAGCCAGGCTATCTTGAATCCAGTGGCCAAGTGAACAAGGGACTCACGTCTGAGCATACCCTGCCAACTTAGGCTGCACAGGGCTCCTTCGTGGTCAGCCTGAACTTTGACTTTGTCCTGGTGTAGATTTACCAGATGTCCCAAAAGCTGCTATAGGTTTCTATCTGAGATATAGTGCTAAATCTTAAAAAATACATGTCTCGGTTTCTTACATTGTATGTTTTCCGCTTTGATGTCATTTTAAAGATAAAAATAGTTCCTATTTTTATAACTTGGTGTTGGATTTCCATTGTGTTTTGTGTCTTAATTAGTTACTGACTCTGTGTTTTTAAATGGTTGTCTTTGAAGTTAAGCCTGCCTGCTCGCAGCCAAGCTACCAAGGATTGAGCATGGGAATAATCTTCTAAGACCTACTCTGAGCCCTATATTGTGTTTGTGGCCTTATTGCCAGTGGTAGATAGACATTTGCCACTACTCCTAATGCACTTTACAAAACTCATGAACTAAAATTCCGCTCTCACAAACAACACGTGGCCATATGAGTCCCTGCTTACTGTTTTCTACATCTTCAAAACACATTATTTTCATGACACATCCTTTTCAGCTGCCTCCACTTCCCCAGGACCCTCACTCCATGGAGGCAAGGCCAAAATTACGGTGTCCAGTGTTAACCAGCTTTGTACTGGCAGCATTCCCAATCCAAAGAGGCTTTTGGGCAGTGCTAATAACACAGAAACTTTGCCTAAAGTACCAGCACCAGAAATGTGCAACTAGAAGATTTCAAGCACCCTATGCGTAAGAGTATCATGCCCAGGTTCTTGGCTTACAAGAAAGTCCTGGCTCCAGTAAAAAAAATATGGTGCCATCATTTTTTTGTAACAGGAGGAACAGCTAAATCACTTTAACTTTACAAACGTAATTCTCTTTGTACTTGAGACTTGTAAGCACATGATTTAATTAGATTTGTTATTAAGGTATGCAGCCTTCTGTAAAGAGAAATACAAATATTCATTTGCATGAATCCTGAACATTAGTTAGGTTCATGTTTTACTCCTGGCAGCTTTCCATTTTGTTCCAGTTAGTGACTCCTAAACTGATTAATTTGTTAATCAATACTTAATCTGCTGGTTCTTTATCTAATACATTTTAATGTCCTTAATAGGTTAATTTAGGTACAGACCTGAAAAAAGTGATGTGACGGAGGTGAATATCAAATGTTCTATTTTTCTGATGTTTTACTGAAGAAAATATATAATACATTTAAAAATACCTTCTGACTAAACAAAATGTATGTAATAAAGAGAGCAGTCAGCATGCATCAGTGACATAGATGTATTTCCAGAATCGGAAATATACAAAGACCCTGGTTTCCCCGCAGTTTATGTCTCTGGTAACAACTTCTGTCAAATACCCAGGTAGATGCCATTTGCATGCTTGAGTTGGTGATTGAGTCAATATAATGTTGCAGCAGCTGGGAAGAACCTGATAGAAAACTCTTTGATTCACATGTGTACACATGGTGAGAATATTATCAAGATTAGCCTCAAGATTTTTCTGTCCAGGGGGTCTTTTAAAGCTGGGGCTCAATTAATAAGATGTTACTTTCGGGCCTAATATACTAATTACTCGTCGCTCGATACTGGTCACAATTTACAAACTGACTTATGTGTAAATTGGTCAGTTTGGAAACATTTTATTCGAAATTGGTCGCAATCTGACCTACCTCATTAATATTCATGAATAGGTCACCACGTCTATCACAGAGATAGTGACTTGCTGGGTTCAGCAGACCAGCAACCCCATAATTGCCTGTAAACAAAGTAAACTTTAAAAAATTAAATACAGCCCATTTTCCTTAAAAAAATGGGATTCCATTGAAAAATAAAATTGTACTTTTTTTCCCCAGTGGACCATGGCTTACTGCCCAATAAACCCAGATTTGTCTTTGGTGAATGGGTTACCACCCAACTTGGGGGTTGTTCAAATTTAAATTCTTTGCAACTGAATTTCAGTTGCAAAACATTGGTACATATGATACCAATTCAGCATTTGGACCGACATGTCCTTTCCACGTACAGAATCATTGTCCAGCTGGAATCCCATATTTGGCGTCACAAAACCTTTTGTCTCCTAATGTGGGATTAGAACAAATCAACAAGCATTTTAGTGGACGCAAATGCCAAACCTCAGCATATGTGACTATTAAAATGCTTCATACATCTTGTCCTCTGTTTTGCCAGCATTGTGTTGAAATCAACTCCAATGCACCCAAGCCTCGAATTCCCTCAGATGTGCCAGAATGTTGTTATATTAATCAGGAGAACACCACATGTGGCATATGACTGCAACCGGATTTATCTTCTAGTGAGCTCTTTCCTGGCAATGGCATAGTAAAATCCTGACTGCAAGAGGTGAGCCCTATGGTACCCACAGCAAGGATTGTTTACTGGAGGCAGGAAGTGTTGTAAACACAGATTTGTCATTCAATTGTATAGCATGACTGTTACACATACTAAGTTCACTCTGTTTATCCTCCTTACTCTATTCATTTGATGGTGGCCGTCCATATCTATTGTTGATGATAAATTCAGTAAAATCAGCATATATATCAGATGTCCCTTACATTATCAATTATAAATTATTGCTTAGAGAGTCATTTCTTAACAGGATTTAAGTGGGCAAGAGTCAAGGATTTTTTGGGAACCTGAAGGCTTGGTTCAGTTCAGTTACTATTTCTTTTGTAATTTTGCAAACTCTAGGAAGTACTGAAATCTGGATATTATTGTCCAGATAATCTGGGTCAAGGCTGGGTTTATTAAGTAAAGGTGTGAAAATATAATCTCTCATTTGGTAGGAACCTGCATTTATGTGGTTTGTTTAATTTAATTTGAGTTGATTCAGGTCATGGGTGCACCAATATTGTAGCATGATTGGCTAGCAAGAATGCTGTAAAACATGTTGAAAGTGATGCTCAATAATCAAAGGTGGATGCCATCGTTTCCAGACTCTATGACAGTTTAGAGATTCCTTGGGAATGTAAGTTTGTTGTTGATGGCATCTTTTTAGTGTGTTCTTCACAAGCCTTAATCGGGCAGCAAATGGGTGAGAATGATCTCTGTGGGTCAAGGGTTGATGGGCATGAGACAGTGCATTGTATACAGGAAAGGAAAAACTTGATTAAGGTAAGAGAGAGCCATCCATACCCCCAGAGCTAGACCACTGACCTGGTCAGCTCTCCCCTGCACAGCTCCTCCACTAAGTGCTGCTGCGCTGCGAGCCCTGGGCTTGCTGGCTGGACGTATGTTTGAGGCCCTCCTCCACCGGTATGCTCCTGCCTGCGCATCATCCCTGGTGGTCCCTGGTGGTCCAGTGGGAGAGCACTCTGTTCTTCTGCTGTTCTGCCTTGTTTCGCTTTCTCTCTGCCCTATATTTTTCTCTTTAACTATCCTTTTTGCTCTTTCTTTTCTTTCCTCTTTTGCTCACTTGCCCACTTTTTTTCTTTGTTTTGCTCTCTCTCTGGCTTTTCATTTTCACGCTCTTTTTCATGCTCCCGGTGGCTGCTGCCCCACAGCCCCTCCCCCCAGGGTCCTTCCCGCGCCTGCCCCTCCCACGACCCTAGTTAATAGCGGCTGCTGCGTAGCAATGAGAGCTAGACCACTGACCTGGTCAGCTCTATCTTCGTGCAGCTCCACCAGTAAGTGCTGCTGCCCTGTGATCCCTGTGCTCGCTGTCTGGACCTAGGTTTGAGACACTCCTCCACCCGCAGGCTCCTGCCTGTGCCTCATCTCTGGTGTCCAGTGGGAGAACACTCTGCTACTCTGCTGTTCTGCCTAACTTTGCTTTCTCTCTACCCACTTTTTTCTCTTTTACTCTCCTTTTTGCTCTTTCTTTTCTCTCCTCATTTGCTCCCTTGTCCCCTTTTTCTTTGTTTTGCTCTCTCTCGCTTGTTTCTTCTTTGCGCTCTTTTTTGCACTCCCCGCTGCTGCTGCCCCAATGGCCCCTCCCCCTCCAGCGCGTCCTTCCCGCTCCCACCCTCCCCACGACCCCTACTTAATGGGCAGCCGCTGTGCGGCAAGGAGAGCTAGATCACTGACCTGGCCAGCTCTCCTCCGAGTAGCTCCACCAGTAAGTGCTGCTCCTCTGTGAGCTCTGGGATCACTGTCTGGACATAGGTTTGAGGCCCTCATCCATCCACAGGCTTCTGCCTGTGCCTCATCCCTGGTGGTCCAGTGGGAGAGCACTTTGCTTTCCACCTCACTTTCCTTTCTCTCTATCCTCTTTTTTCACTTTTACTCTCCTTTTTGCTCTTTCTTTTGCTCCCTTGCCCTCTTTTTCTTTGTTTTGTTCTCTTTATGGCTTTTCCTTATTGCGCTCTTTTTTGCGCTCCCTGCCACTGTGCCCCTGCAGCCCCTCCCCCCTCCAGGGTGTCCTTCCTGTTCCTGCCCTCCCCATGAACCCTACTTATTATTGCATGGCCTTGTACAAAGGGCGCGCCGTGGACCTGTGCCAAAGGCAAGCCCGTCTGCGCCAACACAACTCGACCGCAATCAGTGCCAGGGACTCTGGCCCCCTGCTTTGCCTTTGTTACGCCTCCAGCACCCTCTGTGTGCTCAACTCCAGACACAACAGCAACAACTGCCAGCTTTCGCCGCTGAGCAACACCCAAGACCTGATCTCCTGCCGACACTACCGCTGCACCTTCACCCAACTCCGGACTCCAGCAGCAGCGCCAAGCCCACAGGAGGTCATCACACACAAACCACTGAACTGCATCCGCCTCAACCTGCGCTCCCTACACAGGCATGCCACAGAAATCTGGGACCTCCTCAACACCCACATGCCCGAAGTCGCTTTCCTCACGGAAACCTGCACCAACACCAACTCTGCACCCAACATCGCAATCGCTATTCCAGACAAATACAAGATCCTGAGAAAAGAAGACTGCCCCACCCACCCAGGAGGAGGCATCATCATCATCCATAAAAGCTCCCTCTGCATGTCAACCATTGACACAGATGACGCTACTACCCTCACGAACATCTAAACTTCCAGATCCAAACACCCCCAAGACAACTATCTGTGGATCCCTCTACAGGCCACCTGGTCCGGAGCTCCATTCGCTGACACAATTGTCAACCTCATCGCACCCTATGCCCCCACCTCCACAGACTACATACTACTTAGAGACCTACATTTCCACATGGACAAACATGATAACCCCAACACCACCACCCTGCTAGAGAACCTTACCAACATAGGGTTGAAACAGTTTGTCACTACCCCGTGCACACAGCAGAACACACACGCGACCCATCTTTGCAGGAGGAAACAGCGTCTCCTACAGCCACACCACTGTATTGCTCTGGACAGACCACCACTGCATCCATTTCTCCTTGAAAAAAACAACCATACACACGCACGGACACTGCCCCCAACAGAAATTGGAAGAAAGTCACAGAAGAACAGATCACCACCGCTCTCACCAGTACCCCACTGATAAACAACACCACCAACACGGCATGCCAACTTCACCCCTTGATCACCAGCTGTGCAGATACACTTGCTCCCCTCAAGAAAGCCACAGTGAGACACAACAAGAAAGCAAACTGGTTCACCCCTGCACCCCAAGAATCCAAGCGATCCTGCCGATGACTCGAAAAGACATGGAGGAACAGCAAAATCCAAGAAGCATGCACCGCCTACAGAACAGCGACCGAAACACACCATCATCTCATCAAAATCAAAAAGAAGAACTTCCTCCAAGACAGAATGCTCACCAACACAGCTGCAAATAACTTTTGTCCATCATCCCGAAATTTTCCAAACCCAGCAGTGAAACTACAAACTACTAGGAAGACTTCTGCAAGACTCAGCACCTATTTTCACCTCAAGATTAAGATGCTCTATGACAACTTCAACAACCAAGACCTCTGCATCGCCTCAGCCACCACCCCAAGCGACGCTACCTAACAGACCCTACACACTAGGGCCCGCTCCGGACAGAATACACTCTAATGATCATGAAGAGCATCTACTCCAGAGCACCCACAGGCCCCTGTCCCCCCCCACATCTTCCACAGAGCTGCCACGGCCATTGCACCCAAACAATGCCGGACCATCAACTGTTCCCTTGAGACTGCCACTTTCCCCGACAACTGGAAACACGCCAAAGTCAACACCCTCCTGAAGAAACCCTCTGCAGATCTGAAGGACCTCAAGAATATCAGACCCATCTCACTGCTTCCATTTGCAGCCAAAGTCATCGAAAATGCAGTCAACATACAACTAGCAAATTTCATCGAAGCCAATATTGTTCCTGGACTCCTCCCCGTCCGGATTCTGAAGCAACCACAGCACCGAGACTGCCATACTCGCTGCCACCGATGTAATCCACGCCCTCTTCGACCAAGGCCAAACAGCAGCCCTCATCCTCCTGGACCTTACAGCTCCCTTCAACACCATCTCACACCGCACACTAGCCACTAGACTCCATGACCACGGCATCTGAGGAAAGGCCTTACACTGGATACGTTCATTTCTCACAAGCAGAACCCAATGAGTCAGACTCTGACTCTACCTCTCAGAACCAGATGTGGAGTGCCCCACGGATCCGCCCTCAGCACCACCCTCTTCAACGTCTACATGGCTTCCCTATCAACCATCGGCAGAAACCAAGGGCTCAACATCGTCTCCTACGCAGACGACACCCAGCTCATCCTCTCCCTCACCTAAGAACCCAACATCACCAGAAACAAATTCCAAGAAGGGATGAAAGCCGTCACCACCTGGATGAAGAACGACTGCCTGAAACTCATTGTTAGCTCCAACCCCTCAGCATGGATGGCAACTGGTGGCCCCCTGCCTTCAGAGACCCCCTGGACAGACCACACATGAAATCTCGGCATCATACTGAACTCATCACTCAACATGAACCACCAGATCAACGCTGTTTCCTCGGCCTGCTTCAATACCCTCCGCTTACTCAGGAAAATGTTCAGATGGATCCCCTCCGAATCCAGAAAAATGGTCACTCATGCCTTCATCACTAGCAGACTCGAGTACAGCAACGCCCTCTACGCTGGAATCAACAAAACACTCCTTAGAAAGTTCCAGACCATTCAGAACACCACAGCCAGACTGATCCTAGACAAACCCCACAGCAAATATATCATCCAACACCTCCATGACCTCCACTGGCTCCCCATCAAAAGTAGAATAACCTTCAAGCTCCTCACGCATGCAAACAAGGCCCTCCACAACATCGGACCAGCATACCTTGATAACCACTTCTCATTCCACGTACCCAAGAGAAATGTCCAATCAGCCAACCTCTCTCTAACCATCACGCCAATCATCTACAAGACCAGAACCGGGGGAAGGTCCTTCTCCTACCTCGCAGCTAAGACCTGGAATGACCCCCCCCCCCCTCCACCTCTGGCAAAGCCCTGCACTGAACCAGTTCAGGGGAGACCTCAAGACCTAGGTCTTCAGATAACCACAGAACCCTACGGAGCCGCCCCTCCAGCGCCTGAGACCATCGTGGGTGAGTAGTTTCTCTTCACTAACCCCTGATTGATTAACTGATTGATTGTGAGTACAAGGGGCTTATGCCTGGACAGTCTGACCCCTCCCAATCATCCAGCCAGTAATATGGGCCCAGTGTTCATACACTCAGAAAATTGAGGTACAGAAACACCCTGCCCTTTTGTGATCCAGACAAGGTAGTATCATCCTTGGGGATATCACTCCATCTGTGTTGTAATTGGGACCTATATGTTTGAAACGCAACACGGCCTGCATCGGAGCTCCTTTCTGAAGCTGGATTCCAGTAATCAAAAGTTAAGATAAACCCGCTTTTAAGGTGCTTGCAAACAACCTCTACAAAAATGTACAGGCCAGATGTACTAAATGGCTGGTTGCAAAAAGTGATGCACCAATTGTTAGAGACAAGTATGTCATTTTTCAATGTGACCAATATACTAATAGGATGCATCACAAAACCTTCAGTTGCAGGGCTTTGCGAAATGACACTTCTGATAAATATTAATTTGGCAGGTTACAATTTGGCTACTACCACAGGGTTGGTGTTCAGCAATGAACAGCATACCACCACTACTTAAAGGAACGGTTGTTGCTTTTAAATAATACGCAAATTTATCAAGACTTAAACCGATAACAAAGTGATGCAATGTGGCTCAAAGTCTTCTTTTTATTTCAAACTTCCAGTTATTGAAATTTTTAAAAGGCAAGAGTTATAGACATAGTGCAGACAGAAAGGAACAGTTGTTTGGTGGAGTGTGAGAAATGAAGTAGAATACAAAAATGTTTACTTTGGCGTGCCGTAATATAGCAAACAAATGCACTGGTATTAATACAAAGCACCTTATGTCCTTTATATTGGAGGAGAGACAGAAGTGTTAAGAGGGTATGGTACATTAAAGACCAGTTTAAATACGTCATGGCAGTATCGAGGTGTGGAGAGGAAAAGAGATAAAGAATTAAGAGGATATATAGAAGAAAGACAGAAAGGAAGCAAGGAGGAGATGGATGAAGTAATGTATTAAGTGAAGGTGGAGGAGTGTGGCTCAATGGTTAGAGCGGCAGACCCTGATGCAGAGTTCTGGCCAGGGACCAAGGTTCGATTCCCGCCTCGGTGGGGTCTCGGGCTCAATTTCCTCGGACCTGTTAATTCTCACCTCGTGCCTATTCTAATTACGGGCCCCACGCTGCAACTCTGGGCAATAGCTTGCTTATCCTCCACACCGGCCCCAACAGCGCTAAGGATGCCTGGCTTCACCCTGGTGGTGCCCAGGAGTGGACACTTCACAGGGAAAGCCAGGAGGGGTTCCACAGAGGTACGAGTATCAGCACCAGGAAGCCGAATAGGTGACACCGCAAGGTGACCGTCTGGTGACAGTGTGCTCTATAAGTACCATGACATTTACATTTAAAAGTTCTGAATGAGGGTGTGAGTGGGAAGCTGAAGTGGTGTGTGGGGTGGAAGGAAAAGGAGAGGTTGGGGAGAGATGGTATCTAAGGTGGTAATGAATGCATCCAATTTAGACCATATGTTTTTGTTATATTCTTTGATGGGGTTTTAGGTAAGTGTTTAGAGAGTTATTTGCTCCCCTCTTAAGTTGAACCCATTCCCATTAGGTGTGGGTCAAAATTTTGGAGAGGTATTTCCATTCAGATAGAATGGCTTTAAGGCTGGTTGAGACATGGAAATTCCATAAAATGTGATCTTCTATGCCCAGCCTTGAGTTTGTGTCAGAGGGGAGGATGCCAAGACCAATGGAGGCCAGGTTAGGGGTCTAGTTTATTTGTAGAATTTGCAAGATGGTTATGCTGAGTTTCGATCAGTATTTCTTAGAGAAGGCACAGTTGAGTGTCATGCGTTGTTGGTCACCTAACTCTTTCTACAAGATCCAGCAAATGTTAGAGTCGCAAAGTCCTAGTTTATAACGTTTTTTGGGGCCATATAAGGAGTCCAGAACTTACCTTGTACTAGGAAGGGTGTGATCTTGTTGGAAGTGATGTTAGCCCAGATGAAAGGTTAATTCAGTGACTTGCTATGTAAATTGAATGTACTGTTTAAGAGAGACTCCATTTTGTTTCGTATTAGGTAGAGAGGAAGTTTTGAGAGTGAGGATGGAGTATATTTTGGAAGCTATGTGTCCCCCTTTAACCAAGGTCCTCATAGTGACCTCCCAGGGGTTTATGTCTTGAAAGGATGGCTTTCATTTTTAGAAATTGGTAAAAATCTTTGTTTTCGAGGTCAAATTTACATTCGATAAGAGAGAAAGGTATCGGTTTGGAGGAAGATCCCAGGTCTCCTACTAGCAGGATGCCTTTTTGTGCTCATTTCCCTAGAAAGAGTGTCTTGCCTTCTGATTTTAAGTAATCATTATGCCACAAGATGCAGTAACGGAGAAGCACATTTTGTTCTGGAGTTTATCAAGTTTACGAAGGGCCAGCACTGTGTTGGAAAGAATGACTGATGCATGTTCTGTTTTCATTTTCTTAGTGGAAATGAGTGAAATAAGGGAGAGTGGTTTAGCAAGATTATTTTCAATGTCAAGCGAGGAGGGAGGAATGGGATTAAGCGGGGAAAGTCAGAACATTCTTGTCTCGCTAAGAAGGCTTTTTGGTATCTTCTACAGTCTGGGCGATTTAAAGCTCCATGTTTCTTTGGAAGTCTTGGTTTTATTACAGCAATTCTTGGTTTTTTGGGATTTTTATTGAATCTTGGAAAGTATTACATCTACTCTGGCAAATAAATTGTCCCAGTAGTAAATTGGAGACATGCTAATCAACATGTTTATGAGAGGGTGACCATCATTTTGATGGTTTCTATGCATCCCCACCAGGTGACGAATCTGTAAGACCATTTATCGAGAATGTGCTTAAATTTGTTTAAGGTTGTTTTTTTCCGTTATAATCAATGGATTCTCTGAGGTTTTGGCTGACCCAGATTCCCTAATATTTTATTTTGTCTGGGCCCATTTAAGACCATATTCTATGATTATTGAACTATTGCAGTGGATGTTTAAAGGTATTGTCTCTGTTAAGAGACTAACCTGACACTGGGACATAGTCATTGAAGGTAGATATGATGTTAGGTAAAGCAGAGTCGGCTTGAGTTGCGAAAAGGATGACATCTACATAAGCTGCCACTTTTTGTGTGCCTTCCAAAAAGGGATACCAAGAATGGAGGGGTTCACTCTAATTTGTGTAAGAAGAGGTTCCACTTTTAGGGGCCAAATTCGGATTTTGTCCGGAAGGGCTCCGAACCATCTTTGGAGCCCTTTCGACCGAATCGGTCAGTGCCGGCCGGATTCCTTTCCGACCGAGCCATTCCGATGGGCTCGGTCGGAAAGGAATCCGACTCGGATTTCCGGATTGCGGACGCCAGGCTCGGAGAGCCTGTCCGCAGTCCGGAAATCCCTCAGTACTCCCCCGGTCGCCTCTTTACGACCGAGGGAGTACGATGGCAGCGTTTCACTGCCTTTTTGTGCCGGTCTGTCCGGCAGGAAAAGGCAGTCGGAAGCTGTCTCTGGGGGCCCCCAGCAAGGCCCCCATGAGTGTGAGGCCACTGGATGGCGGCCTGGGGGCACCTACGGTGCCCCTCCGTTGATCCCTGCACCCGGTGGCAGGCACCTTGGGGTGCCGGCCACAGGGTGCAGGCATGAGTTGCACCCCTGCTTTCAGCAATGCAGGCATGCATTCCGCTCAGAATGCATGGTTGTATTGCAAAGTATACGAAGGTGACCGAACCCTGTTCGTTCACATTGTACTAGCAGGGCTGTAACCGACGACAGCAGGTTGGTCGGTTACAACTCCTGGCCGATGTCGGATGGACTCAGGTCCATCCGACATCAGAATAGGCCCCTTAATAGAAATAGTAGGGGGAAAGGGAACAACCTTGCCTGGTGCCTTGTTGTAGGTTGAAGGTGTTTAATAATGTTCTGTTAATGTTTATTCTAGCTTTGGGTTCCCTGTAAAGAGCAAGAATAATTTTAGAGAAATTAGGGCGCAGATTGAATGTGGTGAGAGTGGCATGAAGGAACGACCATGAGACCTTGTCAAAGACTTTATCCGCATCTAATGCAATTGCACAGGTAGGGCAGTTGAGGTGGTGGACTTTCTCGAGGGTCGAATATTGTCCGTGCTGACTCTGCCTTTGATAAATCTGGATTGTGATGGACTGATACTTGATTTGACAATGGGTTCCAACCTTTTTGCAAGGTAAGCCGTCCAGGCCTGGTGACTCCCTAGATTTGAGTAGTTTAATCCGTTTGCAGTTTCATGGGTGTACTCTAGGATTTTCTAGCATTTTGCCGGGTAGTTTAGTCCCCTGATGTTAGCAGACAATATATGTATTTTATGTTTATTTGTGGTTTATGGACCTTGCAATAGTTGTGCCTAGTCGAGTTGAGTGGGTTGAGGGGATGATATAGCTGATGCCATCAGGAGGGAGGGGGTGTGGGGTAAGTCCGAGGTGGGGATGGGAAAGTTGTAGAGGGGAAGGGGTGGGAGAGGGGGTATGATAATGATGGGGAGGGGAGAAGGGGCAGGGAGGAGGGAGGTGATGAGCGAAAAGATGAGAGAGGGCAGGAAAAGAATAGAGAATGAGAGAGAAGCAGAGGAAAAAGCAACAGAAGGAATGTGAATATGAACCAATGTACCAAGGAAGGGTACAGAAATGAACCCATTTGGAGGATAGGCAGTGAAGGTCACGAGGGGTCAAACCTAGACTCGAAGGCTAGAGGCTGCACCCTTAGGTTGGTCTATGGAGGAATGATAGGGGATTTGGGCTTAACCCTTGGATGAGAAATAAACAGGATAGTGAATTAATTATTGCACATTAGGGTGTTAGCCTAAGGGTGAATGGTAACTCATCTATGTGAGTATGATTCTACATCAGGAAACTCATGCACATATGTAGCAACTGGATAACTAACTTGCAATCAGACTCTAAAAACTGTGTGAGGAACATATGAAGGCGGCTTAGAAGGTAGCTTGTGAAGGATGTGCATTTAAGGGGTGGGATGGTTAGTAGTCAGGGAAAGCAATGTCACATATCTTGTGTGGGCGGGCTGGTGTCAATATTAGTTAGTAGGTCATGCAGACATGTAGACATTTCTCTAGAAATGCATATTAATATTATATTTGGTCCCTGATTATCAGCGACATAAGGAACACTAAAAGAGAACAATTAATTTATGCGAATAGGTAAATAAAGGGGAATCAGAGTTGAAATGAGAATCAAATCATATCAGCACCATCTCGGTGTTTCAGGTCGGCATTTTGGTAGTTTTTGTTAGAAGGGTTAATGTGAATAAAAGGGGTAGAGCTTCTATTACTGTTTACAAAATGTGCATATCATGTGGATGTAGGGGGATGTCAAAAGTGACAGCCAGGAAGGGCGTAAGCCAGCAATGGTATGTCAGGAGGCTGTTGGGACCATAGAGCATACTTCTTACGCGTCAGGATTAGTGTCAAAATTCATCATGGAAGGTAGTGGTTAGTTGAGCTTGCAAACGTAATGTTAAGTACAGACATATTATTAAGTGCTCATGTTTAGTCCTTGAATATCAGCAATGAATTAGTCCTCTTCATTGGGATCTTCAAAGATGGTCATGTTCCCATTGTAAGTGGTCTTCAGGCGAGCTGGTCCTATGAAAGAGAAATGTATCGCTAAGTCTTTAAGAGTTTTTCACTGGCATATGAATGTTTTAGCTTTTCCTGACAGTGTCTTTGTAATAGTTATTTGAGATTCTGATGGAAGAGCCTTGCCAGATGATCCTTAGCAACGTTTTTTATGTTTATGTTTATTAGATTTGTATTGCGCACAAATACCCGAGGGTGTCTCGGCGCAGGGGATTGTACATTGACAGAATTAATGAGAAATGATTATTGATCAAAGAGCCACGTTTTAAGTTGTTTTCGGAAAATTAAAAGGGTTGGACTGGTCTTGATGGTGAGAGGGAGAGTATTCCAAAGCCTCACCGTAGCTACCAAAAAGCGTCTGTCTCCCCAAGCAACTGTTCTGGTGCGAGGAAGAGGAAGAAGGTAGTTGGATGCCGAACGGAGAGACCTGCTGGGGGTGTAAATTCTGAAAGCATTTTTTAAAAATTGAGGACCTGAGTTGTGGATGACTTCATATGCAATACAGAGGGCCTTGAATGTTATGCGGCTTCTCACTCTGAGCCAATGCAGTTGACGTATGGTCGCCGAAACAGATTGATATTTGGGGATGGAAAGAAGTGCCCTAGCTGCCCCATTTTGGACCAGTTGCAATTTGTTCACTACCTGCTGTTGGGCATTTAGCAGGAGGGCATTGCAATAGTCCAGTTTTGAGAATATTAGAGTTGTTATCAAAGTTATTCCTGCAGCTGGTGGTAGGTAGGGAAGTAATTTATTGATTTTTCTGAGGATTAGAAAAGCGGATGAAGTCAAAGTATTAACATGATGGATAAATGTTAATTTGGTGTCGAATATGACCCCAAGGTTCCTAACCTTGGCAACTGGTGCCGGTGGGGGGCCGAAGTCAGTGGGCACCAATTGTCAGACCATACCGGGGACAGGTTGCCAAAGTTCATCACCTCTGTCTTATCCGAGTTTAATTTTAGGCAGTTCATCAGCATCCAGGAGCCTATGGCTAGCATAGCCTCCTGGAATCTTGATGCAACTGCCAAACCATTCTTATGGACTGCCAACACCAGTTGGGTGTCGTCTGCATAGGTGGTCAGACTCAACCCATAGGCTTTTATGACCCTCGCTAAGTCCGACACATAGATGTTAAATAGTGTCGGACTTAGCGATGATCCCTGGGGAACTCCACAGGGTAAAGTGGATGTGGGCGAGTAAAAAGTACCAATTTTCACAGATTGGGAGCGGTTGGCCAGAAAGGAGGCTATAAGGTCTCTGGCTTGATGGTTAACCCCCAGCGCTGAAACACGGTCGATCAAGATGGAGTGATCGACCGTGTCAAAGGCGGCGGAGAGATCTAGCAATATGAGTGCAGCCACCCCATTATGATCTAAAATTGTTCTGATCTCATCAGCCGCCTTTATCAGCTCTGTTTCTGTCCCATGGCCTTTTCTAAATCCAAATTGGGTATCATCCAGGAAATGGTGTTGATCAATGAACTCTGAAAGCTGATGGTTCATGAGTGCTTCAAAGATTTTTGCTGGGAAAGGAAGCCAGTCTATGGGTCTGTAACTGGCAAGTTCTAAAGGATCCAGTGAAGGTTTTTTTAGCAAAGGTTTGCATGAGAATTGCTTCAGTGTGCGAGTACTGAAGAGGTTTATACATAGCAGCCCTGGGTGAGCTACTGGTTTTTGGTTTGAATGTAGGGACTATGTGGGGATATGTTATTTCAAAGTCCTTTTAAAAAGTTGAGGACAAAGGCTTGAAAAATCTATTTTTCCATTAGGGTAGCGAAGGATGGAGCGTGTTCATCTGAGAGTCCAAAGATTCACAGATTGCCCCTTCTATTACCATCTTCTAAGGGCCCAATTGCACTGTCATTTGGAAACTGTCCCTAACAAATCAGTTCTGGACTAGTTTCCAAACAAATTGGGTCCTGTGAGTCCGGACGACCGAGTACGATGCCTCCCAACATCGTTCGGTCAGACTCGCATTGACTTCAATAGGAGCCTGTGTTCCAAACGTGAACACAGGCTCCCTTCAGAAAAAGGGGTGATTGGGGAAAACCTTGCACCCTGTGGTGGGCACCCCATGGGGCCTGTCAGATTGTACATGGTTGGAAAGAGGGGTCCCCTGGGTACCCTCAAGGGCCACCTTTGGACGTCTCCGGGTTAAGGGGGCCTGCATCAGGCCCCCAAAGACCGAACCCGAAAGCTGTTTTATCTTGGGCAAACCATCAGAACGGCTGTCTGAATCGGTCATCGGAGTCGCTCATCTGAAAATCGTGTCAATTGAGCTGTACAAATTGGCTCTGATAGACTCTGGCTGTCCAGATGCCTTTCAGAACCAATTCGGTTTGCACGAACTGTTTCCAGGCCTCATAATCGGTTATTGGGAAACTGTACGATTCGGTAGGAAACAAGGGTTCCTAATCAGATTTGACATTACTGAATCCCATCCGGAGCACTTCCTAATGACTTCATTATCGGGCCCATAGTCTGTAAGATTTCTTTCCATATGAGCTAACCTTTCAGTGGTGGTGGCTAGTGTCTTAGATAAATTCTGCTTGTGGTCTTCCGGGAGGATAATGCATGATTCTT
This sequence comes from Lissotriton helveticus, assembly GCF_964261635.1. Lineage (NCBI taxonomy): Eukaryota > Metazoa > Chordata > Amphibia > Caudata > Salamandridae > Lissotriton > Lissotriton helveticus. The sequence continues at coordinate 1,865,872,147 of NC_136067.1, forward strand.
GTTCAGTAACTCTGCCTTAGAGAAGGAAGGTCTTGTTTAATGGAACTGAGGTCATCCTGCATGACTTCTGTGGTGGTTTGTAAATAACAATCCTAGGCAATTATAGTGTTGGGATAAGACAAGCGAGGACACTCTAATGAAACCTTATTTTGTATTTTAATACATATTCATTTTACACTCATAATTCATACAATTTTATGACACATCTTACAGTTATACAATTCAATTAAAAAGATGTGTTATACTAAACAACACAAAGATAGAACTTAAAAACATATAATTAAAACCGTGGCAATTGGTACAATCGACGCGCGTTTCGGCGTTAGGAAAACGCCTTCATCAGGAGCCACAAATAGTTCTGAAATATAACAAAGCAAATAAAAATTCGTTATATCAATATATATAAATTTGATTTACAGACTCAAAACATTTCATAAAATTCATTCAGTGTGCATGTATAATACCTGGAACCAATTTAAATTACCAACCTTACCCTATTACAGTACAGATAATAAGTGTCCAAAAAAGCATTTGACCCAACATTTACATAAAAAACAATATTGGAGTAGTCGCATTCCCTATAAAATTTATAGGGGTCAAGAGAGATATTAATTTTAAAGGAAAAAAGTTTTTTAAATCCCAAATTAAATGAATGCGTCGCTGCAAATAGTGGCAATAACTTCAAAATACTGTCTGCTTCATTTGAGTAACTTTGCTGGAGAGAAAGCGAGGCCCGGGTTGAATTATCGGACCTGATGTGCTGTGGCCTGGCAAGAGCGGCAACATGGCCGCCAAGTATCCCCGAGGCGATTAAAGAAACCGGGCTTACCTGGGCAACCCTCTGATTCACACTGGTTTGCGGTGGTCCGGTGGACAGTGCAAGGGAGCCGGATCACCAGCGGCTGCAGACTCCTGTCCCTGAGTGGTGGCTGGGCTGTGTGTGCAGAGCGGAGGTACTGGCGCAGCCGCCTGGAACCGGAGTATCCCGCGAAGACGTAGCAAGACACCCGAGCTCTGGTGAGAGGGCCCCCTGCCAGGCTGATTCTGGAAGGCGATAGCAGGTGAACCTGTGACAACGTGGTGAGCCAGCTGCTAGTTAGCCGGCCTCCAGAGTGGACTGCAGCAGAGCGGTACGACTGTTTGGTGCGGTGAGTGTAGGCGTGGGTCAGGAGGTGCGCGGCAGTGCACACTTCTGCCGACTGACCCCTTACCCCACTTGGTACCCTGTGGCTGTTGTGACTGGGGTGGGGTTGGTGGTGTGTGTGCTTGGGCCCATGCTCAGCCGTACACCACCCGGACTCCCGGGCCGGGGTACAGTTGTGCACAGATGTCTCCCCGTGAGAGTGGTGTGGCGGCGGGCTGGCCTCCATTCCCCTCCCCGCGTTGTGCAAATAGTGTGGGGGACTGGAGTTAGTGGTCCATGGGCTGCTCCTTCGCCACCTGCTCCGGAATCCATCCACACCAAAGACCACCCCTAGCTCCTCAGGGGCATGTTTCCCTTCAGCAACAGGCCTGGTGCTCTTTGATTCTCCAGTCTGTGGAGCACCAACCTTGGGTCGTGATACTGGCACACTAACGGCGACAGCAATGGCCCCCAGGTCACAGACAATCTAAACTCCCATTCAAAAACAAGGGCCAAACCTGCACGACTGATGCAGGATTTGAGCCAGACACTGATCATGGTGCAAAGGACTCTGGAGAGCATCAAGAGGAAGACCTGCGCACTATATTTCTTGATGTGTGCTCAAGCATTAAAACCATTGACAATAAGATTGATGTGATTACTTCGAGCCTAGACAAGGTTAAAAAGCTGGTAGACGCTCATGAAGCCCACCTAGATTCCCTTGAGAGTAGAATTTCAGACAACCAGGACTTCCAAGCTGAATCTAGGATACAACTACTCAATATGGAAAAGGTACTGGTGGTTTCTAAAGCAAAGAACAAGGATTTAGAAGAGTGTTCGAGGTGCATCAACCTCAGAATTATTGGTCTGCCAGAGTCCCTGCTATCCCAAAAATGGAACCACACATAGAGAACCTTTTACGCAAACTGTTTGGGCTGGCACTTTCATCAGTTATGATAGTTGAATGTGCCCATCGCTCACTGGGCTCCAGAACGCCGGGGGACACTGTACCATGTCCCATAATCGCGAGCCTTCTGAACTATAGAGACAGAGATGCAATTCTGAGAGCTGCCAGATACAAAAGCCCTATAGACCACCAGGGGAATTCCCTCTCCCATTTCCCCACATTACACTCCATTGGTGCAAGCCGCACACAGAGAATTTGCACCACCAAAACACATCCTACAAAACGCCTCCATCCCATATGCCATACTTTACCCGGCCAAGTTAAAAATAACACACAAAGGGCCACCACATTTCTTCACTGACGCCCGGGCAGCCCTCAAGTACACCAAGCATATCTGCACCAAAAAGTCACCTCCTCGCTCCTCACAGCAAACTGAATTAGAATGAAACCTGAGCGAAATTGTCAGACATGTCTATCCTGTTTTCGTGAGTTGTGCTACTAAGCCTTATTTTCTATTTTACAGAGCTTACCAACCCTGGTTGCTATGACTGCTAAAGTCAGGGGTTAGTTACTTCCTCTAGCTCAACAATGACACAAGTTTCACATTTGGCGGATTCCTTACAAACTGGTACAGCCTGGCCGGATCACTGACATAATATCGACAGTCAAAATATCGACTTACCAAAATATTAAGGTAAAAATATAGAATGCCAAAATATCGACTTCCTATCTACAAACAGGTAAGTACAAAAATATCGACTCCAAAATATCGATAGGAAAAAATATAGACAGTCAAAATATCGATTTTTTAAAATATCTTAAAAGTAATTTTAAAGTACTATAATAATAAATATAATTAATTAAAACATACTTAAAATACTTAAATAAACTTAAAATTATTAAATAATTATTGTAACTTAAATTTTTTTTATTATTTTTAAATATATATATATCCATATATACATATTATTAACAAAACATATACAATATTTTTTCCGTTGGATAGCGAGAGGGTTAAATTTACTATTCCCACTCCAGTAAGAGCAACAGTTGGGAAAGCGTTGGATACCGTAGGGATAAAAATTACTATTCCCACTCCAAAGAGTGCAACAGTAGGGAAAGCGTTGGATAGCGTAGGGGTTAAAATTACTATTCCCACTCCAAAGATTGCAACAGTAGGGAAAGTGTTGGATAGCGTAGGGGTAAACATTACTATTCCCACTCCAAAGAATGCAACAGTAAGGAAAGCGTTGGATAGCGTAGGGGTAAAAATTACTATTCCAACTCCAGCAAGTGCAACTGTAGGGAAAGCGTTGGATAGCGTAGGGGTACAAATTACTATTCCAACTCCAGCGAGTGCAACAGTAGGGAAAGTGTTGGATAGCGTAGGGGTAAAAATTACTATTCACACTCCAAAGAGTGCAACAGTAGGGAAAGCGTTGGATAGCGTAGGGGTAAAAATTACTATTCCAACTCCAGCGAGTGCAACAGTAGGGAAAGTGTTGGATAGCGTAGGGGTAAAAATTACTATTCACACTCCAAAGAGTGCAACAGTAGGGAAAGCGTTGGATAGCGTTGGGGTAAAAATTACTATTCCAAATCCAGCGAGTGCAACAGTAGGGAAAACGTTGGATAGCGTAGGGGTAAAAATTACTATTCCCACTCCAAAGAGTGCAACAGTAGGGAAAGCGTTGGATAGCGTAGGGGTAAAAATTACTATTCCAACTCCAGCGAGTGCAATAGTAGGGAAAGCGTTGGATAGCGTGGGGGTAAAAATTACTATTCCCACTCCAGCGAGTGCAACAGTAGGGAAAGCATTGGATAGCGTAGGGGTAAAATTTACTATTCCAACTCCAGCGAGTGCAACAGTAGGGAAAGCGTTGGATAGCATAGGGGTAAAAATTACTATTCCCACTCCAGCAAGTGCATCAGTAGGGTAAGCGTTGGATAGCGTAGGGGTAAAAATTACTATTCCCACTCCAGAGAGTGCAACAGTAGGGAAAGCGTTGGATAGCGTAGGGGTAAAAATTACTATTCCCACTCCAGCGAGTGCAACAGTAGGGAAAGCATTGGATAGCGTAGGGGTAAAATTTACTATTCCAACTCCAGAGAGTGCAACAGTAGGGAAAGCGTTGGATGGCGTAGGGGTAAAAATTACTATTCCAACTCCAGCGAATGCAACAGTAGGGAAAGCGTTGGATAGCGTAGGGGTAAAAATTACTATTCCCACTCCAGCGAGTACATCTGTAGAGAAATCGTTGGATAGCGTAGGGGTAAAAATTAATATTCCCACTAAAGAGTGTGCAACAGTAGGGAAGGCGTTGGATAGCATAGGGGTAAAAATTACTATTCCCACTGCAGCGAGTGTAACAGTAGGGAAAGCATTGGATAGCGTAGGGGTGAAATGTACTATTCCAACTCCAGCGAGAGCAACAGTAGGGAAAGCATTGGATAGCATAGGGGTAAAAATTACTATTCCCACTCCAGCAACTGCATCAGTAGGGTAAGCGTTGGATAGCTTGCCGACAAGATAGAAAGGGTCCAAGTATTCTAAGGCTTGCACAACGCTTAGATAAGCAGCTTATTGTAAGGGAATGGAGACACACTCGAAGCTCTGGACCTCTTGAGCTTCATGTAGAAATATAAGTTTGAGAAGTGGTGGGTGTGTACTCCATAGCAGATCACAAAGATTTCTATCAGGAAAATTATCCGTTCTTTCAAGTCTGTATATAGAGGACAGGACTATTTCATGTTGCAGAATAGCTTCTTTATTATTTAATGTGGAACATAGACAGCCGACACGTGTTTCGTCCCCTCTTGGCGAATTTGGCCGGGGCTTTCTCAAGGCTGTAAGGGAAGATGAATAGATTGTTTAGATGTAAGATAAGATAGCAGTTGACCCCAAGAGGAAAGAGAAAGTCACCTAGAGTTGAATTTTTTTTTTTATATTGGAATATTATGTGAAAATATTTTGGCGTTAAGGCCTTATCTAGACCGTGGAGTGAAAGTGTGTCTTGTCTCAAGTCAGTAGTTTATGACTTACATTCGTAGTGAGACAAGACAGAAAAAGAGAGTGCAAGAAAAAGTGCGAAACATGAAGAGGAGGATCAAATGATTAAAAACAATAAAGAAAAAAGTGCGCTTAAGGAAATATCTCGATGTTCAGTGTTACTTTAGCAACCCAGAAAATCGTCAAAAGTGCCCAACCAGAATGGTGTGATAGGACATAACCAAGAAATAAAAGCATAATCAACAATATACAGTAATCATACCTAATTTAACATGTATTGGACATATAATTATGATTCCCAATTTTTTCAAAATTCAAAATTCAGGGAGTGCAATACTCCTGGAGCAGAGGTTCTTCTTTAGGTTCTGATAAAAGAATTGTATATACAAAATGTTTGTAACCAAATTTTGTGTCATAGCATATCATGCAGATCATACAAAATTACAACAAAAACATTAAAACTTCACAGGTTGTTATATTAAAAAGGGCAATTATCAAATGGATACTTTTCCAATTAAACATTTCCCAGTCATCATTATTAGCATGGAGATACGTGTCGTTTTTTCTTTCATGTACATAATCATCTTTTAATTAAAACGCGTATAGTCACATTGTGGGCACCCACCTGTTTAAAGGTAATACTCATGTCAAAACGCGAACTATTTGGGCAAAAGCCAGCTATTTTAACGGAACACATCGAATACAAGACCGGCAGTAACAGACATATCGTCAACTCGTAGTGTTCATATCTGTGACGACTACATGGGAACATCCGGGTGACCGGTGTGTTCGGGTCCCACAAAACGGAACCAAAAAATAATGCGTGACCTAAGATAAAAACCACTATGGTACGCTAGAACAAGACGGGACATCCTTGTAGTTAAAACCGTGCTTAGCCAAACACAGATGCATTTAAAACAAGGCACTGGTGTGTTCAAATTTAACATGCTTTTTGTCTCAGTCAGATGGAACAGACCGTAACTTATTCCTCTCTCGACACGCTTATCAAGATATCCAATTTACTTTACTCACATATACGGCTTTATTCCGCGTTCAGTCCCTGCTCCCAAAACCACGGTCTACGAATTGGTTTATAGGTTAAATCCCAGGCTATCAGTCGCCCGTGAGACAACGGGAAGTTAAGGGGCATAAACCGGAAGTGGACCCGGGAGATCGAGTTACGGGTTCAGATCACTCTTCATTTTTTTCTTTTTTCTTTTTCTTTAATATGGACTGTCAGGCTGACGGCCTATGTGGGCGAAGAAACATAATTTCTATTGTGCATGGAGAAAGCAGCTGCTAAGCGTCGTATCTTGTGAAAAATATATTTTTCTACGTAACCTTCAAAGCAGGGATATATTAATGATAGGGTTGAAAACCCATTCTAGTGTTAGGAAGGCCAGAGCAAGAGAGCAAGGTTTAACCACTTTTAATGGGACACAGAGAAAAATTAATTAAGCGTGTTACTTCCCAGTCTAATTGTTGATTATAAAAAATGTTTATAATAAATTATACATGATTGTAGCTAGTATTCATGAGACTATCACCAGTGTCACATTTTGTTGTTGTTTGATAGGATTTAGCGGATCAGCATTGTTGAACCACCTAGACTTACAGGAAACAGAAGTTGGACTAATTCGTACTGTAATTGTACTGCATGGGGTAGTATCATCAAGGCCACACTTATATACGAGACATAATACAATTACACATATCACATGTAAGTAATGTATGGCTGTGACCATAGATAATATACATCATCTCCTATAGGAAAAAAAAAATTTGGGAGTTAGATTATAACCAATGATGCCATTCATATTCCTGATTCAACCCCTTTGTTACTGTTTCCATTCCTATGATTAATGAGCTCTCTTCTCTGCGAAGCAGTCGGTCCAAATCCAGCGAGAGCAACAGTAGGGAAAGCGTTGGATAGCATGGTGTAAAAATTACTATTCCCACTCCAGCAAGTGCAGCAGTAGGGTAAGCATTGGATAGCGTAGGGGTAAAAATTACTATTCCCACTCCAGAGAGTGCAACAGTCGGGAAAGCATTGGATAACGTAGGGATAAAAATTACTATTCCCACTCCAGCAAGTGCAACAGTAGGGAAAACATTGGATAGCATAGGGGTAAAAATTACTATTCCCACTCCAGCGAGTGCAACAGTAGGGAAAGCGTTGGATAGCGTAGGGGTAAATTTTAATATCCCCACTGTAGTAAAAATAAATTAATATAAATCACATTATTATAAATTAATCAATTAATACATTTTAATGACCAATTAAGAATTATTTAATTACCAATTAAAAATTAATAACCAATTTTTTTCTCAAAAATACCAATTAATTATCATGTTTAATTAATTATATGAAATTACTTCCCACCCTATTCCCCTATAAACCAACAACCCGCTACTAAAAATAAATTAATATTATTCACATAATTATCAACTATTTAATTAATAAAAATTAATTTTCAATTAAAAATTGATTATTTACCAATTAAAAAATATTTGACAATTTATTCTAAATAAATACCAATCAATTAATTAATAAACATATTTAATTAATTAAAATTAAATTACTTCCCACCCTATTCCCCTATAAACCCACAACCCGCTACAGAAAAAAAAATATTATTTACATAATTGTCAATTAAACAATTAATTAAAATTAAATATCAATTAACAATTAATTAATTATCAATTAAAAATTAATTACCAATTAATTCAAAATAATTATCAATTAATTAATTAGCATATTTAATTAATTATATTTAAATTACTTCCCACCATATTCCCCTATAAACCCACAACCCGCTACAGATAATAAATTACTAAAATTAAAATATTTATCAATTAATCAATTAAAATTAATTACCATTTTTTTTTAATTAATTACCAATTAATAATTAATTAACAATTAATTCTAAATCAATAACAATAAATAAATTAACATATTTAATTAATTATAATTAAATTACTTCCCACCCTATTCCCCTATAAACCCATAACCCGCTACAGAATTATATTACACAAAAAATAAAAATTAATATTAACTTACCTAAAATTCGATATTTTTGTTGTCTATATTATGTCTAGTCGATATTATGTCCATTCTATATTTTTGATTTATTCCAAGGTTATGTTAGTAGAATCACCTGTCTGTTTTATGCTCCAATGTGCACTTTTTCTACAAAAGTAACACACTATACAACATACCAGCTGTAACATGACTAAGGCTAAATTCCTTATTTGGGACATCAGAGGGCTCAATGATTTTAGAATATCGAGATGAATGCACACATACTTAATCAGACACCGCATCGATGTGTACTTCCTGAAAGAGACTCACTTGAAATGTGGCACTGACCCCAAATTACACAACAGATAAAGGGGGAGATACACTCGGCCCCATACTCTAATTATGCAAGAGGATTTTTGGTGCTGATCAGGCGCGGGCTGGACAACTATTCACATGCAGATCGACCCAGAGGGGCGCTATGTTATTTTAAATGGTACACTAATGTTCACACAGGTTACCCCTGTCGCTATATGCGGTCCAAATGTGGATGACCCACAATTTGTTCTCACCCTGTGGGCAAAGGTACTGACAATCACCCAGTTCTTCTCCACAAATGAAGGTTCGGTGGACTCTCCATCCACTCCTTTAAGGCAGTTATAAGAGGTGCATGTATCTCTAAGGAATCAGGGGTTTTGAAGTCCTAAAGAGCAACATTATCAAAGCTGGAACATAACATTACGTCCACAGAACTGCTCTTTTATCAGTCATGGGTAAAAATACACCTTGCATCCTTACAGGAGAAAATTTCAGAATTCGGGATGGAAGCGGACAGAGAGACCCTCTTCCTGGGGAAAAACAGAAGAGGGCGCAGCTATGGCAAAGGCCACAGGCCAGGCACAGCCCTCCCTAATGCCCCATTCCTCTGATTGTTGCTGTATACAAGCCCTATCATAGAACGACTGGTGAAGTGAATACAGACGAGACTCGGCTTGGGAGGGTCTCAGGAAACGCGTCGGGACCGCATTGCTATACGCACCCTCTACCCCACTTCCACAACATCCACTTTTCCCTTTTCTCCATGATAATGGCACCATAACGCGCACCCGTAACATTGGCCTTTCCACGCTAGGTGACCTATACCCACAGGATACATTCCTAGAGACGCCGCAAAACCAAGAAGGTAACCCAATACCTATCCTGGAATTACTCCTATACTACCAATTCAGAGCGGCCTGCGAGACACTGCATGCCTCCTTCCCGTCATCTCCTGCTACTATGATGTCACTAGAGCACATATGTGTCACCCCGTCTCCTCAAAAACTGATCACCAGGTTATACAACCTCATGCAGTCAGACACTCCATTTGTCACCCCGAAGGCTCTGGCATTATGGAACAAATTGCCCACAGATGAACAATGGTCATTCTGTTGCCCCCAGCTTAGACACCTATCCCTAAACTACAAGTTGATACTTATACATAGGGTGTATTGCACCCCCTTGCAGTTACACAAATTAGGGCTACGTTCAGACGCGAGATGCTGGAAGTGCAAACAAGATAATGCAACATTATTACACGTTGCGTGGGACTGCCAATTGAGAGCCAGATTCTGGGAGGGGATGTTTGTGACGTAAGACGCTAGAGGCCATTTCCTGCCCCGCGCCTGGTTAATGTGTCCGAGTTCGTAACGAAGATTCGTTGTATCTGGAATTTTAAGCGCACAGCTACATTGCCATCCCGGACTATTTTAAAGTGTCCCTGTTCACGAATTTGTATCTGCCTAAATACATGTACGAGGATTAACACTGAATATATCTATGTTTTAATTGAAATCACGTTCACATTGGGAGAAATACTTGGAATAATACAAAGGTTTGACCATCAACCGTTTTTATATTTGAAATTATCTACACTGTACCAGGCATTGGATCTCCAAGATTTTAGTATTTTGTGGCTCCTGAAGAAGGCACTGGAAACGGCGAAACGTGCGTCAAGTTTTATTGCCACTCTCTGACTTATTATAAAGATTTATGGTGTTATCTTGATTCTTTTATGAATTTGTAGTACCATTTTTTTCACTAATTGTTGAATTATGTATTGACAAGTAATGTTTTTTAAATAATGATCAATATGTTTTTATATATGACTATTAAAATGAATATGCTTTTTTAATTAAGTTATTTTTGGTTGTTTCCCCTTTCTTCACTTGTTTCCAGTATCAATTGCCTAGGAATTTGTGCACATATATTGATGTTTGCAACTATACATGCGATCACAGGGATATCACTGGAAGGCCCTCCGCTGGTAGCCCTGCTAGGTTACGTAGTAGGGGCCCCACTTGAGAAACGTCTACTCATAGCTAGGATGTTGCTACTTGGAAAACGTAGACTAGCCATACCCTGGGGTGCTCCAAGAGTCCCAGAATAGATACCTGGGTGCAGGACATCGCTTATTGCCAAGAGCAACTAGCTGCATTCTGGGACCTGATGCCCATGGCATCACGCACAAAAGATATTTGGGAACCCTTCACGACCTAGCTTAGAGAAAAAGACGGGACAATCTCAGATAACTCAGCGCCAGCCACAGATACGTAATTACGAAAATTGTCCCACTTGTCGACCTGGTACACGCCATCTATGCACACTGTTCTCCCATGTGCTGGTTCACGTACTCTGCATTATTTCTGTTCCAAAAGTTATTGACACTTGTTTGTATGTGTTAAATGATATGCCCGACAAAACTATAGGATTTTACTGTCAACAACTAGTCATTATATCCTCTGTTTTTAGGCAATATAACATACACTAAACAGGAGATGTAATAGTTTAAGAGACGCAACATAATCTTGTTTGGCACTGGTCTACCACTAATCAATGTAGAGTTACTGCATATCTGTTTGCAACATGTATATAAAACTTCATTAATTAAATATTTTAAAAAAAGGTACACCTCTAGTCTCTGGCAGTGGTTGTGATCCCAAGTGAATTAAGGCTGCAAGGATAAGGATATACTAAGGGTATTATGGGCCTTGGTGAGGAGAGGGTAGGTCAAGCGTGCCAGGTGGCCAGGGCTAACAATTACAGACAGGCCTGCCTCCTCAGCAGATGTTAGAGGAAAGAGTTGACACTACTTCTATAAAGAGTCACAGTCTGAAGAAAGGAAACACTCTTAACAAGGAGTAGGAGAATTGTATCGCTGTTTGATGGGCCCAGACACATCCAAGAAGATCTTACATTTCTGATATGGGTTACATTTTAAGGTCAGACAATGACTTTGAACATCCCGAAGGTGGCAGCAGGAGAAATGAAGGCAGTAATAAAGGTAGGGAAAGACCTACAATACAATGGGAGCAGAGGACACGTCAAATGCTCGAGGTTCTGCTCAGGAAGGAGTTTCATGGAATGCTTATGTCTGTATAGATGTGCCCCAGTGGCGTTCATCTTTAATCAGATGCATCTTCTCTGGGTGCCATGTGGTGAGAGGTCGGATTGGAGCCTTGGTGTGTAGTGGTGTGTTGGGTCAGTGGGGTTATTAGATGAGCACTGCTTTAGGTGCACTACAAATTTAGGGTTCCAGATGCCCATATGGTAGGGAAAGCCGTCAATGAGCTTGGGGGTAGTGTAGCACTGAGGCTAGGTGGCATATTCTCAGGTGGGATCCACAGCCCCAAGGTGGCCCGACGTTTTGAAATGGTTAACTTAGAAGAGTAATATATCTTTTGGACTGGAACATTGCTCTTTATGTAGCACAAATAAAATGTTGTGCTGTTTTGCCCTAATTCAAGTCAGGGGGATGTTTCCTGGGTGGTATTTTGGCATTTCAACGCTAACACCCTTGGTTTTTAACACAAAGCCAGATATAAAAAAATTGTCTCACTTGTCTTGCATAAAAGGTAGCACTTTCCTGAGGCAGTCACAAAATTAAGGAAATGTTTTAATTTCTCTTAACATGTCACACTTGGATGTATGCTGCACTCTACAGCATACATCCAATCTGTGAAATATTTAGACAAAAAAAAACATAGGACTTTCTAGTACAAAATCCATGCTAGACAGCATGCAAACATCTTTGTATTGTGGTGTAAGGGTGTGTGCAGAATGCTAGGCAGACTTAAAGAGTACTAGTACAGGGAAAGAGAGCACTATAAGGCTATATTTACTCTTAACCCCTGTGCCCCAGAAACTTTGGTTTCCTTACAGGGTGAAACACAAGCAGCCCCAAATTAACATGTCTTAACTTGGAGACAATGTGTAAAGTATTTTGGAAGCACTTCAAATAGTAATAAAGTGAAAGCACAACATCAATTAAAAAAATAGACTAAACTTTAATAAATTATTTGAGACCAAACAACAAATATCCAATCAGTAGAATAAGAGATATGGAATTTGAAAGATTTAGGTAGAAATAGTGCCTAGAAGCACAAAGCATTAACGCATGGGTATATGGTCTTGTCAGAGTGGGACAAAGTCACACATTCAGGACCACCATGATACAACGGGGATACAGATACAGGGGCCAAGTTGAGCTAGCTGAACAAAGTAGCTTAGCATTGCAAGATCCTGTATTGAGACACCATCAAGGATGCATCACGCAATGGTAGTTCCGAGGACCTGCAAGACAGCAATGCGGAGTCCTGTGTCGTCGTCGAGGAAGCCGTTGATGAGAGGCTTGCGATGCATAGTCCTGCATCGAATATCTGTTGAATATGTGTTGAACACCGGTCGTTCAGAAGAAGCTACAGGGAAGTAATACAATGTCTTGCATCGTCGTTGAGGATGCTGTAAATGAGAGCCTTGCAATGTGAAGGCCTGCATCAGTGGCAGTTCTGAGGACACCATGGGCTGCAATGCGAGGTTCGGTGTTCGGGATGTGTCGCACTGCTGTGGTTCTGAGCAGAGCTGTGAGGAGATGCATCAGGCTGCATTGATTCTGCTTCACAGGATCACGGCTGGGCTGGCACAGCACCTTCTGGCTCAATTCCAAGGGTAAGGACTGAGGTGTCACCACTTTGGTGTTAGAACTCACAACAGACAGAGTCCAGGTGCTCGGTTCAAGGTGGTCTGAGCTTTTTCAGTCCCTGAGTCTCTGATCAGGAGGCCAGTCAACTATCCCTTGGAGTCACTCTGGTGGTCTTGGCTTTAAGATCCAGGTCCAGTTTTACACGTAGGCAGATGGGCAGTGCACAGCAGGGCCGCACGGCAACAGAGTAGCAGTCTTTCTTACAGAGTAGCACATCAATCATTCTGAGTCTTGCACAAGGCCAGAGGTGTACTGAAGAGTTGGGTCTGAGGGTCCATTATTTATACATGGTGCCCACTTTGAAGTGGGAGAAGGTTCTGGAGGTTTCCACCCACAGAGGTGTCTCAATTTTCCTACCTCCCTGCCCTGACCCCAGCTTGTCTGGGGTCACAACAGACGTGTGTGTCAAACCCTTTGTGAGTGTGCTCAGGCAGAGTCTTTGCGATGTGCAAGTGTGGTAGGTGGCAGCTCCTCCCCCTCCTCAAGTCACAGATGGCCAATCCTGCCAACACACATTTTCCCTATGTCTACGTAGGAGCAATACACAGAGACCAACTGCCAGCTACACCTAGTCATACGGCCCAAGTTGCAGGATGCAGGCTACAGGCACCACATGTTTAGGACATAAAAAGGACAACTTTCTGGCAGCAGAGACGGTAAAACTGAACTTGTTGTTCACATAACCTCTGAACTATCAACTGATTAGTGACAGAAAATTGAAAAGTACTTCTAGGGTTAAATCTTTGTCCGCATTCCTGCACTTTAATTGTGATAAACACTACTCACCACTTTGGTGAGCCTCGTGCTGTGTCCGCCCCGACCGCCATCTTGGGTGTGGGACCAGGGCCTTGAGACGCTCCCAAGACGCCATCTTGGGTAGCGTGCTAGTGTTGCTGGGGTATTTAGCAAAATCTATTTAAGGGTTTGGGAGACAGGCGTGCTTTCAGAACTAGCTGAAACGCTGCTGTACTGAAACGCTGCTCGTTTTTAATATATTGTACATTTTAAAATTGAAATTGTGTAACTTGCACTTTTGCTATTAGTTGGTGATTTTGCTGCTCAAAACTACTCTGATTCTCTTTGTCCGCATTCCTGCACTTTAATCGTGATAAAAACTACTCACCACTTCGGTGAGCCTCGCGCTGTGTCCGCCCCGACCGCCATCTTGGGTGTGGGACCAGGGCCTTGAGACGCTCCCAGGACGCCATCTTGGGTAGCGTGCTAGTGTTGCTGGGGTATTTAGCAAAATCTATTTAAGGGTTTGGGAGACAGGCGTGCTTCCAGAACTAGCTGAAACGCTGCTGTACTGAAACGCTGCTCGTTTCTAATATATTGTACATTTTAAAATTGAAATTGTGTAACTTGCACTTTTGCTATTAGTTGGTGATTTTGCTGCTCAAAATGACTCTGATTCTCTTTGTCCGCATTCCTGCACTTTAATCGTGATAAAAACTACTCACCACTTCGGTGAGCCTCGCGCTGTGTCCGCCCCGACCGCCATCTTGGGTGTGGGACCAGGGCCTTCAGACGCTCCCAAGACGCCAGATTGGGTAGCGTGCTAGTGTTCCTGGGGTACTTACCATACCCTATTTAAGCACTTCTGAATGCAGGCGCGCAGCGGATGCACGCAGCGTGCACGCCCATGGTGCGCCGGAGGTGCGCCAGGGTTAAGCCCGTCTACGTCCGTTCACGCCAGGACGGGCCTAGGGGCTACCTATTCTGTTCCGGTTTCAGTCGCTCCTGCTCACCACGGTATTGCCATCACTTTTACTGGGGAGGAGTTAAAGCGGCTTAGACACCTTCCATCTGCACACTGCATTACCTGCACTTTGCCGATTCATAACTTCAAATGCACCCATTGTGGCTTCTTTATGGGTAGGATGTCTATGTGTAATCTAATGAAACAATCACATAAACCGGGTAAACCCAGGGGCAGAACAAGGGGCTTGAAATCTTCCCCTACCTGCCCCAGACTCCAGTTTTGGAGTATAAACTGTAGGTCACTTCCTAAACATAAGAATAACATTCATGACTTTCTAGTCGATGAAAGACCCGATGCCACGTTTCCTACGGAAACCTGGCTTCACGAGAGCTCGGGGTCGGATATAGCCATGGCTATCCCCGATGACTATGTAATGATTAGGAAGGATAGAGATATTGGTAAAGGAGGCGGTATAGCGATAATTTTTAAATCCAATTATACCTGCACATTTGATGCCTTTCCTTTGCTCGGATGTGAAGCTGGACATTTCAAGTTAGCAATTAGCCCCCAGTTCACTCTGTCAGGTCTCCTGATTTATCGCCCTCCTGGGAATTCTCATGCCTCGACGACGTCCTTTGCAGAAACCATTTCTCCACTATCTTTGAAGGCTGCCAATTTCACCATCCTAGGCGATTTTAACCTTCATTTTGATGACGCTCAATGCAATGTTAGTAAATTGTTTTTATCTGAGCTGGAAGCTCTTAACATCTTTCTATGTAATTCAGGGCCAACACATTCTGCAGGGCATTTATTGGACCCTGTCCTCTCCAACCTCCCATATGAATGTTCACCCTCTGCCCATCCCTTGGAATGGTCGGACCACTATGCTGTATATTTTTCTTTGTCCCGGACTAAAATCATGACTAGTAGTAATAGCAGTAAGGATGAGTACATACGTCGGTGGAGTAAACTTGACATAACTAATTTTAACTTGCATCTGACGGATACACTACCGAACATTGATACGTCTGTATCTTTGTTGAACATCGCAGTATCCAAATGGTTGAGCACTGCTGTTGACAAGTTCCTCCCCTTGACACTTAAGAACTCCTCATCTCATCGTCCTCCTGCACCCTGGTTCTCTGATGATTTAAAGCGTATGAAATCCAACTGTAAACCTTTGAAAGGAAATGGAGACGTTTTTACTCCGCTTCCCGTAAAGTGGCTTACAAGGAAGCCCTCCGAGATTATCATAATCAATGCAAAATGGCCAGAGCTGCTTATGTTGCCAACACTGTCACGAACGCCCAAAACTGCCCCCGCACTCTTTTTTCTGTGGTGAAAAAACTAACAGGAGCAGATTTGGCACCCGCTCCTCCTGCCTTAGATGAGGCTAAATGCAATTCAGTTGCAGAATTTTTTATAGCAAAGTGGAACTTATCTATGACTCATTAAGTCCCTCTAATCCTGATGATGCGTTATTGCCAGGGCCAGTACTGACCCTAGATAATCTGCCTTCTCTGGCGGCCAAACTTACAGACTGGTCACCTTTTGACGATGTCTCCTTCTCCTCCTGCTTGAATAGCATTAAATCTGGCTCCCCATGCGACCCGGTACCGGTCATAATTTTAAAACAACTCGACCTTGGTTCACGTCGTGTGTTATTGCAACTTCTTAATTCCTCTCTAGCTGAATCACATGTCCCACAGGAGTGGAAGCATGCTATGATTATCCCCTTATTGAAAAAGGCCGGAGCAGATGTTGCCAACTTATCTAACTTCAAGCCTATTTCATTGCTTCCTGCTCTTTCAAAGATACTGGAAAGACATATTAATACGCAATTAACCCACTTTGTTGAGAGCTCGGGATTTTTACACTCATCTCAGTCAGGCTTTAGAGCACATCATTCCACCAAAACCACACTTCTAGGAGTTACCGAGCGTCTGCGACACAGTGTCGATCACGGAAAAACATCTGCTCTCATTCTTCTTGATTTGGGCGCTGCGTTCGACACTGTGTCTCATTCCATCCTCCTCATTACTCTCCGGTCCCTGGGAGTGGAGGGCTCTGCTTTAGCTTGGATAGTCTCTTTTTTAAGTGGCGGTACTTTTCAGGTCTTCACTGGCTCTGCCTCCTCTATAGTTTGTCCGTCGGCGCACGGCGTGCCCCAGGGGTCTATACTTAGTCCTTTACTATTCAATATTTACGTGAGACCCCAGGCCACTCTTGTGGAGGAAGCCGGTCTTACTTTATATTCCTACGCTGATGACACTCAAATATTTTTTTCTCTTTCTAACAAGGAGTGCAATGAAATTTCAGCTTTGAAAGTAGGTCTAACTCGAGTCTCCGAGTGGATGAAGAGCAATTTCCTGAAATTAAACGGTGACAAGAGCAAGGGAAAGGATCTATGGGGCCCCCACCATTGGCGCAACGATATGGGACCTACCCCTCAGCCCGCTACTGTAGTACGCAATCTCGGGTTTCTCATTGATGATAAACTCACAATGAGACAGCAGGCCATGAAGGTGGCCTCTATTTGTTTTGCCACTTTGAGATGGCTTCAAAAAATCTTGTGGATGTTGCCCCCTTCTACACAGAGAACCGTAGTCCAGGCATTAGTTGTTTCACGCCTGGATTATGGCAATGTTCCCTATCTTGGAGCCGATCTGACAACGATAAAGAAACTTCAAGTAGTCCAGAATATGGCTGCCCGGCTCCTTCGCAATGTCCCTAGGAGAACATCTGCTTCTCTTGCACTTCGTGACCTTCACTGGCTCGAAATTCCGAGCCGAATTAAATTCAAAGTCCTTTGTCACGTTTTTTAGATCAAACAAGGCTCAGCCCCCAAATATCTTCAGGGCCTAGTTCAGGCCTACAAGCCGAGTAGCAATTTGCGATCTTCAGGGAATGGTGACTGGGAGGTCGCTCTTTTTCCCACCTGGGTCCTAAATTCTGGAATGCCCTACCTGTGACCTTGGCGACGGAAACCAATCTATTTCGTTTTCGTAAGGGACTTAAAACTTGGCTTTTTCAGCAGTGATTAAAGGCTACTTACCAGTAATTTCAGTCTGTTAGTTCTTCTTCTTTAGTCTGTCCCTTGGCGCCGGAAAACCCACTGCGGGTAGCTGCGCGCATTATAAGTTTAAATAAATAAATAAAATGTTTGTTAATAAAGGCTGGGAAGGAGCTCAATAAAGTCTTAAGAATGATAAAAAGGCTTTAAACTGAACTTATTGCTTGATTGGAGCAAGTGAAATTTTTGAGGCAAAGAGCTGGTATGGGGACAGTGCTCTGTGGATAAGCTGGGCCACAGTATTTTGAATAGAATGACATTTAGATACCAGATACAGAGGACATTTCAAATAAAGGGAATTTGCACAGTCCAGCTGCAGTCCTATTAAGCCCATCACAGTCATATGCTTGCAATCATGAGATAACAAAGAAAGAATCTTCATCAAGATTTTGAGTGTAGGATGACACAACAGAAACTAATTGGACAGTTAGAAACTGCTGAAAGTCAGTTCTAACACCTAGGCTCTTTACCAAGTTAGAAGGAGTGGGCAGAGTGACAATGTCAAACAGCCAATAAGTGTTCAACTAGAGACTTTCATGGTCATTACCAATAAGAATCTCAGGTTTTATGGCATTCCATTTAAGGTTACAAAATTTCCAAAGTATTTCATTACCTAGGGTGAAAACAAATGTAGTTTCTTTAATTTTGTGTAATTGAAAATTAAA
Source organism: Lissotriton helveticus (assembly GCF_964261635.1). Classification (NCBI taxonomy): domain Eukaryota; kingdom Metazoa; phylum Chordata; class Amphibia; order Caudata; family Salamandridae; genus Lissotriton; species Lissotriton helveticus. The sequence continues at coordinate 1,865,890,666 of NC_136067.1, forward strand.
TTCCAGAATTTCAGAAAAATGGCAAAAGCCCTACTATTCAATGCACCTACATGTATGCCAGGTTGTGTAGGCAGGCCTATTAAAAAGAATAGGCCAAATCTGAGAGAAAGTGAAAACCACATTGACATTGTATTGACTTCAAATTGTCACTCATTTGAGTTTCAGAGTGTTCTGAAGAGGGCGCCTTTGGATACTGTATTCATGCCTGGAACTAGGTGGTTGTTGGGAGTTACTCCTAGCTCTTTCATAACCAATGGGGTAAAAGGTCCTAAGGAAAACCTTACCCATTTTGAATGTTTGTCCTGCTGCAAACAATCCCACAGTACCCTTCACTCTCAAAATTCAAGCTGGAGAAACCGTTCTCGCTTTGTGCAGAGCCTGTGTACCCACCCAGAAGTGCAGGCAGGGTAATGAGCAGTATCTCTGCATTTGTCACTTCAAACAAGTTCTGGGTTCAACTCCCCCCCACACTGTAGTTGGTGCCTGCCTGTCTGGGATGACAAAAGGGAGTGCCTTTCAGGTTTCACTTAAAATTTGCTTGTGACAACTTGTCTTCCTGTCAAAGAAGCAAAACATCACCCAGCACCCAAGCCTTTGACTCCAATCTGGGAGCTGTTTCACACCCCCTTTCCTGAAGAGCTATTTATTGACTGGACTATAGTTGGAGAGCTAATGCAAATTATTCAACAGGAGCTTCAGGCAGGGAAAACACAACTTTCTAAAAGTTACATTCCGTCAATATTTATTTAAAATCCCGACATTTCACAGTTGAATCAGGATTTTAATAAATATTAAACAGTTGTTTAATACTTTTTCTAGCTATTCTCTAACTTGAGAGAGTAGTATTAATATTTAAATTTGCTGCCTAGTGTTTCTCTAAGGGGCCAGCCAACCCTGCTACAGTAAAAACAGGTTTTGGGAGCAAATCCATCTAAATCTATTTTAACCACCACTAACCACAGAGACTTTAACTTTAACTCCAACTCAAGCCCCAACACCGGCCACATTCCTCTAGTAGAAATAGTCAGTAGGATGGAGTCTACAGTCACTTACCAGGCCAATGGGAGATGTTTTTTTCTACCTACAATAGGAGACGCAAAACAGCAGCTAGATACAAGGAAACATGCACAGAGCATCTTAACAGTTGTCCCTATCCCCTAGTGATAAATAATGCCAGCTTACCAACAGAGGAACCCACACAACCTCCCATTATTCCGCAACTTAGAATAGAGTATAAAAATCTTAGAGCCCCTCAACACAATAGGGAACTTTATAATCTCAGCTCGCAATCCAACAAGACACTTAAAGCCATGCAATTCGCCATCAGAGATATGAAAAGCCTTCTTTGCCTATCACAAAAAAGGTTTTCAAAAATGGAAGATCTACAGAAATTCATTCATGAAACCCAATTTAAACTAACATCTACCCCAATGGTTGTGTCCAACGGAATATTCTGGCCTCGTAATCAACTTAATTACCTGACAGACATGAGATACAAACCCTTTTGTTATCATATGAACCAACCCTCATTAGTCCTACAAACGTTAGGCAAACACAATATCCAATGAGTCTCAAATAATGCAGGCAGAGCTACTAAGACCAACAATAGAAGGCTAATTCCCGACAAACTAGACTCGCCAAAGATCAAACCTCGGAAACACTTTAGATGTATACTACTCAACTGTCGTTCAGCAAACAAATGCGCTGCAGACATAGCCGACCTCAGATGAAGTCAAGAAATAGACGCAACTATATTAACAGAATCTTGGCTATCTGACTCTTCTTCCCCATACCTAGATCTATCAGTCCCCCTGAACTATTGCATTATGAGACAAGACAGGCTAGACAAAAAGGGAGGAGGCATTGTCTGTACACACAGATCCGACATTTCCATTACAAAAATACAATATGACCTTTTAGAGTCATGCGAGTATCTTGGCATATCCTTAAGATCCCCGGACAATCAAAATAGTAAACTTCACGCTCTCTACCACCCCAAAAACACTAGGTTCATAGACCAGCTGATCGAAATCATCACAGCAAACTCTAATCCGCATTCCAATGAAATTTTCTTAGTAGACTTAAATTTACATTGGGAGGATTACACTGACAAGCAGATTACTCTACTTAAAGCCTTCCTTGAAGATCAATCATGGGTCCAAGAATGTCACCTACCTACCCACTCCCAAGGATCTACCTTAGACTGGATCATAGCTAAAGAAAAAGCTATTGATAACATTTAAATCACTCCCTGCGATTGGTCTGATCACCACATCATTACCTTCCAAATACCCTTCATAAAAACTAGCAAGTCTTCACAGCCAACTAATCCCAGAAAATGGACTTGTGACACTCAAGGACTCAATTTGGTTAATGTCACAGCACACTGTGAAACAGAATTGCAACCCGTAGTAATATGGTTGACGTCAGTGACCTCACAAAATACTATAACAACACAATGTCGAATATTATTGAGAACATAGCCCCACTAAAATTCAAAAGGATCCATGACACAGATAAAAACCCTTGGTTTAACAGTGCCCTAAATGAAGAAAGACGCTCACTCAGACTCTCAGAGTGAAAATGGAGACAACACCCTTCCTCGCCCAATTTAATCCAACCAAGACAGTCCAGGAAAGCCTACAATAAAAGCATTCTAAACTCAAAAAAATACTTCTTCAGGAAAGAACTGGATAATGCAAAAAACAGACTGAGGAAACTTTTTGAACTGCTAAAAGATCAATCTAATAAAGCTGCTAAATCTGCTCCAACTACCGCAAAAATTATCTTAAGTAGCGAAGACTTCTCCTCCTTCTTCACATCGAAAGCCAATTCAATGGAGGAGGAGCTCAATAGAGCAGCTGAATGCCCTGAATTCATCAAGAGCACCCTAGATGAGCATCACTGTCAACCAGAGTTGCAAAATTCTAAAAATAACGCTTGTGGTTAGAATTCAAGCCTATCAATGAACTTGACATTGCAAAGATCATTTCGACCATTAAACTAATAGTCATTACAATGATCCCTTACCTGCAATGTACTGGTCCTCAATAAACCATCTACTCATCCTGTCATGGTCATCATTAGCACAAGGCTCAATTCCGGAATGTCTAAAAACTGGACAAGTTATTCCAATCATAAGAAAACCAACAGAGAACCCCTCCGACCCAAACAATTTCAGACGAGTAACAAAAACCCCATGCTAGCAAAGTCCGGAAAAATGTGTGCAACAACAACTGAGCCATCATATATCCATATTCAATCTACTAAATGACTTAGAATCAGGATTCAGACCTAACCATAGTACGGAAACTACAATTCTGCACATCATGGCCGACCCTCTACTTGCCCTCGACCATAACGAAACATGTCTCCTAATGCTGCTTGACCTATCATCGACGTTCAACAAGGTAAACAATGCCTAAAATCTAGTTCGCATGAAAAATAGAATGGGAGTAGAGGGTACTGTCCTAAAATGGTTAGGCTCTTTCCTAGAAAAAAGTTTGCAAAAATTCATAGTCAACCAACCTTTATCAGTTTCATCCGGAAATACAATCTGAGTTCCACAGGGATCCACACTATCCCCGGCTTTATTCAATATGTACATAGAACCACTCACGGAAACACTACAGCGAGCAAACATCTCTTTCCACATGTACGCAGATGACACTCAGCTGTACATCAAAGTTTCATCCACAGAAGAGATAGGTATCATAAACCAGGCACTAAAGAGAACCAATCATTGGCTAACAAGTAACCATCTGAAGGTTAACCCACATAAAACCGAATTCCTGCTGATCTCCCCCCAGAAAAGCTCCACAAACATTATAGAGTGGACCAATCTGATCACGGCATTAAACTGTACTCCAAAGATTGTTGATTCCATTAAATCCTTGGAAATTATTCTTGACAAAAACTTGAACATGCTATCACATATTAACACAATGGCAAAAAACACCCGTATCCATTTAAGCTCCCTCAGAAAACTCAAACCATTTTTTAATAAGTCAGACCTCAAAACAGCAGTTCAGGCACTTGTCATCTCAAGGATAAAGTATGGTTGCACCACGTTGGCCGATCTTCCCAAGATCTCAACCACTCCACTGAAAGCTTGTCTAAATGCGGCCTCAGGACTTATGAGGGGATCCAAAAAATTCGACCACATCACCCCTCATTTGAAAGCTCTCAACTGGATGCCCTACGAAGCAAGAGTACAATTTAAGTTGGCATGCATCACTCATAAGGCGGTACATTACCAAACAACTGTGTACCTAGCTCAGAAAATCAATCTATCTGGAGTATGCCATAGCTCTAGGAGCCATGGAGATCTACTACTGAACCGGCCATTTTCGAAAGAAAAGAACTTATGACTGAGCATTCTCTGGCACTGCTCCTCAAATCTGTAACGCTCTCCCTACCAACATTAGAAAATCCCGTCCATCTCTGCATTAAAAAACGAAGCTAAATCCTTTTATATGAGTAAATACCTCCCATAATCTCAACAGGCTCGCCAGCATCATGGATCCTTCCTGATCATTTACGCGCTACCTTTCTTTGAACATTAACCTTTTTGTGGTTTGTATATATGTACATTAAGCTTAATGTTTTTGCTCTAAATAATTGTACAACAAACGATGACTTGGTAACATAACTGTTTTGGAAATGAAAAAGTAAAGCGCTCTGTCACCCTACTCAGGGTCATGCTCACGCTATATAAAACACCAAATAAATAAATAAAAAAGTCCAACTTAAAATTTCAATATGTCCTACTTGTAAATACCATGACCCCTGCCGTCTGGGCAATAAGGCCTACTTAGGGGTGATTTATTAATATTTGAAGAAAGGTTATCTCCAAGCTACAAAGGCTTATTTTGACAGGTAAGGCTGCAGATTTAAAATTGTAGCAGCTAGGTTACAGCGGTTGGCCTTGAGCCCTATTTGCTTGGCACACTACTGGATGCCACATTAGTATTAAATTCCATAGGTTTCATTTACCTTTCCATGCCATGGGTGGGTTTTGGACACTATATACTATGGCTTTCCAGAAACGGCAAGTATGCTAATTAGGAGTTAGCTAATTTCAACATATTTTAGGGGTCAGAGCACCTTCATTGGGGCATGGTTAGTAGTGTCCCAGTTCACAGAATTAAAGCCCAAGCAGCGTCAGTGCACAAAACATGGGAGTGCCATGCAAACAGAATGCATTTAATCTCAATGAACATATATATTTGGTTTCTATTATGTACAGTTAGGGCAGAACTTCCATAGGAAGAGGGTATGTTTTTCTTTGTTTTGAAAATAACTTTGGTGCTATTTGTCAAATCTTCGCAGAATGCTTGAAAAAAAATGTCATCCATCTCAGCTCCGTACTGGAATGTTTCAGGGTGATTCATCAAGCAGGGACAGAGAAAAGGTGGCGGGGACAAAACATTATTTTTCCATGTTGATTCCTATAGGAAATTTTGGGAAGCGATATAGAAAAAAACAGAAGTTAGATCTGACATTCTTGGTGTGGTATTTCCACAAACTTTTGCCTTCCCTCATCCTGTTTTGCTGAATTTGTTTTTGTTAGCTTTAGGACTATGTGAACATTACCACTGCTAACCAGTGCTAAAATGTTTGGGCTCTCTCCCTAAAACATGATTTAATTGGCATCTGCCTAATCGGGACATTTACTTTAATTGTAAGTCCCTAGTAAATGGTTCTATATATACCCAGGACCTATAAATTAATAGCTGCAGGTAAGAATGCTGCACTCACTGTGCCACCCACTAACGTAGCACTTGTCGCAGGTCTGCCACTGCAGCCTGTAGTGTAGTTTTAAACTGCCTTTTCAACCTGGCAAAAGAACGTTTTGCAAGGTCTAAATCCTTGTTTTTATAGTTATAAGTCCCCCTGAAGACGTCCCTACAGGGTCATAGGGCAGGTGAGTACAAAAAGAGGGCTCCTGAAAACACTGCAGAGAGAGAAAACCAAGGGGAAAAACTAAAGACAAACAGCAAAACTCAATTCTCATTCAGATATATGGAGGTTATAACTCCTATATTGTGTGTGAAGGTAAATTTAATGGAGGCAGGGTCCTTAAGGTCAAAAATTAAGTATTTATTATTTTTACTCCATTACTCATAATGCAGACCACAAAACAAAAAACCTTAAAACATAAATTATGTGACAAATTACATGATTTTCTATTCCAAAAATGAATTACTTAACACAATAAATACATATGAGTCCACCCAACCATCATTCACGCTAAAATAACTTATACATACAAATCAGTCATACCCCATTTGCTCTCATACACACGACAACATTAATAACATCAGAAAAAGGGTTTGCCAAAATCAGTCTTACTTGACTTACCGATAATATAATAATTCAAATGATTTTTGAAATAGAAAGAATCGTACACAACAAAATAGTATAATCAACATATTGAAAAGTGTCTTCTTTCTTATTCCACTTTTAGTAAAAAGGTAGCATTGATGCGCATTTCGGTGAAACACCAAGCATGCGGTGACACCTTTCTCAAGGTGACGCATGACAAACCGCCAGAGTAAATACACAGATGGGAGGGGAGTCAATCTTGTAATAGACTATTTTGCTTAACATAAGAGAGAGATCCGTCACAGAAACTGACAAAAAGATACAAGCTTTTTCCCTGGGTGGGGCAGGCAGCAGCATCCCCGGTGAATACGCACATGCCACAGCATAGAACTATACTGGGAAAGGGGGCATTTCAGATACTTTGTCTAGCAGATAAATGGGTATGTTTTTTAAATGTACGACTTCCAAGATTTAGTAAAATGGTACTGGCATAAGTCCCAAAGATCGAGTAGTTGCTCCAAACTGGGGAACAGCAGAAGCCTGAAGGAAGATCGAATAGAGGAGTCTCCCGCTTCCCTCAAAATACAGGGCATAGGGCAAGGTGCACTGTATTCAAAAAGTAGGACAAGTGTATTTACGTTTTAGATAGATAGCCTGACAGTGAAAATCTCCTAAAGTCATTTTTCACAGTTGTAAGGCCTAACTCTACCTTTGACTAACACTAGGTTACCTTATTATACTTAAAATGTGCTAACTTTAGATTGGGTGCAGATAGAGATATGCGTGGGTGCAGATAGAGATATGCTGTTTAGACTCAAATGAATTGTATTTAAGCAGTCTTCAATGGTATAGCCTGATTTTAAGTAACAATTCTGAGAATGCACTTTTGAAGGTTGGCATTTTCTGGTCCTAACCATATCTGCCTTCTGCCAATGTCCTGATCGCATTACTGTGAATGGCTCTGCTGTTGGGGATTGTGTATTCCTTCCAGGCATTGACGCAAAGGGGAATTAGGTGTGGACAAGATGGGCCATGCTGGCAGGATGACTGGGGAGAACTGTACCCGGCCACACTTACACTTCAAAGGGTTTTATCTCTTGCACATGCAAAGCAACATGACACCAGGCCTGTCCTGCCTTTCGTCACCCGCAGTTTGAAGCCTTGACAGGAGAAGGGGACGAGCTTTCAAGAACCAGATGTGGGGTGGGAAAAGGAGCCCCCTCACCCAAAGGCTAGCACCAGGTATAAATATTAGACCTCCAGAGCTACTCAGCAGAATACGTTTAGTCCTGTAGAAATTAAAGAAGAAGGATTGCCCTGCTGCCAGCGAACTGCCCTGGTGCTTGAAGGACTACCTCGCTGTCTAGGAAGGAAGGCTGGACCTGCTTGCCTTCATCCCAGGCTAACCAAAGTGACTCCAAGAGTAAGCTGACTGACCTCCAGTGCTAAAGCTACAAATTATGGATGGACTGCTGAATAAATCAAACTTTCACCCCCAGACAAGGGATTTGGGTTAATTCCATTAATCTTTTTCTCACTATGCCATCCCAGTTTCTAATCAGCCATATACAAATCTGTCTTGATCGTGCTCCTCATGGGAAGAGTTCAGCCCGAATTGCCAAGCTCGGTCCTCCCAGGTCCAGAGACAACCATCCTGTGTCAGCTACAGAGACTACAGAGCCACATCAACCTATAGAATCCCCCCTACAACTGCCCATCTGACCTGCTGCAACTAGACCGGCGTGGACCTGCAACTGTACCCGCTGGTCTCTGCTAGAGTAAGTATGTGAATCCCAAACAGGAACCTCCCCAGGTGCTAGATGCTTTGCTGGCATCAGTGTTTGTTCCTCCTAACTAAAAGGTAAAAATCATGAATTTAGGCTCCTCATGACTGTGTACAGGGTGAGTTAAAAAGGAACCGCTGCCTCCAGCAACAACTGACAATGCAAAGCTCAGGTGAAACCTGCTCTTCACGCTAGTGAAAGTCCGCGCCCAAGGCCTGCAACACAAGACCTGCAGTTTGCAATACATTAAAGACAGTTGGCAGTGACTGCCAATGCTATGCTACTTGCAAAAACAACAGTTGATGAACAGAATGCAGAACAATGTCATACTTTCACCCCAGTCCAGAGATCTGGGCCTAAATCCATCGTTTTTTTGCTCACCATGCCATTCCAGTTTGAACCCAGCCATTTGCAAATCAGTCCTGACCCTGTGCCTCATGGGAACAGTCCAGACCGAACTGCCAAGCCAGGTCCTCCCTGGACTGGAAACAAGCATCCTAGGACCGGTTTCGGGGTTTCACCCCTCTTCAGCCAGGATAGCTTGATTCCAGTGGCATGGAGAGCACGGGACTCACGTCTGGCTATACCCGTACCACCCGGGGTGACAAATGCAAAAACAACAGTTGATAGACAGAATGCTGAACAATGTCATACAATCACCCCATTACAGAGATCTGGGCCTAAACCTATCATCTTTTTTGCTCACCATGCCATTCCAGTTTGAACCCAGCCATATGCAAATCAGTCTTGACCCTGTGCCTCATGGAAACAGTCCAGTCTGAACTGTCAAGCCAGGTCCTCCCTGGACCGGAAACAAGCATCCTAGGACCAGTTTCAGGGTTTCACCCCTCTTGAGCCAGGATAGCTTGATTCCAGTGGCATGGGGAGCACGGGACCCACGTCTGGGCATACCCGTACCATTTGGGGTGACAAATGCAAAAACAACAGTTGATGGACAGAATGCAGAACAATGTCATACATTCACCCCAGTACAGAGATATTCGCATAAATCCATTGTTTTTTTGCTCACCATGACATTCTAGTTTGAACCCAGCCATATGTAAATCAGTCTTGACCCTGTGCCTCATGGGAACAGTCCAGTCGGAACTGCCAAGCCAGGTCCTGCCTGGACTGGACACAGGCATCCTAGGACCGGTTTCAGAGTTTCACCCCTCTCCAGCCAGGATAGCTTGATTCCAGTGGCATGGAGAGATCGGGACCCACGTCTGGGCATACCTGTACCACTAGTGTGGAAAATTAGTACGGTTTGGTAAACATTATCTGCGCCATCTTGCCTTTTCCCCTGATGCCACACTTTTTGTCGTGCGCACCCGCCATTTTAGGTGCCTCGATCAGAACCGCCCTCTGCACACCACTGGCCCCCAGCATAGCCCTTTGTCCTCACAAAGCCCGCACGCTGGCAAACCCCCCGCTCACACATGCCACGAGTCATAAACCCCTCTTCAGCGCTGCTCTGCCTCGGAACCCCATCCTGTTCCCAGCGCGACACCTCCCTTCATCCCTTTCATGGTCCCAGGCCCTTTGATGCAATCCCCTTTCCTGTGTGCCCGTTTGTCTTCCTCGTTCCCAGGCCGACACCTAGCTCTGCGGATACTGTTTATTGCCCCCCCCTGTACAGTAGGAAGCTTCCCTCATCAAAGGACCCTCGAGTTGATCAAAGCCCCCACCCTATGAGATCCGATCAACCCCACACATTCCGTGAATCGGTGGAATGTCCAGCTGCGCGATAATCATCACCTGTTGTGACCGGGGTGGGGACTTCAACTGTAAATGTGTGTGGGAACGGGCCTGAAGGGGAGATTCTGAGGATGTCCTTTCATACTTCAAAGCATTGCAAGCATGTGTAACCTGTAATAAAGATCATGAAGATGTGTATAAAAGGCCAGGCCTCAGAGATGCGGGTAGAGCACCTCGTGACGATACTGGCTGTCTGAACTGATGTGTTCTCCTCCGGAGAGAATAAACCTTGTTTCCTGCCTTCCAGTCTCCAGCGCCTGCCTCTTCATTGATTAATATTTTGTGGGTTAAAGAGGCGATATCGCCGGGCAAATATTGATTGTCCATGACCTAGTTTTTACAATTGGCGCCCACGTGGGGCCCATCAGCGACACGTGGATCCAGTGGGAGAGGTCCTGACGACAGAGTGAACGACTGCAACGATCGGGAGAGTTCTTGCCCAATAGACCCTCGTCTGGCAGCCGATCATCCGAACTTCACTAGTTCCGAACAGACCTCTCTCGAGTGATCTACGGTCCTGACTGGGAACCATCAGGAGTGCTGCGAGGAATACGAGGAAAAGAGGACGATCGGGCGCTGGATTCGGAAGACAAGAAACTGTCCATACGGTCCGGGTAAGGTCGTGTAGACACGACGAATAGCGAAATGATTGTTTAATGGTTCGGAAAATACTAGTATTACTCTTTGTTGACTTATTTGGAGATTCACTGTCTGCACACGGAGAAACAACAGGCTCTTTCTCTTTGCAAACAGTGAAGGATAGGTAACGCAGCCAGCGTGCCTATCTTTCTCCCCCACTGATTGATTATTTGTTCACGAATTGTTTTCGGGAGATTCCCTCTCCCACACTGATTAACTGTTTTTTTGACCCCGAGCTACTGTTCGCGGATTGTTTTCTGGAGATTCTCTGTCTGCAAACAGGAAAGAACAGGTTCCCCTTTGCAGATAGTGAAAGGGTAGAGGACGCAGACCTTTTGCGGGCCTACTTATTCTCCCACTGGTTGTTTATTAATTGTTTTGATATTGGTTCATGAGGTATTCACTGCCTGCAAACAACGTAGAATAGAAATATTCTGTCTAGTCTTTGCACGCAGTGATAAGATAGGCAGTGCTGACTTTCTGTCCTCGTTGCGAGCCGTCATGTCTGTCTTCTCCCCACTGGTTGGTAGTTGGTTCAGCCCGGACCGTTTATTAGAGGTGGATCATCTAGCTCCGCTGGAAGGCACCCCTAATAAAGACATGTTCATAAACTATGGATTAGTTACCATAGCCTATAGTAAGCTGTGGCATAGGTATACCAAAGAAAATCAAGAGAAACAGTGGCCACTGATAGGATCCTTCGATCTTGATAAAATAGAAACGTTAGAAATAGCCCTTCGTAATAATAAGACAACGCCTATTATGCTCGACAGTCTCGGTATGTGGCGCAAAGAAGCAATGCAACGAAAGAAAAGAGACGAGGACAGAGTAGGTAAAGGAATATATCGACAGGACAACCCCAGGACACAACGACCCGAAAGTAATCCCCCGACACTACGCACAGGACGACCAGACTTAGGGCAAAACCAATGTGCTTTTTGTAAATATGCCGGGCACTGGAAAGTCCAATGCCCGACTCTACTGAAAGAGAGTAGGAGCAGAGGGCCGACAGGAATAACAGGCCGGCAGAAAGGGAAAAGACGCGAGACAAAGATGAATCAGACTGACATGGACAGGCCAGATAGAACCACCACGTTTGATTATGCCCGATGGCACAGATTTCGCCAGGCCGATTTCAGCGACATGTTCGAGTCCTCATAGATCAAACAACGCTAAGACGGGAAACCCAGTCTAGCTCTAAATTACCCGGCGACGAACCCCGTACTACCACTACTGTTCCCTAACAAAAAAAAAAAAAAAAAAAGCCACCCTTTTCGGAGAACCTATAGAAACAATACACAGAGTAGTCTCGGACAGATTAGTATACATTCCATTAATGAACTCAAACTTCGAGTGCAATGGGACTGATTACTCTCTGCTGCCCCCCCCCCACTCTGTAAAAAGAAAGGAGCAACTACAGGCATGCATAGACAACCCCCCATTACCCAGACATGCCTGTCCAAACAAAATACCTACCCCCACTCCGGAAGTTCCCGAAATGCCGCAGGTCACCGGTCACGCCCATCCGGAAGGTGAACCACACAGCACGTGTGGGGCGGGGCCTGCTGACAACCGTCGATCGAATCGCCAGTGGGATGTCCAGGAGGCACCACGGGCCCGGCATGAAATGGCTGTCCCATCCTCTTCTTCGTGGAGTGGGCTAGGAGGGAGAGGCGACGCGGACGAGCCTCTCCCACCTCCACGGATAGGAGGCTTCCCAGCCCCAGTCCAGCCATCACAAATACCTCCGCTGAAATTAGTCCAGGTTGGGCTGGGAGGGAGAGGCGACGCGGACGAGCCTCTCCCACCTCCTCGGATAGGAGGTTTCCCAGCCCCCGGCCCGGTACCGAAATCCTCCAGTCGGACGGCGCCCATACTTGCGCAGCACCGAACATGCAACGGTGCCCATACTTGCGCAGCACCGAACATGCAACGGTGCCCATACTTGCGCAGCACCGAACATGCAGCGGCGCCCATACTTGCGCAGCACCGGACATACAACGGTGGCCATACTTGCGCAGCACAAGACATACGATGGCCCTCAAGAGTACTTGTGGAGCACGGGATGTGGAGTGGCCATCATGTATGCCTGTGAGAAGGGGCGGCGTTGGGTGCACTGGGAGAGGGAGACGGCGCGAACGAGTCTCCCTCGCCCCCCCAGGTGGGGGCGCCACAGCTGCACCCTAGCCGAATGTCCTGCTCCTACGGCACGGAGTTCCATTTCTTTCACCCCAAAAGGTCTCTTCCACTCTTGCAGACTCAACGAAGGGCGGCTGCTGCAGGGCCTCAAAATGGCGTCTGGACCCCTGGAAGGCGGGTCTAGGCCGCTAGAGTGACTTTGACCAGCAATGTAACTCGGACGCTTGCCCACCGGGGCACGAGCCCCCACCTCCGACAGCATCTCCACGGCCTTGAAGATTCTACAAAAGTCCCCGGAGCCCTCGGCCCCTGCCGGCTTCCAGTGAGGAACAACTGCCTTGGTCGCTAACGAAATAACCACGACATAGCCATCCCTTCTGTTAGCATGAATTTTTGAACTGCCGAAAAGGACTCTGGTCCAACCGCCGGTTGTAGGAAACATTTTTTCTGATGCTACTTCCGGACTAACCCGGCCCCGCCCAAAATGGCACCGGAATCAATGAGAACTTACGAACACCTCGTGGTGTTTTTAGCTAAAAAGACTCGATGTTCTGAGATATGTATATGATCCTTTGTACACTTGACGAAAAAGAGGGAGGGTTCACTCGACGAACATGTAAAAGGATCACGTTAAAAATGTTGTTTTCAATGTACGATTTATTATGATATTATTGTAGCTAATACGTAACCTCGCTTGTGACACACGCCCACGGTATGCATATAGGAAATTTGATTACAACTAGCCTGACTGTGCTTCCAATTATGAAATGAATGCCCCTTGATCCCTCACCTATTGATAGACCTTTTTAGTTTCCTGCAGATGACTAAATAAACCCTTTTTTTAATGTTCTTAATGCTGCAAAATAGCCCCCCCTTACTGTATGTACTTCAGCCTTCGCCGTGTCCGGCCAAATACGATTGCACCCTCATATCTACATGCTGAACGATTGTGCAAATAAAGGTTTTCCGAATTATGAACAGGTATTGCATGTTTTTAAATGTGGGATCAGCGGGAGAGTTTTTCTGTGCACCCTGCTTTGCTCTCTCTTTAAGGTTATTAGAAGATGGTTGCCCAACCCCGGATGAAGGATCGAATCTAAGACACGATACTCTGCCTCCAAGTATGCGACTGGCTTAGGAACTAACGCATGGAGAAGGACCTCGACTTCTGAGGATGGGTAAAGTGAAGCGGTGTAAATGATAGAATGTTATAAAGGTACGGCACTCAAAGGTACTAGGGAACAAGTTGGTCGAAGAACTGATATGCCTTAGAACATCACAACGTTGAAAGAGATTTAAGGACCCCGATAGCTAGATACACCTACCAACTAGATACATCGCACTAAGTGTTTCTGATTTTTTTTTTTTACGTTTCCCTACACACGGCCTATAAGGACACACTGCCCCCCCCTGGCTTCAGAAACCAAGACCCCAGGGATTCTACCCCGAGGAGATAAGACGAGTACGAGGTAAGTAAAGGACTTTCGTGCCCATGCATTTGGTATGCTCGAATGTTGTCCCACTCCCTTCCCCTCTTTTTCCTCCCTCTACAGGTTACATTGGAATCACGACCGAGGTACGGTTAAGATCTGAAGCCTCGCTATGTCTGATACATGAAGCGGACTAACGCTGCAAGGTGGCACCTAAGCACACCCACAAACTGCTCTCGTAACGAAAGAGCCAATGAGTTGTATGATATGATGACACACGGTCACCCCTAATCCGTGTTGCGTGAATGGGCACGTGTCACGTATGTCTGAAACTATGAGCAAATGTTTTTGTGCGACTGAGGCGCTGACTTGACTGGTCGAAGGACCGAGAGTGCGAGAAGTGCGATACAATGGTGTCTTTTACTCAATGCATGTCCCCTGTACCCGGCCTAATGCTCGTCCGTCCCAAACTGCATGCTTTCGAAATTCTAACACAGACCCGTAATGTCTCATGTTGTGTAGTGCGCTGAATAGCCTATCTTAATACACGGCCACTCCCCATGTCGCACGTGTACTATTTAGCCTATTATCGCACATCTCTCTCTCTCTCTCTCTCTCTCTCTCTCTCTCTCTCTCTCTCTCTCTCTCTCCTCCACACTCCCACTCTTCCGAACGACTAGCACCTAAATTGGCAAACCGCCACCCCTAGTGCACCCCCCAATTGGCTCCAAATACCGCAAGTATTTGCACAAAATTTGTCTTAAATAAAATCACCCTGATGCCGGTCACTACCTCTCCTTTCTGCTAAATACTGATGAAACCTAGAATTGGCCAAACGAGAAAGGACAGGTAAGACGACTAAGGTTCCCTAATCTGACCCGTAATAAGGGAACTACATGTCAGTGGCTTCTATGATAAAAAAAATGCCTCAGATAGCGCGACCTTCCCTGTCCCGAATTGTCTCAATACCCAAACAGTAAAAGTGATCGAAACATCCCCATCTTCCCAGAACACTCTCTGATTTGTATCAGCTGCCCCGGAGGAGAGTTTTAAAACTGTCCCTCAACCCCGGTTGTAAGAGATGGGTCGACTTACGACTAACACAGGCCAGCCGTTGTTCCTAGAAATGATTTGTTGATGAGCAAGCTACGGAGTTTTAGAATTCGAGAAATGTCACTGAACGCTTACCAACTGAACTGTGGCCTTCTGCTAAATAACGCCCTTTTGAGACAAAGCAAGACGATAGTCCCTTACCACAGTTTGCTATGTCCCTAGTTGTTTTCCATAAGACCCCGGTTTTTAATAAAGTAATCAGGTTGTAAGAGGCTATGTAGGAACTAGAATGATGTTTGCGAAGTTAAGATTAGACCGAAAATGAAGAAATCGTTGCAATGAACCCTGTTGAAAGTAAAATGTTTAGCTGAAAAGTAGGATGCATTGATAGAATGGAAAATTGTTTAGCCTATGTTCGTCCCTCAGAAAGATACCTATCGGACCATGGTGATAGCACGTTGCACTTTTTTTTCGAAAAATATAAAGCCCTGGAGAACGGTATAGCTTTGTAAGGCTCGTACTAGGAAGGTGGGTCTCTGTCAGAAGAACTGACGTAACTGTAATACACAAAATGCAATGAATAGGTACCAGATCTCGTACCACGACAATGAATGTAACACCAACAAGCACCAAAGAAATAGCTACGCAGGAAAGTTATAGGAAATCCAACAGACCCATCATCAATTATTTATATGTTGGTTGTGATACCCCAATATAACGGATGTTTCTCATTTGCTTGAAGCTGGGAGAGAAATAGACTTATGTGATTACCTTCCTCTGCCAATTCTCTAAAGACTGTCTTTTCAAACTCATTTAAGGGTACCACTGTCGGAGGAGAGAGAGACCGGATGTGGGAGCACGCGGCCTGACTACAGATCGTGGAACATCTGCGACACTGGCCAAGGCGAGACCGCAACAGTAAGGAGTCGCAGGACGAGGCACCGTTTCCGACAAAATAAGAGGAAAGGGCTGACCTGATGCCCCTGCTCGATGTTCAACGTGTGCCGAAAAGTCCCCGCTCTCTGAACTCGGTCATGAGCCCGCCTACCTAAAATTTCCCGTCCCCCTGGTCTGTTCCCGATCTGGCCCTGCTCCATCCCCCTTTTTCTCCGACCTACCCTAAGGACTACTTACACACACACTTCTTCCACCTGAACTTTTTGACAATCGACTCAAAGGGACACAGGGCGAAAAGGACCTTTTTGACCAGAAAAGCGAGGAAAAGGTCATGCCCTGCAACACGGAAACTAGAATAGAGCTGGACCCATAGCTCCACCGTGCCAACAGAAGACGACAAAGAATGCTGAGAACTCACTAATGATGGTCCATGACAATAGGACCTCCCCTTCGAACAATGACACCCCTGATTATTGTTTTTTACTACGTCTCATTTCTCTCCCAGCCACCATTGTATTGATTATGCTCCCACCAAAAATGAACAGTACTTACATATGTAATAACCTATCAGTTCACATTCCGAATGACTACAAGTATCTATGAAATGTACTCAATGCTCTCACTACAGAATCGTTTTTGCCCGATATTGCATTACTATGACTTTCCTGCAAACGAGTTTATCGATAGACCCGCCTCCTAAGACGAAAGATTTTAAATGTAATGTTTATAGCTCCTTCACCTGGGTTCCTACTTCTTTACTTATGACCGCCACAGTAGACATGGATAGGAAATAGGCCAGCAAGATGTCTTGGATATGTTAAAGGGAGGACTGTGGAAAATTAGTACGGTTTGGTAAACATTATCTGCGCCATCTTGCCTTTTCCCTTGATGCCACACTTTTTGTCGTGCGCACCCGCCATTTTAGGTGCCTCGATCAGAACCGCCCTCTGCACACCACTGGCCCCCAGCATAGCCCTTCGTCCTCACAAAGCCCGCACGCTGGCAAACCCCCCGCTCACACATGCCACGGGTCATAAACCCCTCTTCAGCGCTGCTCTGCCTCGGAACCCCATCCTGTTCCCAGCGCGACACCTCCCTTCATCCCTTTCATGGTCCCAGGCCCTTTGATGCAATCCCCTTTCCTGTGTGCCCGTTTGTCTTCCTCGTTCCCAGGCCGACACCTAGCTCTGCGGATACTGTTTATTGCCCCCCCCTGTACAGTAGGAAGCTTCCCTCATCAAAGGACCCTCGAGTTGATCAAAGCCCCCACCCTATGAGATCCGATCAACCCCACACATTCCGTGAATCGGCGGAATGTCCAGCTGCGCGATAATCATCACCTGTTGTGACCGGGGTGGGGACTTCAACTGTAAATGTGTGTGGGAACGGGCCTGAAGGGGAGATTCTGAGGATGTCCTTTCATACTTCAAAGCATTGCAAGCATGTGTAACCTGTAATAAAGATCATGAAGATGTGTATAAAAGGCCAGGCCTCAGAGATGCGGGTAGAGCACCTCGTGACGATACTGGCTGTCTGAACTGATGTGTTCTCCTCCGGAGAGAATAAACCTTGTTTCCTGCCTTCCAGTCTCCAGCGCCTGCCTCTTCATTGATTAATATTTTGTGGGTTAAAGAGGCGATATCGCCGGGCAAATATTGATTGTCCATGACCTAGTTTTTACACTAGGGTGACAAATGCAAAAACAACAGTTGATGGACAGAATGTAGAACAATGTCATACATTCACCCCAGTACAGAGATCTGGGCCTAAACCCATCATCTTTTTTGCTTACCATACCATTCCAATTTGAACCCAGCCATATGCAAATCAGTCTTCAGCCTGTGCCTCATGGAAACAGTCCAGTCCGATCTGCCAAGCCAGGTCCTCCCTGGACTGGAAACAAGCATCCTAGGACCAGTTTCAGGGTTTCACCCCTCTTTTGCCAGGATAGCTTGATTCCGTGGCATGGGGAGCACGGGACCAACGTCTGGGCATACCCGTACCATTCGGGGTGACAAATGCAAAAACAACAGTTGATGGACAGAATGCATACCAATGTCATACATTCACCCCAGTACAGAGATATTGGCCTAAATCCATCGTTTTTTTGCTCATCATGCCATTCCAGTTTGAACCCAGCCATATGTAAATCAGTCTTGACCCTGTGCCTCATGAGAACAGTCCAGACAGAACTGGCAAGCCAGGTCCTGCCTCAACTGGAAACAAGCATTCTAGGACCGGTTTCGGAGCTTCACCCCTCTTCAGCCAGGATAGCTTGATTCCAGTGGCATGGAGAGCTCGGGACCCACGTCTGGGCATACCTGTACCACCTGGGTGACAAATGCAAAAACAACATTTGATGGACAGAATGTAGAACAATGTCATACATTCGCCCCAGTACAGAGATCTGGGCCTAAATCTATTGTTTTTTGTTCACCATGTCATTCCAGTTTGAATTCAGCCATATAAAAATCAGTCTTGACCCTGTGCCTCATGGGAACAGTCCAGCCCGAATTGCCAGGCCAGGTCCTCCATGGACTGGAAACAAGCATACTAGGACTGGTTTCAGTGTTTCACCCCTCTTCAGCCAGGATTGCTTTATCCTAGTGCCATGGCGAGCACGCGACCCTCAACTAGAAACAAGCATCCTAGGACTGGTTTCAGGCTTTCAGCCCTTATCAGCCAGGATAGCTTGATTTCAGTGGCTTGGAGAGCACGGGACCCACATCTGGGGATGCCCGTACCACTCGGGGTGACAAATGCAAAAACAACAGTTGATGGACAGAAGGAAGAACAATGTCATACATTCATCCCAGTACAGAGATCTGGGCCCAAATCTATCGTTTTTCTGCTCACCATGCCATTCCAGTTTGAACACAGCCATATGCAAATCAGTCTTGACACTGTGCCTCATGGGAACAATCCAGACCAAACTGCCAAGCCAGGTCCTCACCGAACTGGAAACAAGCATCCTAGGACCGGTTTCGGTGTTTCACCCCTCTTCAGGCAGGATATCTTGATTACAGTGGCATGGCGAGCACGCGACCCACATCTGGGCATACCCGTACCACTCGGGGTGACAAATAACAAAACAACAGTTGATGGATAGAATGCAGAACAATGTCATACATTCAACCCAGTACAGAGATCTGGACCCAAATCCATCGTTGTTTTGCTCACCAGGCCATTCCAGTTTGAACACAGCCATATGCAAATCAGTCTTGACCCCGTGCCTCATGGGAACAGTCCAGACCAAACTGCCAAGCCAGGTCCTCCATGGACTTGAAACAAGCATCCTAGGACCGGTTTCGGTGTTTCACCTCTCTTCAGCCAGGATAGCTTGATTCCAGTGGCATGGCGAGCACGGAACCCACGTCTGGGCATACCCGTACCACTCGGATGACAAATGCAAAAACATTTGATGGACAGAATGTAGAACAATGTCATACATTCACCCCAGTACAGAGATCTTGGCCTAAATCCATCTTTTTCTTGCTCACCATGACATTCTAGTTTGATTCCAGCCATATGCAAATCAGTCCTGACCCTGTGCCTCATGGGAACAGTCCAGACCGAACTGCCAAGCCAGGTCCTACCTGGCCTGGAAACAAGCATCCTAGGACCGGTTTTGAAGTTTCACCCCTCTTCTGCCAGTATAGCTTGATTCCAGTGGCATGGAGAACACGGGACCCACATCGGGGCATATCCGTACCGCTCGGGGTGACCAATAACAAGACAACAGTTGATGGACAGAATGCAGAACAATGTCATACATTCACCCCAGTACAGAGATCTGTGTCTAAATCCATCATTTTGTTTGATCACCATGCCATTCCAGTTTGAACCCAGCCATATGCAAATCAGTCTTGACCCTGTGCCTCATGGGAAGAGTCCAGACCGAACTGCCAAGCCAGGTCCTGCCTCGACTGGACACAAGCATCCTAGGACCGGTTTCGGAGTTTCACCCCTCTTCAGCCAGGATAGCTTAATTCCAGTGGTATGGGGAGCACGGGACCCACGTCTAGGCATACCTGTACCATTCGGGGTGACAAATGCAAAAACAACAGTTGATGGACAGAATGCAGTACAATGTCATACATTCACCCCAGTACAGAGATCTTGGCCTAAATCCATCGTTTTTTTGCTCATCATGCCATTCCAGTTTGAACCCAGCCATATGTAAATCAGTCTTGACCCTGTGCCTCATGAGAACAGTCCAGACAAAACTGGCAAGCCAGGTCCTGCCTCAACTGGAAACAAGCATTCTAGGACCGGTTTAGGAGTTTCACCCCTCTTCAGCCAGGATAGCTTGATTCCAGTGGCATGGCGAGCACGGGACCCACGTCTGGGCATACCCGTATCACTCGGGTGACAAATGCAAAAACAACAGTTGATGGAAAAAAGTAGAACAATGTCATACATTCACCCCAGTACAGAGATCTTGGCCTAAATCCATCTTTTCTTGCTCACCATGCCATTCTAGTTTGAACCCAGCCATATGCAAATCAGTCCTGACCCTGTGTCTCATGGGAACAGTCCAGACCGAACTGCCAAGCCAGGTCCTCCCTGGACTGGAAACAAGCATCCTAGGACCGGTTTTGAAGTTTCACCCCTCTTCTGCCAGTATAGCTTAATTCCAGTGGCATGGAGAGCACGGGACCCACGTCTGGGCATATCCTTACCACTCGGGGTGACCAATAACAAAACAACAGTTGATGGACAGAATGCAGTACAATGTCATACATTCACCCCAGTACAGAGATCTTGGCCTAAATCCATCGTTTTTTTGCTCATCATGCCATTCCAGTTTGAACCCAGCCATATGTAAATCAGTCTTGACCCTGTGCCTCATGAGAACAGTCCAGACAAAACTGGCAAGCCAGGTCCTGCCTCAACTGGAAACAAGCATTCTAGGACCGGTTTAGGAGTTTCACCCCTCTTCAGCCAGGATAGCTTGATTCCAGTGGCATGGCGAGCACGGGACCCACGTCTGGGCATACCCGTATCACTCGGGTGACAAATGCAAAAACAACAGTTGATGGAAAAAAGTAGAACAATGTCATACATTCACCCCAGTACAGAGATCTTGGCCTAAATCCATCTTTTCTTGCTCACCATGCCATTCTAGTTTGAACCCAGCCATATGCAAATCAGTCCTGACCCTGTGTCTCATGGGAACAGTCCAGACCGAACTGCCAAGCCAGGTCCTCCCTGGACTGGAAACAAGCATCCTAGGACCGGTTTTGAAGTTTCACCCCTCTTCTGCCAGTATAGCTTAATTCCAGTGGCATGGAGAGCACGGGACCCACGTCTGGGCATATCCTTACCACTCGGGGTGACCAATAACAAAACAACAGTTAATGGACAGAATGCAGAACAATGTCATACATTCACCCCAGTACAGAGATCTGTGTCTAAATCCATCATTTTTTTGATCACCATGCCATTCCAGTTTGAACCCAGCCATATGTAAATCAGTCTTGACCCTGTGCCTCATGGGAACAGTCCAGACCAAACTACCAAGCCAGGTCATGCCTGGACTGGACACAAGCATCCTAGGACCGGTTTCGGAGTTTCACCCCTCTTCAGCCAGGATAGCTTGATTCCAGTGGCATGGAGAGATCGGGACCCACGTCTGGGCATACCTGTACCACTAGGGTGACAAATGCAAAAACAACAGTTGATGGACAGAATGTAGAACGATGTCATACATTCACCCCTGTACAGAGATCTGGGCCTAAACCCATCAGCTTTTTTTGCTCACCATGCCATTCCAGTTTGAACCCAGCCATATGCAAATCAGTCTTTACTCTGTGCCTCATGGAAACAGTCCAGTCCGATCTGCCAAGCCAGGTCCTCCCTGGACTGGAAACAAGCATCCTAGGACCAGTTTCAGGATTTCACCCCTCTTCAGCCAGGATAGCTTGATTCCAGTGGCATGGGGAGCACAGGACCCACGTCTGGGCATACCCGTACCATTCGGGGTGACAAATGCAAAAACAACAGTTGATGGACAGAATGCAGAACAATGTCATACATTCACCCCAGTACAGAGATCTTGGCCTAAATCCATCGTTTTGTTGCTCATCATGCCATTCCAGTTTGAACCCAGCCATATGTAAATCAGCCTTGACCCTGTGCCTCATGAGAACAGTCCAGACAGAACTGGCAAGCCAGGTCCTGCCTCAACTGGAAACAAGCATTCTAGGACCGGTTTCGGAGTTTCACCCCCTTCAGCCAGGATATCTTGATTCCAGTGGCATGGAGAGCACGGGACCCACGTCTGGGCATACGTGTACCACCTGGGTGACAAATACAAAAACAACTTCTGATGGACAGAATGTAGAACAATGTCATACATTCACCCCAGTACAGAGATCTGAGCCTAAATCCATTGTTTTTTTGCTCACCATGTCATTCTAGTTTGAATTCAGCCATATAAAAATCAGTCTTGACCCTGTGCCTCATGGGAACAGTCCAGCCCGAATTGCCAGGCTAGGTCCTCCATGGACTGGAAACAAGCATCCTGGACCGGTTTCGGTGTTTCACCTCTCTTCAGCCAGGATAGCTTGATTCCGTGGCATGCGAGCACGCGACCCCGGTCTGGGCATACCAGTACCACTGGGGTGACAAATACAAAAACAACAGTTGATGAACAAAATTTAGAACAATGTCATACATTCACCCCAGTACAGAGATCTTGGCCTAAATCCATAGTTTCTTTGCTCACCATGCCATTCTAGTTTGAACCCAGCCATACGCAATTCAGTCTTGACCCTGTGCCTCATGGGAACAGTCCAGACCGAACTGCCAAGCCAGGTCCTGCCTGGACTGGACACAAGCATCCTAGGACCGGTTTCGCAGTTTCACCCCTCTTTAGCCAGGATAGCTTGATCCCAGTGGCATGGAGAGATCGGGACCCACGTCTGGGCATACCTGTACCACTCGGATAACAAATGCAAAAACATTTGATGGACAGAATGAAGAACAATGTCATACATTCACCCCAGTACAGAGATCTGGGCCTAAACCCATTGTTTTTTGCTCACCATGTCATTCCAGTTTGAATTCAGCCATCTACAAATCAGTCTTGACCCTGTGCCTCATGGGAACAGTCCTGCCCGGATTGCCAAGCCAGGTCCTCCCTGGACTGGAAACAAGCATCCTAGGACTGGTTTCGGTGTTTCACCCCTCTTCAGCCAGGATAGCTTGATTCCAGTGGCATGGCGAGCACGGGACCCACGTCTGGGCATACCCGTACCACTCGGATGACAAATGCAAAAACATTTGATGGACAGAATGTAGAACAATGTCATACATTCACCCCAGTACAGAGATCTTGGCCTAAATCCATCTTTTTCTTGCTCACCATGCCATTCTAGTTTGATTCCAGCCATATGCAAATCAGTCCTGATCCTGAGCCTCATGGGAACAGTCCAGACCGAACTGCCAAGCCAGGTCCTACCTGGCCTGGAAACAAGCATCCTAGGACCGGTTTTGAAGTTTCACCCCTCTTCTGCCAGTATAGCTTGATTCCAGTGGCATGGAGAGCACGGGACCCACGTCTGGGCATATCCGTACCACTCTGGGTGACCAATAACAAAACAACAGTTGATGGACAGAATGCAGAACAATGTCATACATTCACCCCAGTACAGAGATCTGTGTCTAAATCCATCATTTTTTTGATCACCATGCCATTCCAGTTTGAACCCAGCCATATGTAAATCAGTCTTGACCCTGTGCCTCATGGGAACAGTCCAGACCGAACTGCCAAGCCAGGTCATGCCTGGACTGGACACAAGCATCCTAGGACCGGTTTCGGAGTTTCACCCCTCTTCAGCCAGGATAGGTTGATTCCAGTGGCATGGAGAGATCGGGACCCACGTCTGGGCATACCTGTACCACTAGGGTGACAAATGCAAAAACAACAGTTGATGGACAGAATGTAGAACGATGTCATACATTCACCCCTGTACAGAGATCTGGGCCTAAACCCATCATCTTTTTTTGCTCACCCTGCCATTCCAGTTCGAACCCAGCCATATGCAAATCAGTCTTAACTCTGTGCCTCATGGAAACAGTCCAGTCCGATCTGCCAAGCCAGGTCCTCCCTGGACTGGAAACAAGCATCCTAGGACCAGTTTCAGGGTTTCACCCCTCTTCAGCCAGGATAGCTTGATTCCAGTGGCATGGGGAGCACAGGACCCACGTCTGGGCATACCCGTACCATTCGGGGTGACAAATGCAAAAACAACAGTTGATGGACAGAATGCAGAACAACGTCATACATTCACCCCAGTACAGAGATCTTGGCCTAAATCCATCTTTTTTTGCTCATCATGCCATTCCAGTTTGAACCCAGCCATATCTAAATCAGTCTTGACCCTGTGCCTCATGAGAACAGTCCAGACAGAACTGGCAAGCCAGGTCCTGCCTCAACTGGAAACAAGCATTCTAGGACCGGTTTCGGAGTTTCACCCCTCTTCAGCCAGGATAGCTTGATTCCAGTGGCATGGAGAGCACGGGACCCACGTCTGGGCATACCTGTACCACCTGGGTGACAAATGCAAAAACAACATTTGATGGACAGAATATAGAACAATGTCATACATTCACCCCAGTACAGAGATCTGGGCCTAAATCCATTGTTTTTTGCTCACCATGTCATTCCAGTTTGAATTCAGCCATATAAAAATCAGTCTTGACCCTGTGCCTCATGGGAACAGTCCTGCCCGAATTGCCAGGCCAGGTCCTCCATGGACTGGAAACAAGCATCCTAGGACTGGTTTCAGGCTTTCAGCCCTTATCAGCCAGGATAGCTTGATTTCAGTGGCATGGAGAGCACGGGACCCACATCTGGGGATGCCTGTACCACTCGGGGTGACAAATGCAAAAACAACAGTTGATGGACAGAAGGAAGAACAATGTCATACATTCACCCCAGTACAGAGATCTAGGCCCAAATCCATCGTTTTTTTGCTCACCATGCCATTCCAGTTTGAACACAGCCATATGCAAATCAGTCTTGACCCTGTGCCTCATGGGAACAGTCCGGACCGAACTGCCAAGGCAGGTCCTCCCTTGACTGGAAACAAGCATCCTAGGACCGGTTTCAGTGTTTCACCCCTCTTCAGCCAGGATTGCTTTATCCTAGTGCCATGGCGAGCACGCGACCCACGTCTGGGGATACCCGTACCACTGGGGTGACAAATACAAAAACAACAGTTGATGGACAAAATGAAGAACAATGTCATACATTCACCCCAGTACAGAGATCTTGGCCTAAATCCATTGTTTCTTTGCTCACCATGCCATTCTAGTTTGAACCCAGCCATATGCAAATCAGTCTTGACCCTGTGCCTCATGGGAAGAGTCCAGACCGAACTGCCAAGCCAGGTCCTGCCTGGACTGGACACAAGCATCCTAGGACCGGATTCGGAGTTTCACCCCTCTTCAGCCAGGATAGCTTAATTCCAGTGGCATGGGGAGCACGGGACCCACGTCTAGGCATACCCGTACCATTCGGGGTAACAAATGCAAAAACAACAGTTGATGGACAGAATGCAGTACAATGTCATACATTCACCCCAGTACAGAGATCTTGGCCTAAATCCATCGTTTTTTTGCTCATCATGCCATTCCAGTTTGAACCCAGCCATATGTAAATCAGTCTTGACCCTGTGCCTCATGAGAACAGTCCAGACAGAACTGGCAAGCCAGGTCCTGCCTCAACTGGAAACAAGCATTCTAGGACCGGTTTAGGAGTTTCACCCCTCTTCAGCCAGGATAGCTTGATTCCAGTGGCATGGCGAGCACGGGACCAACGTCTGGGCATACCTGTATCACTCGGGTGAAAAATGCAAAAACAACAGTTGATGGAAAAAATGTAGAACAATGTCATACATTCACCCCAGTACAGAGATCTTGTCCTAAATCCATCTTTTCTTGCTCACCATGCCATTCTGGTTTGAACCCAGCCATATGCAAATCAGTCCTGACCCTGTGTCTCATGGGAACAGTCCAGACCGAACTGCCAAGCCAGGTCATGCCTGGACTGGACACAAGCATCCTAGGACCGGTTTCGGAGTTTCACCCCTCTTCAGCCAGAATAGCTTGATTCCAGTGGCATGGAGAGATCGGGACCCACGTCTGGGCATACCTGTACCAATAGGGTGACAAATGCAAAAACAAAAGTTGATGGACAGAATGTAGAACGATGTCATACATTCACCCCTGTACAGAGATCTGGGCCTTAACCCATCATCTTTTTTTGCTCACCATGCCATTCCAGTTCCAACCCAGCCATATGCAAATCAGTCTTGACTCTGTGCCTCATGGAAACAGTCCAGTCCGATCTACCAAGCCAGGTCCTCCCTGGACTGGAAACAAGCCTCCTAGGACCAGTTTCAGGGTTTCACCCCTCAGGGTTTCACTGGAATCAGCCAGGATAGCTTGATTCCAGTGGCATGAGGAGCACAGGACCCACGTCTGGGCATACCCGTACCATTCGGGGTGACAAATGCAAAAACAACAGTTGATGGACAGAATGCAGAACAACGTCATACATTCACCCCAGTACAGAGATCTTGGCCTAAATCCATTGTTTTTTTGCTCATCATGCTATTCCAGTTTGAACCTAGCCATATGTAAATCAGTCTTGACCCTGTGCCTCATGAGAACAGTCCAGACAGAACTGGCAAGCCAGGTCCTGCCTCAACTGGAAACAAGCATTCTAGGACCGGTTTCGGAGTTTCACCCCTCTTCAGCCAGGATAGCTTGATTCCAGTGGCATGGAGAGCACGGGACCCACGTCTGGGCATACCTGTACCACCTGGGTGACAAATGCAAAAACAACATTTGATGGACAGAATGTAGAACAATGTCATACATTCACCCCAGTACAGAGATCTGGGCCTAAATCCATTGTTTTTTTGCTCACCATGTCCTTCCAGTTTGAATTCAGCCATATAAAAATCAGTCTTGACCCTGTGCCTCATGGGAACAGTCCAGCCCGAATTGCCAGGCCAGGTCCTCCATGGACTGGAAACAAGCATCCTAGGACTGGTTTCAGGCTTTCAGCCCTTATCAGCCAGGATAGCTTGATTCCAGTGGCATGGAGAGATCGGGACCCACGTCTGGGCATACCTGTACCACTAGGGTGACAAATGCAAAAACAACAGTTGATGGACAGAATGTAGAACGATGTCATACATTCACCCCTGTACAGAGATCTGGGCCTAAACCCATCATCTTTTTTTGCTCACCCTGCCATTCCAGTTCGAACCCAGCCATATGCAAATCAGTCTTAACTCTGTGCCTCATGGAAACAGTCCAGTCCGATCTGCCAAGCCAGGTCCTCCCTGGACTGGAAACAAGCATCCTAGGACCAGTTTCAGGGTTTCACCCCTCTTCAGCCAGGATAGCTTGATTCCAGTGGCATGGGGAGCACAGGACCCACGTCTGGGCATACCCGTACCATTCGGGGTGACAAATGCAAAAACAACAGTTGATGGACAGAATGCAGAACAACGTCATACATTCACCCCAGTACAGAGATCTTGGCCTAAATCCATCTTTTTTTGCTCATCATGCCATTCCAGTTTGAACCCAGCCATATCTAAATCAGTCTTGACCCTGTGCCTCATGAGAACAGTCCAGACAGAACTGGCAAGCCAGGTCCTGCCTCAACTGGAAACAAGCATTCTAGGACCGGTTTCGGAGTTTCACCCCTCTTCAGCCAGGATAGCTTGATTCCAGTGGCATGGAGAGCACGGGACCCACGTCTGGGCATACCTGTACCACCTGGGTGACAAATGCAAAAACAACATTTGATGGACAGAATATAGAACAATGTCATACATTCACCCCAGTACAGAGATCTGGGCCTAAATCCATTGTTTTTTGCTCACCATGTCATTCCAGTTTGAATTCAGCCATATAAAAATCAGTCTTGACCCTGTGCCTCATGGGAACAGTCCTGCCCGAATTGCCAGGCCAGGTCCTCCATGGACTGGAAACAAGCATCCTAGGACTGGTTTCAGGCTTTCACCCCATATCAGCCAGGATAGCTTGATTTCAGTGGCATGGAGAGCACGGGACCCACATCTGGGGATGCCTGTACCACTCGGGGTGACAAATGCAAAAACAACAGTTGATGGACAGAAGGAAGAACAATGTCATACATTCACCCCAGTACAGAGATCTAGGCCCAAATCCATCGTTTTTTTGCTCACCATGCCATTCCAGTTTGAACACAGCCATATGCAAATCAGTCTTGACCCTGTGCCTCATGGGAACAGTCCGGACCGAACTGCCAAGGCAGGTCCTCCCTTGACTGGAAACAAGCATCCTAGGACCGGTTTCAGTGTTTCACCCCTCTTCAGCCAGGATTGCTTTATCCTAGTGCCATGGCGAGCACGCGACCCACGTCTGGGGATACCCGTACCACTGGGGTGACAAATACAAAAACAACAGTTGATGGACAAAATGAAGAACAATGTCATACATTCACCCCAGTACAGAGATCTTGGCCTAAATCCATTGTTTCTTTGCTCACCATGCCATTCTAGTTTGAACCCAGCCATATGCAAATCAGTCTTGACTCTGTGCCTCATGGAAACAGTCCAGTCCGATCTTCCAAGCCAGGTCCTCCCTGGACTGGAAACAAGCCTCCTAGGACCAGTTTCAGGGTTTCACCCCTCAGGGTTTCACTGGAATCAGCCAGGATAGCTTGATTCCAGTGGCATGAGGAGCACAGGACCCACGTCTGGGCATACCCGTACCATTCGGGGTGACAAATGCAAAAACAACAGTTGATGGACAGAATGCAGAACAACGTCATACATTCACCCCAGTACAGAGATCTTGGCCTAAATCCATCGTTTTTTTGCTCATCATGCTATTCCAGTTTGAACCTAGCCATATGTAAATCAGTCTTGACCCTGTGCCTCATGAGAACAGTCCAGACAGAACTGGCAAGCCAGGTCCTGCCTCAACTGGAAACAAGCATTCTAGGACCGGTTTCGGAGTTTCACCCCTCTTCAGCCAGGATAGCTTGATTCCAGTGGCATGGAGAGCACGGGACCCACGTCTGGGCATACCTGTACCACCTGGGTGACAAATGCAAAAACAACATTTGATGGACAGAATGTAGAACAATGTCATACATTCACCCCAGTACAGAGATCTGGGCCTAAATCCATTGTTTTTTTGCTCACCATGTCCTTCCAGTTTGAATTCAGCCATATAAAAATCAGTCTTGACCCTGTGCCTCATGGGAACAGTCCAGCCCGAATTGCCAGGCCAGGTCCTCCATGGACTGGAAACAAGCATCCTAGGACTGGTTTCAGGCTTTCAGCCCTTATCAGCCAGGATAGCTTGATTCCAGTGGCATGGAGAGCATGGGACCCACATCTGGGGATACCCGTACCACTGGGGTGACAAATACAAAAACAACAGTTGATGGACAAAATGTAGAACAATGTCATACATTCACCTCTTTACAGAGACCTTGGCCTAAATCCATTGGTTCTTTGCTCACCATGCCATTCTAGTTTGAACCCAGCCATATGCAAATCAGTCTTGACCCTGTGCCTCATGGGAACAGTCCAGACCGAACTGCCAAGCCAGGTCCTGCCTGGACTGGACACAAGCATCCTAGGACCGGTTTTGGAGTTTCACCCCTCTTCAGCCAGGATAGCTTAATTCCAGTGGCATGGGGAGCACGGTACCCACGTCTAGGCATACCCGTACCATTTGGGGTGACAAATGCAAAAACAACAGTTGATGGACAGAATGCAGTACAATGTCATACATTCACCCCAGTACAGAGATCTTGGCCTAAATCCATCGTTTTTTTGCTCATCATGCCATTCCAGTTTGAACCCAGCCATATGTAAATCAGTCTTGACCCTGTGCCTCATGAGAACAGTCCAGACAGAACTGGCAAGCCAGGTCCTGCCTGGACTGGACACAAGCATCCTAGGACCGGTTTTGGAGTTTCACCCCTCTTCAGCCAGGATAGCTTAATTCCAGTGGCATGGGGAGCACGGTACCCACGTCTAGGCATACCCGTACCATTTGGGGTGACAAATGCAAAAACAACAGTTGATGGACAGAATGCAGTACAATGTCATACATTCACCCCAGTACAGAGATCTTGGCCTAAATCCATCGTTTTTTTGCTCATCATGCCATTCCAGTTTGAACCCAGCCATATGTAAATCAGTCTTGACCCTGTGCCTCATGAGAACAGTCCAGACAGAACTGGCAAGCCAGGTCCTGCCTCAACTGGAAACAAGCATTCTAGGACCGGTTTAAGAGTTTCACCCCTCTTCAGCCAGGATAGCTTGATTACAGTGGCATGGCGAGCACGGGACCCACGTCTGGGCATACCCGTATCACTCGGGTGATAAATGCAAAAACAACAGTTGATGGAAAAAATGTAGAACAATGTCATACATTCACCCCAGTACAGAGATCTTGGCCTAAATCCATCGTTTTCTTGCTCACCATGCCATTCTAGTTTGAACCCAGCCATATGCAAATCAGTCCTGACCCTGTGTCTCATGGGAACAGTCCAGACCTAACTGCCAAGCCAGGTCCGCCCTGGACTGGAAACAAGCATCCTAGGACCGGTTTTGAAGTTTCACCCCTCTTCTGCCGGTATAGCTTGATTCCAGTGGCATGGAGAGCACAGGACCCACGTCTGGGCATATCCGTACCACTCGGGTGACCAATAACAAAACAACAGTTGATGGAAAAAATGTAGAACAATGTCATACATTCACCCCAGTACAGAGATCTGTGTCTAAATCCATCATTTTTTTGCTCACCATGCCATTCCAGTTTGAACCCAGCCATATGCAAATCAGTCTTGACCCTGTGCCTCATGGAAACAGTCCAGTCCGATCTGCCAAGCCAGGTCCTCCCTGGACTGGAAACAAGCATCCTAGGACCAGTTTCAGGGTTTCACCCTCTTCAGCCAGGATAGCTTGGTTCCAGTGGCATGGGGAGCACGGGACCCACGTCTGGGCATACCCGTACCATTAGGGGTGACAAATGCAAAAACAACAGTTGATGGACAGAATGCAGAACAATGTCATACATTCACCCCAGTACAGAGATCTTGGCCTAAATCCATCGTTTTTTTGCTCATCATGCCATTCCAGTTTGCACCCAGCCATATGTAAATCAGTCTTGACCCTGTGCCTCATGGGAACAGTCCAGACAGACTTGGCAAGCCAGGTCGTGCCTCAACTGGAAACAAGCATTCTAGGACCGGTTTCGGAGTTACACCCCTCTTCAGCCAGGATAGCTTGATTCCAGTGGCATGGAGAGCAAGGGACCCACGTGTGGGTATACCTGTACCACTCGGGTGACCAATAACAAAACAACAGTTGATGGACAGAATGCAGAACAATGTCATGCATTCACCCCAGTACAGAGATCTGTGTCTAAATTCATCATTTTTTTTCTCACCATGCCATTCCAGTTTGATCCCAGCCATATGTAAATCAGTCTTGACCCTGTGCCTCATGGGAACAGTCCAGACCGAACTGCCAAGCCAGGTCCTGCCTGGACTGGACACAAGCATCCTAGGACCGGTTTCGGAGTTTCAACCCTCTTCAGCCAGGATAGCTTGATTCCAGTGGCATGGAGAGATCGGGACCCACGTCTGGGCATACCTGTACCACTAGGGTGACAAATGCAAAAACAACAGTTGATGGATAGAATGTAGAACAATGTCATACATTCACCCCTGTAAAGAGATCTGGGCCTAAACCCATCATCTTTTTTGCTCACCATGCCATTCCAGTTTGAACCCAGCCATATGCAAATCAGTCTTGACCCTGTGCCTCATGAAAACAGCCCAGTCCGATCTGCCAAGCCAGGTCCTCCCTGGACTGGAAACAAGCATCCTAGGACCAGTTTCAGGGTTTCACCCGTCTTCAGCCAGGTTAGCTTGATTCCAGTGGCATGGGGAGCACAGGACCCACGTCTGGGCATACCCGTACCATTCGGGGTGACAAATGCAAAAACAACAGTTGATGGACAGAATGTAGAACAATGTCATACATTCACCCCTGTACAGAGATCTGGGCCTAAACCCATCATCTTTTTTGCTCACCATGCCATTCCAGTTTGAACCCAGCCATATGCAAATCAGTCTTGACCCTGTGCCTCATGAAAACAGCCCAGTCCGATCTGCCAAGCCAGGTCCTCCCTGGACTGGAAACAAGCATCCTAGGACCAGTTTCAGGGTTTCACCCCTCTTCAGCCAGGTTAGCTTGATTCCAGTGGCATAGGGAGCACAGGACCCACGTCTGGGCATACCCGTACCATTCGGGGTGACAAATGCAAAAACAACAGTTGATGGACAGAATGCAGAACAATGTCATACATTCACCCCAGTACTGAGATCTTGGCCTAAATCCATCGTTTTTTTGCTCATCATGCCATTCCAGTTTGAACCCAGCCATATGTAAATCAGTCTTGACCCTGTGCCTCATGAGAACAGTCCACACAGTACTGGCAAGTAAGGTCCTGCCTCAACTGGAAACAAGCATTCTAGGACCGGTTTCGGAGTTTCACCCCTCTTCAGCCAGGATAGCTTGATTCCAGTGGCATGGAGAGCACGGAACCCACATCTGGGCATGCTCGTACCACTCAGGGTGACAAATGCAAAAACAACAGTTGATGGACAGAAGGAAGAACAATGTCATACATTCACCCCAGTACAGAGATCTAGGCCCAAATCCATCGTTTTTTTGCTCACCATGCCATTCCAGTTTGAACACAGCCATATGCAAATCAGTCTTGACCCTGTGCCTCATGGGAACAGTCCAGACCGAACTGCCAAGCCAGGTCCTCCCTGGACTGGAATCAAGCATCCTAGGACCGGTTTTGAAGTTTCCCCCCTCTTTAGCTAGGATAGCTTGATGTCAGTGGCATGGAGAGCACGGGTCCCACGTCTGGGCATACCCGTACCACTCGGGTGACAAATAACAAAACAACAGTTGATGGACAGAATGCAGAACAATGTCATACATTCACCCCAGTACAGAGATCTGTGTCTAAATCCATCATTTTTTTGCTCACAATGCCATTCCAGTTTGAACCCAGCCATATGTAAATCAGTCTTGACCCTGTGCCTAATGGGAACAGTCCAGACCGAACTACCAAGCCAGGTCCTGCCTGGACTGGACACAAGCATCCTAGGACCGGTTTCGGTGTTTCACCCCTCTTCAGCCAGGATAGCTTGATTCCAGTGGCATGGAGAGATTGGGACCCACGTCTGGGCATACATGTACCACTAGGGTGACAAATGCAAAAACAACAGTTGATGGACAGAATGTAGAACAATGTCATACATTCACCCCTGTACACAGATCTGGGCCTAAACCCATCATCTTTTTTGCTCACCATGCCATTCCAGTTTGAACCCAGGCATATGTAAATCAGTTTTGACCCTGTGCCTCATGGGAACAGTCCAGACCGAACTACCAAGCCAGGTCCTGCCTGGACTGGACACAAGCATCCTAGGACCGGTTTCGGTGTTTCACCCCTCTTCAGCCAGGATAGCTTGATTCCAGTGGCATGGAGAGATCGGGACCTACGTCTGGGCATACCTGTACCACTAGGGTGACATATGCAAAAACAAAAGTTGATGGACAGAATGTAGAACAATGTCATACATTCACCCCTGTACAGAGATCTGGGCCTAAACCCATCATCTTTTTTGCTCACCATGCCATTCCAGTTTGAACCAAGCCATATGCAAATCAGTCTTGACTCCGTGCCTCATGGAAACAGTCCAGTCCGATCTGCCAAGCCAGGTCCTCCCTGGACTGGAAACAAGCATCCTACGACCAGTTTCAGGGTTTCACCCCTCTTCAGCCAAGTTAGCTTGATTCCAGTGGCATGGGGAGCACAGGACCCACGTCTGGGCATACCCGTACCATTCGGTGTGACAAATGCAAAAACAACAGTTGTTGGACAGAATGCAGAACAATGTTAAACATTCACCCCTATACAGAGATCTGGGCCTAAACCCATCATCTTGTTTGCTCACCATGCCATTCCAGTTTGAACCCAGCCATATGCAAATCAGTCTTGACCCTGTGCCTCATGGAAACAGTCCAGTCCGAACTGGCAAGTCAGGTCCTGCCTCAACTGGAAACAAGCATTCTGGGACCGGTTTCGGTGTTTCAACCCTCTTCAGCCAGGATAGCTTGATTCCAGTGGCATGGAGAGCACGGGACCCACGTGTGGGCATACCTGTACCACTCGGGTGACAAATGCAAAAACAACATTTGATGGACAGAATGTAGAACAATGTCATACATTCACCCAGTACAGAGATCTGGGCCTTAATCCATTGTTTTTTTTCTCACCATGTCATTTGAGTTTGAATTCAGCCCTATGCAAATCAGTCTTGACCCTGTGCCTCATGGGAACAGTCCAGCCCGAATTGCCAGGCCAGGTCCTCCATGGACTGGAAAGAAGCATCCTAGGACTGGTTTCAGGCTTTCAGCCCTCATCAGCCAGGATAGCTTGATTCCAGTGGCATGGAGAGCACGGAACCCACATCTGGGCATGCTCGTACCACTCGGGGTGACAAATGCAAAAACAACAGTTGATGGACAGAAGGAAGAACAATGTCATACATTCACCCCAGTACAGAGATCTAGGCCCAAATCCATCATTTTTTTGCTCACCATGCCATTCCAGTTTGAACACAGCCATATGCAAATCAGTCTTGACCCTGTGCCTCATGGGAACAGTCCAGACCGAACTGCCAAGCCAGGTCCTCCCTGGACTGGAATCAAGCATCCTAGGACCGGTTTTGAAGTTTCACCCCTCTTCAGCTAGGATAGCTTGATGTCAGTGGCATGGAGAGCACGGGTCCCACGTCTGGTCATACCCGTACCACTCGGGTGACAAATAACAAAATGACAGTTGATGGACAGAATGCAGAACAATGTCATACATTCACCCCAGTACAGAGATCTGTGTCTAAATCCATCATTTTTTTGCTCACAATGCCATTCCAGTTTGAACCCAGCCATATGTAAATCAGTCTTGACCCTGTCCCTCATGGGAACAGTCCAGACGGAACTACCAAGCCAGGTCCTGCCTGAACTGGACACAAGCATCCTAGGACCGGTTTCGGTGTTTCACCCCTCTTCAGCCAGGATAGCTTGATTCCAGTGGCATGGAGAGATCGGGACCCACGTCTGGGCATACCTGTACCACTAGGGTGACAAATGCAAAAACAACAGTTGATGGACAGAATGTAGAACAATGTCATACATTCACCCCTGTACACAGATCTGGGCCTAAACCCATCATCTTTTTTGCTCACCATGCCATTCCAGTTTGAACCCAGCCATATGCAAATCAGTCTTGACTCTGTGCCTCATGGAAACAGTCCAGTCCGATCTGCCAAGCCAGGTCCTCCCTGGACTGGAAACAATCATCCTAGGACCAGTTTCAGGGTTTCACCCCTCTTCAGCCAGGTTAGCTTGATTCCAGTGGCATGGGGAGCACAGGACCCACGTCTGGGCATACCCGTACCATTCGGGGTGACAAATGCAAAAACAACAGTTGATGGACAGAATGCAGAACAATGTTATACATTCACCCCTATACAGAGATCTGGGCCTAAACACATCATCTTTTTTGCTCACCATGCCATTCCTGTTTGAACCCAGCCATATGCAAATCAGTCTTGACCCTGTGCCTCATGGAAACAGTCCAGTCCGATCTGCCAAGCCAGGTCCTCCCTGGACTGGAAACAAGCATCCTAGGACCGGTTTCAGGGTTTCACCCTCTTCAGCCAGGGTAGCTTGATTCCAGTGGCATGGGGAGCACGGGACCCACGTCTGGGCATACCTGTACCATTCGGGGTGACAAATGCAAAAACAACAGTTGATGGACAGAATGCAGAACAATGTTAAACATTCACCCCTATACAGAGATCTGGGCCTAAACCCATCATCTTGTTTGCTCACCATGCCATTCCAGTTTGAACCCAGCCATATGCAAATCAGTCTTGACCCTGTGCCTCATGGAAACAGTCCAGTCCGAACTGGCAAGTCAGGTCCTGCCTCAACTGGAAACAAGCATTCTGGGACCGGTTTCGGTGTTTCAACCCTCTTCAGCCAGGATAGCTTGATTCCAGTGGCATGGAGAGCACGGGACCCACGTGTGGGCATACCTGTACCACTCGGGTGACAAATGCAAAAACAACATTTGATGGACAGAATGTAGAACAATGTCATACATTCACCCAGTACAGAGATCTGGGCCTTAATCCATTGTTTTTTTTCTCACCATGTCATTTGAGTTTGAATTCAGCCCTATGCAAATCAGTCTTGACCCTGTGCCTCATGGGAACAGTCCAGCCCGAATTGCCAGGCCAGGTCCTCCATGGACTGGAAAGAAGCATCCTAGGACTGGTTTCAGGCTTTCAGCCCTCATCAGCCAGGATAGCTTGATTCCAGTGGCATGGAGAGCACGGAACCCACATCTGGGCATGCTCGTACCACTCGGGGTGACAAATGCAAAAACAACAGTTGATGGACAGAAGGAAGAACAATGTCATACATTCACCCCAGTACAGAGATCTAGGCCCAAATCCATCGTTTTTTTGCTCACCATGCCATTCCAGTTTGAACACAGCCATATGCAAATCAGTCTTGACCCTGTGCCTCATGGGAACAGTCCAGACCGAACTGCCAAGCCAGGTCCTCCCTGGACTGGAATCAAGCATCCTAGGACCGGTTTTGAAGTTTCACCCCTCTTCAGCTAGGATAGCTTGATGTCAGTGGCATGGAGAGCACGGGTCCCACGTCTGGTCATACCCGTACCACTCGGGTGACAAATAACAAAATGACAGTTGATGGACAGAATGCAGAACAATGTCATACATTCACCCCAGTACAGAGATCTGTGTCTAAATCCATCATTTTTTTGCTCACAATGCCATTCCAGTTTGAACCCAGCCATATGTAAATCAGTCTTGACCCTGTCCCTCATGGGAACAGTCCAGACGGAACTACCAAGCCAGGTCCTGCCTGAACTGGACACAAGCATCCTAGGACCGGTTTCGGTGTTTCACCCCTCTTCAGCCAGGATAGCTTGATTCCAGTGGCATGGAGAGATCGGGACCCACGTCTGGGCATACCTGTACCACTAGGGTGACAAATGCAAAAACAACAGTTGATGGACAGAATGTAGAACAATGTCATACATTCACCCCTGTACACAGATCTGGGCCTAAACCCATCATCTTTTTTGCTCACCATGCCATTCCAGTTTGAACCCAGCCATATGCAAATCAGTCTTGACTCTGTGCCTCATGGAAACAGTCCAGTCCGATCTGCCAAGCCAGGTCCTCCCTGGACTGGAAACAATCATCCTAGGACCAGTTTCAGGGTTTCACCCCTCTTCAGCCAGGTTAGCTTGATTCCAGTGGCATGGGGAGCACAGGACCCACGTCTGGGCATACCCGTACCATTCGGGGTGACAAATGCAAAAACAACAGTTGATGGACAGAATGCAGAACAATGTTATACATTCACCCCTATACAGAGATCTGGGCCTAAACACATCATCTTTTTTGCTCACCATGCCATTCCTGTTTGAACCCAGCCATATGCAAATCAGTCTTGACCCTGTGCCTCATGGGAACAGTCCAGACCGAACTGCCAAGCCAGGTCCTCCCTGGACTGGAATCAAGCATCCTAGGACCGGTTTTGAAGTTTCACCCCTCTTCAGCTAGGATAGCTTGATGTCAGTGGCATGGAGAGCACGGGTCCCACGTCTGGTCATACCCGTACCACTCGGGTGACAAATAACAAAATGACAGTTGATGGACAGAATGCAGAACAATGTCATACATTCACCCCAGTACAGAGATCTGTGTCTAAATCCATCATTTTTTTGCTCACAATGCCATTCCAGTTTGAACCCAGCCATATGTAAATCAGTCTTGACCCTGTCCCTCATGGGAACAGTCCAGACGGAACTACCAAGCCAGGTCCTGCCTGAACTGGACACAAGCATCCTAGGACCGGTTTCGGTGTTTCACCCCTCTTCAGCCAGGATAGCTTGATTCCAGTGGCATGGAGAGATCGGGACCCACGTCTGGGCATACCTGTACCACTAGGGTGACAAATGCAAAAACAACAGTTGATGGACAGAATGTAGAACAATGTCATACATTCACCCCTGTACACAGATCTGGGCCTAAACCCATCATCTTTTTTGCTCACCATGCCATTCCAGTTTGAACCCAGCCATATGCAAATCAGTCTTGACTCTGTGCCTCATGGAAACAGTCCAGTCCGATCTGCCAAGCCAGGTCCTCCCTGGACTGGAAACAATCATCCTAGGACCAGTTTCAGGGTTTCACCCCTCTTCAGCCAGGTTAGCTTGATTCCAGTGGCATGGGGAGCACAGGACCCACGTCTGGGCATACCCGTACCATTCGGGGTGACAAATGCAAAAACAACAGTTGATGGACAGAATGCAGAACAATGTTATACATTCACCCCTATACAGAGATCTGGGCCTAAACACATCATCTTTTTTGCTCACCATGCCATTCCTGTTTGAACCCAGCCATATGCAAATCAGTCTTGACCCTGTGCCTCATGGAAACAGTCCAGTCCGATCTGCCAAGCCAGGTCCTCCCTGGACAGGAAACAAGCATCCTAGGACCGGTTTCAGGGTTTCACCCTCTTCAGCCAGGGTAGCTTGATTCCAGTGGCATGGGGAGCACGGGACCCACGTCTGGGCATACCTGTACCATTCGGGGTGACAAATGCAAAAACAACAGTTGATGGACAGAATGCAGAAAAATGTCATACATTCACCCCAGTACTGAGATCTTGGCCTAAATCCATCGTTTGTTTGCTCATCATGCCATTCCAGTTTGAACCCAGCCATATGTAAATCAGTCTTGACCCTGTGCCTCATGAGAACAGTCCACACAGTACTGGCAAGTCAGGTCCTGCCTCAACTGGAAACAAGCATTCTGGGACCGGTTTCGGTGTTTCACCCCTCTTCAGCCAGGATAGCTTGATTCCAGTGGCATGGAGAGCACGGGACCCACGTGTGGGCATACCTGTACCACTCGGGTGACAAATGCAAAAACAACATTTGATGGACAGAATGTAGAACAATGTCATACATTCACCCAGTACAGAGATCTGGGCCTTAATCCATTGTTTTTTTCTAACCATGTCATTCGAGTTTGAATTCAGCCATATGCAAATCAGTCTTGACCCTGTGCCTCATGGGAACAGTCCAGCCCAAATTGCCAGGCCAGGTCCTCCATGGACTGGAAAGAAGCATCCTAGGACTGGTTTCAGGCTTTCAGCCCTCATCAGCCAGGATAGCTTGATTCCAGTGGCATGGAGAGCACGGAACCCACATCTGGGCATGCTCGTACCACTCGGGGTGACAAATGCAAAAACAACAGTTGATGGACAGAAGGAAGAACAATGACATACATTCACCCCAGTACAGAGATCTAGGCCCAAATCCATCGTTTTTTTGCTCCCCATGCCATTCCAGTTTGAACACAGCCATATGCAAATCAGTCTTGACCCTGTGCCTCATGGGAACAGTCCAGACCGAACTGCCAAGCCAGGTCCTCCCTGGACTGGAATCAAGCATCCTAGGACCGGTTTTGAAGTTTCACCCCTCTTCAGCTAGGATAGCTTGATGTCAGTGGCATGGAGAGCACGGGTCCCACGTCTGGGCATACCCGTACCACTCGGGTGACAAATAACAAAACAACAGTTGATGGACAGAATGCAGAACAATGTCATACATTCACCCCAATACAGAGATCTGTGTCTAAATCCATCATTTTTTTGCTCACAATGCCATTCCAGTTTGAACCCAGCCATATGTAAATCAGTCTTGACCCTGTGCCTCATGGGAACAGTCCAGACCGAACTACCAAGCCAGGTCCTGCCTGGACTGGACACAAGCATCCTAGGACCGGTTTCGGTGTTTCACCCCTCTTCAGCCAGGATAGCTTGATTCCAGTGGCATGGAGAGATTGGGACCCACGTCTGGGCATACCTGTACCATTTTTTCTCCCACGTCTCGACCCCCACCCACACCCACGGTCGCATCCTTGACCAGATCTGGTCTTTACGTTGTAACCCCTTGGTCTCTTCGATTTCCCCCTGCGTTTGGTCAGATCATTTTTTTATCTCCTTTTCCATCCCCCTGGCTCAACCCGAGAAAGCCCCTCTGCCCAAAAACATCTGGGCTCGGAGCTGGAATAAGGTTGATCTCAATGATCTTTCCTCTTCTCTGTCTTTATCGGCTCCTATCCTGACCGACCTCCATGTGGAAAATCAGGCGGATGCTATTCGCACCTTGCTTTCTTCGGCTTGCGACCAGGCCGCTCCACTTAAAAAGATCAGATCGGCCCGCCTTCACGACGCCCATAAGTGGTTCTCTAGCGACCTCAGATCCCTGAAATTAGAGCTCAGGCGGTCTGAACGTCGCTGGCGTCGTGACTACTGCCCCATCCTCCGCTTGAAATATAAGGCTCTCCTTCACAAATACAAATCAGCCATCCTTGCGGCCAAATCTAAATACTTCACGGACCGTGTAGCCCTTTCGGCTAATAAATCTCATGAGATTTTCTCACTGGTCCGTAGCCTTGCCACCTCCGACCGTGCTGGCCTTTCCCCTGCTCCCTCTCAATCTCTTTGTCATTCTTTGAATGACTACTTCATCAACAAAATAATCACTATTAAGGCCAACATCCCGATCGTGCCTCATCCCGACGTGCCCGATCATTCCTCCCTCTCCCCCTCTGTTTTGGATCACTTCAAACCCATTACATTAGAGCTCTTTCTTGACCTTCTGGTTAAGGTCAAGTCTGGCTCTCCGGCGGACTGTGCACCTGCCCGCATTCTTAGAACCCTCTACACCACTTGCCCTACCCCCCCTAACCTTTCTCAATTCCTGCTTGGCTTTGGGTTCTGTTCCTTCTTCTTTTAAGTCCGCCATCGTGCTTCCTATCCTGAAGAAAGCTGGCCTGGACCCCTCCCTTCCATCGAATTTTAGGCCGATCTCCCTTCTTCTCTATCTAGGGAAGATTCTTGAGAGCTACGTGACATCTTGCCTCTCGTCTTACATAGAGGAGAATAACATCTTGGCCTCTCACCAGGCTGGCTTTCGGCCTGGCCACTCTACCGAGGGTGTGGTCCTTGCGGTCCTGGACGAACTGAAGGGCAAGGCCGATAGCAATCTCCCCCAGGCCTTAGTCCTTTTGGATTTGTCCGCTGTGTTTGACACGGTCGATCATGCCATTCTTCTTGACCGTGTCAGCGCAGCGGGCATCCAGGGCTCTGCCCTCTCCTGGATCGCGTCCTTCCTTCAGGGACGATCGCAGGCTGTTCACCTCTCTGATTTTTCTGCACCCCCCCCTCCCTGTCACATGTGGGGTACCCCAAGGCTCTTCTCTTTCCCCTCTTCTTTTCAATCTCTACATCCGCCCTCTTATCTCCTCGCTCCTTGAGCTGGGGGTCTCGGTGTATAACTACGCAGATGACCTCCAGCTCGTCTTTGATCTATCCTCCCCCACTCATTCCCTCCCTAACCTCAGCTCTACTCTTGTCTTTATCTC
Organism: Lissotriton helveticus; assembly: GCF_964261635.1. Classification (NCBI taxonomy): domain Eukaryota; kingdom Metazoa; phylum Chordata; class Amphibia; order Caudata; family Salamandridae; genus Lissotriton; species Lissotriton helveticus. The sequence goes on from NC_136067.1 coordinate 1,865,932,362, forward strand.
CCAGTGGATGAGCTTCAATCACTTGAAGCTCAACCCTGACAAGACAGAGCTTGTTCTCACTGGTGGCCCCTCTAATCCCTGGTCTTCAGCCCATTGGCCCCTTTCTTTTGGTTCTCCTCCTTCCCCTGTTTCCTCTGTTCGGACCTTGGGCATCAAGATCAGTAATGATCTTTCTATGCACGCGCACATCAGTTCTGTTGTATCCTCTTGTTTCCTCTCCCTTCGCCTCATTCGCAAAATCTCCCGGTTTTTTTCTGTTGATGCCCTCAAAGTCATCATCACTGCCCTCATCACATCCCACCTGGATTATGGTAATGATTCAGAAAATGGGGTGGTGATGAACAGAGTGCCTGAATTAAGCAGACCACTCTTACCCAGTCCAAAGATCAGGGCTTGATCCATCACCGTTTTTTAGCTCACTGCACCATCCCAGCTCAGAACTTGGCTATATGCAAATTAGTCTGTTCCTGTCCCAGTGCATGATGGGAACAGGGCAAACCAAACTACCAAGCCAATTCTTATACTGGGAAGGAAACAAGCTTCCGGGGACCGGTTTCTGCCATTTCAGGCGTCGTCGGCCCGGCTTGCTTGAATCCTGATGGTGCAATGAGCAAGGGACTCACATCTGAGTATACCCTTCCACGCTTATGGTGAGATAAATAACGGTGATGGATCAAGCCCTGATCTTTGGACTGGGTAAGAGTGGTCTGCTTAATTCAGACACTCTGTTCATCACCACCCCCTTTTCTGAATCGTTTTTGGCCACTATAGGTGTGGCAGGGTATACTCAGACATGAGTCCCTTTCTCACTGCTCCATCAGGATTCAAGCAAGCCGGGCCGAAGAGGCTGAAATGCCAGAAACCGGTCCCCGGTAGCTTGTCTCCTTTCTGGTGAAGAATTGGCTTGGTAGTTTGGTCTGCCCTGTTCCCATGATGCACTGGGCCAGGGACAGACTAATTTGCATATAGCCAGGTTCTGAGCTGGGATGGGGCAGTGAGATAAATAACGGTGATGGATCAAGCCCTGATCTTTGGACTGGGTAAGAGTGGTCTGCTTAATTCAGACACTCTGTTCATCACCACCCCCTTTTCTGAATCGTTTTTGGCCACTATAGGTGTGGCAGGGTATACTCAGACATGAGTCCCTTTCTCACTGCTCCATCAGGATTCAAGCAAGCCGGGCCGAAGAGGCTGAAATGCCAGAAACCGGTCCCCGGTAGCTTGTCTCCTTTCTGGTGAAGAATTGGCTTGGTAGTTTGGTCTGCCCTGTTCCCATGATGCACTGGGCCAGGGACAGACTAATTTGCATATAGCCAGGTTCTGAGCTGGGATGGGGCAGTGAGATAAATAACGGTGATGGATCAAGCCCTGATCTTTGGACTGGGTAAGAGTGGTCTGCTTAATTCAGACACTCTGTTCATCACCACCCCCTTTTCTGAATAGTTTTTGGCCACTATAGGTGTGGCAGGGTATACTCAGACATGAGTCCCTTTCTCACTGCTCCATCAGGATTCAAGCAAGCCGGGCCGAAGAGGCTGAAATGCCAGAAACCGGTCCCCGGTAGCTTGTCTCCTTTCTGGTGAAGAATTGGCTTGGTAGTTTGGTCTGCCCTGTTCCCATGATGCACTGGGCCAGGGACAGACTAATTTGCATATAGCCAGGTTCTGAGCTGGGATGGGGCAGTGAGATAAATAACGGTGATGGATCAAGCCCTGATCTTTGGACTGGGTAAGAGTGGTCTGCTTAATTCAGACACTCTGTTCATCACCACCCCCTTTTCTGAATCGTTTTTGGCCACTATAGGTGTGGCAGGGTATACTCAGACATGAGTCCCTTTCTCACTGCTCCATCAGGATTCAAGCAAGCCGGGCCGAAGAGGCTGAAATGCCAGAAACCGGTCCCCGGTAGCTTGTCTCCTTTCTGGTGAAGAATTGGCTTGGTAGTTTGGTCTGCCCTGTTCCCATGATGCACTGGGCCAGGGACAGACTAATTTGCATATAGCCAGGTTCTGAGCTGGGATGGGGCAGTGAGATAAATAACGGTGATGGATCAAGCCCTGATCTTTGGACTGGGTAAGAGTGGTCTGCTTAATTCAGACACTCTGTTCATCACCACCCCCTTTTCTGAATCGTTTTTGGCCACTATAGGTGTGGCAGGGTATACTCAGACACGAGTCCCTTTCTCACTGCTCCATCAGGATTCAAGCAAGCCGGGCCGAAGAGGCTGAAATGCCAGAAACCGGTCCCCGGTAGCTTGTCTCCTTTCTGGTGAAGAATTGGCTTGGTAGTTTGGTCTGCCCTGTTCCCATGATGCACTGGGCCAGGGACAGACTAATTTGCATATAGCCAGGTTCTGAGCTGGGATGGGGCAGTGAGATAAATAACGGTGATGGATCAAGCCCTGATCTTTGGACTGGGTAAGAGTGGTCTGCTTAATTCAGACACTCTGTTCATCACCACCCCCTTTTCTGAATCGTTTTTGGCCACTATAGGTGTGGCAGGGTATACTCAGACATGAGTCCCTTTCTCACTGCTCTATCAGGATTCAAGCAAGCCGGGCCGAAGAGGCTGAAATGCCAGAAACCGGTCCCCGGTAGCTTGTCTCCTTTCTGGTGAAGAATTGGCTTGGTAGTTTGGTCTGCCCTGTTCCCATGATGCACTGGGCCAGGGACAGACTAATTTGCATATAGCCAGGTTCTGAGCTGGGATGGGGCAATGAGATAAATAACGGTGATGGATCAAGCCCTGATCTTTGGACTGGGTAAGAGTGGTCTGCTTAATTCAGACACTCTGTTCATCACCACCCCCTTTTCTGAATCGTTTTTGGCCACTATAGGTGTGGCAGGGTATACTCAGACATGAGTCCCTTTCTCACTGCTCCATCAGGATTCAAGCAAGCCGGGCCGAAGAGGCTGAAATGCCAGAAACCGGTCCCCGGTAGCTTGTCTCCTTTCTGATGAAGAATTGGCTTGGTAGTTTGGTCTGCCCTGTTCCCATGATGCACTGGGCCAGGGACAGACTAATTTGCATATAGCCAGGTTCTGAGCTGGGATGGGGCAGTGAGATAAATAACGGTGATGGATCAAGCCCTGATCTTTGGACTGGGTAAGAGTGGTCTGCTTAATTCAGACACTCTGTTCATCACCACCCCCTTTTCTGAATGGATTATGGTAATGGCCTGTATGTAGGCATTCCTGCCTACGAGACTCGTCGTCTCCAGGCCATCCAGAACCAGGCGGCCCGTCTTGTTTTGCGTCTTCCTAAGTTTTCCCATATCACCCCCGCCCTTAAAACCCTTCACTGGCTCCCCGTTCACTTTAGGTCCCAGTTCAAACTTGCTTGTTTGGCTTTCCGGGCGCACGCCCGTTCCGCTCCTCTCTTCATCAACTCCCTGATCTCCTCTCACGCCCCTAGCCGTTCTCTCCGGTCTTCTTCCCTCTCTCTTCTTCACGTCCCCCGCTTCCGCAAATCCCGCACTGGTGGTACCCGCTTCTCTGTGCGGGCTCCTCAGATCTGGAACACCCTCCCTCTTTCTATTCGCTCCATTCCCATCTTTTCCCACTTTCGCAAAGCTCTTAAAACTTTCTTCTTTCTTCAGGCTTTTCCCGATTAAATCTCTCCTGTGCCCTTCTGGTAGACATTGATGTGATCCTCAGCGCCAGGAAGCCGCTTGGCCGCAGTGCGCTCTAGAAGTTACTTTTTCATTTCATTTCATTTCATTTCATTTCATTTACCACTAGGGTGACAAATGCAAAAACAACAGTTGATGGACAGAATGTAGGACAATGTCATACATTCACCCCTGTACACAGATCTGGGCCTAAACCCATCATCTTTTTTGCTCACCATGCCATTCCAGTTTGAACCCAGGCATATGCAAATCAGTCTTGACTCTGTGCCTCATGGAAACAGTCCAGTCCGATCTGCCAAGCCAGGTCCTCCCTGGACAGGAAACAAGCATCCTAGGACCAGTTTCAGGGTTTCACCCCTCTTCAGCCAGGTTAGCTTGATTCCAGTGGCATGGGTAGCACAGGACCCACGTCTGGGCATACCCGTACCATTCGGGGTGACAAATGCAAAAACAACAGTTGATGGACAGAATGAAGAACAATGTTATACATTCACCCCTATACAGAGATCTGGGCCTAAACCCATCATCTTTTTTGCTCACCATGCCATTCCAGTTTGAACCCAGCCATATGCAAATCAGTCTTGACCCTGTGCCTCATGGAAACAGTCCAGTCCGATCTGCCAAGCCAGGTCCTCCCTGGACTGGAAACAAGCATCCTAGGACCAGTTTCAGGGTTTCACCCTCTTCAGCCAGGATAGCTTGATTCCAGTGGCATGGAGAGCACGGGACCCACGTCTGGGCATACCTGTACCATTCGGGGTGACAAATGCAAAAACAACAGTTGATGGACAGAATGCAGAACAATGTCATACATTCACCCAGTACAGAGATCTGGGCCTTAATCCATTGTTTTTTTTTTCACCATGTCATTCGAGTTTGAATTCAGCCATATGCAAATCAGTCTTGACCCTGTGCCTCATGGGAACAGTCCAGCCCGAATTGCCAGGCCAGGTCCTCCATGGACTGGAAAGAAACATCCTAGGACTGGTTTCAGGCTTTCAGCCCTCATCAGCCAGGATAGCTTGATTCCAGTGGCATGGAGAGCACGGAACCCACATTTGGGTATGCTCATACCACTCGGGGTGACAAATGCAAAAACAACTGTTGATGGACAGAATGCAGAACAATGTCATACATTCACCCCAGTACAGAGATCTAGGCCCAAATCCATCGTTTTTTGCTCACCATGCCATTCCAGTTTGAACCCAGCCATATGCAAATCAGTCTTGACCCTGTGCCTCATGGGAACAGTCCAGACAGAACTGGCAAGCCAGGTCTTGCCTCAACTGGAAACAGGCATTCTAGGACCGGTTTCGGAGTTTCACCCCTCTTCAGCCAGGATAGCTTGATTCCAGTGGCATGGAGAGCACGGGACCCACGTCTGGGCATACCTGTACCACTCGGGTGACAAATGCAAAAACAACATTTGATGGACAGAATGTAGAACAATGTCATACATTCACCTCAGTACAGAGATCTGGGCCTAGATCCATTGTTTTTTGCTCACCATGTCATTCGAGTTTGAATTCAGCCATATGCAAATCAGTCTTGACCCTGTGCCTCATGGGAACAGTGCAGCCCGAATTGCCAGGCCAGGTCCTCCATGGACTGGAAAGAAGCATCCTAGGACTGGTTTCAGGCTTTCAGCCCTCATCAGCCAGGATAGCTTGAATTCAGTGGCATGGAGAGCACGGGACCCACATCTGGGCATGCTCGTACCACTCGGGGTGACAAATAACAAGAAAACAGTTGATGGACAGAATGCAGAACAATGTCATACATTCACCCCAGTACAGAGATCTAGGCCCAAATCCATCGTTTTCTTGCTCACCATGCCATTCCAGTTTGAACACAGCCATATGCAAATCAGTCTTGACCCTGTGCCTCATGGGAATAGTCCAACCCGAATTGCCAGGCCAGGTCCTCTATGGACTGGAAACAAGCATCCTAGGACCGGTTTCGGGATTTCAGCCCTCATCAGCCAGGATAGCTTGATTCCAGTGGCATGGAGAGATCGGGACCCACTTCTGGGCATACCTGTACCACTCGGATGACAAATGCAAAAAGAACATTTGATGGACAGAATGTAGAACAATGTCATACATTCACCCCAGTACAGAGATCCGGGCCTAAATCCATTGTTTTTTGCTCACCATGTCATTCCAGTTTGAATTCAGCCGTATGCAAATCAGTCTTAACCCTGTGCCTCATGGGAACAGTCCAGCCCGGATTGCCAAGCCAGGTCCTCCCTGGACTGGAAACAAGCATCCTAGGACCTGTTTTGGTGTTTCACCCCTCTTCAGCCAGGATAGCTTGATTCCAGTGGCATGGCGAGCACGGGACCCACGTCTGGGCATACCGGTATCACTCGGGTGACAAATGCAAAAACAACAGTTGATGGAAAAAATGTAGAGCAATGTCATACATTCACGCCAGTACAGAGATCTTGGCCTAAATCCATCGTTTTCTTGCTCACCATGCCCTTCTACTTTGAACCCAGCCATATGCAAATCAGTCCTGACCCTGTGCCTCATGGGAACAGTTCAGACCGAACTGCCAAGCCAGGTCCTCCCTGGACTGGAAACAAGCATCCTAGGACCGGTTTTGAAGTTTCACCCCTCTTCTGCCAGTATAGCTTGATTCCAGTGGCATGGAGAGCACAGGACCCATGTCTAGGACCACTCGGGGTGACCAATAACAAAACAACAGTTGATGGATAGAATGCAGAACAATGTCATACATTCACCCCAGTACAGAGATCTGTGTATCAATCCATCATTTTTTTGCTCACCATGCCATTCCAGTTTGAACCCAGCCATATGTATATCAGTCTTGACCCTGTGCCTCATGGGAACAGTCCAGACTGAACTGCCAAGCCAGGTCCTGCCTGGACTGGACACAAGCATCCTAGGACCGGTTTCGGAGTTTCACCGCTCTTCAGCCAGGATAGCTTGATTCCAGTGGCATGGAGAAATCGGGACCCACGTCTCGGCATACCTGTACCACTAGGGTGACAAATGCAAAAACAACAGTTGATGGACAGAATGTAGAACAATGTCATACATTCACCCCTGTACAGAGATCTGGGCCTAAACTCATCATCTTTTTTGCTCACCATGCCATTCCACCTTGAACCCAGCCATATGCAAATCAGTCTTGACTCTGTGCCTCATGGAAACAGTCCAGTCCGATCTGCCAAGCCAGGTCCTCCCTGGACAGGAAACAAGCATCCTAGGACCAGTTTCAGGGTTTCACCCTCTTCCGCCAGGATAGCTTGATTCCAGTGGCATGGGGAGCACGGGACCCACGTCTGGGCATACCCGTACCATTCGGGGTGACAAATGCAAAAACAACAGTTGATGGACAGAATGCAGAACAATGTCATACATTTACCCCAGTACAGAGATCTTGGCCTAAATCCATCGTTTTTTTGCTCATCATGCCATTCCAGTTTGAACCCAGCCATATGTAAATCAGTCTTGACCCTGTGCCTCATGAGAACAGTCCAGACAGAACTGGCAACCCAGGTCCTGCCTCAACTGGAAATAAGCATTCTAGGACCGGTTTCGGAGTTTCACTCCTCTTCAGCCAGGATAGCTTGAATCCAGTGGCATGGAGAGCACGGGAACCACGTCTGGGCATACCTGTACCACTCGGGTGACAAATGCAAAAACAACATTTGATGGACAGAATGTAGAACAATGTCATACATTCACCCCAGTACAGCGATCTGGGCCTAAATCCATTGTTTTTTGCTCACCATGTCATTCGAGTTTGAATTCAGCCATATGCAAATCAGTCTTGACCCTGTGCCTCATGGGAACAGTGCAGCCCGAATTGCCAGGCCAGGTCCTCCATGGACTGGAAAGAAGCATCCTACGACTGGTTTCAGGCTTTCAGCCCTCATCAGCCAGGATAGCTTGAATCCAGTGGCATGGAGAGCACGGGACCCACATCTGGGCATGCTCGTACCACTCGGGGTGACAAATAACAAAACAACAGTTGATGGACAGAATGCAGAACAATGTCATACATTCACCCCAGTACAGAGATCTAGGCCCAAATCCATCGTTTTTTTGCTCACCATGCCATTCCAGTTTGAACACAGCCATATGCAAATCAGTCTTGACCCTGTGCCTCATGGGAACAGTCCAGACCGAACTGCCAAGCCAGGTCCTTCCTGGACTGGAATCAAGCATCCAAGGACCGGTTTTGAAGTTTCACCCCTCTTCAGCCAGGATAGCTTGATGTCAGTGGAATGGAGAGCACGGGTCCTACGTCTGGGCATACCCGTACCACTCGGGTGACAAATAACAAAACAACAGTTGATGGACAGAATGCAGAACAATGTCATACATTCACCCCAGTACAGAGATCTGTGTCTAAATCCATCATTTTTTTGCTCACAATGCCAATCCAGTTTGAACCCAGCCATATGTAAATCAGTCTTGACCCTGTGTCTCATGGGAACAGTCCAGACCGAACTGCCAAGCCAGGTCCTGCCTGGACTGCACACAAACATCCTAGGACCGGTTTCGGAGTTTCACCCCTCTTCAGCCAGGATGAAGTGGCATGAAGAGATCGGGACCCACGTCTGGGCATACCTGTACCACTCGGGTGATAAATGCAAAAACAACAGTTGAAGGACAGAATGTAGAACAATATCATACATTTACCCCAGTACAGAGATCTGGGCCTATATCCATCGTTATTTTGCTCACCATGCCATTCCAGTTTGAACCCAGCCACATGCAAATCAGTCTTGACTCTGTGCCTCATGGGAATAGTCCAACCCGAATTGCCAGGCCAGGTCCTCTATGGACTGGAAACAAGCATCCTAGGACCGGTTTCGGGATTTCAGCCCTCATCAGCCAGGATAGCTTGATTCCAGTGGCATGGAGAGATCGGGACCCACTTCTGGGCATACCTGTACCACTCGGATGACAAATGCAAAAAGAACATTTGATGGACAGAATGTAGAACAATGTCATACATTCACCCCAGTACAGAGATCTGGGCCTAAATCCATTGTTTTTTGCTCACCATGTCATTCCAGTTTGAATTCAGCCGTATGCAAATCATTCTTGACCCTGTGCCTCATGGGAACAGTCCAGCCCGGATTGCCAAGCCAGGTCCTCCCTGGACTGGAAACAAGCATCCTAGGACCTGTTTTGGTGTTTCACCCCTCTTCAGCCAGGATAGCTTGATTCCAGTGGCATGGCGAGCACGGGACCCAGGTCTGGGCATACCCGTATCACTCGGGTGACAAATGCAAAAACAACAGTTGATGGAAAAAATGTAGAGCAATGTCATACATTCACGCCAGTACAGAGATCTTGGCCTAAATCCATCGTTTTCTTGCTCACCATGCCCTTCTACTTTGAACCCAGCCATATGCAAATCAGTCCTGACCCTGTGCCTCATGGGAACAGTTCAGACCGAACTGCCAAGCCAGGTCCTCCCTGGACTGGAAACAAGCATCCTAGGACCGGTTTTGAAGTTTCACCCCTCTTCTGCCAGTATAGCTTGATTCCAGTGGCATGGAGAGCACAGGACCCATGTCTAGGACCACTCAGTGTGACCAATAACAAAACAACAGTTGATGGATAGAATGCAGAACAATGTCATACATTCACCCCAGTACAGAGATCTGTGTATCAATCCATCATTTTTTTGCTCACCATGCCATTCCAGTTTGAACCCAGCCATATGTAAATCAGTCTTGACCCTGGGCCTCATGGGAACAGTCCAGACCGAACTGCCAAGCCAGGTCCTGCCTGGACTGGACACAAGCATCCTAGGACCGGTTTCGGAGTTTCACCCCTCTTCAGCCAGGATAGCTTGATTCCAGTGGCATGGAGAGATCGGGACCCACGTCTCGGCATACCTGTACCACTAGGGTGACAAATGCAAAAACAACAGTTGATGGACAGAATGTAGAACAATGTCATACATTCGCCCCTGTACAGAGATCTGGGCCTAAACCCATCATCTTTTTTGCTCACCATGCCATTCCACCTTGAACCCAGCCATATGCAAATCAGTCTTGACTCTGTGCCTCATGGAAACAGTCCAGTCCGATCTGCCAAGCCAGGTCCTCCCTGGACAGGAAACAAGCATCCTAGGACCAGTTTCAGGGTTTCACCCTCTTCCGCCAGGATAGCTTGATTCCAGTGGCATGGGGAGCACGGGACCCACGTCTGGGCATACCCGTACCATTCGGGGTGACAAATGCAAAAACAACAGTTGATGGACAGAATGCAGAACAATGTCATACATTTACCCCAGTACAGAGATCTTGGCCTAAATCCATCGTTTTTTTGCTCATCATGCTATTCCAGTTTGAACCCAGCCATATGTAAATCAGTCTTGACCCTGTGCCTCATGAGAACAGTCCAGGCAGAACTGGCAACCCAGGTCCTGCCTCAACTGGAAATAAGCATTCTAGGACCGGTTTCGGAGTTTCACTCCTCTTCAGCCAGGATAGCTTGAATCCAGTGGCATGGAGAGCACGGGACCCACGTCTGGGCATACCTGTACCACTCGGGTGACAAATGCAAAAACAACATTTGATGGACAGAATGTAGAACAATGTCATACATTCACCCCAGTACAGCGATCTGGGCCTAAATCCATTGTTTTTTGCTCACCATGTCATTCGAGTTTGAATTCAGCCATAAGCAAATTAGTCTTGACCCTGTGCCTCATGGGAACAGTCCAGCCCGAATTGCCAGGCCAGGTCCTCCATGGACTGGAAAGAAGCATCCTAGGACTGGTTTCAGGCTTTCAGCCCTCTTCAGCCAGGATAGCTTGATTCCAGTGGCATGGGGAGCACGGGACCCACGTCTAGGCATACCCGTACCATTCGGGGTGACATATGCAAAAACAACAGTTGATGGACAGAATGCAGAACAATGTCATACATTCACCCCAGTACAGAGATCTTGGCCGAAGTCCATCGTTTTCTTGCTCACCATGTCATTCTAGTTTGAACCCAGCCATATGCAAATCAGTCCTGACCCTGTGTCTCATGGGAACAGTCCAGACCGAACTGCCAAGCAAGGTCCTCCCTGTACTGGAAACAAGCATCCTATGACCGGTTTCGAAGTTTCACCCCTCTTCTGCCAGCATAGCTTGATTCCAGTGGCATGGAGAGCACGGGACCCACGTCTGGGCATATCCGTACAACTCGGGGTGACCAATAACAAAACAACAGTTGATGGACAGAATGCAGAACAATGTCATGCATTCACCCCAGTACAGAGATCTGTGTCTAAATCCATCATTTTTTTGCTCACCATGCCATTCCAGTTTGAACCCAGCCATATGTAAATCAGTCTTAACCCTGTGCCTCATGGGAACAGTCCAGACCGAACTGCCAAGCCAGGTCCTGCCTGGACTGGACACAAGCATCCTAGGACCGGTTTCGGAGTTTCAACCCTCTTCAGCCAGGATAGCTTGATTCCAGTGGCATGGAGAGATCGGGACCCACGTCTTGGCATACCTGTACCACTACGATGACAAATGCAAAAACAACAGTTGAAGGACAGAATGTATAACAATGTCATATATTCACCCCTGTACAGAGATCTGGGCCTAAACCCATCATCTTTTTTTCTCACCATGCCATTCCAGTTTGAACCCAGCCATATGCAAATCAGTCTTGACTCTGTGCCTCATGGAAACAGTCCAGTCCGATCTGCCAAGCCAGGTCCTCCCTGGACAGGAAACAAGCATCCTAGGACCAGTTTCAGGGTTTCACCCTCTTCCGCCAGGATAGCTTGATTCCAGTGGCATGGGGAGCACGGGACCCACGTCTGGGCATACCCGTACCATTCGGGGTGACAAATGCAAAAACAACAGTTGATGGACAGAATGCAGAACAATGTCATACATTTACCCCAGTACAGAGATCTTGGCCTAAATCCATCGTTTTTTTGCTCATCATGCCATTCCAGTTTGAACCCAGCCATATGTAAATCAGTCTTGACCCTGTGCCTCATGAGAACAGTCCAGACAGAACTGGCAACCCAGGTCCTGCCTCAACTGGAAATAAGCATTCTAGGACCGGTTTCGGAGTTTCACTCCTCTTCAGCCAGGATAGCTTGAATCCAGTGGCATGGAGAGCACGGGACCCACGTCTGGGCATACCTGTACCACTCGGGTGACAAATGCAAAAACAACATTTGATGGACAGAATGTAGAACAATGTCATACATTCACCCCAGTACAGCGATCTGGGCCTAAATCCATTTTTTTTTGCTCACCATGTCATTCGAGTTTGAATTCAGCCATAAGCAAATTAGTCTTGACCCTGTGCCTCATGGGAACAGTCCAGCCCGAATGGCCAGGCCAGGTCCTCCATGGACTGGAAAGAAGCATCCTAGGACTGGTTTCAGGCTTTCAGCCCTCTTCAGCCAGGATAGCTTGATTCCAGTGGCATGGGGAGCACGGGACCCACGTCTAGGCATACCCGTACCATTCGGGGTGACAAATGCAAAAACAACAGTTGATGGACAGAATGCAGAACAATGTCATACATTCACCCCAGCACAGAGAGCTTGGCCTAAGTCCATCGTTTTCTTGCTCACCATGTCATTCTAGTTTGAACCCAGCCATATGCAAATCAGTCCTGACCCTGTGTCTCATGGGAACAGTCCAGACCGAACTGCCAAGCCAGGTCCTCCCTGTACTGGAAACAAGCATCCTATGACCAGTTTCGAAGTTTCACCCCTCTTCTGCCAGTATAGCTTGATTCCAGTGGCATGGAGAGCACGGGACCCACGTCTGGGCATATCCGTACAACTCGGGGTGACCAATAACAAAACAACAGTTGATGGACAGAATGCAGAACAATGTCATGCATTCACCCCAGTACAGAGATATGTGTCTAAATCCATCATTTTTTTGCTCACCATGCCATTCCAGTTTGAACCCAGCCATATGTAAATCAGTCTTAACCCTGTGCCTCATGGGAACAGTCCAGACTGAACTGCCAAGCCAGGTCCTGCCTGGACTGGACACAAGCATCCTAGGACCGGTTTCGGGATTTCAGCCCTCATCAGCCAGGATAGCTTGATTCCAGTGGCATGGAGAGATCGGGACCCACTTCTGGGCATACCTGTACCACTCGGATGACAAATGCAAAAAGAACATTTGATGGACAGAATGTAGAACAATGTCATACATTCACCCCAGTACAGAGATCTGGGCCTAAATCCATTGTTTTTTGCTCACCATGTCATTCCAGTTTGAATTCAGCCGTATGCAAATCAGTCTTGACCCTGTGCCTCATGGGAACAGTCCAGCCCGGATTGCCAAGCCAGGTCCTCCCTGGACTGGAAACAAGCATCCTAGGACCTGTTTTGGTGTTTCACCCCTCTTCAGCCAGGATAGCTTGATTCCAGTGGCATGGCGAGCACGGGACCCACGTCTGGGCATACCGGTATCACTCGGGTGACAAATGCAAAAACAACAGTTGATGGAAAAAATGTAGAGCAATGTCATACATTCACGCCAGTACAGAGATCTTGGCCTAAATCCATCGTTTTCTTGCTCACCATGCCCTTCTACTTTGAACCCAGCCATATGCAAATCAGTCCTGACCCTGTGCCTCATGGGAACAGTTCAGACCGAACTGCCAAGCCAGGTCCTCCCTGGACTGGAAACAAGCAATCTAGGACCGGTTTTGAAGTTTCACCCCTCTTCTGCCAGTATAGCTTGATTCCAGTGGCATGGAGAGCACAGGACCCATGTCTAGGACCACTCGGGGTGACCAATAACAAAACAACAGTTGATGGATAGAATGCAGAACAATGTCATACATTCACCCCAGTACAGAGATCTGTGTATCAATCCATCATTTTTTTGCTCACCATGCCATTCCAGTTTGAACCCAGCCATATGTATATCAGTCTTGACCCTGTGCCTCATGGGAACAGTCCAGACCGAACTGCCAAGCCAGGTCCTGCCTGGACTGGACACAAGCATCCTAGGACCGGTTTCGGAGTTTCACCCCTCTTCAGCCAGGATAGCTTGATTCCAGTGGCATGGAGAGATCGGGACCCACGTCTCGGCATACCTGTACCACTAGGGTGACAAATGCAAAAACAACAGTTGATGGACAGAATGTAGAACAATGTCATACATTCACCCCTGTACAGAGATCTGGGCCTAAACTCATCATCTTTTTTGCTCACCATGCCATTCCACCTTGAACCCAGCCATATGCAAATCAGTCTTGACTCTGTGCCTCATGGAAACAGTCCAGTCCGATCTGCCAAGCCAGGTCCTCCCTGGACAGGAAACAAGCATCCTAGGACCAGTTTCAGGGTTTCACCCTCTTCCGCCAGGATAGCTTGATTCCAGTGGCATGGGGAGCACGGGACCCACGTCTGGGCATACCCGTACCATTCGGGGTGACAAATGCAAAAACAACAGTTGATGGACAGAATGCAGAACAATGTCATACATTTACCCCAGTACAGAGATCTTGGCCTAAATCCATCGTTTTTTTGCTCATCATGCCATTCCAGTTTGAACCCAGCCATATGTAAATCAGTCTTGACCCTGTGCCTCATGAGAACAGTCCAGACAGAACTGGCAACCCAGGTCCTGCCTCAACTGGAAATAAGCATTCTAGGACCGGTTTCGGAGTTTCACTCCTCTTCAGCCAGGATAGCTTGAATCCAGTGGCATGGAGAGCACGGGAACCACGTCTGGGCATACCTGTACCACTCGGGTGACAAATGCAAAAACAACATTTGATGGACAGAATGTAGAACAATGTCATACATTCACCCCAGTACAGCGATCTGGGCCTAAATCCATTGTTTTTTGCTCACCATGTCATTCGAGTTTGAATTCAGCCATATGCAAATCAGTCTTGACCCTGTGCCTCATGGGAACAGTGCAGCCCGAATTGCCAGGCCAGGTCCTCCATGGACTGGAAAGAAGCATCCTACGACTGGTTTCAGGCTTTCAGCCCTCATCAGCCAGGATAGCTTGAATCCAGTGGCATGGAGAGCACGGGACCCACATCTGGGCATGCTCGTACCACTCGGGGTGACAAATAACAAAACAACAGTTGATGGACAGAATGCAGAACAATGTCATACATTCACCCCAGTACAGAGATCTAGGCCCAAATCCATCGTTTTTTTGCTCACCATGCCATTCCAGTTTGAACACAGCCATATGCAAATCAGTCTTGACCCTGTGCCTCATGGGAACAGTCCAGACCGAACTGCCAAGCCAGGTCCTTCCTGGACTGGAATCAAGCATCCAAGGACCGGTTTTGAAGTTTCACCCCTCTTCAGCCAGGATAGCTTGAATCCAGTGGCATGGAGAGCACGGGAACCACGTCTGGGCATACCTGTACCACTCGGGTGACAAATGCAAAAACAACATTTGATGGACAGAATGTAGAACAATGTCATACATTCACCCCAGTACAGCGATCTGGGCCTAAATCCATTGTTTTTTGCTCACCATGTCATTCGAGTTTGAATTCAGCCATATGCAAATCAGTCTTGACCCTGTGCCTCATGGGAACAGTGCAGCCCGAATTGCCAGGCCAGGTCCTCCATGGACTGGAAAGAAGCATCCTACGACTGGTTTCAGGCTTTCAGCCCTCATCAGCCAGGATAGCTTGAATCCAGTGGCATGGAGAGCACGGGACCCACATCTGGGCATGCTCGTACCACTCGGGGTGACAAATAACAAAACAACAGTTGATGGACAGAATGCAGAACAATGTCATACATTCACCCCAGTACAGAGATCTAGGCCCAAATCCATCGTTTTTTTGCTCACCATGCCATTCCAGTTTGAACACAGCCATATGCAAATCAGTCTTGACCCTGTGCCTCATGGGAACAGTCCAGACCGAACTGCCAAGCCAGGTCCTTCCTGGACTGGAATCAAGCATCCAAGGACCGGTTTTGAAGTTTCACCCCTCTTCAGCCAGGATAGCTTGATGTCAGTGGAATGGAGAGCACGGGTCCTACGTCTGGGCATACCCGTACCACTCGGGTGACAAATAACAAAACAACAGTTGATGGACAGAATGCAGAACAATGTCATACATTCACCCCAGTACAGAGATCTGTGTCTAAATCCATCATTTTTTTGCTCACAATGCCAATCCAGTTTGAACCCGGCCATATGTAAATCAGTCTTGACCCTGTGTCTCATGGGAACAGTCCAGACCGAACTGCCAAGCCAGGTCCTGCCTGGACTGCACACAAACATCCTAGGACCGGTTTCGGAGTTTCACCCCTCTTCAGCCAGGATGAAGTGGCATGAAGAGATCGGGACCCACGTCTGGGCATACCTGTACCACTCGGGTGATAAATGCAAAAACAACAGTTGAAGGACAGAATGTAGAACAATATCATACATTTACCCCAGTACAGAGATCTGGGCCTATATCCATTGTTATTTTGCTCACCATGCCATTCCAGTTTGAACCCAGCCACATGCAAATCAGTCTTGACTCTGTGCCTCATGGGAATAGTCCAACCCGAATTGCCAGGCCAGGTCCTCTATGGACTGGAAACAAGCATCCTAGGACCGGTTTCGGGATTTCAGCCCTCATCAGCCAGGATAGCTTGATTCCAGTGGCATGGAGAGATCGGGACCCACTTCTGGGCATACCTGTACCACTCGGATGACAAATGCAAAAAGAACATTTGATGGACAGAATGTAGAACAATGTCATACATTCACCCCAGTACAGAGATCTGGGCCTAAATCCATTGTTTTTTGCTCACCATGTCATTCCAGTTTGAATTCAGCCGTATGCAAATCATTCTTGACCCTGTGCCTCATGGGAACAGTCCAGCCCGGATTGCCAAGCCAGGTCCTCCCTGGACTGGAAACAAGCATCCTAGGACCTGTTTTGGTGTTTCACCCCTCTTCAGCCAGGATAGCTTGATTCCAGTGGCATGGCGAGCACGGGACCCAGGTCTGGGCATACCCGTATCACTCGGGTGACAAATGCAAAAACAACAGTTGATGGAAAAAATGTAGAGCAATGTCATACATTCATGCCAGTACAGAGATCTTGGCCTAAATCCATCGTTTTCTTGCTCACCATGCCCTTCTACTTTGAACCCAGCCATATGCAAATCAGTCCTGACCCTGTGCCTCATGGGAACAGTTCAGACCGAACTGCCAAGCCAGGTCCTCCCTGGACTGGAAACAAGCATCCTAGGACCGGTTTTGAAGTTTCACCCCTCTTCTGCCAGTATAGCTTGATTCCAGTGGCATGGAGAGCACAGGACCCATGTCTAGGACCACTCGGGGTGACCAATAACAAAACAACAGTTGATGGATAGAATGCAGAACAATGTCATACATTCACCCCAGTACAGAGATCTGTGTATCAATCCATCATTTTTTTGCTCACCATGCCATTCCAGTTTGAACCCAGCCATATGTAAATCAGTCTTGACCCTGGGCCTCATGGGAACAGTCCAGACCGAACTGCCAAGCCAGGTCCTGCCTGGACTGGACACAAGCATCCTAGGACCGGTTTCGGAGTTTCACCCCTCTTCAGCCAGGATAGCTTGATTCCAGTGGCATGGAGAGATCGGGACCCACGTCTCGGCATACCTGTACCACTAGGGTGACAAATGCAAAAACAACAGTTGATGGACAGAATGTAGAACAATGTCATACATTCGCCCCTGTACAGAGATCTGGGCCTAAACCCATCATCTTTTTTGCTCACCATGCCATTCCACCTTGAACCCAGCCATATGCAAATCAGTCTTGACTCTGTGCCTCATGGAAACAGTCCAGTCCGATCTGCCAAGCCAGGTCCTCCCTGGACAGGAAACAAGCATCCTAGGACCAGTTTCAGGGTTGCACCCTCTTCCGCCAGGATAGCTTGATTCCAGTGGCATGGGGAGCACGGGACCCACGTCTGGGCATACCCGTACCATTCGGGGTGACAAATGCAAAAACAACAGTTGATGGACAGAATGCAGAACAATGTCATACATTTACCCCAGTACAGAGATCTTGGCCTAAATCCATCGTTTTTTTGCTCATCATGCTATTCCAGTTTGAACCCAGCCATATGTAAATCAGTCTTGACCCTGTGCCTCATGAGAACAGTCCAGGCAGAACTGGCAACCCAGGTCCTGCCTCAACTGGAAATAAGCATTCTAGGACCGGTTTCGGAGTTTCACTCCTCTTCAGCCAGGATAGCTTGAATCCAGTGGCATGGAGAGCACGGGACCCACGTCTGGGCATACCTGTACCACTCGGGTGACAAATGCAAAAACAACATTTGATGGACAGAATGTAGAACAATGTCATACATTCACCCCAGTACAGCGATCTGGGCCTAAATCCATTGTTTTTTGCTCACCATGTCATTCGAGTTTGAATTCAGCCATAAGCAAATTAGTCTTGACCCTGTGCCTCATGGGAACAGTCCAGCCCGAATTGCCAGGCCAGGTCCTCCATGGACTGGAAAGAAGCATCCTAGGACTGGTTTCAGGCTTTCAGCCCTCTTCAGCCAGGATAGCTTGATTCCAGTGGCATGGGGAGCACGGGACCCACGTCTAGGCATACCCGTACCATTCGGGGTGACATATGCAAAAACAACAGTTGATGGACAGAATGCAGAACAATGTCATACATTCACCCCAGTACAGAGATCTTGGCCGAAGTCCATCGTTTTCTTGCTCACCATGTCATTCTAGTTTGAACCCAGCCATATGCAAATCAGTCCTGACCCTGTGTCTCATGGGAACAGTCCAGACCGAACTGCCAAGCAAGGTCCTCCCTGTACTGAAAACAAGCATCCTATGACCGGTTTCGAAGTTTCACCCCTCTTCTGCCAGCATAGCTTGATTCCAGTGGCATGGAGAGCACGGGACCCACGTCTGGGCATATCCGTACAACTCGGGGTGACCAATAACAAAACAACAGTTGATGGACAGAATGCAGAACAATGTCATGCATTCACCCCAGTACAGAGATCTGTGTCTAAATCCATCATTTTTTTGCTCACCATGCCATTCCAGTTTGAACCCAGCCATATGTAAATCAGTCTTAACCCTGTGCCTCATGGGAACAGTCCAGACCGAACTGCCAAGCCAGGTCCTGCCTGGACTGGACACAAGCATCCTAGGACCGGTTTCGGAGTTTCAACCCTCTTCAGCCAGGATAGCTTGATTCCAGTGGCATGGAGAGATCGGGACCCACGTCTTGGCATACCTGTACCACTACGATGACAAATGCAAAAACAACAGTTGAAGGACAGAATGTATAACAATGTCATATATTCACCCCTGTACAGAGATCTGGGCCTAAACCCATCATCTTTTTTTCTCACCATGCCATTCCAGTTTGAACCCAGCCATATGCAAATCAGTCTTGACTCTGTGCCTCATGGAAACAGTCCAGTCCGATCTGCCAAGCCAGGTCCTCCCTGGACAGGAAACAAGCATCCTAGGACCAGTTTCAGGGTTTCACCCTCTTCCGCCAGGATAGCTTGATTCCAGTGGCATGGGGAGCACGGGACCCACGTCTGGGCATACCCGTACCATTCGGGGTGACAAATGCAAAAACAACAGTTGATGGACAGAATGCAGAACAATGTCATACATTTACCCCAGTACAGAGATCTTGGCCTAAATCCATCGTTTTTTTGCTCATCATGCCATTCCAGTTTGAACCCAGCCATATGTAAATCAGTCTTGACCCTGTGCCTCATGAGAACAGTCCAGACAGAACTGGCAACCCAGGTCCTGCCTCAACTGGAAATAAGCATTCTAGGACCGGTTTCGGAGTTTCACTCCTCTTCAGCCAGGATAGCTTGAATCCAGTGGCATGGAGAGCACGGGACCCACGTCTGGGCATACCTGTACCACTCGGGTGACAAATGCAAAAACAACATTTGATGGACAGAATGTAGAACAATGTCATACATTCACCCCAGTACAGCGATCTGGGCCTAAATCCATTTTTTTTTGCTCACCATGTCATTCGAGTTTGAATTCAGCCATAAGCAAATTAGTCTTGACCCTGTGCCTCATGGGAACAGTCCAGCCCGAATGGCCAGGCCAGGTCCTCCATGGACTGGAAAGAAGCATCCTAGGACTGGTTTCAGGCTTTCAGCCCTCTTCAGCCAGGATAGCTTGATTCCAGTGGCATGGGGAGCACGGGACCCACGTCTAGGCATACCCGTACCATTCGGGGTGACAAATGCAAAAACAACAGTAAATGGACAGAATGCAGAACAATGTCATACATTCACCCCAGCACACAGAGCTTGGCCTAAGTCCATCGTTTTCTTGCTCACCATGTCATTCTAGTTTGAACCCAGCCATATGCAAATCAGTCCTGACCCTGTGTCTCATGGGAACAGTCCAGACCGAACTGCCAAGCCAGGTCCTCCCTGTACTGGAAACAAGCATCCTATGACCAGTTTCGAAGTTTCACCCCTCTTCTGCCAGTATAGCTTGATTCCAGTGGCATGGAGAGCACGGGACCCACGTCTGGGCATATCCGTACAACTCGGGGTGACCAATAACAAAACAACAGTTGATGGACAGAATGCAGAACAATGTCATGCATTCACCCCAGTACAGAGATATGTGTCTAAATCCATCATTTTTTTGCTCACCATGCCATTCCAGTTTGAACCCAGCCATATGTAAATCAGTCTTAACCCTGTGCCTCATGGGAACAGTCCAGACCGAACTGCCAAGCCAGGTCCTGCCTGGACTGGACACAAGCATCCTAGGACCGGTTTCGGAGTTTCAACCCTCTTCAGCCAGGATAGCTTGATTCCAGTGGCATGGAGAGATCGGGACCCACGTCTTGGCATACCTGTACCACTACGATGACAAATGCAAAAACAACAGTTGAAGGACAGAATGTATAACAATGTCATATATTCACCCCTGTAGAGAGATCTGGGCCTAAACCCATCATCTTTTTTGCTCACCATGCCATTCCAGTTTGAACCCAGCCATATGCAAATCAGTCTTGACCCTGTGCCTCATGGAAACAGTCCAGTCCGATCTGCCAAGCCAGGTCCTCCCTGGACAGGAAACAAGGATCCTAGGACCAGTTTCAGGGTTTCACCCTCTTCAGCCAGGATAGCTTGAATCCAGTGGCATGGGGAGCACGGGACCCACGTCTGGACATACCCGTACCATTCGGGGTGACAAATGCAAAAACAACAGTTGATGGACAGAATGCAGAACAATGTCATACATTCACCCCAGTACAGAGATCATGGCCTAAATCCATCGTTTTTTTGCTCATCATGCCATTCCAGTTTGAACCCAGCCATATGTAAATCAGTCTTGACCCTGTGCCTCATGAGAACAGTCCAGACAGAACTGGCAAGCCAGGTCCTGCCTCAACTGGAAACAAGCATTCTAGGACCGGTTTCGGAGTTTCACCCTTCTTCAGCCAGGATAGCTTGATTCCAGTTGCATGGAGAGCACGGGACCCACGTCTGGGCTTACCTGTACCACTCGGGTGACAAATGCAAAAACAACATTTGATGGACAGAATGTAGAACAATGTCATACATTCACCCCAGTACAGCGATCTGGGCCTAAATCCATTGTTTTTTGTTCACCATGTCATTCGAGTTTGAATTCAGCCATATGCAAATTAGTCTTGACCCTGTGCCTCATGGGAACAGTCCAGCCCGAATTGCCAGGCCAGGTCCTCCATGGACTGGAAGCAAGCATCCTAGGACTGGTTTCAGGCTTTCAGCCCTCTTCAGCCAGGATAGCTTGATTCCAGTGGCATGGGGAGCACGGGACCCACGTCTAGGCATACCCGTACCATTCGGGGTGACAAATGCAAAAACAACAGTTGATGGACAGAATGCAGAATAATGTCATACATTCACCCCAGTACAGAGATCTTGGCCTAAGTCCATCGTTTTCTTGCTCACCATGTCATTCTAGTTTGAACCAAACCATATGCAAATCAGTCCTGACCCTGTGTCTCATGGGAACAGTCCAGACCGAACTGCCAAGCCAGGTCCTCCCTGTACTGGAAACAAGCATCCTATGACCGGTTTTGAAGTTTCACCCCTCTTCTGCCAGTATAGCTTGATTCCAGTGGCATGGAGAGCACGGGACCCACGTCTAGGCATATCCGTACAACTCGGGGTGACCAATAACAAAACAACAGTTGATGGACAGAATGCAGAACAATGTCATGCATTCACCCCAGTACAGAGATCTGTGTCTAAATCCATCATTTTTTTGCTCACCATGCCATTCCAGTTTGAACCCAGCCATATGTAAATCAGTCTTAACCCTGTGCCTCATGGGAACAGTCCAGACCGAACTGCCAAGCCAGGTCCTGCCTGGACTGGACACAAGCATCCTAGGACCGGTTTCGGAGTTTCAACCCTCTTCAGCCAGGATAGCTTGATTCCAGTGGCATGGAGAGATCGGGACCCACGTCTTGGCATACCTGTACCACTACGGTGACAAATGCAAAAACAACAGTTGAAGGACAGAATGTAGAACAATGTCATACATTCACCCCTGTACAGAGATCTGGGCCTAAACCCATCATCTTTTTTGCTCACCATGCCATTCCAGTTTGAACCCAGCCATATGCAAATAAGTCTTGACCCTGTGCCTCATGGAAACAGTCCAGTCCGATCTGCCAAGCCAGGTCCTGCCTCAACTGGAAACAAGCATTCTAGGACCGGTTTCGGAGTTTCACCCCTCTTCAGCCAGGATAGCTTGATTCCAGTGGCATGGAGAGCACGGGACCCACGTCTGGGCATACCTGTACCACTCGGGTGACAAATGCAAAAACAACATTTGTTGGACAGAATGTAGAACAATGTCATACATTCACCTCAGTACAGAGATCTGGGCCTAAATCCATCATTTTTTTGCTCACCATGCCATTCCAGTTTGAACCCAGCCATATGTAAATCAGTCTTAACCCTGTGCCTCATGGGAACAGTCCAGACCGAACTGCCAAGCCAGGTCCTGCCTGGACTGGAAACAAGCATCCTAGGACCAGTTTCAGGGTTTCACCCTCTTCAGCCAGGATAGCTTGATTCCAGTGGCATGGGGAGCACGGGACCCACGTCTGGGCATACCCGTACCATTCGGGGTGACAAATGCAAAAACAACAGTTGATGGACAGAATGCAGAACAATGTCATACATTCACCCCAGTACAGAGATCTTGGCCTAAATCCATCGTTTTTTTGCTCATCATGCCATTCCAGTTTGAACCCAGCCATATGTAAATCAGTCTTGACCCAGTGCCTCATGAGAACAGTCCAGACAGAACTGGCAAGCCAGGTCCTGCCTCAACTGGAAACAAGCATTCTAGGACCGGTTTCGGAGTTTCACCCCTCTTCAGCCAGGATAGCTTGATTCCAGTGGCATGGAGAGCACGGGACCCACGTCTGGGCATACCTGTACCACTCGGGTGACAAATGCAAAAACAACATTTGTTGGACAGAATGTAGAACAATGTCATACATTCACCTCAGTACAGAGATCTGGGCCTAAATCCATTGTTTTTTGCTCACCACGTCATTCGAGTTTGAATTCAGCCATATGCAAATCGGTCTTGACCCTGTGCCTCATGGGAACAGTCCAGCCCGAATTGCCAGGCCAGGTCCTCCATGGACTGGAAAGAAGCATACTAGGACTGGTTTCAGGCTTTCAGCCCCCATCAGCAAGGATAGGTTGATTCCAGTGGCATGGAGAGCACGGGACCCACATCTGGGCATGCTCGTACCACTCGGGGTGACAAATAACAAAACAACAGTTGATGGACAGAATGCAGAACAATGTCATACATTCACCCCTGTACAGAGATCTGGGCCTAAACCCATCATCTTTTTTTCTCACCATGCCATTCCAGTTTGAACCCAGCCATATGCAAATCAGTCTTGACTCTGTGCCTCATGGAAACAGTCCAGTCCGATCTGCCAAGCCAGGTCCTCCCTGGACAGGAAACAAGCATCCTAGGACCAGTTTCAGGGTTTCACCCTCTTCCGCCAGGATAGCTTGATTCCAGTGGCATGGGGAGCACGGGACCCACGTCTGGGCATACCCGTACCATTCGGGGTGACAAATGCAAAAACAACAGTTGATGGACAGAATGCAGAACAATGTCATACATTTACCCCAGTACAGAGATCTTGGCCTAAATCCATCGTTTTTTTGCTCATCATGCCATTCCAGTTTGAACCCAGCCATATGTAAATCAGTCTTGACCCTGTGCCTCATGAGAACAGTCCAGACAGAACTGGCAACCCAGGTCCTGCCTCAACTGGAAATAAGCATTCTAGGACCGGTTTCGGAGTTTCACTCCTCTTCAGCCAGGATAGCTTGAATCCAGTGGCATGGAGAGCACGGGACCCACGTCTGGGCATACCTGTACCACTCGGGTGACAAATGCAAAAACAACATTTGATGGACAGAATGTAGAACAATGTCATACATTCACCCCAGTACAGCGATCTGGGCCTAAATCCATTTTTTTTTTTCTCACCATGTCATTCGAGTTTGAATTCAGCCATAAGCAAATTAGTCTTGACCCTGTGCCTCATGGGAACAGTCCAGCCCGAATGGCCAGGCCAGGTCCTCCATGGACTGGAAAGAAGCATCCTAGGACTGGTTTCAGGCTTTCAGCCCTCTTCAGCCAGGATAGCTTGATTCCAGTGGCATGGGGAGCACGGGACCCACGTCTAGGCATACCCGTACCATTCGGGGTGACAAATGCAAAAACAACAGTTGATGGACAGAATGCAGAACAATGTCATACATTCACCCCAGCACAGAGAGCTTGGCCTAAGTCCATCGTTTTCTTGCTCACCATGTCATTCTAGTTTGAACCCAGCCATATGCAAATCAGTCCTGACCCTGTGTCTCATGGGAACAGTCCAGACCGAACTGCCAAGCCAGGTCCTCCCTGTACTGGAAACAAGCATCATATGACCAGTTTCGAAGTTTCACCCCTCTTCTGCCAGTATAGCTTGATTCCAGTGGCATGGAGAGCACGGGACCCACGTCTGGGCATATCCGTACAACTCGGGGTGACCAATAACAAAACAACAGTTGATGGACAGAATGCAGAACAATGTCATGCATTCACCCCAGTACAGAGATATGTGTCTAAATCCATCATTTTTTTGCTCACCATGCCATTCCAGTTTGAACCCAGCCATATGTAAATCAGTCTTAACCCTGTGCCTCATGGGAACAGTCCAGACCGAACTGCCAAGCCAGGTCCTGCCTGGACTGGACACAAGCATCCTAGGACCGGTTTCGGAGTTTCAACCCTCTTCAGCCAGGATAGCTTGATTCCAGTGGCATGGAGAGATCGGGACCCACGTCTTGGCATACCTGTACCACTACGATGACAAATGCAAAAACAACAGTTGAAGGACAGAATGTATAACAATGTCATATATTCACCCCTGTACAGAGATCTGGGCCTAAACCCATCATCTTTTTTGCTCACCATGCCATTCCAGTTTGAACCCAGCCATATGCAAATCAGTCTTGACCCTGTGCCTCATGGAAACAGTCCAGTCCGATCTGCCAAGCCAGGTCCTCCCTGGACTGGAAACAAGGATCCTAGGACCAGTTTCAGGGTTTCACCCTCTTCAGCCAGGATAGCTTGAATCCAGTGGCATGGGGAGCACGGGACCCACGTCTGGACATACCCGTACCATTCGGGGTGACAAATGCAAAAACAACAGTTGATGGACAGAATGCAGAACAATGTCATACATTCACCCCAGTACAGAGATCATGGCCTAAATCCATCATTTTTTTGCTCATCATGCCATTCCAGTTTGAACCCAGCCATATGTAAATCAGTCTTGACCCTGTGCCTCATGAGAACAGTCCAGACAGAACTGGCAAGCCAGGTCCTGCCTCAACTGGAAACAAGCATTCTAGGACCGGTTTCGGAGTTTCACCCTTCTTCAGCCAGGATAGCTTGATTCCAGTTGCATGGAGAGCACGGGACCCACGTCTGGGCTTACCTGTACCACTCGGGTGACAAATGCAAAAACAACATTTGATGGACAGAATGTAGAACAATGTCATACATTCACCCCAGTACAGCGATCTGGGCCTAAATCCATTGTTTTTTGTTCACCATGTCATTCGAGTTTGAATTCAGCCATATGCAAATTAGTCTTGACCCTGTGCCTCATGGGAACAGTCCAGCCCGAATTGCCAGGCCAGGTCCTCCATGGACTGGAAGCAAGCATCCTAGGACTGGTTTCAGGCTTTCAGCCCTCTTCAGCCAGGATAGCTTGATTCCAGTGGCATGGGGAGCACGGGACCCACGTCTAGGCATACCCGTACCATTCGGGGTGACAAATGCAAAAACAACAGTTGATGGACAGAATGCAGAATAATGTCATACATTCACCCCAGTACAGAGATCTTGGCCTAAGTCCATCGTTTTCTTGCTCACCATGTCATTCTAGTTTGAACCAAGCCATATGCAAATCAGTCCTGACCCTGTGTCTCATGGGAACAGTCCAGACCGAACTGCCAAGCCAGGTCCTCCCTGTACTGGAAACAAGCATCCTATGACCGGTTTTGAAGTTTCACCCCTCTTCTGCCAGTATAGCTTGATTCCAGTGGCATGGAGAGCACGGGACCCACGTCTAGGCATATCCGTACAACTCGGGGTGACCAATAACAAAACAACAGTTGATGGACAGAATGCAGAACAATGTCATGCATTCACCCCAGTACAGAGATCTGTGTCTAAATCCATCATTTTTTTGCTCACCATGCCATTCCAGTTTGAACCCAGCCATATGTAAATCAGTCTTAACCCTGTGCCTCATGGGAACAGTCCAGACCGAACTGCCAAGCCAGGTCCTGCCTGGACTGGACACAAGCATCCTAGGACCGGTTTCGGAGTTTCAACCCTCTTCAGCCAGGATAGCTTGATTCCAGTGGCATGGAGAGATCGGGACCCACGTCTTGGCATACCTGTACCACTACGGTGACAAATGCAAAAACAACAGTTGAAGGACAGAATGTAGAACAATGTCATACATTCACCCCTGTACAGAGATCTGGGCCTAAACCCATCATCTTTTTTGCTCACCATGCCATTCCAGTTTGAACCCAGCCATATGCAAATAAGTCTTGACCCTGTGCCTCATGGAAACAGTCCAGTCCGATCTGCCAAGCCAGGTCCTGCCTCAACTGGAAACAAGCATTCTAGGACCGGTTTCGGAGTTTCACCCCTCTTCAGCCAGGATAGCTTGATTCCAGTGGCATGGAGAGCACGGGACCCACGTCTGGGCATACCTGTACCACTCGGGTGACAAATGCAAAAACAACATTTGTTGGACAGAATGTAGAACAATGTCATACATTCACCTCAGTACAGAGATCTGGGCCTAAATCCATCATTTTTTTGCTCACCATGCCATTCCAGTTTGAACCCAGCCATATGTAAATCAGTCTTAACCCTCTGCCTCATGGGAACAGTCCAGACCGAACTGCCAAGCCAGGTCCTGCCTGGACTGGAAACAAGCATCCTAGGACCAGTTTCAGGGTTTCACCCTCTTCAGCCAGGATAGCTTGATTCCAGTGGCATGGGGAGCACGGGACCCATGTCTGGGCATACCCGTACCATTCGGGGTGACAAATGCAAAAACAACAGTTGATGGACAGAATGCAGAACAATGTCATACATTCACCCCAGTACAGAGATCTTGGCCTAAATCCATCGTTTTTTTGCTCATCATGCCATTCCAGTTTGAACCCAGCCATATGTAAATCAGTCTTGACCCAGTGCCTCATGAGAACAGTCCAGACAGAACTGGCAAGCCAGGTCCTGCCTCAACTGGAAACAAGCATTCTAGGACCGGTTTCGGAGTTTCACCCCTCTTCAGCCAGGATAGCTTGATTCCAGTGGCATGGAGAGCACGGGACCCACGTCTGGGCATACCTGTACCACTCGGGTGACAAATGCAAAAACAACATTTGTTGGACAGAATGTAGAACAATGTCATACATTCACCTCAGTACAGAGATCTGGGCCTAAATCCATTGTTTTTTGCTCACCACGTCATTCGAGTTTGAATTCAGCCATATGCAAATCGGTCTTGACCCTGTGCCTCATGGGAACAGTCCAGCCCGAATTGCCAGGCCAGGTCCTCCATGGACTGGAAAGAAGCATACTAGGACTGGTTTCAGGCTTTCAGCCCCCATCAGCAAGGATAGGTTGATTCCAGTGGCATGGAGAGCACGGGACCCACATCTGGGCATGCTCGTACCACTCGGGGTGACAAATAACAAAACAACAGTTGATGGACAGAATGCAGAACAATGTCATACATTCACCCCAGTACAGAGATCTAGGCCCAAATCCATCGTTTTTTTGCTCACCATGCCATTCCAGTTTAAACACACCCATATGCAAATCAGTCTTGTCCCTGTGCCTCATGGGAACAGTCCAGACCGAACTGCCAAGCCAGGTCCTGCCTGGACTGCACACAAACATCCTAGGACCGGTTTCGGAGTTTCACCCCTCTTCAGCCAGGATGAAGTGGCATGAAGAGATCGGGACCCACGTCTGGGCATACCTGTACCACTCGGGTGATAAATGCAAAAACAACAGTTGAAGGACAGAATGTAGAACAATATCATACATTTACCCCAGTACAGAGATCTGGGCCTATATCCATCGTTATTTTGCTCACCATGCCATTCCAGTTTGAACCCAGCCACATGCAAATCAGTCTTGACCCTGTGCCTCATAGGAATAGTCCAACCCGAATTGCAAAGCCAGGTCCTCTATAAACTGGAAACAAGCATCCTAGGACCGGTTTCGGGCTTTCAGCCCTCATCAGCCAGGATAGCTTGATTCCAGTGGCATGGAGAAATCGGGACCCACTTCTGGGCATACCTGTACCACTCGGATAACAAATGCAAAAAGAACATTTGATGGACAGAATGTAGAACAATGTCATACATTCACCCCAGTACAGAGATCTGGGTCTAAATCCATTGTTTTTTGCTCACCATGTCATTACAGTTTGAATTCAGCCATATACAAATCAGTCTTGACCCTGTGCCTCATGGGAACAGTCCAGCCTGGATTGCCAAGCCAGGTCCTCCCTGGACTGGAAACAAGCATCCTAGGACCGGTTTAGGTGTTTCACCCCTCTTCAGCCAGGATAGCTTGATTCCAGTGGTATGGCGAGCACGGGACCCACGTCTGGGCATACCCGTATCACTCGGGTGACAAATGCAAAAACAACAGTTGATGGAAAAAATGTAGAGCAATGTCATACATTCACGCCAGTACAGAGATCTTGGCCTAAATCCATCGTTTTCTTGCTCACCATGCCATTCTACTTTGAACCCAGCCATATGCAAATCAGTCCTGACCCTGTGCATCATGGGAACAGTCCAGACCGAACTGCCAAGCCAGGTCCTCCCTGGACTGGAAACAAGCATCCTAGGACCGGTTTTGAAGTTTCACCCCTCTTCTGCCAGTATAGCTTGATTCCAGTGGCATGGAGAGCACAGGACCCATGTCTAGGACCACTCGGGGTGACCAATAACAAAACAACAGTTGATGGACAGAATGCAGAACAATGTCATACATTCACCCCAGTACAGAGATCTGTGTATAAATCCATCATTTTTTTGCTCACCATGCCATTCCAGTTTGAACCCAGCCATATGTAAATCAGTCTTGACCCTGTGCCTCATGGGAACAGCCCAGACCGAACTGCCAAGCCAGGACCTGCCTGGACTGGACACAAGCATCCTAGGACCGGTTTCGGAGTTTCACCCCTCTTCAGCCAGGATAGCTTGATTCCAGTGGCATGGAGAGATCTGGACCCACGTCTCGGCATACCTGTACCACTAGGGTGACAAATGCAAAAACAACAGTTGATGGACAGAATGTAGAACAATGTCATACATTCACCCCTGTACAGAGATCTGGGCCTAAACCCATCATCTTTTTTGCTCACCATGCCATTCAACTTTGAACCCAGCCATATGCAAATCAGTCTTGACCCTGTGCCTCATGGAAACAGTCCAGTCCGATCTGCCAAGCCAGGTCCTCCCTGGACTGGAAACAAGCATCCTAGGACCAGTTTCAGGGTTTCACCCTCTTCCTCCAGGATAGCTTGATTCCAGTGGCATGGGGAGCACGGGACCCACGTCTGGGCATACCCGTACCATTCGGGGTGACAAATGCAAAAACAACAGTTGATGGACAGAATGCAGAACAATGTCATACATTCACCCCAGTACAGAGATCTTGGCCTAAATCCATCGTTTTTTTGCTCATCATGCCATTCCAGTTTGAACCCAGCCATATGTAAATCAGTCTTGACCCTGTGCCTCATGAGAACAGTTCAGACAGAACTGGCAAGCCAGGTCCTGCCTCAACTGGAAATAAGCATTCTAGGACCGGTTTCGGAGTTTCACCCCTCTTCAGCCAGGATAGCTTGATTCCAGTGGCATGGAGAGCACGGGACCCACGTCTGGGCATACCTGTACCACTCGGGTGACAAATGCAAAAACAACATTTGATGGACAGAATGTAGAACAATGTCATACATTCACCCCAGTACAGAGATCTGGGCCTAAATCCATTGTTTTTTGCTCACCATGTCATTCGAGTTTGAATTCAGCCATATGCAAATTAGTCTTGACCCTGTGCCTCATGGGAACAGTCCAGCCCGAATTGCCAGGCCAGGTCCTCCATGGACTGGAAACAAGCATCCTAGGACTGGTTTCATGCTTTCAGCCCTCATCAGCCAGGATAGCTTGAGTCCAGTGGCATGGAGAGCACGGGACCCACATCTGGGCATGCCCGTACCACTCGGGGGGACAAATGCAAAAACAACAGTTGATGAACAGAAGGAAGAACAATGTCATACATTCACCCCAGTACAGAGATCTAGGCCCAAATCCATCGTTTTTTTGCTCACCATGCCATTCCAGTTTGAACACAGCCATATGCAAATCAGTCTTGACCCTGTGCCTCATGGGAACAGTCCAGACCTAACTGCCAAGCCAGGTCCTCCCTGCACTGGAATCAAGCATCCTAGGACCGGTTTTGAAGTTTCACCCCTCTTCAGCCAGGATAGCTTGATGTCAGTGGCATGGAGAGCACGGGTCCTACGTCTGGGCATACCCGTACCACTCGGGTGACAAATAACAAAACAACAGTTGATGGACAGAATGCAGAACAATGTCATACATTCACCCCAGTACAGAGATCTGTGTCTAAATTCATCATTTTTTTGCTCACAATGCCATTCCAGTTTGAACCCAGCCATATGTAAATCAGTCTTGACCCTGTGTCTCATGGGAACAGTCCAGACCGAACTGCCAAGCCAGGTCCTGCCTGGACTGGACACAGACATCCTAGGACCGGTTTCGGAGTTTCACCCCTCTTCAGCCAGGATAGCTTGATTCCAGTGGCATGAAGAGATCGGGACCCACGTCTGGGCATACCTGTACCACTCGGGTGACAAATGCAAAAACAACAGTTGAAGGACAGAATGTAGAACAATATCATATATTTACCCAAGTACAGAGATCTGGGCCTAAACCCATCGTTATTTTGCTCACCATGCCATTCCAGTTTGAACCCAGCCATATGCAAATCAGTCTTGACCCTGTGCCTCATGGGAATAGTCCAGCCCGAATTGCCAGGCCAGGTCCTCTATGGACTGGAAACAAGCATCCTAGTACCGGTTTCGGGCTTTCAGCCCTCATCAGCCAGGATAGCTTGACTCCAGTGGCATGGAGAGCACGGGACCCACGTCTGGGCATATCCATACCACTCGGGGTGACAAACACAAAAACAACAGTTGATGGACAGAATGCAGAACAATGTCATACATTCACCCAAGTACAGAGATCTGGGCCTACATACATCGTTTTTTTGCTCACCATGCCATTCCAGTATCTCTTCAGCCAGGATAGCTTTATTCCAGTGGCATGTAGAGCACGGGACCCACGTGACGTCTGGGTGCTATGCTACAGCAACGACTATCTGCGATGCCCTACTGCTCTTCATGCTTCAGCAATGACCATCTGTGATGCCCAAACTGCTCTTTGCACTATAGTGATGACCATTCACTATGCTTGGCTTCGTCCAACACGAACAGAACTCTTTGCTGGACTTAGAAGGTAATCTTTCAGCTGGAATTATCTGTTCCCGGTAGCTGGCCCACACTACATCGCAGTTGGCCTGAACTTGTGACTTAAACTCGGTCTAGCACTTCCAGATGAATGTGAGTGCTGCTTTATGCTTTTAGATGCCATTTTTACTATCTCCAATTCTGCTGATTGGATTTTTATTCTTCTGGCTAAATTGTATTTATTACAATTCTAAATTGGCTTGGGATTTTTCTTGTGTTTTGTATTTAGATTATTACTGTTTGTGTGCTGCTTAAATACTTTACATATTGCCTCTAAGTTAAGCCTGACTGCCTTTGTGCCAAGCTTCCAGAAGGTTAAACACAGGTTAATTTAGGGACTTTGTGGTCCATTGCCGGAGTGGGGTTTCCACCCCCCAACCAATAACTCGATTTCTTACATTGATGCTCAGTGGTGAGATCCAGTACTCATGTTTGTGCCATGCCACTCAGTGATTTGTGTAAAAAGCAAACATTCCATAAATACATTCACATCAGATTTGATCTCTTTTTACATTCTTCTTGAAACAGCGGTCTTGACAGCCATGGAGGACCTTCGCATGCGTGCAGACAGGGGCCAGCCTGTAGCATTGATACTGCTGGACTTGTCTGCCGCATTCGATACGGTCAACCACAGTACGCTGCTGCAGAGACTCGGTGAAGCAGGGGTGGATGGCACAGCGCTGCTTTGGTTTCACTCCTACCTGCGGGACAGGAGACAGGCTGTCTCCCTCCCCCCATTTCAATCCACCTTCGCACCCGTGCCCCAGGGAGTTCCCCAGGGCTCCTCCATCAGCCCCATCCTTTTTAACGTGTACCTCATACAGCTGATCACGTTAACTAAGTCTTTTAGGATAAAAACGATTAATTACGCTGACGACACGCAGCTCATTCTCTCCTGGGAAGGAGAAGATTCCATCCCTTTAACCACCTTCCATGACTGCCTAAGAGAGACGGCTGGGTGGCTCCACAGAAACTCCCTCCAATTCAACTCCTCCAAAACAGAGGTTCTGTTCTGCGCTGGCACCAATGTACCTCGCCAGTTTCCGAGTGACTTCTGGCCTCCAGAGACAAGAGACAAACCTCAGCCAGTCTCCTCGGTCCGCAACCTGGGAGCCATGCTCAATAACAAGCTGAATATGGAAACCCAGGTAGCAAAAACAGTGGGGATTTGTACAGCCCTGCTACGCTCCCTGCGAAAAATCATGCCACTTCTCCCTGCACAAGCCCGGGCATTGATAGTCAGGTGTACGATTCTTAGTCGCCTTGACTATTGTAATGCCCTGCTCCTTGAGTCCCCAGTCACGCTGCTGGACCGACTTCAAAGAATTCAATCTGCCGCCGCCAAGCTGGCCCTTGGCTGGACGAGAAGGTCTTCGGCCACAGCAGCCCTGGCCGAGCTACATTGGCTACCTTTAAAGCAGCGTGTGGCTTTCAAGTCCCTCTGCATCGTTTTTAAGGATCTGCACGGACTTGGGCCCAAACCCCTGCAAACTCTGTTTCTGTGGTACACTCCTACCAGAGACCTACGATCATCCTCGGCCTGTCTGGTAAAGGTGCCCAGATACAATAAAGCCAGAACCGGGGGTAGATCCTTCAGGGTCGCAGCGGCCAAATTATGGAACAGTCTGCCCATTGACATTCGCCAGATCTCTCAACTTCTCCCATTTAGAAAACGCATCAAGACCTGGCTCTTCCCCTAAGTCTATCAGCCTGCTAGTTACCCCGGTCTCTTATCAGTAGAGTATTCTCTAGCGCCAGGAAGCCTGCAAGGTATCAGCTGCGCTCTACAAATGCTCAAAATAAATAAAATAATAAATAAATTGATTGGCTATTTTCCCTTTTCCTCCAAATTCAGTTCCCACCTCATTTATGCACCTACAACTCTTACTTTCAATTATGGCAATAAATCTCAGCAACCTTGAAAGCTACATGGTGGTAGAGCTGAAGGACTTTCCAATGAACAAGAGCTACCAGCAACCGGGTGCTGAAAGCCCTAGGAGGAGGCTCACCATAAGCTAACCACAGCACAAGACCAAGATGAGGATGTGGAAGAGCAGGAGGAGGAGTAAATAAAGTAGGAGGAGGAAACCTTCATGGCCCCAGAAGAGAAAAGAGAGCCCACATGAATGAGGTACCCTGATAAATCCAGAGCAGGAAGCAGTGTGTTCTCCTGCAACCTGTTCCTTGAGGATTTGAGGGAGAGGAGACAGGAAGCCAGGAGAGCTGAAAGGGAGCTCAAGATGCAGCTGGTCAAGCTGACAATGGCTGCAGAGGAGGTAAAGACAGACACATCCAGAGAGGAGGCTGCTACAAAGATAACCTTGCAGGATAAAAAGGCAGAAGACAGCCATAGGGGTGGCTGCTGCACACAGACCCCCAGAGGAGAGCAAACATGCTCTGTAAGAAAAGAAAATTCTGCTGGTTCATGAGGTGAGTTCAAAGGAGCTGGACCTAAAAGTCAAACAGCATTCAGAGTCCAGCAGCAATGGTGGTAGTAACATGCCAGTTTCCAGTGGAGAAAAGAAAGTTCAAAACTGTAAAGACCTGGTGCCTAGCTATGTGGTGGGGGTGACACTGGCAAATGGTTATCAGTCTATGAGATAGCCCTGAGAATACATAGGTTCACAGAAGATGATTTGAGGGCCAGTCTCTGGAAGTTCTACTGACATTTTGAGGTAGTTGACCAGATGAGGTATGCCACAGTGAAGGGCATTCTTGTAAAAAAAAATGTGCTCTCGCCCTAGAGAAATGCAGACTAAGGTTCAGGGACCGCCACAGTCTCTCTGAGCAGTCTTGAGCAGATTTCACAAGAGGGCGCCTGGGAAATCACTAAAAGGGTAACTGGGAACCCACCAGAAGAAAGAGAGGGAGATAAAAATAAAATTAGAGCGTTCTACAAAGACCTCCAAAACAGTTCTGAAAGAAGGATTCTCGGTCCCAAACTGACCAAAATAAGAGTGGTTGTCCAGAGAAAGAATCCTCGGGACTATTTTTACCCCAAATGCTACAAGTGTTACAGGTATGGGCATGTGATAGAGGACCTCCACTGCAGAAGCTCCCCACTAGTGGCAGACACCGGGAAAGGCCAGTGTAGCGCTTGGGGAGGAGGTTGCCCCAGTTTGTGCGGGGAAAGTGCATAGATTATGCTAGTGTCCTTGGGGACAGAGAAATGGTGCCAACGAGTCATATGACTAGCAATACTAAAATGTACAGGCAGTGTGTCACCATCAATTGACAGGCACAATTCTGCAATGCCCAGAGAGCTCCCTACTTTTGAGAGCCTATAGTGACAGGCAGAAGTCCAGGCAGCTGTAGACACTCCTAATTAATTGACAGAATGGTCTCCTAAGGTTTCTGAGCCTGCAACAACCTGTGTGTTGGTTGTCCCCCAGTGCTACAGGGCCTTCTGATTGAGTCTGACTCTTACCTTACCCCTGGCAGGTCATCTGGGGCAGCCCAAACCCTTTGCAATGTTAGTCACCTGTTTTATTGGCTCTGGATAGGAGCGACCTCAGATGACCTCTGTAGGCCCTGTCTCACCTGCCAGACCAGTGGGAAGTCAGGGGCAAAGCATAATGCCCATCTGCTTCCTCTCCCTGTAGTTGGAACACCCTTTGAAAGGGTGGGAATAAATATTGCTCGGCCCCTGGACACGAAGGCTGCCATAAGCAACGGATTTTTCCTGGTTTTGATGGATGATGCCACCTGGTACCCAGAGACCATTCCTCTGAGGACAGGGAATTCAACCGCGGTGGCCAGGGTGCTGATGGGGAAATCTTTCCAATTGGGCTCCCCCGAAGAGATTGTGCCAGACCGAAGTACAAAATTCATGTCTGTATAGAATGAGTGTGAGGTAATCTACAAGTTCTCCACACCATACCACCTTAGACATGTCAGCTTGTTGAAAAGTTCAACAAGACACTGAAAGGCATAATTATGGGCCTACCAAAACTGATGAGGTGTAAGTGGGATGATCTGTTGCCATTATTTCTTTTGGCCTAAATGGTGTGGAGTTCAGTCCGGTTGAATTTCTGTTTGGTCACCCTCTGCATGGAACTCTCAGTCTTGTCAAGGAGGGATGGGAGCAAGCTCCCAAGAAACCCCCTCAGTGAGCTACATGTTGGCACTCAGGTCCCAGTTTAAGCACTTCTGGAAGGAAGCCACTGAGAACCTAGAAGCCTGCCAGAAAGTGATTCAGGTGAAGGACCAACCTGGCCAAACAGTGCGGGTTATGGAGCCTGTTTAACCCTGGGATTTAAAGGAGCAGTGGACTGGGCCCTCTGAGGTCAATGAGTGGAGGTCTGAGGTCACCTACCTGGTGGACCTAAAGACACACAGCAGCCCCTTGAAGGTCCCGCATATACATGGCTTTATGGCCCACTTTGAGAGGTCCAAAGTGACAATGTTCCTGGTGACTGATGTTATGGTGGAAGAGGCAAGTGACCCTCTCCCTCACCTCCCATCTTCCAAGGTGCAGAATGAGTCAGTGGAAGGAGTTGTTTTCTCCCCTACCCTGATCCCTGAATAACAGAAGGACTGTTAGCACTTGCTGGGGCAGATCTCCTCTCTTTTCCCACTTACCACTTGGTGCTCAAACAACCTTGACACCAGGGACAGAATGCCTGTCAAAATAAAAATGTACAGGCTTACTGACAAAGTGAAGGCCAGCTTCAAGGAGAAGGTAACAAAGATGCAGGAGCAATGGGTGATTGAGCACTCCAACAGCCCTTGGCCCAGTGCAGTACTTCTGGTACCCAAAGCCCTCCGGTTCTGTGAGGATTATAGAGGGCTCAACTCAGCCACCAAGACTTATGTACCCCCATCCCACAAACTGAGGAACGCATTGACTGGTTAGGATCTGCCAAATTTGTTTGACCTTCTAACTGGGTTATGGCTGATCGTCTTAACTTAAGGGGCTAACGAGATGTCGGCATTCTCCACCCCCGAGGGCCACTTCCAATTCCGATTGATGCCCTTTGGATTATAAATGTCCTGCCACCTTCCAGAGGCTGTTCAACCAGGTCCTGCATTGGACGGAGGCTTGCAGCACCACCAATCTAGACAACATTGCGGTTACAGCTCCAGCTGGGAGGACACCCTGATCCAACTCCAGGAAGTGCTGCAGGCCCCGCAGAAAGCAGGTGTTAGACCTGCCATCCTTTGGATGGTCTTTCCCCAGTCTTATTGCCTTTTCCTCCCACAGTTTACTGATTCTTTGTTGGCCTTAAGACATTGAGCACTTTACCACTGCTAACCAGTGCATGTGCTTCTCCCCTAAACATGATGACACTGGTGCATGCCTGTTTGGCATATTTTATGAACTGGTAAGTCCCTTGAAAAGCGACATACCATATACCCAGGGCCTTGACTTCAAATGGTACTAGTGGGCCATCAGCACTAATTTTGCCAACCTCATACGTAGCTTTCCAAACCTGTCTCAGGCCTGCCACTGCAGTGCCTGTGTGTTCAGGTTACTGCCACATTTCCTTGGCATTTAAAACCACTTGTCAAGCCTCAAACTCCCCTTTTATTACATATGTCACCCCTAAGGTAGGCCCTAAGTAACCATTAGGGCAAGATGCTAAGTAAGTAGAACGTAGGGAATGTACCTTTCTGTTTTACATGTCCTGGTAGTGACAAACAGCCAATTTCATATTTCATTACTATGATGCGTACTGCAGTCATAGGCTGGCATTGGGATTTCCTTAATACACTTTTAAACTGTAAGTTCTGATCAGAGAATAGTAGCTTTTTTTATATTTAATATGTTTGAATTGGTAATGATAAATCCCCCTTACTCATGAAGTTGGGTTTAATATTACTGTTTTAGAAATTTCACTTTTTAGAAAGTGGACATTTCTCTGCACTTACAGCTCTGTGTGCCAGACAGCCTGTCTCCAATGCATGCCTGGGATGGGTGACAACTACACTTTGTGCATTCCCTCTAGACAGTCAAAACACAGGAAGGATAGGTGTGTCTGAGTACCCATCTACATGCATCTGCATGCTAATGGTCTTGCCTGTGCAGGATTAAGGGAAGGGCTGACACTTCACTTGAATAGGCTGTGTCCCGTTCCCGCACAAAGGACTGATTACCACCCACAGGTAGCCTGGCAGACAGGACTGTGTTGAAAGAGATCCATGTGCACTGCAGAGAGCTGCTCTGACACCCTAAAATGAGACACTATTGGGCTTGTAAATGAAGGTCTGCCAGAAGAACTGCTGTGCTGCTTAAAGGACTCAACTGGACACCTAATCTGGAAGTCTTGCTTTTTGATTTCCCTGCTGCCTGCTGCTCTCTGACTCTGCTGAAGGAGAGCTGGAATCTGTCTGCACTCCAAATGATCTCCAAGGGCTTGTTGGCTTGACTCCTGTTGCTTGAGACTCATGGATTCAAAGTCTCTACCCATGTTCCTAGCTCACTGGAAGTAACCCAGATACTGACAACACATCCCCTGTCTGTGTGTATCAAAACTGGCACATCAACCCGGTTGTGGGTGTAAACTCACTGCATCACATCCAAAACAAGCTCTTTACATCTAGAGCACTTCTGCAGCTTGATGAGATTGACGAATCCCCTTGACTGCATAGCAGAATCCGACGCATTGTCTTCAGAACTGGTGCATCACTTTCACTGTATGGAGAAGATCGATCCATCTCATTGCTTGCGACCAGGAAATGTACTTTGTTCACTGGGGCCTGCATAGGTACTGTAGCCGGCTTCTAAGTGCTCTATTGCATTTATTCCTTTAAAACTCAATATCTCAACTTCTGTACATTGGATTTTTGTCGTTTTGGTCTTGTTTTGTTCAGAATATAACAATCCATTTTTCTAAACCAGTGTAGAGTCTTTATGTGATGCATTCATTGTATTACTATGTGTGTGCTGCACAAATACGTTATACATTGCCTCTTCATATAAACCTGACTGCTCTGTGCCAAGCTCCCAGAGGGTGAGCACAGGATATATTTTAGTGTGGCTCTAGCTTACCTGACTAGAGTGGTGATTCATGCCTGGCCTGGATGCAAACCTCAGTGAACCAGGAATCCCATTTCTAACAGCAGGTTTGGCTATCAAGGCCAGAAAGTGCCAGATAGGGCAGATATCTGTGTCTTATTTGGCCCACCAGGTCAGTGGGGCACAGTGCAGCCCGTCCAGGCCACAATTCTGCCCATCTTGGCTTGGGAATATCTCCAGACCCAGCCTTAGGTGAGAGCCTGCTTAGTCCTCACCAGTTACTATGGGAGATTCATAAAGGGCTATTTTAAAAATAACAAGAAGAGGCTGAGGAGAGAGATTGTGATGACTACTGCGGACCAGATATGGGGTTCCTTCTCAGGACCTTGGTTGTTCGTGAAAGATTACAGGTCGGAAATCATTAAGGAACTGTAAAGGAATGAGTAGAAGTTAGCAATGTTTCACACTGTCCTCTCCTACCCCTAAGTAGCCACTGCTTCGTGACTGCCAACCCAACGTGGGCATGATCAGAAAAAGGGAAAGAACACCTGAGCACCTTTCGGTATAAAAAAACAATCACTAAACTGATGTGCCACTTCGTGTCCATTAGCCATTCAGAGAATGACTTTGATTAGTTCATCATTGAGAAATTGCCTCCATCTGTGAACGAACAACAATTGCTCAGATATGAGCAAAAAAGAATCTACAGGTTTTCTAGCTGAACCAAGGTCTCAACGATGAAATACCATGGACACAGTTGACAGCAAGATGAGATTTTGAATTATTATACTTCAAACTCCCAAAAATCCTAAGATCCTTTATATACTCCTGGCATAAAAATATTACCGTCCTTTGCAGTACAGTGTAAATGTGAAATCCCAGAGGTGAGGTAAGCAAATAAGTAGTGTGTATCCATTCCATAAATCTCTTGAAAATTGTCTGGGAGTGGTATTTTTATCCTAACTTGGATTACACCCCATACCTGCATTGTTCTCCACTGTGGATATGTCCCAGGACACTGTCACCCAACTACAGCCAACTGCCTAGTCAAGCTTATCTTGTTCTGGTCAGTAGAATACCAACTGTTATCAAAATAAAAAATAAAAAAACTTTGTTATCAACTGGCAATGATATTTAACATTGGCTGGCACTACTTTCCATGGCTATATCATTTAATCACTGAGGTAGCCATGCAAACCATTGGGTTTCTTTTCTTATTAGTCCAATGGTCATAGGCATGGATATGTCATTACTTGTGCCTTGATTGATAGCCACCTCCTCTTTAAAACAGTCTGACAAAAACATGAGTTTGTTCTGCAGTGGTCTAAGCGGCGTGCATAGGTGACACCAGCGGCACCAAAACCTTGATGTAGTAAATGCTTTAGCGATCTCAGATACCCCTACGGGGCCATAAAATGTTATGGGAGCAAACAAAAGGGATATTTGGGCTTTTTTGTTAAGACTTGTTTCCTCCAAACTACTTATATTTTGGCACACATGACCCTTGGTGGGGGCTTTGAAAACAAAAAACTACAATTATTCTTGTCATACCGAGGCATCTCCCACACATATGACGTAGGTACACAATACACAGCGCATTTTTACCTCTGAGTCCATTAGTACCACCACAGGGCTCTCAGTAATGTTATGGGGCACAACTAAAGGTGAAATTAAGCACATATAAAATATATATTTTTCTCCTCAGACTAAATTGCTTTTAAAACACAAATCTTGGTGGGAACTTTAACAAATTAATGAGATATCTAGACTCATAGTATTAAGTACTGAGCTTATACTTTTTGAGAGTGATAACATGACCGCAGTGACTTTCTCGCATGCGTAAGTGGGCCGTGAGGTGCACAAATATGCCATACCTCAGAATAAGCAAAAGACACATAATTGATCGACGGAATGCAGAACAAATCAAAACATTCACCCCCAGTCAAGAGATCTGGGTTAAATCCATCATTCTTTTGCTCCCCATGCCACCCCAGTTTACACCTGGCCACATGAAAATCAGTGTTGACCCTGTGCCTCATGGGAACAGTCCAGCCGAACTGCCAAGCCAGGTCCTCCCTGGACTGGAAACAAGAATCCTAGGACCGGTTTCGGGGTTTCACCCCTCTTCTGCCAGGATAGCTTGATTCCAGTGGCACAGTGAGCCCAGGACTCACGTCTGGGCATGCCTGGTGCACTTAGGGCAAGAAAGCAAAAGACACACAATTGATAAATGGAATGCAGAACAAATCAAAACATTCACCCCCAGACAAGAGATGCTTGTTTCCAGTCCAGGGAGGACCTGTCCTGGCAGTTCGGGCTGAACTACTCCCATTGGGTGCAGGATCAAGACTGATTTGCATATGGCTGGGGCCAAACTGGAATTGCTTGGTGAGCAACAAAACAATGGATTTAGGCCCAGATCGCTTGTCTCAGTTGTTTAGTAGTGGGGCCCTAAATGTCTCGCAGTGAACCACAGGTTTTTGACCCCCCCCAAAAAAAACACTCCTATTTTAGGGACTGAAAATGATGCCGGTCGGACCGCCACCAACAGGCCATTGGTGGTGGTCTGACCGACCAACAGCCCTTTGGTCTTACCGCCGCATTATGATGCCGGTGTGCAAACCCTTTACGGTTGGCGTCCACAACACTGTCGCTGCCAGGATCTCAGATCCTGATGGGGCGGCAGTCGGAGTCGCAGACCTTAATGGCAATACTGCTGAGCCAGGTACTGCCATCAGGGCTATTGTAAAGTGCACCTGGGGGCCCATGTAGTGCCCTCACTCCCCTCATTGCACTGTGTTCCATGCGCCATATGGAGCATGGCACATGGTCCATGGTCCATGGGCATACAAG
Organism: Lissotriton helveticus; assembly: GCF_964261635.1. Taxonomy (NCBI): domain Eukaryota; kingdom Metazoa; phylum Chordata; class Amphibia; order Caudata; family Salamandridae; genus Lissotriton; species Lissotriton helveticus. Next base: position 1,865,973,997 of record NC_136067.1, read on the forward strand.
AAGTGCTCCTTTTTATGGCGGCTTGTGGTGTGGTCATTTTCCTCGGCCGCAGCACAAGCCACCGGGTAAAGGAGCACTTAACAACTGCAAGCCCAGCAGTCGCATTGTTATACGGCGGTCGGACTGCTGCCTGCTTGTCTGGTTTACTTCTGGCCGCTGCAATAGCAGGAAGTGGTCCTACTGTCCTCTAAATGCATAAACTCACCTCTTTATTCATATTTTCCCCCTTCTCTTTGTGTAGGTACCTCTTGGTTGAATCCGCCTTGGTGTGGATAGGCACAGATGATGAAGTATTCCTCTATTTAGTGGGTGAGGCATCAATTCCAAAATCTTTGGATGTCTTAGCAGAAGCTTCAAGTGGTTTTCCTTTCTCTTGTTCCTCTTCAACTAGTTGCTCTTTTGTGTATGGGATATTGTTTGGGAGAATACAACTTGGTTTGTTTTCTCTAGCTCTCCCTTTGAATTAAATGAGAATCCCTCCCTGAATTAGCTGCGCTCCTTATTTTGGTTGGTAAAACAATGGCAATGGAAAGAAAGACAATCCAGTTGATGATGTTGCATCACATCAAACCTGAAATTATGAATGCAGAATCACCTACATCACATCACAAGTCTAAAATACTTCAGGTCAAACACAGTTCGCTGATGTTTGTGAACACAGGGAGTTTACTGTGCCTAATACTACTCTGTGCGTAGGTTTAATGCTGTTGACAGCATAACGTTTTCCCACTTTACATCTTCTGTCTTCAGGGTACACTTATACAGTGGTCGGATTACATCAGAGGGACTGAGTTCTCACTTCTAGCTCACTCTATAATTATGCACCTGCACCATACCTTGCATTGTCTTCCTCCTACTTATGCCATTTCTCACTCACAGCTTCCAACCAGTGGTGAAGCCTGGCGGTGTGGGACAACAGAGATCTAGAGGAAACAAGCAGGTTAGTCTTAGGAATCGCCTTGTAGAGGTTTCGCTTTAGGATGCTGTGAGAAGCTCCTGCTCCAGTCTCATGGCTGTTTTTTCCCTCACCACCCCCAAAATGGCCGTAGGTCACGTGTGCGTATGGAAGTCCTGCAAGTTTTCCTGTGACCGTGAAGGCTACTGGGAATTGTAGTACGAGTGTGGAGACGCAACTCGCACTTCTGTGAAGATGGCATATGAGCATGCACACAGCGCTAGGGCAGTCAGCAACTGTTGGGACATCACTGGAAGGAGATCCTAGAAAGCCTCTACAGGATGTAAAGGGTAAGTAGGGTATGTATGAAGGCTTGGTTCCAGACACATTGTTGCTCACATTGCAGTGCTGACTTCTAAGAAGCAGCCCAAAATGGAGATTTGGGCAAGTGCTCAAGGCTCCTGACTTCTCTAAGAAATTCATTTTCCAGACAGATGCCTCAGAGCATGGAATAGGTGCCGTGCTCTCACAACTGAGCAAAGAGGGCGTAGACCAACCTTTAGCCTTCATCAACATGAGGTTACTTCCCAGGAAACAAAGGTGGAGTGCATTAGAAAGGGAAATCTATGCAGGCATTGAAGAAGCTGAGACCGTACCTGTTTGGGACTCACTTATCGGTCCAGACAGACCGCAAACCCCCTCAGATATTAATGAAGATGAGGGGTAAGAATCCTAATCTGTTGAGGTGGTACATCTCCTTACTGGGAATGGGCTTGCCAGGCTGATGAATACACTCGAATTGCCACGTCCTGATTAGAAGTGCTTGACATTCATTTTTAAAACTGCTTTGGAAACTGTTATTTTAATCTCCTGCTAATTTGCACTAAGAGCGCACTGAGCACTTTTGTTTTCGGCGCTTTGCGCGGCTTGCATGAAGTTTGGGGCTTGAGTAGGAATTACGGGCAGGGTACAGTCATCTTGGGCAGTTAGCATTCTAGCTCCTCTCCCTGGGGCTATATATTCCCTTGCTGTCATGACCGTGCAGCGCTACTGCCTGTGACGAAGCTGCGTTCAATGCTCACCAGGCTGGTGAATACACTTGAATTGCCACATCCTGATTAGAAGTGCTTGACATTCATCGTTAAAACTGCTTTGGAAACTGTTATTTTAATCTCCTGCTAATTTGCACAAAGAGCGCACTGGGCACTTTTGTTTTCGGCGCTTTGCGCTGCTTGCATGAGATTTGGGGCTCGAGTGGGAATTACGGGCAGGACACCGCCATCTTGGGCGGTTAGCATTCCAGCTGCTCTCCCTGAGGCTATATATTCCCATGCTAACGCAAACGCACGCAGCGGGCGTGCCGTGGGCGCGCCAAAGGCTAGCCCGTCTGCGCCCGTCCGTGCTCGGCCCGGGCTCAGGGTCCGTCCTCCTGGTCCATTCATGCCCGACTGTCGAGTTTACTCTAGAGAGCAGCTCATGGGATGGGATCCTGTGAGAGGGAAGGCCTGTTGTCCAAGGATGATTCCTACCCCTGCCATGGAAATACAGGCAGAGCATTGCTCTAATTGCTTTTTTGCTCTGCCTCACATTTCTGAGAATCTTTATACTCCTTATGGTAATATATCTCGTGCCAGGTCCACTCAACCTCTCAAATGCCTTCTGCTTAATGCTAGGTCTTTAATTAAGCATAGCGTGGAATGTGCTATGTTTATGGACGATCGCAACATCAAATTGGCATTCATAACAGAATCTTGGTCCGATGAAGCCTCGGGGCCTGATATGGTTAAAGCTACACCCCCGGCTTCTGCTGTTATACTCAGGACAGACCCTCCAAGAGAGGCGACGGGCTAGCAGTTATCTACCACGACTCCCTAAAACCCATGTTTATTAATGCCTCCAATCAGTCATGTGAGGCACTGTCAATCAATATCCAAACCTTGGATCATGATACATTTAACACCATCCTCCTTTATCGACCCCCAGGGCCTAGAGGTGTATTTTTGGGCTCGATAGGAACTCTTTTAGAGGAAGGACTATGTAATAAGTCTTTCGCAGTCATGGGCGATTTTAATTTTTATCTTGAAGATATGAACGACTCGGATAATGTAAAACTGCAGCAAATCCTCAGTGGAGGTGATCTTAAGCAGTTAGTGCCAGATTCCACTCATTCTGCAGGCCACACGTTGGATGGTATATTTTCCAGAACCCTTAGACAATTCATCTTGGAGTGTGCCAGACTGGCACTCAAAAGAAATTATTTTGAGTTCGAAGACCAGATATTTCTACAGACGGGGGGTACATCCATGGGCAGCTCTTTTGCGCCGAGCATAGCGGGATTGTACGTGTATGACTTTGAAGAGAAATACATTCTCAGTGACACCAACCCCTTTAGTTCCAATATTCTATTATGGCGTAGGTACATCGATGATGTGCTGACCATATGGAGAGGCACCGAAGAATCCCTGACTTCTTTCTTCAACTGGATTAATACCTGTGATGACCATCTGAAGTTCACCTATGAAAAAAACACAGACACATTGATCTTCTTAGATGTTACGATTTAGAAAAAGGAAGGCAAATTGACTACTGTCACCCATTACAAGCCCACATCCAAAAACAACCTACTATGATTTGAAAGCTTCCACCCTAGACCTTTACGTGAAAATTTACCCTACGGGCAATACCGACGGATCCGTAGGAATTGTAGTGAGTTGGAAGACTATAAGAAACAAGCCCAGGATCTCACTCAAAAATTACACAACCGGGGATACCCAAACAGAATTCTCCAAAAAAGGCAAAAGCGAGCGCTAATCAACCGCGTGCAGCTCTATTGGAACAAACAAACAAAATAGTAGAAGAAATCCCCTTGACCTGTGTTACTACATATAACACCATATCCAATGATGTCTCCAGAATAATAAAGAAACACTGGAACATCCTGAATACAGGCAATTTGAGATGGGAAAAACCCCTTTTCTCATTTAAGAGGGCACGGAGCATAAAAGATGCAGTTGTTAACACAAGACCCTTAAAGGTGTCCCCAGAAAAAGAAACACAAACGAACCTATGGGGTCTACCGAAGGTGACAGGCCACTACAAATGTGGAAGTTGCAGCGTGTGCCCGTACAGCAAGAATACCAAAACACTACAATTGGAAACGAACAAGATCTGGACTATCAGAGGGCAGACAAATTGCAATAGTGAAAATGTCATCTACAGACTAACATGTCCTTGTGAGCTACACTACGTAGGAATGACAAGCAGGAAGATCAAGCTACGCATCGGAGAGCACAGAAGCACTATTAGATGTAAAAAGACCAATACAAAACTTACTGAACATTTTATGTCCGCAGGTCACACCCCAGATGACCTTGAATGGACGATCATCGAACAAGTCAAACCAGGAGCTAACCTGACACAACGATTATTCGAAAAAGAACAGAGGTGGGTCTATAGACTCTCCACCCACAGGTCCGGCTTGAACGATAATATACCGTGGAATAGCGTGATGTCATAAGTGCTGATCCCATCAGCCATACTATTGCTATATTAAGCAGCTATTCTTCCCTGATTCCCTGATTCCCTGATTCCCTGTGGTTTCAAACACCTTTTTTCTGTTCTCTCTCTCTTTCTTGTTTTCCCATGGATATTGAGAGCCGCATGGCAGGTTCCCATACCTTTACCCTCTTATGTTTAAAACACGAAGCCAGCACAATCTCCATGGCAACAACCGGCACTCGTGAAAGAGTAGTCTTCCTATCTTTTCTCTTGAAACGATCTGATTGGCCCCCACCAAACCACGTGCCGATACCACGTGACGAGGCCACGCCCAACCAGGAAATGCAATCGGTTTACTTTACCGGCTCGGCACGGATACTCCGGTCATTCCTCGGGGCACGTCCAGCAGGAACCAAGTAGGTTTTCCGCTAGATGATCAGAAGTTGCAAGTAAGTACATTGGGGCTGATCTGAATGCGGAAACTTTCTACCGCATGATCCTGCAGGTTGTACTAAAGTACCCGACCTGGGCAGCTCATAGCTTACACTTGGCATCTGTTCACTATTACTTCGTAGGAGACGGACTCTTGCCGTCTTGGAAACGCTGGTGCCCATGAAGCGGTAGTGCCGCATCCAAGCGTAAGCAAAAAACAAAACAAAAACAAGTCGCTTTCATGATCCATGGCAGCGACGTCACGACTGCTCACAAATAAACTTCTGCAGCCGCTCACATCGCAGAACGATATAAATCACTCTCCCATATTACGCCCCCCCCTTGTTATCGCACGATATTCCCAGACGCCAAAACCAGTTCAACACTTCTTTTTTGGCGCTGGTCCTTTATTGAAAGGCACAGTCCGGCAATTATCACTGTAGCACTGTTGCACGACCGCAATAGATGGACCCTACTGTTTGATTTCAAAGGCTGGCATGACCCCATATATTGATCATACGATTGGGGTAAAGACTAAGAGCATATGTGTTAAATGTTGTACATTTGTTTTGTCTACCCTGGTACGTGACCCCTTCCTGTCTTGTGTTCTCCTGTTTCCTTACAGGTTTTTTCCCAATCAAGAAAAACGCACATTTTTACACGAGACCGTAATTTGCGGTCTCCTATTTGAACTAGGGCAGGACGCGCCTTAGCGTGTGCGGACCACCCAGTTCAAAATACCACGGTCCTGACGAAAACCCTTGAATGGATTTATGGGTTGAAACATGTAGACCTTTTTAATCAATAGTTTTGTAAATTTCACATTTCACATAGCACACTTTTGCTATTTTTAATTCTCAATACTACTTTTGACACCAAAGCCTACCAAATTAGGCACAGGTGTCACACCATATTTTAATAAGGGTTCAAGCACTCAAGAATAAAATACTTGAAGTGAGTAGTGTTGGCCCTTTTTAATACACTTTTTGATAGTTATGCACATATAAAAGACAAATACTAACCAGCTCCACTGTAGTCAGGTGTCGCAGCACACCCTATAGGCACTCGGCCTATGGGGTGGGACCCCGATGATGAAGCATGTCACCAACTAGGTTGGTGAGTGAGGGGTCTTCTATAAGGATATGCATTATTCAGTAGCAGGTTGGGGCATATTGTGCTGACTAGAGAACTCAAGCCTAGATTCAGAGAATCATTTCTCTACCTACGAGGGGATACTCCTCTATTGTTTATGTAAAATCTTTTCTAATAACCCTAACCTTGTCTACACTAATACAGAAAAGCTCACGTGGACTGACCATGCAGCGGTTCTATTTCAACTTAAACAAGCTACGCATAACCACTACAATCCTCCGGCCATGGCAGTTATTACTACAAGGGCCTGGAAAAACATTGATATTTTGGCACTTGGAAAACTTTTAAAAGGTTCATGTAGAAGAAGCCACGACCATCTACACAGACTGGGTGGATTCTGCATGCAAGAGACTGGTGCCAGGCAAAAGGCGTATTCCTAAGCGGTCATCACCTTCTGCCCCATGGTATTCTGAAAGCTTAAAAACTCACAAATTAGATTGTAAGAAATTAGAGAGAGCATGGAGGAAAGAGTACAGCAACTCTGACAGGGAGGCATACAAAGTAAGTCTTGTCAACTATAAAAAATTGCTCTGCGAAACTAAAAAGACGTATTTTGGGGAACAAATTAGACTTGCTGGACCCTCATCTTAAGCCTTGTTTAAAACTATTTCCATGCTCACTACCTCTCCTACTCCCAAGACAGAAAGCAACGTAGAACTGTGTGAGACCTTGGCTGCCTTCTTTTTACAAAAGGTTGAAAATATTTTTGCTTCCTTTATTTTTTGCCTAATGTCACCAATGAGTGGATGTCAACGTGGTTCTCTGAGCACAATGGAACCCTGCTTTATTTGATTCCTTTACGCCCCTGGAACCTTGCAAGAAGTCACTAAACTTTTATTAGAGATTCGATCAGGCTCCCCTCTGGACCCCTGTCCAGTTTCGGTACTGAAAGCGGTTCCAGAAATCATTGGGGAGGCTCTCACCCCATTGTTTTGTTCCATATTCAACACTGGCCACTTTGCGGGTTCCTGGAAAACAGCATCCATTCTTCCTTTGCTCAAAAAACCTAGCCTGGACCCTAAGGACCCGAGTAATTACAGACCTATCTCTCGTCTACCCTTTCCGGGTAAGATGATTGAGAAGGCCATGAACGGCCAACTCAGCCAGTTACTCCATGATATTTTTTTGTTAGACACCACGCAGTTTGTTTTTCATGCGGAACATAGCACTGAGCTGGCATTGATAAACAGATGAGATCAGAAAGGCCCTAGATCAGGGAGGTGCTGCCATACTTATAATGCTGGATCTCTCAGTCGCTTTTGATATGGTCCATCATAAAGTCTTGATGGACCGTTTATCTGCGGTTGGAGTCCAAGGCAGGGCCTGGGACCTCCTGAAATCCTTCTTGGACAGAAGAACACAAACTGTGGACCTGGGCAGAGACAGCTCCAAGCCCTTTTCTCTTCCCTGTGGAGTTCCACAAGGCTCTTCGCTCAGCCCCACATTGTTTAATGTATATGTTGCCCCCTTGGCAGCTCTGATCAGATCCTTTGGATTCCGGTTAACTTCCTACGCCGATGACACACAAATTGTGTTGTCAATTCAAAGAGGGTCTGAGGCAGAGACTGGTCTAAAATGTCACACTTGTATGCAAGCGATCTCAATATGGATGGCATCAAACTGCCTTAAACTTAATGCTGGGAAAACTGAGGTCATCCTATTTGGGAACACTGCCAACATTTGGACTCCTGATTGGTGGTCAAATACAATGGGCGCTCCCCCAGTCCCGGTGGAAAGGGCAAAAAATCTTGAAGTGACCCTGGATTCTAAACTTGTTTACGGGGACCATATTAGCAAGGTGGTTTCCTCCTGTTTTTTCATTCTTAGAATCCTGCGAAAAATCAAATTCCTCCTCCCGGATGATAGCCTAAAAACAGCAGTAACAGCTGGTTGTGCGCTGCATAAATACACACCTGGCACTTCTCAGGGTACCCCTGGGGCTAAAACAGGAAAAACAAGTGCTGTGCCATTGGTCCTGTGGTACTCACATGGGACCCAGTGCAGCTCTTGTAAGTACTACAGGACCCCTGCATGAAAAGAATTACAATAACAGTAGTTAAAAACTGTGAAAATAATGTGAAAAACAAAATAATATCAACAATATTAAATGTGAAAAAAAAAACACAAAAACATGCTCAAAAATAGAATTCACTCTATTCTACACGCATAAGCCCTTCTGTGTTTGGTAGAAGACTGTGTGTGACTGGGTTCTGCCTCCTGCTGGGAGTTCAGTCAGGGCCTGCTCTGCAAGGCCCAAAGCTGTGCTCAAGGGGGAATTGGATAATTATGATAAAAAAAAGAAAGCCACTGAAAAAAAGGATTAAAGTGATTTGTACGGTATGTATGGTAATAAGATCTTACTTTACATTACAAAAACCCTAGAAATCTACTGAAAAAGACACAGGTTAAAGTGAGGGTATAGTTAGGTATGGTAACGAAATCACACCTTAGGTTAAAGAAAGCTCTGAAATGAACTAAAAAACAAAGGTTAAAGTGTTATTATATTTTGGTATGGCAAAATATTTAGGCTTATATTAAATCGCTGAAAACACCAACGTTGAAAGTGATGTTTTTGTTAGATGTTGAAATAGGGTAAAAACCAAAAAACTACTGAAATTCACCAGTTACAGTTCACTGAGTTAATTATAACTTTCACCCCCCCATCATGCCCTTCATGTGTCCTCACTTATTACGTCACACATGGCATGTTAAATCAACTGACATCATTGATGACATCACTGGTAACATCTCAAATGACATCATTGATCCCTTGACGGATTACATATTAAATCACTGTGACATTGTCCTATTTGGCCTGTGACCTTGAAGTAATGTAACACACTACCTTTGTGGACAATTTACGTTTCACTTTAACAGGATTAGGCCCTTAAAAACTTCAGATGAACCACAATATTAAGTTGTGAGATTGATAGGTATGCACAAGTCACTGCAAAGACACCTTATGGGAGACCCGATACACAACCCTTTATACAATCCTCCATAGTTTAGAAAAATAAACTACAAACGTTCCTGAGATAGGCCCAGTGGTGTACAATATTACAGCCATGCTTACAACACCAGAGAGATAAATTACCTCTTACATTCTACATCATTCAACAATCTGCAATGCTTTAGAATGTTCAGTGTAGTTTTAAAAACTAAATGTCCACATCTTATAAATGTCCTTGCTGTAAACTACAACCTACTTTCAAATATACCTCTGCAATCCACATTTGGTGCTCTCAGTCTTTAGCTTTTTTAACAGAGGGTAATATTTGCAACCCAAAATTTAGCTATTTGTTAAAGGTGCACCACTTACGTTTCCACATGCACAATCATACCTGGAACCTGCATTTATGCTATTTCCATGCTAAGGACCCACACTTATACATTAGGTAACTCTGTGCTGTATTTGAATATGGTGTTATTGTTAGACCTGGCATCATTGGCGTGAGTCTCCCTTCCATTTTTACTGATTGCCTCCTCTGTTTTTGATAGGTTTTTGCTGGATATATGCTTTGGGCACTGTGCCACTGCTATTTAGTGCCACAGTGCAAGTGCTCCCTATGTTAAATTAATGTATTGATTCGTGATTCCATGATTGGGGTATTTGATTTACTTGTCAGACCCTAGTACAGTACACCATGTGCACCCAGGGCTTGTAAATCAAATGCTGCTGGTGGGCTTGCAGCACTGGTTGTGCCACTCACAGAAGCAGCTTGTAAAGTGTGTCTCAGGCTTGCCATTGCAAGGCCTGTGTGCAGCCTAGGACTGCCATGTCGACTTGGTAAGTGCACCCACTTGCCAGTGCCTAAACCTTCAATTTGCTTCATATTAGACACCCCTATCGTAGGCCCAAGGGCAGGGTGCATTGTAAGTATAAGGTAGGACATGCTCTGGTGTGTGTAGCATGTCCTAATAGTGAATTACAGCCATTTTCGTGTTTCACTATTGCAAGGCTACCTGTTCTCCATAGGCTAGAATGGGCAGTTATATTATTACATCTTATAATACTAACTGAGTCAGGGAACATGGTAGAAATTCTAATTTAATATGCCTGAATGATAAAAATACATGTTTTCGTAAAGTTGGTTTTAATATTCGGTGTTTGAAAATACCACTTTTAGAAAGTAGGTATTTTCTTGCCTAACTGTCCAGGCCTGCCTCTGCTAGGTTGTGTATGTGTAATCCTTGTCTGGATTTGTGAGTGACAGGGCTGGGGGATCCCAGGAGACAGGCTGGGGCAGCCCAGTGGTGAATAGAGAGATCTGCATCTAGATGGGAGGGAGGAGTTGCACCTGGGACCTGAATAGGGCTGGGCCTTCCCTCCACAATGCTGGCTCCACCTCCTGTGGCTTGTCTGATGTCTCTACCCTGCAATGTTGAAAGGAGAGAAGGATTCATGTCAACAAAGTGCTCCAGGGCTGTGCCATCCCTCCCCTGTGCTGGCTCCACCTCCTGTGGGGCACCTGATGCCTCTGCCCTACACAGTGAATAGAAGGAAGGAGTCCTATAAACAAAGTGCTCAGGAACTGGTTTGGATCAAGCAGAGGCCTCTCTGCCTTCAGAGAACAAAGGAGGTTGGGGTATAAATATTGGAACCCAGTCCCAAGAACTTTAGATCACTTGTGGAACAATAAACATTTTGCCAAGGAGAAGAACCAAAAGAAGCTGCAGGAGTTTGTACTGCCCCTCTGCCAGTGTGCTGTTTGCTGGGTTAACCTGAAGTGGTTTCTTCATTGTCAAGGAAAGGAGAAGGAACTTTTTAAGGACTTTCATCATCTTACAGAATATTATCCAAGGGCTTGAACTTGTGCTTGCCTCCTGCTGAAGTCTCAGGGCCAAAAGACTTCACTACCAGCTCCTCCTGTGAATTTCCTTGCTGGGAATTCTATCTACAGACATTTGCGTGTCGCTGGGAGCTGGAAGCACGACGCAACGAGAGGAAGCGTGTCGCCGCCGCACCTGAAATCGTCGCTTCCCAGGAGAAGCATGCCGCCGCCGCAGCTCCCTGGAAGCGTGTCTTCGTCAAAGCTGCCTGTTGTCGCATCACTGGAGAAGAGTGACGACATCGAGAGAGTCGCAATTGCATCACAGGAGAAGCGTACCGCAGGGCCTGTCGCGGCTCTAAAGTACAGAGTTGTCGCATGGCTGCCAGGGTGTTTACCGATCGCATTGTCGCATCAAGGGCGCCATCTTTTCGCATTGCATCGCATCAAGGCGCCATCTTGCGCATCGCAACGGGTCCGCAGGCCGAGAATCTATGCATCACCCCGCACCGGTAAGGATCACGATGCATCCCCTACTCTGCGCAAGCATGAGGCACGACACATCCTTTCCCCCGGATCACGGAACCAACGCAACTCTCCTTTTGCAAGCCTTTTGTTCACTTTGCGTTACACATCCAGGTACTTTATTGAGAACTTTGTCGCATTCATCATCAACTTGAACTAAGCTACTTTTATCATCTTTAAGTCAATCTTAAGTATAGTATTGTGGATTTTTGTCATTTGTGGTCTTGTGTTAAGTAGATATAAAGAATACTTATTTTTATAATACCTGTATTGTGTCCATCTGTAGTGTTTTCACTGTATTACTGTGTACATTCACAAATGCTTAACACACAGCCTCTGAGATAAGCCTGTCTGCTCGTGCCAAGCTACCAAGGGGGTGAGCAGGGGTTATTAAGGAGTGTAATCCCCTTATTCTGATTTACAAGTAAGGGTGAAATATTCTACGTACACTACAGGAAATGCTATGCAATTATTATTCTCACTTGCCAGCCCGGATCTATGCTTTTTACTGCAACCTTTATTTTAAAATCTATTTCAGTAAGAAAAAGTATGGTTTTCCTCTAAATTTTGTATATAAACTTCTATAGTCTACGCCATATCTATCAATTTAATTCTATGAAATGTATTCCCCCTGTCGTTGTGTTTATATGTGCCATGTTTTTAACCTGTATACTTTTATGATGTTTTATAACAATCGAATAAAGTTTATGAAACTAAACGAAACGATAATTCAGTCACTCATGTACACTCACAGCTGCCCAGCCTCATTTAGAGGAGCTCTGAAGACAAGGTGTCCATTGGCAGAGACTGACCTGGATCTACAAGTGAAACCCTTGACCTGACAGCCCATAAATCACACCCTACTTAGCACAATGAGCATGTCAAAAAACAAATAATGAGTAGGGCTATTGTTTTTTTGTTTAATAGTTTGTTTTTGAAATACAGAAAAGTTTGCTGGTCAGGGCAAAAACAACTTAGTGCCCTCTCTGCAAACTCTTTGGTCTTCAATGTAGTGTGATACCTGTACGGCAAAGGGGATCTCACAAAATGGAGGGAGGTCCTCTACCAAGGAAGCAGAGGCCAAGACCTCCACAAACTATCTGGCTGGTGTGCCACTCGCTGATTTCTGAATTACCTTGAAACTTTCCTAAAACTTGGTGTTCTCAGTAGAGTGGTTATTGACAGCTTGATCTGAATCACTTCTACGCTCCTTACAAATAAACCTTTAGTGGTGTATGAGGTTGGATAAGTAAACAATAGGGTAGATTGTTCCAAATATGCTAATTTAAGAAGCTGCAGTGAACGACAGTCCACAGTAGTGTAGTGCAGTTCCTATATTCCCAATAGGCTCTGCGCATTGGAATAATATATCCTGTAGTTTAGACGTAGGACTGAGGTCGACTAGGTCTCTACCGAATATATTAAACTTAATTGTGAGTGTCAGCTAGCTCAGAGGTCACTAGAAACTTTCTCGAATTCACAAGAAGGGATTAGTTTCTGACAACGGCATAAACATGGCAACTTTGTTCCTTAGAATAAGAAATCAATCTCTAGAGTCGCGGAAACAATAGATAACTATTTTACTCAGTCAATCGTGCATGCTTTGTTTCACCAGAGGTGCTGAGAAAATAGAGAGACGGGCGTTTTCAATAAAAAGTATTTATTGAACAGTCTTCTTTCTCAAGCATAAGAAATGCACTGATACAATCGTAATACTGGTTATAAAGTACAGGGCAAATAATACGAAAAGTATTATAAAGTAGTACTATAAAAGCATGATACGGTTTCTAAGCCATAAGTTGCCTAAAACATATAAAATACATAGTGATAAAATAATGACTAAAAGTACTCAACTGGTGCTTCTAAAATACGCCTACCCTGGTGTACCTAACCTAAGTCGAGTACAAGGAAAGAAGTAAGTGAGGAGTAGCTTAAGTTTAGTATTTCTCTGCCAAGAATCTGTACAAGAATTCTCTAAGGGTCTAATCATCTCCGTACCTAGGTTTAGAATGAAGGAGGTCTTGTATCTCTATCTCAGGACTCGATTTCTCAGCAACCCGCAAGGGTAGCCTGGAAACACTGGAGCTGGATTTCTCGGCAGGAGAAAAGACAGCGTCTCTCAGTGCGTCAGCTGGAGGGTCAACTTCCTTCGGCACTTGCTGCTGCAGGGCGTCAGGCAAGTAGTAAGTCTATCTGCTCCAAACCACCGTGTGTTTGTCTGGGCAAATCTAGGCATATTTATACTTTGAAGGTGCCGAGTTTGACGTGTGATTGGGCTTAATAACGTCGTCAAAGACTCAGTTCTTCGAAAAGTCCATGATTTCCTAGAAAAAAAATGTATTCAGGCAAGGGGAAGTCCCTAGCTGCTGAAGGCGGGTTTCTCTAAGAAATCGTTGTTGATTCTTGCAATTTAGTGGAAGTAGCCATGCCATATTTGGACTGCATAGGCTCAGTCTAAATATGGTACTGATTTCTATGCCTATATAAGGATGCGAACAATCTATACCTATATAAGGGCATGAATCAGGAAAAATTACACTAGAGTACTAGATTCATTTACAACACTCACTCCATGATTTTAAGTTCAATAAAACTAAACGTAGAAGCACTGAACATATCTAAAGCTAGTGTTTACAATCCCACCCAAAATACAACATACAAATTGCATTTGAAAAGGCTTGTTTAAATGTAACAAGTATAGATATGTAAATGTAAATGTACAGGAATTTATATAGCGCAAATCACCAAGCGGTTTCTAAGCGCTTGCTTAGGGAACCCGTCCTGGTATTCCCCTGTGAGATAACCCCGGCAGGGTATCCGCAAGGTGAAAGCCAGGCATCCCACCGCGAGAGGCCGTTGTGGAGATTAAGCAAGCTATTACCCAGAGTCGCAGAGTGTGAACCCGTGAATCGAGTAGGCACCGGAGCGAGAATTGTCGAGTCCATGGACATTTTAGGACTCAAGACCCCGCCGAGCCAGGAATTGAACCCTGGTCCCGGGCTGACCTCTGCTTCCAGGTCTGCCTCCTCTAACCAGTGAGCCACACTTCTCAACAAACAGTTCTCTATAGACATGAAGCATAGCATACATTCTATCATTTGTAAAATACAAAATTACATTCATGAGACGTCTCTGAAGTTTACAGAAAGGAGAATTTTTTATTTTTTATTTTCGAGACCATCCCAAAGCATAATATCTAAACCGTTTTTGTTCTGATGATTAGGCCAAATATTGTTATTTACGAGGTATAAAAAAAGAAATTGTGTTCTCTAAGAATAGTTCTACTTTAAGCAGATTACTCTGTGCCAAAAGTTCTATTTTGGAAAAAGTTCAAATTGGTAGATGGTTTGTTTTGAAAAATGAAGGCCGAATTTCAGAGTTCAGGGAACGCCTTGTGCATGAATCAAAAGTTATTCTTGGAGTCAGGAGAAAACATCAGATCGTCTAGGCTGGCAAAGAAACCGTCTACCGTAGTAGGTGAAAGTGGAACCACTTTAGTTAGCAGATCAAAAGTGCAGAAGTGTGGATCATCGCCGTCAGCGTTTGATGCATTAGCAATGTCTGCAGTAGGTGGTACCTATATGCCTGTAGTGTCTCGTATCTCACCCTCAGTTAGACTTGCCGGTGAGACCTCAATGAATGCCGTCATCAGAATAGGCAGCTGTTGGGGGCAACACGATGCATGAGTCGTTACTGGACCTAGCAAAGCGTTAACATCCGATGGCAGGACTGATGGAAGTGTAAGACAAATGTCCAACAAAGCAGGCATCGTAGAACAGGTAAGATGCAATCTTGCCAGATTGGTCTGAACGATAGAAACCAAGTTGTGTTCAGATCTCTTAAACGAGCCAAGCCAAGAATCTGTGAAATTCTCTCACGATACCTCATGGCAAGGAGACATTGTTCCATGGTAGTCTGGGTGTCGCTGGTGACCGGACTTGCCATATCGGAGCAGAAGGAATAAAAACAGAATTCCTCCTACGAGTCCCAAAATGAGAGGCAGGCCACCGAACACAGAGTGCAAGAAATTTGGAAACATGCCGAGGACTGCTGTAAATGGTGTTAACAGTCCCGAAAAAATTGTCTTAAATACATGTGCGATGCCACTGGTATCAGACATATTTAAGATTTGACTTAACATTTCTGCGAAATGGACTGGGCAGTTTGTTGATAATAATGCATGTATCTCTGCAGAAGTCCTTGCAACTTATCATACGTTTCTCTAGACGAGGCCAGTGGCACAGTTTTTTGTAAAAGAATGACTTTCATTCTGCTTAAGGTATCAATTCGTATAGAAGAGATATTCAGTGAAGGCCATAAAGCCGTCCCCCTGTCTGTCTTGTGCGTTGGATACAATACTTGCATACAACAAGTGACCATGGAGGAGACACTGACTAGATACGCTTTTCCTGGCAACATGCCACAACAGCTGTGGTTGTTGAGCATAGAGTAACTGCCATTGGATAGCTGCCTGAAAATTGGTTTTATCACTGCGGAGGGTGTACCGTGCAGGTGGCAAGAGAGGTTATTTGCAGAACCTTCGCAGGCTCTGTGTAAATTAATACCTTGGCACAAAAGTGTACCACTTAGTGAGTTCTTAAAATTTTTACCACTAAGGAATACCTCCTTTCCCCCATTCCAACATTTGTGTGTGTATGGTAAAGTCCAAGTCGACTTAATGTATTCCTTACCCAACCTTTCATAAAAGCCCGCTGGTATATGCTGTAGACAATAATGAAATTGGAAAATCGTCACTGGTATCGTGATGGTGCCATGTATTATCCATTCAATGACAGGCTTCTCAGAAACTGTCAATGGTAATCTTTACAGTTTTTCAATGCTCAGCACCGTATAGTCTGCTCCTTTTTGTGCCAAAGAGATTAGTTTATCTGTAAGGTTAAACACAGAAAATAATGACATGGTGTTGATTAGACGCCATGGCACGTAGCCTGAACGGAGATTATGTAACGTCCAGCCTAGCTGCATTATAGAACGTAATTGAGACTGGCCATGTTGTAACATTAGCAAGTCCTGCTCTATTATGTCAATTGCAGAGGATACAATGCTGTCCAAAGAATATATTCTGGAGGACAGAGTCGTTAACCCATTGTCCACTACAGAGAGTGCTTTCTCTAAATTAATACGATCAATTTCTCGTATTCTTTCTGCAGTTTCTATTTGCGTTATTTTCCAAGCTTCGTTGTAGGCAGCGTGTATACCGGCGTATATGAAACATTTGTGACGTGGTTTGCGAGGCCCCATTAAGAAATCTCACAAATCATTTCCTTCTTTAAGTAAAGATAAGTGTTGTTTGATTTAAGGAAGTGTAGATTTCTGTAGCCACTCAATGCATAGCTTTCCTACACTGTAAGTAGTTACTATCCCTGCATGTTGCCTCTGGGAATATCTTGGATCTGGCCTATTCACTGTGAACACTTGTGTTTTGTTTAGGAATCTATCTTGACAGTTATTCGTGTCTGTGGGCCAGATTAACCATTTTTTCCAATCAGGATTAGTTCTGTTTTGTTTTAAAATATAGGGTGCGTCTACCTCCTCTTCTGTAGTATCATCACTGTCAGATGTGGGCTTAGGTATAGACGGTTTGTTTAAATCTTTTATCTGAGCCAGGCCAAGACAAGAAGTTTGTTGAACAGTGTCATTTAAAAACATTATTTGTTCTGGTATAATGCAGGCTCTGAACAGGGCTTCTAAACCTTGCATCTGCCAGTCTTTCGTGCCCAGACAGTTTTTGTCTCAATGTTGTCTTTCCAACAGTCAAAACCTAATATAGACAGCTGAGCATAAAAGTTTGCAGAATAAATTTGTTTAGTATTGGTCAACATTGTTTTCATTTCTGTCATATATATATTTGAAATAAAACTTTCTGGATTTGTAACATTAAACCCCGTGAAGTACGGAAACATTTCATAACATGTTTTCGAGCTGCCTTTTGGCGGTGTTGGACAATGCTCCCATTGATTGTAGGTAAAGCCATTCTTAGGGCTTGCAGATTTATGCAAATAATGGTGACCATAATGATTAAAACAATACATTTGTTCATAATCTGATGAACCTTCTAAGTATTCATGTTCTGTAAATTTAGCTGACATTTCTAAACCTGTTATCATGTTATTAATAGTTTCAAAATCCCAATCATCAGAAAATGTGCTGGGTGAGACAAAGTCACTCAAAGAAACCTTAAACTGGTGTAGAATTTTCAGTAGCTCCACCGGGCCATAGATGTCATAATCAGTTCTGTCCCCTGCTATACCACCAGGTATAGGAATGGCTGTCATGTTCACTGATGACAGATCTCTTTTTTCACGATGAGATGATTTGTGAGGTTTTAGGACCAAGTTGATTTTCTTACTTGCTGTGTCCATTGTACTGTATTTTACATCTATCATTCTTCTCAAACGCAACACCAGTATGAGCCAGAGCAGGAGGAACAGTACACCTAGCACAATCCAATATTCAATCCATGATGAAACCAGATATATATTTTCAAGTTGATAAAACGGTTCTGTTATTTTTCTTTTGAAACTTACTGGCGTTTCTTCAGGTTCACTGGGATCCTCAGAGAAGGTGTCACAGTTGATAAAGTAGCCATAGGCAGTTCTGTCAATTGTTGGAATTGCATCAGGATTGTTAAGAATCTTTGGGGCTTCTTCTTCCTTTGTCATATTGGTATAGTCAGAGGCTACATCATTGTAGACAGGAGTTTCCTGACAAACTGTTATTTGGGTCTCAAGAGGCAAAAGTTCCATGGCTTTGTTGCATAGTCCTTCTTTTCTTACTGCATGTTTATCAAAGGTGATAAGTCTTTCAGTTTGAACCTCTTGGATTGTAGCAAGATTTGGTCTTCTGCTACTTCTTGGGAGTTCACTGAGCCTACTACTTATTATCGGCCATATGATGTGGTTTGATCAGGTTGATGGACACAACTCTGTTCTCCCTTTTACCAGCAAGGGGCGGTAGTACTACTGATCTTGTTCCTTGGATTGCCAAGACAGGTACTGCTTTCCTGTAAGAAGGCCCAAATTTCTTCTTTACCGCGATCTTTTCCCTGACTAGATCCCCAATCTTTGTAATCCAGACAGGTCTTGCTGGGACAGGTGGTTTTTCTTCAGTGGTTGTTGGCTTCTGTATCATGTTACTCAGACTTCTTGTTTCATTTAAGTCCTGTAAAACAGTAAAACAATCTTTGACATCAAAGGGTTTTTGTTCCACCACTGAAGTTTGACAATCGAGGTCTTCGATTATCATTCTAGTACCAAATAGTTATTTTTATGGAGTGATTCCACCCAGAGAATTCCTTGGCAGATTATTAAGATTCCGTTGGACACTTATTAGATGTTTGACCCACCTATCACCCAAACCTAATACCTTAGTTGTTATGGATTGCTTTATGTCACGTTTTTTTCTTTCCAGTACCGTATTACCCTCAGGATGGAAGGGACTAGAATACCACAGTGCAACGCCCAAGCTAGCCATGGCCTCCTTGTAAGTTCGAGAGCTAAACGCAGGACCCTGGTCAGAGTGTAGCGTGCCAATTGCGTATGTAGCAATGTGGGGGAAGACGGGGGCGACGACTGCCGGGGAAGGGTCATCGTGGACTGCTGAGGAGCCCTCGCCGGTCACTCAGGCGTTCATGTCCACCTTCATGTCGGAACTGAAAATGGAGATTGGTTCGTTGCGGACTGAAGTGCACACGTGCGTGAAGGAGTTGCGGAAGGAGGTCACGGAACTTGGAGACTGTGTAGATGGGCTGGAGCGGACGATGGATGTGCGCACGGAGGATCAGGAACACCTATGGCAGCGCCTGGCGACCCTTGAGGAACAGAACATCGAGCTCCAAGTGAAGCAGGAGGATTTGGAGAACAGGAGTCGCCGCAACAACCTCCCTATCCGGGGAATTCCTCTTGGAGAAGAGGGGGAGGACATCATGGGATACGTGACGCAGCTCCTTCATGAGATCTGGGGGGACGAGAAGGCTTCTCCACCGGCTTTAGATCAGGCGCATCGCGTGTCCGCCCCGGCGGGCAGGCCAGGACTCCTACCGGACATACTGACGAGGGTCCATTTCTTTACCGAAAAAGAGGCAATCTGGAAAGCTGCGCGGGACAAGCCGGACCTCCGCTACAAGGGTCACAAAATCCAGATCTTTCAGGACTTGGCGCCCAACACCCTGAAGAGGAGACGGGCATTCCGGCCGGTGACCGAAAAGCTGCGCCATATGGGCATCGCATACCAATGGGGTCATCCGTTCGCACATATATTTCAGTGGGAATCCAAGCGTAGAGTCATACGGACATACACGGAAGCGGTGCAACTCATCCGACTGCCGACAACCCCACCGGCAAGCCCGACTCCGTCTCATAAGCGGGAGAGGAAGGCGGCCGCGCCTTCATGGACTACAGTGCGCCGGCAGCATCGTACGCCGTCTGACGCTGAGCGATCGCCCTCACAGGCCAAACAGGACATCATCGCTCATATGCGGTCCCTCGAGGGGGATAAAGAAGAACGTGATGGGCGCTCCCCGACACCCTGATCTGCGGAACGTTTGCATTCCCCCTTTCTTAGCAATGGGGGGCCCCACATCTAAGCTCAGCGGCTCCTCTCACATCACCCTGGCTCCCGCTGTGCAAGGAGGGGTGTTTGCGGGAGCTCCTTAGATACAGACTTTCCAAGACCGCCACAACCCCTCTTCGTCTGTCCCTCAGGGAGTTACATCCCAGAGCGCGTCCAAACCTGCGGGTGTAGGATGCTCTGTACCGGGGACAGTGTAGCGAGGCCCTGTTGGCCGCAGTTGTTGTTTACCGATGAGTGGCATCTCTGGCTGCTCCTTATCTCTCTTCTCTTCTTTTACTTCTCTTGCTTCCCACTATTCTATTCTCTCGCTCTTCTCTCTTTCCTGGAGGGTGCGGGGCGGGGGCATCGATTGATGGCTTGGGGTGGGATGGTGCGACTGAGTGACTGTGGTGCGCATGGGGAATGCGGGGTGTGTGTTGCGAGAATGTGGCTGGCTGGCGATAAGACCCTGATATGGCAGTAAACACCCCTAGCCCTTTGAAGGTCCTGACGCTTAACGTGAAGGGCCTTAACTCGCCTAACAAGCGTAAGCAGGTATGGCACTATCTTCTTCGGCAACACCCTGACATCATATTTCTCCAAGAGACGCACCTTTTGCAGGCTAATACTGCACGCATGGCACACCCTAGATACCCGCTTCAGTTTTGGGCTGCAGCTGACACTAAGACAGCGGGAGTGGCGATCTTGTGCAGGGATGGCATTAGGCGGGGGGACGGCAGACCCTACCGGAGTTGTGATAGACGCTTTCTTCGAGCGGAGGTAGAAATTGGGCGTCGTCGCATCACTTGTGCAATATGCCCCTAATCAGGCACAGGACCGTTACCTTAGAGACCTCCTAGGGGGGCAGGTGCCGCAGGACGGCTCATCGCTCATTGTGGGGGGGGACTTTAACTTAGTATGGAACCCTGCAATGGGCCGGAGTGAGAACTCCTCCAGTGGTGCGGGGGCAATGTCGGGGGCTCGCGCAAGCAGTTGGCAGACTTCGGGCTGTTTGATGCCTGACATTACTTCTCCCCAGACAAGAGGGAGTACTCGTACTACTCGCATGTCCATAGATCCTACTCGCGTATAGATTATTTATTTGCTTCTAGTCATCTCCTCCGCGACACTCTAGGGTTCGATATGTCTGACATCTCTCTCTCCAATCACGCCCACGTTGAATTACTGCTGCAGGACCCGGCCGCATGCCCTACCGGGGAACGGAGATGGTGCCTCCCGCCGAGTATTCTTCGGGACGCGGCAGACATTGAGGACATTCAGGGGGCCATTGTCTCTTACTTTGAGAATAACGATCTCCCTGACACACCCTTTCCGGTGGTCTGGGACGCCTTCAAGGCTACCATACGGGGGCATATCACATCCCTTTCCATCGCTAGGGCACGCGAGGCGCGTGCACTGGAAGACAAGCTTACGGGAGACTTGAAGACAGCGGAAATGCAGGATCAGGGTTGCTCTACTCGGTGAACGAGACGGCAGCTCGCTAATCTTAGAGGGCATCTCAAGCTGATGCGCGCAAATAGGGCGGAGAAATCCCTCCTGGCATTGAAACAAAAGTATTTAGAAGGGGGGGACAAGGTGGGGAAGCTGCTGGCGAGGAGGCTGAGAGCCCGTGCCATGAAAGCGCATATAGCGAATGTTCAAATGCCAGATGGGTCCAGAGTTATGGCGGCAAAAGATAATTGTCAGGCTTTTCGGGACTATTATATGGTGTCATATAGCTACTGTTTATCTTTATAATGTGTTAAGTTAGCATAGGCTTATTAAATGTTTAAACGCCATTTTTCCTTTTGCTGCTTCTGCACACGACACTTAGTTGTTGATTTAGCTTTCAACTTAGTAGCCCGTTGTGGTTTACATGAGAATAATATGTTATTGCTCTGATATCAGCTTTGCTTAATAAACTATGTCTGTACAGAAAGTGCTGAAGCTTCAGGAATAACACGATACAGAATTGTTATGAGGTCTGATCTCCGCACCTTCATAGACATAACATAAGTGCAGCTTCTGCCAACTTTAGGCTTTAGGCGGGTTTTATATTGCTTTGCTTGGAGCACAGACACACACTTGATGCTGTTTGCATGCAGAGAGAGCTGGTGTATGCTGATGTGATCTCTTCATTCTAAGATCTTGAGGTATGGGCCCGCCCTGTTAAAACCCAAAGAGACCTTCTTAGCTATTAATATAATATGTGAGTTAGGGAGGGTGAGAAATAAGTGTTGTTAACCCTTATTCATTACAGCATGTTAACATGCTGTCACCGTTTGCTTTCTATGGACTAGTAACTATGCTGATAACTTTGCTTCTGATAATATGTTTCCTTGTATTATCTCAGATACTGCGTTTGAGAAAACGGCATTAGGAAATAAATATTTCAAATGTGCACGTGTCCTCATTTACTCCACGTTCTGGTTTGAAATGATTGTATAACGAAAGAGTGCTCATGTGTTCCACGTAAGCTGAGGTATTGTAAGTTCATGTTCTGGTTTGTCTAAACATTGGGAGTTTGTTATGACCAATGAGACACTGTAGCTAGCTCGGTAAGGGGTTTGTTGGGTACTGAGGTGAGTTTTGGGTCACCCTAATTCGCCGAGGTTCCAATCCTCTGTGCACAGTTCTGTGGGAGAACAGAAACCCTGCTACAATGGCGCTATACACGGAGAAGAAACCACCTTCGGAGCTGGAGGAGGAGGTGCTGGGGCGCTACGGGGGTGCGACGCTGCACCCACAACACGCGAAGGAACTGGAGGAACCGATCGTGCAGGAGGAGATAGCTTCGGCGGACCGTGAGCTCCCATTGGGGAAAACGCCAGGGCCTGACGGGCTTCCTCTATCCTTCTATCCCATGTATCAGGCGCAGCTAGGCCCCTACCTTTTACGTCTGTTCAACTCCTTCATGGAGGAGGTGGGGCCGTCCCCTGATATGGGGCTAGCGGAAATTGCCTTAATTCCGAAACCTGGAAAAGATCCCTCACTGTGCGCGTCATACCGTCCGATTGCTCTGCTGAATACGGACTTTAAAATCTACACCAAATTGCTAGCGAAGCGAATGGGTCCTCACATGCCGGGCTTGATAGACCCTGATCAGGTGGGCTGCATTCACAGTCGTCAGGGGGCGGACAACGTACGCAGGGTTGCCCATCTAGTGGGGAAGGCTCATCACTGGAAGATCCCAGCTTGCCTTCTCTCGCTGGACGCAGAGAAGGCGTTCGATCGGGTGGACTGGTTCTTCCTAAGGGCGGTGCTGTGCAGGGTAGGGCTCGCCCGAAGATAATCACTAGGATCATGGCTCCATACCTTGCACCGCGGGCCAGGATAGATGTTAACGGGCAGCTCACGGAGCCGATTAACATTGGGAGGGGTACCAGGCAGGGCGGCCCGCTTTCGCCCCTATTATTCGCCCTGGCGGGGGAGCCCCTAGCGGATATGATACGGCGGGACCCCAATATCCATGGCATCCCTCTAGGCGGCCAAGACAACAAAGTAGCGCTCTTTGCAGACGACCTTATCCTTGCACTCACACAGCCCCGAGAGTCCCTGCCGGCAGTGCATGCAGCGCTGTGCCTTTTTGAGAGTGCCTCTGGCCTGAAAATTAACCACAGCAAGTCCTGGGCACTCAGCCTCACTATCCCGTAATCAGAAATCCCCTACTTAGAGCAGCTCGCCCCTTATAAATGGTCGACTCAGCACATCTGGTACCTGGGCCTGCAATTGACCCCCTCGCTGGACGGCTGGACACAAGCCAACTGGAGAGACTATCGGCGATCAGTCCTCGAGGACTTGCGGCGGTGGAAACCGCTTGTACCGTCCTGGCTGGGCAGAATCAACGCCATCAAGATGTCCGTCCTGCCCAAACTCCTGTATTTATTTCAGTGTCTTCCCACCCCTATACCGCTGCATAGCATAAGAGGCCTTCAGCGAGCTCTAACCAACTTCATTTGGGGGGGAAGAGACCTCGCTTCTCTCAAACTCTCCTGATGCCGCCTCGGGATCGGGGGGTCTGGCCTGCCCCAACCTGGTGGAATATTACTGGGCTGCACACCTTCGGTACATACTGGAGTGGGGTGTAACGGAGAGCGAGAAGGGGTGGCTCCACATGGACATGGCTGTGACCGGGCGCACCATTTGGGATCTAGCGTGGAAGCCTAGGCCGGGGCGGTCTCCGAGCGCATACTTGGCGGTGCCCACGAAAACGGTGCTGGAGATATGGGACAGAATAGCGGTGCGTAAGGGCCTTACAACCTTTCCGTCACCACACACCCCTATCAAAGGGAATCCAAGTTTTCCCCCGGCACATCGGACTGGGGCTTTCCGCAAGTGGCCTCAGGGCAACTGTAGGGTGCTCACGGATCTGTTCGATGGAGGCTCCCTCAAAACGTTTGCAGACTGCAGGGAGGAATTCCGAGTACCGCCTGAGGCCTGACTGCAATACGCTCAACTGAAACACTCGATGCGAGCGGATGACACATATCAAGCGGCCACGCGCGCCTTTACTCCGTTTGAGCGGTTAGCTCGCCCCTTTACGGAAACGAAGGGACTGATCTCCAAAATTTACTAGATTCTACAGCACCCACACACTCCGCCTTCCCTGACATACCAGCAACGCTGGCACTCCCTCTCGGGAGTAGACATCACTTCGGCACAGTGGTCCAGACTATGGCGTGACATACCGCGAATTTACCGTAGTGTATCGCAACAGGACAATGCATATAAAATGATGACTCAGTGGTATTGCACATCGTAGCGGTTGCATAGAATGTTTCCGTCCTCTTCTCCTGAGTGTTGGAGGTGCCGGTCTGCAAATGGGGATTTCCTGCATATATGGTTGACTTGTCCCTCGCTGACCCTCTTCTGGAAGGAGGTCTTGAGTCACATCAGGGGGGTACTGGGGTTTCCTCTGCCTGAAGCCACTTGCACATTACTGCTGGGTATCAAGCCTGCAGGATTGAGGGCCCTCACCCGGAGCGACTGGGCGCTGGCGCTTCAAATGCTGGGAGCTGCTAGGCAGCTCATTGCTTTATACCGGAAAAAGGCGGAAGCTCCACCCATTACTGCGTGGTTTGTGTGCCTCTGGCATGTCATGACAATGGAACTTCTCACAGCCCGGCTGCAGGCCTGAGATGTGCACTTCAAAGCTGTGTGGCAACCCCTGGTGAAGTATCTGTGCGCAGTAGAGCACGCGCGTCACATGCCCCCTAAGCTCCGGGCACTGCGATTAGTGGAGGATGCAGTGGCTCCCCCTGACCCAGGCAGACTGCTGGTGTGAGGTTTTGGTGTGTGAGACCTTGAATACTGTCAATGATACTGACTGCTCAGATAGCCGACGCGATGCTCCCTCACCTTCCCCCTCTGCCCCCCTCTTCTTCTCTCTTTGCTCGCTCCTACTGTCCTCTCTGCTCTGCTGTCCTCTTTCCTGACATTCTATTGAAGTTTTGACCCTCTTGGTCTTATAGTTCTAACACCTTGGGTTTAATGGTTCCGGATGATCTTGGGACCGGGTCATCTTAGGCGGTGACTACGCAGAGCCTGTTGACTGAGTCTGACGCGACCGGCCCTGATGGATTGTAGGTGAAACGCTGTGTACAAATCTTTAGATTGAGCATTGTCAACGTTACTCCATTTTCTCCTGACATAACGCGGCCGGCCCTGTTGGGTTGTAGGCTTAACGCTGTGTATTGGTCACCCTATTGCTACTCCCTGTTATGGGGGTGAAATAAAAAAGATTTGACAACAAAAAAATTTACCTTCGCACCAGCGACCTTTAACAATCGTGCACGCAGCACTATAGGCTTGTTTACCCCCAACTGCGGGCTGCGCTGATCCGTCTGTATAGATTATAGATCTGTAATGTTCTAGAGGCAGAATCTCGGTCTGAAGAGGAAATTCGTATTTGTATTGTAGGAATTCTTGTGTCTTTAAGCAGGGGTCAAAAACGTATTCAATGTCTGCTGCAGCATGAGAATTAACCCGTTGTATCCATCTCGGATGTAAAACCTTAGCATTGGGAATGCTTGCTTGTGTCACTGCCTCTAAGGCAGGTACAGGTGTAACGACCATTATGCATTTACGCTGTGCGAGGTCTCTCTCTTTTGCTACTGCAGTTTGAGCCGCTGTCAGAATTTTCTCTGTAGAAGTGAATTTTATTTCAGCTTGTGTGTACAAGTGTGATTTTTATGCTGTTGGTACCTTTTCACCTTCATTAAAGGTCAGGTATGTGAATCCGCATCTCCCTGGGATGATTCGTATCACAAGATTGCGCACATTGTCGCGTGTCTCTAACTGTGTTTTTGCAAACATGTCCCAATTAGTGAGAAAGCGGTCAAATGCCTGCTTTCAGGTGCAATATTTTGACAGAAAAACCTATTCGAAATATCTAATGTGGTTTTATATTTTTTCCGCACAATGTTATTCATCAGTGCTGCACTATGTGCATTTTGTACTGCAAATGTTTTGCAACAGGAGTTTAGTTGTCTGTAATCCAAAACTAGACGATATGAATTGTCTGGTTTGGAGACAGTAAACAAAGGGTTGTTCATTGATGAGGTGCATGTTTTAATCACCCCTTGGTATTCAAGTTCATTTAAAATCTCCCTGACTTGTTTTTTAGCTTCTTGCTTAACTGGATACTGACTTTGTGCAGTAGGTTGATTTTTTAACTGGATTTTATGGTGAGAAGAGTCCTCATCCCATCCCACATGATTTTTATATAATGCTGGAGCCTGAGCTACTGCCCATTTTCTGGCATACGTATATTTTTTATAAATTAGAATGTGATTTGAGAAGGCTGGCATAATTATCTCTTCGCCATGTGGGCACTCACAGACAAATTCAGGTGGCCAGTCTCGTTCAGCTAGACGAATGTCATAACCTTTAGAAAGCTTCTCCCAAAAGAGTGCTTTTATTTTCCTAGTTATGTCCCCCTCCATCCGGAGTTTTACTTCATATAACTTGTGGGGTACACTAACCCTGGTGTCGTCAGTTTCAACCTGAATGCATTCATTCAAGTCCACTGTCTCCATATGATCCATCAGGATCTTGCGATCTATGGTCATTTCTGCTGCGCTGTCTAGCATTGTCTAGGCCCACTCCCCGTTCTTGAGTTGTGTCCTCAAGATCCTCGGCATGTCTGATCTTTACGCTTGCTACCTTCTTTTTGGTGAATTGAGTTTTCTAATTTTTTGGAACGCGCTGTTTTTCTTTGGACTTCACGTGTTCCTCTTTTTGTTCTGATTGTCCTCTCCTCTCGGATTTCTGCGAGGAAGTCTGAAAGGTATGAGAGGAACGTGTATCAGTATCTTGATATCTATCAGGTTTTCTTAAAGTATCCCTATTTCTAAGGTTATACCTTTTTTCAGAGGGCTCCCGTTGGGGAGACCTACCTCCCTGTTGGGGAGATCTTCCTCTGGACTGCGAATGCTTCTCTTTAGGAAGTGTTTGCTTAGTGTTTTCCCACTTCTTTTTAGGAGTAGTGAGATTATTTTTAATAAAAGTTTTTTCAGGATTTTCAGTTAGCTGGGGTTTTAATGGTTTCCCACCCAAACTATCTCTACCTAGTTGTTCATATGATTTCTCAATAATTCTTGCAAGCTCATATGGTTGGTCTGTTATATCTGTTTCTTTTAACTTCTGGTGGATTGCCATGGATGCTGCATCACCTTTGATGTTGGCTAATAGTATAGCCGAGACCTGTTTGAAATCTTTCAATAATTTCATACCTAGATTCAAGGCCGGTTCTGGACCATATTAATTTTGAATCTGTCTCAGAATGTCTGGTATTACCGCCATAGACGGAACACCATGTGTTTTTGTGTATATTCAAGCAAAGACTGTACCCCAAGTGTCACAGTCCTCCACATGCGGTGCTATCCCCATTGGTAAATAGATTGTCAGAATTCTGTGTTTCTCATGAGGTGTACTATCAGGGAATACTGCCTCAATTTGAGTAATTTTTTGTGCTAACCAAAACGGAATGTGTTCCTTTTTAGCAGGCATTTTACCAATGACTGATTGTATAGTCTGTGGTGTGATTTTGTTTGTGTTCCCCTGGTGAGGGGTGTGCTGTGGAATCCTTAAAGTAGGTTGGACTGTTAAGGTCCGCATGACATATTGAGCCAATTGTCTATGTATTTTAATTAACTGTTTCAGCTGCGCTAACAGTTCTCGACCTGCCATGTTTTCTATGTCAGGATGTGGTGTATAGCTGGCTAGTACCGGCCATGTAGCTCCTGGTCTACCTAGTGGACCGAGCCTGATAATGTGATTTTGATGTTGTAGGGCGCCTTTAAACCAGAGCTGATGCTCTTGGTAAGTTAATGGAATTCCAATGTCCTCGTAAGGAACGTATTCCGTTGGAGGTTCTTCTACTTTGTAGTAGTGAAACTCGTGTGCTCTTCCATCTGCTGGAGAAAAGTGAATCCATGAATAGAATACCTCTGTCTGCCGATACTCATGTGCCTCTATAACAAAGATTACTTTAGCACCTCTCGATGATACTCCATTATTTATCAGTTTGTAAGTTATAGTTTTCCTTACATTTACCAGGATGATTATAGCATTCTCTAGGAGATTTCTGTCATCTAAGGCTGCTTGAGCTGCTGCTGCAGCTCTTTCTAATTCTTCGTCAGTAACCATTATTTTTACTGATTGAAGAGTTTGCAGAACAAGTTTCAAGGAAACAAAGATTAGGTGCACAATATTTTGGAACACTGTATCCTTCAACATTGAACAAACCAAAAACGAATACATAGGATTTTCCGTCCTACTCAGTTTTGGCGGATATTAGCCTTTCACCCACTCCAGACGTCTATTGGAATTTTTACGGGAGAAAGGGGTCTGTGTGAGAAGCACGACTGAGTTACTCTAGTATATAGCGTTAAATTATCGCCTTACCAAACGTTGGGCGCCATGTAGTGTAGTTCCTATATTCCCAATAGGCTCTGCGCATTGGAATAATATATCCTGTAGTTTAGACATAGGACTGAGGTCAACTAGGTCTCTGCCGAATATATTAAACTAAATTGTGAGTGCCAGCAAGCTCAGAGGTCACTATAAACTTTCTAGAATTCACAAGAAGGGATTGTTTCTGACAACCGCATAAACATGACAACTTTGTTTCCCAAGAATAAGAACTCAATCTCTAGAGTCGCGGAAACAATAGATAACTATTTTACTCAGTCAATCGTGCATGCTTCGTTTCACCAGAGGTGCTGGGAAAATAGAGAGACGGGCGTTTTCAATAAAAAGTATTTATTGAACAGTCTTCTTTCTCAAGCATAAGAAATGCTTGAGAAATGCTGCTGCAGGGCGTCGGGCAAGTAGTAAGCCGATCTGCTCCAAACCACCGTGTGTTTGTCTGGGCAAATCTAGGCATATTTATACTTTGAAGGTGCTGAGCTTGATGTGTGATTGGACTTAATAACATCATCAAAGACTCAGTTCTTCGAAAAGTCCATGATTTCCTAGATAAATTAGTATTCAGGCAAAGGGAAGCCCCTAGCTGCTGAAGGCGGAATCGTTGATTCTTGTAATTTAGTGGAAGTAGCCATGCCGTATTTGGGCTGCATAGGCTCAGTCTAAATATGGTAATGATTTCTAAGCCTACATAAAGATCAAACAATCTATATCTATATAAGGGCATGAATCAGGAAAAAATACTCTAGAGCCCTAGATTCATTTACAACAATAGTAAAAATAGGGATATAGGATAAAGCCTCAACACCTACAAATGTTGTGCACCTGCGGTAAATGTGAATGTGAAACCATATATATATCATAGGCTTAAACTTACTATGTGAAAATGACCACATTTGTGAAACCTGGCTCACTATGTCCATCATTTTAGATGCCCTACTCTGACGTTTAACGTACAGTTCAGACAAAAACATCTTACATGGCCTATTTATTATTCCGCGTTGTGTAATATATTTAATATTGCTTATTCAACGGCTAAACGAATAGTACAAGAACAAAACGAAACAAGAGTGAACAATTTACTCTTCAGGTGTAATCAGGTGTGTTTTCCGAAGAAATTTAACAATCAATTTGAAATATTTCATTGCAGCCTCAGATTGGCCCCTATGATTCTGAGTAAAAAAAATGTTTTCATTGTATACTTTTTTATTATGCATAGTCACCTAAAATGCGTACTAAACTTATGCTGGTCTATATTACCGTGTATGAGGTCATACGTCTCCGCCCTGGTTCTCACAAAAAATAAACTAATAATTTAAGTGTAAAAATAGGTGTAGTAATTATCTTTTACATTCCAAGACAGATGTTCTTTTCCAGTAGTGATCATTGCATAAGAAAATGCCACTACTCCCCGTAATTGCACACTTCAGAATATATGCAGGAAAGCATTCTGCAGAGAAGACTGAATATTTTGAAGCATTGTTACACAGGTAGACTAGCTACAGAGAGATTGATGCTCATTGAAACCTGTAAATTCAATTATATTTACAAAAAAATAGGGCGCCGCCTGTGTGCTCCCGTGCAAAGTCAGAGCCTGCTCTCTTCCTCTAAATCAAATTCTCAATTTCAAACAAAATCAGTCAGCATCAAATGTGGAGTGAGCTATTATTTGCCTAAATGAGTTTCACAGCTTTGATAATTTATTGTATATTTCGCCAAGTCCCCTGGCTCGCCTCTTCTTTATCTCCCTTGTTATGCGTTTACCATTTCAATATGTAGCCAGTATTATCATACACTGAACTATGTCAGCAGTTTTGACATCTTCATTGCAATGTCCTTTTCTGTACCTTCAGCAATGTTAATGTTGCAAATTATGGTGAGGGTTTATTAATAGCCAGACCCAAGAAGCAGAGAGAAAAGTGCATTTTTTTAAACTAAGTACTAACTTGGGATTTCCTGGGCCCATTGTCAAGTCAGCCGAACCCAGAGCTGCTCCATTGTGATGATAATGGATTCCGTGTTGTTGGCTCAAAGGTCACGGGGTCACCGTAAGCTCCTTAATGGACTGTGAAATAACTTTAACTGCATTAACCTCTCCGGATCACATGGGCGGCGCCGGCATCCACTTCTGAAATTCTCATTCCCTTATAGAGACAATGCCATTAGATTAGGATATTTTCCCATTTGGAATAGCAATAGGCTCCAGGCAATTATGCAGCTAAGCATTTCCATTAAGCGAATAGGACCTTAAAAAAGATTAAGAGGGGCAGCTCCTGCATAACATATCAAAGTGGAATATTTTTTAAGGAATTGCAGGGCAGACTCTCAGCCTGAAACCAGTTGTTTAAAAAAAAAAAAAAGCCGCGATGGCATTCACTGAAAATAATAATTTTACATCCCCCATGGCTTAATGCACCTGGGCACAGCAGAGCGATGACACAAAGCCTCTGTGACTCTGCCTCTATGGGCCCAGCAAAATAATGAAGAACACTGTGCATGTGATGAAAAGCCTTCTGAAAGGAATCACAGCAAACAAATATGTTTCTTTTTGCTCGGAGACATTTTCTAAAGAATACGTGTTTGTAGGCAGACATTCTTCCATAACTAATTCAATTATATACACCCCATTAATTGTCATGGCTCCTAGCATTATTCTTTCAGTAACATGATCCTCATTTCTGAAGACCTCTTACTGTAAGGGCTAGTAATAATATGATGGGCTGAATAAACTAATACCATTTTTTTTGTACTAGTAATAACTAAAACAATTGCAAATAGGCAATTCTGTTTGTTTAGTGACCCACCAATTATTATTATTATTATTAAAATTATTATTATTAGTATTATTGGTATTCTTCTTATTATTATTTTTATTGTTGTTATCATTATTATAATTATTATCGATATTAATAATATTATTGTTATTTTGCAAGAATAATTGTGATAGTAATAATAATAATAATAATAATACACAATAAATTACACACTGCAACAAATAAACTGGAAAAAAATCTAAAAAAGATACAAATTTAATTACACATAAAAAAGTAGAAAATGAAAAAAACGTACATTTTACTAAAAATATATTATATATTACAAATATTAATAAATAAAAATAGTATACTGTTAATTACACAGAAACATCAAAATAATATAAACCTAAACAATATAACCAAAACTTTTAAATTGTAGGAATAGTACATATAATATTCCCACTCCAATCTCTGCACCAGTAGGGAAGTTATTTGACTCAGTAAGGGTAACATGTACTATTCCCACACCACTCAGTGCAAAAGTACGGAAAGCGTCAGAATCAGGAGGGTCTTTTTTCTATGGGTCACCACACTCCTCCGAAGGGATTGCTCCTGAGGAAGTGAGTCCTCTCATTGGCTGGCCGCAACATGAAAAGAAATATTGAGGCTGCCATTACAGGACTGGGAGACATCCCTGTATCCTGAAAAAGTTCTGTGGAGAGGTCCCAGAGGGATCCCCCAGGACTATAAATAAAAAGAAATGCTTTTGCCACAATGCTGCATTCCTCCCGCAGGAGACAGGCAAAAAAAGTCGAAATGGGGTGTTTAACAAAAGAAAATTACCACTGGGGTGTGTCATGGCCTGGGGGTCGAATTACATTCATATTTTTTAAATTAAAGGGAGAGGGGTGTCCATGGGCCCCCCTCCTCAAGCCCATTTTATCCCCAGAGACCCCATCGCCTGGGGCCTGATGCATATTAAATAGGGGAGGGAGGCATGGGCTCCAATACCTGACCCAATTTTGTACCAAGGGAACACATCCCCTGAGGCCCAGTGAACATTTTCAAGGGGAGGGGGTGTGGGTCTCCTTCTCCAAGATTCAGCCCGGTAACCCCATTCCCAGGGACTGGTATAATATTAAATGGAGAGGCAGGTGTGGGACCCCTCTACTAGCCTCTATGAGGGGTTGTATGATGTTACAACACATGCCTTTACCTTGCAGTCTTTACCACGAATATAGCATTACCACACAAGACTTTACCATGCATGCCTTTACCACAAACATAAATAGAAATTCATTATACAAACCATTACCACAGATCCAATTACCACACAGACTTTTACCATGCAAACCTTTACCATGCAGTTTTTTTAATATAAATTATTATAAGGAGAGCTATCATGCTTTCTAAAATTTGTTTCTGAAAAAAAAACTTATGGAAAGTGCATCTCCAGACAACAGAACACAACGCAACGCAACACATCACAAGTCAACACAAAGCATCGCAACCCTGAACAATTTTTTCAAGATGATGCTACTATGCAACACAATGCTAAACAATGCAACACTGCAAAATATTTAAACATCATTAAATATCAATGTAACACAATACTTAACAGTGCAACTCTTCACAAATGTTACAAATCATCACATCACAACACTTGTTCTAGAATAGTAAAACACCATTAACACTTACAAATTTCAACCTTCTTTTATTTCTACTGAAGAAAACACCCTGTCTCCAACCAAGATGGCAGACTAGGGGCCTGATCACAATCTTGGCGGACAGGGTTACTCTGTCACAAATGTGACGAATATCCCGTCCACCAAATTACTAACCCTGGACAAAGCACTACGCTACGCTCGCGTAGTTTGCGAAGTTTCCGCTACTTCGCACTACGCAAATTGCACGTAGCACAGTGCAAACACGCGTAGCATAGCGTAGCGTAGTGCAGCGGTCATTTTTTGCTTGCTCGCGGTCCTCAACGTCAAGTTGGCGACAGCAAGCAAGCAAAATGACACCCCGGCGAGTCTTTTACCTTGTTTGCAATCAGCAACATCAACTTGCATGAACGATTAAAACATGCCTATTTCTATTGTGCCTTGCACTGTGGCACTTTTCCGTGCCGCTGCACAAGCCGCAGTAGGTAACAGCTATTTTTCGACCCTCTGCAAGGTGGTTGGATCATAATTTGACAGGTGGAACCGGTGACTACATGTCGGCCGGTATACATCCTACAATGATAGTGGTCGGATGCTAGTCCGACTGCCATCATAATAAGGCCCATAGTTTTCAATACTTATTTTAATGTAAATTAAGATATACCCTTAAAAAACATCTAAAAACAGGCATCCACCATTTTCTAATCGGTAGTATTCTGACTTCTGATGTGACCAGTAGGACTCCCCGGAACATAGGTGAGTGAGACATACTGAGAAAGACTGCCATCTATCTTTGAAAGTGTAAGTATAGCTTGCCCAAATTAAATATAAACAATTAGGAAGGTATACTATACAAGTAAAATTGAATAACTTTTCATTACAATTTCAGAAAGTTTTGTCTGAATATTGAACATAAAAATACAACTGTGAACATTTTCCAATTAGGATACAATGTAAGTTAATAAACATAAATTGTCTGTTTTTTTAATTTAAATGATAACATTTTAACAATATTGAGAATGCTGAAATCTATTTGTTTACATCTAAAAATGAATTACAGTACACGCTGGAAAGGTACTGGACATTTACTAAGGGGCAAGATTTAATTTTCCAACTCTGCAAAGTGTTACCTCAGGTAAGGTGCTGGACAGTGGCTGGGGGCAAGATTTTCTATTCCAACTCCACCAAGTTACCTCAGGGGAGGTACTGGACGCTTACCCGTGGGTGGGGGTAAGATTTACTATTCCAACTCTGTCAAATGTTACTCAGTGAAGGTGCTAGACTTGACTGGGGCCAAAATGTAATATTCCAACTCCGACAAGTGTTACCTCAGGGAAGGTGCTGGACAGTGATGGGGGGCAAGATTTACTATTCTAACTCCGCCAAGTGTTACCTCAGGGAAGATGCTGAACAGTGACTTGGAGCAAGAATTACTATTCCTTCTCCACCAAGGGTTACCTCAGGGAAGGTGATGAGCAGTGACTGGGGGGCAAATGTAATTAATTTTTTTTACTTTTCTGACTAAAACAAAGTCAAAGAAAGCCTAGTAAAAAAAGTTTCTTCCCACAACAAAAAGTAGAACTAAAAGCATCTCTCCAACCCAAAGCAAAGACACCAATAATAAGGTAAAAATATTAAAAAATACAATGAAAACTCACAAATTATGCACAAATAAATGCAGTGATGCAAGAGAAAGTCAATAATGGTATATAAATGTCTGTCTGATTTTAGATACACAGCAAAGAATCAAACAATCTGCACCACCTCAAGATTGCGTCTCAAAAAGCCTGAAGCCATAACTGCAGGGACCAATAAACAGATACATTTTATCATGATAAACAAAAATTCTATTACATAATCACATTCTATTTTCAAAGCAGTATACTAACAGTTCAATCCGCATTAAATAAAACTTTTACCTCAACAGATTCCAAGATTTGTTTTTCATCTGTATTGGAAAGGGCAAAAGAAAGTGGAAACATTAACAATGTGACTACATCACATTCATAATAATTGGTTTCCTATTTTTTTTTACATTTTTCAAGAATAAAAAATGCATGTGAAGCAAAATATATTGTAGTCAAAAGAGGAAACAGACTTTTAAAATATGGTGGCTATATTGATTGTAAGGCTATAGTAACTAAGCCCAAGAGTCATTAGAGGTGTGTTGAATATTTTTCATCCCATTGCAAAGGCATAGTGGTTACTCTTGGTAACACAGTGGAAAGAACCACAGAGCATACCTACTATGCCTCTGCAATGGCAACAGAAGTAAGGGAAAATACTCAGCAAATAAAGTCTTTTGCATTCAGCTCCAATGAACCCTGCGGCTTAGTTTTGAGAGAGAGCCATAACATCCCAATACATGCTGCAAGTAGTATGCTGCAAGTAGTATGCAGATTGTTCTAAATTTAAGAAGAATTACTCAACAACAAAAACAGGGCAATAATCGCCAAAGAATAACTCATCAATCCTACT
The DNA here is from genome assembly GCF_964261635.1 of Lissotriton helveticus. NCBI lineage: Eukaryota > Metazoa > Chordata > Amphibia > Caudata > Salamandridae > Lissotriton > Lissotriton helveticus. The sequence continues at coordinate 1,866,009,662 of NC_136067.1, forward strand.
CTGACATCAGCACCCCCTAAACTTACTGTTTCTTTTACTAGTGAACCTTTTTTCGCTATGATGATGAGCAGCCTCAGAAATAAATGCTAATCTTCAGTACAATGCAAAACACAGTAACCCTAGAGAATAGAATTTTCCAAAATGTATAGTATCCATCCAAACATTAATAACTCTGCCATCCCATTTGTTTATGGTTTACTTTCGGCAAACAATCTCAAAACTGGATTTTTTTCAGTTATAAAATCTAAAACATACATTAAAGTCCTAGAAAAATAATAATTGACTTTGAATTACAAGTGATTAATAGAATTAGTAAAAGGTACCCAAACACACACATTGAAGGATGTTTTTTTTTAATTTTCCCAGGCATATTGGAGAAAAATTCAAAAAGCATCTTTAGCTGAGGATTATATCAGATAGTAAACTGCACTATGAACTAAACAATAATAACTGCATTGTGTTTTGCACCTCCTGAATGTGTGGATGACTTCTACACTTCAATTATACAATCAGAATAATTTTCATAAAACAAAGAAAAATTGGCTCCACTTCTAAATTATTTTGAAGACACATGAATTGGCCATCTAAACAGCTGAGGTCACAGAAGGAAACCAAGTTTTCCTATTGAATGGTGGAATGTTACCGGATCTGCTTATAGGGAGGAGCAAACACTAATAATGCCATTGAGGGTTGGCATAATTCGTTCAACAACTCAATAGGAAAAAGTCTCCTAAGCCTCTGTCATTTTCTGGAAATAAAAAAAAAACAAAGACCCTTATTACGATGCCTGTCGGACAAGCATCCGACCAGCATTGTTGCAGTAAAGGGACTGGCCGACAGGTAGTCGGCAGTCCTGACCGCCTAATTAGGATCCAGGAGCCATTGAGGTGGTCGAAAACATGCCTCTTAGCAGCACAAGCCCCAATGCCAAAAGGCACGCTTTTAAACATCCCTGCACCCTGTGGCAGGCACCTCTTGTCATAGCAGAGACTACGGAGGGACGGGGGCCCTGCTAGGGGCCCCAAAGTTCGTTTCTAACAGCCTTTCAATGCCGGTCGGACCATTGAAAAGGCCACTGTAATGTCTTCTAGGGATTACATTCCGACCGCAGGGCTGACGGTCTCAAGCGGAACCGCAGCAGTCGGTCCCTCACAAATGCGGTTGGACCGACCATATTGTAATATGGCAGTTTGGTCGTGGCTTCAGATATCTGAGGGACCGACACTGATGTGCCGTCGGTTTTGGTCTCATCAGAATCCTAATGAGCACCAAAGGTTCCAGGTAATGAGAATGGTGTAACCATTTGTCAGGTAGTCTAATTCCCCGGGTTTCCCAAAAATGAAAAGAAAAGTTGGGTAGACTATCGACAAAGATTCATCAATTTCCATTGATGGGAGCTTCTGAATACTTTGACAATGTTGCATGCATTTTTTACAATTAACAATACCTAACAGCTTCACAAATTACTCTCCTGTTTTGACTCTATAAACTAATTGAGTTTTCATTTTAAATTTTTTTTTCTAGATTTAGAAAAAGTATTTTACTTCCTATTTTTTATTTTTTTATTTAGTTATAAAGTTTTGTGCAGCACGAACATGACCCTAGAGGGTATCAGAGCACTTTATATGAGAGGAAGACAGGATATAGTTGTGAGAATAGAAACTCGTCACATATATGAGCAGAGAATAGTAAGTTGGACATCTATGGAGGATGATCAATGTAGTAGTCATACACCATATAGGAAGAGTAGGCAGGTATAGAGTCAATGAAACATAAGGTGTTATCAATAGAACATAAGTTGATTATCTTAGGGCTGAAACTTGTTCATCAGAAGAGTTTTCACTTCTTTTGAAGGAGGAGGTAGATGAGATTAGGCATACATCCGATGGCAGAAAGGTCCTTATCTGCGGGGCGGTACCCGAGAAGGCTCTGTAGCACGTTTTCTTTTTGTGCGAAACATGTGGTTTCAGTAGCAGAGAGCTTGCACTTTGTGAAGATCTGCATTCCCCGGATATTTCTAGCTTTTGTACCAAAAATCTGGGGTCTTGAAATGTAGGGCTTTATAAATCAGGCAAGCAAACTTTAGTTGTATTCTTGCACCATAAGCGAGCTGGTTCGGTGCCTTTAGAGCCGATTGATTATTTATTTTTGTTCCGGAGACAAGTCTGGCTGCATCTTTAAAGGAGGCCCTTAGCGGTGCCAGTTTGTATCTAGCTAGACCACATAGATTGGAGCTTCTGTAGTCCAACCTGGGCAACACAAGAGCTTGGACCACCTGCTTAAAGTTATAATGTAGGAGAAAGGGATTAAGTTTCCTTAGGAAACTCATCTGGTAATTCGCTCCTTTGGTGGCATTACTGATATGATTCTGCATATTCGGGTATTTGTCTAATGTGATTCCGAAGGATGTAGTGGAGTCAATAATGTGAGGAGAATAGTTGAGGGCTGTTAGATGCTTCATCCAGAGGTTGATCTTGGGTATGTGATCAGGAGGAGTAATGAGGAGGAATTCCCTTTTGGTAGTGAGGCTTGAGGTGGTTGCCAGTGAGCCAGTTTTGAGTTTTCTACTGAGTAGAGTTGAGGGAATTGATGTCTTCTACGGAGGAACGTTTCAGATACAATTGAGTGTTATCTGCATACATGTGATAAAGAATGTTGGCAGAATTCATGGCATCTGCAAGAGGTTCCAAGAATAAATTGAAAATAATAGATGAGAGTGCGGAACCCTGTGGTACCCCCAGAGTGACCACAGAGGGTTGAGAAAGGGATTGATTCACATTGACTCTTTGGGTTTTGTTATGAAGGAATGAAGTAAACCATTGCAGCACATGTCCTGAAAGGCCCATCCTCTATTCAAGTAGGGTCAGTAAACTGTTGTCGAAAGCAGAGGATAAGTCAAGTAGTATCAGAAGACATGATTCTTTTTGGTCTAGCATTTTTAATATGTCATCCACGATGTACGTGAGTGTAGATTCCATGCTGTGACCTTGACTAAATCCAGATTGGTGTTGGTTCAGGAGTTGGAAGTTCTCTATGTGGTTGCAGAGTTGAATCATTCTTCTAGCTGTTAACCAATCTAATTACTTAATCGACTGGCTACCGCCATCAATCTTCAAGGAGATAAAAAGTTGCTATGCTCCTCCTATGTTCGAAGATTGTCAATGCCTCACTATGGCAAGCCACTATCCTTGACTGCCTAAAAGTAGGGCAGGTAACCTCCTTTCTAAAAAAACTAACGCAGACTGTTCAGATCTTAACAACTTCTACCCTATCTCCAACATACCCACTCTGGCGAAACCTAGAGAAAAAAGTGTCAGGCAGGGGAATTGTAAGCGCACTACTCACCTGTGAGGGTTCAAATGCACTGGGGGGGGGTGTAAGCAAATCAGTCGGTTCAGTAAAAGAGCCAGGTCTTGAGTGTCTTCCTGAATATGTTTAGGGATGGGGCGCGTCTGATGTTGCTCTGGAGCTCGTTCCAGGTCACGATGTAGGAGAAGACTCTTCCTCCTGTTCTGGCTCTGCAGATTCGTGGGATTTCGGTAAGGTTGGTGGATCAGAGGTTTCTCTTGGGTACGTGGAAGGAGATTCTCTTGTTGAAGTATTGGGGTCTAGTGTTGTGGAGGCATTTGTAGGCGTGGGTGAGTATTTTGAACGTGACTCTCTTCTCGATGGGGAGACAGTGGAGGTTCCGTAGGTGTTAGCTAATGTGTTTGTGTCGATGGCCAGTCTGGCTGCGGTATTCTGTATTGTCTGGAGCTTGCGGAGTAGAGATTTGTTGATCCCGGCGTAGAGGGTGTTTCCGTAGTCCAGTCTGCTGGTTATCAGTGCGTGGGTAATGGTCTCCCTTGACTCAGGGGGGTCTATTTGAAGGTCTTTCAGAGGATGCAGAGGGTGCTGAAGCAGCTGGAGGCGACGGCGTTGACCTGTCATTTCATGGAGAGGGGGAAGTCAAGTACAATGTTGAGGTTTTGGTCGTGGTCCATAGGGTTCAGGGGCTGCCAAGGACGTTGGGCCACCAGGTGTTGTCACATTCAGAGGGGGAGGGTCAGAGGATGAGGACTTCTGTCTTCTCTGAGTTGAGCTTCAGGCAGTTGTTCCTCATCCAGGATGCGACGTCCTTCATTCCTTCCTGGAAGTTGAGTCAGGTGGTGGTGGGGTCCTGGCTGGGTGTCGTCAGCGTAGGATACTATGCTTAGTCTGTGCTTTCTGATGATGGTGGCGTGGGGAGTTATATAGCTATTGAAGAGAGTTGGACTGAAAGATGATCCCTGGGGTACACTGCAGCTGATTTCCATGGGTAAGGAGAGGAAGGGTGGCAGTCCAATTCTTTGGGTTCTGCCGATGAGGAATGAGCAATCCAGTCCAGGGCGATTCCTTGTATGCCGGCGTTGTAGAGTCTGGCGGCGAGTGTCTGATGGGAGACGGTGTCGAATGCTGCTGAGAAGTCGAGTAGGATCAGGGCTGCAGTGTGTCCATGATCGAGGAGGGTGCAGATGTCATCTGTGGCTGGGAGTAGGGTGGTCTCGGTGCTGTGGTTGCTGCCGAATCCAGACTGGGAGGAGTTGAGGAAGGAGTAGTCTTTGATGAACCTTGTTAGTTGAGCATTGACGGCCTTTTCTGCAATTTTTGCTGCAAAGTGAAGGAGGGAGATGGGCCAGTAGTTCTTGAGGTCCATGGGATCTTCTGAGGGCTTTTTGAGCAGGGGTATGACTTCTGCGTGTTTCCAGTATTCGGGGAAGGTGCTGGTCTTGAAGGTGGTGATGGTGTGTCGTAGTTCTGAAGCAATGGTGGTGGCAGTGGTGGCCCTGTGGAAGAAGTGGGGAGGGCAGGGGTCAGTCGGTCCCCCGAGTGGATGCCTTTCATTGTTGAGGTGGTCTCTTCGGTCGTGACCGGTGTCCAGGAAGAGATGGTGGGCTTATCTGGCGTTGCACGTGGAGGGAGTGGTTGCGGAGTCGGGTGTACAGCCGTTGAAGTTGTTGAAGAGGCTCTTGATTTTCAGATGGAAGTAAGATCCAAGTTTGTTGCAGAGGTTCTGGGAAGGGGTGATGTCCGTGGTTTTGCTGGGTGGCTTGGTCAATTCCTGGATGACGCTGAAGAGTTCCTTGGAGTTGCTCGAGATCGGGAGGATTTTGTTTTGGATGAAGTTTCTTTTGGTGGTCCTGATAAGTTGGCGATATTCCATCATGGTGTTCTTGTAGGTGGTGTAGTCTTCTGGGGTTTTGCTGTTTCTCCAGTTCTTCTTAAGACGTCTGCAGGTGTGCCTGGCTTCCTAGAGGTCGGTGGTGAACCAGGTGACCTTCCTTGGGGAGGTCAGCATTCAATCTCCTCGGACGAGAGAAGGCATTTGGAAAGGGTATAGTTTTTGAGATAAGATGATAGGTGTTCCGGTCATGGGGGAGATATATGCCTGTTTGGGAGCTGGTCCGATTCATCAAGGCACTATTGGGTCTATGCATGGATAGAAGCTCTTTGCTGATGTTTCTGGACATCCTTGAGGTGGAGCAGGCTAAGAAAGATCTCATCAAGGCGTGCAACCCATACAGGGTGGTGACAGTTGGTTATGGGTTGTGGTGTGAGGTCCAGTAGAGGGGAGAGGCCACATGGGGGACCTGGTTGAGTGAAATAGCATTATTAAGGCCATGGGTTGTTTGTGGGTCATGGAGGTCTTGCAGAGGGCCTGCCTGCGTGAAGATGGGGCAGGAGTGCGAGGGAGGGCAGGGGAGCTTATGGGCTGATCGGAAGACATGGGCAGCAAGAGGTAAATCAAGATAGGGGTATAAGCTCCGGGGAAGAGAGCTTCAGGGCATAAGGGGACACTGTGGGTGTGTATGAGAGTTCACCAGTTGCGAGATAAAGCATATGAGCAGGAGAGGATCCCGAGATGAAGGAATATCTGTTTGCCCAAATAGTAGCCAGGGAGGCATGTGCTATGGGTTGGCAACTCACCAATTGATTCTTAAGCCCCATCAGGGATTAGGACTCAGAGTGGTTAGGTCAGGAGAGAAGGTGGGATAGCAGTCGCTGATGGTGGGGAGTGGGCTGACTGATGTTGAAGTATCCAAGGACATTGGGTTGGGTGTGAGAATGCCATCAGGGTAGATAGGGTGATTTGGGAGGGGAAGTCAATTGGTATTGTTCATCATTGGTTATCTTGAGGATAGGGAAGATCTCATCAATTGTTGCCAGATTGTTATTGTAAAACTCACCTGCCAGGCTCCTCTAACACATGAAATTCTAAGACATCATCACATTCACTTTTGTGACCTTGCAGTGCCAGTGTTTCACTGTGCTGTGTTTAAAGCATTGTGGATAACACACTGAGCACTGTGTGGAATAGTAGCAGCATGAAAAAAACTTGAAAACACTACCCTAGATGAAGCCTCCAATCCAACATTCTCCTATGGTCCTAAGATGGCTCCATGGTTGCTCTTTCTCAGTATTATTATTATTAAAGTTTATGAAGCGCCTAAATCACCCCCGAAGGGGTATCACTGTGCTCGTGGACAGACATGGGAGGAGTGGCACTATGAGAAGCGTCTAAAACAAAAATGTTTTCAGGAACTTTCTAAACTGAAGATGGTCTACCTCAGTGTGATAGGGAGCAAATTTCAGTGCTGGGGAGCAAGATATGAGAAAGCTTTCCCCCCGTCTTTGACTTGTTAATCCGGGGAACTTTGAGGAGGGAACTGGAGCTAAACCGAAGGCCTTTAAGGGGAGTATATTGATTACATTTCTCCGCAAGGTATGCTGGTCCATTGCCAAACACCGCCTTATGAACGATGCAGCAAACCTTGAATTGTATTAGTTTACGCACCGGAAGCCAATGAAGCTGCTGCAGCAGCAGAATCGAAGATGTTCTGTAAGGGGCATTCAATACCAGCTGTGCCGCTGTATTTTGGACTACCTGTAAGCGATCTAACAAGGCCTTGTTAGCCGAGACCAGTCAAGCATTACAGTAGTCAAGTCGACTCAAAACTAGCATCTGACTGAGAGTCTTCTGTGTAAATTTATTTATTTATTTAATGAGTTTTATATAGCGCTGGCTAGACCCGTAGGTATAGGAGCACTTTACATTAGGTTTCACATTATTACACAGTTATAACAGTTACAGGTTACATCAGTTATACGAAAAACAGAGCAGAGCAATGGAGCATAGAGGAAGGAAAAATCGGGCGGCAAGGGGGAGGGGTGTAGGGAGAAGGAGGGAGATAATGACAGGAGAGACGAAGGAAAGTCTGTCCAATGACCGGCTCGGTAGGTGACGGCCCTGGAGGGGATCCACAGTCAATCTCCCCTATAGCTATCGAGGTAGCTCTACCGGGCATCGGTCAAAAAGCTAGGTCTCACCAGTCGTTGGTATAGTCTAGAAGGAAAGGAAATACTCATCTCAGCAGACTGAGCACATGAAAATAGGAGCTCACCGTGTGTTCATGTTCAGGCTCTGCTCAATGTGAACCCCTAGAGTTTTTACTGCTGTCTTTGGGGCGGGGAGGTACGCAGCTACCCTGGCTACCACTCTGGAGTCCACAGCAATGTGGCCTCTCCGAAGAGCATAATCCCAGTCTTCGCTGCATTTAATTGTAGAAAGTTGTTACACACCCACTGAGATATTGCTAGCATGCCGGAAGAGAAGGTTGTCTTGGCCGTCGCGGAGGATTTATCAAACGAGAAGGTAAGCTGGTATAATCCGCATATAATATTGACATGAACCCAAATGTCCTCAGGAGATCGGCCAAGGGAGCAACATAGATATTAAATAGGGTAGGGCTTAGGCAAGAGCCCTGAGGTACTCCCTTGGTCAACTTCTTGGTCTCAGACCTATAAGGTCCCAGGTTAACTGTCTGGGAATGATCAGAAAGGAAGCTAGTCATCCACCGCAGGGCCTCTCCCTTTATCTCAGATTCCTCTAGTCTCCTGAGCAAATCTGGTGATAGGCTGCATCGAATGCCGCCGAGAGATCTAACAACACCAGTAGAGTGGATTCCTCTCTACCTAGTGCTAGCCTGATGTTGTCCGTGACAGCCACCAGGGCTGTCTCCGTGCTATGTTCAGGCCTAAAGCCTGATTGCGACACATCCAGGCTACTTGACTCTTCGACATGAGCTGACAGATGTTTATTAATGGGCTTTTCCAAGATTTTGCTCAGGAGTGGTAAGAGGGATACTGGTCGCAAATTTGAGAGATCTTTCATAGAGGCCTTCGTGTTTTTGCGGAGTGGGATGACCTGTGCTACCTTCCATTCTGGTGGTAAGTGACCTTCCTTTAACTACGTGTTCACTAGGGAGCAAATAGGAGCAGACAGTTGTTTAGCGAGACAAACTAAGATTTTGGCCAGTATAACATCGAGTGGGGAACCTGATTTCACAGTATGTAACAAGGTTTCTACTTCTCCACAAGTGAAGGGCTTCCCCCTCTTGCAGGCAAGGTGGTCAAAAGTCATGACCAACTTCGTGTTATCAGCTGTAATTATCTTATTGTAAATAAGGTCAATTTTCTGCTCAAAATATTCCGCTATGGTATCGCATAGAGCTTGAGATGGTGGTTCTTTCAGATCACACGCTTTGGGGTTTGTGAAAGATTTAAGGATCTGGAATAAGGCTTTTAGGGCATTCCCTGCCTGGGTTAACTGCTGAGCAATAAAAGATTTCAGGGCTATTTTTTATGTTTTCATGATACTGGGCAAGAGATGTCCTGTATTTTTCTTTGTCCCTTGTATTATGGGTCTGTCTCCACCGCCTCTCAAGATATTTGCAATGGCCTTTCCCAGTGCGTAATACAGTGGTAAACCAAGCTGCTTGAGCCTGCCTTGGTTTACCAGTGGAGGTTTTTAGAGGTGCAAGTTGATCATTCGCAGCTTTAGCCAAGGAATTGAAGCAGGCTAACCCCTCCTCTACCTTTTCATGTTCTCCATCCCATGATGCTGGAAAGGTAGCTGAAAAAGCCTCAGCAGTGATTTTGTGCCACTGTCTAAATAAATGTTTGGAACCTAGGCCAACCTTTTCCTGACCTCTAGGTCCCTAAATCTGAAAATCAACTAAAGCATGTTCTGACCAACTAACAGGTCGTGGAATTTCACAAATAATATGGGGTGAGTTAGTGAAAATAATATCCAATGTGTGGCCAGCTATATGAGTTGGACCTTCATTGATCTTGTTTATGTCTAATGCTGCGAGGTCAGCCGGGAGAGCCGCCGCCTTCGCATTCTCCACGCACTCGCTATAGACATTGAAATCTCCAAGTAGGCGATAATATTTGGTAGCAATGACATGCGGTGCTATCAATTCCACCAGCTGAAGCGAGAAATCCGCAATTTGGCCCGGGGATGGTTTACCAAAGCTCCCTTCCAGCTATGCTGTGGAGTTAGATCTATCCCGAAAACTAGAATTTCGATTTTTTCCGTTGCTACGTTGCTCCAAAATGGTAACTGTGGCCCTGTCACTATAGGCAATAGCTATCCTTCTCCCCACTTTGTGCTGTCTATCAAGTCTTTGAATCTTGTAGCCCTCTGGGAGTGATATAGTGATTGCAGGGGTGGAGCCGAAATGTAACTATGTCTAAGTCAGGAGACCTAAATCCGTTTTCTCCGAATCGACCAGATCCCATATTTCTATTGCTTGTTTCAGTCGTGATCTGACGTTGCCGAGAAAGCCTTTCCACTCTTGTCTGGGAGATGTGTTTATTTTCCCTAACTTCTGTCCTATCTTTTAAAGGACGGATGCAGTCTCTATAGCTATTTCGGCATGGCCAAGTGCAAAGCAGCCACCGACTTGATTGACTCATGGTCCATGTCAATGCTCTGAAACCTGCATGCTCAGCATGCAAAAGGACCCTCTAGATGGCTAAAGCTCTCCACTCATCACTACTAGTATATAATATCTTGGTGCCTGCTTCTTGCTCTGGGATCAGAAGTGCAGGGCTTTTGGCTTCTGGTGAACGAAAGGCGTGGAGGGGCGCAGACGGGCTTGCCTTTGGCACGCCTGCTGCGTGCGTCCGCTTCAGTTTTGTAGGGGAGGCTGGTCGACTAGACCGCCAACCTAGCTACAACCAGAAGTAGCCTAAAACTCCCTCCAATCAATCAGGATAATCCCTTGTTGGACCGGGGAGGGCTACTACCAAAATAATGCCAGAAAATCAGTAATAGAATGACAACTCTATTTGCCGAAGTGCCCACAAATATAAGGCCTGTGCATTGCAGGGTGAGTAATTAACGTTTTAAAATATGTGCCAACACAAAATATACCTTGTTAAAACACAGAGTATTATTAAAAGGTCTGCAAAATACACAGGGCAGCAGCTCACTCATGTGCGTCCGCTGCGCGTTCCACTCTGCATCCGGTTTTGTAGGGGAGGCTGGTTGACTAGACCGCCAACCTCGCTACAATCGGAAGTAGCCTAAAACTCCCTCCAATCAATCGGGATAATCCCACGTTGGACCAGGGAGGGCAACCACCAAAATAGTATAAGCATGCAAACCATAGTACTCCCTTTCCACCCAGATATGGAGACTAAGAAATCTTCTTATCTTTCAACTACCTGCAAAAGCCTACCTCTGCCAAGTTAAAGGCCCTACATAATACCTAACCAACAGTCAGGAAAGCACTAGTATCCACAATATAACAAGAAGATAATTCAGCTTCCTGATGAAAACTCAGCACTTCAGGTAACATAAAGCTGCATGAATCATGATCCCTCTTTCATGCATGCCATTGTGCATGAGCACACATATGGACTGTATCACTTTCACCATCTCACAACCAGACCATGCACATTGCTAAGTCAACTCACCTCATCCCACATGGATTAAACTACAGCCATACAGTTTTGTAAGCAAACATGCAAGTCCTTCTATAACACCTTCAGACAGTTGCAGTGCAATTTTACAACACTAATGGCTACAGTGTTCTATACAATTACCAGACAATAACATTTCAAATCATAAACTAAAATAAAATAAAAAATAATAACAAATAAAATATTGAATCCACAGTCTGAGTGTGAAAACTCTACAATTTGATTACTGCATCAATTGTTCCATATGCCACACGGATTTAGACGTCCTACACCTTTACTCAAAATATTGAAATCTGACGGACAATATGCCTTGGTCATTTGGAAATTGTAATATACCCTCTTCAACAGCTTTGAACGTTTCTTATAAAATGTCAAACCATTTGAATACTTTTCATACACCTATTTTAACTTCATATCAATAAATTATCAAATTTTGGACAAAAACTCATTCTCTAAGCCACAGCATAAGACATTCTCCACCACAAACCTATTGACCATTTAAAGCTTAAAAGCTACTGTAGAAGAGAGGCTACTCTGTGCCTCTTTCTACCTTGTGCCCTTTACAAAAACTACTTGTATCCCTTTTGCCAAGAGGTTAACCCCACATCCATCAACAGCCCTCAAATAACTTTCTCCAGTGTATATAGTGAGCTATCCACCCTCCATTTCCACCTGAAGTCGGCAAACAAATAAGCGACAACTTCACATGCTGTATGCCCCAAAGTTCTCTGCTTATTTCACTTTGGTGTGCTTGATAAAATCAATGTGATGATTTTATGTCTCACTATCTGAGTTTTAAAAGACACACTCTCTTTTACAGCACAGCTAGAGCACCCTCTTGATGAAATAAGACTGTTAAAACTGAGAAAGTAATAATTGCATAAATTAATAAGAGAACACCTAGGATGCTAAATTTGAAGTTAGCCATGTATTAAATAAAGTTCAACATAAGAGTTTGTTTTATAGTGCTTCCTTCCCTCTCTAAGAAACTTAAATAGCAGATGTTTATATTGCCAATGATGGAGCGGGTGGAAAAGCAGAATTTTATATACCCCTCGTGAAGTCACTTTCTCATAACAGTAACATGAATTAATTGCGTTGTTTTGAATACTAATCAACATAGAATAGAATGCACACACAAATACACATGGGAAACTAATTTGCTTATGTTGCAACTATAATCAACTAACTAGATAACGTTGTTACGTTTAAAACTAATGCAGCAACCATAGACTAACCAAAAGCGGCTTGAATGTGCTTTCTGTTTGTTTATTTGTCGCAAAAACATAAAGACTGGTGAGTAAATCACGCGTATATGTTGCTTTATTTTTCTAGGTATTAATTAACAGGGATACCTTAATAAGGGGGAGGTAAACAGTAGGGTTATAATTCAACAGTTAACGTTTAATTGTATTTGTTTCTATAATAGTTCCCATTCTGGCCTATGAGGCCTAGAACAAAAATGGACGTTTCTGTGACTCCGAGATTGAAATGCTGAACGCATGCGCCGATTGAAAGAAATTGTAGACGAGCTCGAGATGCCTCTGTCTGTGCAGAATGGGTTAAGGACAGCGTACCCTGAAAGACCTGACTGAGTGCCAACAAAATGGACATTCATATTGAAAACCGTGTGAAAGGAACTGAGAATTGCAATTTAAAGGACATGAACAAAGTAGATATAATAAGGACAATGATGAAATTCATTGAGCTGACTTTGCGGAAATCGAACAATAAGATGATGAGGTTATGCTCATCCACCCCTTGGACTGACCAATCAGAACTGTTGAAGACCCCGAATGTTTCAGAATTTAGATAGATTAGCTAGAGAAAAAGGGTATAAAAGAGTATGTCCGGACTTAAGAAAAAACTCTCTTCTTCGATTTCCATCTGTGTATCCTGACATGCTGCTCGAATGCTGAATTTTCCTGAGGCGTAAGAACTTTTAAATTTTCTGAACTTTAATTTTTCTTGAATGAGTACGGAGTCTTTGGATGAGGTTAATAGCTAGAGAGAACAGGGAGATGAACTTTGGGAACTATTCTGTCCTTTGCTAATATTTGTGTCCTAGAATAACAATAATAATATGCATATTTCTGAACTTTGAATTAAATGAAAAATAAAAGTATGAGTTAAAATACTTTCTTTTCTCTAAATCTATTTTGCATTAAATGAATAAACAAGTGAATAAATACAGGTCATGCTAGAAGATTTCTCTTTAAATAAAAATTAGATAAATGAAGAACTAAGCTGGTCTTGTTCACCCTTAGCCTAATTTTTTACTAGCAGATCCATTGACAAATAATGGTGGTGTGTCTGAATAAATTGTCTCGTTGATAAAACCATGGTAAAGCAATTTAAACAGCAGGTGTACATATTATAAATATTTAGCTTAATTTAGACCCTCCGCTATGATCCAGCAGCTCTCCTTTGATTCACACCAATCCATGAAGTAGAGAGAAAGTGTGTACGAGTGATTCATAGTGTTATGGGCCCCACTGATGAGTAAATGCGTGATTTAATACTTCAGGGAAAGGTGATGCGTTTTTTTAGAAGTTATTTCTGGAATAGCGCTGCATCACCAATTTATTGGTACTCCAGTTGACAGACCTTAAAGGGATAAAATACTGCATTTGCCTTGCTTTGATTCAAACTCGAGACCTGCATATCACGGACGGCAGCACTGGTGATGGTTAACTCACAGAGAAATCAAGAGAGATTCAACCCATTCGTTCAAGCAATGAAAACTCCCTACATTCACAGACTTTCCTTTTTGTAAAAGAACTATCACTTACTGGTAATTACAGTGCATGCTTCATCATAGAGTTCTCCCCAATGCAGACTTTATTGGGTGTGCTTCTTATCTCAACCATCGAGGGAGCACTAGTGCGATGGATAGGAGGATTTAAAAAGTTAAATTGTCTACACGGTTCCCTGGTCTTTATCTTTACTATGATTCCATTTGGCAAGATTAAAAATAAGAAGCAATCATGTTACAATCATTTGAACATTTAGGGTCTTCTTTATATGTTTCAGTTTTCAATTGTAGAAAACTGGTCTTGTGGCTTTCATCAGGACCAATTTAGATCCCTAAGTTGCCCAAATGCTTTAAGAGATAATTTAATTGATTTAATAGAGCACATTTTGCCCAGTCCCATTTATACAAAGCATTCATATAAACTGATCAAAAGTAGACTTCTCGTCAGGGGCGGGAGAAGGTACCATGAGGGGTCGAAGCTTTGATGAATATATGAGAGAGATATACCAACCATACCCATATATTCACACAATACAAACACATATCGAAAGTGAAAATTGTTTTTAAAAAAATCCATGAAATTAGGTACAAACACTAACGTATAGAGGTACTACATTAACATACTAAAACACTAACATACAGATTAACAATTCTCAAATCATTATAGATGTACCACAGCGATGTGTATATTGTCAAGATAGATTGGACAAGGCACAATTTACATCACAACATGAGTTTTACCATTCGTTTCCATCCTCAATGCTCACCAAATGTTCACATACAGAATACAGTCAGTCACTAAATAAACCTGTGCTTAACCCTAACCATGGCGATTCTGTAAGTAGTTCTATGGATCAGCAAATGTTAAAGTCAGGTACCTTTGGATTCAAGATAGAGCTGGGAGAAACATTACTCTGAATGCATAGGGCTGCAGTGCGTTCAAAGAAGATTTGTTGAACAACCCTGAAAATGGCTAAGCTGAACAGCCAATTATGCAGCAGTGTGCCAAGCACCAGATATATCTATGAGGTGCTTCTCCCGAGTCAGACCCCGCAGTGCAGCTGGGTATTGATCATGACCTGCATTCTGACTCTGCACGAACAGTATAGTTAAAAAAAACCTCTGCTTTCTCAATACACTGCTTTTCTAACACAAGACACATCATCGTTTAACCCATGCCATGGAAATGTGATTGGCTGTTAGAGGTTTCTGAATACAAAACTAAGGTTTCTCAAACAACCATTATACCAGCTGTCATCTGGCTAGCCCTTTTAATCAGGAAGTAATCTACTGCTCAACTCAAACCCAAACCCAAATGTTCAGGAAAGTGAGGAGATTTGCAAATGACAGCCACTTGCTTAACTCTCCCCTTTCCAGCTCCCTCTACTAATCCGGGGAGTGCTGGCAAACGTATCAGCTAGGTACAGTGAGCTTCAATGACCTGTCCATCCCTGCAGTCTTTTTTGAGCATGGGTTTGGCATCAAACCAACCACCGAAAAGGCAATAGATTGTCACCAGAAAATACAGAGATGTAATAAGTCATGCATATACACTACACAACACAATTACCAGCAACCCTGCGGATAAAGCTGCAGAATACCGAGCAACAAAGCCTTCAAACAGTCCCATCAATGAACATGCACACAGCAACCAACCAACAAGGTCAAATTCATCACCTCCTCTCTAGCTACACACAAGAAAATTAGCTCAGTGCAGTTTGTGTTATGTATATATATATATATATATATATATATATATATATATATATATATATATATATATATATATATATATATATATATATATATATCTGGTATGTTTCTCCCTCCACAGAAAGAGCAGGAGCCCAGGGGGACAGTTCAGAGAGGCTTTATTGAACAGGCAATTGCTACGGTGGCGGCGAATGCATTTCGTACCTTGCCTTCTTCAGCGCCCAACACCGTCTCCATGCATCATCACAGTAGTCCTTTCTCGCTGCCTATGAAGTGCTGCAGGCTGGACCGCTCCTCCCCCGCTGGTGAATGCACACACCTGGTGTAGTCCGTCGTAATCCTTGGACCACAACACCCACAATGCCGTGTTGCAGCAGTGCAGTTTGGTGAAAAATAGCGGGGGTAGATAAGTGAATTCTTTTTGCGGTCCCCGATATCAGCAGACTTGATGGTACACAGCGCCGATTGTCCGCTCATCTGGTCTCCCCTTATGTCCCCCGATACTGCCACGCCTCGGAACTAGGTGTCAGATGTGCAGGGGAGAATGCGATAGCATTTCACCCGGGAGAGGCAGAATGCCTCAAACTGCTCCCTTCATCCTAATCCGAAAGCGGGAACCAGGCTCTGTCCGTAACCGGACCAAGGTTAGTTGCCAAGCGGCGTGCCAATGAGTGTCTATATATATATTTTTTTTAAATAAAATTGTGAACATTTGCATTAATATTTGCTTGGATAAACCAAATGAGTTTGGATAAAAATGATTCCAAATTGAAATACAAATATACAAGCTCTATTGTATATATTAGTAATTGGTGGTCGAGACACTTAGGGGCCCATTAGGATAGCGGGCGGAAAACCACCCCGCCCGCCATGGAGGCGGAAAACAACCGCCCGCCATGACCGCGGATAAACCGGCGTACAAATCAGGATCCACCGCCACTACAGACCGAGCGGGGGTAGCGGTGAAAATGAAACCGCCCGACGTGTGCGGTGATGCCAAAACTCCGACCGCGGCGGTCGGAAAAGCAGCGGAAAAGACAAAACCGGCCACGGGGAAAGTGGAGAGACCGCACGGGAAATTACGATATCCCCGAGGGTGTCGCGGGCGGAACCGCCGACAACGACCGCCGCGGTCGCAGCCAGGATTGAATGGGAGAAATGGCGGTCAAGCAGCAGCAAAGCCACCGCAGCGGACGAACATGAAATACATGGCGGTCGATGTGAAAGCACCGCAGTGATGCCTAACATTGCATGAACAAAGTAGCCCTGCCCCCAAAATATACAACACACATACACAGATACACCATGGGAGGAGAAGGTGCTTGCCATCCTGCTACCTGAGAGTCTCACAGGAGTAGCTGGGGGAGCAGAGGCTGGTAAATACAGACAAATGTTTAACACCACATTGAGATTCACCTCCTTGCAATACCCAACCACCAATACACTGTCCATCCCTACCCAAAATGTAGCCAGCCATTCTGCTGAGGAGGCCTGTATGGGGGAGGAAGGTCAGTACAACAACTCACACCATAGCCCCTGGCCCACCCAGGAGCAAGTGTCAGCCATTGCACTGTGTCACAAACAGACCTACAGGTAGGTAGCCATCTTCACTGGGAGGGTGTGTGATGGGAGGCAGGGAGGGAGGCCTGTCTCACTGCACCCACCATTCCCCCGTTCCCACAGCCCAGCAGCATGGAGGCCTCCACCACCCAGGAGCAAGTGTCAGCCATTGCACTGTTTAACAAACAAACTTACAGATAGGTAGCCATCTTCACTTGGAAGGTGTTTGTGGGTGGGAGGCCTGTACCACTACTCCCAGCATGCCCCCTGGCCCACAGCCCAGCAGCATGGAGGCCTCCCCCACCCAGGAGCAAGATACAGCCATTGCACTGTTTAACAAACAAACTTACAGGTAGGTAGCCATCTTCACTTGGAGGGTGTTTGTGGGTGGGAGGCCTGTACCACTACTCCCAGCATGCCCCCTGGCCCATAGCCCAGCAGCATGGAGGCCTCCCCCACCCAGGAGCAAGTGTCAGCCATTGCACTGTGTCACACACAGACTTACAGGTTGGTAGCCATCTTCACTGGGAGGGTGTGTGATGGGAGGCAGGGAGGGAGGCCTGTCTCACTGCACCCACCATTCCCCCTGGCCCACAACCCAGCAGCATGGAGGCCTCCCCCACCCAGGAGCAAGTGTCAGCCATTGCACTGTTTAACAAACAAACTTACAGGTAGGTAGCCATCTTCACTTGGAGGGTGTGTGATGGGAGGCAGGGAGGGAGGCCTGTCTCACTGCACCCACCATTCCCCGTGGCCCACAGCCCAGCAGCATGGAGGCCTCCCCCACCCAGGAGCAAGTGTCAGCCATTGCACTGTGTCACAAACAGACCTACAGGTAGGTAGCCATCTTCACTGGGAGGGTGTGTGATGGGAGGCTGGGAGGGAGGCCTGTCTCACTGCACCCACCATTCCCCCTGGCCCACAGCCCAGCAGCTTGGAGGCCTCCCCCACCCAGGAGCAAGTGTCAGCCATTGCACTGTGTCACAAACAGACCTACAGGTTGGTAGCCATCTTCACTGGGAGGGTGTGTGATGGGAGGCAGGGAGGGAGGCCTGTCTCACTGCACCCACCATTCCCCCTGGCCCACAGCCCAGCAGCATGGAGGCCTCCCCACCCAGGAGCAAGTGTCAGCCATTGCACTGTTTAACAAACAAACTTACAGGTAGGTAGCCATCTTCACTTGGAGGGTGTGTGATGGGAGGCAGGGAGGGAGGCCTGTCTCACTGCACCCACCATTCCCCCTGGCCCACAGCCCAGCAGCATGGAGGCCTCCCCCACCTAGGAGCAAGTGTCAGCCATTGCACTGTGTCACAAACAGACCTACAGGTAGGTAGCCATCTTCACTTGGAGGGTGTGTGATGGGAGGCAGAGAGGGAGGCCTGTCTCACTGCACCCACCATTCCCCCTGGCCCGCAGCCCAGCAGCATGGAGGCCTCCCCCACCCAGGAGCAAGTGTCAGCCATTGCACTGTGTCACAAACAGACCTACAGGTAGGTAGCCATCTTCACTGGGAGGGTGTGTGATGGGAGGCAGAGAGGGAGGCCTGTCTCACTGCACCCACCATTCCCCCTGGCCCACAGCCCAGCAGCATGGAGGCCGCCCCCACCCAGGAGCAAGTGTCAGCCATTGCACTGTGTCACAAACAGACCTACAGGTTGGTAGCCATCTTCACTGGGAGGGTGTGTGATGGGAGGCAGGGAGGGAGGCCTGTACCACTACTCCCAGCATGCCCCCTGGCCCACAGCCGCCCAGCAGCATGGATGCCTTCCCCACCCAGGAGCAAGTGTCAGCCATTGCACTGTGTCACAAACAGACCTACAGGTTGGTAGCCATCTTCACTGGGAGGGTGTGTGATGGGAGGCAGGGAGGGAGGCCTGTACCACTACTCCCAGCATGCCCCCTGGCCCACAGCCCAGCAGCATGGAGGCCTCCCCCACCCAGGAGCAAGTGTCAGCCATTGCACCCTGCACACTCACCTTACAGGTATGTACCAACCGTAATTCTTCATGAAGTGTGTGTGTAGAAAACAAATAACTATTGGGCGCAATGCATTGACATTCAACATGTATGACTCCATTATGTCACTCTGCACTATACAATGTTACACGGTGTTGCCATGATTTGTCCAACTGATGACAGCATATATAACTAGTGTAGAGACAGATGATGATACGCAGATGACGGAAACACTGACCACTCCCCATCTACTCCACAGGTGATGAAGAACTCACTGCTGAGGACCACACTAACGACCAGCAGAGCCAGTCTCCACCTCCGGCACATGGACTCACAGATGCGAACTCCCAGGACAGTTTGGATGATGAGCTCCAGGCCGGCCCATCTGGTGTGCCACAGACCCAGAGGTCCCAGGCCCCCATCCTCGCCAACACCACCTCTGCTGCAACAACAACGCAGCAGAACCCTGCTGTCACGGCCTCTGCCTCCACCGCAACCACCACCGCCACCACGGCCACTGCCACCAACACCACCACTACTACCAGTACCATCTGCAGCACCCTCCCTGTCCCTAGGGATGACCAGCCCACAGCAACACCTGCGGAGGGCAGGGAGGCAGTGCGTGGCGCACCAGTGGCGAGGGAAGAGGTCCGTGGCAGCAGAGCAGGTGGGAGGGCCAGGGTAAACACCAGACCTCGGGAGGAGTAGACACCATCCCTGGACCACTTCACCAGAGTTGTGGAGGCCTACCAAGAGGTCCAGGGACAAAGTGGCCGGTCGGATGAACTATTAAGGGAGCTCATCCTGCTGATGAGGTCCATCGATAACCACCTGAGACAGATAGTGGACCTCATGGGCCAGCAAGTGGCGTTGCAGAGGGACAGGCCTGGGTCCCAACCACCACCTCCGTCCCCTCCTGTTGTGCAGCAGGATGACAGTCCACCATCCTCCCCTGCGCCAACAGAGAGGGGCGAGTCCTCTGACGCCGCTGGCCATTTAGCAGGCCCCCCACCGCCAAAAAGATCTAGGGGGCGTCCAAAGAAGAGCCTGGGAGTCTCTGGAGGCAAAGCACCTGCCACACGCCAGTCACTGAGCCAGCCGTGAAGACAACCCTCTCCCCTACTGCATTCACTGTTGGACTGTCTTTCCCCACATTGCCTTGGCAATGGCACCTCTCTCTGTTGGACTGGGTCACCACATCCATGTGGTGTCTACTCTTGCATCTCTGCGACCATGACTGTCAACTCACTGCTCATTCCCCACCTTGCTGTAAATATTCCCGCACAATTCACATGTCCACTCCCAAAATAAAATACCTAACACTCCAGATTTTGTGTAGTGAATTCTTTAGTGCAGTATTAACATTGTTGATAATGTCCATGATGTGTAAACATGATGTACAGTATGCAGGGCAGGAACACTCTGTAGCACCTAGGGAGACACAACAGAACTACAGTCACTGGTCTCATTGTGGCAACACACACAGATCACTGCTCCAAAAATATCCAAAATATCACAGGCATACTACACAATGTCTAGCAGATACGCACAAATACGGTCCAGCATACATCTCCGTACGTAACGTCAATTCCACCAATACCATACATAGGTGACAGAACATGTGCCTATCTGGAACATCTGCGCATATCCATTCACAACAAAAGCCACCACACCAGACTATGTACACATTGTAACTCGTCACCCACCTTCAAGTGAAGTAGCGTTGGATTAGCTGCTGGCGTAGGTCAACTCCTTCCTCCTCTCCACTGTCCTCATCACTGGATTCTGGTCCCTGAGCAGGTTGTGGGCTTGGTTCCTCACCATCGTCCAGGAGCAGGGGGACCCCCTTGTGGATGGCCAGGTTGTGCAGCATACAGCATGCCACAACGATCTTGCAAACCTTCCCAGGCGAGTATGCCAGTGCGCTTCCGGTCCTGTCAAGGCACCGGAACCTTGACTTCAGCAGGCCGAAAGTCCGTTCGATTACCCGTCGTGTCCTGCCATGGGCCTCATTGTAGCGGATGTCTGCTGGTGTTCGGGGATTCCGGAGTGGGCTCAACAGCCATGGCCTACTGGGATATGCAGAGTCACCTGTGAATGATAAACACCCATTGCAATGTTGTATGTCCATAGTAAAGCCAGTGACACACAGCACGTGATAGCAGTAGTGATACTCACCCACAATCCAGGCACGTTCGGGATGCAGATTCTCCATCATCCGTGGCACCATGCTGTTCCTCATAATGTACGAATCATGGGCCGAACCGGGATACTTTGCACACACATGTGATATTGTCATGTCCGCAAGGCACACCACCTGCACATTCCTGGAGTGGTAGTGTTTGCGGTTCCGATAAATGTGTTCTGTCGCCTGCGTGCCACCAGAGCTACATGGGTGCAATCTATGGCACCGACTACATGAGGGATGCGCCCAAGTGGATAGAAGTCCCCCTTAACGGCAGCCAATTCATGTCCCCTGGGGAAATGTATGTAGCGATTGCGATATATCATCATGGCCTCAAGTACATCCCTCAGCACCATGCTGAACATGGGCTGCGACATCCCCCCAGCGTTAGCCACGGTCTCTTGGAAGGAACCAGTCGCAAAGAAGTGTAGTGCTGCCATCACCTTGTAGGTGGGTGTGAATGCCGTAGTATAGTGACGGCGAGTCTGCAGGTGGGGCTCCAATAGATCACACACGATCTTCAATGTTGGTCTGTCCAGCCTGTATTTCCTGATGATTGCCTCATTCTCCATGTCCTCAAGCACAGTCAAGTGACGTAGGAGATTCGGCCTCCTCCTAGTTGAGGAGTAAAATGAATATGTCAGTGACAAGCATCATGAGATGGCCACAGCACAAAGCATCAATGATGTAATGAGAAAACAACAAGGGCCAGAGAGATGCATGGCACATCTGGTTACATGGCTGGCCAATAGCTACACACAGAGGGCACGCCTCTCCAGTGACAATACACAAGTGACAGTAACACATCGGGGAATGTGAATGCGGATATAATGGTTGAACATTTGACATGTGCAGACATGGTGCAACAAGACCCGCCAATGTAATGTGACTTAACATGTCTGTCATACCCATCTGCTGTACCTGCCACACCTCAATGCATCATGTAAATTCGGCACACATTCATTAACACAATGATCACAGTAGCAGGGACACTTCCGGTTGTGTGCATGATCAGTTGTGAATGCACAAGTCAGGCACGATACAATGCAGTGACACCAGCCAGGTCAAGGTCTGCACTGACCAACAACACATTAAACGTCATGACATCAATGTAGAGCACCTAACGTCTGTCAATCATCATCAGCCATCAAAACCCTTACAAAAATGGCTGAAACACAGGCAAAAGTGGCTCACACTGAACGTGCGTCCTCCTGTGGATGACATGGCTGTGTGGCATCGTGTGTACAATGATGTGCCCTACACCATGTAGCTGCAGGGTGCTGATACAGTGTCCAGGATTGACATACACAGCATTGTGTACGAAAATGGCAGTACCTACCGCCGGTCACCGGCGGTGTGACCCCAGCACCACCCCCTTCACAAGTGTGGTAGCCTTTGGCACATGGACTTGTGTACATGGCGGTGGGTATGCTCCGCTGCATGAGTCGCGGTACCAACCGCCGGTCCCCGGCGGTGTGACCCCAGCACCACCCCCTTCACAAGTGTGGTAGCCATTGGCACATGGACTCGTGTACATGGCGGTGGGTATGCTCCGCTGCATGAGTCGCAGTACCAACCGCCGGTCCCCGGCGGTGTGACCCCAGCACCACCCCCTTCACAAGTGTGGTAGCCATTGGCACATGGACTTGTGTACATGGCGGTGGATATGCTCCGCTGCATGAGTCGCGGTACCTACTGCCTGGCCCCGGCAGTGCGTCACCGCTGTGGAGCATTGCATACAGCCAATGGCATTGATGATCGCGGTGGCATGATGCAGATTTGAAAATCGCGGAAGCTGTGCTCCGCTGTCGCGGAGGCGGTCATTGGATGCTTTTGAATGATGCACCATCGCGGTAGCGCACCCCGGGCACCCGCGGTGCGTCACCGCCGTGGAGCATTGCATACAGCCAATGGCATCGATGATCGCGGTGGCATGATGCAGATTTGAAAATCGCGGAAGCTGTGCTCCGCTACCGCGGAGGCGGTCATTGGATGCTTTTGAATAAGGCAGACCCGGACAACCAATTGTTGCATCTTTTAAGCTTCTGGATGACCCCAGGGGGCTATAAATCTATGGGAGTGAGCCTCACATTTCCACTGCTCACAGAGCCTGCTGCCTGGGACCCTGTCCTGCTGCTGCTTCAAGTGCCTGCTGCCTGGGACCCTGTCCTGCTGCTGCTTCAAGAGCCTGCTGCCTGGGACCCTGTCCTGCTGCTTGCTTCAAGTGCCTGCTGCCTGGGACCCTGTCCTGCTGCTGCTTCAAGTGCCTGCTGCCTGGGACCCTGTCCTGCTGCTGCTTCAAGAGCCTGCTGCCTGGGACCCTGTCCTGCTGCTGCTTCAAGAGCCTGCTGCCTGGGACCCCTCGCAACTCACTTCAGCCACAGGTCTGCCATATCCACAGGGATGTCAAGAACAGATAAGATCCGTGCCAGTCCATTCACGAGTGAGGAGCTGGATGTCCTTGTGAACGAGGTGCTGGCACAGTACCCACGCCTGTTTGGTGGCCCCAATGTCGTGGTAAGTCACCATGAAGGGAGCAGTAGGGCAGGGTGGTGTCAGACATGTAGTCATGATTCTGCAGTAGGTGCTTTGGGATGTGGGGTGCTGACAAACACTGACAGACAAGCTGTTTCCAGGTCGTGGGAGTGTGTGTGTTGCACTGTGACTCTTTCCTAGGCCTGTACTTGTATGTGTGAGTGGGTTGTGCTACTTTTTCTGGCAGACATAACCAACGGTTGTTAGCCTTGTAGATGCCAGGACAGTGTACGCTTGTGATGACATTTCAGGGTGCCCCTGTAGTCATAGTCAGTGTGACCCACAAACTAGGGTCAGTGGCTGCACAGCCAAACGTCATCAGCCAACTTACATGCTACAGTTGCTTCACACTGATTAGTGGATATGCCACATCAGTGCCTTGTACAATTTCTGCATTACACAGTGCTGTCGATGCATTTGTGTTGAAGCATCATGCTTTAGTGTGATTATCATGGAGACTAGGAACCTCAATGTGTGCATGCATTCACTAATGTTTATGCCATGCAGAGTGGCCTTGTGAGGGTACCCCCAGTTCTGGAGGGAGGGAGGTTACTGTGTTACCCGAGTCAGTGTCTGGCTGCTGTACTGATAGATGCTGACATATGACATTGTGTAATTGTTCATTTGGCCTTCTTTACTCTCATACCTGCAGCTCAAGGTACACCAACGTAAGGCTGTCTGGAGGGCCATAGCAGCAAAGGTGCGAGCCCTGGGGGTATCAAACAGACGACACACACACTGTCACAAGAGGTGGGACGACATCAGTCGGCTGGCTAAGCAAGTGGCAGAGATGACCTTGGGGATGGTACCACACACAGGGCGTGTGGCACGGCGCACCATGTCTCCGCTGATGGGACGCATACTGGCAGTGACCAATCCAGACCTGGATGCACGTCTGAAGGGGCATCAGCAGCAAGACAGAGATGGTGAATATCCGGGGAGGGAGAGTTTGTCTGGGAGTGGATGCATGTGTACAGTGCCTGTGGCAGCGGTGACACATGTGATGTGCGTGTGCTGCCATGCTGTGATATGTGATGTGAGTGGCAACTGTGATGTGTGTCTGTATGAGGCATTGGGCCACCATGGCCTTACTGTGCTGCTCCTGCCTGCAGTTTTCAGTCCATGACAGATTTTTGGTGTCCACATGGTCACTCTTCTTTGGGATGGTGGGTGGAGTCGATATTCTGCCGTACAGCTGTGTCCACTTAATGAGTGTGACACCATGTCTGTCTACTTTGCATGCACCATGATGGTAGAGGCCCACACATCTGACAACAATGTGAACCCTGATTGGCACATGGTGATTGAAATGGCCTATTTGGAAATGTGGCATGTGTAGTCAATACAGGTGTGTGTGGTCCCCTCTGGTTCCCTTTTGGGCTGTAAGTGGTGATGTGTGTTGTGGCTACATCGTGTCCATGTGGCAGGTCAATGTGGGCTGGGGGAACACCATCCATGGGCAGGGTGTAGTGCTGTGTGGCATCGACATTGCTCCACTCCTGGCTGTTTGTCTGCATGACAGGCACTGTTGTGGTCTATATAGTGTGTAGCTGCACAGTGATTGGAGGGTGTGGTGGTTACCATGTAGCTCTAGGCCTCTCATGTGCTGCATTGATCTGATATCGTGTGACCAGATGATGACACTTACACAACCCTGTTTCTCTCACTAATGCAGATTCACAAGACACCACGGTGGTACATGATCCTGAAAGTGGTGGCGAGACCAGCACGACAGCGGCAGCGGAGCAAAGTGAGACTGAGCCAAGTGACACTGACCACACCAGCGCTACTGAGGGTGACAGGAGTATGCATGAAGAATCTGTGGCTGAGACACAGAGTACCACTTCATCTGATGGCAGGGGGGATGCATCCCTGTTAGCAGCCACAGGGGATGGGGACTCTGCTGCAGCATCTGACAACCAGCGGCCACTGCCCAGCCTCCCATCCACTTCCTCTGGGGCTGGCCGTATCCGTGTCACTAAGAGGGGACGTGTAATATTCACACATGGCACCGCTGCCCCTGCACCTGTCCCCCCTGCTGCCCTCAGTGCAGAGTGCGTAGAGCTTCTGCGCCAACTTTGCGTGGGCCAGACCGCCCTGCTCAATGCCTTCAGTGCCCACGATAACAAATTAGGCCAGGTTCTGGCATTCACTCTGACGTGGGTGGGCTACATCGTACACTCCAGTCATTGTCAGCAACAGCCACGTCAGCCCTCCAACAGGCACATGTTCCCATTGCAGCTCAGGTGCCTGTGACGTCCACCCATTCAGTGGCCACATCAGATGACAGTAACCACTTGGGACCTACATCAACTAAACGATACAACACTAGGAGCACAGGTCAGACCCAAAGCAAACAATCCCGTCCACAGACTCCATCCCCAAAGAAGAGCAGGCCCCCCCCAATATGCACAGACAAGGTGAAGTCACAGAAGAGCAAGGCCAGAAGATCATTGTGGCAGACATCAGGCTCACATGCTGCAGAGGCATCACCAGAAATGTACTCAGCTATGCCCACAGAGGATGTGTGGGATGTCATGGCAACACCTGGGGAGAGCACAGGGACACAACTACCCACCACATCAACCCCAGAACAAAGTACATCAAGGCAGGTGGAGGAGAGCCCTGTTGTGACCAGCACAGTCATTGTGGCAGAGGAGAGCCCTGTTGTGACCAGCCCAGTCATTGTGGCAGAGGAGAGCCCTGTTGTGAGCAGCCCAGTGATTAAGGCAAGGGAGGGCAGTGTTGTGTCCAGGCCAGTGACTCAGGTAGAGGAGGGCAGTGTTGTGAGAAGCCCTGGCAAGAAGGGACAGGAGGGCACCGTAGACACCACCCCTGGGGGTAGTGGGAAGGTGGTCACTGTAGGGGGTACACCTTCCAGAGAGGGTAAGGTGGTCCGGAGGCGTAGCCAGCCCAAGCGTTCAGCAGGATCAAGCACTTCTCCAGAGGGAGTGCCAGTGTCTGCCCCTGATGTGGGACAGTTGGGGTGTGTGCCGGTGGTGTCAACGCCACTTCCCATCAACCCCACGACAGGGAAGCAATTTCATATTCCAAAAATGTGGAAGGGCACCCCTCCAACCTCTCCCACCCACACTGTGTCAAGGGTGAGCATGACTCCACCTCCACGTGCCACGGTGCCACCTGGTCCGCACAGCCCTCCACCTTGCAGGCCCTCTGTTATTGCCACATTACATGGCCCTCTGTCACACCAGTCAAGTGGACCTGCTGTCCCTGACACACAGCCAGGTCCCACTCCACATGACAGCCAGGTGTGAGTTGTCAACACCCTCATACGCCTGTGCCACACAGAGGTGTGCTAGTCAAGACCATTGTTTGCGATCTGGGTGTGTTGCTGGCCCTGTTGCTCTGATGTGCTGTACTCACCCCTGCCAAGGACTCTGGGCCTGTTGCTCTGATGTGCTGTACTCACCCCTGTCAAGGACTCTGGGCCTGTTGCTCTGATGTGCTGTACTCACCCCTGCCCTGCCAAGGACTCTGGGCCTGTTGCTCTGATGTGCTGTACTCACCCCTGACAAGGACTCTGGGCCTGTTGCTCTGATGTGCTGTACTCACCCCTGCCCTGCCAAGGACTCTAAGCCTGTTGCTCTGATGTGCTGTACTCACCCCTGCCAAGGACTCTGGGCCTGTTGCTCTGATGTGCTGTACTCACCCCTGCCCTGCCAAGGACTCTGGGCCTGTTGCTCTGATGTGCTGTACTCACCCCTGCCCTGCCAAGGACTCTGGGCCTGTTGCTCTGATGTGCTGTACTCACCCCTGCCAAGGACTCTGGGCCTGTTGCTCTGATGTGCTGTACTCACCCCTGCCAAGGACTCTGGGCCTGTTTCTCTGATGTGCTGTACTCACCCCTGCCCTGCCAAGGACTCTGGGCCTGTTGCTCTGATGTGCTGTACTCACCCCTGCCCTGCCAAGGACTCTGGGCCTGTTGCTCTGATGTGCTGTACTCACCCCTGCCAAGGACTCTGGGCCTGTTGCTCTGATGTGCTGCACTCACCCCCGCCAAGGACTCTGGGCCTGTTGCTCTGATGTGCTGTACTCACCCCTGCCAAG
The DNA here is from genome assembly GCF_964261635.1 of Lissotriton helveticus. Classification (NCBI taxonomy): domain Eukaryota; kingdom Metazoa; phylum Chordata; class Amphibia; order Caudata; family Salamandridae; genus Lissotriton; species Lissotriton helveticus. The sequence goes on from NC_136067.1 coordinate 1,866,037,225, forward strand.
GACTCTGGGCCTGTTGCTCTGATGTGTTGTACTCACCCCTGCCCTGCCAAGGACTCTGGGCCTGTTGCTCTGATGTGCTGTACTCACCCCTGCCAAGGACGCTGGGCCTGTTGCTCTGATGTGTTGTACTCACCCCTGCCCTGCTAAGGACTCTGGGCCTGTTGCTCTGATGTGCTGTACTCACCCCTGCCAAGGACTCTGGGCCTGTTGCTCTGATGTGCTGTACTCACCCCTGCCCTGCCAAGGACTCTGGGCATGTTGCTCTGATGTGCTGTAATCTCCCCTGCCATGGACTCTGCACTTCCTGTTTGTGTTTGACCTGTGCATAGTCTCTACCATTTGTACATGATTTTGTGGCGTGCTGTTGTCTACTAATGTTGTATTGCTACATCTGTGCAATATATGAATAAATACAGATACTTCTGATGTGTGTTTTATCATTCTCCTTGCTGATTAAAGTCCTTTTCTTGTTTGCATTTGCTTGACTGAGTACCATGCTCTATTTGTAAGTTCACCATTGCAAGGCTCTTTGTGGGCATCAGATTTTTAGACAAGGGTGACAGGGTCTTCAGTCCATTCTGGCCCTGCTGATGTTGTACTCTGTGATGGCTATTTTACAGGCCATGCAGTTTTCTTGTTGGTGATTTGCTAGTGCTGCATACACTGTTCACAGGTCACCTTTGGGGACACTGGCAGCACAGGGTGTGCAGCTGTTCAGTGGGTTTGTAGCTGTCTGTGATGTCATGAGGTATGTGTGTGTTTTCCTTTCTGTGTGCCCAGGCGTGTATGTGTATGGTCATCTTGTGTTGGCCCTTAGTCCTGGTGGCCTGGCTTACATGGCATGTGTGGTGTTGGGTGTGGCAGAGGTGTGCAGTGTGAAGGGTGTTAGTTTGTAGTGTATGTATGTGTGCCCCTGTATGGTGTGAGACACACATGTGTCAGCCAGGAGTTGTATGCCTGTTGTTTGTTTTGTCTTGCCCTGTGTGGATGATTGTATGCAATTGTGTGGGCTGTGGGGAGTGCACTGGTGTTGTGTGTTCCTTGTCAGCCAATCCTGCAGTGCCTGTGTCCCTGGTTGTGTGTTGTGTGTTGCAGTGTGTGTGTAGTGTGCTTGTTGTTACAGTGCTTGTTGGTGTGCATGGGGGTCCACGGAATAGGCACCTGGCCTGTGACTAGCTCGGGTGGGGTGCAGTGTTGTTTGGGGTGGTGTGTCCCTGTGATGTTTGTGCCCTGCCCATGCCTTGGTGCGGCCCTGCCTTCTGCATAGTGCGCATGTGTTGACCGCAGCGGTGACGTGTCCGTGACCGTGACGTTGCTGCAGGTTGGCGGACGTTGTGTGTCCCGGATGCCGTGCGGTGCCTTGTTGTGAGGTGGGTGATGTGCGGGTGCCCATGTGGATGTGTTGTGCCCCCCAGCAGGATGCCAGTGTTGTGCTTGGGCCCTGTGTCGGCATGCGTGTTGTGTGGTGCATATGTGTAGTGTCGTACCTGCGGCGGCGTCCGCGGCGGCCCATCTGGTGATAGTGTTGCAGCAGGTACATGACCGGATGCATGTGGAGGGCTGGGTCCATGGGGTTCATGTCGGGTTTCGGCATTCGTGCTCCGCTGTCAACTTTCCGCCTGCTTCAGCTGTGCAGTGTCGCCGCTGCGGTGCGTCTGCTTGTTTGGGCCATCCTAATTTGTCGAGGGGGGCGGACGTCATCGGGCGCGGCGGAGGGTCTTGATTGGCTCCCGCCGCCGCGGTGGCGGGCGCACCTTGATGGCGGGGCGCGGCGCGGCGCTCCGCGGCGGTCGGGAAATGACCAGTGTTTACCTATCCTAATGTGGCGGACGTGAGTTCCGCTGCTCGCGGGCGGAAAAAGCTGTTTTTTCGCCCCGCCACCACCGTGGTGGTGCCACCGCACGACATCCTAATGGACCCCTAGGCATTAAGAGCCAGTTTTGAAGGTAAACAGGTCAAGTGGGAATCTTTGCACAATTTTCTTGTAGCTCGCATATCACCATTGCAACCAACCTTGAACCAAAGGAGCCAATAATAACTGAAATCAAAACAGTAATACCAGTTGTAGACAACCAATTTCTTTAAAGATCTTGGGTGAACACGCCTTGTAAGGGGAACCTGAAGATTGAATAGAATAATAATGCTAATCATTTCACTAGGAGAGTGGTAACATTGAGACATTCAAAAGAAAGTGGATGGCCTTATCATGTCTATCCTGAGATGGATATTCTCAGCACTCTTGTTTTCAGGAGGAATACCTGATCTGAGCTTGTTTGACTTCAAGATAACAACAAATTCTTTAATTTGTTTATTGGAAGAAGTAGTATCATAAAACGTTTTATTGGAGGTTGGAATGATGGAGTTATGAGACTGGCCTGGGTTTAAGCCACAAGAATAGTTTTCTGTGAAAGAATCTCTGATGATAACCAATAACAAGGACACGTAAAAGCTGTAAAGGGGCCATTGGAAATAATGGGTACTGTGCTATGGAAAATTATTAGAACATAACATAACTTAACTGTGAGTAATAAGTTGATGGTCATGAATGCACTACCAAAGTACTGATTGGGCAATATATCTGCACTGATATCGGGGTTTGACTTACATGGGGGTAGCATGGGAGTAGCAGATGTGTTTTCTGGATTTCAAAAATGACAGGAATAAAGATGTGGAAGTGACTACGGCAAAAGCTGGCCTTTACTAATGGGGGTCATTTAGATGGTCCACTGGTAAGCATCAATCTCCATGAGAAAGTAAACAAATGGACCCGATTCACAAAGCAATTTATGAGTACAAAAAATAGTATCAGAGGAGTACTTTTAAGTAGTATTATTGAAGTGCTCTTTTATGTAGTCTTACATGCCTTTGTAATCCGGCCCCTAAATATGCACTCTCAACTAGTAAACATAGCAATATACATATTTAAGTTCCATAGACCTAAAAGCCACTTTCACTTTAGCTAATAGACCAAATCTATGGCAATCACTAAATTGATTGGGTGTGAGTAAAGGTTTGTTGAATGCAATAAAAGGCTTGCACACTGAAACAAATGCTGGCATTCAATGTGGCCCAGCAAGGGAATGGCTTTAGTATACTGACAGGTATGTCTCGAATTCTTTGTAGTTTATTTATAAATGACGTTGAAAATTACTTAAGTGAAATCACCCTCGATGGGCCTTGGTTATGCAACAAGAAAATACCAATACTACTCTTTGCAGACGACAATGTTCTCTTATCTTTGACAGAGAATAATATGCATAATATGCAAAAATAGATAAATATATTCATCAACTACTACATGGAGAACGAGTTAACAACCAACAAAAACCCTCCAACTAAAGATGGTAACCTATAATTAGCAACAAACAAGTAGAAAGTGAGAACACCTTCAACTGCAAGAAATTGGGTTATTGGTTGAGGGCATGGAAGCCCCACTCAGGCAACAACTACAATCCTTGTCAAGGTAAACACCAGTGACTACATTAACCTGAGCTTAACCTTCAGGTAGCTTCGTACAAAGCAGCCAGGCTTAACTTAGAGGCAATGTGTAAGTATTTATGCAGCAAAATCCAGTCAGTAGAACCGGAAACACTCAATCTTTTTGTTAGCAAACATCAGGGGGTGAAGGTAAAAGATTTGGGGGAATACAGCACCACGGATTTCAGATCTAACATTGACTATTTAAGAATACACCTCAACTGGACACTAAACTTTCATGCCCACTTAGAGAAGGCTACATATATATCTAAGTGGACTAATAATGCTGTCTTGAGATTTAAACAAATGGTTGGTAACCAACATGTGAGTATAAACAAAACATGTTGTTGCAGACATATATGGAGCAGAATTATGGGGCTACAAGAAGATAAGTAAGCAGCAAATAATAAAAAACAGGCTTTTAAGATAATTTTTGAAGCTGGACCCTGGTACCCTTATAGCACTAGTCTACATGGAGACTAGTACTAAACCCATTTCTGATTTTATTGTGGTATGCCCTGTTTTGGCTCTGTTTTGGCTCAGGCTGCACAATGCTTTCTTTAAGGCACCATACCTGAAGATCATGTTGGAGATTCTATCTTCTAAGAGGAGCTGGTATTTGTTGTGCAGTACATTTCAGGGGAATTCTGTCGACCATGTTATTTGGACATCTTTGGACTGACTCTAGTGTCGTGTATTTCTATAGGTTCTGAATCAGTCCCCCTATTCCTGACCCTATTCTGGTTAAACTAACTATCAAGTTAACTAACAGTCAGCCCATGAGGCAAGAAGTCCCCCATGATGCAGATACCGTTATCTGACGCAGTCACACTACGGCACAGGAACGTGTTATCTGATTAGGTCATAACGCTTGAGATCTAATTAGACAAGCGACATTCCTCCAGCCCCTGATAAGGCATACGACGTTCTCATAACAAATCAAACCTATGACAACCTGGAAAATCCGTGCGGCCATTGTTTTGATTTCACAGAGAACTTTTGCAAAAGAATGTGCTAACGAGCAAGTCGTATGACATCTTTATTGACGTACCTATGTCCATCCTTACGTCAATCTCGGCACCTTTAAGGTATAAATATTGCCGACCTTGCCCTATGCAAACACACGCGTGGTGACAAGACGGAGCAGCCATACTTGCCGAAGCCGAGAGCAGAAGCAGACCCCGCTGGCGCAGCCCCGCCTTCCTGACGCGCTGAGAGACGCGCTGCTATCTCAAGCCGAGAGACCCAGCACCGGCGCTTCTGGGTAGCCCTCGCAGGCAGCCTGGAATATCGAGAGCAGAGAAAGAGATACCATTCCTCATTCATCCTAAATTCCAGGTACAGAACTGAATAACCCCTCACAGAGAATTCTTTAGTTATTCACTTGGCAAAAACAAACTTAACTTAAACTGTAACTTTCTATTCCCGCCCACGCATTAGACTTAGGTCAGGTACACGGGGTAGGCGTATTTAGAAACACCAGTTGAGTACGTTTAGTCAAATGTATATGTGTATGTAAATATATTTTAATCATTTTAAACATCATATGGCTCAGAAACCATATCAATGTTTTTACAGTATTATTTTATACTATTGCTTTTAATGTATGCACTTTACTTAACTATAAGTATTGCAATAATATCGATCCATTTCTCATGTATGAGAAAAGAGACTGATCAATAAATAACATCTTTTATTGAACACGCCCGTCTCTTCCTTTTCTCTACATTCTGATGAGACTAAGAATGCACGTACTGACTGAGTAAAATAATTGCCTTGTGCTCACACGACTCTCGAGATTGACTCTTGATTAGGGGAGAGCAAAGTTGTCATGTTCTATGGTTGTCAGAAACTAAATCCCTTCTTGTCTAATCAGGGGAGTTAATTCCTTCCTTGAACATTCGAGAAAGTTTCTAGCGAACTCTGAGCTTAGCTGGCAAACCCAAAAATTAAGTCTAGTATCGACAGTAGTAGACCTAGTTAACGTCTGGCCTAGGCCTTTACTGCTGTAGGTACTATTCCAATGCGCAGAGCCTATTGGGAAAATAGGAGCTACACTACATGGCGCCCAACGCGTTTGGAAAGGGCGATAAAACTAACGTAAGACATTTAGAGTAACTCAGTCGTGCTCTCTCACTCAGACCCCTTTTCCCAAATACTCCAAAGACGTCTGGAGTGGGTGAAAGGTTATATCCTCCAAAACCTCGCAGGAGGGAACTCCTATGTATGGTTCTTGGTCAAGTCAACGTTGAAGGATAAACAGTTCCAAAATATTGTGCATCTAATCTTTGTTCCATAAAGAAACCTGATCTGCAAATAGACATAATATCATCCTGTCTGTAAAATGGGAGACAGTGATGAAGAAAGAGAGGCAGTTAGATTAGCAGCTGAAATAGCAGCAGCAGATACTGCACTAAAGGATGCAGACGCGGATATAATACTAATTCCGGTCAGCAAAAGAAGATCTATAACCTTAAAACTTATAGAAAATGGACTGACACCTAGAGGTGGCACAGTCATATTCGTAATCGAGGCACATGAATATCGGCAGACAGAGGTATACTATACATGGATACATTTTCCAGCAGCAAATGCTGTAACAAAGTACTTCCACTGTTACAAAATAGAGGTTCCACCCGACATTTACACTCCTTTCGAGGAGGTGGAAGTACCACTCAAATTCCAAGAGCATTTGCTCTTATTTGATGGCGCCCTAATACATAACAATCACATTACAAGGCTCGGTCCTTTAGGAAGACCAGGAGCAACGTGGCCGGTCTTAGCCGGATACACACCACACCCAGACATCGAAGGAATGTCTACAGCAGAGCTGTTAATACAGCTAAAACAACTACTAAAAATTCATAGACAATTAGTTCAGTATGTAATGCGGACTTCAACAATTCAGCCAGCGATTAAACTTCCACAGCTGACCCCTCACCAGGGGAACACAAATAAAATTACACCACAGAACATCCAATCCTGCCTAGGTAAAGTTCCAGCTAAACGGGAACAAATACCATTCTGGTTGGCACAGAAAATCACCCAAATAGAGGCGGTGTTTCCTGACACCACCCCGCTGGAAAAACACAGGATTCTGACTATATGTCTCCCAATGGGAATCGCACCACACATTGAGGACTGTGACACTTGGGGTACAGTCTTTGCTTCCATCTACACAAAAACGCACGGTGTCCCATCCATTTCGGTGATACCAGATGTGCTAAAACAAATTCAAGATGAATACGGTCCAGAACCTGCTTTAACTCTTGGTATGAAATTACTGAAAGACTTCAAACAGGTCTCGGCTATATTACTAGCCAACATAAAAGGTGAAGCAGCAAACGTGGCGATCCGCCAGAGGTTAAAAGAGACAGATATAGCAGACCAACCAGCTGAAATTGCCAGAATCATAGAAAAATCCTATGAAGAACTAGGCAGAGATAGTCTAGGTGGAATACCAGTAAAACCGCAACTGACTACAAGTCCAGAAAAAATATTTTTTAATAATAATAATTCACCAAAAAAGAACTGGGATGGAAACAAACAATCCAATCCTAAAGAAAAGAAATTCCAGTCCAGAGGAAGGTCTCCTAGGCGAAGAGAGAAATCTCCAAACCAAAGACAGAGGTCACCGCAGAGTGACCCCTCTGGGAATAGATATAACCTTAGAAATAGGGATAATATTAAAAAACCTGATAGATATCAAGACATTGATACACGTCCCTCTCAATCTTTTCAGACTTCCTCGCAGAAATCGGAAAGAAGAGGACGATCAGAAGAGCACGCCAAGTCCAAAGACAAGGAACCTGCTCAACTAAAAAAGAAATTACAATTTCCAAAAAAGAAGGTAGCCAGTATCAAGGTAGTTAAAAATGCCGAGAATACTGAGGACACAACTGAAAAACGGAGAGTGGGCTCAGACAATGCTAGACAGCGCAGCAGAGGTGAGCATAGCTCGCAAAGTCCTTATGAATCATCTGGAGACAGTGGACACGAATGAATACCTTCAAGTGGAAACTGCAGACACCAGAGTTAGCAAGCCCCACAAGATATACGAGATAACATTACGTATAGAGGGAGATAAGACTAGGAAAATAAGGGGACTATTTTGGGATAACCTCTCCAAAGGCTATGACATCCTTCTAGCTGAAAAAGACTGGCCACCAGAGTTTGTCAGGGAGTGCCCTCATGGCGAAGAAGTAATTATGCCTGCCTTCTCGAATCAAATACCGATTCATAAAAAATACACACTTGCTAGAAAGTGGGCAGTGGCCTTAGCACCTGCTTTATATAAAAATCATGTAGGATGGGATGAGGATTCTCCTCCTCACAAAATCCAGTTAAAATCACAACCAACTGCACAAAGGCAGTACCCAATTAAGCAAGAAGCTAAAAAACAAGTAAATGAAATACTAGATCAGCTAGAATACCAGGGGGTGATTGAAACTTGCACCTCACAAATGAACAATCCTTTGTTTCCGGTCTCCAAACCAGACAATTCATATCGTCTAGTTTTGGATTACCGACACCTTAACACATGTTGCAAAACCTTTGCAGTGCAAAACTCACACAGTGCTGCACTAATGAATAACATAGTGCGCAAAAAATACAAAACTACCTTGGACATTTCCAATGGATTCTTTTGTCAAAACATAGCACCAGAGAGCAGATCTTTAACTGCATTCTCAGTAAATGGCACTCAAAAACAATTCTGTCGGTTAGCCCAGGGGTACAAGAACAGCCCGGGGGTATTCTCAGCGAGAGTAACAGAATTACTACAACTATATGATGATGAAGCATTATCTTATGTCGATGACATTTACTTAACAGATGATGACTTGGAGACTCACTTGAAAAGGGTGAACACCATAATACTTGGGTTCGCTGCAGAGGGTTACAAATTCAACTTCAAAAAGTCCAGAATTGCCCATCTGACGGTCCTATTCTTAGGATATGAGTTATCAAGTGAAGGTAAAAGCCTGGCAGACAATTTCCTAGAGAAATGTGCCGTAATCCAAGCTCCTAAAACACTAAAAAACCTACAGTCAATTCTAGGCTTCCTAAATTTCGGAAGAACATACATTGCAAATTACGCAGAAAGGGTCAAACCCCTTTATGATCTAATTAAACCAGACTTTAAAAGATCCAGTTGGACTCAAACACACACAGAAATTTTGAGATCCTTACAAACAGACATGCTAATTAAAACAAAATTAGAAACACGTGATAACACACGCAACCTTGTGATCCGAGTCATCCCAGGGAGATGCGGATTCACATACCTGACCTCTAATGAGGGAGAAAAGGTACCAATTGCATTCAAATCACACTTGTACACTAAGGCTGAAATGAAATTTAGCCCAACGGAAAAAATTCTTACAGCGACACAGACAGCTATAGCAAAAGAACGAGCCCTGGCACAAGGTAAACGAATAATATTCGTGACACCGATACCAGCCCTAGAGGCGGTAACAAAGGCAAGCATTCCAAATGCTAAAGCACTCCATCCGAGATGGATACAATGGGCTAACTCTCTTGCTGCAACAGACGTGGTGTACGAATTTGATCCTTACTTAAAAACACAAGAATTTCTCCAATATGAATTTGAATGTCCTCCGCCGACCGAAATTCTGCCTCTAGACCAATACGGCTGTATAATATATACAGACGGATCAGCACAACCCGCAGTAGGGGGTAAACAAGCTTACAGTGCTGCGTGCGCGATTGTTAAAGGTCGTTGGCACGAAGGGAAATTTAAACCAACCCTCACTAAAACACAATCTCTAGGAGATTGCACAGCTCAGCGAGCTGAACTACTAGCATTCAAGATGGCGCTTGAAAATACTGATCGAGAATTCCCCACACTTATAGTGTGCGATTCGTATTATTGCGTTCAGTCTTATAATGAATACTTGCAGATCTGGCTTCAGAACGGTTTCAAGGATGCAAAGGGTGGCACAATCAAGCATAAAATGCTCTGGGAACAAGTAGCTCTTTTACAAAAAGAACTACCAAAGACTCACGTGATACATACACTGAGTCATCAACGTGATGGCGTTCACGTTGCAGGGAATTCATTGGCTGATGAGGCCGCGAAAGCAGCTGTGCAAACGGCTTCCGTAGCTGCCGTCACCCGGTCAAAAACAAAAATAGACAGCGAAATATTACAAGCTGTCAGCGCTTCAGAAAAGGATTCGATAGAACCACTCCCTAAAGGCTTTCCAGTAAAATACTCATACATAACTGATGCAAACAATGTTCCTTTTGCTCGAATCCCTGGAGTGGGGGATAGGGCAATTCCAAACATGGAACATAGGTTAGGACTAATAATAGCGGCACACGAAGGGCTTGCTTCTATTCATGCTGGCGTCTCAGCCACAGTATCATTATTAAAACAGAGATACTGGTGGCCACAGATGAGAAGACAAACAAGGAACTATGTTCTAGCATGTGAAATATGTCAAAAAATGAAAGTATCAACGGTGAGACGTCCAGCGCAGACGCCCCTTCTAATCTCGGATAAACCATTAGCCTGTGTTTATCTAGACCACTGCGGTCCCTTACAAAGGGATGGTAACTATAAATATATCTTGGTCGCAGTGGACTCATGCACGAGATTCATATGGATGTGGCCCCAGCGAACGGCTGACGCCAGAACTGTTATAAAAGATTTGCGGGTCTTCATCGGCACATACGCAATTGGCATTCTGCATTCGGACAATGGTCCTGCTTTTAGCTCTCGGGCTTATAAGGAGGCCATGGTCAGCATGGGCGTGCAATTGCGGTACTCTTGTCCATTTCACCCTGAGGGGAACGGAATTGTTGAAAGAAAAAACCGTGACATAAAGCAATCTATAACGGCAAAGGTATTAGGTTCGAGAGCTGGGTGGGTCAAACATCTAATAAGTGTCCAACGTAGTCTAAATAACTTGCCAAGAAATTCTCTGAAGGGATTCAGTCCGTACGAATTATTATTCGGAACTAGGATGTTGATCTCTGACCTTGATAGTCAGACTTCAGTGGTAATAGAAAAAACCTTTGATGTCAAAGACCGTTTGGCTATTTTGCAGGACTTAAACAAAACAAGAAAAGACCTGAGCAACATACAGTTGAAACAACAGCCAACAACCACTGAAGAATCACCACCTGTCCCAGCAAGACCTGTCTGGATTCCAAAAGTCGGGGATCTAGTCAGGGAGAAGATCGCGGTAAAGAAGGAATTTGGGCCTTCTTACAGAAAAGCAGTTCCTGTCTTGTCTGTCAACGGGACAAGATCAGTTGTACTACCGCCACTTGCTGGAAAAAAGGAGAACCGAGTTGTATCCATCGACCTGGTAAAACCACAACATGTGGCCGATAACAAACAGTAGGCCAAGTGGACTCCCAATAAGTAGCAGAACACCAAGGTTTGCTACCAGTACAGAGGTCCTATCAAAGAGGCTCATCACATTCGAAACGCCTACCGAAGAACAACAAGGACTATGCAACAATGCAATAGAACTAAGACCTCTGAAAACCCAAATAAAAACATTTAGCAGAGACACACCAATCTATACTGAAGTACCAAGTGACAATGCAAAAAACAAAAATCCTGAACCAATTGGAACAATTGACAGAACTGCATCTGGTTACTTCATCAACTTCGATGATTCCTCTGAAGGCTTCAGTGAACCAAAGACACAGCCATCATCAAAATCCTTTAAAGACAAAGCTAAGGAACTTTTGAAACAACTGAAAGAAACATATCTGGTTTCTCCATGGATTGAATTTTGGGTGGGTTTTGGTGCATTTATCCTCATACTTTGGCTCATCATGGTATTTACTTTGGGACGCTTCATTGAGGGAAAATATGCTAAAATGGACACAGCAAGTCAGAACATCAACTTGGTCCTCAAACCACACACATCTTCACACGTCGAGAAAAGAGAACTTTCTCCAGAACTTTCTTCAGCCAACTTCACAGCCAATCCGATACCTGGTGGGGTAGCCTGGGACAACACTGACTATGAAATTTATGGTCCGGTCGAGATCCTGAAATATCCACACCAAATCAAGATCTCCTTGAGTGACTTTGCAAAACCAAACTCATTTGCTGATGATTGGGACTTTGAAAGTATTAACAATATGATGTCTGACTTAGTAATGCCTGCTAAATTTACAAAACATGATTATTTGCAAGGTTCTACAAATTATGATAGTATGTATTGCTATAACCATTATGGTAACCATTTCTTGCATAAATCTGCACAACCTAGAAATGTTTTAAATTATAATCAATGGGAACATTGTGCTACACCTCGAAAAGGGAGCTCTAGAACCGTTTATGACAAATATTCATATTTTTCAGGTTTTAACATAACTAATGCTAAAACATTTTATTACAAATTGTCAAACAAGACAGGGATGAAAACCATGATAACCAACACAAAATTGATATATTCCGATTCATTCTTTGAAAAAATGAATACTTTTGGATTTGATTATTGGGACAAAAATGTTGATTTGAAAAGTGTTTGGGGTACAAAAGAATGGCAAGTACAGGGTTTAGAAGCTTTGTTTAGAGCCTGCATGATCCCAGAACAAATGATATTTTTAAATGACACTGTTCAACAAACCACCTGTCTTGGCTTAGCCAAAATCAAAGATTTAATTAAACCGTCTATTCCAAGGCCAACAATGTTTAGCAATAGCTCTGATACAGATGAAGAGATAGACGTAAACCATATACTAAACCAAAACAGAACACATCCTGATTGGAAACAATGGTTGATCTGGCCCACAGATACAAATAACTGTCAAGATAGATTCCTGAATAAAACACAGGGTTTCAAAATGACCAGGCCAGACCCTAGATATCCCCAAAGACATCACCCAGGGATAATAACAACCTACAGTGTGGGCAAATTATGCCTTCAATGGCTACAGACTTCCACACTGCCTGAAATTAAGCAACACCTAACTTTACTTACTGATGGTGCTGACTTGCGTGATTTCATACTGGGACCACGCAAACAGCGTCAAAAGCGTTTCATAGCAGCCTCTGTATATGCAGCATACAATGAGGCCTGGAAGGTTACCCAAATTGAGACAGCAGAAAGAATACGGGAAATTGACCGTATCAATTTGGAAAAATCACTTTCTGTAGTGGACAATGGGTTAATGACTCTGTCCTCCAGAATTTTTTCATTGGACGGCATTGTGTCTTCAGCAATCGATATATTATCGCAAGACTTACTGTTATTACAACATGGTCAGTCACAATTGCGTTCCATTGTACAGCTTGGCTGGACGTTACAAAATCTGCGTTCAGGCTATGTGCCTTGGCGTTTAATCAACACAACGTCACTATTCCAAATCTTTAACCTTACTGATAGACAAATCGGTATGGCGCAAAAGGGTGCTGATTATACAATCTTGAGCATTGAAAAACTAGAAAGATTACCAATGACAATGTCAGAACGACCTGTCAGTGAATGGATAATACACGGAATCATAAATATTCCAATCGCAACCTTCAGGTTTCAATACTGCCAAAAATATATACAGGCTGGCATGTACAAGAAATTGGGAAAAGGGTACCTTAAAACAACTTGGAACCTGCCCTATTCACATGCATGTGTCAGTAATAAAGGACAGAAAGTGTTTCTTAGTGGCAACAATTGTGCTATGTCACTAAGCGGCACGCTTCTGTGTAACGGAATTAGTTTGCATGGAGCCTGTGAAGGGAATTCATACAACCTTTCATGTCACCAGCAAGGCGCACCTGCAACTGAAATAGAACCATTCTTTCAAAGACTCTATAATGGGAGTTACATTCTTATTGTAGACCGCAGATGTTGCAGTCTTATGCCCGGGACTCCTTATCTAGTCACTACAACGGCGAAGGTCAAGTGCTGTGGACGTTCTTTGTTCCCCAGCTCCTTTCCAGACAGGGAGGCAAGGGCATGGCCCAGTTTGAAAATTACTTCTATTCGAATAGACACTTTAAGCAGAATGAAAACAGTGCTTCTTCAGACGCCTACAAGGCTCACGTCATCAAAAGAAACGTATGATCTACAAGTCGCAAGGACGACTGCAGAGATACATACATTATTATCAACTAATTCCCCCGTACATTTCGCGGAAATCCTAAGCGAAGTCTTAAATATTTCTGATACCACTGGGGTCTCAAAGGTATTTAAGACAGTATTTTCGATGGCATTAACACCATTCAAAGCCATACTGGGTATTTTTCCAGATTTCGTCCATTCGATTTTTGGCGGACTTCCCCTGATCCTGGGACTAATTGCAGGAATCCTATTCCTAGTCCTTATTTTTCGTTATGGCAACCCATGTCACAGAACAAACTCTCGCGACAATGGAAGATACGATCCTAGCCATTGGATACCGGGACCGGATATCAAAAATCCTGGGACTTTCCCGGCTTAGAGACCTAAACATGACTTGGTTTCTATCATTTCGACCAATGTGGCAAAGGTGTGTTTTACCTGTACTAAGGTGTCTGCTATGCGGAGAAGAATGCGTGTTAGACACCTGTCTGACGCTACAATCGGATGCGCCGGTGGATGCAGATACACTGTTGGTTCCTACCAAGGTTCACGCTTTGTGCTGCCCTCAAAGGCTGCCAATCCTGATGACGGCATTCCTGGAATCTTCACCACTACGATTGAAGAGTAGTGAAGTTCAAGATGAAAGCAACATCGAACAGGTACGACCTTCTGTCAGCAATGCAAATCAGAATGTCAATGGAGACAATCATGCGCACGAATGCATGGTTCCCCTATTTCCGACTTAGTGGAACTTTCCCATGAAGCTGTTGACAGTTTTTTCGAAAGCCTGAATGATATGATGTTCTCTCCGGAACAGAAATAGAGACTTTTGAGTAAACTCGCACACGGCGTTCCCTGAATTCGGCCTTCAACTTTAAAAATAAAGTCACATGAACAATTACCATCCAGTTCACGGACAGCAATTTTTTCAGCATGCCCCTTAAAATATTTTTCTACATATTTTTTCCCGGGACACTGATCTTCTGCTTAAAGTAAGAAACTATTCCTAGAGAAATAAGATTTCTATTTTTAGATACTTTATATAGACTTTAGCTGCCCGCTGGTAGGTTCACAAATATTTTATTATGTGATGAAATGGTCTCGGACTTCCTTTCTGTATAGCCATATTAAGAGCCATTTCATGTGTATTTCTCATATACCAAAAAGCAATAATGCATAACAATGCGTGTTTACTTTTGCATTTAATTCATAGCTTAAGTGCATACAATATATATGACTGCAATTTTTCAGTATATTTGAAAATTTCGAAATGCATTTATGTATTTTGGGGTGGTAAGGTATACACTATACTCTATAGTATGTTGTACTATGTTATACTATGCATAGATTAGTAGATATGACCATAGTTAGCGTGGAGTGGGTGTCGTGTATTTCTATAGGTTCTGAATCAGTCCCCCTATTCCTGACCCTATTCTGGTTAAACTAACTATCAAGTTAACTAACAGTCAGCCCATGAGGCAAGAAGTCCCCCATGATGCAGATACCGTTATCTGACGCAGTCACACTACGGCACAGGAACGTGTTATCTGATTAGGTCATAACGCTTGAGATCTAATTAGACAAGCGACATTCCTCCAGCCCCTGATAAGGCATACGACGTTCTCATAACAAATCAAACCTATGACAACCTGGAAAATCCGTGCGGCCATTGTTTTGATTTCACAGAGAACTTTTGCAAAAGAATGTGCTAACGAGCAAGTCGTATGACATCTTTATTGACGTACCTATGTCCATCCTTACGTCAATCTCGGCACCTTTAAGGTATAAATATTGCCGACCTTGCCCTATGCAAACACACGCGTGGTGACAAGACGGAGCAGCCATACTTGCCGAAGCCGAGAGCAGAAGCAGACCCCGCTGGCGCAGCCCCGCCTTCCTGACGCGCTGAGAGACGCGCTGCTATCTCAAGCCGAGAGACCCAGCACCGGCGCTTCTGGGTAGCCCTCGCAGGCAGCCTGGAATATCGAGAGCAGAGAAAGAGATACCATTCCTCATTCATCCTAAATTCCAGGTACAGAACTGAATAACCCCTCACAGAGAATTCTTTAGTTATTCACTTGGCAAAAACAAACTTAACTTAAACTGTAACTTTCTATTCCCGCCCACGCATTAGACTTAGGTCAGGTACACGGGGTAGGCGTATTTAGAAACACCAGTTGAGTACGTTTAGTCAAATGTATATGTGTATGTAAATATATTTTAATCATTTTAAACATCATATGGCTCAGAAACCATATCAATGTTTTTACAGTATTATTTTATACTATTGCTTTTAATGTATGCACTTTACTTAACTATAAGTATTGCAATAATATCGATCCATTTCTCATGTATGAGAAAAGAGACTGATCAATAAATAACATCTTTTATTGAACACGCCCGTCTCTTCCTTTTCTCTACATTCTGATGAGACTAAGAATGCACGTACTGACTGAGTAAAATAATTGCCTTGTGCTCACACGACTCTCGAGATTGACTCTTGATTAGGGGAGAGCAAAGTTGTCATGTTCTATGGTTGTCAGAAACTAAATCCCTTCTTGTCTAATCAGGGGAGTTAATTCCTTCCTTGAACATTCGAGAAAGTTTCTAGCGAACTCTGAGCTTAGCTGGCAAACCCAAAAATTAAGTCTAGTATCGACAGTAGTAGACCTAGTTAACGTCTGGCCTAGGCCTTTACTGCTGTAGGTACTATTCCAATGCGCAGAGCCTATTGGGAAAATAGGAGCTACACTACACTAGCACCACTTGACCTGAATAAATCAAATTAGGTAAAGAAAAGTATTGGTCCCAGAAGGTTAAAAACATGTCTACCATACATTGGCCTTTTTCATAGCTTTGCATGTGCACTTCTGTTTCATGATGTATGCTCCAGGAAAGTATAAGCATTGCAGACCACTGGTCGGGAAATATATTGCATAAATGTGTTTTTGCACATTTATATTTATTTCTCCACGAGGGAAATATTTCCCACACTCTACACCTCCATAAAATACAAAGTGATCTCTTTCCCTTTGCACAGTGGGAACATGCACATTAAGCCTTTTCCAATAGCAGTTGTACATGTATTTGCAGGCTTGAAAAAGCCTTGCTAAATATTTAAGCATAGCCACACATATATGAATATGTGGGTGCGGCAGCGCAGTTGCAACTGCCTGTATGCCCCCATAGCGCCCTATCCCTAAATTTAGCATTGTGAAAAATATGCAATTCAAGAGGACGTTCTGTTTGCGGACTTAAGTCTCCACAGATTCTCATTCTGTGAATGAGGATCTTGGAATGTTCTCTTGATGAGAACATAGTATGTTATGTTATGTTAACTACATTTGCTATAGTGCTCGACTCACCCAGGGGATCTCGGCGTTGACAAGAGGAGCGTTTCAAAAGAGATCAGAATAAGTGTGCTTTTAACGATTTCCTAAATTTAACATATGTGGGGATGGATCGCATAGTTAATGGAAGTCTGTTCCAGTATTTTGGGGCGAGATACGAGAAGGCCTTGCCACCCATGCTTGTTTGGAAAATACAGGGGACACCCAGTAAGGCTTTGTCGCTGGATCTGGGATTTCTCCTTTGGGCATAGGCCGTTAACCTTTTTTGAAGGTAAAGTGGGCCTCTGCCTTCTAAAGCGTTAAAGGTGAGACAGCAGATCTTGAAATGAGAACGTTTTTTCACTGAAAGCCAGTGCAGTTCCCTCAATAGGGGTGCTGAGGGAGTTCCAGGAGGGCAGTACAGAATAAGTCTGGCCCCGTGTTCTGGACGAACTAGAGTTTGGAGAGCAGTGATTAACTAGCTTCTGCTAGGAGCGCATTCCCATAGTCCAGTCTGCTTATCACCACAGCCTGGACCAACGGACCTGCTGGACCTAGCACCTATGATTAAATTATGGGGCAGATTTCCAAAAATATAGTGCAATGCAACTCAGCAGTCAAAGCTGGTACAGAGCAGTTCAGAAGGAGAAGAGAGCACCTCAACGCCAAATTTACTAAACATGGCCTGCTTCTGCTCTCTTCACTGCTGCACACCAGTGACGACTCCTCCTGCGAAAGTGGAGGAGTGTCGCTCCACTACTTTTCAGCAGTGCAATAAAGGACAAATAAAATGATAATAACACAATGTTATTAACATTTATTTTTTCAGTGCGAGCCAGGTTAGGGCGGGACTGGACTGGGCTGTCAGAGCAGGAGGAGGAGGAAGTATGTGCACTTTAGTGCTCATGACGGATTGGCTGGCCTTCTTGGGCCGACCACAGGCATGCACACTTAGCATCTTCTCCACCTGGCTGTATTGCATAGCCTGGATAGAGACATGCACAGTCTCCCACTCCCTGTCTGAGCACCGAACCAGCCCGCTCAGACCAACCCCAATTCTGCTGTCATGCTGGTGACAGCAGCGTTGTGATTGGCTTAGGGGAGCCTGTGTTCTTTCTGCCTCAGGAAGGAAAGACAATGGAGGAGAGACGGCGGCTGCACAGAGGTAAGTGGGGCTTTCTTTTCACCCCTGCGTTCCGTACCAGCCCCTACTGTTGTACACCAAGACTGCCTTGCGTCAAACACACACCTTGCATCATGGTGCAAAGGTGTGTGTGTGTGTGAAGTCTAGCATAGATTTTATACTTGAAGTTTACCTTTCCTTTACAAAATCCTATGCCTAGCCAATTTTTTAACATTTCACTCAGTGAAGCAGGCAAGCAATGTTTGAACTGTTTGGAGAAATTAATGTGTTTGTCCAACTTTGTGCATGACTTGAGGAGGCATTATTATTTTACACAAGCCCGGTCTGAAAATGTTAGTTGAAAGGGCTTTACGTCAAAAACATGAGTGCTGTCAAATTCAAGAACAACCATCATAACAACCCCTTGACAAAAGTGGAGCAAAGCAGCACATAAGGGCACATTTCCTGTGCACAAAAGGTTTTGGTATGAAAAGTAAACACCCTTTTAGGACTTCAATCTGCTTTACACCACTTTGCATGAATTTGCTGCAACGCAAAGTCTTGCTAAATCTGTCTATAAGTGCATCAAAACTTTTTTATCAGAAATGGATCAGCTATCTACCCAATCTCAGGGCAAATAAACAGCAGTCCCTTTTAATCTTCAGAGAGGTACTGTGCTTTATAATTTTGAGTTTTCTATGCTGTGTCCTTGCATTGAATGAAGCAGGCTGTAATAATGGCAGTTTTGTTATTTTTATAGTAGGCATCGCACTGGAATATTTATATCTTTATTGGCAAGAGAAAGAATTGCTGAATATGACATTAGGTAGCAGCCAATATCAATGTGGTAAAAACATTCACTAATCTAAAAAACATTTTGCTGTAATTTTTAACTATTATTTCTCACAGGAGTAAACGAGAGATGAAGCGCTGGACAGGGATGAAGGGAGGAGGAAGAGCAGATGTAGTTTCTAAGTGACAAAGCGAGATGGGTGTACTACAGCCCGGCTCTTTAAGGTCATATTTCTCAAAATGTAACGCAGCACAGAAAGTCAACGTGCTGCGCTGCATTACAGGGAAAGCAAAAGACACCCAGATAATGGATGGAATGCAGTACAAATCAAACATTCTCCCCCAGTCAATATATCTGGGTTAAATCCTTCGGTCTTTTGCTCACCATGCCACCCCCGTTTAGACACAGCCATATGCAAATCAATCTTTACCCTGTGCCTCATGGGAACAGTCCAGACCGAAATGCCAAGCCAGGTCCTCCCTGGACCAGAAACAAGCATCCTGGGCCCAGTTTCGGGGATCAACCCTCATCAGCCAGGCTAACTTGAATCCAGTGGCACAGTGAGCCCAGGGCCCACGTCTGGGCATACCTGGTACACTAGGGCAAGAAAGCAAAATACACACAGATGATGGACGAAATGCAGAGCAAATTAAACATTCTCCCCAATCAATAGATCTGGGTTAAATCCATCATTCTTTTGCTCATCATGCCATTCCAGTTTAGACCCATCCATATGCAAATCAGTCTTGACCCTGTGCCTCATCGGAACAGTCCATACCAAACTGCCAAGCCAGGTCCTCCCTGGACCGGAAACAAGCATCCTGGGGCCTGTACTGGGGTGAATGTTTGACTTTGTGCAGCATTCTGTCCATCAATAGTTATTTTTGCATTACAGAGAAAGGGCAGGAATGTGCTGTGTATCACAACTCCTGCCTTTTCCCAGCACTGGTGCACAATGTGCTGCCTATTGTCAACACAGGCACTCTTGCACCATGGTGCAAGGGTGCCTTTGTTGTAAGCAGGATTGTTTTTGTACAGAAAGGGACACCTTCCTGCATACAAACATACCCCTTAGGCATTTTTCTCTTCATATGTGTGCTGCAGAAGACATAGCATTTTGGTGCATTCCCAGGTCTACCAGTAATGGTAAATCTGGGAATACCTCAGAATCCATGGGTTTAGCTTGGGAGCACCCATGCACCACCCATGGAACGTCTCCCTGTGGCAGAAAATAAAGCAGAGCGATTTTTGCTGCATTGTGTTACTATGGAGTGATCAAACCATGCACGGGGCCTTGGGTGGCTTGATAAATTGCATCTTACGGGTCGTGTCGATTCTGCACCACGTTGCATAGTGCAAAAGCCACGCAGCCCCTTGATAAATATGGCTCTCAGTTTCTCTCGAGCAATATTTTTGCGGTAGCAGGTGCAGGGCCAGTTCCATGGTAATGCAAAACTAGTCCACTGAGGCTTGCCCAGCAGAGGGCACTAGTGAGCACCATAGGCATGGCGCTCCAGATTCTCTGCACCACCCTTAACCAGTAAGGGTGTTCATCAGGGAAAAAAGTTACAAATTAATTATAGAAACGAGTAGGCTCATTCAACCCAAATGTAAAAGATTCAAATTTGCAAATGCAGCTAACACTAATGAGGTAATTCAAATTCAGGTTGTGGTGACCTAAAAACAAAGGGGCATCTGTAGAAGCCCCTGTCACCACCCCAACCTTACATTTACAGATGTGCTGGGGATAGAGGCTTAACCCTATTTGCAAGGCAGCATTAAGCCACTTAACTTGGCTTAATGCTGCGTTCTAAATAAAGCCCCCTTTCACGCCATGGTGAAAGGGGGCTTTATAAGGGGTGAGCAGTGGGTGTTGTGGTGGGCTTTCCCTGCAACACCCATTGTTTTTTACACTGCCCCCTATGTACAACGGTGCAGTACATAGGAGGCAGTGCCAAAATTAAGACCAGGAAAAACCTGGTCTTAACTTGGCAAACAGAGGAGAAATGCATTATTTTGCCACGTTTTTGCTTTTTCATGTGTGCTGCCTTGTGCAGCACAAATGAAAAAAGCAAAATGCCATGGATTGTTTATGTACAGGAAGGTCCCCCATCCTGTACATAAACAATCTTTTTAAAAAAATCCAGTTTGAGACTTTCATGTGTGCTACATTAAGCAGCACACATGAAAGTGACAAAATGGCATTTCAGGATTGTTTATGTGCAGGAAGGGACACCTTCCTACACATAAACAATCATCCCCTGCATGCAGACACCCTTGATCTATGGTACAAGGGTGCCTGTATTGGCGCTACACCGCTAAGTGTACCGCCATCGCAGGGGAAAATGTAGGGCTGCACCATATCGTTGTAAATATGGTGCAGCTTTGCGTTTCAGAAGTGGCAAAGAGATGCATTGCGGAGAGAAGCATTAAGCCAGTAAGGCTAATTCCTCTCTCTGCCATTTCCTTATAAACATCCCCCAAAGTGTTTTATTAAACTGCACGAAACCCCAGTTCAGAAGCTTAATACCACGATATTGTTTCCTCTGTCAGTTGTGAAATTTAGGTGGAACAGTATGCAGTCAGCAAAGGCCAAAGAGGATTTTGTTATTGGTATGCTTGCATTAAGGACCACCCATAAATTACCGACGTGGACTACGACAATTATGAAAACTAATGAGAACAAATGTGAAATGTGTTAGAACAATCCTATATCACTTTTACTTTATAATCATAAAAATTATATAAAAAAGCTTTTACAACTGAACAAATCTGTAGGGCTCAGCTAACAAACCTCTTTGAAGAATCCTAATGATGCAGAAGGATGGCAGCCGGCAAAGTCAAATTAAAGTTACCTGACAAGTTGTTTTTTTCCCAGAGATCCACTCTTAAAAATAGAGGAAAGACAGATAGTGAATCATGATGGAAAATTACACATTTTCCTCATTTGTGTATCCCAAATTCTGCTTCAAATTGGAAGGGAGATACATGGGAGTGTGGATGCATGTAATGTAATCTGCATATATCCAGAATGCATTTCTATATCTCCAACCAGATCCCTCTAAAAATGAAACTGAGAGAAAATAGGCTGCGCAAACCCAGATCCCAGGTGGTATCATACGTAGGAAAGCCACTTTATATCACCTTTCCTAGTGACATATTTTTTTTAAGCGGGGTATTTGCCTTTTAAATCAATGATGTGGTGTTTGGTGTGAAGTGTGGAGGAGGAGAATGAGTGAAACATACCTGCATTAACCCTGATGACATTATATAGCTGTATAGTCTGCCTTAGTGGGCTATGCCGGCCATTAAAGGCCCGCCCCAGCGTTAAAGGCCTGAGCCGAAGGCAAGGGACTTTAACAAGGGAGCAGGACCTTAATGGCCGGTATAGCTCAGCTACGAAGGGCTATAAGGCTATTAGAACATTCTGCAACTAGAGGGCAGAATGTTCTAAAAAATAAAACAAAGGCCTCTCAAAGCCCGAGGGGGTTTAAATCCCCAGGGCTCCGAGAGGTCTTTGTTCACAGCAACAGCTGTGGACAAAAGCAACATTGAAATGTTGCTCTGGGGGCTTTTACCGGCCCATAGAAACATGGAGCACTCCATTGTATTCAATGGAGTGCTCCACATTCGAATGTTCTAATAATAATTAACATCGCAATAGTTCCCTAATAAGTGTATGATTAATGTCATTACACTATACAGACAAATGTCTATCTTATATAACACATTTATTGTGGTGCCTATGTGATCTTTGAAAGCGCTGGGCACAATATTGTCCTGAACTGCAAATAATGAGCAATGCCAGTGAACTACCCATTTCATACAAAGGGTGGGAGGGGTATTTGAAAAGTCAATTGATCAAATACTTTTCATAATGTGCTGAGGTGCCCTCATATGTCAAAAATAACCTCCATTGTGCCAGGGTCAGCACTTTGTCATGGGTGTCTCCATATACCATAAGTGTCATGAAATGCCTAGAATTACATACAATTTGCTAGTGCCAGAATACTTTACTCTAGGGAGACTCCACAATTGGGGCGGAGATCTCCATATGGTAAAGTATAGAGACAAGCTGCCTATACTTTACCATAGGGAGATCCCCAACATGTGATTTATCAATTCAGGAATAAACTACAGAAATATGATACTAGGATATTGTAGCAAAAATATCAACAATGAAAATATTGTGGAGGTAAATACGCATTGGTTATTACTCTACACACATAGCTTGTCAGCATTTTAGTCATCTATATTTTTGCTACAATATTTTTGTAGAAAAATATTTAAAACTCAGAATTTTTGTACAATGCTAGGCATTTTGAAATGAGAACCATGCAAGTCTAAAATAGTCATTGAGACTGATGAATCATTGTTTGGGATGAAAACACTTCAGTCTCAGACGGTACGGGGTGAAGGGTTTCAGAGTGTGGATGAGGGTTAACAAACCTCAGGGATTGTTTTAAAGGTTATTATGATCCCTTAGCATGATTACAAACAAAGCTGTATGAGGATTCTATTTTATTGGTCCTAAGTGTTCATGTTCCATCATTTATTGTAATCGTCAAAATGTAATGCAAACCTCTGTTCAATGTCAATCCACCAACCTGTGCTGAGCATTTGACACCCTATGCAAAGCTAAAGCATTCTTCCCTAGAGTGTTTTGCATAAAAATAAGTAGTGCTAGTCTCGATCACCTAATATTAAATTTATTCTATCCTCTTAGCAATACTGTGAACCCTGCACCTCTTAACAGTGATACACTATACTTGAAAAAGGAGGTCATATAATTGCTGATGGCATTTCATGGCTGACTGAGAGCTGAGCATCTTATTTTATACTAATTCTAAAGATAGCAGGAGGGCAGCAATATTATAACAGCACTTCAGACAATATAGGAGCTGATGTACTAAGAATTGATTCACAATGAGTGATTACTAATTGTGCTCTGACTTTTTCCAAATCAATTCTGACTTTGCAAACTGACCTATGTACTACTAGGTAATTTGCAAATCCACTATTCAGAATTCAAACTGCCTTGTTGCTATTCATGGGGTAGGTCACACATTGTGACTGATTTCATTATCATGCCATCACAGGGATATTTGTCTGCTGGGGGTCAGCAGACCACCATGACTTTGACTGAATTTAAATAAAGTATTATAACCTTATGTATTGCCACAGTGGGCTATACTGACCATTAATGGCCCTCGCCAGCGTTTAACAAGGGAGCGGGACTTTAATGGCCGGTAAAGCCCAGCTACAAAGGGCTATAAGGCTATTAGAACATTCTGCCACTAGAGGGCAGAATGTTCTAACAAATAAACCAAAGGCCACTCTGAGCCCGAGGGGGTTTAAATCCCCTTGGGCTCAGAAAGGTCTCTGTTCACAGCAACAGCCGTGAATAAAAACAACGTGGAAAGTTGCTCTTCAGGCTTTTACCGGCCCGTAGAAGCACAGAGCACTCCATTGAATTCAATGGAGTGATCCACATTCCAAAGTTCTAATCTAAAAGCAGCCGGTTTACCTTATGAGAAAAAAGACTGCATTTAAAAAAAGCAGTTGTATTTTTTAAGACATTTGTTTCAGAATTTACACTGGTTATCTTTCTTTAACTTCATAATGGGAAAGGAGTATTAAGGTTACCCTTTTCACATTTAAATTGGAAAATCACCTACTTTGAGGAGTCAGTAACCTATGAATGGTTTGCGATTGAAACTGCAGTTGCAAACCATTGATGAACAGTATTACAATTAGCAGTTTAGATAGGAGGCCCTAAACACACCCCGGATGTGCTATTCGGTATGCATTTCTAAGCCTATTTTGTGATTCGATAAGTACATGCCGAATCAGAATATGTGTTTAGTACATAATAAAAAGCGCTTTAGTGGTCACACTCTGTGATTTACAAAATCATACGGTTTGTGACTGCTAAGTGGCTTCATACATCTTGCCTGCTGTTCTGAAGTGCCTCTGAAACCTGACAATTTGGTTAATCCAAATATACAGTGTGAAATACTCTGATGAACTAGAATAACAGGAAATAGACTAACAAAATAGCTACCGGTTCTATTTATGTATTTAGCCAAAATATCAAGTTGTAAATATTGGGAGACAGAAATATCAGCAAAAAAAACATGAAACACAAATATTGTGATGCAGAAATATTATGGTCAGGAATATAGTATTTTCTGGTAAATAATATGATTGTGAAGAATATCCTTGTTGTTAGATTATATATTAATTGTATGTGTTGCTATTGTTTGTATAATTGTTATTATTATTCTTTTATAGTTTGTAATCTTAAGTGATTTAGAAATTTTAATTTCATTTTTAATAGAAATTTATGGTGTTGTAGTAGGCCGTTGGGTTTGTGGGAGGATAAGGTGAAAAGGTAATTAAGTAGTAATTACATATTTAACAATTTTTATGGGTAGGTATGTGATTGATATCAATGAAGTATATTATGTAAAACTGAATTATTTTCTTTATATTTTAACTGCAGCTTGCTACATTTGCAGGGGTATTAGGTAGGATGGTATTTAGGTAATAAGTATGTAATATTTGTATTAATTTATTAATAATTAATTGATTATTAATTATGTAGCTTTGTAAATATGAATAGTTTAGGTATATTTTAGGTGTGGGCTGCTGGATTTGTAGGGGCATAGAATAGAAAACAGAATTGAGTAATAATTAATCAACAATTATGTATTAATGCATTTTTAATTATTGAATTAACTATTAATTATGTATATTATAAAATACTTATTTACTTTAGTTATATTTTAGTTTCAAATTGCTAGGTTTGTAGGGGTATAGGGTTGAAGTCATTTAATTAAGATTTAAAAGATTGCAATTATTAATGTATAATTAAATACTTAATTGATTTATAATTATGTAAATTGTGTAATAATGATTTATTTTAGTTATATTTTAGGTGTGGGCTGCAGGGTTTGTAGGGTTGTAGGGTGGAAGTTAATTACGTCATTTTTAAGTATCAATTGATTATTAAATAAATATGTAATTTATTATCAATAATGTAAATTGTGTTATAGTTATTTATTTTAATTCTATTTTAGGTGTGGGTTGCTAGGTTTCTAGGGGTATAGGATAGCACATTAATTAAGTAATAATTAAATAACCATTATTTTAATAAAAATTAACTGTTACATTGTTTATGAACTTTGCAAGTTGTGTAAAATGTGTTTTATTGTTTTAATATATGTTTATGTAAAGTAACAGTGTTGATGGTAAAAGTTTTGTATTTTTTCTAATTTAATAGGGTTACTGAAATATGACTGGAATGGGAATAGTAAATATACCCCTCAGAAGTCCAATGCTTTCAATACTGTTGCACACAACCAGAGTGGGAATAGTAAATGTAACCCCTCCAAAGTCCAACACTTTCTGTACTGCTGCACAGACTGGACTGGTAATAGTAAATCTTACCCCTCAAATTCCTACACTTTTCCTACTGCTGCACAGACTGGAGTGGGAAGAATAAACCTTACCCCTTCAAAATCCAACACTTTCCCTACTGTTGTACAGACTGGAGTAGGAATAGTAAATCTTACCCCTCAAATTCCAACACTTTTCCTACTGTTGCACAGACTGGAGTGCGAAGAGTAAATCTTACCTCACCGAAGTCTGATGATTTCTCTACTGCTACATAGACCAGAAAGAGAATAGTAAATGTAACCCCTCGGAACTCCAACACTTTCCCCACTGTTGTACAGACTGGAGTGGGAATTGTAAATCATACCCCTCAAGTTCCAATACTTTTCCAACTGTTGCACAGACTAGAGTTGGAATAGGAAATTATACCCTTCTAAAGTCCAATGCTTTTCATACTGTTGCACTGTTGCACTGTTTGGAGTGGGTTTAATATATTTAACCCCTCTAAAGTCCTGCACCTTCTCTTCTGTTGCACAAACGGGAGTGGGAATAGTATTTTTAGTATTTCCAGACTCCAAATATATTTCCTGATATTGGTTAAATATATTAATTAGTAATGTTTGTTTATAATTTACTATTTACAGCATTTGTTTATATTTTATTTGGTTTAAGATGTTAAAATATTTTTTGTAAAATATTTTTTTTATGTTTTTTTATTTTTGTAATTGTTTTTGCTTGGTAATTTATGTAATGCCTTGAAATTAAGCAGTTAGTATTTTCTTTATATTTGATGTAAATATATATATATATATATAGATATATATCTATATATATATATATATATTTTATTTTTTTTGTTTTGTTTTTTCTCACACACTCAGCACTGCTCCTGCTGGGGTCACAAGCCGGAAGCAAGTGCCGCGGAATGAAAGTGGAGCAAGCCGTTGATGAATCACACACCAAAAAGACAGAATGTCCGCACTCTCTGGATAGTTGCAGTAAGTTTTAATTACCAGGGGTAATTCGTTTCGGCAGCTCGTGCTGTCTTGTTCACACAATTTGCTCATTAGAACTGCAAAGTTTACATAGGTTACGATTATGCATGGCAATAGAAAGCAGAGTCCACATAACAGTACATTGCGCATGTGCAGTGGCAATTGCAAAACAGAGACAAAACTGTGGCGGCCATCTTATAACATAGTTAAACATATGTGAGGGCATATAAACAGTAAATGAAATTGATAAAATAATCATTGCAGTTCAAAATTAGAAACATGTATACTATGGAAATAACACTTGTCAGCACAGAGGTATCTATCCGCATCTAACAGATTACGTCATCAGTACAAACTTGCCCAGCGAATAGCAAGCAATCCTGCTATGGTTTGCAACTTATGGGAGCCTTAGTGCCTGTTTGAGTGCCACTCAAGTACAAGAATGTGTGTGGTCATGATAAAGGTAAAAAATATATTGTAGGATACTTGTAAATACTACCAAGGTAGTATGTGGTTAATGTCGGAAATAGAAGTTAACTATCAGGCAAAGTGCCCTAAACCCACATTGAGCTAGGGCAATATGAGCAAGTGAACCAGGTATTATATTATACAATAGTTCTGTGTTATCATAAAGTCAGATTGCGATATATGTGACTACTCTGATTACAGGTAGCTGATATGCAAGGTAATGGATGGTTAAGAGTAAAATAACGATACAGTGCATACAATGCATACAGCTAAAAAATCTAACACTGGAATCACAGACATATTCATACATGCATACAATGTATCGTACAACACATAATAAAGGGCTTGGTTTCAAGATAGTGGTGACAGCTAGGTAATTAACCACATGTATAATATAATGCTGTTGCAGTCCTGAGCCACTGCAAGAAGCAAAAAAACAAACACAAAATCAAACTGTGATAAAATTAAGTTTAAATGACATTAAAGAAATCTTATCTAGATATAGTGATGCCCCAAAAGGGGGGGGAAGAAAAGTCTATGGAACCCATGAAAAAATCATGTCTGTCTACTGGCGGTGGGTCCCTTCCTTTCCTCCTATGAAGATATAAGAACAAAATTGTAGGATTAGAAACAAGTGCAGAGTTTTAAATCATTGTGGTTGATCTTCTACACATAATAAACAACTGATGTTAATACTCAGACCAGACAGAGGACATTGGTTGCTAGAGAGACGAACTTACAAGGTGTTAAGGCGGTTGATCTGCATGTAAGTGTATACCCAGTTCTTCGTCTAAGTTGTGGCCCCCCGGCTGTTTGGTCTCAAGCTCTAGGATCCATTTTAACCCACGTTTGCATAATAATTGTACACTGTTGCCCCCACGGTTACCTGTGTGTACCTGTTCAATTATGAAGTAACTCAGTTGGGAACTGTTGGATAGGTGATGTGTTTGAAAGTGGCGTGTGACTGGGTAATGTGAATCTTTGTTGTTTATGGCTCGCATGTGCTCTAGGACTCTCTTCTTGGCCATAAGGGTGGTACTGCCGATATAACGGAGTCCACATGGGCCAATGCATATACAACAAAAGTGGTGCTACAAGTGAGAAATTTGGTGATCTGTTTTTTATTTGCTCTACCAGGTATACTGTATTGCTTTACAGACCAGCTGTCATGGCAGGTTTTGCAGTGGCCGAACGGGTAGAAACCTTTCAGGTTATGGTCTGTTTGTGTGCGTGGTTGTGCAATGTCATTGTGGATTAATATGTCCCTAAAGCTGCTGCCTTTTCTGTACGTGATTCTGGGACGTGTTTGAATAGTTTTACCAATGACAGAGTAACTTTTTAGTATGGGCCAATGTTTTGCAAATATCCTATAGGTCTCTTGGGAATTGCAGCTGTATGTAGTGATTATTCTCGTTTCACTTGTTTCTATGTTGTCAATTGCTGAGCTATTCACTCTGCCTGTTTTGTGTTCCTTCAGAGTTTCTGTTCTACTGATTTTGTTGACTTTTTCTATGGCCTGGTTAAGTACACAAAGTGAGTACTCAACCAGGCCATAGAAAACGTGGTTACTCAACCAGGCCATTGAAAAAGTCAACAAAATCAGTAGAACAAAAACTCTGAAGGAATACAAAACAGACAAATGAGTGGGAAGGGAATTCCACAGTTTAGCCGCTTGGGCTGAAAATCCTTTTCCTCCCCATCTAACTCTTCTTGTCTTAGGGACATGGACCAGTCCCATGTTGGCTGATCTGTGACAGCGTGATGGCATATAGCGAGGAAATAGTAGTTGAATGCCATCTGCAACTCCTATGTAGAGGGATTTGTGGACTATACAGAGAGCCTTTAATTCTATTCTCCGTCTGACAAGAAGCCAGTGGAGATGTTTTATACTCGTGGACGTTGGATGATGTTTAGGCAAATTGAGCAGTACTCTTGCTGCCGCATTTTGTAGTGACTGGAATTTAGAGATCTGCCTTACACCTGCCCACAAGTATAGGGCATTGCAGTAGTCCATGTCTTGACAGGATTAAGGCTGCGATTACAGTTTTCCTTAGTGAAAAGGGGATAAAAGGAAGGATCTTACGTAAAACTTTCAGCATGTTAAAGCAAGCAGATGACACCTGGTTGACTTGGGAGACAAGTGTTAGGTCTTTGTCAAATCAGAAAGCCCAAGTTCCTGGCCTTGAGAACAGGGGCAGGACATGTTCCGGGTTCTGATGGCCACCACAATTGGCTCCAAACCGATGGTTCCTGGCCGAACTCTATGTCCTCAGTTTTTCCCGTGTTTAGTTTCAAGAAGTTCGAGTTCATCCATATCATTAGGTCGGTTATGCAATTCTGAAACCGTTCCGCCATTAGGCCCACGATATGTTTAACTGGCACCACTAATTGGTTGTCATCTGTATACAACACTAGCGTGAGCCCATGGCTTTTTATCAGTCTCCCCAATGGGGCCACATATATATTAAACATGGTGGGAGACAGAGCAGAGCCTTGTGGCACTCCACATGGAAGAGTGAACTTTCCTGATTGAAGTCCATTCCAATGTATTGTTTGTTCCCTGAATGTCAGATAGAACTCTAGCAGGGCTAGGGCCTTATCCTTGATACCAACTTTTTCAAGCCTCTGCACCAGTACCGCATGGTTAACAGTGTCAAAAGCTGCGGTTAAGTCAAGCAATATAAGGATGGCCCTGCCCCCTTTATCCATCATCTTTCTAATCTCTTCTGTGGCCATTATCAAAGCAGATTCCATTGAATGCTGAGCTCTAAAGCCATGTTGTGTAGAATCAAGGATTTTATTCTGGTCCAGATAATCTGTCATCTCTCTAGTTAGTGCTTTCTCTAATACCTTAGATGGAAAAGGAAGACAGGATATTGGCCAGTAATTTTTAGTGTCAGATGGGTCGAGTGTGGGTTTCTTAAGATAGGCCTGATACAGCCCTTTTTCCAGCATGAAGGAAAGACCCTCGAGCTTGTAATTTTGTTGAGTATTAGCAGTCAAGAGGAGATCCAGATTTGGTTTGCACCATCAGGTCCGCCACCTGCAATCTCCCTAGCATTGAAAACCTTGATAGGCTACACTGCAGAGCAGTGTTTTCTTGACCTACTCTGCTATTGATCTCTGGGTTTGAATCTATTTTCAGAAGTTTATTATATACTGATTGCACTTTCTTTAGAAAAAAACTGTCCATACTGTCTGCAAAGTGTTGGTCAGGTGTAAACGTTGCTTCCCGCGATCACTTGGATAGGATGGTAATAGTTTTGAACAGTTTCTTAGTTGAGTTGGTGGACTCCTGAATTTCAGTTGTGTAAAATTCAGTTTTACCAATTTTTATTGCAGACATATTCTATTAGTACTCTGTTATATCCATTCCTGTGTTCCGTACTATAGTCAGGCCTCCGTAGTCACTCTTGGCGTCTGCACTTGATTTTGATTAGTCTGAGATTGGATGACTACCAAGGTGACGACGCTTGTTGTCTTCTTTGGTATTTTATCTTTTCCGGTGCTAGCTTGTTTGCTGCCTGGTTCAGCCAATTTTCATAGTTACTGGCTGCCACGTTAGAATCTGATAAATCTAAGGTGTTGTTTGCCAAGGCAGTCATCAGCTCATTTTTTTGTATTTGTTTCCAGGGTCGTGATCTTACTTGGGGAACACTAGTCCTTCGACCGCTGCTGGCTGCTGCGATCTGGACGTTAAAATGGACTGCAGAGTGGTCTGACCAAGGTACTTGTAGCACGGTCTTCACTTCCATGTGAGTATTATTAGTAAAAATTTCATCTAGCATATGGCCAACTTGATGCGTTTGCTCAGTAATGATCTGACTCAGGCTATATCCGGCCATGTTGTCTATCAGGCATGCAGTATCGGTGTCATTATCAGCTTCTAGATGGAAGTTAAAATCACCAAGGACTGTAAACGTATCTGTATCTAGGCAAAGTTCTAGGAAAATCTGAAATGACTTGGTGATGTCAGTTCTCTTACCAGGGGGTCTATAAATAAGCAGGCCAGGGAAAAATTCATCATTGTTGCTTTTGACACTGAATGACATTGCCTCTGCTTCCAACTGGACTTCAGATTTGGTCCTTACTTTATAGTGGGATCGATAGATCAGTGCAATCCCGCCTCCCTTCGCCCCTACCCTATCTATATGGGCTACAAGATAACCTGCTGGCACCGCAATTGCCCAATCTGGCTCAGACGTATTATTTGACCAGGTTTCTGCAAGAAACACCAGCCAGGTCTGGGTTTTCCGATTGGATCAGACACTCAATCTCATATTTGTGTTTTGTCATAGATTGTGTATTTAAAAGAATGCACCTTATAGTTTTAGGATCATTGTGAGGGATGTAAGGGGTTTGAACAAACATCTGAATATCCCTTAACTTATGCGGAGCTATTTTATCGAGGTTGTTACAGTGCCTGTCCGTCTTGCTGTCTCTGAAACGATAAGTGGGTGCGGTAGCGGGATAAGAAGGCATCAGTCCACATGTGTTGCAGCGCTTAGGTTTATAAGTCATTTGATCTAATACTAGCATTGGGTGCATGCACTTTCCATGATTTAAGTTGAGGAGTTCATTCCGGGTATAGGAATACCTCCCAAAAAGGGCAGGGGTTCTGGCACTGGTTACGCTCTGGGCACAGACTGGCTTGCCTTTGGCGCTCCTTTTGCGCACTGCCGGCTTGCCCGCTGTGCGGTCGCAGCATCCAGTCTTATATAGGAAGTTCTCTGAAGAGGGAGTGTGCATCTAGAGTGCTGACCTCAATGCGGGTCCGCTCTAACAGGCGGGCACCGTGGTCAATGCGCTAGCAGCAGATAGTAATTGGCAGTTGTTAAAAAGTTAAAACACACTCAGAATCACAGTACGAATTTTAAAATGGGCTAAGCGATAAGTAGTTGGCAGTTATTAAAAAAATTATAGCACAGAGTCACAATACAAATTCAAAACATTTGCTAGGCGTTTCATTAGTTATGAGGCAAAGACTATCGCAACAGCTCTGGCAACAATAGTACATGAGTAGCAGCGTTACTGAGCGTGCGGTCGCAGCATCCGGTCTTATATAGGATGTGCTCTGAAGAGGGAGTGTGTGTCTAGAGTGCTGACCTAAATGCGGTTCCTCTCTAACAGGCGGGCACCGTGGTCAATGCGATAGCAGCAGATAGTAATTGGCAGTTGTTAAAAGGTTAAAACAGAGTCCGAATCTCAGTACAAATTTGAAAATGTACTAAGTGTTTCATTAGGTATGAGGCAAAGACTATTGCAACAGCTCTGGCAACGATAGTACCGGACTAGCAGCGTTACTGAGTTCGCAGTTGCAACATCTGGTCTTATATCGGAAGTGCTCTGAAGAGGGAGTGTGTATCTAGAGCGCTGACCTAAATGCGGGTCCGCTCTAACAGGCGAGCACCATGGTCAATGTGCTAGCAGCAGATAGTAATTGGCAGATGTTAAAAGGTTAAAACACACTCAGAATTACAGTACGAATTTTAAAATGGGCTAAGCGAAAAGTAGTTGGCAGTTAATAAAAAAGTTATAACACACTCAGAGTCACAATACAAATTTAAAAAATGTGCTAAGCATTTCATTAGGTATGAGGTAAAGACTATTGCAACAGCTCTGGCAACAATAGTACCGGATTAGCAGCGTTACCGAGCGTGCGGTCGCAGCATCCGGTCTTATATAGGAAGTCCTCTGAAGAGGGAGTGTGTGTCTAGAGCGCTCACCTCAATGCGGGTCTGCTCTAACAGGCGAGCACTGTGGTCAATTCGCTAGCAGCAGATAGTAATTGGCAGTTGTTAAAAGGTTAAAACACACTCAGAATCCCAGTACAAATTTTAAAATAGGCTAAGAGAAAAGTAGTTGGCAGTTATTAAAAAAATTATAACACACTCAGAGTCACAATACAAATTTTAAAAATGTGCTAAGTGTTTTGTTAGGTATGAGGCAAAGACTTTCGCAACAGCTCTGGCAACGACAGTACCGGACTAGCAGCGTTACCGAGCTCGCGGTCGCAGCATCCGTTCTTATATAGGAAGGGCTCTGAAGAGGGAGTGTGTGTCTAGAGCGCTGACCTCAATGCGGGTCTGCTCTAACAGGGGTGCACCGTGTTCAATGCGCTAGCAGCAGATAGTAATTGGCAGTTGTTAAAAGCTTAAAACACCCTCAGACTCACAGTTCGAATTTTAAAATGGGCTATGCTTGGGTGGAAACATGTTGTTCCTCTGCTCTTTTGCTGTTTACGGTTCTTTGTTACTACTTCACATATTTTCAGTTGCAACTCGCAACCCCTCCTGGTCCAGATCTCGGAACTAAGCTATTTTTATGCAAAACCCATGCCTCTACACTAAAGCTGCCATATGCGCTGTGCCCAGAACATGGGTAGGCCATCCAGTCATTCTTGACCTAGTTTAATATACTTACGTGGAACGCGATATTACAGGAGACTCACCTCATACATGCAGAAATCACCAAACTGCGGCAGCACTTGCTTGGGCACGTATGGACCCCATTTGTAGTGGAGGACACCATACAAATGGGCTCCAGAGGGCGGTTATGTCATAGTGATGGCTCACCTGGATGCTGCTTTGTTCTGATGGGTTCTATCTATGCCCTGAACACGGATCAGACTAACTTTTTCTATGCGCTCTCGACCACATTACCAAGATGAAGTGCTATACATTGGCTTATTGGGGGGGATTTTAACAGTGTTTAGACACCACACTCAACCACTCCTTCACCCCCCCTTCCCAGCACAATTGTGACCTCCAATGCACAAATGTAGAAGGATTGGCTCCAACCGTGGAAGTTTGTCAGCTTGTGGCATGCCTGGAACCCGGACACAAAGGCATATTCCTTCTATTCCGTGCCTTACAAGTTGCAAGTGTGCATTGACAGGTTGGAGGGTGTGCTGTTGTTGCTTCCCTCACAACACCAATGAATGGAGTATATGGGATGTACCCATCACAAACGCAATCCCCAAACCTAACATCTACAATGGGTAGATGGCCCACCTCCCATTCCTACTTGGTGTTCCCAGTCTACATTATTGGAAGACTCCCCATTCAGGGTCTCCTTGGGTCTGTGATCACAGAATACTTTGACAAAAAATGTAGGCACAGCATCCACTAAGTTGA
Organism: Lissotriton helveticus; assembly: GCF_964261635.1. Taxonomy (NCBI): domain Eukaryota; kingdom Metazoa; phylum Chordata; class Amphibia; order Caudata; family Salamandridae; genus Lissotriton; species Lissotriton helveticus. Next base: position 1,866,071,996 of record NC_136067.1, read on the forward strand.
TAGAATGGGATGCCTTTCAGGCGACACTGAGGGGACACGGTCTAGACATGCCAGGCAACATGAGGCAACTATATAATAAGGGCATTTCTAAATTAGAGCATACACTCCTAGACCTGGAAACTCAGGCAGCCTATGCCCCAGTACTTAAGGGGCCTGGCAAAAGCAAGGAGCACAAATGTCACAATGTTAGAAAGACTGTGCTGTTTAAATATGCACACATGCCTCAGCTGAAAGAGCAGGATGGCTCTTGGCATGGCTTATTCATCAGAATCAGCCTCAATGACCAATAGTAACATTAAGCTATGAAACAGATGCTATTCTCTTTGCGCAACACGCTATCAACAATGATCTCACAAGGCACCATACACAAGTGTACCTGTCAATTACAGACGCAAACCCTGATGTCCACAACTCCATCTTCTCTAACCTGACTTTGCCCCACATTACCATTGACCAGTGAGTGGAGCTGGATGGCTCAATCACGCTAATAAAAATTAAAGATGCAATTAAAGCGTAGGCCACTGGCAGGACCCCTGGATCTGATGGTCTGCCAGTAGAGCTGTGAAAGGCTTATGTGTTTCACTTGGCTCCACAGTTGTTGGCAGTGTAGGAGGAGGCCCTCTCCATCAACAGTCTATCTGCCTCACGGCGAGAGGCAACGGTCTTCTCTTTGCCCAAACCCAACAAAGGCCCTGTGCTCATCGGCTCCTACAGACAATTAGCTCTACTCAATACAGAATATACGGTCAGAGCTAAAATACTTGCGCATTTACTGGCATCTCTGGTCTGACTTTGGCCCACCCAGATCAAAATGGGTTTGTCCCCACTCACAACACCTCCTTGAATCTATGTTATTTCTTTATAGTACTAATGTATGTCTGTTACACATGGCCTGTGCTGGCTGCCTGGTCTTGGACAGCGAGAAGGCCTTTGACACCTTGGAGTGGTGGTACCGTTTTTCTGCATTGTCCCATTAAGCCAATGGCCATCAATTTATAGGACTAGTAAAACTATTAAACACTGATCCCCTGAATAGGATCAAGATGGAGTCCCCTCTATCAGAAGACATTACAAATACACAGGGATACAAGATGGGATTGCCCCCTATCATCCCTACTATTTTCTCTGGCAATTGAACTGCTAGCCCTGGCAATGCAACAAGGGGGGACACAACGGAGTATCACTCTGGGTTATAGGGGCACTTGATATTTTTATACGCAGATTACATGCTGCTTTGCATCAGGGACAACCACAACATTCATGCCTTGATTGCATCATTCCTGGCTCACATTGAAACCATATCTGGACTGTGAGTAATCTGGTCAAAATGTTGCTTATTCTCCTTCCTTCCTGATGTCAAAGACCCATGCTATGTGCTCGGCGGGACGCAACTGGACTGGCTGCAGCACACATTTTGAGACTTGGGGGTGCGGGTTTATTATTCCATGACTTGACCTTTTGGACGGTAATGTCACTCATTCAATAACATCTCTGGGTGCCCGGGTGGCTTTCTGGCATACGCTGCCAATAGCGGTGGCAGGGAGAGTGACATGGTTAAAAATGCTGATCCTCCCACACCTTTTATATTTCTTCACAAATCGTCCTATTCACATTCATGCTGCATTCTTCCAAGTACTTGATCAACAGATCCGAGTATTCATTTGGAATAAGTTGCAATTAATTGTGAAACCACCATGAAATATCCACAGCCAGAGATATATCTATACATTTTGACTTAAATTTCTCAGAAATGTGTGGTTGGATTTGCTCCAAATAACTAAAAGCACAATCTGCATAACTACATCTACCTTTCTGCCAAATTTGGTGTAATTCCATCCAGCGGTTCAGGCTGTAGGTTCGACAACACATTTCTATAGGAATTAATATTACAAATGAACCCTTTTATTATGCATCTATTTCTAGGTCCCCAATGCACGGATCACCCCCACACTTCCCGTGACACACAGAATCTACTTTGATATTTTGTTTGAAAAATTTCATGAACATAGGTCAAAGGACACCAATGTTATAGCCAGGCCAAAAAATGCTTTTACTATGGATACTAGGTCTTAAATATAACTACCTACTGGCGACTGTCAGTATATATATATATATATTTATATATATATATGATATTACAAACAAAGAGAGTGATCCTTTCCCTCCAAATCCAAATAAAAAATGACCAAGGGATGAATAAAGCAGTGGTAGGAACCTTCGAGACAGGAGAGGAAGTTGGAGTCTCTGTGGCACTTTCTTCCTGATGAAAAAATAAAGTAAAATAAAAAAGCCATTTGAGCAAAAACAAACTACCTAAGCCATCCCTTCAGGAAGAATATCTACTTGAAAACTATTTTCGAGTTGATTTTGCTGCCGCTCAAGTAGAAAATCTACTCAGGAAGCAGCCCTCTTACCATAACCTCTTGCGACCTCATGCGTTCTTAAGACCTACTAACGACTTGGTATTGTACCAGGGGATGCCAAATCTCACTTACACCCACCAGCTCACATTCTGAAGCCTCTTGTTCTTCCCAATGACATTGCATTGCTCGCACGGGAAACCAATTCTGCCATGAGCCAATTGGCATCTGACTGGAATTCTCCTTTACAAAAGTAATGTGGAGTCACCAAAATTTCCCATATTCAGTTTGTAGAACTAGAATTCCACCCAGGCCTACTCAGGACCCAGAATGTTTTTTAAGTAGTTTATTATGAAGGGACAGGGATAATTAAAACTAGAGCCCAGAGCTTTCATCTTAGGCCCAATAAAAAAGGTCTATTGATGCTTTTAGTGATATTTCTGTATTTTCAATTGTTGTACTGCAGAACCTGAAAAGGGTACCAAAGTACCTGTGATTCAAAGTGAAACACCATCCGATGTGCCAAGGTAATTAGTTTGAGTAATGCCTGAGAAGTTCCCACGTTTATCTGTTAATAGGCACTGTCATTAGAAAGGATTCACACCCCTCTCAAGTGTCTCTTGTCGTTATTTTGTTTTCCATTCTTATTTTGGGATTGCACTCCATTGGCATCTCCAGTAGAGGAAAAGTAAGGTCAGTCCCTCAAAGAGGGGAACCAGAAGAATTAGACAGAGACCACACAGAAGTCCCTTGTTTTTTTGTTGTTTGAATCTGTTTATTGTTAACATTATTTTATTATTTTCCAGTTATATATTACAATGGCATAGAAACTGACGGGAAATTTGCTACACAGTGGAAGACAGAACGGCACACAATTCAAGCAAGGTACTGTTACAATCATGGTAATATGATAATGTGGTTGAAGTACAGTAGTGGGCAAACACCAGTGAACCTGTATGAGAGGAAACACAGTATAGCATAGCTATGAGTTAAGATATATGACAAAAATGTACATATTTCTGTGATAAATGATAGGTCTTTTTGGCAGCCCCTGCAGTAGGAAATAGAGAAGGCAGTGCACCGGGCTAGTCATAGTTGAAGTTAGGGACAGAGTCATACATTTTAAAAAACATATAACAATAAAACTTAAGCAAAGTAACTGAGCAGACCCCACAACATTACAACCTTCCGCTATTCCCCCTATTCTCCATCCCCAGTAGATGCTGCGTGAAATACTAACCGCCAATGACTTAAAAAGTGTGCACATGAGGGGCACCATTGTGAGCAAGGATAGCAACCACAGCCCGCAGCCTTTATCTACATGTCTGGAGTCCTTACTACTATCTTACCACCAACCTCTACCTCATGTGAATGAGCAGACTGCAAATCAGACAAAATGGTATCCCAGCAGGAAGCAATGCAGTATTTCCTCAGCCCAAGCGTGTCCTCCCTGGGCAAGTTTAAACTCATACAACTGGTGGAGGTTCAGAGGATTTCCATCTGCGAGTAATAAGACACTTAGCCACTATGAAGCCCAAGTCTAGGAAGTGGGTGGATACCCTATGCTTCTTGCTCCTACAATACAATCCTAGGAGACATATTTTCCACTTATGCAGGTCTGAGCATTTAGAGCATGCACATAAGCTTGATGCAATTCTGGTCCAATATACATGTAAATTGGAGCTGGGTCAAAGCAGATGTAGAAAGTCATCATGTAGCTAAGTAACGGTAGCAGGTGTGAGATAAGACATGTGCATTACATAAAGCTGGATAAGCTTGAAACGGCCATTTTGTGGCACATGTCGTGAGGCTTCTAACAACTAAGCTCATTCCTTCTGAGTACAAGGGCATGTTCAGTCCGCCCCTCATCATTGCTGTAGATTGTGGAGCTGTGGGATAGAGTGAGACCCGAATGAATCGGCAAACCAACGTATGAGGAGTCTGCCCTTGCTCATCACATGTAAGTATTGGATTGTGAGATGCAGGGGAAATTCTGTGGTCAGGTCTCCCCACTGGTGCCCGAGCGTGGCAAGCAAGGAGTTGTAAAGAAAAACTTGTGCTGGGGGTAGTCCATCTTCATCTAGTAACATCTCATATGTTGCCAGTGTACCATTACTGTACAGGTCCCCCAGTGTGTGTGGACCTGCTGCATGCCACATCGTCAGCAGATGACGTGGGTCTGTCAGCCCCGGGTGTACTCAACAGCACCACGCCCAGGTGCACACTGGACCACGTGCTTAGTGATGCGTAGGCATCTACAATAGCAGCGATTGCCGACCATCAGCAAAAGCGAGCCAGGCACCTTCACTCGTGTGCAAGGGTGAAACAGATGAGAAATGGCTGGCAGGCTCCAATGAGGAGATGATGCGACTGTGTCTGGCAGGTACAGACCTGACATCCACAGCAGCAACCAAAAATTAATGGTGCTCAGATCTGATAAGCAAGGATGACTAGGAAGATTCTAGCAATTCATGACTAATGCGTGAGTTGTCAATCTTGCAGCAATCTCTGTCTCAACTGAATTTCGAGAGGAGCTCTTACCTCAACATAGTGACTACCAATTGAATGTTGACTCTTGGAGCACCATTAATTTTTGGTTGCTGCTCTGTTTGGTACTGGAACATAAGTCAAGGTGCAGGGTAGCATTGATGAAGCTCTACTCGCCCATGGGCAAGGGAGGTTGCTGCTCTGTTTGGTTTTGGAACATACTACTAGGTTCCTAATGAAACAGGGTCATCAGTACACACAAGAATTTACGTCCTGAAGATGGTCTTATAGATGCTTTCACACCAAAGACCAAAACGTCAACACTCTGACCCATTTTCTCTGTTACTATTCTTTCAGGAATTGTTCATTGTAATGACAATGATGGTCTTCCTGTCAATTAATATGTGAAATGGGCTATGGTAAAAGTGTTTCAAGATCTTTATGAATAAGTGTTGACTTTAGTCGCTTTCGCTTTTATGTCATTTATTTGAATCCTTTTTTGTAAAGCAAATCTTTTATATAAATTTGAATTCTATTAAGTATACACCCATGTAGAATTGTTTATTTCTGTGGAGCTTTGTTGAGCTTTACGTTTGGTTCATTTCATAATTGAATAATTTGTTTCAACATTCGATTGTAATAAGCCACTATTTAGGGATTAAAATAATTTGTATTCTGAAATGACAGATGACTCAGATATTAAAGACAATTTTAGTAATGGCACACTTTAATTACCAAATCAGGAATATGTAATAGACTGTTGTCCATTATTTATATTTTAAAAATCTGAAGCTAAATATTGGTTGCGATTATTCCATGATGATCGCGAAAACATTGCAAACACGCGAAGACATGAACCTTGTTTTGAAACAGAGGAAAAGGGTTTACAGATACTAACCATTCATGAGTGGAGATACAGTAGTTTAAAATGAAAGCCATTATTTCATTTACTGCCTTTCTCATGATCATAGAGTGGAAAGTTGAGAGATGGCCATTTTATAGTTGCCTTCTATGAGAGTGGTGTACCATTCTGTTGCTTAGTTTTTACAAATCTTAACAGTGTCAAAACGATCCAGAAATTGCTAACACAACAATATAATCTACAAACTCAATTAACTGGTATGTATATAACGTTTTAATTATTTAAAAAATATACATTAGAAATGAAGATGTATATGGGAGTTTGATTAAAACGATGTGAAAATAATATATATCAGATGAACTGTATCTGGCAGCGGGAATGTGTGAAGAGGTTAGTACTGTTAAAAAAAGGGTAATGCATTAAAAAATGACAATGTTTTAAATGTCTAAGTATTACGTGCAGAATAGATACATCTATATTATTTGCATTCTGGGAGCTGTGGTAGTGTTAGTCACATTATTAAACAGGAGTAGTGTAGTTAGAAATAAAATAAAATAAAAAAGTGCTGCATATGTATTTGAATCATAAAGAGGTAATGCTTATTAGGTATGTATTAGGAAGCGTTTGGCAATGTGGTTTTTAAGTTATGTGACCGGTTTGCATATACTTAGATGGTGAGATATGTTTTTTGTGGTTGGAGATAGTTATGTGTACGATGAGACTCTTGACTTTATTTAAAGATGCAGAGAACTATATATTTTTTAAAAGATGGCCCGAAAGTGTGTATCTATTATGAAATCACATATATGTTTACACGGTGATCTGCATTATTTAAGGCTGTTGAAAATGTCATGGATATGGTGAGGGTGGTGTATTTCTTGAAACATGCTATGCATTGAGGAGGATTAATAGTGCAGAATGTCTCTTGAACGTTCTTGTGCTAGCTTTAATTGGTAAGTAACTTTTCTTTGAAAAATGCTGAATTTATGTTTTAAAGACACAAGAAATATTTATGAAACGATGTAAGTATGCCATAAGAAAAGGTTTTGTGCCTTGAAAAAGTGTGAATTGTTGTTTTCAGTGTTAAAACTCTCTGATTCATGTGCACACTGAGTAACAGATCAATGCATGCTCGTAGAGAGCCAATTATATATCAAGTGGGATATCTGGACGTATTCAGTCACCCAAGCACTACACATGCCCGCTTTCAATCACATGGGCTCATTGAACTAGGCAGGCAACAGCCATTTATTCATCCAACACCAAGATAGTAGCAATATAGTCATGCGAATACACAGGTACTCACTATGCAGATATGGGGCCACCTATGTAGCTCCTCCATACTCAGGGAATCATACAGACATCACTGATTATTTTTAGGGAATCACATAAGCACTATCTATGAACTCATCCAATCATCCAGGGAGTATTGTTGCACTCAACCAGAAACACATGTATTTAGTGAGGAATATGTGCTGTTTTAGAATTATCTGATGAATTATATATGTAACCTGCCACACGCTGTTTGTATGTACTTGGAAGAATTAGTGAACTACATCATATGATTAAGATTAATGTGCAGATTTTCATAGGCAGTGTTTCTCAAAATTTTAATCTGACACATCTAAGTAGAAAAGTATCGAAACACTAAATGCACCAGTGACACAGTGGTAGAGATGCACAGAAATAGCTCTTATGTTGTATTTTAGGATTTACAGTATTGACAAAATGTATGTACTTGTACACTTTTGTTGATTATTTTAAAATTGGGTACATAAGGGATAAAATGGTCTTTTAGCGTGTATAAGTGAGAACTGAGAAATAGTGCAGCTATGATGTAGGAGAGGGTACTATAATATTAAAAGGTAACTAATAAATTACATATTGTGCTTTAGTTTTGGTTTGGGACATTGAAGTAAGTGTTTGTCGTTATGTAGGTAGGGTTATTTATAGATTTAAAACTGCAACATAACATAATAACTGCTTATGTATTATGTGTATACCAGTAGTACAGTAGTTGGAACATTGGCTAGATAAAATTCAAATATATATATATTTGTTTTTAAAGAACAATATCTGCATAATTACAGACAGAATGCGTACAAAAGCATAGAGGAAAAAGGAACAGAAGCAACTACATTATCTATGCAGAACTGAAACTCAAAATGAAGAAACAGTGGTGAAAGAAAAAAGAGCTCTTGGTAAGAGGACAAAGTAATTCCTTATGAATATATGTGGACATTTCCAAAGATTATTAAATAATGAATATAACATTCAAACTATGTGAAAGATTAACAATGGACTAAATACATATAACAAGAACAGGAAAGAATTTAACAATAATGGACACACCTTAACCAGGAGACAGAAGTAGTTTAAGGAAATCTGAGCCAGAATGTTTCGCAGTAGAGTAGTTATAAATCTACTGAGAAATATGAAGAAGTATTGAAGAAGGAGACATGCACTGAAACAGAAAGAGCAAGTTGAGAGACTAGATGATAAGGCCTTTGCTTTGAAGGTCAATCAATCAATCAATCAAAGCATTTGTATAGCGCGCTACTCACCCGGAGGGTCTCAAGGCGCTTGGGGAGGGGGGGTCCGCTACTGCTCGAACAGCCAGGTCTTGAGCTGCTTCCTGAAGGCGAGGTGGTCCTGGGTCCGGCGGAGATGGGTCGGGAGGGAGTTCCAGGTCTTGGCGGCGAGGTAGGAGAAGGACCTTCCCCCTGTGGTGGCTCTTCGGATGCGGGGGACGGCGGCGAGGGCGTGGCCGGTCGATCGAAGCTGGCGTTTGGGAGCGACTGTTGAGGTATCCTGGGCCTTTGTGAAACTTTTTACTTTCATTCTAAATAGGATGAAGACTCTTGACAAAATGGTGTTGTGCATGAGGAGACAAAACCAGAAAAAAAGATTAGTGAATAGAAGTAACTTTTCTATAGCTTTTAGTGGAGAATGTATACATACTTCTAGTACAGAGTCTTTCCTTAATGAAGAAAGCCATCTCCGTGATAATAGATTAGTTCATGCTACTGATTAACAAGTACGTTGTTATGAAATGAAGAATGGCACTAGTATAGCAAAAGAGGTGATGGGTACCTACAAATGTAGAACAAGTTATTGGAGAACAGGTACAAGAAAGGCGGAATCAGGCACCTGTATAGAAATTGAATTTTAGTAGTAGTGTTTGTAGTATTCAGCAGCAATCCATTGATATCATAAGGACATTTCTACATATCTTTCCAATGCAAAGTTTAAAACACAAAATAAGTACTTTACAAGGATTGGATCCTTGCAAGATTAGAAAGCATACACATTTGCAGGGATACTCACAAGCTTGTTTATCAAACAAAGTGTGCCAAAGCACCATTCATCATTTCAGGATGTTAGACGTACACCACTGAACAATGCAAACTTTAGTTAGGAGGCTGTCCTATGTGACAACTCCTGCTTTATGTTTTGGAGAAATGAAAGGAGCACTTTTGCATGATACAGAGGGAGATTTAGTAAAGGTTTGTGGTGATATGCAGTTTTGTTTCTTTAGTCCTGAACAGGATTCTAGGGAAAATGAAGAGTTGTTAAGAGGAGGAGTTGCAGAAAGGGACACAGATATTACAGTTGATAGTTTCGAAAAAGAGATTACAAAATGTAACACAGTGTGGTCTCAAAAACCAGAGTATGTTTGTAAATGTTGTTGACACACTCACTAGAAGATTCAAACACAGAATGTTGACTTGTATTTAAAAGGTGAAAAAGTAAATAATGATAACTGGCGAAAGTTAGCTGTGTATTTATTTATAGAGGAACACTTTGACTTGTCCGTACGGCACGTTATATGTCAGTAATGTTACAATAAATTTGAAGATAATAACATGAATAACACATAGATATTAGATACCCCGTTTGTGAGATTATAAAATGCCTGCCAAATGTAGAAAAACTATGAAGGGCCATAAATAAAAATAAAACAACATTTATGATTCTTTGAAGCATTGTGAAGTGCTCTCCAGCACTCACTACAACTCCACAAACCATGCAGTATGATGCTATCCGGAAAAACTGTGGAACTAAATATTGAAGTTGAGATTGGACATCTAAAGGGACTCTGTGCACAGTGTTGTTGGGGCTGCCAATAAAGTTGGGGGCCCTTCAGCCTTGCTTTGCTTTATTGCTGCTCTTACATTATTGCTGTGGTATGTTTTTAGATTGTAAAGCATGGGCGTGGTCCTGCAAGAATATTTTTTATTTGTACCCCTTGACAATGTCTTGTGACGTATTGTGCATTGCGCAAATCTGTTCACTATGAACTCCTATTAAAGAATGTTCAAGATAGACAAATGGGCATGTTCTTCCTCTTATTTTAGTTGATAAATATATTGTCCACTGATATTCTTTTATTTCCCAGTGATATGATTTTCTTTCTGTTTTGAATTTTTTTTGTGATTTTGTAAAGTTGTAAAAAATGTGTGTTCTTTTTTATGATAAAAAAATGACAACTGGGACGGGAAGAATTACAAAAATGTGCAAAAATAATTGACATGTATGATTGTTTGCAGCTTTGCGAATAGCTGTAACATACTGCTCAGCAGCACTTATAACAACGCTACAGTCCATTCAATATGTGGCCATTTTTGAAACCTCTGGAGCCATATCTGTTGTAGTAGTCTGCACCTCTGAAGGAACTTTCTGGCTGGGTACTGTTGCTGCTGTTAGTGATGTAGATGGCCCTCCAGCTTCCCTTTGCTAGATCGCCAGTTGGAGATGTTTTCTATGATAGGTTTTAAGATGATATAACATTGATGTTGTTCAACATGAATATTTTTTGTTCATCCCTCTAGAGAGGGTCTTGTCACGGATTGTGCATTACACTAGTTTTGCAGCAGTTTTTGATTTGCCATGAGTTTGGGTAACAATGGGTAGTTTGATGGGTGTTTGGTAGTTATGTTCTATTCGTGAGTTCAGATGTTGAAAGTAATTTTTTTAAACTGGTGTTTTTTACAAATGTGTTGTTAAAATAAAGTTAAACCAATATGTTACTAAACAACTAGACTCAAACTTTCTGTACACTATGTCTATATATCTGTTTTACACATTGTCATTTGCAATCGTAACTACTGATATCATTTCAACCTCCAGTGTTGCTATGAAGAATGAAAAGGCATTTTTGATGTAGGTATTTGACAAATGAATACAAAGGGGAAAGTCAAATTAGTATCTTACTAAATAGCTACATGAAACATTATGTAAAATATGTCTATATGTGTGTTTTACTCTTTGTCAAAAACACCTGGTATTCGCAGTGTGTCCTGGGCAATTGCACACATAGAATCACACAGGCACTACCTATGCAATAATACAATCACCCAGGCACTACTCGTGCACTTACGATATTACCCAGACATTACATACTCACAGACCCATATAGCCACTCACACACCAGGTCACCACCCTATAGAGTGACTCACACATCCACTCTCAATGTTTACTGGTTATAAATACCTTGGAATTCACTGGGAAAAAACCAAAGGTTATAGAGATGTTATAAGTAGGAATTAGCATTTAAAAATCCTTAGAAATTCACTGTTAAACCAAAGGTTACAGGGACATTATAGTTAGGAAATATAATTAAACAAACCATAAAAATTCACTGAAAACCACAGGTTACAGGGACATTATAGTTAGGAAATATAATTAAACAAACCTTGGAAATTCACTGAAAAAAACAAAGGTTACAGAGATGTTATATTTAGGCTCAAGTTTAATTTGTACAAAACCAGTGAAATTCAGCAGTATAGTTTGCTGAGCTAACTATAACTCGTGCCCCAGAATGCACTGCTTATGACCTCACATATTACACCACTCATGACATGATCAGTGGCATCACTGATGACATCACTGACGACATCTTAATTGACATCACTGATGACATCATACAGCGACTGAGTGTTTTTAAAAGTTTATAAGTGTTAAATACACACTGCAAATCAGTATTTAAGGTACTCTTGTTCAGTGGACCTAACTAGGTCCCTGTAGCTGGTCCACGCTCCATCGCGGTAGGTCTTATCTTTTGCTGCTCCAGCGTGACCAGATATCAACAGGCTTCTTGGCACTGTTTTCACTGAAATCTTTAAACTTGCATAGCTACTGAGTTTTGTCATTTGGTCTTGATTTATTTATTATAATTTACTCTGTTTTTCAAATCTTGCATGGGATCCTTTTTGCGTGGTGTTTCTCACTTTATTACTGTTTGATGCGTGGCACAAATACTTTAAACATTGCCTCTAAGTTAAACCTCACTGCTCTATGCCAAGCTGCTGAGGGTTGAGCACAAGTTAATTTAGGGTTTGCTTGTGTCTTATTCTGAATAGAGTTGTGGTTGCTGCTTGATCAGGGCTCATACCCCAGTCAACCAGTAAACCAGTTTCATACACTACCCATTGCATAACCCCGGCAAATAATATTATTATTTTCAACCCGTCTTATAACCTGCTATAGGGGCAGTTCTAGCTATCTTATCTATCCTGACGCCTGTCAACAAATCTTTACATTCACACTCTAATGACAACAGTTCACTGTCCTGTATAGTCAATATCCTCTATGACAGTCACAGCTTTGCTGTTACTTTTTACTGACTGCCGTATCGCTCCAGCAAGTGCACACAATGGAGTTCCAGTCAGTCCATGTAATATCTTTATTTAAGAGAAGTCCAGGAATCTTTTTTAGAATCTGTTTTGTCCCCCGTCCACACCACTGGCTACCTGATACATAATGATGCCTTTATAGTTATTGGTGCTAGTTCTGTACAACACTGATGTGCACCCATTTGTGTTGAGGTGCTGTTCTATATCAGACTATTAATTGTATTTGTACGGATATTATTTTGAATTATGCTCTCCCAGCCATGTTCTCTTTTTGTGCGTGTTACAATTTTGGAATTCTCTGTTCAGCCCAGACTCTTACCTAGGCCTTAAAGACAGTTTGCTCTATGGTATTCACCCCATTCCATATAGCTGTACAGGGTCCATTTCTACAATGTGCCTGCAGTCCATTCCCATCCTCTGTTGTAAGGACAGTTCAATAATCTTCCATTCAGCCCCTGCCAAACTCTCTAGTAAGGACAGTTCTACACTGCCCAATTCTCTTTCTTTGGGCGCAGATTATTTAAGCTTTCCATGCCCTTTTTTTAGGAATTGTTGTTTCTTTTTACAGAATCAAATAAATGGCACAGATTATTAAAGCAGTCTGGGACTTTGTTTTAGGAGTCACCACTTCCTTTTGCAGAACCGGGTTTACTCCTAAAATGTTTGAATAAAATATAACAATGCTTCTTTTGGTAAAATATGGAAATTAAACAATGCAACTAATTGAATATAGGTGGCAAAGACTAACTGCTTTGATGTTGTTTTATTGGCACAGTCCCTGCTTTCAGGCAGCCGGAAATGGAGAGCAGCGGGAAAGTGACACAAGAAAAGGAGCACTTCCACCATCACACATCAGATCCTACCCCCTATCCGCCCCAAACACACAAACTACCACAGCTGGCACGGTCACATTTATGGTTTAACATGAAATCTGCCCAAAATGATTGTTTTTACCAGTGATTTGAAAGTTCAACAAAAAGGAAAATGTAGGAAGACCTCTTTGATAAAGTCAGAAACAAACCTCCTCCCCCCTCCCAGTAAGTGCCCGTCTCTGCCAGGATGGCGCTTCCCTGACCACTTTAGTAAAGTCAAGCAGGAGAGCTGAGGTTCTCAGAAATCACTATTAGTTGTTGGGGCCTGTTCTAAATGTCACCTGAACCAGGACTCAGGCAAATCTGTCGCATAGAGTTTCACTGCAGAGGGAATTTGTCCTGTTTAAAGCTTCCTGGCAGTCTGGAGACGCACAATGATCAACTTCAATCAAAGTTTATTATCAGCACTGTGATAAAGGCCTCTTTTGAGTTAATTTCCTTGGCTAGGTGTTGTCATATCTCTGTTTCGGTCTGATCAACCCATGTAAATGTCTTTATATGTTATGTATGGCGAAGTTTCTGCTCCGGTAATTGGTGGAGCTGAAGACCACTTTTTGTGCAGTGTTTCTTCATAGTAATGGCCTTCAGGGTGAGGTGCAGACCCATGAGCTTGGCTCTTTCATACCTGGGTGACTACAGCATGTGCCTTGACTGACAGGACAGCCCCGCTTTCAAAGCATGCTGGGTGGCTCAGTGAGGTTTAGCCTGCTGCTAACTACTAGGGTGATCTTAAGGACACGAGTTCCATGAAAAGAGAACTTACCAATATTTCCTCTTGAGATAGGTAAACTGAGTTGCATACATTGGATAATGGTAGAACATGTTATTCTTAGCACCACAAAACCTAGAAGTGCTACATTATTATTATTATTTTATCATTTATAGAGCGCATCGTATCATCTCCAGGGGCATCTCACAGCGCCTAGGCATGACAGCAGACAGATACCACGAACAGTGTCGACCCCTAAAACATCCAGGTTTTTAAGCTTTTTTTAAAGTGTGTAAGAGAGGTACAGCGACGAATCTCTTCCGGCAGCTTATTCCAGTGGAATGGGGCCAGATAGGAGAAAGCAGTCCTCCCATTCTGGCTTCATAGATTCTGCAAGGTACTAGCAAATTCTGGTTACTTGACCTGAGGAGACGACCGGGAACATAAGGCCTTGTCTTCTTCCTCAAGTAAGCTGGCCCCAGGTCTCGCATAGCCTTAAACACCAGAGTGAGGAATTTAAAAACTGATCTTTTCTTTACAGGCAGCCAGTGTAGAGCTTGCAAAAAAGATCGGGAAGGGGAGCGTCTGGATTTATTCAGGACCATTCCTGCGGCTGTATTTTGCAGCACTTGGAGCCTTGTGAGCAAATCTTCCCTGGCTCCGACCAATAGGGCGTTACCATAGTCCAATCTGCTTACAAGAAGCGCCTATATAAGAGTCTTTCTTGATCCTAGAAAATACCTTTCTTAACATCTTCAGAATTCCAAAACAGGTACCAGAAAGTGATTTCATGTGACATGAGGCGCTATATAAAACAAGTTTTTATTAGAAGCAGACAGGCTTAACAGAGGAGGATGTGCATGTCTGTGAATTTGATTCCTGTATCTGAGTGTCTGATTCATCTTCTTTGTGCGCCACTTTAGCTCTGGGTGTCACTGATTCCTGTCTGTAGATTCACACTATATGTGAGTCTGCTTCTTCCTGTCCTTGGCCTCACACAGGCTATGCATGTGTGCTTCATCATGACTGTCAGCTGACACTATTTGTGGATGTCTGCTTTCGCCTAACTGTGTGTTCACACTGTCTGCCTGTTGTTCTTACAATCTGTGGCTAAAAAATAACACATCGACAAAGTCGGTACGTCTTGCATTGGGGAGACCTATTGGTTTTGCCAATGCTTGTTGTGTGTGTTATTGGCAGACCCCGTTAGTGGTCAATACCTACAGATGGGTAGGGCAAGGGCAGTAGCTAACTAGTATACAAGTATCACTGATAGGTGGCTGGGTGCTGCAAAACCTCAAACATATAGTCAGTTTTCGTTTCCGACTCTGGTAGCGGAGTATCCTGGACTTCAGGAAGCGGTAAGTAACCTACTGAAGACTAAATACAAGGCAATGGACTCCAGGTAATGAATGTCTAGGTGGAAAAGTGGATGTCCACTATAATGTGTGACAATTTCAGAAGAAAGCTTCTCGTCTCGCTC
This sequence comes from Lissotriton helveticus, assembly GCF_964261635.1. Lineage (NCBI taxonomy): Eukaryota > Metazoa > Chordata > Amphibia > Caudata > Salamandridae > Lissotriton > Lissotriton helveticus. The sequence goes on from NC_136067.1 coordinate 1,866,087,404, forward strand.
ATATCACTAAATCACAATGCTACACTAACTAGTTATGCAATGAAAGATACTAGAGATAAATAAAGATCCATACATTTTTTTTACAAATAGTAAACAACAACAGGCCCACCCCCTTCCCAAGTAAATCCCCAAAAATGTGTCTTTCCTCAATTCTTCTCCCCACCTTCTCCACCACAACAGGCCCACCCTCCTCCCCAAGCAAAACCGCCAAAAGGTCACATTCCCCAGCTCCCCTTCACATCCTTTCCACTCACAACAGGCCCAGCCCCTTCCCTAATGCACAGTCCCAAAAATATTCTTTTCCCCAAATACCCTTCCCACCCTCATCTCCCATAACAGTCCCTCCTACCTAAAAAAAACCTGTTCAATATAACAAGTTCCTGAGGGCATCGCAGATCCTTACTCACATCAGCCATCTGTTGGGCCAGGTTTTGCTGACCCCACCGGATGAGCACCAGCTCTCAATGTGGCTGAAGAGTTGATGATGAGAAGGAGGCGCTTGGTGTCCTGGTTGGCAGTTGTGCTGGACCCCACCTGCAGGCGATGGCATTTCCCGGTTGGAGGTGGGGGATGGGTGTTGTCTCAAAGAACTAGATGCCCTAGAATACTCCTCCTTCTCCTCCAAGGCCACCAGTCAGTGTTACTCTGGCTATATCCAACTGGGATTTTTGACCTCCAGCAGCAGAAGTAGCTATATCAGGAAAGAATAAAAAAAAGAATAGTTATGCTTAGCGCAAATACTCGTTCATGGTATAGTGGCATAGTAGCAGAACACTGCTAATCCCCTAGGGTCATTGGATTTTTTGATATGATTAGTCACAGAGACAGTTTTTCCCACACATGCATCCCATAATGCAATAGCACTGACACCAAAGAATGAAGACACGTCGCCAACATAATGAAAAAGTGATTTTATTTTAAAGAATTTTGTAATGGTGAAACTGAACAGACACTTTATGCGTGTTCGTTAATCAAATAGCTGCCATTAATTAGTACACAACTACTTGACTATATGTGCAACATGAATGGAGCCATGCTGGTGGGTCTGCTACTCTGCAACATGTTTTTGAGGCAGCTGTTATTTCATGTTATTAACTTATCATTAATTTCAATGGTCCTGCTCTTTTTCTATACCCTTTTCAGTGTTACCCTGAGTGCAAACTGAGGGCCTGATAGAGTCTGGCAGCTGGGATACTCCATCACACACGTGGCAAGTAAATGATATACCATCCACCATATTACAATAGACAGTGCATAGAATATAAATGATGTACTGTAGTATAGCAAACAGGATATTTTACTTGTTACGATTGTTACAGAGCATCCCATCTACCAAACTCTAAATCAGGCCCTTAGACCCACATTACACCCTCCATCACAAATTATTCCATAAATTATTTTCCACTTATATCTTCACTTGTCAGTGGAGGAAGTTAGTCTACGGGAAGGTAAGTTATAGGGATTGGTCTTGGTAGAGGTTTTGTTATGGAATGGTTGGGTGTCACTGATCATGTACTATGCTTTTGCTTAGCCAAATTGGTGAAGGGTAGGAAAAAATTGAACCATAAATCCGTAATGGAAACCATGAAATGTAAGTCACTTGGGCAGAAAAATGTGCCACATGCCAAGATGGAAAGAATGATGAAGAATGATGAAGTAGCAGGTGACTGAGTAGGCACTGGAAAAAACACACCTTGTCTTTAGTTTGTATGCCTTGCAGACTTCGTGCCGCGCTGTATAACTGAAGCAGATGGACAATTCACTGCCTACACTGCAGAGCCAAATTAAACAAAACATTCTGGAGTTTAAAATTGCAAAATGCCATGGGCAGGGAGGTGAAGGATAGGACAGCTTAATAAATACAGTATTGTCAATAAGAAAGCAATGTGATTTCATCACTTGTACCTGCTACCACTGGACTACTCCCCTATCCCTTGACCTGGGCCTCCTTCATCCCTGGCTGAATGGTGCTGGTGACAAAACCATAATTCGCCCATTTTAGATACCAGATTAATCACCTTTTGCACAAAGTACAACAGCAATACCTCAGTAAAGTTAGGTTAGCTATCGTCTATCGAAAGTATCCAATCCAAAAGTTCTTTATTTCGGCCATCAAGGCCATAAAAGATGCAGTAAAAAACATTAAAATCATCCAGACATAAAAATTTAAATAACAATAAAAGCATCTAATCATTACAATGTTGCAGGTAAAAGAATAGTCGATATACTATGCACTAAGAATTCATCTTTCCGTTATATATTAACTTTGCAATAATTTTTTCCTTGTAATCCACATAGCTAGTAGGTACTTGGAAAGTGCAAATATGATGCAATTTAAAGTGCTTGATTTTAGGATTCTAAACGATTGTAAACAGTTTCTGAAACCTAGATTCCTACATAGTGGTACCAACCAGTGCTTCCTTGGTCTTCTATAAGCGGGGCAAAAAAAGAGCATGTGAATTTCATCCTCCGCACTAGCACTGCATCCTAGGCAAGATTTATCATCCATAGCAGACCATTTGCTTGTGAAGACTTTAAGAGGCAAGGTGCCATACCTCCATTGGATGAAAAGTTTCCTTGCAGTAATAGGAAAAATAATATCCATAAATTCTTCAAACTTAAAAGAACTTTTGGAGACCAAGAATTGATCAGTTAGGGTGCCAATTTTTGGGGCACACACAAGCGTACTTAGACTTTTGTCCTTAAAAATCCTGGTCAGGGATTTGCGGGAGACCTCGGAAAACCCCGTTTAGGGTCCTCCAACAAGAGATCAAGACCCAGTCGTGAAAATTCTCGTTTGACAAAGGCCAGCCAAGGTATTCTATCAGAACAGCTAAAGCTCAGGACGTGCTTCAGCTCTTGCCTATAGTGCGACAGTTCTGTAGTGGACCATAACCTATGCCAAAACCTCAAAGGTTTTAGTGCAAGCCCATCTCCTATAGAAGGGACACCCAGATCTAATCTTAAGGGTATGAGTGGAGTGCCTTGCGGTAACGACAGCAATCGTCTGAGGAAATTTGTCTCTACCTTGGTGAGTTCTATGCTACCCTTGTATCCCCATAATTCTCGCGATAGCTTTAAACAGGATCTTACTATCTGTGGTCCCCAAGATAAGTTTTCATGCAAAGTTACCCCCAGGTATTGGAGCGTTGTGACCCTTTCCAACCTGTCCGACCCTGGAGTCGGATTAGGTCTGGTGGTTGCAGAGGGATTAAATACCATAAACTTAGTTTTCTCTGCATTTATCTCAAGGCCATGAGCTCTACAAAAGTCCCCAAACCCGTCCAATATCCGTTGGATCCCCATTGGGGATCTGGAAAGCAGGAGAGTATCATCGGCAAACATGATTGCCGGGACTCTCCTGCCTGCCAGCCTTGGGGCATCGTTATTAGGGACATTGTCAAGGTGTGATATTACACCGTTGACATAGAGGCAAAACAGGGTCGGTGCTAAGAAACAACCCTGTCTCACCCCCTGCCAACTGGAAACCTAGATGACAATGCCCCATCCCTTCCACATCCAACCTGGGCAAAGTTCCCTTCGTGCAGCCTAATCAATACATGCAAGAGCTGATGTGGAACTCCCAGTTCCCCGAGAACCGCCCATAATTTTTCTCGCGGCACCAAGTCAAATGCGGACCTGAGGTCCGCAAACACCATGTACAGGCTGCCTCCCTCTATCTTTGCCGTTTTCCAGAAAAGGAGAACAAGGCGAAAGATCTGGTCCATGGTGGATGTGTTCCTCCTGAATCCTGCCTGGAGGGGACTAAGAATCGCGTTGTCCTCCATCCAATCTAAGAGCTGATCCAACAGAAGACGGCCAAACGTTTTTGGGGGACATCTATGAGGCTGATCGACCTGTAGTTGGCTGGGAGCAGAGGTGAGCCCTTTTTAAAAATCGGAACTATCTCTGCGCCCAGCCAAGTACAGGGGATCTCCATTCCCCCCAAGATTGAATTAAAAATAATATGCAAGTAAGGACCCCAAATCTCTGGTTGGTGCCTGAATAAATCTCCCGGGAGTTTATCAAGACCTGGAGCCTTCCCCCTTGCGAGTCTCCCTATTGCATTAAGTACTTCCCCCAGTGTGAACTCCAATGGCTCACACTGTGCGGGTGAAGTTAGAGAGGCTGCCTCTTTGGCCACAGTAGGTCCATCAGAATATAGTGCACTAAAATGGTATTCCCATACTGAGGCAGCAATATTTGACTCCACAGCCGCCTTCGGTTTCCCTGAACCTGTATTTACTAACGACCAGAATTGTCGTGTATCCCTAGATTCTAGGGTCATTGTTAGATTATGCCATCTGTCCCAGTCCCATTTACTCTTAGCATGGGCCATGACCTCTTTGTACTGCCGTCTGAGCTGATGCATTTTATGTTTATTAGTGCCAGACTTAACCGCTAAAATCAGCTCAGCCTTGGCTTTTTTGCATGTAGAGTTATACCAGGCTGAGGTTGGTGTCCTCTTCTTCCTTCGATTGGACACAGGATAAAAAACTTCTCCCAACCCATCAACTAACTCTGCATGAATATGCCCGTTTCTCGTTAAAATCTGCCGCTGTGGGTTGATTAATCAAATTGTCCAACTCGATAAATCGAGGAATGGCCAGATCATAGATGTTCGCTATATTCTCTGCGGAATCTACTAGTTTCCCCCATTTAACCATTCGCCTACTATTAGATAGTAATAACGCCCCTGTGTCCCGGTCATTTGTTTTAGAAATAGGGGTTTCATTAGGCCCTGGAAAGACCATTTCCAGACAAAGGACATGGTGGTCACTATCAGCCCTCTCCTTTACACTAAAGTCCACAACCTTGGACCACATACTTGTTTCCACTAGAATATAATCTAAGTGAGATTCATGGCCCTTCCTATTAAAGGTGCACTTTGAGGGGCTGTCGGACGGGGTACGCCTGTTACAAGCCCTCAAGGCATTATTCAGGGTGAGGGACATAATCTGTATCGCCAAGGGAGACCATGATTTCGGACTTGGCGATTGGCAAGGGGGAATCCCGCATTAGTCGTCCTAACTCATGAGGGCACCCTCCTTTAATCCCAAAAGTCGCTCGAACTGGCAGTTGACATCCCCTCCCACCAAAAGCTTGCAGTCAGCTGGTAGTAACCCTAAAAAATGGGATAGTTTGTCTATGGTGGGTGATTCCATTGCCGGACTGACTGGACGTGAATAAACGTTCACGACAGCTAATTTATAGGCGTTTGGCCATTTGAGAAGTACGCACTGGATGTCTTCCGTGTGAGTTAACATATTTTCCGCTGTGCAACCCAGATGGGTGGCAACCCAAATTGCAAGGCCTCCTGACGGCCTCCCTTGACCACCCCACCTGGCAGGAACATAAAAGGTTGCAAAGCCCTCCCTATCGTAGACTCCCCTGGCCCATGTCTCCTGGAAAAGACAGATATCGTTGTTATCAACCAGGGAACCCCAGTCTGTTGAGTCAAATTTATTAGCGATGCCAGCCAGATTCCATGAAAGTATAGTCATACTCTTTGGATCCGGAATGGCCACTCTCCCCACACGGGATTCCCGATCACGTTCTGACTGAGTGGGGGGGCCCCAACTGGGGAGACCGGCCCAACCAGATCCTCCGAGTCTAATACATGATCAGATCCCATAATGGCTACATGGATATCCAACTGAGAACCTAAAGAACCACTCCTAGGCCTCTTTAGTGCCCGATCATCCCCCATAGTGTTGTTAGTTTGGGCTCCCATTTCTTCTGCCCGGTCAATGCGGTCCAGTCAGTCTACCGCATCCAGGCATGCAAACCTGTTCTGCAGGGCTGGGTAACTCTGTACGGATGTCTGATTGTGCGGGGGCCCTTCTATTCTAGCCCCCCTATCGAAAGTATCCCTTTGGGAGGTTTGGTTGACAACCAGGTAGTCAACCAAAAATATTTTTCTCCTAATATAGGGATTAGGCTACCAACGGATAAGAATGAAAGGGAATGCAATGGAAATATGGTATTGGTTGGTATCTGATTCCTGCCACCCTACAAGTATAAAATAACACTGCGGGTCCATGACCACTCTATTCCTGCCCCTGTATTTTTGACTATTTGTACATGAAAGTCTTCTCAACCAACATGTTTTGTGAACAGCTACTTGGACCTGCGATCCTCTTTAAGTTACCAAAAATCTGTTCTCTTAACAGTACTACACAAGAGAGGTGAGGGAAAGCTTACTAAAAAGAGGAGCAGAAGAAAGCCACAGACAGGAGACAGTCAGCTGTGGAAACAGGAAATGTAGAAAACACAGAAAAATGAAAGGACAACAAACAATAGGCAGGTCAGTTGAAAAAAAGTAATTACAGAAGGCCATAATACATTACTAGTGGGAATAGTTAAAAGTAAGAAATAATAATAAACATGACTTACTGGGGCCAGCAGAACCATCTGTCACGGCCAGGGGCAGCTCCTCCATTAGGGTGGAGTAGCGTCTCCCCAATGCTTTCTCGCAGTGCAAGAAGCAGAAACAGGTCTTGCACAGGTCCGCTGTAAAGCAGGGGAGGAGTGGCTAGCCCAATGCTGTGGCCCCTGACTATTTGGTCGGCCCTCTGGGGATGACCAAACCAGTCATGCGCACTCTCCCTTTTCTCTGCTAAGGCTACATGCAGCCTACATAGAGAAAACGGCCTCCCCGTAGGAGCCCGGCTAGATACTGCCCCCACCAATCACAATGCTGCCATTGCAACGTTGTGATTGGCTTAGGGGAGGGAGGATGCCTGCTTCCTGTTTCTTACTGCGGGACCCGACCAGCAGCTGTGACGGCACGGGACCCGGAAAGGTACTTTTTTTTAATTAAATCATCCCTCCCCTGTAACCCACCCACCTACCCACGATTTATGCTGGGCGCGACTGGCCACGGTGCTGCTTGTGATAGTGGTGCCCTTGGTGAAAGCATCAGTCGCTGTTCCCTGTGGTACTTTCTACAGAAAAACATTTTGGCAGGCACAGCATTGCACTTTCTAAATCAGATAGCCTGTTCCTAGTTTCCTTTCCTACTCTAAAATTACATTAAGACCTATTTATTCATTCCAAAGAATGATCTTTGCTTCTTTGCCTACTTTAACTATTGATGAGCCAAGTCAGTCTCCCTTTACGTACTGCACCTCAGGGAGATTGGGACTGTATGAGTTACATAAAGCCACAGAGAATGCTAACACCTCTTATATACTATTATTGTAACAATGACATCCCTTAAATAAGCCCAGGCGGGCGCCTGGCTCATAGTGGAAAAGAATCCTGGCAGTATCATTCACTTGATGTCCACTCCACTCCTACGGTCCTACACCCTCCTTGTCAGGCTGGCACCAAGCACCTGTACTCTGAATACCAGGTGTCAGATTGATCAAGGGTTTGTGTACTATTGAGCCACACTTGGCCAGCACAAATCCTTAAAAGATATTTACCAAGGCTTGGTAAATCTGGAGTAACGTAACAATAGCTTGGTAAGAGTTATGCGTAGAGTACACGCTCTTCCAATGCCTTACTCAGAGAGAAGGGTATTAGCAGACAGGATAGTCCCTTTCTGCTCACTACTACACACATGCATCTTCTGAGAGAGAGGTGTCAGTGGAGAGGCCAGTTTCGCTCAACACATCCTACTAAGCACACCCGTCATCTGAGACAGAGGTCTCAGTGGAAGGCCAGTTTATACACACATCCTACTACACACTCCCATCATCTGAGAGAGCAGTCTCAATGGAGAGTCCAGGCCATGCACACCCATTGTCTGAGGGAGATATCAGAAAAGAGAAGGCAGTCCCTCCCTACACCTCCCTACACCTTACTATGCACATGCACTCGTCATTGAGAGAGAGGTCTCAGTGGAGAGGTTGTCTCTCTCCGCACACCTTACCATGCACACCTGTCATCCTAAAGAGAGGTGTGAAAGGGCAGGCCTGCTACTATTCTCCACACACTACAATGCACACCCGTCATCTGAGACAGACATCTGAAAGGAAGGGCCAGTCCATCCACACACCCTACTATGCACAACCAATATCTGAGAGAGGGGTCTCAGGGGAGAGGCCAGGCTCTCTCCACACCCATCATCTAATGGAGATGTCAGAAAGGAGAGGGCAGTCCCTCCCTACACCCTACTATGCACATCCATCATCTGAGAGAGAGGTTTGAAAGGAGAGGTCAGTCTCTCCTTACTATGCACACCCGTCTTCAGAGAGAGAAGTCCCAAAGGAAAGGCCAGTCCATCCACTAACTATGATGAACACCCGTCATCTGAGAGAGAAGCCTCAAAGGAAAGGCAAATCCCTTCCCTCTAACTACTACACACACCTATCATCTGAGAGAGTGTTCTCAAAGGAGAGTTTACTCCATCCACAAACACTACTATGCTCACCTGTCATCTGAGAGAGATTTCTGAAAGGAGAGGCCAGTCCCTCCTCACTGACTACTATACTCATCCATCATCTGAGAGAAAGGTCTAAACAGCAAGGCCAGTCCCATGACACACAGTACAATGTACTCCCATTATGTCAGAAAGTGGTCTTAGTGGAGAGGCCTGTCCCTGCACATGCCCTACTAAGCATAGTTGTTATTTAAGAGAGAGGGTCAAGGGCAGAGAGTAGTCCCTCCTCATACTCCACTATGTACACCCATTATCCAACAGAGGGTTCTCAGTGGAGAGGCTAGTGCTTCCCATACACTATTGTTTCCCTAAAATTGTATTGTGATCCTGCAAGAGTTTCACAACAATAGAAAGCAAGCTTCAGGGAGTGAGGCTTGCCGCATGAGGCTTATGCGATCCCAGGAGACACTTGCGAGGACCTCATGGAAAATTGCTGAGCCTGCCACAAGGTGTTTTCTGATCCTGCAAGCCTTTTGGGAGACCCGTATGGAAAATTTCTGAGCCTGCTTCGATGTGTTTTACGATCCTGCAAGAGTCTCACAAGATCGTATTGGGAAAAGTAAAAAAATAGGGCCAAGGCTCAACCAATTGTGTCAATTCTTCCCCCAAAAATAGTTTACTATCTATTGAGACTCTCGCAGGATGATAAAAAAAAACATATTTGGGTATAGAAAATTTCTCAAGAGAGAGGTTACAATACAGAGGTTGTGTATTTGCACAGTCTAATACTCACACCCTACAATACAGAGCTATTATGCATTAAATATAGTTTGAATATTTGAGCTCCTAAGATTCTCATCGGAGCTGGACAAATATATGCGTGAGAGCAGGTGTTTGTGGGCTCCTGCTCTTCTGAAACTCTTGCTGGTATCAGTATTCCAAAAAAAGGGATTTATACCATGAAATAATCACATGATGTTGCTATAGGGTGGCCCTGACAAGATCCTTTGTGTTTATAGTGTGTAATGTTCAGTTACACATAGAACTGGATTTATTTCTTGATATTATTAAGCAAGATCATGTTCTTTTCGCCACTGAAGTGCACTCCCTCTCTCCCATTGATACCTGGCATTTCAAACCGGAAATTGTTATGATATATAGAGTTCATGCAGTAGTCAGGAAGAAATTCAGAAACTGTTTTATTGATATACTTTTGGGATTTCTCAATCTTAGGATAAAACTATAGTTAGCATTGCCGTTTCTGCCTTTGACATATATTAAAATATACAAAGGCTTTGTGAAGAAAGAGAGACATCAATTGTGAAAAGGTTTACTTCATTTGGATTTCAAATGCAGCACTTGTGATTGTTCATAGGTCATTTCCAAGATCGTGCACTATCATCAGGCTAGGATGCTCACAATCCAAAATCTTCTCAACCATTGGTAACAAAAAATGCCACTTCATACCTTTATGACCAATCCAAGTTATGTCCAAGTTTGGAAAGCCAAGATTCTTGTCAATACCAAATTAATGGCATATTATCTATCCAGTGGATGAAGCTGTGTCCCAAAATCCAGGCACGAAACTTGTTGCAGTATAGAGAGCTCAGTCACAAGAGAGGTGCTCAGCAGAATTAGTAAGCTTCAGACAAAGTATGGAGTTATATGAGGAGAGACAAAATGGGAGAGTAACAAAATTATAAATACAATTGATAGATTTTTAGCAGTTACGAAAGTAGGCTAGGTTGTGGACAACTGCTGTTTGTATGATGTACAGTTACTTGATAAACAGTGGGAGCTTTTCTATTGGCTTTATTCTCACATTTTGGTGCGACCCCCACAATGGTCTTGCATGAGTCATTAACAAGCTTCTGCAGGTGAAGCTTAATGTGGGGACCTCGTACAATCCCAAAAGATTTTCACGAGACTCACATGGAAATTTACGGAGTGACCCTGCTATGCGATCTGTGCTTTAGCTGGCGAGCTCAATTGTACACAGAGAGAAAAGAGTGAGTATTACTACAGGTCAAGTGCTATGAAATATGTAAACCAATCATAAAGCAACACAAATAAAGCAGAGGTTGTTAATGCTAATAATTTAGCTAAAATAAAAGCTGTAGAAAGCCCATTGAAGGAGATTATGGTACATGTAATCATGTATTATTCACAACACTATTATCAATTAGAATTAAATAATAACTGAAAAAATGGTATAGCACCGTATACAATAGATGATAAATTTTGAACTTTATGATCTCACGATTGTCCCGCTAGCATCTTGTGATCCTCTCATGAGAGTAATGACATCTCAAAAAAAGATTGCTGGTGACATTGCTTGATATCAGGGTTACGATAACTGCGCAAATAAACAATTTCTATTGAATATTTATCTGTTTAAGTCACATATTTTACAAAGATTTTGCAAACTGTAATCCATATCCTGTTTTGTTACATTAAATAAAAACAGTATTTTACTAAAATAATGTCTGAACACAACATATATTATAAAGTAATTCTACCATTCATACACTCACAAAAAATAATTAATTTACTGAAAAAATAACCTAGAAATTAATTGAGAAAACCAAATGTTAAAGTAATGTTATAGTTAAGTATATTAAAAATATCTGTTTTCATTTTCAATAACCTTAGAAATTCAATTAAAAAAGAGGTTACGGTAACATTATGGTTATGTGAATTTCTCAGTCACAGCATTACCATTTTAAACTAAAAGAAACACAGAAATTCAGCATTCAGTGATACTTAAACATTTTGAACTAAAGAAAACACAGAAATTCACAAGTTAGCAGTGCTAACTATAACTTGTACCCACGTGCACTGCTTATGCCCTCACATATTACATCACTCATGACATGTTCTATGACATCATTTATGACATAACTGATGCAATCTCAGATGACATAATTGATCACATCATCCCATCCCCCAGGGCCCAGCCAAATGATAAAAGATGGTCACATGGAGTTCCTCCCTGAGCCGATTTTCACCCCAGGGACCACATCCCAATGGGGCCCAGACAAATTATCAAAGGGGGAAAGGGACAATGCGTCCTCCCTCCCTTGGCCAATTTCAGCACTAGGGATCTCATCCTCCGGGGCCCGGCCATATGTGCAGAGGGGAGGGGGGCTGCAAGGCTGCACTTCCTGAGCAATTATGGGACTGTTAACTCCATACCACAATGCCTACTCATGGTATGTCCCGAGAACCCCACCTCAGGGACATAGCGGTTTCTCTGCCCACACTGGTGCAGGCAGTGAAATCTGTCTTTGGTCTAGCTTTGTGAGAGCCATTTCAAATCTCCCAGCAAGCGTTAGCAAGCACCGAGTCCAGTCCAAATCTCCCAGAAAGCGTTAGCAAACACCAAGTCCAGTCCCAGTGAGTATCAATCAATCAGGAGTTTGTTAAAGCGTGACTACTCACCCGTAAGGGTCTCAAGACGCTAGGGGTGTAGAGGGGGTGCAGGTTCCATTCGATCAAGGAGGGGGTCTGTCGAAGAGCCAGGTTTTGAGGTTTCTTGCGAAGATGGGGAGCGATGTTGTCTGTCTGAGGTGGAGCGGAAGGGCATTCCATGCTTTGGCCGCGAGGAAGGAGGAGGAGCGGCCTCCCGATCTGGTCTTTCTGGTGTGGGGGACCACGGCATAGGAGAGCTGGGCTGATTGTAGGGTCCTTTGGGGTACGTGGAATTTGAGCCGGCTGTTCAGGTATGCTGGTCCGGTGCCGTGGAGGGCCTTGTGTGCGTGGGTGAGCATCTTAAAGGTGATTCTCGCCTCGACGGGGAGCCAGTGGAGTGTGCGCAGGTGCTGGGAGATGTGGCAGTGTTTTGGCAGGTTGAGGACCAGTCTTGCGGCGGCGTTCTGGATGTTCTGTCGCTTGCGGATGAGGTTTTTGTTTATTCCGGCGTAGAGTGCGTTGCCGTAGTCGAGTCTGCTGGTGACCAGGGCGTGAGTGACTGTCTTTCGGTGTTCGAGGGGGATCCATTTGAAGGTCTTACGAAGGAGGCGGAGGGTGTGGAAGCAGGAAGATGAGACAGAGTTGATCTGGCGGTCCATTTTGAGCTCGGAGTGCAAGATGATTCCCAGGTTGCGTGCATGGTCTGTGGGGGTTGGCGGGTTTCCGAGGGCCGTGGGCCACCAGGTGTCGCTCCAGGGGTCGGGGTTTGGGCCCATGATGAGTAATTCTGTTTTGTTGGTGTTTAGTTGTAGGCAGCTGTTTTTCATCCATTTGGCGACGGCTTCCATGCCTTCTTGAAAGTTGCGTCTGGCAGTGTTGGGCTCGTTGGATAGGGAGAGGATGAGCTGGGTGTCGTCTGCGTATGACACGATGTTGAGTCCGTAGGTTCTGACGATGGGGGCAAGTGGAGCCATGTAGACGTTGAAGAGCGTCGGGCTGAGGGAGGAGCCCTGGGGGACTCCGCAGGTGGTAGGTGTGGGGTCTGAGAGGAAAGGGGGGAGTCTGACCCGTTGCGTCCTGCCGGAGAGGAAGGAGCAGATCCAGTCGAGGGCCATGTCCTGGATTCCTGCGTCGTAGAGTCTGCGTATTAGGGTGCGGTGGGAGACTGTGTCGAACGCCGCTGATAGGTCTAGGAGGATGAGGGCTACTGTTTCTCCTTTGTCCAGTAGGGTGCGGATGTCGTCTGTTGCGGCGAGGAGGGCGGTTTCCGTACTGTGTTTTTTTCTGAAGCCGGATTGGGAGGAGTCGAGGATGTTGTGTTCTTTAATGAATGTGGCGAGTTGGCTGTTGATGGCTTTCTCGATGACTTTCACTGGGAAAGGGAGCAGGGAGATGGGTCTGTAGTTTTTGAGGTCGGTGGGGTCAGCTGAGGGTTTCTTTAGGAAGGGGGTTGACCTTGGCGTGTTTCCAGTCATCGGGGAACGAGGCGGTCGCCAGGGAGCGGTTGATGGTGTGGCGGAGCATGGGTGCGATGGTGTCGGCGGCTCTGTTGAAGATGTGGTGGGGGCAGGAGTCCGTGGGGGCCCCTGAGTGGATTGACTTCATTGTCTTCAGAGTGTCTTCGGTGGTGAGGGCTGTCCAGTCATCAATCGCTGGTTTCCGGGTGTCGGGGGTGGTTTGTGAGGGTTCAGTGTGTTGGTTGTCTTCGTCGAAGTTGTTGTAGATGCTCTTGATTTTGTGGTGGTGCTGAGTTTGTCGCAGAGGACTTGTGAGGGAGGGATGTCGGTAGACTCGCTGGTGGGTTGGGCGAACTCCTTGATGATGCTGAAGAGTTCCTTGCTGTTGTGTGCGTGGGTGGAGATTCTGTCTTCAATCGCTTTTTTCCTCGTTTCTCTGATGATTTGATGGTGGGCGTTGGTGGCGGCTCTGAAGTTGTTGTGGGCTTCTGTGGATTTGGTGTTTCTCCAGGCCTTTTCGAGGCGGCGGCATGTGCGCCTGGACTCTCGAAGTTCGGTGGTAAACCATCTGGCTTTCTTGGCACGGGTATTGTTGTTTTTCTTGAGGGGCTATGGTGTTGGTGCTGTCCGAGATCCATCTATGCAGGGTTCGGGCTGCGGTGTTGGGGTCGTCGTTTTCCGCGATGGTTGGGGTGGAGTTGTTGGGTGAGGAGGTGAGCTGGTCGTCTGTGATTTTGGTCCAGTTTCTTTGTGGAAGCAGGTGCTGGTGTCTGTGGATGGTGGGTGTTCTGAAGGTGAAGTGGACGCAACGATGGTCGGTCCATGGAAGTTCGGTGGTGTGGCTGAAGGTGATGGAGTTTCCTGTAGTGAAGAGGGGGTCGAGGGTGTGTCCTGCTGAGTGTGTGGGCTCGGTCACGATCTGGCAGAGTCCAATGTTGTGGAGGTTGTCCAGGAGGCATGTGGTGTTGGGGTCCAGTTGATTGTCGTGGTGGAAATTGAGGTCTCCCAGCAGGGTGTAGTTGGTGGATGCGATGGCCTGCGGGGAGATAATGTCCGTGTTGAAGTTGGCGAAGGGTCTGCGGGGTCCAGGGGGTCGGTAGATGAGGGTTCCTCAGAGGGCGGCGGTGGGGCTGGCCAGTATCTTGAAGTGAAGGTGTTCCATCAGTTCTGTGGACTCGTCAGGGAGTGTGCTAAGGCGGAGGCTGGATTTGTGGACGATGGTGATTCCTCCTCCTGGGTGGGTGGGGCAGTCCTTCCTGGAGATCTTGTATCCTTGGGGGATGGCGATGGCGATGTCCGGTCCCGAGGTGGTGTTGGTCCAGGTTTCGGTGAAGAATGCTACATCCGGGGTGGTGCTGTCGAGGAGGTCCCAGATTTCTGTGGCGTGTTTGTGGAGGGATCGGACGTTGAGGAGGATGCATTGCAGGGTCTTCGGTTCGGTTGTGTTCTTGTGGGCGGGTTGTGCTAGATCCGTGTTCTTGGCGGTGCTGCAGGTGTGCCGGTGTGCCGGCAGCGGTGACAGCTGAAGGGTCCATGGGTGTCGGCTGGTGATGCTAGCTTGCAGTTGTTGTTGCAGCCTGGGTTGAGTGTGTGGAGTGCTGCTGGGTCATAGCGTTGGCGGGGCGGAGGTCCAGGGTTCCTGGTGCTGGTCGCGGACGGGTCGCGGACGGGCGCAGACGTGCTTGCCTTTGACGCGCCTTCGGTGCACCAGCGGCGCGCCCGCAGCCCGTGGCCGCGCAGTGGCCGCCATTAAGTAGGGGTCGGGGAGGGCTGGACAGCTGGGAGGCAGGAGCGGGGAGGGGAGCTGGATTGGGCCGGTCGCGCTGGGGGGGAGGGGCCGCGGGGGCAGCAGCGGGGGGAAAGGTAAAGGGAGGAAAGATGGGATAAAGAAAAAAGGGAAAATAAGCAGAAATAAGGCACAAAAGAGCAGAGATGCAGAAAAGAGCAGAAAGGTGAAAGATAGAAAGGGTGGAAAAACGAGTGAAAACGAGTGAAGGAGCAGAGGGAGAGAAAGGGAAAATGGGCAGAAATAAGGCACAAAAGAGCAGAGGGGCAGAAAGGTGAAAGATAGAAAGGGTAGAAAAACGAGTGAAAACGAGTGAAGGAGCAGAGGGAGAGAAAGGGATAATGGGCAGAAATAAGGCACATAAGAGCAGAGATGCAGAAAGGTGCAGAAAGGTGAAAGATAGAAAGGGTAGAAAAACGAGTGAAGGAGCAGAGTGAGAGAAAGGAGACAGAGGTCCACTGGACCACCAGGGATGAGGCGCAGGGAAACCTGCGGGTGGAGGAGGGCCTCGATCACCAACACTCAAGAGTGCAGGGGCAGGGGCACCTCACTTAATGGTGGAGCTGCGAGGGTGGGAGAGCAATTGCACTGATAATGAGTCAGTGGGCTTGCTCGCCTGTCCCCGCAGTGGCTGCCATTAAGTAGGGGTCGGGGAGGGCTGGACAGCTGGGAGGCGGGATGAGGCGCAGGGAAACCTGCGGGTGGAGGAGGGCCTCGATCACCAACACTCAAGAGTGCAGGGGCAGGGGCACCTCACTTAATGGTGGAGCTGCGAGGGTCGGAGAGCAATTTCACTGACAATGAGTCAGTGGTGCTGTAAAAATACTCACACATGTTGTAAGCAGTCTTTTCATCTGTTTCTCAGCCCGCAGTGAAGCAAACAGGGAAACAGATGAAAATTTCGCTCCCGCACCTGCAAAGAGCAGGATTTTTAGCCTCTCCCTGTGGACAGGAACAATTCTGGCTCCAGCTGGATGCATGTAGATGGCTGGGGCCCTGGGAGCCTCGGGGATCCCCCCGGCTCCAACCAAAGTGTGGTGGGTGCCCTGGGTGAGCACCAGGGCAGACACCCTCCTTTGTTGGCCGAACTCTTGTAGCCTGGGTCCCCATGGTGAAAATTGGCTCAGGGAGGGGGACACATGCCCCCTTCCCTTTCCAGATGCAGCCGGGGATAAGGTCCAGGGGCCAATTTTAGCTCAGGGAAGGGCACCACATACCCCCTACCCCCTTAAGATATGTGACTAGTCCTACAGGATGGGGTCCCCAGCGCCTGAAGCAGACATTGGGAGGGTGGGTGCATTCTCCCTCCTCCTTAAATATATCGGTGGGCCCGGGGGATGGGGTACCAACACCAAAAATGTCCACGGGGAGGGGGGCCCTGTGCAGACCTGCCCCTAAAAGATGCACTCTTCCCAGGGCCTGAGGTCCCCGGGCCAGAAGTGACCCAGGGAGGAGTGCCATGTGCCCCCCTCCATCTTCAAATATGCAGCCAGACTCTGGGGTATGTGGTCCCCAGGGCTAAAATTGGCCAAGGAGGCGGGCCACATGCCCCTCCCCTTAACCACTTGGCTGCTAAGGGTGGTCGATGAGCTTCATTGACTTTCCATTGAAATCAATGGAAAGTCCATGACGAGTTACCCTTGTCATTAGCGCTGAAGGGGTTAAATATGTTGCCAGGCCCCAGGGGATGGGCTCCCTGGGGCAAAAGGTGGCCTAGGGATGAGGGAACTGTACCCCCCATAAAACGTACTGGGCCCCACGGGTTGGGGTCCCCAGGGCTGAAATCAGCCCGGGGGGAGTGGGCGCGTGTCCCTCTCCCCTTCATTTTAATTAGTAGCCCTGGGGGATGGCATCCCCAGGGCCATAATAGGTGTGGGGAGGGGGGGCCATGTAGTCCCCTACCTCTTTAAAAAAAAAAAGGATCTGGGCTCCCCATGGCCAGGCCCTGTGGCCACCCCTCCGCCGCACGCATCCAAAGACCATGGCACACGTGGGGTTGGCTGTGCCAGGCCTTGTTGCCTACCCCCCACTGCTCATAGCTGTACCGCAGCATATGGTTGACTGCATGTGTGGAGGTGGCCACAGGGCCAGAGGCCATGCCCAGCATGGGGTGGCTGCATGTGGGGGAATGGCTGCAGAACCTGGCCAATGGCCAATCCCCACAATACGTGACCGAATTTAGAAAACAAACACATTACTCAACGAGCTCCTCCACCTCAATGCCTTGTAGGTCATGCTCCTGGTCAATAACGCCCTACCCATGGTGCTTCAACTGTTGCCTGGTGTGGAGAGCACCATTATTGTGGCGCATACTGTGCAGCACTCGCACCCAGAGCACCTGATGCTCCCTCAAGGTGCAGCTCTTACTAGGTCTGCCACCTGCTGCCAAAATGTGGGGGAGGTGTCACTGAACCCAGAACATGATTGCGGCCACCCTTGCCTCACCACAGATAGGGTGAGGTTGCACCCCCACTCATCACCAACACCCACAGGTAGTGCAGGTGGCGGATACTGTTTCAGCATGCACTGCTGCACTTGCAGCAGCATTGCTGCTACTGACTTGGGAATGGAAGTAGGAATAAAATTAAATTCAAAGAAGTAACTAAAAACACACAGAAATATAAAATAATAAACATACAGGGAAAGTCAGACAGTAATAAGTAAAAACAAAAAGTGGGATCGGAAGGGATCAGAATGGGAGGAATTGGGTTGGATAGAGTACTAGGAGGAACGGGAAAAACAGGAGGGAAAGCTAGGCAGGAGCAGACTGGATAAAATATAATGGCCATGTGCTTGCACACAGAGTGGTGCCGTTTCCAACGATTTTTCATTGCGGAATGCACAAGATTGCACTGTGAGGAGTGCAATGTTCATTTTCTGCCCATTGGCAGAACTCTGCGAAATCTCATTCAGTTTTTATGCACTCTGTAGACTTCTGTGAAGTTAAATTCCACGAGTTCCACCCAGGTCTAGCTCCGGGTTCAAGATGCACAAGATGCAGGTACAGTCCTTCTCATTCAGGGAGCAGGGCAGCAGAGTAGCAGTCCTTCTTGTAGCAAAGCAGTCCTTCTGAGTCTTCCAGAGGTCCAGAGGTGTAATTAAGAGTTGAGTCTGAGTATGAGTAGGAGAAGATTCTGGAGGTTTCCAACCCCAGAGATGTTTGGAATTTCCTGCCTCCCTGCTCTGGCTTCAGCTTGTCTGGGGGCACAAAAGACTAGTGTGAAACCCATTGTGTTGCAAAGCCTCTGTGATTTGTAAGTGTGGTAGGTGACAGCCCCTCCCTCATACCAAGTCAGAAATGGCCCATCCAACCAACACCAATTCCCCCTTTATCTCATTGTCTGGAAGTAATGCACAAATACCAACTGCCAGCTGCCCTAGTCGTGTGATCCCAGGATACAGGCTGCAGTCGCAAAATGCTCGGGATAAGAAAATGCCAGCTTTCTAAAAGTGACATTTTCAGAATTATATCTTAAAATCTGACTTTACCACTGAACAGGAATTTCAATAGCAATTCTTTAGACACCATATTCAACATTCCTACCCGATCCCAACTGAGTTATCACTTAATAAATGTTATAAGGTAACCCAATGTTATCCTACGGAAGTGGCAGGACCTGCAGTAATGAAAAACGAATGTAAGTGCTTTTCACTACGAGGAATGTAAAAGTTAAAAATACATGTCCAACATTTTAACTACACTGCACCCTGCCTAATGGGCTGTGGATGTCCTACCTTAGATGTGACTGATATGTATTAAAGAGGAAGGTTTAAGTCTGGCAAAGGTTTTATTTTACAAGGCCGAAATGGCAGTTTAAAACTGCATACACAGACTACAGGCCTAAGACATGCTTAAAAGGCTACTTAAGTGGGTGGCACAATGGGGGGGCGTGGCCAAGAGCCGAGCATGGTGGACGCACTCTGAGGTAGCTCCGTCCTCTGCCCGGATTATTTGCTGATTATCCTTACTTCCCCGTATCCCACGGGACGCCCACTCGAGCCCCGTGACCGCCGTGGGTGTGGAACACGCAAGCCTGCGGACTGCAGGTTCCGAGCCTCGCTTGGGAGTGCGCAAAACAAACGGCGCCGGAGAGGCCTGGGTCTGCGAGGCGAGCCGCGGCCTCAGGTGGCGGGGTGATCCGAGCCTGGCATGACCTGCTAGTGCTGACACAAGCGAGGACCGGAGGGACTGAGCGGTGCCCTACGCCGGTGTTACGACTGGCGAAGCTACTCCTGGTGCATCGCCTGGCTGCCCGGAGTGCAGGAGAGAGGCGTGGCACTGATGAGGTATCGAGCCTGCTCTGGGACGGCGAGGGGACGCGGCAATAAGCTAATCGGCGCTCTGGCACCGGGAGCGGCGGAGACTCTGTGGAACTAACGGGAGAGCTGCGACAGCTTTGTGGGCGGACCCCAGAGCCCTGCAAGGACACTGCCTGGTATGTGCGGCCCCTGGAAGGGAGTTGACTGACTGGACCGGAGGGGGAGCACGTCACTGCGGCCGGCCTGTGCTGAGGGCGCGTAGTGTGGCGCCCGCCATTTCGCGATTGGGGCCGGGCGGCCTCGCTCCGGGCGGCCGATATTGACACTGAGGCACTGGGACACGACTGGAACGCCGGCGAGACGGCGAGCGCTACAGTGAAGCAGCCCGGCCCGTAGCGAAGACAGCGGAGACAGGTGGGGCCCGCCTTATACCGCTGAGGGCTTCCCTCTGGCGCCTTAACTGTAACAGGCGCCAGCAGTGGGGGATAGATCATTGGCCTGCGGCTTCCGTGCGTCGCTGGTCGCTGGAGCGCTGAGAGACACCATCACCGGCTTTCCCGGCTACTGTACCCTGTCGGGCCCGAGTGGGGGAAGCCACTATTGCACACTGCAACCCTAACGACGCCTGACTGGGAGCCCCGCGCAACAGCCAGCGAGCACGGGACTGTGGCACTGCCAGGGCCCGGGGGTTAGACTGGACGCGTTCCTGGTGCTGAGACACGCATGTCCCACGGCAAGTACTGGTACCATTAGTGGGTGATTGCCCCATCACCACCGCCATTCTGACGACGAGAGCCATGGGGAGGAACAGAGCCAAGATGCCGGACCAGAGCAATACTGCGGACCTCCAGTCGACTGGGTCGGACGATCCACTGGCCTCCTCAAATGCTGAGATGCACAGGCAAGTGCACGCAGGACGCTAAGCTGGACCTCATCCTGGCTGAAATAAGGGCGTCTTGGGAGGCGCTGGAGGCACGTATGGACAGCATGGCGACCGGCTTGTCGCTCCTGAGGGCGGACCATAACAAACTAGCTGAAAAGGTATCGGAACATAAGATCGCGCTTGACGACCTGGTGCCTCAGCAGATGGAGCACTCCACAAAACTAGAGAACATGGAGAACCAGCTTAAGTTGCTCTGGGACAAGGTGGACGATGGGGAAGGGCGGGACCGCCGCAATAATGTGCGAATCCTAGGAATTCCGGAGCGCAGCGAAGGGAGGAATCCCACGCAGTTCGTCGAGGATTGGCTCAAGAAGATAGTGGGACCGCAAGATCTGACCCCCTTGTATAGCGTGGAGAGGGCCCACAGGATGCCGGCGAAGCCACCTAAGCCGGGCGCTCCACCGAGACCGCTGATAGCGTGCCTTCTGCACTACAAGGACCGAGACTCAATCCTGAGAGTGGCAAGGGAGAAGGCCCCGCTGAGGTACGAGGATAAGACCATCTCGGTGTACCCTGATTTCACCCCGGCAGTGCAGAAGGCCAGATCGACATTCTTGGGGGTGAAGCGCAAACTACGGGATAGAAACCTGAAATATGCACTGCTGTTTCCGGCCCGCCTCAAAATAATCCATGGGAGCAAATCTTATTTCTTTGACACGCCTGAAGAGGCGGCGGAGTGGATGGAAGTGGCTCTGTCACCATTACATACGCAGGACCTGTTTGAAGAGGACCAGGGCGGAGGGCCCTCGTGCCAGGACAAGCAGCGGACTGGCAAGAGTGCGGACCACGCGGAGAGATCTGCGGAGAGCGAGGGTACAATATCGGACCGAGCTCGGAGGACGCCGAAAATAGCTCGACTGACTGAAGCTGCGCTGGCTGATCACAACGCGAGGGACAAATCAGATGTGGGTGGCGACACGGACTCGCGCATGGAGGTGTCGGGCTCTGCCGACAGCCTGCAACTTTTTCCTAAAATCACCGCCCAGGTGGCAAATGACTTCTGAGTATGTCAGTGGAAGATACCGGCTGGTAATGTATGAGCTTTGAGAAGGGGCGAGAGTGTGCGGACAGGGGGAGGAGGCACACTAGCTTGGGCACACTGCAGTACCAACAGCAGGTTCTGAGTGAGTGTACGTAGGTATCACCCCCCCCCGAAAGCTTAGCCATGTTCTGGTTTACCTGTTGCCCATGTTGGACGACAATGTTTGGACTTCAAGGTTTTTCGCTTGGGGACCTAGAAGTTTGGGGATTTCAAGTTTTGTTGGCACTTGAGACAGTACATGGATTACATACAACCTTTTTGGTACGGGGCCTGTTGATACCATCTGCCACAGACTGCAATGGGGACCCTTAACACATACAAAATATGCACCTGGATCGTGAGGGGAATGGGCTCCGTTCATAAGAGACATAGACTTCTGGCACAACTTAATCGGAGGCACGTCATGGTCGCATGCCTGCAGGAAACTCACCTGAATAGCGCAGAAAGCGGGAAGCTACTTAAGAAATGGAAGGGACAACTGTTTGCTACCACTTATTCTGTGTTTTCGAGGGGGGGGACTATATGGTTGAGAAACTCTGTTCCCTTTAAACTGGTGGAAAAGAAGCTGGACACAGAGGGTAGATATGTGTTTATCCGTGGTTTGTTAGATGGCTCCCCTGTTGTGATTGTAAGTGTTTATGCGCCGAATTCGGGCCAATCAGACTTCCTGACTTCCCTTAATGGAGTGTTGGCAAGTTGGGCTGATAATGCTTGGCTGATAGGTGGGGATTTCAATGCAGTTTTGGATATATCACTAGACAGGTCACACCCACCACTACAGGCCACTGAGAGTAGGAGGCAGGCTGACGCGCTAGCGCAATGGGCGGAGGGATGGTACTTGGCTGGCACGTGGAGGTCTACCCACTTGCTGCACAGAGAATATACCTTCTATTCCCCGCCCCATAAGCTCCACTCCAGGATAGATTGTGTCTTCTGTACTAAATCATTGCTGGGGAAGGTGACTCTGGCAGAGCACATGGGTAAGACCTTCTCTGACCATAACCCGGTGGAAGTCACACTGCAATGGTGTAGGGTTCCCCCGCCTATACCGACGTGGCGCCTCGCCCCGGAATTGCTCGAGGACACTGTTTTCAGAGCGACAATTGCAGATGCAATAACACATTATTTTAGCATTAACACGGGTACGGCAAGCACGCTGCAAGTGGAATGGGACGCCTTTAAAGTGTCCATAAGGGGGGAGGCGATGAGTACAAGGGTGGGCATGAGACATACAGTACTAGAGAGACTCCGGGAGGTGGAGGGCCGCTTGGCCATGTTGGAGAGTGAGGCTGCAGGTACGAACTTACCCTTCACACCATAGCAGGAAGCGCAGATACAACATGCAGAGCTCCTAGAGGAACTGCGTGTACTGGATTACAGGGAGTACACATGCAGGCAGCAAGCGCAGGCGGAGCGATCAGGACCTTTACTGGCCCGTATAATACGGAATGATCCAGTGCATGTGCCTATTCTGGAGGTCATCGACCAGAGAGGGACGCCAGGCAAGACACAAATACACATCAACACTGCCTTTAGGGACTACTATGGGACGCTATATGGCCCACACCGACAGATGTCAGACGAAGCATTTGAGGAGTTCATGGCGGAACTAGACTTACCGCGGCTGGGGGACACTCAGGTAAAGGCCCTGGCGAGTCCAATCACGGTTGCGGAGGTACGCCAGGCCATACGTACGCTCCCACGGTCAAAAACCCCTGGGACGGACGGCTTTCCGGCCGCGTTCTATGGGGCCTATATTGATCTACTTGCCCCACGCTTACATGTGGTGTACCAGGAGGTGTTGAAATCGGGGGGGCTACCACAGTCGTCCATGCAGGCATTGATAGTCTCACTTCCGAAGCCGGGTAGGGACGGCTTGCACCTGGCTAACTATAGACCCCTGTCCTTACTAAATACGGACTATAAAATACTAAGTAAGATCCTCGCGATGAGGCTGGCGCAGTACATCCCGCAACTGATACACCCTGACCAGTGCGGCTTTGTACCTGGCAGGAGCACGGCCATGAACCTACGGAGGCTCAGCCAACTCATGCTGCATGAGCAAGCACCTGTAGGGCCGGAGGGCTGTGTTTCCCTGGACTTGAAGCAGGCATTTGATTCCCTCAGGTGGGATTTTATGTTTGCAACGTTCGCAAAGTTTGGGATACCTCCCGAGTATGCTGCTTGGGTCCGTTTGTTATATACCCGCCCAACAGCCAGGGTACGCACGAATAGATGCATCTCGACACAACTTGACATAGCGAGGGGAACCAGGCAAGGATGCCCGCTCTCCCCGCTATTATTTATACTGGCGCTGGAGCCATTGCTGTGTAGGCTCCGAGTTTCGGCACGACACAAGGGCATTAGGAGAGCTGAGGCAATTCAAGTGGTGTCAGCATACGCGGACGACATTATTCTATACTTGCGAGATCTGAGGGGCGGACTGGATCCTATTCCCAGTATCTACGAGAGCTCCCGAGCATTGTCGGGTCTCACAATTAGCGAGTCTAAATCCTATGGATTCTGCTTCAATGCTTCCGGAGCGCCTGCCCAGTTGCCTTTTCCGCTGCACACTTTTCAGATGGCAGAGGCGACGTTCCGGTACTTGGGGATCCAAGTCTACAGGGAGGCCGATGATCTGGTCGATGGCAATCTGGGTAGGGCGATTGCACGACTGAAGTCACAGGTGCACTTCTGTACTGCATTGCCATTGTCGGTGGCAGGTCGGGTGGCCATCTCTAAGATGGTAGTACTACCGCGTTGTATTTATTACTTCACAAGCCTACCTTTCATGGCCCCTGCTTCTATGTTTAAGATGTTGAACACACTACTCACGGAGCTGGTGTGGGGTTCGGAAGGCGCCGCATCGGCCTGACTAAACTACAGCTCCCCACTGTGGCAAGCGGTATGGAGGTTCCAGACTTACAGGCATATAGTTATGCCTGCCAGCTGCAATGGCTGGCCTACTGGCTAGCCGGACGCAACTTACATGAAATTGGCATGACGGAGGCGGACCGGGCGAGAGGGGCCATCCACACCCTGCTGCTGCCAAAAGCGGAAATCCCTAGGTGGACACCTCCCCTGGTCAAGCTTGCCATTACCTACTGGAGGAGGGGGGTGAAGTACACGACCCCTGCGTCCTCTTATGCCCCCACGATACCACTCTTGGGACTCCCGATAGGGACGGGACCGCTGTCAATTCGGATGCTCTCTGCGTGGCACTATGCGGGAGTGACACAGGTGGGAGACCTGTTTGCGGATAGCCGCTTTATGTCTTTTGAGGACTTCTTCGGCGCACACCAGGCCCCGCGAGGACTGTTCCTCATGCATGCAGGGGTGCGTCATTACATTACGCTGACCTGGGCGCCAAACGGAGATGAACCGCAGATGAACCCGCTGCTCACAATGCAGTACCTCATGGGCGAGGGCAGTCACCTGACGAAATGGTTAGCAAGTGGTATAAGAACAGGGAGAGCAACCTCGTTACAACCTTTACGCGACAAATGGGAGGGTGATATTGGGAGAACAGTCAGGGATAAGGAATGGGAATGAATTCTTACATTCCCGAAGACAGTGTCGAGGAACCCCAAATTTAAATTCATCCAACTTATGGTCCTACACAGGGCGTACCTGACACCCCATCGCTTACACGCCATGTTTCCTAACAAGGCTGACACCTGTCCCCGATGCGGCGCGGACGAAGCGCGGCTGCTACATATGTTGTGGAACTGCCCAAAGCTAGGGTACTATTGGAAGACGGTCCATGATGTTTTACTTAAGTTGGCTCCTTCCAAACCGTACGCCTCCTTGGAGTATACCTTACTGGGACTGGGACCTACTGAACGGAAAAAAGCGTAGTCACACGTTTTACTGACCTGGCACTGCTACTTGCTAAGCGCGCCATCACGATGAGATGGAAATCGGCTAGACCACCGGACCCGGAGATGTGGAGGGCGGAGGTGGTGCATTGGGGGAGGGCAGGGGGTCTGACACTACAGCACGAAGAGCGTAGGGGCCTCAGGACAACATTAACATCTTTAGATTGGAACACCATGTTAGAAGCCTTTGATGCGGGGGATGACGATACATCTGGTGTGTCTGCTTCTGATGGTTCCCATGAGAGATGTTATGCTCGGACTGAATGAGACTTCCCCGATTGCCTTCGCCACTGGATGATGTGGCGATTACGTCTGGTACCAGGTGTGTTGCACACAGCACAGATATGTATTATATTGTATACAGTCCTCTATAGGTTAGTGTCAGATAACTGATTGCGACCTAGATATGACAGATTGAGTCCCGTACCATGTATGCCTTACAATGTCTGTTGCAAGTGCCGGGGGTGGGAATGTTTGGGAGGGGGGATCTGTAAGGGGTAGTTGAGATAACACAAAATGAAAATGTGGAATACATGCTTTGCTTTTGATAGAGAGGAGGAACTACACATAGCGGATTGTATACTCATAATGTCGATTTGGTAATTGTTCTGGATTAATATGTCAATAAAAAGATTTTCAAAAAAAAAAAGTGGGTGGCACAATGCATGCTGCAGGCCCACTACAAGCATTAAATTTACAGAGCCCTTAGCATGTATAGTACCACTGTACTGGGGACTACAATTAAATTAAATGTGCCAATTAGGTGCAAGTCAATTTCACCATGTTTAAAGGGGATAGCACAAGCACTTTAGGTCTGGTTAGCAGTGCTGCAGTGCTCAGAGTCCTAAGCTCAACAAAAATGAGATCCGAAAAAATAGAGGAGTAAAGCAAAAGGTTTGGGGGAGGACCACCATAAGGCTGACAGGCCTTATTCATGTCAGACTGTACAATTGTGCTCAATGCCCTTCATGCTTTCTAAAATATTTGTTTTCCTTGAAGAACTGTGACAAAATGTCTTCAATCAGCTTTTCCACCAGTTTGGTATTAAGTAGATATACTCTAGGGCTCTCCTTTGAATTGCATAATCATTGATAGTAAGCATGGGCGTAAAATCCGTTACGCTCGCGGATTTTTCGTATTTTCGGGGAATCCGCAATCCGCGAACTCTCGCGGATGCGGCGAGAATACGCAAATCCGCGCGAAGCGGATTTTTTGTTTGTGTTCGCACTGCTCGCGCTGCTCGCGGTCCGCGGCGCGGGCAGGAACAATCTCGCACTAGCGAAAGTACAAAAATTACTTAGTAAAGGAAGTGGCCCAGTCTCCAACTTCCTGTTCCTGTCCAGCAAGCTCCTCCCATAGGGGTGGGGTGAAGGAAGTGCCCCAGTCTCCAACTTCCTGTTCCTGTCCAGCAAGCTCCTCCATTTCCTGGCCACTTTTCGATCATTCTTGACTGGGAAGGATTACTTTTTGTGGTTGCTGCTGGATATTTGGATTTGAGGCCTTTTGGATTACTTTTGGATTCGAATTTTGATTTCACAAAGAAGTAAGTTGATGTTGTTTGTTTGTGGTGATTTTTGTGTGTGTTGTTTTTTTTTCGACTTTTTTGGGGGGAAAATCTGCAAGTTCGCGAGCTGAGGATGTTTTTGCTTGTGTTCGCACTGCTCGTGTCCCGCGCAGCAACAATCTCGCACTCGCGAAATTGTAAAAATTACAATTCTGCTGCACATGAATTGAAAACCACCAGGCTTATTTATGGGTGCATGGATGATACAACTGTTTTGTTGAAATTATTTTTGTTAACATGATTCTGGCCAGGGCATGGATGACATTGGATTGTGCTGATTTTTGTGTGTTTTAGGACTTTTTGGGGTGGTGTTGGGGGCTTGCTATGGGGGTGGGGGCCATTTTATTGTCTGGTCCCGTGTGGGTGGGGGTCTAGGGGCCATTTGTAAGTTGTGTGCTTTGTGCCATAGGCCTGCACCCACTGTGCTCTGATGTCATCCATTATGCCCAGGGGGGCCCAGAATCGGTCTGTTCGCGGATTTTGCGGGTTTTTGCCACGTTCGCGCCGTGAAGCAACAATCTCGCACTCGCGAAATTGTAAAAACTGCAATTTTGCACCGGAAAACCACCAGCAGGCAGCATAAGCCTTCTGAAAATGGATGGATGGCATTGGATTGTGGTGATTTGATTTGTGTTGTGTGTTTTCACTTTTTGGAGTAGGGGTTGGGTGCTGGCTATGTTGGTGGTGGCCATTTTGAGGCATGGTCCTGGCCATGTGGATGGGGGGGTCAAGCGGCCATTTTGAAGGCAGGCAGTGAGCTTTGAGACATAGGCCTGCACCCATTGTGCCTTGCTTTCACCCATTGTGCCCAGGCGGAGTCAGGGGTACATGAAAGCACAACCCTCTGTGTGTGTGCTCTCTTGGATCAATGTTAAATTCCTGTTTCCCAAAAATTTAGCAAATCCTAATTTTGAAAATTCCATATTGTGTGGTGTGCACGTGTGTATTCATAAATGCCTACTTGCTAACTGTTTATTCAAGCGCTACATATGCAACATTTATATTTACTGATGTTCCTCTGTCTTCGTTTGCGTTTAGGTGCACAAAACTACGCATCATCGTTGAGCATCAGTGCCAGGAAGAAGTGCTGCTGCGGCCTGTTGTTCCGACATCTGAAGAAGATGGCTCCAAAAAGAGGTGCCCGTAGGTCCTCTTCCAAGAAAGATGTCTCTACTAAGGAGAAGAAGAAGCAAGTGGCACCACTTACCAAGGCGACTGGTTGCTCAACCAAGACATTTTTTGGGCAACAACAACAAAAAAAACAAAGGCCCACCATGAGTGCTGCACAGGTAGCCTGTTTAGTTGTTGAATCACCAACGACCAGTGATGTTGGATCATCGCAAGAAAGTAGCAGCACGCCATCAACACAGGTTTTAACTCATCTCACAAGTACTATTCAACAACCAAAGCCGCAACAACAACTGCATGGGCTACTAGTACAAGCAGAAGTACATGCGCAAGGAGCTGTCCAAGAAGGAGCTGTCCGAGAAGGAGCTGTCCGAGAAGGAGCTGTCCGAGAAGGAGCTGTCCGAGAAGGAGCTGTCCGAGAAGGAGAAGGCCGAGAAGGAGAAGGACGAGAAGGAGAAGGCCGAGAAGGAGAAGGCCGAGAAGGAGAAGGCCGAGAAGGAGAGGTCCATGGAGACTTGCAAGTAGAGGTCAGTGAAGATGGCCATGGAGCGGTGCAAGTGCCCACAATGGTTGTTCTTCCAGAAGTAGGGGCACAGGAGGAAATTGACTTTGGAGCCGGGGTATCATGTCAGGAAGACGAAGCCACTCCTCCTGATGATTCATTTTCTCCCAGCTCCCCAGCAAGGAAAAGATCAAGGAGGGTGTGTAGAAGTTCCTCTTCAAGCCCCGCTCCATCAGATGATGATGTGGATCTAGATTGGCAACCATCTCTGACGTCTGAGAGGGAGGCACACCATGAGCTGCGAAAGGTATCACATGGTAAAAGGAAGGGCCCCGGTAAGCTCATACTTATGGATCCGAACGTCGGACTTGATGAAGTGGTGCATTCTGATATTGTTGAAGAGGATGACAGCAATGACCTAGTCATCACACATGTCAGTCCAGCCACACCGGCCATGCAGCAGACAGACATTTACACCCTATCCCGACGTCATGCTGAGCGTGACCCTGGCGACGTGCCACTGGTAGCACCACCAACGCAGTCAAGTAGTACCACAAGTTCAACAAAACCTACAGCTCCCATATTTTCTCCCCAGAGGGGGACTCCATCCAGCTCGACTCCCTCAAGTAAGGTTGCTGCAATAATTGCACAACCCAGTAGATGTCTGCAAGGCTCATCCACCACTGCTTCATCTGGCATTGGCAGCAGTATCACCTCGTGCGGCAAAACCAGAAGTTTCCAGTCCCCAGTTTGGAACTTTTTTAGTGTCCATGAAAAATATGATAACATAGCCGTTTGTTGCATTTGTAACACTAGCGTTAGCCGTGGTAAGACTGGTACCAACTATGGAACCGGAGGCCAGATAGGTCATCTTGAAAGAAAGCACGCTGTCGAATGGTTTCCGCACCTAGCAAACGTCAAGGGAAAGCGATCCCAAAGGGCAAGTGGCCAAAATATACCCATAGTAGGTGTTTCATCTGAAGATGATGGGGAGGTAGAAGAAGCGTCAGACATGTTTCCGGTTGCACCCAGTACCCCTTGCAGCACCACACCCTCCGTAACACATAGCAGGCACACTGAGAGTCTGGGAGACACACCAATGCGGAAAATGTCAACACTGATCAGAAGTGGGTCGAAGAAGGCATCAGCATCATCCCGTAAATTTGTCCAGCGCACCATTTCAGCCATGTTCTCCTCAGATGCGCAATTTCAACGCAACCACCCAACTGTACGCCTCTATAACACTAAGCTGGCAAAAATGCTAGCGGTGGACCTTCTCCCTTTTTCGTTTGTCGAAGGTGTGGGTTTCCTTGAACTCGTGGCAACATTGGCCCCTAAATGGAAGGTTCCTAGCCGGTACTATTTTGCCAGGGTTGCTGTTCCAGCACTACACAAAGAGGTGCTTGAGTTGGTGGGGGCAGCTTTGCAGAAGAGTGCTGTTCACACTATACACCTGACAACAGACATGTGGACCAGTTGCCAAGCCCTTGATTACATGTGCATCACTGCACACTGGGTCTCTTTTTCAGGGGTTATTAAACAGATAAATGCAGGTGGTGACTTGGTCGAGATTTTTAAGGGTGCTCGTAAACATGCAACATTAGCCATGTTTGGCATGGAGAAAAGTCATACTGCAGTCAACATTTTGGCTGACTTTAACAAAAAGGTCTTGAAATGGCTGCGCCCAAGACATTGCAAGGTTGGTTATGTTTCTACAGATAATGGCAGGAATGTAGTTAAGGCCATGGAGGACGGTTTCTATTTCAGAGTGCCGTGTTTGGCGCACTGTATCAACCTTGTTGTGCAAAATTTTTTGAAAAAAGAACTTGCAGTCGACAAAACACTGACCATCTGCAGAAGAATATGCACACATTTCAACCATTCTTTTAAGGCCCGGAAGGAGCTGAGGCGCAAGCAAAATGAACGTAGAATGCCAGTGAAAGCACTTATCCAGGAGGTGGCAACACGTTGGAACTCAACCTTCTACATGCTTGAGCGTCTGCATGAGCTGTTTCCAGTAGTCAATGAGTATTTCTACAACCTGGGTGGTGATACGACAGGAATGATGCTAGCGGTGGAGCAATGGCAGCTAGTTAAAAGCCTGACAGACATGCTTCGGCCTTTTGAGGTCTTCACGCGTGACGTGAGCAGGGAGGACTGTTCTTTGAGCAAAGCTATCCCACTGTTGCTGAAGCTCGAGCACCAAGTCAAGGTGGTGTCTTCACAATTAAAGGACGTTGGAAAGAACGAAGCACATGAGTTGGCGCAGAGATTATTACAACGCCTAGTTAGCAATGAACGGCTTGTAAATATCAAGAAACAACAGCACTACATTTGTGCTACTATTCTGGATCCACGTTACAAAAAGCCATTGTTTGGCAAAGTAATAATTCCTTTTGAAACATCGGATGTTACAGAGTACAAAGGTTGGCTAGCTCAGTCAGCCATTCGTTTTGAAATAGAGCGGAAGGAAACTGTAGGAGAAGACAGTACTACTAGTGAATCAGCAGGCGATCAGGCGTCCCAAAAAAGCACTTCACCATCTGTGCCTGTGGAAGAAGTGAGTGACTTTCCCTCTGAGCCGTTAACCACACCAGCAACCGTATCATCTGCACCAGGCGCATGCGATATGTCTGAAGCGAGTTGGCTAACTCAGCTAGGGTTTCCTGGTCCTAGAAAGGACACAGAAGTGCAAAGTACAGGAATCCGGGAGGACATTCTTTCAATGGTGCAGGCCTATCTGGATGACTCAACAGAGGTCAATATTACTGAGGACCTATTGGCGTATTGGCATGGGAAAAGAAAAATATGGCGAGAGCTCACCAACCTGGCTATCAATTACTTGTCTTGCCCACTCGCAAGCGTGTCTTCAGAACGTGTTTTTAGTTCTGCTGGTGGCATTGTGACTTCCAAAAGGTCCCGCCTCTTGCCCGCAAATGTGGAGCGGCTCACCTTGATAAAGATGAACCAGCACTTCATACCACCAGATTACAGAGTACGAGAATGCACGCAGGAAGAAGAGGACACCGCCCTACCCGAGGAAAGTTCTCCTCAGTTACCAGAAGTAACCCCGACTGATGATTTAGCAGAGTATGAGGACGAGTTCTGCTTCCCTGACAGCGAGTTCTGAAAATGACTCAATCATTCATTCATTAATTGTAAATAGTCCTCCTTATTCACTTTTATTCCTGTGTGTCTGTCTTTCTTTAGCAAGTGCTTCATCACATTCCCAACAAAACTGTAATCAACCAATAAAACAACAAGCCCATCAACAGAACTGTCTTGATTTTGATGCCGCAGCATTCCTCAGGTTCACAACAGTTAGTTGACAAGAACTCAGTCCTGGTCGTCTATCCTGAGTCCTCCTCCTCCAGACTCACCCTATCCATTACCCATAATGCTGATGCCTGGATTCTGCACAATGAAGAAATGAAGAAATGAAGAAATGAAGGAGCCAGCCCTCAAACACAAATTACAGGTAAGATAAGCGTTTGGATGGGAGGTAGTATAATGGAGTATTCGGAGAGGCGAGAGAGTGACAGTGGTACTAGCAGCAAAGTCCTAGGGCTCTTGAATCAACAAACTCTGTGACAGGCATTTACTTAGGAAAACATTTGGCCTATTGCACGTGAACGTGTAGGCGTTATATTGCTCGCTTGCCTGTCTCAGGGGTGCTGTCTCTGGGGCTTCTAGGTTTTAGGGTTGTGTCAGCACCGCTACCACATTTCTAATGTTGATTGCTTTTGATTTGCAGAAAATCCACGCCGGGAAACTCCAGTTGTGGCCCTGCTGCAGAACGCGTTAGGACTCTGTGAATTCCAGGTGGAGCCAGCCCTCAAACACAAATTACAGGTAAGATAAGCGTTTGGATGGGAGGTAGTATAATGGAGTATTCGGAGAGGCAAGAGAGTGACAGTGGTACTAGCAGCAAAGTCCTAGGGTTCTTGAATTAACAAACTCTGTGACAGGCATTTACTTAGGAAAACATTTGGCCTATTGCACGTGAACGTGTAGGCGTTATATTGCTCGCTTGCCTGTCTCAGGGGTGCTGTCTCTGGGGCTTCTAGGTTTTAGGGTTGTGTCAGCACCGCTACCACATTTCTAATGTTGATTGCTTTTGATTTGCAGAAAATCCACGCCGGGAAACTCCAGTTGTGGCCCTGCTGCAGAACGCGTTAGGACTCTGTGAATTCCAGGTGGAGCCAGCCCTCAAACACAAATTACAGGTAAGATAAGCGTTTGGATGGGAGGTAGTATAATGGAGTATTCGGAGAGGCGAGAGAGTGACAGTGGTACTAGCAGCAAAGTCCTAGGGCTCTTGAATTAACAAACTCTGTGACAGGCATTTACTTAGGAAAACATTTGGCCTATTGCACGTGAACGTGTAGGCGTTATATTGCTCGCTTGCCTGTCTCAGGGGTGCTGTCTCTGGGGCTTCTAGGTTTTAGGGTTGTGTCAGCACCGCTACCACATTTCTAATGTTGATTGCTTTTGATTTGCAGAAAATCCACGCCGGGAAACTCCAGTTGTGGCCCTGCTGCAGAACGCGTTAGGACTCTGTGAATTCCAGGTGGAGCCAGCCCTCAAACACAAATTACAGGTAAGATAAGCGTTTGGATGGGAGGTAGTATAATGGAGTATTCGGAGAGGCGAGAGAGTGACAGTGGTACTAGCAGCAAAGTCCTAGGGCTCTTGAATTAACAAACTCTGTGACAGGCATTTACTTAGGAAAACATTTGGCCTATTGCACGTGAACGTGTAGGCGTTATATTGCTCGCTTGCCTGTCTCAGGGGTGCTGTCTCTGGGGCTTCTAGGTTTTAGGGTTGTGTCAGCACCGCTACCACATTTCTAATGTTGATTGCTTTTGATTTGCAGAAAATCCACGCCGGGAAACTCCAGTTGTGGCCCTGCTGCAGAACGCGTTAGGACTCTGTGAATTCCAGGTGGAGCCAGCCCTCAAACACAAATTACAGGTAAGATAAGCGTTTGGATGGGAGGTAGTATAATGGAGTATTCGGAGAGGCGAGAGAGTGACAGTGGTACTAGCAGCAAAGTCCTAGGGCTCTTGAATTAACAAACTCTGTGACAGGCATTTACTTTGGAAAACATTTGGCCTTTTGCACGTGAACCAACACGATGACAGTGTTCAGTTAAATGAAATTACTGCAAAACAACCACCCACCCAGCTCAAAAGTAGTAAAAAAACAGGTATGCTCAGATAAAGTTTGAAAAAGTATATTTATATCCCTAACAAAATAATCTCCCGCAAGACCCTCCCTAACCCCAACAAATAAATAGTCCTCAAAAGTCCCCAAAAAACCCAACTCCCAATTCCCACCCCCCAAAAGTCTCAAAAAAAGGGGCAAGGGACACTCTAGGGATGCAAGCTGGTAAGTTTGGCCTCCAGGGCATCATGCTTTAGGGCCAGGGCATCATACTTTTCTTGGAGGATGGCTTGATCTAGGCAGAGGCCCTCCACCACATTTTGAAATTTGTGCCATTTCTGGACCTCCGCCTCTAGGTCTGACACTCTGCGGAGTGCACGGCGCAAGCGACCTTTAACAGTGCTGCGAGGTGCAGCTTTTGCTGCTCGGCGGTGGCGTCTTCCGGCACGGCTCCGGTTCGCTGGAGCACTGTGCTTACCGGCAGAACGTGGGGTAACAGAGGAGGATGTAGACGATGTTAAGTTTGATGCACTGGAGTGCGTGTCATCCCCCTCGAGTTCCACCAGTCGCCGATATTCGGCAACAGTTGCTTCCAGCCTCCGTTGCCGGGCCAGTACAGCCAGCATACTCCTCGTTGGTTTGGAGGTTTTAGTATTGCCAACTATATGAAGAAAGAAAGACATAATCTGTAAGCAATGCTCTTTAGGAATATGATTAACACAAAATGATTCAGCAGGAATTTGTGTCACAGTACAACTAGCAACTAGCCAGGGCAGTACAAAACTATTCAGGCCAGTATCATGGGCGTCCGCAGGGAGGGGCGCTTGAATCACCATTTCCCTTCCCACAACTCACTTGTATCCTTGGTTTGGTGCTCTTTCATATGAAAGAGATCTGGCAGAAGTGAGTGATTTTTCCTCTGAGCCGTTAACCACACCAGCAACCGTATCATCTGCACCAGGCCCAGGCGATATGTCTGTTTCCCTCCCTCTCTCTCTCTCTCTCTCTCTCTCTCTCTGTCTCCCTCTTTCTGTCTCCCTTTGTCTCCCTCTACCTCGCTGTCTCTCTCTCTCTGTCTCCCTCCCTCACCCTCCCTCTGGCTCCCTCCCTCTCTCTCTCTCCTTCTGTCTTCCTCTCTCTCTGTCTCTGCCTCTATCTGTCTTTCGGTCCCAGCCTGCTGTAATTACCATATTGTAATTTGTCACTGGGCCACCACTGGATACACATCATATCCTATCTAAGAGTCAGATAGTACCATGATCCAGCTTACCTGTACTCGCCACCGCCACTGTCTCCTTCCTCACAGTCTGTACTTCTTCTTGGTCCGACTCCTCTAGCGCCGCCTCCTCCCCAGATTGACCCTCGGACTCCGAGTCAATGATGACCACATCCGAGCTGGCCCCGCCACCAGATGTTCCACCTACAAAGTAGATTTAAGAATGTTAGATTACACCACTCCACTAGTATTTGGTCTATGAATGAAAAAATGTGAAAACAACTGAAAAATTAATTGACTGTCTACTCTAGTCTAAAGTAAATGTCCCTCCTTCCAGGGAAAGCTGTTGTCTTGCTTAATTTTTTTGTCACAATTGTTGAATGCTTGCTTAATTTTAACACACACTATTTTTCTCTGAACAGACAGAAACTGGCGCATTCCCCAATGTGGCTCTGCTAATCCATCTGACAAATCCTTTGAGAAATTTGCATTATAAACCATTGTCTTGAGCCACATTGTACATCTGATACACTGTAAATATTCCAGCACCTTGTCACCATGCGCCGTTCCTGCTGATCACAATTGCCACTTGCTTCGTCACTTACACATTTAGAGCACCAAGTCCAATTCGGGTTGTTTTGTATTTGTCCACATACAGTGCTGCTACAACTGTATTTATCATAATTTTTGTTCTTTTTTATACGAGGCCATGAGCATGTTTCCAACAAAAAAACAATCATTGAGTCTCCTTGTCTCTGTTCACGTAATGCTTGATGCATGCATGTTTAATCGCCTTTTACAATAAAACCAGTTTAGATATTGTTTAATTATTTTCATGTACCTACCCTGATCTCAACACGGTTTAAGGGTTATACTCCTGTAGTTTTTTACAACATTTTAATATTGCTTTCCTCCCTCCCATCTACTCTTAATGCCACAGTTGTTTTAGTTCTGCCTCTCGCTCCGTGCCTCCCAGCTCTGTTGCTTGTATTTATTTAGCCTTTTTGCAATTTTGGATGTCGACTGTAAGTGGGCTTCTTTTGGTAAGACATTTGCTTGGTTTTGGGCTTCCTTTTAAGTGAGATTGGGCTTGTTTTAAATACTACCGGTTATGTGACAAGTTGGGACAGCCCACTTAGTGTCCTTATTCCGAAATTTGATCTAACCAAATGGGCTGCTACATTTCTTTCCATCTTCCTTTTGTTGTGTTTACTGCATACAGAGATTTGAGCTCAAACTGCCGTCTTGCTACGGTCAGAATAATTGTAGCTCCGATAGCTGACGCTTTACACATGCACCAATAACATATAAACCCCAACTGCCACTTGGCTTTAACATTAAAGACTTACGAAGTACCACGAATGGTTATGGCATGGCACTGCCTTCTGGGAGATAAACTTTTTTTTATAATTTTTTTTATTGAAATTGTCATCGGTACAAATAATCAAAGCAGTAGACACAATCAAATGACTTTGTACGAAAGCATAGGGAGGACAAGGATTGCAACTGTACATAAGAGGGGAACGTCACGGGGAAGTGGGAACATTTACTTCAGAAGGGAGATAAAGTTTAACCACTGTTGAATTACAAAGTTCAACACACGCTGTAAAACTAAGAGTCCCAAAAGCCAGAGTGTTTACAGCAACCAAAAGTCATTATCAGACATTTGCGTTGACGTCATGCTAACAGCACTGTGAGACACATGGTCTACTATGTCTTTAGCCACTGTTTGTACAAACTTAAAAGAACGGCATCACCCAGACACCTTCCCATTACTGAATCTGTGCCAGTGCCCTGTGTGCATCGTTTACTTCACATTTTGTGAGCAGCGGCCTCATTGGATGCAGGTAAGTGGATGTCTGTACCCCTGGGGAACTCACACCTCACTGAGCAAGAGACTTACTCTTGGTCCTTGTGGTTTTCTTTCCCCACTCCCTGTGTGGCCTTCGTGAAGCCACTCTAGCTAAGCCTAGTCACATGCTAGGGCGGCTGCGCAGATGCCAAAAAGGTGGGGATCCTGAGCCTACAATCATGTCACCTAGTAGTCTTGATGTTTCCCCACGTACAGGTGGAGCAATTCACCCTTGGTTCCTTTTGAAAGGTGCACTGGGCGCAAACAGTGATAATGTGTAATATGGCCCCTGACTTTTTAATAATTAGAGGCAGAACATCTACTAATGTGTAGTATTTGGTATTTTTGGGTAAGAAGCAGCGCCAAGACGCCTCAGAGCATTTGAGCACTTTACAAAAATGTAAATCAAATCAAATCAAGGATTCCACCACCATTTAAAAAGCAGCGGGTACAACGGCCACCTTTGATGGGAACCTCTTCAGATAACAAAAGGGTTTGAGATAAATGAGACAGTTTTCACTCTAACAGAGAGTTTAGTATACAGGACATGTATCCATTGCATATATATTCGTGGAGACCATATAGTTTAAGAGCTTTCTGCATGTAGGCCCAGCTCAGGGAATCAAATGCTTTCTCTAGGTCCAGAGAGATGCAGGCCGCACCAGGCCATACATCTCTGGCACTGGCGATGGTGTCCTAGAGTTTGAGACGATTGAGTGGGGGGGCGGTCTAGGGAAAAAAACTGTTTGGCCATTATGTTTTAAGGAGGACCGTTGCAATCAGCATTTATAATTGATAGCGGTATGTTAGATGCAACAAAAGTAGGATCCCAGCTAGATTTCAGTATTTCAGTTATCATTGCTTCATGCATCAAAGGAGAAAAGAATCGATAGGCTTCAATAGTTGTAGTGCTAGATAGGCTGAGAAGGCAGTGTTGTATTCTGTTGGAATACCATCCATTCCCTTAGTTTTCCTTGAAGTCATTCTTTAAGAACCTGTCTAATCTTCTAATCCATTGCATAGTTATAAGGTGGTTTAAGGATTCAGAGATGTCCGCTGCAAGTTTAGGAAAATTGAGATTCTATCAAAAACGTTTCCAAAGCAGTTATGGAGAGTAAATTGTTATCCCCATGTAGTGTACTTTAGTAGTCATAAAAGGAAGTATTTATTTCGACTTGGATACTCACTATTTCCCTGGTTGATTAACTAACAGCTAAGAGTAATCTATTGAATAAGACAGGTTTAGTAAGTCTGGCAAGTAATCTACTTGGTTTGGCACCTTCATTATGGATCCTAGCTTGATATGATGTGCAATCATGGCAACAGAGAAGTTCTAAACCCTGGGTCATAATTATGACCCTCAGTGGGATTTTAGGGGTAGATAACGGAAAACCTATGGGAGGCTCTGGTGGAGGCTGCCTCTTGCCTGGTAGAACACTCTTTTATAGAAAAAGTTAGAAAAATATAGAAAAAGTTTTGATCCCTGTGCACTCGTTTTATTGAAAAGAACTTTCTTAATATTGTTAATTTAGGATGGCGCTAACATTTGTCACACGATGCCTTGTCGTGTCTTAATAAATAAAGTCCAATGTGTGGAGGTTAAATCACCTTTCACATAAATGTGCGCTCGTGTTAACGTGAAACTGAGTTGTTTCTTCTCCAATTTTTCAAAATACTTTCAATGATAAAGAGTCTGAAATATGTCATGAAATCATTTCGAGTTTTATTAGTTGATCAATTTCTTTCCTTATTTCATCTCATAAGGGCATATCAAATTATTCATCAAACAATCCGTTTACAAACATTATTCTTTCGCCCAATGCATTTCGGGTCAATGGATGGGACCCTTCGTCAGGGGCCTGAAAATGAATTAATAAAGGACCTTAGCAAGCAATGTGAATCAAGAATTGCAATGTAGTTATCCACAATATCATATTTAAAACAATCCTACAATGTAAACAATAACCGAATGAACGCGTGTTTCAGAAAAAATGTGTGAGTATTGAGCATGCTGTATAACAAGAAAGTGAAGGAGGTATGTGCTGATGTTTAAATATTGATTGTAAACGTAATTAGTCATAAATGATAAAAAGAGAAAAGGCAGAAGAAGTGCTCATTCCGATTACGAGGAGTGCGTTATAGAATGGGGGGGGGGGGAGAATGGCAGTAAATAGGTGAAGTATGCTAATCGTATTGTGGTTAACCCAGCGGACAGCGTGCAAAATGAAATGTAGGGGGAAACTTACTCGTAATCTGCGTAATAGTTCACCCAGGCGTTAACGGTTTTCCAATGTTCGCGGGTTTGGAATGAATTTAAAGAACGCTAGTTGCGCTCATGTGATATGAGTGCTATGACTTAAATGAAAGTCGAAGACAGACTTTCCGAAAATATATGAAACGGTAAATTTACGTAAAGGGAAAGTAAATGGATAAGTGGGGAATGAGTGATAAATGGAATTAGTAATCTACTAGTCAGAAAAAAACTGTTATAGTAATGTATAAAAAATAACAATTAAAAAATAGATGAAATCCATGGTCATGTGGTCAGTGAAAGGAAACTACGATAGGAGTGAAAGGTATGTGGCAAGTTAACATATGGGGTAACTAATGTAATAAACTGATCAACATTAGGAAACAAATATATGTGATTACAGAAAATGAATAAAGTAAAATGCACGTTGCAATCATTAGCGATAAAAGATTAGCGATAAAAGGCATCACTTATTTAAATGGTCATTAGTCAGATGATGCGGGGAGTAGAGAGGTCCTTAAATCATGCTATTTATAGAAAGCAGGAGTATTCGATCCGATCGTTCATTCCAATAGGTTGCAAAGTATTCAGTTTTTTTATCCAGAAAAATTCTGCTTTTAGTCTCTGTTTTGTGGGGTCCATGTCATTGCATTGCGGAATTGCCTCCAGAATCGTGAATCTCAATTGGGATATCTGGTGTTTTGCCTCTATCCAATGGGTAGCGATAGTGAATTTGGTGTTGTGTAAACGAATGTTGCTTTTGTGCTCTGTTAAGCGCACCTTAATTTTTCTTTCGGTTTGGCCTACGTAAGTTTTACCGCAGGGACATTTGATTGCGTAAATGGTATTTTTGGTATCGCATGTGCTGGTATGTCGTAACTCTATTTCGTATCCTTGAGTTGGATGCATGAATTTATTGCCAACTAAAACATTGTTGCAGTGAGTGCAATTGAGACACTTTGACATTCCTTTGTAAGTTATTTTTTGCTTCTTTGTAGTTGTCAGAATTTCTTTCAAATTTTTTGATCTCTGGAATGCAAATGTGATGCGTTGACTGAAAAGTCCTTTTAGATCTGGTTCCATGTTTATTAAATTCCAGTGTTTATTGATTATTCTTTTGATCTTTATGGCATCCGTAGAGTATGTTAGCACACATACCGTTTTCTGTTCTGTAGTCGTGGTTTTAGATAGAAGTAGATTTTCTCTAGAAATATTTTGTAATCTTTTCATAGATTCTTGGAGGATGTCAAAAGGGTACCCTCTTTGTTGATACTTGGTCATTTGTTCTTTAAATGTTATCTCTAGTTGTTTGGGATCTGATGTGATCCTTTTCAATCTGATCAATTGAGAGGTTGGTAGATGTTTTCTGAGCGTATCTGGATGAAAGCTTTGAAATAGGAGACTCGAGTTCCTATCAGTTGGTTTCGTGTGCACTTGAGTTGTGAATTGAAAATCTGTGATATTAACTTTCACATCCAAGAAAACAATAGATTCATGATTGATGTTATGGGTGAATTTGATTCTCTCATTTCGTGTGTTCATAATGGTTATGTTCCTTTCAAGCTGACTTCGGTCTCCCTGCCATAAAATGAATATGTCATCAATGAAACGTTTAAAGATGATTACATTTTTTTGGCAGTCAGGGTTTTTCAGAATGAAATCAGTTTTGAATTTTGACATATATATACAGGCATATGAGGGGGCCCCCCCAAAACCCATTGATGTCCCGTTACATTGGTTGAAGAAATGGTTTTGCCATTCAAAATAACTATGGAAGAGAGCAAAGTGCATCAGTTCTAGTAAAAATACTTTCTGAGTCTCTTCAATTTCTTCGTTGAGTAAACTCCATTCTAAGGCTTCCAGGCCTTCGTTGTGAGGGATTGACGTGTACAGTGAGGTCACATCTATAGTACATAGCCAGTATTCACATTCTGTTGATAGAATCACATCTTTAAGGAGTTTGAGAAATGCCGTAGTGTCTTTTATGTAAGTGCTGCCTTTTTGAACAATAGGTTGAAGATACCAATCGATATATTTTCCTATAGGTTCGGAGATCGATCCGCAGGCAGAGACTATTGGTCTGAATGGTGGATTTTTGCTGTCCTTGTGAATTTTAGGAAGCATATAAAGTTTAGGGCGCCTTGGATATTTTGTCTCAAAGAATTGGTGAGTCTTTTTTCCAATCCATTTCATTTCGAGAGCTCGATCGATTATCTGTTGTAGAATTTTTTTGTACTCATTGGTTGGATCAGAATCAATGGTATATACGTGTGAATGTCTTGAACATGTGTATTCACACATTGGATATAGTAGTTTGTGTCCATTATAATCAGAGCTCCCCCTTTATCAGCTCGTTGGAAGGTGAGTTCTTCATCTTGACTTAAATGTTTTAGGATGTTCCACTCTCGAGGTGATAGATTTGTTCTCTTGGGTTTTGCAAATTTGATCCATCTCTGAGATGGAACCAGAATCTTCAACTAAAGAATTCAAACCTAAAAGTACATTCTGTGCACCAATAACTCATAAAACTATTGAAGCATTTGAAAGAACGGTGCATACAGAACTTCAAAAGATCAAATTTGCAAAACCCAAGAGAACAAATCTATCACCTCGAGAGTGGAACATCCTAAAACATTTAAGTCAAGATGAAGAACTCACCTTCCAACGAGCTGATAAAGGGGGAGCTCTGATTACACATGTTCAAGACATTCACACGTATATACCCCTTGATTCTGATCCAACCAATGAGTACAAAAAAATTCTACAACAGATAATCGATCGAGCTCTCGAAATGAAATGGATTGGAAAAAAGACTCACCAATTCTTTGAGACAAAATATCCAAGGCGCCCTAAACTTTATATGCTTCCTAAAATTCACAAGGACAGCAAACATCCACCATTCAGACCAATAGTCTCTGCCTGCGGATCGATCTCCGAACCTATAGGAAAATATATCGATTGGTATCTTCAACCTATTGTTCAAAAAGGCAGCACTTACATAAAAGACACTACGGCATTTCTCAAACTCCTTAAAGATGTGATTCTATCAACAGAATGTGAATACTGGCTATGTACTATAGATGTGACCTCACTGTACACGTCAATCCCTCACAACGAAGGCCTGCAAGCCTTAGAATGGAGTTTACTCAACGAAGAAATTGAAGAGACTCAGAAAGTATTTTTACTAGAACTGATGCACTTTGCTCTCTTCCATAGTTATTTTGAATGGCAAAACCATTTCTTCAACCAATGTAACGGGACATCAATGGGTTTTGGGGGGGCCCCCTCATATGCCTGTATATATATATGTCAAAATTCGAAACTGATTTCATTCTGAAAAACCCTGACTGGCAAAAAAATCTAATCATCTTTAAACGTTTCATTGATGACATATTCATTTTATGGCAGGGAGACCGAAGTCAGCTTGAAAGGAACATAACCATTATGAACACACGAAATGAGAGAATCAAATTCACCCATAACATCAATCATGAATCTATTGTTTTCTTGGATGTGAAAGTTAATATCACAGATTTTCAATTCACAACTCAAGTGCACACGAAACCAACTGATAGGAACTCGAGTCTCCTATTTCAAAGCTTTCATCCAGATACGCTCAGAAAACATCTACCAACCTCTCAATTGATCAGATTGAAAAGGATCACATCAGATCCCAAACAACTAGAGATAACATTTAAAGAACAAATGACCAAGTATCAACAAAGAGGGTACCCTATTGACATCCTCCAAGAATCTATGAAAAGAGTACAAAATATTCTTAGAGAAAATCTACTTCTATCTAAAACCACGACTACAGAACAGAAAACGGTATGTGTGCTAAAATACTCTACGGATGCCATAAAGATCAAAAGTATAATCAATAAACACTGGAATTTAATAAACATGGAACCAGATCTAAAAGGACTTTTCAGTCAACGCATCACATTTGCATTCCAGAGATCAAAAAATTTGAAAGAAATTCTGACAACTACAAAGAAGCAAAAAATAACTTACAAAGGAATGTCAAAGTGTCTCAATTGCACTCACTGCAACAATGTTTTAGTTGGCAATAAATTCATGCATCCAACTCAAGGATACAAAATAGAGTTATGACATACCAGCACATGCGATACCAAAAATACCATTTACGCAATAAAATGTCCCTGCGGTAAAACGTACGTAGGCCAAACCGAAAGAAAAATTAAGGTGCGCATAACAGAGCACAAAAGCAACATTCGTTTACACAACACCAAATCCACTATCGCTACCCATTGGATAGAGGCAAAACACCAGATATCCCAATTGAGATTCACGATTCTGGAGGCAATTCCGCAACGCAATGACATGGACCCCACATAACAGAGACTAAAAGCAGAATTTTTCTGGATAAAAAAACTGAATACTTTGCAACCTATTGGAATGAACGATCGGATCGAATACTCCTGCTTTCTATAAATAGCATGATTTAAGGACCTCTCTACTCCCCGCATCATCTGACTAATGACCATTTAAATATGTGATGCCTTTTATCGCTAATCTTTTATTGCTAATGATTGCAACGTGCATTTTACTTTATTCATTTTCTGTAATCACATATATTTGTTTCCTAATGTCGATCAGTTTGTTACATTAGTTACCCCATATGTTAACTTGACACATACCTTTCACTCCTATTGTAGTTTCCTTTCACTGACCACATGACCATGGATTTTGTCTATTTTTTAATTGTTATTTTTTCATACATTACTATAACAGTTTTTTTTCTGACTAGTAGATTACTAATTACATTTATCACTCATTCCCCCACTTATCCGTTCACTTTCCCATTACGTAAATTTACAGTTTCATATATTTTCGGAAAGTCTGTCTTCGACTTTCATTTAAGTCATAGCACTCATATCACATGAGCGCAACTAGCGTTCTTCGAATTCATTCCAAACCCGCGAACATTGGAAAACCATTAACGCCTGGGCGAACTATTACGCAGATTACGAGTAAGTTTCCCCCTACATTTCATTTTACACGCTGTCCCCTGGGTTAACCACAATACGATTAGCATACTTCACCTATTTACTGCCATTCTCTTCCCCCCCAATCTATAACGCACTCCTCGTAATCGGAATGAGCACTTCTTCTGCCTTTTCTCTTTTTATCATTTATGACTAATTACGTTTACAATCAATATTTAAACATCAGCACACACCTCGTTCACTTTCTTGTTATACAGCATGCTCAATACTCACACATTTTTCTGAAACACGCGTTCATTCGGTTATTGTTTACATTGTAGGATTGTTTTAAATATGATATTGTGGATAACTACATTGCAATTCTTGATTCACATTGCTTGCTAAGGTCCTGTATTAATTCATTTTCAGGCCCCTGACGAAGGGTCCCATCCATTGACCCGAAATGCATTGGGCGAAAGAATAATGTTCATAAACGGATTGTTTGATGAATAATTTGATATACCCTTATGAGATGAAATAAGGAAAGAAATTGATCAACTAATAAAACTCGAAATGATTTCATGACATATTTCAGACTCTTTATCATTGAAAGTATTTTGAAAAATTGGAGAAGAAACAACTCAGTTTCACGTTAACACGAGCGCACATTTATGTGAAAGGTGATTTAACCTCCACACATTGGACTTTATTTATTAGAACACTCTTTTACTCATTGGTTGTGCCCCTGCTTTTCCTGGAGCAGCAGGATTAGGGTATCACCAGGCAAATCCATCCCTCTATTGTCATTCAGAAGGTATAAATGGACCAGTACCATTGTCCCTGGAGAAACACCCCCCAAGCCCCCGGGTGGCAGTTGGAGTCCAAGTCCTTCGGTCAGTTCTTGCAGAGGCATCAGGAGGCTTCTCCTTCAAGCTTGGCATTCCTACACTGTTGGTGCTCCCAGGTCCAGTGAGTTCTCAAG
Source organism: Lissotriton helveticus (assembly GCF_964261635.1). Taxonomy (NCBI): domain Eukaryota; kingdom Metazoa; phylum Chordata; class Amphibia; order Caudata; family Salamandridae; genus Lissotriton; species Lissotriton helveticus. Next base: position 1,866,132,120 of record NC_136067.1, read on the forward strand.
TGTCTCTACCTTGTACAGGGTTGTTTTTTTCAGTGGGGGTGGAAAGTTCTGGAAGGTAAACACCTCTGTCCAAATCTAGTGGGCCAAATTACCAATCCACCTCTGCTCCAATCTTCCTGCATAGCAAACAGAGACATTTAAATACGGAGATTTCAAGTGGTCAATGAAAAGGCATTCCATGGATCCTCATCCCTGCCCCAACTGGCACAACGGCCTGCTCCCTTCCCACCAGAATTTCAAAGAAAAGCTCCTCCTGCGCCGGACTCCAGAGGTCTGGACTTCCTTCTTTGTTTATGTGGAATTGGGTTTGCCCTGTCCAAGTGCTGTATCAAGAGTAAATTTAGTACATGCATATTTCTTCCCCACCTCTTCCTTTCCTAGGAAATGGGCCAAGCACTGTCAAATGACTTTATTGTGTAGGGAGGTATTTGATCCTCCTGCTGGCCAGCAAAGTAAATACCTTAGCTCAGTAGGGGGCAGTGGTGGTTCCTCCATGGGGGCTTTTGGGCACCACCCCCCCTGCTTTCTCGCCGTGCAAAAAGGCAGAAACAAATGGTAGTTAATTATTGCCGTAATATTATAACTACCATTTGTTTCTGCCTTCTCGCACGGCGAGAAAGCAGAACTTCCTGGTTTTGGTTTACAGTGGGCGGTGTTACTCGAGGGCAGGGGGGAGTGGCTTGGGGGAGTGGCTAGGCCACTGTTGTTAATACTAACTGTTTGGGCAGCCTGAGGCAGCCCAAACAGACAGTATTAACAACAGTGGGAAAGCCACTCCCCCAAGCCACTCCCCCCTGCACTTGAGTAACACCACCCACTCACTCTTCCTGTTCTCTCTGTATGCTGCAGCAGCAGCATACAGAGAGAAAATTACGTAGCCTGGGGCAGCCGGCCGCACCAATCAAAAACGCGGCAGTGGAGGGGAGGGAGGCTGCCTGCCGCACCGCCTTCCTGATGACATGCTGCAGGACTTCAAACCAGGACGGCGGGAGTCGGGACGGAGTCTCCGGACGGTAAGTTTATTTGTGGGTTTTTTGTAAGGAAGTGAACTGACGGGTATGGCACTTCCATTGTCTACGTTGTTTGCACAATATGTCCTTCAAATAAGGCGAAGAGGAAGTCTTAAGACACTCCCGTTCCTCGTAAATGTGCACGCTTCACAGCGAGGGTTCACTTCCTGCTCTGTGCTCTCACGTTTAGGGGGAGATTACAAGAGTGGGCTCCTGCCTTCTGCGCCTGCGAGTGAAGTATGAGGCGACATGTTGACGAATGTAGTAATCCTGCATACTTTGAAGATCTGTGCGTGCCAAAGATCAATTACGTTATTGACTCGGTACAGCTGCCGGTTACTGAGACCTCTTTAAAGGTCTCTTTCCAGGTACACAAGTTCACACAATCTCCCCTCCACTTTCAAATGTCACCAGCCGCGACTGGTCGGGGGACCTGAATCTCATTATGAGCCAAGACAGTAAAAAATGATAATTATCCAAGTGCCATGAGGAGATCAGATAACAGAAATGTTACTTTATATCTGCACTTTGATACCTGATCAATAGTCGTAGGATTAAGTATGGCAAAACTGTGTGGTGGTGCATATTTTGCCTATAAGGTATAATGCAATGACCACACTGTCTTTTTAGTAAAGCACTAGAGACCTACGCTATGCATACCCTCTCACATTATAAGGTCTATACAAGGTCAGCACCAATTGCTGATGGGTCCTTCCTGCAACAGGCTACCTGTCTGCAGATATTTGGCTGAGCTAGCTGGTAGTCTCACACACTCAGCTTGCGCATGTGTGCACATGTGTGGCTAGAGCTGCCTACTCTCAAGATGGGGATCCAGGTTTGAATTTTGCCACTGCTCAACTTTCTATGATTCTGTAAAATTATGTAATCTTCCTGCACCTAAAAAAATCTGTACAGTATTCTGGTTCTGTTGTAAGGCTCTCCCGGTGCACAGACATAATATCGACTCCAAAATATCGTTTGGACAGAATATCGAGTTTTAAATATCGTTTGGAGAAAATATCGACAGGACAGAATATCGACAGCCAAAATATCGTTTTTAAGGTAAGTGAAGTAATATCGACTGTAAATAATATAGAAAGTGAAAATATCCAAGTATATAATCTAGATAGTAAAAAATATCGTTTTTTAAATAATATGTAATTATTTATAGTGTTTTTATGTTATAATATGTGTGAAAAGTGTCATTTTATGTTATAATTATTTTTAATTAATGATTTTTTTAAAATTATTGTGTAATTTTATTCTGTAGCGGGTTGTGGGTTTATAGGGGAATAGGGTGAGAAGTAATATAATTATAATTAATTAAATATGTAAATTTATTAATTGGTAGTAATAATTAATTAATTGGTAATTAAATAATATATGTTAATTATTTAAAATGTAATTGGTAATTAATTTAATTTAATTTATTAATTGCTAATTATGTAAATTAAAATAATGTATTTCCTGTAGCGGGTTGTGGGTTTATAGGGGAATAGGGTGGGAAGTAATTTAATTATTATTTATTAAATATGTAAATGTATTAATTGGTAGTAATATTTAATTAATTGGTAATTAAATAATATTTGTTAATTATTTAAAATTTAATTGGTTATTAATTTAATTTAATGTATTAATTGCTAATTATGTAAATTAAAATAATGTATTTCCTGTAGCGGGTTGTGGGTTTATAGGGGAATAGGGTGGGAAGTAATGTAATTATTATTTAATAAATATGTAAATGTATTAATTGGTAGTAATATTTAATTAATTGGTAATTAAATAATATTTGTTAATTATTTAAAATTTAATTGGTAATTAATTTAATTTAATTTATTAATTGCTAATTATGTAAATTAAAATAATGTATTTCCTGTAGCGGGTTGTGGGTTTATAGGGGAATAGGGTGGGAAGTAATTTAATTATTATTTATTAAATATGTAAATGTATTAATTGGTAGTAATATTTAATTAATTGGTAATTAAATAATATTTGTTAATTATTTAAAATGTAATTGGTAATTAATTTAATTTAATTGATTAATTGCTAATTATGTTAAATTAAAGGGGTATTTTTAGGGTTCAGGGTCAGTTTTTAGTTTTTGGGTAAAGGGGTATTTTTAGGGTTCAGGGTCAGTTTTTAGTTTTTGGGTAAAGGGGTATTTTTAGGGTTCAGGGTCAGTTTTTAGTTTTTGGGTAAAGGGGTATTTTTAGGGTTCAGGGTCAGTTTTTAGTTTTTGGGTAAAGGGGTATTTTTAGGGTTCAGGGTCAGTTTTGGGTTTTTGGGTAAAGGGGTATTTTTAGGGTTCAGGGTCAGTTTTTAGTTTTTGGGTAAAGGGGTATTTTTAGGGTTCAGGGTCAGTTTTTAGTTTTTAGGTAAAGGGGTATTTTTAGGGTTCAGGGTCAGTTTTTAGTTTTTGGGTAAAGGGGTATTTTTAGGGTTCAGGGTCAGTTTTGGGTTTTTGGGTAAAGGGTTTTTTTAGGGTTCAGGGTCAGTTTTGGGTTTTTGGGGTACAGGGGTACAGTGTAAAAATAAAGTAAAATTAAATTTACATTAATTTAATTTAATGAAATTAAATTAAATTATATTTAAATAATTTTAAATAATTTAAATTAAAAAAATTATTATATACTTACCAGATTCAGATTCAGAAATATCTTTATTTCGGTTAATATTTTACCATAAAAGACGTTCATAACATACAATTAAAACTGATTGTACTAAAAAAGGTTTATACACAAATTGTAAAATTTATAAAATCAGCTTTTAGAAAAATCCAAATTGCACCCTGTTAGCCTGTGTGCAGAAAAGTCAGTTAACAGCTCTGAGGCATTTCCTTCTGATAAACCAGAGAGCGCCCAGGTACTTAGCCACAGCAAACACGATGTGGTCAGACAAATCAGTTTTAAGGACTCTAAAAGCGGCCATGCACTTCTCAAATCCCAGATTCCTGCATAAGGGAACAATCCAGTACTTGCGGATCTCTCGGTAGGCGGGGCAAAAAAAGAGAATGTGAAGTTCGGTTTCATCCGAGGTTTTACATGCTGGGCAAGTACTGCTTGCATCGTCACTCCAGTTAGATGTAAATGTTCTGATAGGGAGGGACCCATGTCTCCACTGTAGGTATAGTTTCCTAAGTAGAGAAGGGTATACTTTATCCAGGGTTGGTTCCAAGTTATACTTGGCCTTGAAGGACATAAAGGAGACTGTCAGAGTCCAGAGGTTTTGTTGGTTAGAAAGCAGTGAAAGTTTGCTATCTCGGTATGTCTTGGCAAGCTCCTTTTTAGAAATGAGTTGGCACGTAGTCAGGGGATCGGACCACAATTTAGAAAGGCCCAAACCCTCCAGTTCCAGTTTGATGAAATTGAGCCATTTCATTTTTCCTGCCCCCGAGATAGCAAGGACATCCTGGAGTCCTTGTCTGTAGCTGTCCAATTCTGGAGTTGACCATAATCTGCGCCAGAAGGCCAGCGGGCGGAAGGCCAGCTCATCATCAAGCGGGCAAAGGCCTAAATCCATCCTGAGAGGAACAAGGGGGGTGCTCGGTGGTAAACCAACTAGGTTTCGGATAAATTTGTTTTCCACTTTCAGGAGGGCTGATGTTCCAATGTGGCCCCAAAGTTCAGACCCATAAATTACAGCCCCCTTGGCCTGGGATCTATAGATCTGCATTGGTGGGCCAATGGGCCTGATTGTGCATTTGTTGTTTGCCAAGAGCTTCATAATGCCCCCCGATTGTTGCGTCAGTTTGAGTGCTGCCTTCTCTAGATGCGTGTTCCAAGTAAGTTTGTCATTTAGGACAATGCCCAGGTATTCAAAGGTTTTCACTCTCTCGAGCCTGATGTGTGCAATGCTGGGGCTAAAGTGGAATTTCTGTGGGGGGTTGAGGACCATGAATTTTGTTTTGATGGCATTAATTTCCAATCCATGGGCCTCACAGAAATCCATGAAGCCATCGAGAATGCGCTGGATGCCCATTGCCGACTTAGATAACAGCAAAGTGTCGTCGGCAAACATGATGGCTGGCACCCTTTTAGCGGCTAGTTTTGGGGCATCAGAATTAGGTACCCCCTCTAAGTGAGAGATAACCCCATTGACATAAAGGCAAAACAGGGTCGGTGCAAGCACACAACCCTGTCTTACCCCCCTGCCAACGGGGAACCTCTCAGACAGTGCACCCATCCTGCCACATCTCACCTGGGCAAAGTTAGTGCTGTGGAGGCGGATTAACATTTTTAGCAAGCCTTCAGGAACCCCCGATTTGGCAAGGACCTCCCACAGCTTGTTCCGGGGGACCAGGTCGAACGCTGCCCTCAGGTCCACGAATACAGTATAGAGACTGCCACCCTCCAACTGCACCGTTTTCCAATAAATGAGGACAAGCCGAAAGACCTGGTCGATGGTAGAAACCTTCTCCCTGAAACCTGCCTGAAAGGGGCTCAGGATGCTAAAATCCCTGATCCACTCGTGCAGGCGGTTTAACAACAGCTTTGCAAAGAGTTTTTGGGACACGTCAATCAGGCTTATTGGCCTGTAGTTGGTCGGGAGCAGAGGAGACCCCTTCTTAAAAATTGGGACTATCTCAGCCCCCGACCAAGTCGGAGGGATTGGCATGCCTTCCAAAATGGAGTTAAATAGCACCCTGAGGTAGGGAACCCATACCTTTGGCTCGTGTTTGTAAAGGTCGCCTGGAAGCTCGTCCAGGCCCGGCGCCTTGCCAGCCGCCAGTGTCGAAATTGACATGGTGATTTCCTCTATACTAAATTCATCCATGTCAGTTACTCTGTTGTTGGTGGAGTGTAGTACTTTATCGGGTTCGTTCGATACCTGGTCACTGCTATGTGGTTCATATAGACTTTTGAAATGTTCCTCCCAGACAAAGGGTGCTATATTAGCCTCTACAGCTTCAAGTGGTTCAGCAGAGCCGTGCCTAACTATCTGCCAGAAAGTCCGTGCGTCTCGACGTGCAAGGGCAGCTGTCAATTGGAACCAATTCCCCTCATCCCAGTCTATTTTGGCATCACGGAGGGCTAGTTTGTAGGCTAATCGTCTCTCCCTGATTACACTTGTAGTGTCTCGCGCCTGAAGTGATTTTAGTAATGCGGCTTTTGCTGCCCCGCAAGAGGCATTGAACCAAGTGGCTCTTTTCAGCTTGGGCCTAGAAGACCTGACCACTGGGTTCAGCACCTCTGCGAGGTTAGTGCATAACTCGGAGTGAATTTTACCAAGTTCAATCATTTGTGCCGGCTTATATAAGGGGGGATTAGATGCCCCAGGATTAGCTGTGGAAACGAATTCAGATTCGCTAGCTGAATGGTGCATACAACGCTCTACCTTTTCCAAGGCAGGAACGACCAATGCATAGAGTCTCCCGATGTTACTTTCGTTTTCCAGCAATTTGGCCCATTTAATTCTGCGCCTATTGCTGGTTAATGCAAGGTCTGACTGTGGTGCGGAATTATCGTCAACCTTATCTATTTGACCACCGAGAATCTCGAATTTTAATGAGAGCAGATTGTGGTCGCTATCGAGTCTGGGAATTACGCCAAAATCTTTCACTTTCCCCCAATCCCTAGTTGGAACCATTATGTAGTCGATTCGTGACTCATGTCCCAGTCTATTAAAGGTGTTTTTAGGCGGGATATCACTTTTAGTCCTGCCGTTACAAGCCCTCAATGAGTGACTAAGCGTGAGGGACATTATCTGGGTGGCAAGTGGGGACCAGGCCCTAATCGTTGAGTCTGCCAGGGTAGGGATGTTCCACAATTCGTCCTCCTCACTAGATATACCCACCAGATACTTGGTAATGGTAGTGCGTTGTAAAAGTTGCGTTGTAACGTCATATATCCACTGTTGCACTCTTTGCAGTGGGAATAGTAATTTTTACTCTTTTGTATTTGTACATTAATAATATTGGCTATTATTTAATTAAATTTTGTTACTATATATATATATATGTTTTAAGAAATATGATTAAAAAAATATTATTTTTTTACTTTCATTAATTATTTAATTATTAAAAGTTATTTTAAGTATTGTTAATTATATTTTAGTAATTCATTTTTTATATTAATGTAATTAAACATTGTTTTTATTAAAGTCGATATTTTTTACAACTATATTTTTGTAAACGATATTTTGTACTCGATATTTTTGTACTTACCTGTTTGTACATACAAACTCGATATTTTGGTTGTAGATATTTTTTCCTCGATATTTTGGGTAGTCGATATTTTGGTAGTCGATATTATTTCAGTGATCCGGCTCTCCCATGTCCTTGAGCCAAGTTCACTCTATGAAAAAGTACAAAAGTTCTAAACGTAAGAAAGCTGTATCAAATCAAGTCAAATTAACTTTATTTGATTTGACTAAACAAATCATGAAAGTATAAGGTACAATTAAAAAAAAACATTTCACAGTATCATATCTGAAACCATAAATTAGCATGAAACATACCTGCCAAAAAAGTGTGACAACAAAAGTCTCGGTTTCTAAAAACGTACAAGCAAAAGTATGTGAATCCTGCACAACACCTACCGGAACAAAAGCCCTGTGTATCTGCAAAAGATACTATCCCAATACAGATATACAAGGAATGTATAATCAGACACTTCTCATCTGCTTCTACCAAGAATATTTCAAATTAATAGAGTATGGTGCTAATGATTGTGAGTTTGCTGTCCCAAACTATGGGGTGGACCACTGACTTATAACCAGGGCCACTAGAACTATGTGATTCTGTGGCTGCAGCATTTTTCTCATAATTATGGATTTGGAGCTTTTGCTATTTCATCTGTTGTCTGCTGCATAATTTGCAGATTTTAGCAAAAAAAATGTTTTGCTTCTAGCTCAAAAAGATCAAAAGTTACTAAAAATGCTGCTATGTGTGTTGCGATGCCTGTACAGTGGAAGGCACTTTGCATAGGTTGATTGTTCACCTTTCAGTAGCATATTGTTGTATTTAGGTATTAAACTAGTGCAAATTAAGTGAAACATTTATCCAGACAGTGTTAACATCTATAAAAATGACAAAATAATGAACTGATACTATCACAAATGTGCTGCATTATGCCATTTGCATTTTCTTGCTGCATAATTTAGTAGACTCTGTCGCATAATGTGTTCCTCTCTTGCCACATAATTCCAGTGGACCTGCTTTTAACAAAAATAATATGTAGGGGCAATGGTCCCAGAAAGCAACCATACATAGTAAACAAATTCAAAACAAATATTCAAAACAGAACATAAAACAGAGGATATTTCGTTATGCACAGTGTTTAATTCACACTGAGCAGTGTTCTCTTAATGAAAATATTTACATTTTATTATATGCGACAGTGTCCCTAAGCGGGAGCATGGTGTGGGACGGGAAAAGGGAGGGTCGGGTAATGGTGCTTCAGTGAGGGTAGGAAAGTGAATTAAAGGATAGAAGTGCCAATCAAAAACAATGTGTTATTTAAGGTACATGTGGCTCATTCCTTGAGCCAATCAATCACAATGTCAATAGAAACAATATAAAGCCATGTTTTCAACGGTGTACAACCTTTACAATGCAACTTTTACCACGCAGTGCCTTTACGACGCAAATTTTACAACGCATTGCGCTGGGGGGCGCTCTAGGATAGGGAATATATTTAATGTACTATCCAACACCTTCCCTACTATCCACAGGGACTGGCGTTTGAATAGTAAATTAAATAAATCACTATCCAGTGCCTAAAAGCACTATGGGTTGTAATGGCATTCGTTGTAAATACCGCGTTGTAAAGGCATGCGATGTAAAAGTATGCGTTGTAACGTCATACATCCGTTTTCAACAGTTGCACAGTATGAGATATCTGTTGATTGCTGGCTTGTGCCATAAAATGTCGACGTTTCGACCCTATGGAACTGTAGGTTGTTGCATCCCTTATGTCAGGGTCTTCTTCAGGACAAAAGAGTGAGGGTGGGAGAGGGTGTGATCATAGAACCTCTGCCCGCAGTCTAGGGGCGTAGAAGGGCTTGCTGGCTCCTAAGGCGAGACAACGACCAAGACACTTCCTACATTGTTTGAGTAGAACTCTACTCGAACTGAGCCTTTCATCAAGAGCAGAGACATAAAGGTTCCTTGGAGCCGAGAAGCCCGCTCCCATTAATCAGACACCTCTGGATTCAATTCACCTACCGAGTACCTAGACCCTTCCTTTTCATCAACTCAACCCGACATACAAGTTAAAGCTTACAATATAGGAAGTGCCTTGGTCATTCTCTTGCCTTAGGAGCCAGCGCGCCCTTCTATGCCCCTAGCCTGCGGGCAGAGGTTCTATCATCATACCCTCCCCAACCCCCACTCTTTTGCCCTAAAGAAGACCCTGATGTAAGGGTTGCAACAACCTACATTTCCATAGGGTCAAAACGTTGCAATTTTACGGCACAAGCCAGCAATCAACAGATCTCATACTGTGCAACTGTTGAAAACATGGCTTTATATTGTTTCTATTGAAATTGTGATTGATTGGCTCAAGGAATAAGCCACATGTACCTTAAATAACACATTGTTTTTGATTAGCTCTCCTATCTTTTAATTCACTTTCCTACCCTCACTGAAGTACCATTACCCCGCCCTCCCTTTTCCCTTCCCACACCATGCTCCCTCTTAGGGACACTGTCGCATATAATAATATGTCAATATTTTCATTAAGAGAACACTGCTCAGTGTGAATTAAACACTGTGTATATGAAATACCCTCTGTTTTATGTTCTGTTTTGAATATTTGTTTTGAATTTGTTTACTATGTATGGTTGCTTTCTGTGACCATTGCCCCTACGTATTGTCTTGTAGCCAAGTCCCAGAGACTAATTTTGGGTATACCCTTCTTAGGTAACTATAACAAAACTAAGCTAGCTGCTATTTAAAAGCTTCACGACAGATCTGTGTATATAGTCTAGACCTGAAGTTTTGAGCCACCCTAGTCTTGAAGAATATCAGGTGAAGTGACTCCAGCTCACCCGAGTGAACTCGGCCTGTAAATCTAGCCTGCAAACCTATGGATTTGACCCCCTTCTGCTGAACGCTGTGCAAGTAGCCTTACTGCAACAAGTGATACTGTACAAAACACCTAAATAAATAAAAGAGGGCAGAGCAACTTATGTGGCAACAGCATTATGTCGAAACTAGGTTTCAACTGGAGGCCACTGGTGACCAGTGTATGGCTATCCCATCTGGTTTAAAATAAATGATCATGTATCTTGCCAGTCACCTCCAACGTCAAAATGTGCATTGAAATAGACAGCAAACTTTGGCAATCTACATTTTCTCGAGAAAGCTATAGTCAGGGCAACTGGATTTATGCAGCAGAAGAGGCACAGTTATGTGGCAGGGTCGAGTAAATTATGCGGCAAGGAAAGGTAAATAATGTGGCACATGTTGCAATAGTATTTCTTCATTATTACATCAATGTGGTAACGCTGGGCATGGTTTCCAGCGGTCCTGGCCATAGTACAATGCATGAAACAGATTTTTGTTATGTAAGGAGCATGACATGATGTTGCCCCATGACCATGCACATTTTCAAATGACCTCCTGCTTCATGGCTGTTTTCAGACAAATCGCACAAGGGACAACATTTAGAGACGCCGAGCTACCCTGAACCAAGAAGATGGAGTCATCTTTCTGAAAGCCCACTCTGCAGTACGCTGATCCCTTCATCTCCTGACATTGCAAGACCTTCAGCCCCCTGGGCTTGTGACACTCTTCAGTGCTTCTTTGTGGCTTCCTGCTTTGCGTGATCCATGTTAATTTATTTCCCTTTTCTTGGGATGGTAAACAAACACAGCTCGCTTCTCCTTGATCTAATGATAGGTTGTAGGTCTATTTATTCTTGTTAAATTTTATCTACGGTAGCAGAAAGGAAGAGTGGATTGGGACGGTGTTATAAATGTGGTGGAAACACAAATATGTCCACCTTGGAAGGGAGTCTTCATTAACTCCCACGGCCCAGAAAATGAAGGCACGCCTCATCAGTGCTTCCGCCGCCTCTGGGCGCAATTGCCAGGGACAGGTTCAAGTTTACCGGGGCCCGTAATGCTGATTGAGCGCTTTCCACCACGAAGCAAGGATAAACAGCGATTAATTTCCGCCAATAAATAACGCTTGCAGGCCCCCGCACTGAAAGGGGAACAATTACTTCTCCATTTTTGCTGCCAAATGAGCTGATCAGAGAAAACAGGGGAGTCTGCTGCGTAAATCAGTCTTAATTTCATATTTGCCATTAAAAGGCAGCCATTAAGACCCTCTCCGGCTCATTTCACCCTCTTCTTGTTTCACTTTTTCAATTTGCACAAAAGGGGGGAGTTTGCTCCTCATAAAATTTCACTTTGGCAAAGCCCATCATTTGCATCTGGGCCAATAAACAGCAATTAGCATAAACATTTAAACCAGGAACTGGAACACATCTTGTTCCCTCTCGAAGCTGTTAGATTGCAGCCCTGCACTGTGTACCAGAACCTCTTCTGCCATCTCCAATAAGTCTTAACAAGCACAAAAAGTCTATCACGGAGCTGCTGCTGCACATTTATCTCAAGGCTGTTGTGTTTTTTCAAACAAGACTGGGGAACTGATGTTGAAATTCCATCAAACATACTTTTGCGAGTTCCTGTTTTTTTTTAAACTCCTGTCCATTGACGTTTATCAAATTGATGCAGCGTCCGCGCATTCGAGTTGCCACTGTGTTGAGTACACTTAATTCCTTTATGACACCAGGGAGCGCGCGTGCCTAGATCGAATTTTCTATAGTTAAAAAGAAATATTGAGACATATTTTAAATCTTCCTAAGTCATCAGAAAACATGTTACGGAACTTCCCACTCGGAATTAATTTCACTTTCAGCGTCTCAGATAAAGGTGAATATTTTGGGGGGAAAACCTGACAAAATGGCACGATCACATTTAGTGATCAATAAAAACAGCGTTTATTTGACGCAAGTTCTGTGTTAAGTGGCTAGACAACAGAATGTAAAGGGAGCGGTTTTACGACGCATACACGGATTGAAGTCATATTAAGATGACAGGCAAGAATAAAACGTTCTGTTCCCACTGTCCTTGTTTCGTGCCCTTCTGTTGTGACTCGCGCATCAGCCGGTTCACTTGCAATATGCTTGAGAGACTCAGGGGTACTGCGTGGTTCCTTTTAGGTGGCTTTGGATACGTGTTTGAAATTCGTTCGAGTATGGGGGTACGCTAGTTTACCAAAATATGTTATGGTATGACTTCTGATTCAGAATTTTTAGCAGTTTAGAGGACAATATTTCTACCGCACCCTATCAAAAACAGCATCAATAATCGATAATGGACGCTCTTCTGGCGCAAGTGACACTCTATATGCATATGCGTTCTAAGAAAAACGCTGTAACCGGGGGTGCTGTTAAAATATCGTTCCAACCTTGGCGCATTTCGAAGAGCCAAAGACTACATTTTGAAAAAATAGAAGGTGATACTGTTGGAAGAGCGCAGTCGCGCCGGATCTTTAAGTAAGCTCGTTCAGAAGAGCCGGGGACCCCTTGTTTCGCTGTACCATTAGCGCTGTAATCCTCCAGCTTTGACAAGAGAGAAATGACAGGAGGGAAAGCTGATTTACGAGACTACAGTTACTGTCAACATCATAAATCTGCAAACATCATAAAACATGGGCGACATCCCCTCCGAGCAAACGCGATCCTGGCGGGGACCGGAAAGCCCTTCTCAGGCTCGCTTTGTCGGCAGAGCCGCCCCGTACATTGTCTTTACTGAACAGCAGTGTCCAGTTATACGTACAGTGGAGAACAGCAGCGTTCAGCACATTTAAAGCAATTCATATGTTTACCCCTATTGCTTCAGAGGCACAGACAGGTATCGGTATTTGCCCAAGATCACACAACGCGGAGAAGCTGCGGTTACACGTCAGAAGTTATAGATTAATGGTTCCCTTTATTTTAAATCCATCCTAAGAACGCTTACTGCTGTTATAAAATGAACAGAATGAGAGCAGGAAGAGAACACAAACTATTTGGTGTAAGGTAAAATTAAAAAAAAAAGTGGTTCTTTTCTCTTGAATGCAACTAAATTCATCTGACCAATGTGTGTAAGAGAATGTGATTGAAGCCTGCGTTATTGACAAATGGAAGTGCACTTTGTCATGTGTGCGCTTGCTCGTGTTCAGACGACATATATCTTCTTCAATGCACAATGTGATGTCTGTCGTGCCGCCCTCTTCAGTTGCACTGCTCTAAAAGTGAATACAATAGAATGTGTTTAGTCGCCAGACCCCCAAGCCTGCCAATCGTAACATCCTAAACCGTTCTCTGTGCAGCCCCTTGCATTTTAGACATCGTACTTCCACGTTACCATTAAAGGCGTGTGTCTTGAAGCCCTGCATTGAAAGTATGGGACTGACATGTCTGAGTGACAGGCGGGATCACTGAGAGCCATGAACTCTCAGTTTTACTCAAGAGGCGCCCACACCTGCTTCATAAGATCCTTTCTTAGTAGCCGAGGTCCTGTCGGGTTTTAGTGGCGAATAACAAGCAACAGACTGGAAATGTTTCAAACTTTTCACGGAGCCACAGGGAACCCTGCTGCGCAGATCCGCGTACGGCGGTTTTGTGGCCGCCAAGAGCCGTCCAGTCGGACCGAACAAAACGTGCACTGACAAACAGCAACAAAAGTAGTCCGGCGGCGGAGTCTCTTCTTAGTGCACCGCGTCCTTGCCTGCAGATAGTTCCCCAACCCTGCACGCGGTGTCCTATGCTGGTATGTTCAGCGGTGCAGTAGCAACCTCCCCAACATTCAGATGGAGTTCGCTTTCACGAGTTTAAGGGTGAAGTGTGAAAGAATGGGACATGCTGTAGTGGAGTACACAGTGAGGAGACAATACTAACTGCTGGAAGATCTTGACGTTCCATGTTTTCTACACATGCAGACAGGAACTTGCTACAGGCTTATTGGGTTGGAGGTATTAGGGTGATATATAAATCCATAGTCCATGGCTTTTGGGGCAAAGACCATTCTTTAATCCGCACTGTGCCTCTTTCAGACGTTCGTGGGATTTTTTTTTTTTTTTTGCTGAACGACAACTTTAGGTTTTTGGGGCTTATTTACAAGGCCCTTGCGCCACTTTGGCGTCATTTTTTAACATGGGAAAAGTGACGCAAAAGTGGCGCAAGGGGCTTGTAAATCTGCCCCAAAGGGGTTCTTCCTTTGAACTTTTGCATCACCTCATTTGAACACCTACTTAGAATCTCATTTTTGAAAAGAGCCCACCTCCGCAACAAAACAACAGAAAGGGCCCACGGCCGGTAAACAATAATAACTTGCGGTCTGTCCACGCGCGGGAGCTCCCACCCACCCAGGATGAATCATCCAATAAAAACCCCAACTGCTCAGAATCTTTGACGCGCGCTCGCTCCTGCGTATCACTCTGCGGGCAGCTGCGCGCGGGCCGGGCACGGTGGGACAGGGAGCGCGCGGGGCTCGGGACACTAGTGGCCAGTCAGGGCGCGCGCTGAGCTCTGGTGAAAGGAGAGGCCAGTCCGGCCGCGCGCCGCTCCCCTTCAGTGGAGCAGGAAATGAAGCGCGCGACGCGCGCAGGCCTCCCACTGTCTTCGGCCACCCGGGCCGCCAAACCGCGCGCCGCCTGTACTGCGCGCAGCAAACAGATGTTCCCTCCCTGACACAGCTCCCCGCCTTGATTTATTATTCATTTGCTCAAATCACAATGGAAAGTCTTTGGGCCATTAATTAAATTCCAAGCAAAATAAAATTCGCAGCAGAACTCATTACCGGTAAATGACTTTGACACTGCCTCAGATCTGAAGGTAAAAATGGGCGACTTTTAAGGAAGAGCAGAAAGGGAAGCGCGAGGCGCTTGGACCGTTTTATTGTTCTGTCTAGTGCCCCGTAGAAGATGCGGGAAATCGCCTCGCTGTTTTTTTTTCCCATTCTTTCCAGCACCAGAAGTTTGCGATATGCCTTATTTACTGCAAAAGCTTGATCTGGGTCGAATCGCGAAAGCAAACCTTCCACACGTCAGTTCTTTGCTGTGAATTGAAAATTCCAAGTCAAAGCCAAAATGAGAACAAGAATACTGTGCGCAAACTGTGCAATTATGCTCAAGAAGCAATTAAATACAAAGAACTTTTGGAAGGCCGTGACGTTAACCTCAATACAGTGCATGTATTAAGCAAAACACCTTTATAGAACATTGTTTTGATTGTTCCACTCCTCCCTCATCTCCCCGAGACCACCAGCGTCACGATAATGTTATTTTAAAAAGCTGCCAGAGCAATACGGATATAATGATCAAAACGGACAAATCTGCTTTGGGATGACGAGTATTTTACACTCCATGCCCTTCCACCACATAAGCTGTACATATCGTTTGTATGCAGGACTCTTTTAACATTGTTTTACTTGTTTAGCTATAGCTTTTTTCTATGTTAATTATTTCAGGGTAATGGTGGGTAGCTAATATTTAAGTTTAGTTAGGAAGGTGATACTAAATATGTCTGCAGTGTTATTGAATCCTGTCATCGGAGTCTCAGATAAAGGATAACAATAACAGTAACTGGAGCTCACGTCAGCTCAAGGACAGTGATGCTCAGAATCAAAATATGCCAATCAAATGTGGGTGCTGTGGCTAGTACCCTGGTGTTTGGTATCTTAATATGGAATTTGGAAACTACGTGGTATCAATAACGCTTATTGTGTGCATCGCTTTCTTTCTACGGAAACCCACACTGTATGCATTGTTTTAATTAGAATACCCCCAAGCAATATATGTGTTTGCGGTCTGGGTTTATTCCCCTCCCAGTCCCCCAAATAAAAAAAACCCCACACGAGCCCCCACCCCCCAAGAAACAGTAGAATGCAAAGGTGAATAATGTGTAGAATGCAATGCTCCAAAATATGTATGCAATGCAAAACTTCACAACATGCTGCAACGTTGTTCGTTTTTGTCTTGCCGTCCTTGATTTCAATGTCACTTTCGTTTTCTCTCATGTGTTGCTACAAACCTTGTTTGTGAATTCCCATATTAAGGACAATGCAATTTTAGCACATACTAAATAGCGCGGCAGGGGGCGGAGGGCGGGGCGGGCGCGCAGACTCCTCGCGCTTGGAGAGGAAGGTGACGTCCCCGGGGCGCAGTCAGACAGGGACGCTTTAGATTCAATTAGGCATGGCAACTCGCTTGGAAAGGGTTAAAACGAGCCACTGTTTTACACTAAGTGATTTTCTTAACCCCTCAAGAGTTCAAATTACGTTGTGTGGGAAAGCAATTATGCAATTAATAGGGGAGTAGGTCTCCATGGCCCACTCGAGTGCGCAGAGTTATGGGGGTTCCCCTCGGGCCTGTGGGGAACAGTGTCTTCTGACCACGCTCGAAACAAAGTGAGGAAAGGAGAAGCGATGGTGACAGGACAGAGGAGCATGGCGGCTCAGATAATGCGGGCCCCGGTGTATTCGTGACGTACCCCCGCAGAGTGGACGCCTGCGTCAGGAAGACTGAGCAGTCGCCCCCAGGAGAGTTCTGGTGTTGGGCAGCAGTGTCCCGGGGCCCCGCGGGCGGCTTTGTTTGATAAAACGCTGAGCTCGGTGTAAAAATATCTCTCGGTCTATAATTTGCACTCCTCTCCATTTAGAGCTATTGGGAGAGAGGGCGAGGGGTGGGAGAAAAGTAGACCAAAAGTTGTTTGTGTGTGTAAAAGGCCGCTTTATTAAGACACAGGTGCACATTACAAACACAAACCTTGGCAACGCCTTACAAAACTAAACCTCACTAAATAATTAAATAACTACAAATTCAGCCCCCCGGACCCTCCCCCACCCCTAAAACATTTGAGCCCTCCCGCTCCCAACAATACATCAATAAAAATATAACAGCATTATAACATTACGTCATCAATAAAATTACATCATCAATAAAACATTTCGTCATTAAACAAACATACGTCATCGTTAAAACTTTATTCGTCCAACCACAATTACAATAACAACGGTCAGGTCCTCCATAACCATAAACCCTGCCTGACCCTGCACTCCTGCAGATACCCCCCCCTCACAAAACTGAACGGTCAAACCATGACCAACATACCCCAGCACTTGTCAAAGAAATACTTGAACTAATACTCAACCAGCAATCTGCCTAAAAACCGTAATGATACCCAAAAACACCGCACAGCACCTGTGTCTAGCGACGGATACAAATACAAGAGAAACAACCCCTGCACACCGGTAGCCCACAAAAACAGCCTTTTACTTAAAAAAGAAAATAGGGGCAAAAAACGCCCAAAAATGGGGAAAAAACTGAGCAGCGAGGGGAAAAGCGGAGCATTTAAAGCGAAAAATTGAGGGAGGGAGGGTGGGACAAAAAGCTATGAGCCCACCTAGCCACCAGGTCACCAAACCTAAAATGGTGGCTGGTAGGCAGTGGGCGGGGGGTTTATAATTGGGCTATGCTGGTCCTACTGGACCAGCCCAATTCTGGAAACTTCTGTCCCTCTTAAAGGGACACCCCTCGCTGCTCTCCCAAACCGCCCGGGGGAGGAGACCTCCCGGCGGTCGGCTCCCTCCCCCAAGCCCCCCTTGGGAGAGAGGGCGAGGGGTGGGAGAAAAGTAGACCAAAAGTTGTTTGTGTGTGTAAAAGGCCGCTTTATTAAGACACAGGTGCACATTACAAACACAAACCTTGGCAACGCCTTACAAAACTAAACCTCACTAAATAATTAAATAACTACAAATTCAGCCCCCCGGACCCTCCCCCACCCCTAAAACATTTGAGCCCTCCCGCTCCCAACAATACATCAATAAAAATATAACAGCATTATAACATTACGTCATCAATAAAATTACATCATCAATAAAACATTTCGTCATTAAACAAACATACGTCATCGTTAAAACTTTATTCGTCCAACCACAATTACAATAACAACGGTCAGGTCCTCCATAACCATAAACCCTGCCTGACCCTGCACTCCTGCAGATACCCCCCCCTCACAAAACTGAACGGTCAAACCATGACCAACATACCCCAGCACTTGTCAAAGAAATACTTGAACTAATACTCAACCAGCAATCTGCCTAAAAACCGTAATGATACCCAAAAACACCGCCACCCAGAAAGGTAGGCGGGGGAAGCAACGCCTCCCTTTCTGCCCCCCAACCGCAAAGCGAAAGACAACCAGAAAATCAACGCTGCATGGCCAAAGCCCGGGCTAAAACCTCACGAATCTCCAACAAGTAAAGTTCCATGCCCACCCGGGACAGATGAACTCCATCATCCCTAAAGAACTCAACAGCCTCAAACTTAATGTCCCTGTGTGAAATCCTACTGAAACCAAGGCTCCTACAGCAACGAGACACCTCCGAATTCACTTTCTTCCTAGCCCGATCGACAGCCCTGGGATTCACCGCTCCCCTCCATATCCTGCGAGGAATCAACTCTGTCCAAAAAACGTGACACCCAGCCCATCGTTCCTTAATGAGGCCTAAATCTCGTTTCATAGCTCGCAGCAAGACTACACCTTTCGTTGCACATAGATCATTTTCTCCCAAATGAATAACTAAAATATCCGGGCAGACACCGCCCACCATGTTGTTGTTCAAACAAGGGATCAACTCTCTCCAGAGCATCCCACCTTTACCCTTCCAAAGAACGTTAAACATTCGATCATTGAAACCAAGTAGATCTCCAAAGTAACTCCTCGCCGCCTGGACTCTGGCCCACTTGACAAATGAATGCCCCACTATCCAGACCGTTACCACCGAGGAGCGAGGTCCAGCAACGGATCCTGAAAAAGAAAAAAGAGTTAAAATCCTGTGAAGGAGGATGACGCATGCGCCTCCTCCGCCGAGCTCCTCACGTAACGCTGGAAACAGTTAGAAGACCAGCGCCCCAATCGCTTAATATCCCTTTCAGACCAATTCCTGTGAAAAGCTTCAGTGGCAGCACCTATTCTGAAAGAGTGAGTCCCATAAATATTGCCATCGAGACCTATGTGCTGTAGCGCTTTGCGCAAAACCATACGTAATTGATAAGGTGTTACAGGGGTGCCAGTGATATGTTGGAAAACCAGGACTTCATCGCCACCCCCACACAAGGAACGCCAGCGCCGCGCAAGCAGTAGAGGGCAAGTAAGCTTCGGAGCACATGCCTGTAACCATACACCTTTCCCCCTCCCCGTCTGATCCGTTTTAGAACTGGCCAACCATACATGCACTCCCTCATCATAACAGAAAACGTCCTTCCAAAACAATCCACACTTATACTTTGAACCCAACAACTCAGATACCCTGAAAGCACCAAAAAACATGAAAGCCATCAACATAGAGAAAAGACATGCCTCAAAATCATCTGAACAAACTAAAGGCAAAACCGTAATTAACCTGGCCAGAACTTGCCAAGATATAGGGGCTCTGGATCTACCAATGTGCCCTTGCTCCCTGGCCCATCCCTCAAGCATCCTTCTACCAATTTCCCCCGCAGATGGAGGATAGCCCCACCACAACTTCCCCATGAAAGCAATCCCCGCCAGTTTCCCAGCAATGGTTACTTTGGTCAAACCCTTATCCATGAGGTCCAGTATAAAGTTGACCACATCATCCGACCGACTCGACAGATCCTCCCTTCTGACAGCACCAGATTCCAAAAATTCCTTCCACGCAAGGGAATACGCAGAACGCGTGGACACAGACAGAGAACCTACCACCAATTGAACGACCCGACCTCGCCGACGTGCCACAGATGACTCGGCATCGGAGTCGGGGATCTGTCCGCATCCTTCGCCAGACCACGGAATCTCTCCCACTGTGAACGAGACAGAGCATCCGCAATGTCATTGTCCACACCAGGAATGTGCAACGCACGAAAATGAATATCGTGTTTCAAACAACCAAGAACAAAAACTCTCATAAGTTTCAACACCTGTCCGTCCCTGGCCGATTGGCGATTCACTATCTCCACCACCGCCATGTTATCCACACGAAACAGCACTTTCTTGTGCGCCAATTCCTCCCCCCACAATGTCAAGGCGACCAATAAGGGGAACAGTTCCAGAAAAGTGATGCTGCGACCTCCATTCAACCATTCATCAGGCCAACGTTCTGCACACCATTTGCCATTCCAAAAGAGCCCAAAACCATCACTGCCAGCAGCATCCGAAAACATTTGTACATCCCACTGAAAGTCAACCTCTCTGACCAAGGGGACACCATTGAAGGAGTTTAGAAAAAACTTCCACATTCTCAAATCCTCCTTGACACCAGCAGACAGACGAACACGATGGTGGGGCAAATGATGACCTGCCAAAGCCCTGCCCAGTCTCCTACAAAAGGTCCTGCCCGCTCTCACCACTCTGCAGGCAAAATTCAAATGACCCAAAAGCACTTGAATCTCTTTCACCAACACTTTTCTCTTTGACAACATCACATCCAGTAAGTCAATCATGTTGACCCTTTTGTCTTCCGGCAGTCGAGCAGACATACTCACAGAGTCAATTTCAATACCCAAAAAGGATAGGACAGTGGCAGGGCCCAGTGTTTTCTCGGGAGCCAAAGGAACTCCCAAATCCTCCATGAGCCCTTGGAATGTGTCCAGAGCCTTCTGGCACTCCGCGGAGCCCGGGGATCCAACAAAGAAAAAATCATCGAGATAGTGAGTCACCAGGGTATGACCGGACTGATGGGAAAAATACCATTGCAGAAAAGTACTAAAACACTCAAACAAGGCACATGATATGGAGCAGCCCATCGGCAAAGCCTTGTCCACGTACCACTTACCATTGAACTGAATACCTAAAAGGCTCCAATCGTCCGGGTGGACAGGCAATAGCCGAAAAGCAGACTTGATGTCACACTTAGCCATCTCAGCGGCTGCGCCCGCTGTCACAACAAGTGACATGGCCACGTCAACCGAAGAGTAAGAGACAGACACTGCCTCTGGGTCAATGAAATCATTAACAGACGACCCTTCAGGCCATGACAAATGTTGAATCAGGCGAAACTGTCCCGGTTCTTTCTTCGGGACAACCCCAACCGGTGAAACAATCAAGTTATGGATCGGCCAATCGTGAAACGGGCCAGCCATCCTCCCTTCATGTACTTCCTTAGTAAGTTTGTCTTGTACCACTGCGGCATGTTCAGAAGCTGATTTTAAATTGGCAGACCATCTCCGTTCCCTAACACCTAAGTAACCGAGTCGGAACCCAAACTGAAAACCTTCCAACAGTGTAACTTTTGCTGACTGATCTTCGAAACCATGGAGGGCAATGCGCAGCCTTTCTAAATTAACTGGCGTACGAGCCCTTGGACCCAGCACCCTTAGCACCTCTGTATCCCCTTCCTCCTGAAAACTGTGCAGTCGTATTTGATGTTCCTGAAACTGTTTGCTTTCCCTGTGTACCGTCCGATGGCTGATTGTTCCAACACTTGGACAACGGGTGTTTCTTACCACAGCCTGAGCATTCATGTTTAAATTTACAATACTCCCTGGTACAGGAGCCCCTATTAAATTCCCAACAGAAACCAGATCCTGAGTACAAGGTTGCGGTGGCCCCCACCCCTCCCCGGGTGGGCTTCCCCTGAAAGGGCCGATAAACTAACGGCAAACCACTTGCCGTGAAAATGGTTTTACCCCCTGACGCTGACCCCATTGTGTGTTGCCACAAGTCATTATCTATCTCCCCCCACTTAGCTTCCGGGTCCCAAGCCATCCTGGCCCGAAATTCCTCATCATATTGAGACCAAGCAAAACCACCCCCGGTGATCTGGGCCTTGCGAATGACGTCCATGTATTTAAAAAGGGACACGCTGCGCTCAGGGAACTTTTCGCAATATACACTGGCATAAATTAAAAACGCAGCTGTCCAGTTTTCAATAGTTAAAGGCACTCTGGGGCGTTTTGCCAGCTCAAACTCCTCCTCCTTAGACCCCTCTTTAGACCTGACTTCCCTGTGGAGTAGCTTCAGTAGTTCCACATACTCACCATTCCAAATTCGTTCCTTGGTACTTAACATGAGATGAGCACCTAATGGTTTCGTAACCCCCATGTAAGGCAGTTTTTTGATTTTGAGTTCTTTACTGGCCACAGGCTCTTTAACCTTGCTGGAAGCACCAGCCATAACATGACCTACCACTGTGTTCTGAATGTCTACCACATCATCTGTACCAACTGCTGTGTCTTTTACATATCGACCTTTGACCAGACGGCCATCACTACTAATCACTTCAGTTTCACCACCAGTACCCACAGACACCATCTTAGGTTTGGCCTGTGTGGCTGATTGCTCACCTGGCAAAAGAGAGACCACTCTCGATGGCTCCGCCCGTGTCTCCGAGGTCAATGCATCCGGTCGGCGAGGCGCCCTAACCGATGGGCCGTGCTCTCTTCTCCCTTGCACTTGACTTTGGACCACTGGAGCCTGTAACACACTAGAAGAAACATGAGAGGGCACCCCCCTTTCCTGATCCCGCACTTCACCTTCTTCAGGACTCTCTTCGTCGTAGTCCAACACTACTGAATCGGCACTAGTGTGCAACAGATCATCACGGGTCTTACCCAACCCGGTATCAACCACTGTACATTTAAATGATTTTGAAACTCCAGGAGGGGGAGCAGGCTGTACACGCCCGTACCTCCCTGCGCGTTGACTCTGCAGCTCCTTAGCCGCCGGCAAGGCCTGCCACCTATACCTGCTACTCGTTGGGGCCAGCGGGGTCACGCCAGACCCTCGTGTGCTGGCCGCGGCGGGATCCCTCGTTGGAACAGAGACGGCCGCGCGAGGCATTCTCCTCACTTCACCTTGGCGAAAATGGACTGGACCGCGCCCTGCCAAGTCTGGACCGGCGCCCCTATCCCTGTCCTGAAAAGAAAAAGTTTGGACTGGTGTACTAGGGTCCACGGCTACCATACCTGACACAGCCCTCATCTCCTGTCTAGTAGCACCTAGAAACGTGCCTTGCCCCCTATCTAAAGAACTACCCCTAAACCTCCTGCCAGGCACCTCCCTGACCGGAGAGTCGCCAATCATCTCCTCATCTTCACTACCATCCAAATTATCAACCGCCACCGTTGAGGAAACAGGAACCGGAGCCCTGGAAGCCAAAACTTGCCCAACACTATCTTTCCGAAGACCACGTTGCGCCAAACCTGCAGCCCCAAAGTGTTCCCACCCAGGAGAGCCAAACATCAAGTAGGGGCCACCAGCACCCACTTGCCCAAAATGGTCAGCCGCCCCAGTCCCCTGTACCGGCCAGCCCCTGAAAGTCCTCAAATCCCCCTCCGGCTGATACCCCATACCATGAAACCCAACACCTTCCGAACCTCCAACAACAGGCTGAGGCACACCTACTGCCTCCCGCCACACGGCCCCTCCAAGCCCTGATCTGCCTGTCTCGTCCACATGACCTGCGCCAAGCCCAGAACAAGAAAATGCTCCGCGCCGAACTTGGGACATACCCCCATCTCTCCCCTGAAAACGGTCAGACACATCAAGAAAACCAAAAGTCCCAGCCTGCTCAAACCGGGGGCCCTCCAAATCTAGAGTAGCGCCAGAAACTGACCCCCCCTCCCCTACTTGTGCCCACTCCCCCTCTCCTCTGGAACCCCCCCCCACAGACAAAGCAGCACCCCTGAGAGAACCAGGAGTAGAAAAAAGCAATGGACTCCCAAAATTACCTCCTAAATCCTGAACAGGCATACCTGTCTGATGATCAGCTCCGGCCTGGCCCACTTGTGAACCCGGACCCCCCACAACATCTGGCCCCTCTGCAGCAAACCGTCCAGAAAAGTTCTCCGCAACCACCTGTCTCTGTGACACTAACTGCCTTGCAGGGAGTAAGCCAAACCCTTCCTCACAGCCAAATTCACCTTGTGTCTCCCCTACTACCTGAACTGAAGGGGTTAATGGTCGACCCACCGAGTCCCCCACCCGCTGCCAAGACCCTTGCACCTCTACAAACTGCAGTGAGCCCCTTCGCGCTCCCCGCACTGACTGCCCCTTCACAAGCTCAGCCCTTGATTCAGAAACAGGGTCTGAGGCGGAGCGCTTCCCGCCCGCTCTCCGCCCCCCCCTCTTACCCGTCGGCTTTCCCGCAGCCGGTACAACGGCTGACACAGCACTCCCCAGCCGAGCCCCGCCCGCTTGCCCAGACAGCGCGTGAGGTACCGCGCCTGTCACATCTCGCGAAAGCCCGGCGGGGGAAACAAAGACCTCCGGAGCTACTCCTAATGCACGCGCCCCTCCCGCTGCAAACGAGGGGGTCGGTCGCACTACACCCGCCCCCGGGACCAAAGCGCCAGACAGCGCCGGAGCTTTCCCCGCCCCCACCACAGAGCGCGCTTGGCCCGGAGGGGCCGGTTTCTTCGTACGAGACCGGCCCCTCTCACTCACCTGAGCAGAGCGTCTTCTCTTCGGCGACTCGCACGCCAAAACAGCGGCAGACACACCAGCGGAGGCCTGGCGCTGGGGGCGCGCCGGCCCCGCACCCACCAACAAATCCAGTCGTCCCGCGTCAGCCAGCAGCCTCATAGCCTCCACTACACGCGCGTCTTCCATAATATCCACAGAAAAACCGCCTCAAGAAAAAGTAATAAAATTACAAATCCCTAAATCCTCACACAAAAAGCTATGAGCCCACCTAGCCACCAGGTCACCAAACCTAAAATGGTGGCTGGTAGGCAGTGGGCGGGGGGTTTATAATTGGGCTATGCTGGTCCTACTGGACCAGCCCAATTCTGGAAACTTCTGTCCCTCTTAAAGGGACACCCCTCGCTGCTCTCCCAAACCGCCCGGGGGAGGAGACCTCCCGGCGGTCGGCTCCCTCCCCCAAGCCCCCCTTCTGGCTGCAAACGAGGAGTGAAAGCTGCTAAAATTAAGTGGTGTCAATTCTCAATGACACTTTAATGATAGGAGCTGGTGGGGGAGAGGGAATGGATCCGCGGCCCTCGGCTAAAGATAGTCGAAGAGCAGACTGCCGCTCCCTGGCAGGGATCCCGTCAGACATCAGGGGCAGCCTGATCAGAGGGCTGGCGAGGGGGCGCAGACTCTGACACAGAGATCACAGGAAGGGAGCAGAGCTGTCACTGATTTCAAACAGAGATCACAGGAAGGGAGCAGAGCTGTGACTGCCATTCACACAGAGATCACAGGAAGAGAGCAGAGCTGTCATTGCATTCGAACAGAGATCACAGGAAAGGAGCAGAGCTTTCACTGCATTCACACAGAAAATAAAGGAGGAAGCAGAGCTGTCACTGCATTCAAACAGAGATCACAGGAAGGGAGCAGAGCTGTCACTGCCATTCGAACAGAGATCACGGGAAAGGAGCAGAGCTGTCACTGCATTCAAACAGAGATCACAGGAAGGGAGCAGAGCTGTCACTGCATTCACACAGCGATCGCAGGAGGGAGCAGAGCTGTCACTGCATTCACACAGAGATCACAGGAAGAGAGCAGAGCTGTCACTGCCATTCACACAGAGATCACAGGAAGAGAGCAGAGCTGTCACTACATTCACACAGAGATCACAGGAAGAGAGCAGAGCTGTCACTGCATTCACATAGAGATCACAAGAGGGAGCAAAGCTGTCACTGCATTCACACAGAGATCGCAGGAGGCAGCAGAGCTGTCCCTGCATTCACACAGAGATCACAGGAAGAGAGCAGAGCTGTCACTGCATTCAAACAGAGATCACAGGAAGGGAGCAGAGCTGTCCCTGCATTCACACAGAGACCACAGGAAGGGAGCAGAGCTGTCACTGCATTCAAACAGAGATCACAGGAGGGAGCAGAGCTGTCACTGCATTCACACAGAGACCACAGGAAGGGAGCAGATATTTCACTGCATTCACACAGAGATCACAGAAGGGAGCAGAGCTGTCACTGTATCCACACAGAGATCACAGGAAAGGAGCAGATCTGTCACTGCATTCCCACAGAGACTTAAGGAGGGAGCAGAGCTGTCACTGCCATTCACACAGAGATCACAGGAAGAGAGCAGAGCTGTCCCTGCCATTCACACAGAGATCACAGGAAAGGAGCAGAGCTGTCACTGCATTCAAACAGAGATCACAGGAAGGGAGCAGAGCTGTCCCTGCTTTCACACAGAGACCACAGGAAGGGAGCAGAGCTGTCACTGCATTCACACAGAGATCACAGAAGGGAGCAGAGCTGTCACTGCATTCACACAGAGATCGCAGAAGGGAGCAGAGCTGTCACTGCATTCACACAGAGATCACAGGAAGAGAGCAGAGCTGTCACTGCCATCCACACAGAGATCACAGGAAGACAGCAGAGCTGTCACTGCATTCACACAGAGATCACAGGAAGAGAGCAGAGCTGTCACTGCATTCAAACAGACATCAAAGGAAGGGAGCAGAGCTGTCACTGAATTCAAACAGAGATCACAGGAGGGAGCAGAGCTGTCACTGCATTCACACAGAGATCACAGGAAGAGAGCAGAGCTGTCACTGCCATTCACACAGAGATCACAGGAAGAGAGCAGAGCTGTCACTACACTCACACAGAGATCACAGGAAGAGAGCAGAGCTGTCACTGCATTCACACAGAGATCACAGGAGGGAGTGGAGATGTCACTGCATTCACACAGAGATCGCAGGAGGCAGCAGAGCTGTCCCTGCATTCACACAGAGATCACAGGAAGAGAGCAGAGCTGTCACTGCATTCACACAGAGATCGCAGGAGGGAGCAGAGCTGTCACTGCATTCACACAGAGATCACAGGAAGAGAGCAGAGCTGTCACTGCCATCCACACAGAGATCACAGGAAGAGAGCAAAGCTGTCACTGCATTCACACAGAGATCACAGGAAGAGAGCAGAGCTGTCACTGCATTCAAACAGAGATCACAGGAAGGGAGCAGAGCTGTCACTGCATTCAAACAGAGATCACAGGAGGGAGCAGAGCTGTCACTGCATTCACACAGAGATCATAGGAAGAGAGCGGAGCTGTCACTGCATTCACACAGAGATCACAGGAAAGGAGCAGAGCTGTCACTGCATTCAAACAGAGATCACAGGAAGGGAGCAGAGCTGTCCCTGCTTTCACACAGAGACCACAGGAAGGGAGCAGAGCTGTCACTGCATTCACACAGAGATCACAGAAGGGAGCAGAGCTGTCACTGCATTCACACAGAGATCGCAGAAGGGAGCAGAGCTGTCACTGCATTCACACAGAGATCACAGGAAGAGAGCAGAGCTGTCACTGCCATCCACACAGAGATCACAGGAAGACAGCAGAGCTGTCACTGCATTCACACAGAGATCACAGGAAGAGAGCAGAGCTGTCACTGCATTCAAACAGACATCAAAGGAAGGGAGCAGAGCTGTCACTGAATTCAAACAGAGATCACAGGAGGGAGCAGAGCTGTCACTGCATTCACACAGAGATCACAGGAAGAGAGCAGAGCTGTCACTGCCATTCACACAGAGATCACAGGAAGAGAGCAGAGCTGTCACTACACTCACACAGAGATCGCAGGAAGAGAGCAGAGCTGTCACTGCATTCACACAGAGATCACAGGAGGGAGCGGAGATGTCACTGCATTCACACAGAGATCGCAGGAGGCAGCAGAGCTGTCCCTGCATTCACACAGAGATCACAGGAAGAGAGCAGAGCTGTCACTGCATTCACACAGAGATCGCAGGAGGGAGCAGAGCTGTCACTGCATTCACACAGAGATCACAGGAAGAGAGCAGAGCTGTCACTGCCATCCACACAGAGATCACAGGAAGAGAGCAGAGCTGTCACTGCATTCACACAGAGATCACAGGAAGAGAGCAGAGCTGTCACTGCATTCAAACAGAGATCACAGGAAGGGAGCAGAGCTGTCACTGCATTCAAACAGAGATCACAGGAGGGAGCAGAGCTGTCACTGCATTCACACAGAGATCATAGGAAGAGAGCGGAGCTGTCACTGCCATTCACACAGAGATCACAGGAAGAGAGCAGAGCTGTCAGTACATTCATACAGAGATCACAGGGTTCACAGGATAGGAGCAGAGCTGTCACTGCATTCACACAGAGAATAAAGGAGGGGGCAGAGCTGTCACTGCCATTCACACAGAGATCACAGGAAAGGAGCAGAGCTGTCACTACATTCACACAGAGATCACATGAAGGGAGCAGAGCTGTTACTGCATTCACACAGAGATCACAGCAGGGGGCAGAGCTGTCACTGCATTCACACAGAGATCACAAGAAGGGAGCAGAGCTGTCACTGCATTCACACAGAGAATACAAGAGGGAGCAGAGCTGTCACTGCATTCACACAGAGAATACAGGAGGGAGCAGAGCTGTCACTGCATTCACACAGAGATCACAGGAAGAGAGCAGAGCTGTCACTGCCATTCACACAGAGATCATAGGAAGAGAGCAGAGCTGTCACTACATTCACACAGAGATCACAGGAAGAGAGCAGAGCTGTCACTGCATTCAAACAGACATCACAGGAAGGGAGCAGAGCTGTCACTGAATTCAAACAGAGATCACAGGAGGGAGCAGAGCTGTCACTGCATTCACACAGAGATCACAGGAAGAGAGCAGAGCTGTCACTGCCATTCACACAGAGATCACAGGAAGAGAGCGGAGCTGTCACTACATTCACACAGAGATCACAGGAAGAGAGCAGAGCTGTCACTGCATTCACACAGAGATCACAGGAGGGAGCAACGCTGTCACTGCATTCACACAGAGATCGCAGGAGGCAGCAGAGCTGTCCCTGCATTCACACAGAGATCACAGGAAGAGAGCAGAGCTGTCACTGCATTCACACAGAGATCACAGGAGGGAGCAGAGCTGTCACTGCATTCACACAGAGATCACAGGAAGAGAGCAGAGCTGTCACTGCCATCCACACAGAGATCACAGGAAGAGAGCAGAGCTGTCACTGCATTCACACAGAGATCACAGGAAGAGAGCAGAGCTGTCACTGCATTCACACAGAGATCACAGGAAGAGAGCAGAGCTGTCACTGCATTCACACAGAGATCACAGGAGGGAGCAGAGCTGTCACTGCATTCACACAGAGATCGCAGGAGGCAGCAGAGCTGTCCCTGCATTCACACAGAGATCACAGGAAGAGAGCAGAGCTGTCACTGCATTCACACAGAGATCGCAGGAGGGAGCGGAGCTGTCACTGCATTCACACAGCGATCGCAGGAGGGAGCAGAGCTGTCACTGCATTCACACAGAGATCACAGGAAGAGAGCAGAGCTGTCACTGCCATCCACACAGAGATCACAGGAAGAGAGCAGAGCTGTCACTGCATTCACACAGAGATCACAGGAAGAGAGCAGAGCTGTCACTGCATTCAAACAGACATCACAGGAAAGGAGCAGAGCTGTCACTGAATTCAAACAGAGATCACAGGAGGGAGCAGAGCTGTCACTGCATTCAAACAGAGATCACAGGAAGGGAGCAGAGCTGTCACTGCATTCAAACAGAGATCACAGGAGGGAGCAGAGCTGTCACTGCATTCACACAGAGATCGCAGGAGGGAGCAGAGCTGTCACTGCATTCACACAGAGATCACAGGAAGAGAGCAGAGCTGTCACTGCCATTCACACAGAGATTACAGGAAGAGAGCAGAGCTGTCACTACATTCACACAGAGATCACAGGAAGAGAGCAGAGCTGTCACTGCATTCACACAGAGATCACAGGAGGGAGCAGAGCTGTCACTGCATTCACACAGAGATCGCAGGAGGCAGCAGAGCTGTCCCTGCATTCACACAGAGATCACAGGAAGAGAGCAGAGCTGTCACTGCATTCACACAGAGATCGCAGGAGGGAGCAGAGCTGTCACTGCATTCACACAGAGATCACAGGAAGAGAGCAGAGCTGTTACTGCCATCCACACAGAGATCACAGGAAGAGAGCAGAGCTGTCACTGCATTCACACAGAGATCACAGGAAGAGAGCAGAGCTGTCACTGCATTCAAACAGAGATCACAGGAAGGGAGCAGAGCTGTCACTGCATTCAAACAGAGATCACAGGAGGGAGCAGAGCTGTCACTGCATTCACACAGAGATCACAGGAAGAGAGCAGAGCTGTCACTGCCATTCACACAGAGATCACAGGAAGAGAGCAGAGCTGTCACTGCATTCACACAGAGATCACAGGAAGAGAGCAGAGCTGCCACTGCATTCAAACAGAGATCACAGGAAGGGAGCAGAGCTGTCACTGCATTCAAACAGAGATCACAGGAGGGAGCAGAGCTGTCACTGCATTCACACAGAGATCACAGTAAGAGAGCAGGGCTGTCACTGCCATTCACACAGAGATCACAGGAAGAGAGCAGAGCTGTCACTACATTCATACAGAGATCACAGGAAGAGAGCAGAGCTGTCACTGCATTCACACAGAGATCACAGGATTCACAGGATAGGAGCAGAGCTGTCACTGCATTCAAACAGAGATCACAGGAAGAGAGCAGAGCTGTCACTGCATTCACACAGAGAATAAAGGAGGGGGCAGAGCTGTCACTGCCATTCACACAGAGATCACAGGAAAGGAGCAGAGCTGTCACTACATTCACACAGAGATCACATGAAGGGAGCAGAGCTGTTACTGCATTCACACAGAGATCACAGCAGGGGGCAGAGATGTCACTGCATTCACACAGAGATCACATGAAGGGAGCAGAGCTGTCACTGCATTCACTCACAGAGAATACAAGAGGGAGCAGAGCTGTCACTGCATTCACACAGAGAATAAAGGAGGGAGCAGAGATGTCACTGCATTCACACAGATATCACAGAAGGGAGCAGAGCTGTCATTGCATTCACAAACAGATCACAGGAAGGACGCAGAGCTGTCACTGTATTCAACCAGAGATCACAAGAGGGAGCAGAACTGTCACTGCATTCACACAGAGATCACAGGAGGAGGCAGAGCTGTCACTTCATTCACACAGAGAATACAAGAGGGTGCAGAGCTGTCACTGCATTCACACAGAGAATACAGGAGGAAGCAGAGCTGTCACTGCGTTCACACGGAGAATACAAGAGGGAGCGGAGCTGTCACTGCATTCACACAGAGATCACAGGAAAGAAGCAGAGCTGTCACTGCATTCACACAGAGATCACAGGAAAGGAGCAGAGCTGTCACTGTATTCAAACAGAGATCACAGGATGGAGCAGAGCTGTCTCTACCATTCGAACAGAGATCACAGGAAAAGAGAAGAGCTGTCAGTGCATTCACACAGAGATCACAGGAGGGAGCAGAGTTGTCACTGCATTCACACAGAGATCACAGAAAGGAGGCAGAGCTGTCACTGCATTCACAGAGAGAATACAAGAGGGAGCAGAGCTGTCACTGAATTCACACAGAGATCACAGAAAGGGGGCAGAGCTGTCACTGCATTCACACAGAGATCACAGAAAGGAGCAGAGCTGTAACTGCATTCACACAGAGATCACAGAAAAGAGGCAGAACTGTCACTGCATTCACACAGAGAATACAGGAGGGAGCAGAGCTGTCACTGCATTCACACAGAGATCACAGGAAGAGAGCAGAGCTGTCACTGCCATTCACACAGAGATCACAGGAAGAGAGCAGAGCTGTCACTACATTCACACAGAGATCACAGGAAGAGAGCAGAGCTGTCACTGCATTCACATAGAGATCACAAGAGGGAGCAAAGCTGTCACTGCATTCACACAGAGATCGCAGGAGGCAGCAGAGCTGTCCCTGCATTCACACAGAGATCACAGGAAGAGAGCAGAGCTGTCACTGCATTCAAACAGAGATCAAAGGAAGGGAGCAGAGCTGTCCCTGCATTCACACAGAGACCACAGGAAGGGAGCAGAGCTGTCACTGCATTCAAACAGAGATCACAGGAGGGAGCAGAGCTGTCACTGCATTCACACAGAGACCACAGGAAGGGAGCAGATATTTCACTGCATTCACACAGAGATCACAGAAGGGAGCTGAGCTGTCACTGTATCCACACAGAGATCACAGGAAAGGAGCAGAGCTGTCACTGCCATTCACACAGAGATCACAGGAAGAGAGCAGAGCTGTCCCTGCCATTCACACAGAGATCACAGGAAAGGAGCAGAGCTGTCACTGCATTCAAACAGAGATCACAGGAAGGGAGCAGAGCTGTCCCTGCTTTCACACAGAGACCACAGGAAGGGAGCAGAGCTGTCACTGCATTCACACAGAGATCACAGAAGGGAGCAGAGCTGTCACTGCATTCACACAGAGATCGCAGAAGGGAGCAGAGCTGTCACTGCATTCACACAGAGATCACAGGAAGAGAGCAGAGCTGTCACTGCCATCCACACAGAGATCACAGGAAGACAGCAGAGCTGTCACTGCATTCACACAGAGATCACAGGAAGAGAGCAGAGCTGTCACTGCATTCAAACAGACATCAAAGGAAGGGAGCAGAGCTGTCACTGAATTCAAACAGAGATCACAGGAGGGAGCAGAGCTGTCACTGCATTCACACAGAGATCACAGGAAGAGAGCAGAGCTGTCACTGCCATTCACACAGAGATCACAGGAAGAGAGCAGAGCTGTCACTACACTCACACAGAGATCACAGGAAGAGAGCAGAGCTGTCACTGCATTCACACAGAGATCACAGGAGGGAGCGGAGATGTCACTGCATTCACACAGAGATCGCAGGAGGCAGCAGAGCTGTCCCTGCATTCACACAGAGATCACAGGAAGAGAGCAGAGCTGTCACTGCATTCACACAGAGATCGCAGGAGGGAGCAGAGCTGTCACTGCATTCACACAGAGATCACAGGAAGAGAGCAGAGCTGTCACTGCCATCCACACAGAGATCACAGGAAGAGAGCAGAGCTGTCACTGCATTCACACAGAGATCACAGGAAGAGAGCAGAGCTGTCACTGCATTCAAACAGAGATCACAGGAAGGGAGCAGAGCTGTCACTGCATTCAAACAGAGATCACAGGAGGGAGCAGAGCTGTCACTGCATTCACACAGAGATCATAGGAAGAGAGAGGAGCTGTCACTGCCATTCACACAGAGATCACAGGAAGAGAGCAGAGCTGTCAGTACATTCATACAGAGATCACAGGGTTCACAGGATAGGAGCAGAGCTGTCACTGCATTCACACAGAGAATAAAGGAGGGGGCAGAGCTGTCACTGCCATTCACACAGAGATCACAGGAAAGGAGCAGAGCTGTCACTACATTCGCACAGAGATCACATGAAGGGAGCAGAGCTGTTACTGCATTCACACAGAGATCACAGCAGGAGGCAGAGCTGTCACTGCATTCACACAGAGATCACAAGAAGGGAGCAGAGCTGTCACTGCATTCACACAGAGAATACAAGAGGGAGCAGAGCTGTCACTGCATTCACACAGAGAATACAGGAGGGAGCAGAGCTGTCACTGCATTCACACAGAGATCACAGGAAGAGAGCAGAGCTGTCACTGCCATTCACACAGAGATCATAGGAAGAGAGCAGAGCTGTCACTACATTCACACAGAGATCACAGGAAGAGAGCAGAGCTGTCACTGCATTCAAACAGACATCACAGGAAGGGAGCAGAGCTGTCACTGAATTCAAACAGAGATCACAGGAGGGAGCAGAGCTGTCACTGCATTCACACAGAGATCACAGGAAGAGAGCAGAGCTGTCACTGCCATTCACACAGAGATCACAGGAAGAGAGCAGAGCTGTCACTACATTCACACAGAGATCACAGGAAGAGAGCAGAGCTGTCACTGCATTCACACAGAGATCACAGGAGGGAGCAACGCTGTCACTGCATTCACACAGAGATCGCAGGAGGCAGCAGAGCTGTCCCTGCATTCACACAGAGATCACAGGAAGAGAGCAGAGCTGTCACTGCATTCACACAGAGATCACAGGAGGGAGCAGAGCTGTCACTGCATTCACACAGAGATCACAGGAAGAGAGCAGAGCTGTCACTGCCATCCACACAGAGATCACAGGAAGAGAGCAGAGCTGTCACTGCATTCACACAGAGATCACAGGAAGAGAGCAGAGCTGTCACTGCATTCACACAGAGATCACAGGAAGAGAGCAGAGCTGTCACTGCATTCACACAGAGATCACAGGAGGGAGCAGAGCTGTCACTGCATTCACACAGAGATCGCAGGAGGCAGCAGAGCTGTCCCTGCATTCACACAGAGATCACAGGAAGAGAGCAGAGCTGTCACTGCATTCACACAGAGATCGCAGGAGGGAGCGGAGCTGTCACTGCATTCACACAGCGATCGCAGGAGGGAGCAGAGCTGTCACTGCATTCACACAGAGATCACAGGAAGAGAGCAGAGCTGTCACTGCCATCCACACAGAGATCACAGGAAGAGAGCAGAGCTGTCACTGCATTCACACAGAGATCACAGGAAGAGAGCAGAGCTGTCACTGCATTCAAACAGACATCACAGGAAAGGAGCAGAGCTGTCACTGAATTCAAACAGAGATCACAGGAGGGAGCAGAGCTGTCACTGCATTCAAACAGAGATCACAGGAAGGGAGCAGAGCTGTCACTGCATTCAAACAGAGATCACAGGAGGGAGCAGAGCTGTCACTGCATTCACACAGAGATCGCAGGAGGGAGCAGAGCTGTCACTGCATTCACACAGAGATCACAGGAAGAGAGCAGAGCTGTCACTGCCATTCACACAGAGATTACAGGAAGAGAGCAGAGCTGTCACTACATTCACACAGAGATCACAGGAAGAGAGCAGAGCTGTCACTGCATTCACACAGAGATCACAGGAGGGAGCAGAGCTGTCACTGCATTCACACAGAGATCGCAGGAGGCAGCAGAGCTGTCCCTGCATTCACACAGAGATCACAGGAAGAGAGCAGAGCTGTCACTGCATTCACACAGAGATCGCAGGAGGGAGCAGAGCTGTCACTGCATTCACACAGAGATCACAGGAAGAGAGCAGAGCTGTTACTGCCATCCACACAGAGATCACAGGAAGAGAGCAGAGCTGTCACTGCATTCACACAGAGATCACAGGAAGAGAGCAGAGCTGTCACTGCATTCAAACAGAGATCACAGGAAGGGAGCAGAGCTGTCACTGCATTCAAACAGAGATCACAGGAGGGAGCAGAGCTGTCACTGCATTCACACAGAGATCACAGGAAGAGAGCAGAGCTGTCACTGCCATTCACACAGAGATCACAGGAAGAGAGCAGAGCTGTCACTGCATTCACACAGAGATCACAGGAAGAGAGCAGAGCTGCCACTGCATTCAAACAGAGATCACAGGAAGGGAGCAGAGCTGTCACTGCATTCAAACAGAGATCACAGGAGGGAGCAGAGCTGTCACTGCATTCACACAGAGATCACAGTAAGAGAGCAGGGCTGTCACTGCCATTGACACAGAGATCACAGGAAGAGAGCAGAGCTGTCACTACATTCATACAGAGATCACAGGAAGAGAGCAGAGCTGTCACTGCATTCACACAGAGATCACAGGATTCACAGGATAGGAGCAGAGCTGTCACTGCATTCAAACAGAGATCACAGGAAGAGAGCAGAGCTGTCACTGCATTCACACAGAGAATAAAGGAGGGGGCAGAGCTGTCACTGCCATTCACACAGAGATCACAGGAAAGGAGCAGAGCTGTCACTACATTCACACAGAGATCACATGAAGGGAGCAGAGCTGTTACTGCATTCACACAGAGATCACAGCAGGGGGCAGAGATGTCACTGCATTCACACAGAGATCACATGAAGGGAGCAGAGCTGTCACTGCATTCACTCACAGAGAATACAAGAGGGAGCAGAGCTGTCACTGCATTCACACAGAGAATACAGGAGGGAGCAGAGATGTCACTGCATTCACACAGATATCACAGAAGGGAGCAGAGCTGTCATTGCATTCACAAACAGATCACAGGAAGGACGCAGAGCTGTCACTGTATTCAACCAGAGATCACAAGAGGGAGCAGAGCTGTCACTGCATTCACACAGAGATCACAGGAGGAGGCAGAGCTGTCACTTCATTCACACAGAGAATACAAGAGGGTGCAGAGCTGTCACTGCATTCACACAGAGAATACAGGAGGAAGC
Source organism: Lissotriton helveticus (assembly GCF_964261635.1). Lineage (NCBI taxonomy): Eukaryota > Metazoa > Chordata > Amphibia > Caudata > Salamandridae > Lissotriton > Lissotriton helveticus. The sequence goes on from NC_136067.1 coordinate 1,866,168,202, forward strand.
AGAGCTGTCACTGCGTTCACACGGAGAATACAAGAGGGAGCGGAGCTGTCACTGCATTCACACAGAGATCACAGGAAAGAAGCAGAGCTGTCACTGCATTCACACAGAGATCACAGGAAAGGAGCAGAGCTGTCACTGTATTCAAACAGAGATCACAGGATGGAGCAGAGCTGTCTCTACCATTCGAACAGAGATCACAGGAAAAGAGAAGAGCTGTCAGTGCATTCACACAGGGATCACAGGAGGGAGCAGAGTTGTCACTGCATTCACACAGAGATCACAGAAAGGAGGCAGAGCTGTCACTGCATTCACAGAGAGAATACAAGAGGGAGCAGAGCTGTCACTGAATTCACACAGAGATCACAGAAAGGGGGCAGAGCTGTCACTGCATTCACACAGAGATCACAGAAAGGAGCAGAGCTGTAACTGCATTCACACAGAGATCACAGAAAAGAGGCAGAACTGTCACTGCATTCACACAGAGAATACAGGAGGGAGCAGAGCTGTCACTGCGTTCACACGGAGAATACAAGAGGGAGCAGAGCTGTCACTGCATTCACACAGAGATCTCAGGAAAGGAGCAGAGCTGTCACTGCATTCAAACAGAGATCACAGGAGGGAGCAGAGCTGTCTCTACCATTCGAACAGAGATCACAGGAAAAGAGCAGAGCTGTCACTGCATTCACACAGAGATCACAGGAGGGAGCAGAGCTCTCACTGCATTCACACAGAGATCACAGAAAGGAGGCAGAGCTGTCACTGCATTCACAGAGAGAATACACGAGGGAGCAGTGCTGTCACTGCATTCACACAGAGTTCACAGGAAGGGGGCAGAGCTGTCACTGTATTCACACAGAGATCGCAGGAGGGAGCATAGCGGTCACTGCATTCACACAGAGATCACAGGAAGGGGCAGAGCTGTCACTGCATTCACACAGAGATCACAGAAAGGAGCAGAGCTGTCACTGCATTCACACAGAGATCACAGAAAAGAGGCAGAACTGTCACTGCATTCACACAGAGAATACAAGAGGGAGCAGAGCTGTCACTGCATTCACACAGAGATCACAGGAAGGGGGCAGAGCTGTCACTGCATTCACACAGATATCACAGAAGGGAGCAGAGCTGTCACTGCATTCACACAGAGAATGAAGGAGGGAGCAGAGCTGTCACTGCCATTCACAAACAGATCACAAGAAGGACGAAGAGTTGTCACTGTATTCACACAGAGATCACAAGAGGGAGCAGAGCTGTCACTGCATTCACACAGAGATCACAGGAGGGGGCATACCTGTCACTGCATTCACACAGAGAACACATATAGGGAGCAGAGCTGTCCCTGCATTCACACAGAGAATACAAGAGGGAGCAGAGCTGTCACTGCATTCACACAGAGAATACAGGAGGGAACAGAGCTGTCACTGCATTCACACAGAGATCACTGGAAAGGAGCAGAGCTGTCACTGCATTCAAACAGATCACAGGAGGGAGCAGAGCTGTCTCTACCATTCGAACAGAGATCACAGGAAAAGAGCAGAGCTGTCACTGCATTCACACAGAGATCACAGGAGGGAGCAGCGCTGTCACTGCATTCACACAGAGATCACAGAAAGGAGGCAGAGCTGTCACTGCATTCACAGAGAGAATACAAGAGGGAGCAGAGCTGTCACTGAATTCACACAGAGATCAGAGGAAGGGGGCAGAGCTGTCACTGCATTCACACAGAGATCGCAGGAGGGAGCAGAGCTGTCACTGCATTCACACAGAGATCACAGAAAGGGGGCAGAGCTGTCACTGCATTCACACAGAGATCATAGAAAGGAGCAGAGCTGTCACTGCCTTCACACAGAGATCACAGAAAAGAGGCAGAGCTTTCATTGCATTCACACAGAGATCACAGGAAGGGAGCAGAGCTGTCATTGCATTCACACAGAGATCACAGAAAGGAGCAGAGCTGTCACTGCATTCACACAGAGATCACAGAAAATAGGTAGAGCTGTCACTGCATTCACACAGAGAATACAAGAGGGAGCAGAGCTGTCACTGCATTCACACAGAGATCACAGGAAGGGGCAGAGCTGTCACTGCATTCACACTGAGATGACAAGAGGGAGCAGAGCTGTCACTGCATACACACAGAGATCTGAGAAAGGGAGCCGAGCTGTCACTGCCATTCACACAGAGATCACAGGATGGGAGCAGAGCTGTCCCTGCATTCACACAGGGATCACCAGAAGGGAGCAGAGCTATTACAGCCAGGCACACAGAGATTACAGGAGGAATGAAAGGAAACTCAGACAAGTGATCACTGGACAGAGCAGATGAGTCACTGTCATTAACACAGAGATCACAGGGGGGAGAAGATCTGTCACTGATATTCACACAGAGATCACTGGAAGGGAGCAGACATGTCATTGTCATTCACACAGAGATGACAGGGGGGAGAAGATCTGTCACTGCCAGGCACACAGAGGTCACAGGAAGGGAGCCGAGCTGTCACTACCAGGCACATAGGGCTCACATGAGGGAGCAGATCTGTCACTGCCAGGCACACAGAGATCACAGGGGGAGAAGAGCTGTCACTGACATTCACACAGAGTACACAAGAAGGGAGGAGAGCTGTCACTGCCATTCACACATAGATCATAAGAGGGAGCAGACCAGTGATCACAGGACAGAGCAGAGGAGTCACTGTCATTCACACTGAGATTATAGGGGGGATGAAAGGAATCTCAGAACAGCGATCACAGGAGGGAGAAGAGGCATCACTGTCATTCACCCAGAGATCACAGGAGGGCGAAGCGGCATCACTGACATTCAGACTGACATCACAGGATGGAGAAGAGCTGTCACCACGATTCACACAGAAATCACAGAGGGGAGCAGAGCTGTCACTGACATTCACACAGTGATCACAAAGGGGGGAGAAGAGCTGTCACTGCCATTCATACAGAGATCATAGGAGGGAGCAGAGCCGTCACTGACATTCACACAGGGATCACAGGAGGAAAGAAAGGAACCTCAGACTAGTGATCACAGGACAGAACAGAGGACTCACTGTCATTTACACAGAGTTCACAGGGAGGATGAAAGGAACCTCAGACCAGCTATCACAGGAGGGAGAAGAGGCATCACTGCATTCACACAGAGATCACAGGAAGAGAGCAGAGCTGTCACTGCCATTCACACAGAGATCACAGGAAGAGAGCAGAGCTGTCACTACATTCACACAGAGATCACAGGAAGAGAGCAGAGCTGTCACTGCATTCACATAGAGATCACAAGAGGGAGCAAAGCTGTCACTGCATTCACACAGAGATCGCAGGAGGCAGCAGAGCTGTCCCTGCATTCACACAGAGATCACAGGAAGAGAGCAGAGCTGTCACTGCATTCAAACAGAGATCACAGGAAGGGAGCAGAGCTGTCCCTGCATTCACACAGAGACCACAGGAAGGGAGCAGAGCTGTCACTGCATTCAAACAGAGATCACAGGAGGGAGCAGAGCTGTCACTGCATTCACACAGAGACCACAGGAAGGGAGCAGATATTTCACTGCATTCACACAGAGATCACAGAAGGGAGCAGAGCTGTCACTGTATCCACACAGAGATCACAGGAAAGGAGCAGATCTGTCACTGCATTCCCACAGAGACTTAAGGAGGGAGCAGAGCTGTCACTGCCATTCACACAGAGATCACAGGAAGAGAGCAGAGCTGTCCCTGCCATTCACACAGAGATCACAGGAAAGGAGCAGAGCTGTCACTGCATTCAAACAGAGATCACAGGAAGGGAGCAGAGCTGTCCCTGCTTTCACACAGAGACCACAGGAAGGGAGCAGAGCTGTCACTGCATTCACACAGAGATCACAGAAGGGAGCAGAGCTGTCACTGCATTCACACAGAGATCGCAGAAGGGAGCAGAGCTGTCACTGCATTCACACAGAGATCACAGGAAGAGAGCAGAGCTGTCACTGCCATCCACACAGAGATCACAGGAAGACAGCAGAGCTGTCACTGCATTCACACAGAGATCACAGGAAGAGAGCAGAGCTGTCACTGCATTCAAACAGACATCAAAGGAAGGGAGCAGAGCTGTCACTGAATTCAAACAGAGATCACAGGAGGGAGCAGAGCTGTCACTGCATTCACACAGAGATCACAGGAAGAGAGCAGAGCTGTCACTGCCATTCACACAGAGATCACAGGAAGAGAGCAGAGCTGTCACTACACTCACACAGAGATCACAGGAAGAGAGCAGAGCTGTCACTGCATTCACACAGAGATCACAGGAGGGAGTGGAGATGTCACTGCATTCACACAGAGATCGCAGGAGGCAGCAGAGCTGTCCCTGCATTCACACAGAGATCACAGGAAGAGAGCAGAGCTGTCACTGCATTCACACAGAGATCGCAGGAGGGAGCAGAGCTGTCACTGCATTCACACAGAGATCACAGGAAGAGAGCAGAGCTGTCACTGCCATCCACACAGAGATCACAGGAAGAGAGCAGAGCTGTCACTGCATTCACACAGAGATCACAGGAAGAGAGCAGAGCTGTCACTGCATTCAAACAGAGATCACAGGAAGGGAGCAGAGCTGTCACTGCATTCAAACAGAGATCACAGGAGGGAGCAGAGCTGTCACTGCATTCACACAGAGATCATAGGAAGAGAGCGGAGCTGTCACTGCATTCACACAGAGATCACAGGAAAGGAGCAGAGCTGTCACTGCATTCAAACAGAGATCACAGGAAGGGAGCAGAGCTGTCCCTGCTTTCACACAGAGACCACAGGAAGGGAGCAGAGCTGTCACTGCATTCACACAGAGATCACAGAAGGGAGCAGAGCTGTCACTGCATTCACACAGAGATCGCAGAAGGGAGCAGAGCTGTCACTGCATTCACACAGAGATCACAGGAAGAGAGCAGAGCTGTCACTGCCATCCACACAGAGATCACAGGAAGACAGCAGAGCTGTCACTGCATTCACACAGAGATCACAGGAAGAGAGCAGAGCTGTCACTGCATTCAAACAGACATCAAAGGAAGGGAGCAGAGCTGTCACTGAATTCAAACAGAGATCACAGGAGGGAGCAGAGCTGTCACTGCATTCACACAGAGATCACAGGAAGAGAGCAGAGCTGTCACTGCCATTCACACAGAGATCACAGGAAGAGAGCAGAGCTGTCACTACACTCACACAGAGATCACAGGAAGAGAGCAGAGCTGTCACTGCATTCACACAGAGATCACAGGAGGGAGCGGAGATGTCACTGCATTCACACAGAGATCGCAGGAGGCAGCAGAGCTGTCCCTGCATTCACACAGAGATCACAGGAAGAGAGCAGAGCTGTCACTGCATTCACACAGAGATCGCAGGAGGGAGCAGAGCTGTCACTGCATTCACACAGAGATCACAGGAAGAGAGCAGAGCTGTCACTGCCATCCACACAGAGATCACAGGAAGAGAGCAGAGCTGTCACTGCATTCACACAGAGATCACAGGAAGAGAGCAGAGCTGTCACTGCATTCAAACAGAGATCACAGGAAGGGAGCAGAGCTGTCACTGCATTCAAACAGAGATCACAGGAGGGAGCAGAGCTGTCACTGCATTCACACAGAGATCATAGGAAGAGAGCGGAGCTGTCACTGCCATTCACACAGAGATCACAGGAAGAGAGCAGAGCTGTCAGTACATTCATACAGAGATCACAGGGTTCACAGGATAGGAGCAGAGCTGTCACTGCATTCACACAGAGAATAAAGGAGGGGGCAGAGCTGTCACTGCCATTCACACAGAGATCACAGGAAAGGAGCAGAGCTGTCACTACATTCACACAGAGATCACATGAAGGGAGCAGAGCTGTTACTGCATTCACACAGAGATCACAGCAGGGGGCAGAGCTGTCACTGCATTCACACAGAGATCACAAGAAGGGAGCAGAGCTGTCACTGCATTCACACAGAGAATACAAGAGGGAGCAGAGCTGTCACTGCATTCACACAGAGAATACAGGAGGGAGCAGAGCTGTCACTGCATTCACACAGAGATCACAGGAAGAGAGCAGAGCTGTCACTGCCATTCACACAGAGATCATAGGAAGAGAGCAGAGCTGTCACTACATTCACACAGAGATCACAGGAAGAGAGCAGAGCTGTCACTGCATTCAAACAGACATCACAGGAAGGGAGCAGAGCTGTCACTGAATTCAAACAGAGATCACAGGAGGGAGCAGAGCTGTCACTGCATTCACACAGAGATCACAGGAAGAGAGCAGAGCTGTCACTGCCATTCACACAGAGATCACAGGAAGAGAGCAGAGCTGTCACTACATTCACACAGAGATCACAGGAAGAGAGCAGAGCTGTCACTGCATTCACACAGAGATCACAGGAGGGAGCAACGCTGTCACTGCATTCACACAGAGATCGCAGGAGGCAGCAGAGCTGTCCCTGCATTCACACAGAGATCACAGGAAGAGAGCAGAGCTGTCACTGCATTCACACAGAGATCACAGGAGGGAGCAGAGCTGTCACTGCATTCACACAGAGATCACAGGAAGAGAGCAGAGCTGTCACTGCCATCCACACAGAGATCACAGGAAGAGAGCAGAGCTGTCACTGCATTCACACAGAGATCACAGGAAGAGAGCAGAGCTGTCACTGCATTCACACAGAGATCACAGGAAGAGAGCAGAGCTGTCACTGCATTCACACAGAGATCACAGGAGGGAGCGGAGCTGTCACTGCATTCACACAGAGATCGCAGGAGGCAGCAGAGCTGTCCCTGCATTCACACAGAGATCACAGGAAGAGAGCAGAGCTGTCACTGCATTCACACAGAGATCGCAGGAGGGAGCGGAGCTGTCACTGCATTCACACAGCGATCGCAGGAGGGAGCAGAGCTGTCACTGCATTCACACAGAGATCACAGGAAGAGAGCAGAGCTGTCACTGCCATCCACACAGAGATCACAGGAAGAGAGCAGAGCTGTCACTGCATTCACACAGAGATCACAGGAAGAGAGCAGAGCTGTCACTGCATTCAAACAGACATCACAGGAAAGGAGCAGAGCTGTCACTGAATTCAAACAGAGATCACAGGAGGGAGCAGAGCTGTCACTGCATTCAAACAGAGATCACAGGAAGGGAGCAGAGCTGTCACTGCATTCAAACAGAGATCACAGGAGGGAGCAGAGCTGTCACTGCATTCACACAGAGATCGCAGGAGGGAGCAGAGCTGTCACTGCATTCACACAGAGATCACAGGAAGAGAGCAGAGCTGTCACTGCCATTCACACAGAGATTACAGGAAGAGAGCAGAGCTGTCACTACATTCACACAGAGATCACAGGAAGAGAGCAGAGCTGTCACTGCATTCACACAGAGATCACAGGAGGGAGCAGAGCTGTCACTGCATTCACACAGAGATCGCAGGAGGCAGCAGAGCTGTCCCTGCATTCACACAGAGATCACAGGAAGAGAGCAGAGCTGTCACTGCATTCACACAGAGATCGCAGGAGGGAGCAGAGCTGTCACTGCATTCACACAGAGATCACAGGAAGAGAGCAGAGCTGTTACTGCCATCCACACAGAGATCACAGGAAGAGAGCAGAGCTGTCACTGCATTCACACAGAGATCACAGGAAGAGAGCAGAGCTGTCACTGCATTCAAACAGAGATCACAGGAAGGGAGCAGAGCTGTCACTGCATTCAAACAGAGATCACAGGAGGGAGCAGAGCTGTCACTGCATTCACACAGAGATCACAGGAAGAGAGCAGAGCTGTCACTGCCATTCACACAGAGATCACAGGAAGAGAGCAGAGCTGTCACTGCATTCACACAGAGATCACAGGAAGAGAGCAGAGCTGCCACTGCATTCAAACAGAGATCACAGGAAGGGAGCAGAGCTGTCACTGCATTCAAACAGAGATCACAGGAGGGAGCAGAGCTGTCACTGCATTCACACAGAGATCACAGTAAGAGAGCAGGGCTGTCACTGCCATTCACACAGAGATCACAGGAAGAGAGCAGAGCTGTCACTACATTCATACAGAGATCACAGGAAGAGAGCAGAGCTGTCACTGCATTCACACAGAGATCACAGGATTCACAGGATAGGAGCTGAGCTGTCACTGCATTCAAACAGAGATCACAGGAAGAGAGCAGAGCTGTCACTGCATTCACACAGAGAATAAAGGAGGGGGCAGAGCTGTCACTGCCATTCACACAGAGATCACAGGAAAGGAGCAGAGCTGTCACTACATTCACACAGAGATCACATGAAGGGAGCAGAGCTGTTACTGCATTCACACAGAGATCACAGCAGGGGGCAGAGATGTCACTGCATTCACACAGAGATCACATGAAGGGAGCAGAGCTGTCACTGCATTCACTCACAGAGAATACAAGAGGGAGCAGAGCTGTCACTGCATTCACACAGAGAATAAAGGAGGGAGCAGAGATGTCACTGCATTCACACAGATATCACAGAAGGGAGCAGAGCTGTCATTGCATTCACAAACAGATCACAGGAAGGACGCAGAGCTGTCACTGTATTCAACCAGAGATCACAAGAGGGAGCAGAACTGTCACTGCATTCACACAGAGATCACAGGAGGAGGCAGAGCTGTCACTTCATTCACACAGAGAATACAAGAGGGTGCAGAGCTGTCACTGCATTCACACAGAGAATACAGGAGGAAGCAGAGCTGTCACTGCGTTCACACGGAGAATACAAGAGGGAGCGGAGCTGTCACTGCATTCACACAGAGATCACAGGAAAGAAGCAGAGCTGTCACTGCATTCACACAGAGATCACAGGAAAGGAGCAGAGCTGTCACTGTATTCAAACAGAGATCACAGGATGGAGCAGAGCTGTCTCTACCATTCGAACAGAGATCACAGGAAAAGAGAAGAGCTGTCAGTGCATTCACACAGAGATCACAGGAGGGAGCAGAGTTGTCACTGCATTCACACAGAGATCACAGAAAGGAGGCAGAGCTGTCACTGCATTCACAGAGAGAATACAAGAGGGAGCAGAGCTGTCACTGAATTCACACAGAGATCACAGAAAGGGGGCAGAGCTGTCACTGCATTCACACAGAGATCACAGAAAGGAGCAGAGCTGTAACTGCATTCACACAGAGATCACAGAAAAGAGGCAGAACTGTCACTGCATTCACACAGAGAATACAGGAGGGAGCAGAGCTGTCACTGCATTCACACAGAGATCACAGGAAGAGAGCAGAGCTGTCACTGCCATTCACACAGAGATCACAGGAAGAGAGCAGAGCTGTCACTACATTCACACAGAGATCACAGGAAGAGAGCAGAGCTGTCACTGCATTCACATAGAGATCACAAGAGGGAGCAAAGCTGTCACTGCATTCACACAGAGATCGCAGGAGGCAGCAGAGCTGTCCCTGCATTCACACAGAGATCACAGGAAGAGAGCAGAGCTGTCACTGCATTCAAACAGAGATCAAAGGAAGGGAGCAGAGCTGTCCCTGCATTCACACAGAGACCACAGGAAGGGAGCAGAGCTGTCACTGCATTCAAACAGAGATCACAGGAGGGAGCAGAGCTGTCACTGCATTCACACAGAGACCACAGGAAGGGAGCAGATATTTCACTGCATTCACACAGAGATCACAGAAGGGAGCAGAGCTGTCACTGTATCCACACAGAGATCACAGGAAAGGAGCAGAGCTGTCACTGCCATTCACACAGAGATCACAGGAAGAGAGCAGAGCTGTCCCTGCCATTCACACAGAGATCACAGGAAAGGAGCAGAGCTGTCACTGCATTCAAACAGAGATCACAGGAAGGGAGCAGAGCTGTCCCTGCTTTCACACAGAGACCACAGGAAGGGAGCAGAGCTGTCACTGCATTCACACAGAGATCACAGAAGGGAGCAGAGCTGTCACTGCATTCACACAGAGATCGCAGAAGGGAGCAGAGCTGTCACTGCATTCACACAGAGATCACAGGAAGAGAGCAGAGCTGTCACTGCCATCCACACAGAGATCACAGGAAGACAGCAGAGCTGTCACTGCATTCACACAGAGATCACAGGAAGAGAGCAGAGCTGTCACTGCATTCAAACAGACATCAAAGGAAGGGAGCAGAGCTGTCACTGAATTCAAACAGAGATCACAGGAGGGAGCAGAGCTGTCACTGCATTCACACAGAGATCACAGGAAGAGAGCAGAGCTGTCACTGCCATTCACACAGAGATCACAGGAAGAGAGCAGAGCTGTCACTACACTCACACAGAGATCACAGGAAGAGAGCAGAGCTGTCACTGCATTCACACAGAGATCACAGGAGGGAGCGGAGATGTCACTGCATTCACACAGAGATCGCAGGAGGCAGCAGAGCTGTCCCTGCATTCACACAGAGATCACAGGAAGAGAGCAGAGCTGTCACTGCATTCACACAGAGATCGCAGGAGGGAGCAGAGCTGTCACTGCATTCACACAGAGATCACAGGAAGAGAGCAGAGCTGTCACTGCCATCCACACAGAGATCACAGGAAGAGAGCAGAGCTGTCACTGCATTCACACAGAGATCACAGGAAGAGAGCAGAGCTGTCACTGCATTCAAACAGAGATCACAGGAAGGGAGCAGAGCTGTCACTGCATTCAAACAGAGATCACAGGAGGGAGCAGAGCTGTCACTGCATTCACACAGAGATCATATGAAGAGAGAGGAGCTGTCACTGCCATTCACACAGAGATCACAGGAAGAGAGCAGAGCTGTCAGTACATTCATACAGAGATCACAGGGTTCACAGGATAGGAGCAGAGCTGTCACTGCATTCACACAGAGAATAAAGGAGGGGGCAGAGCTGTCACTGCCATTCACACAGAGATCACAGGAAAGGAGCAGAGCTGTCACTACATTCGCACAGAGATCACATGAAGGGAGCAGAGCTGTTACTGCATTCACACAGAGATCACAGCAGGGGGCAGAGCTGTCACTGCATTCACACAGAGATCACAAGAAGGGAGCAGAGCTGTCACTGCATTCACACAGAGAATACAAGAGGGAGCAGAGCTGTCACTGCATTCACACAGAGAATACAGGAGGGAGCAGAGCTGTCACTGCATTCACACAGAGATCACAGGAAGAGAGCAGAGCTGTCACTGCCATTCACACAGAGATCATAGGAAGAGAGCAGAGCTGTCACTACATTCACACAGAGATCACAGGAAGAGAGCAGAGCTGTCACTGCATTCAAACAGACATCACAGGAAGGGAGCAGAGCTGTCACTGAATTCAAACAGAGATCACAGGAGGGAGCAGAGCTGTCACTGCATTCACACAGAGATCACAGGAAGAGAGCAGAGCTGTCACTGCCATTCACACAGAGATCACAGGAAGAGAGCAGAGCTGTCACTACATTCACACAGAGATCACAGGAAGAGAGCAGAGCTGTCACTGCATTCACACAGAGATCACAGGAGGGAGCAACGCTGTCACTGCATTCACACAGAGATCGCAGGAGGCAGCAGAGCTGTCCCTGCATTCACACAGAGATCACAGGAAGAGAGCAGAGCTGTCACTGCATTCACACAGAGATCACAGGAGGGAGCAGAGCTGTCACTGCATTCACACAGAGATCACAGGAAGAGAGCAGAGCTGTCACTGCCATCCACACAGAGATCACAGGAAGAGAGCAGAGCTGTCACTGCATTCACACAGAGATCACAGGAAGAGAGCAGAGCTGTCACTGCATTCACACAGAGATCACAGGAAGAGAGCAGAGCTGTCACTGCATTCACACAGAGATCACAGGAGGGAGCAGAGCTGTCACTGCATTCACACAGAGATCGCAGGAGGCAGCAGAGCTGTCCCTGCATTCACACAGAGATCACAGGAAGAGAGCAGAGCTGTCACTGCATTCACACAGAGATCGCAGGAGGGAGCGGAGCTGTCACTGCATTCACACAGCGATCGCAGGAGGGAGCAGAGCTGTCACTGCATTCACACAGAGATCACAGGAAGAGAGCAGAGCTGTCACTGCCATCCACACAGAGATCACAGGAAGAGAGCAGAGCTGTCACTGCATTCACACAGAGATCACAGGAAGAGAGCAGAGCTGTCACTGCATTCAAACAGACATCACAGGAAAGGAGCAGAGCTGTCACTGAATTCAAACAGAGATCACAGGAGGGAGCAGAGCTGTCACTGCATTCAAACAGAGATCACAGGAAGGGAGCAGAGCTGTCACTGCATTCAAACAGAGATCACAGGAGGGAGCAGAGCTGTCACTGCATTCACACAGAGATCGCAGGAGGGAGCAGAGCTGTCACTGCATTCACACAGAGATCACAGGAAGAGAGCAGAGCTGTCACTGCCATTCACACAGAGATTACAGGAAGAGAGCAGAGCTGTCACTACATTCACACAGAGATCACAGGAAGAGAGCAGAGCTGTCACTGCATTCACACAGAGATCACAGGAGGGAGCAGAGCTGTCACTGCATTCACACAGAGATCGCAGGAGGTAGCAGAGCTGTCCCTGCATTCACACAGAGATCACAGGAAGAGAGCAGAGCTGTCACTGCATTCACACAGAGATCGCAGGAGGGAGCAGAGCTGTCACTGCATTCACACAGAGATCACAGGAAGAGAGCAGAGCTGTTACTGCCATCCACACAGAGATCACAGGAAGAGAGCAGAGCTGTCACTGCATTCACACAGAGATCACAGGAAGAGAGCAGAGCTGTCACTGCATTCAAACAGAGATCACAGGAAGGGAGCAGAGCTGTCACTGCATTCAAACAGAGATCACAGGAGGGAGCAGAGCTGTCACTGCATTCACACAGAGATCACAGGAAGAGAGCAGAGCTGTCACTGCCATTCACACAGAGATCACAGGAAGAGAGCAGAGCTGTCACTGCATTCACACAGAGATCACAGGAAGAGAGCAGAGCTGCCACTGCATTCAAACAGAGATCACAGGAAGGGAGCAGAGCTGTCACTGCATTCAAACAGAGATCACAGGAGGGAGCAGAGCTGTCACTGCATTCACACAGAGATCACAGTAAGAGAGCAGGGCTGTCACTGCCATTGACACAGAGATCACAGGAAGAGAGCAGAGCTGTCACTACATTCATACAGAGATCACAGGAAGAGAGCAGAGCTGTCACTGCATTCACACAGAGATCACAGGATTCACAGGATAGGAGCAGAGCTGTCACTGCATTCAAACAGAGATCACAGGAAGAGAGCAGAGCTGTCACTGCATTCACACAGAGAATAAAGGAGGGGGCAGAGCTGTCACTGCCATTCACACAGAGATCACAGGAAAGGAGCAGAGCTGTCACTACATTCACACAGAGATCACATGAAGGGAGCAGAGCTGTTACTGCATTCACACAGAGATCACAGCAGGGGGCAGAGATGTCACTGCATTCACACAGAGATCACATGAAGGGAGCAGAGCTGTCACTGCATTCACTCACAGAGAATACAAGAGGGAGCAGAGCTGTCACTGCATTCACACAGAGAATACAGGAGGGAGCAGAGATGTCACTGCATTCACACAGATATCACAGAAGGGAGCAGAGCTGTCATTGCATTCACAAACAGATCACAGGAAGGACGCAGAGCTGTCACTGTATTCAACCAGAGATCACAAGAGGGAGCAGAGCTGTCACTGCATTCACACAGAGATCACAGGAGGAGGCAGAGCTGTCACTTCATTCACACAGAGAATACAAGAGGGTGCAGAGCTGTCACTGCATTCACACAGAGAATACAGGAGGAAGCAGAGCTGTCACTGCGTTCACACGGAGAATACAAGAGGGAGCGGAGCTGTCACTGCATTCACACAGAGATCACAGGAAAGAAGCAGAGCTGTCACTGCATTCACACAGAGATCACAGGAAAGGAGCAGAGCTGTCACTGTATTCAAACAGAGATCACAGGATGGAGCAGAGCTGTCTCTACCATTCGAACAGAGATCACAGGAAAAGAGAAGAGCTGTCAGTGCATTCACACAGAGATCACAGGAGGGAGCAGAGTTGTCACTGCATTCACACAGAGATCACAGAAAGGAGGCAGAGCTGTCACTGCATTCACACAGAGATCACAGAAAAGAGGCAGAACTGTCACTGCATTCACACAGAGAATACAGGAGGGAGCAAAGCTGTCACTGCGTTCACACGGAGAATACAAGAGGGAGCAGAGCTGTCACTGCATTCACACAGAGATCTCAGGAAAGGAGCAGAGCTGTCACTGCATTCAAACAGAGATCACAGGAGGGAGCAGAGCTGTCTCTACCATTCGAACAGAGATCACAGGAAAAGAGCAGAGCTGTCACTGCATTCACACAGAGATCACAGGAGGGAGCAGAGCTCTCACTGCATTCACACAGAGATCACAGAAAGGAGGCAGAGCTGTCACTGCATTCACAGAGAGAATACACGAGGGAGCAGTGCTGTCACTGCATTCACACAGAGTTCACAGGAAGGGGGCAGAGCTGTCACTGTATTCACACAGAGATCGCAGGAGGGAGCATAGCGGTCACTGCATTCACACAGAGATCACAGGAAGGGGCAGAGCTGTCACTGCATTCACACAGAGATCACAGAAAGGAGCAGAGCTGTCACTGCATTCACACAGAGATCACAGAAAAGAGGCAGAACTGTCACTGCATTCACACAGAGAATACAAGAGGGAGCAGAGCTGTCACTGCATTCACACAGAGATCACAGGAAGGGGGCAGAGCTGTCACTGCATTCACACAGATATCACAGAAGGGAGCAGAGCTGTCACTGCATTCACACAGAGAATGAAGGAGGGAGCAGAGCTGTCACTGCCATTCACAAACAGATCACAAGAAGGACGAAGAGTTGTCACTGTATTCACACAGAGATCACAAGAGGGAGCAGAGCTGTCACTGCATTCACACAGAGATCACAGGAGGGGGCATACCTGTCACTGCATTCACACAGAGAACACATATAGGGAGCAGAGCTGTCCCTGCATTCACACAGAGAATACAAGAGGGAGCAGAGCTGTCACTGCATTCACACAGAGAATACAGGAGGGAACAGAGCTGTCACTGCATTCACACAGAGATCACTGGAAAGGAGCAGAGCTGTCACTGCATTCAAACAGATCACAGGAGGGAGCAGAGCTGTCTCTACCATTCGAACAGAGATCACAGGAAAAGAGCAGAGCTGTCACTGCATTCACACAGAGATCACAGGAGGGAGCAGCGCTGTCACTGCATTCACACAGAGATCACAGAAAGGAGGCAGAGCTGTCACTGCATTCACAGAGAGAATACAAGAGGGAGCAGAGCTGTCACTGAATTCACACAGAGATCAGAGGAAGGGGGCAGAGCTGTCACTGCATTCACACAGAGATCACAGGAAGAGAGCAGAGCTGTTACTGCCATCCACACAGAGATCACAGGAAGAGAGCAGAGCTGTCACTGCATTCACACAGAGATCACAGGAAGAGAGCAGAGCTGTCACTGCATTCAAACAGAGATCACAGGAAGGGAGCAGAGCTGTCACTGCATTCAAACAGAGATCACAGGAGGGAGCAGAGCTGTCACTGCATTCACACAGAGATCACAGAAAGGAGCAGAGCTGTCACTGCATTCACACAGAGATCACAGAAAATAGGTAGAGCTGTCACTGCATTCACACAGAGAATACAAGAGGGAGCAGAGCTGTCACTGCATTCACACAGAGATCACAGGAAGGGGCAGAGCTGTCACTGCATTCACACTGAGATGACAAGAGGGAGCAGAGCTGTCACTGCATACACACAGAGATCTGAGAAAGGGAGCCGAGCTGTCACTGCCATTCACACAGAGATCACAGGATGGGAGCAGAGCTGTCCCTGCATTCACACAGGGATCACCAGAAGGGAGCAGAGCTATTACAGCCAGGCACACAGAGATTACAGGAGGAATGAAAGGAAACTCAGACAAGTGATCACTGGACAGAGCAGATGAGTCACTGTCATTAACACAGAGATCACAGGGGGGAGAAGATCTGTCACTGATATTCACACAGAGATCACTGGAAGGGAGCAGACATGTCATTGTCATTCACACAGAGATGACAGGGGGGAGAAGATCTGTCACTGCCAGGCACACAGAGGTCACAGGAAGGGAGCCGAGCTGTCACTACCAGGCACATAGGGCTCACATGAGGGAGCAGATCTGTCACTGCCAGGCACACAGAGATCACAGAGGGAGAAGAGCTGTCACTGACATTCACACAGAGTACACAAGAAGGGAGAAGAGCTGTCACTGACATTCACACAGAGTACACAAGAAGGGAGGAGAGCTGTCACTGCCATTCACACATAGATCATAAGAGGGAGCAGACCAGTGATCACAGGACAGAGCAGAGGAGTCACTGTCATTCACACTGAGATTATAGGGGGGATGAAAGGAATCTCAGAACAGCGATCACAGGAGGGAGAAGAGGCATCACTGTCATTCACCCAGAGATCACAGGAGGGCGAAGCGGCATCACTGACATTCAGACTGACATCACAGGATGGAGAAGAGCTGTCACCACGATTCACACAGAAATCACAGAGGGGAGCAGAGCTGTCACTGACATTCACACAGTGATCACAAAGGGGGGAGAAGAGCTGTCACTGCCATTCATACAGAGATCATAGGAGGGAGCAGAGCCGTCACTGACATTCACACAGGGATCACAGGAGGAAAGAAAGGAACCTCAGACTAGTGATCACAGGACAGAACAGAGGACTCACTGTCATTTACACAGAGTTCACAGGGAGGATGAAAGGAACCTCAGACCAGCTATCACAGGAGGGAGAAGAGGCATCACTGTCATTCACACAGAGATCACAGGAGGGAGAAGAGGCGTCACTGACATTCACACAGAGATCACAGGAGGAATGAAAGGAACCTCAGACCAGCAATCACAGGATGGAGAAGAGCTGTCACTGACATTCGCACAGAGATCATAGGAGGGAGCACAACTGTCACTGATATTCACACACAGCTCACAGGGCATAGATGAGCTGTCACTGCCATTCACACAGAAATCGCAGGAGGAATGAAAGGAACCTCAGACCAGCGATCACAGGAGAGAGAAGAGCTGTCACTGACATTTACACGGAGATCATAGGAGAAGTGAAAGGAACATCAGACTAGCCATCAAAGGACAGAGCGGAGGAGTCACTGACATTCACACAGAAATCACAGGAGGGCGAAGAGCTATCATTGCCATTCACAGGGATCACAAGAGGGGGAAGAGCTGTACTGTCATTCATACAGACATCACAGGATGGAGAAGAGCTGAGTAGGAAATGGGGGTCTCCAGTTGTCAATCGTTTGCACCTTTGTCCAAGTAGGGACCCATCTTCCTAGTCAGGATAAGGGGGGTACACTTCTAAAATAACCCCTGTTCACCCTCTTGGTAGCTTGGCATGAGCAGACAGGCTTATCTCAGAGGCAGTGTGTAAAGCATTTGTGCATACATACAGCAACACAGTGAAGACATTACAAATGGACACCACACCAGTTTAGAAAAAGAAGTGCTCTTTCTCTAAACCAAACAAGACCAAAACGACAAAAAAACACAATACAGTAATCAAAAATGACTTTTAAAAGGTAGAAACAGTTCTGGTCAAAGCAAATTGCAGATGCGATACATTTCACACAGAGTACCTTGGATGCGTCATGCACACAAACAAAAACTGTCACAGGGAAGGTGATGCGTCAGTTCCTTTTACCCAGGGAAGATGACACGTCGGTTCCTTACTTCAGGGAAAGTGATGTGTCGGTGCCTAACTGCCACACAGGGGCAGTGATGTATCGGTTCCTTACAGAAGGGGAGGTGATGCGTTGATTTCTTACTGTGTGTGTAGGTGAATTATCGGTGTCTGACTGCGGCCCAGCGTTCTTGCAGGCGTGGCACCCAGATGCAATGCTTGAGGATCAAAGATGCATCGGTTTCT
The DNA here is from genome assembly GCF_964261635.1 of Lissotriton helveticus. Taxonomy (NCBI): domain Eukaryota; kingdom Metazoa; phylum Chordata; class Amphibia; order Caudata; family Salamandridae; genus Lissotriton; species Lissotriton helveticus. Next base: position 1,866,186,169 of record NC_136067.1, read on the forward strand.
CCAGCCACGGTCCCTCGATGCATTGGTTCTTGAAGCCGCCCAGCGTCGGAATCGGTGTGGTGATCTCGGACTTCGTAGATCAGTTCACTCGATGCAGCGTGCAACGATTTCTCGAGCAGTGGGCAGGTGCTGAGTTGGTTTCTAGCGATGCATCTGGAACAGGTGCGGTTGCGTCGTGATTCTCTTAGTTGCGATGCTTTTCCAGCTCCCGACAGCAGGAACAACCTTCAGGGCACCAGAACCGCAGCAGGCACCTCTTGGCAGGTCAGAACTCTCAGCAAGGAAGTTCAGGGAAGCTGGGGGTAAAGCCTTTGTATCCCTGAGACTTCAAAAACAGGAGGCAAGCTCTACTTCAAGCCCTTGGCGATCTTCCTCAAGCAGGGGACACAGAACACAGCAAAGTCCTTGTCCTTTTTGTGTCAGACAGCCACTGCAGGCCAACCCTAGACAGCACACAGAAAAGGGGCAGTACTTCTCAGTTTCTCCAGCTTTTCACCTTGGCCGAAATTACTCTTGAATCCCAGATGTAATCTAAAGTTCAGGGGTCTGGCCCCCAGTCTTTATAGTACAAATTCCTTTGTTCTCTGGTGGCAGGGGAGCCCTTGGCTCAGCCAAAACCAGTTCTGTCCTCTCTGGTGCAGCTTCCTGGCAGGGGGTGGAGACAACATTGTCCGAGTCAGTCCAGGCCCATTCAGGTGTGAAAGAAATCGCTTCCCCCTTCTGTGAATGCAGCCCAGGTCTATTTAGCCCAGCCCTGACTCACCTTGGGAAGGCAGGATACACCTCACCCTCCAAGTGGCTCTCTAAATAGAATGCACATCCCCAGTGTCTGTCACTCCCAACCCAGACAGTTAATACACAAATCTAGCAGAGGAACACAGGACGGCTAAGCAAGAAAATACCTTCTATGTAAGATTCCTAAGAACGCTGGAGTCTCGAACCATCGTCGGGATCTTCACTGGCTCAGGATAGAGAGCAGAGTTTGCTTCAAGGCCTTGAACTACATGTTCAAAATAAAAACAGGAGTAGCTCCAAAATACCTCCAATCCCTTGCCTGCCTCTACACGCCAAAGAGAAACCTCCGGTCCCAGACAGCAGCATGCTTCTGTATACCTAGGTTTAAACGGGCAAGATCAGGGGGCAGATCTTTTGCCTATCTTGGACCCTCCCTGTGGAACACGCTTCCTCCAGGCATCCGGAAGGAAGAAAACTACTGTAGATTTAGAAAGCTTGTAAAGACCTGGCTGTACGAACAATAACCACCTCACACAGTTTCCCTCCTTTCTGTCCTTTTTTTCCAGCTGTGTCTAGGCGCCGGGAAACCCTTCTTGGGTAGCTGTTGCGCCCTATAAATTGATAAAATAAATAAAATAAATAAATATTTCTAAACGAGGTATTTTCAAACACATAATGTAAACATCATCCTTACTATAAGATGCATCTTTATATCCTGAGTTCAGGCATACTAAACTTTACCAACATATCTTGTCCCAATGAGAAGTTATATTTATAAGATGTTATGAATAAAACTCCCATTCTATCCTACAGGACAGATAGTCTTTCAGTAGTGAAAAACAAAATTGGCAGTATTTCACTATCAGAACATGCCATCCACATCAGGGCATGTGCTACCTTTTACATACACTCTACCTTGACCACAGGGTTAAGGGGCCTACCTTAGGGGTGACTCACATGTAAGAAAGGGAAAGGTTAGGGCCTGGCAAGTGGGTGCACTTGCCTGGTCGACATGGCAGTACCAAACTGCACACATACACAGCAGTGGCAGTTCTGAGAACCTTTTGCAAGGCTACTTGTGTGGGTGGCACAATCAGTGCTGCAGGCCCACTAGCAACATTTGACTTACAGGCCCTGGGCACACACAGTGCACTGTACTAGAGACTTAGTAGTAACTCAAACTAGCCAATCATGGAAACACCAATTCATATTAACAATTTAAATAGACAGCATATGCACTTTAGCACTGATCAGCAGTGGTAAAGTGCCCAAAGTACTTTTAAGAATTGAGATGAAGGAAACATACTTAGCAGAATATTAATACATATAAATGACTAATGAAACCTATGCTTTTAATGGAAGTTTATGTTAAAATGGAGCGGCTTAGTAATATGCTGCCTATTGCTAATATGCATCATTTTGACAAATCAATGCTAAAATGTGTTAGATATGAACAAGAAACTTGATATTTTACAGACAGATATTAGAAATGTTATAGAATATGAAAATTTTCAAACAAGATTAAAATTTTGAAAATGCGCATATACAAGATGATGTGCAAAAATGTGCATAAGGATATTTTAACATTTAATGTTTCATATGACAATACTCGTGAAAGTTTATGCATTTTTATGTCAATTGATTTCAATTCATAACAATTAAGATAGAGTTAAAGCTTGTTTTATTTAACCATACAATGCTACAATAAAGGCTTTTCTTTCTTATTTATAGATGGTTTTCACTGGTGTTGACCTTCCCCTTATTTAATACAATGGATTGTTCTTTGCAAGAGTAATGTAGCTGGTTTGTTCTGTACACTACTGTTACATGACATATTTTCATTATTCTTTGAATGTTCACAAGGAACTGTTTCTGTGGGAATGGGATTTTAACTCTGAGCATAAACTGCAACAATGCCTTTCTTTTTAGCAACATTAGGCTTATGTTGGCTTTCAGAGTTTTGTTTCTCATGACAGGCATGGAAACCAGCTTGATGTTTCAATCTTTTTCTGTGACATGATGTGACCATAGCCATGTGATGGTCTTGGGAAACAACCTTTACAATGCAGTCATTACATTGCACTACCTTTACAACGCAGCCATTACAACGCAACATCCTTTACATCACATGCCATTACAACGCAACCATTACATCGCAATTCACTGCAACGCATGTTATTATAACACATGTCACTACAATGCATACCATTACAACACATACCATTACAACGCATAGTTTTTACCCTTACACTATCCAACACTTACCCTACTGTTGCACTCACTGGAGTGGGAATAGTCATTGTTACCCCTACACTATCCAAAAATTACCCTACTGTTGCACTCACTGGAGTGGCAATAGTAAATTTTACCCCTACACTATCCAACACTTACCTTAAATGTAATGTAAAGGTATGCGTTGTAATTGCATAATGCGATGTAATGCAATGCGTTGTAAATGTAGTTTCTAAAAATGCGTTGTGATGGCGTGCGATGTACAATCGTGCATTGTAATGGATGTTGCGATGTGAAACCTGCGTTGTAAAGACATGCATTGTAAATGTTTATGTTGTAATGTCATATATTCGATGGTCTTTTGATAGTGGTGTGATGTTACGCCACTAGGACTTTACCAAAGAAGTAATAAAGGAAGAAACCCCAAAGGAGGGCCAATGCAAACCTTTTTCATTTCCTTACACAAACACCATTTTTGCCTTTTACGCAGATCTTTTTTCCAGTGACTTCTGTCGCTTTACAGACCTTTCCTTTTGAGATGTCTTTTGGAACATGCAAGATTGCACTACGGACTTAGACAGATTTGGATGCTATTCGATCTTTACACTTTTACTAACTTCTATGGTACAGTCGGTGGCATACAGAATGAACTATGCCAAACTTTTCTTAAAGCTTTATGCTAATGGATTCACCCTTAATGGACTCTAATTGAATTATTTCAATCACCTTAGAATTGAGCTGTTAGTCTAATAGCTATCCTTCTGCCTATTTGCTGTTTGGACTCTGTAATTCTGTGGCTAATTCTGCAGAGTTATTGGTTTGTATGATTCTTACTTGTCTTAACTTCTTTAGGAGGTTGGGACTTCAGGTTGCCATTCTCTATATCTACAGCATGGATTTGAGAGTGGTGTATCTAAATTTGATTTTTAACCTGTGAGTTAGCTGTGAACTCATGGTCCTCGTTGGACAGCTGAGAGTAAGTTTAGTCACCCTAATTTCCAACCCTCCTATAGGTGGAGAAATATTCAATAGAGGATCATTGCCTCTGTGGTAAATTAAATTGAACCAATAGGGCCCAGTATGGTTGGAGGATTAAATGAGTATATATTAAGCCAACAAAACAAAAATATTTATAAGAACACTTCCACCGGTTACTGCCATTCACACAGAGATACCCTGGGGGAGAAGAACTGTCACTGCAATTTACAGAGATATCACAGTAAAGGAACAGAGATATCACTGCCATTTACACAGAGATCATAGGATGGCCCAAAGGACAGACCAGTGATCACAGGACAGAGCAGAGAAGTCACTGTCATTCACATGGAGACTACAGGAAGGAGAAGAGCTGTCACTGCCATGCACACCGAATGCGCTATTCACACAGACATCACATGAGGGAGAAGAGCTGTCACTGCCATTTACACTGAGATCACAGGAGGAAGGAGAGCTGTCTACTGCTATTCACAGAGAGATCACAGGAAAGGAGCAGAGCTGTCACTGCTGTTTACACAGAGATCACTTGAAGGGAGCAGAGCAGTCAATGCCAGGTACACAGAGATCAAAAGAGGTTGAAGAGCTGTCACTGCCATTCATACAGAGATCACAGGAGGGAGAAGAGCTGTCACTTCAATTTACACTGAGATCATAGAAGGAAAAGGAGCTGTCACTGCCATTCACACAGATCACAGGAGGGGGAAGACCAGTCACTGCCATTCACAGAAGAGATCGCAGGAGGGAGAAGAGCTGTCACTGACATTCACACATGTCACAGGACAGAACAGAGGAGTAATAAGAACAAACAGATAAAGTGAAGGTCCTAGGGAAATTTTAAAGACCGAGCGCAGTTACGATCCCCAGATTGCAAAACATGAAAAAACACAAAGTAACTGTGGGTCTGAATAAGCATGGTTGTTAAAAGTGTTTGACCACCAACCTTATCCCAACTAAAGCATAATCTCAAAAGATGAGTGATACTTCCAGAGTGTAAAAGTACCCATCAGTTATCGTTCGATGCCGCCCTTGTCATCACTTGGGACTCCTTACACCAAGGAGGATATTCCTGCATCCATAATAAGTGTGGAAAATTTGAACGGATGCCCCAGTGTAACTAAGGGTGTATAAAAGGTAACCTTATGTTGATAACTGAAAAGCAGTGCATGATAGGGTGTGTATTAGGTGTGAATAATATAAAATTGGAGAGTGGAGAGGGAAAGAAATTTATTAGATACCTCTCATACTTCCAAAGATAAAAACCAGTGCGGGAACATAGTGGTTTTCAACCAATAGCTACTATTTAGATAGAATAGGTCGACATGTTTCAGCAGTATGTGGACCCTAACAGGTGTCCGCTGCTTTCTTCAGGACCAAAACTTCGCTACTGCATTGTGGTGGGAAAAAAATAAGGTTAACTTTTATACACCCTTAGTTACACTGGGGCATCCGTTCAAATTTTCCACACTTATTATGGATGCAGGAATATGCTCTTGGTGTAAGGAGTCCCAAGTGATGACAAGGGCGGCACTGAACGATAACTGATGGGTACTTTTACACTCTGGAAGTATCACTCATCTTTTGAGATTATGCTTTAGTTGGGATAAGGTTGGTGGTCAGACACTTTTAACAACTAGCTTATTCAGACCCACAGTTACTTTGTGTTTTTTCATGTTTTGCAGAACAGAGGAGTCACTCACATTCACAGAGAAATCACAAGCGGGCGATGACCAAGCACTGCCATTCACACACTGGTCACAGGAAGGAGCAAAGGTATATCAGACCGGCAATTAAAGGAGGGGCAGAGCAGTAACTGCCATTCGCAGAGGGATCGCAGTAGAGAGAACAAGTACTGACATTCACAAAGGTCTCTGGACAGAGAAGAGTAGTTACTGTCATTCACACAGGACAGCGCGGGGGAGTTACTGCAATTGACATAGCTCACAGGAGGAGGACGAGCAGTCACTGCTATTCACAGAGAAGTCACAGAAGTCAGAAAGGCAGTCACTGACATTAAACTAGGGATCACAGGACAGAGAAGAGCAGTCGCTGACATTCACACAGATCACAGGACACAGCAGAGGAGTCACTGTCTTTCACACAGATCACAGAATGGGGAAGAGCAGTCACTACCATTCACACAGAGATCACAGGAAGGATAAGAGCAGTCACGTTCATTCCCACAATCATCACAGGAGAGCATAAAGGAACCTGTGACCAGTGATTGTAGGACAGAGCAGAGGAGTCACTGTCATTCACACAGATCACAGGAGGGTGAAGAACAGTCACTGTGATTCACTGGGAGATCACAGAAGTAAGAAGAGCAGTCACTGACATTCACGCACGGATCACCGGACAGAGAAGCGAAGTCACTGACATTCACAGGAGGCAGGAGAGCTGTCGCTGCTGTTCATATAGGGATCGCAGGAAAGACCAAAGAAACTTGAGACCAAAGATCACAGCAAAGATCAGATGAGTCACAGGAAATCACACTGAGATCACAGGGAATACCCATGGAGTCACAGTGATTCACACAGGGGTAACAGGAGACAGCAGAGCAGACTCTGCCAGTCACAGAGACATAACAGGAGGCAGCAGAACAGTCACTGCCATTCACACATGGATCACAGGATTTGAAAGAGAGGTCACTGCCTTTCACACAGGCATCACAGGAGAGTGAAGAACAGTCACTTCCAATCACAGAGACATCACAGGAGAGAAAAGGGCAGTCACTGGAGTTCACACATGAATAACTGGAGAGAGGAGAGCAGTCACTACAATTCACACATAGATCACAGGAGAGAGCAAATGAACCTCAGACCAGCTATCACAGGACAGAGCAGATCAATCACTGCCATTCACACAGGCATCACAGGAGTGAGTAGAGAACGTACAGACACTCACACAGGACTCACAGAAGACAGCATCACACAGGGATCACATGAGAGAGTAAAGGAAACTCAAACCAGAGATTACAGGACGGAGTTGGGGGCACAGCCAATCGGACAGGGATAGTAGGAGAAAGCACAGGAGCTGCAGACCTATACTCTGGGATCTTAGGAGGGAGAATGTGGTTGCAGCCATCGCACAGGTTCACAGGAGAGAACACATGAAGCGTAGACATCAACATAGGGGTCAATGTAGAGACCAGAGAAGTCACAATCAAACACACAGGGATCACAGGAGAGACAAGAGAACGTGCCAACACCCATGCAGGTATAATGGGAGACAACGAAAGAGTCCCGGACATCCACCCAGGAATCGCAGGAGGAAAAACTTATCACACATGAAATACCAGCATTTGTAAAGCGCACAACTACCTCCGGAGAGGTGTCCCGGCACTGGAGGCCGTCGGCAGCATTACGCGAGCTATTGCCCAGAGTCACATGGGGCTGGGCTAACCTGCCACCAGCGCCGGGGATCGAACCGTGAACCCGATGGCCCAGAGTCAGGCACCCTGCGCCACACCTCTTCCACATGGATCACAGGACACAGAGCAGAGGAAGTACAGGCAAACAGAGCTCACATTAGTGAATACAGAAAAGTATAGGCAGTTGCACTGGAGTCACAGGAGAGAGTGCAAGGACTGTGGACATTCACACCTGGCCAGTATGAGAGAACATAGGAATCCCAGCCGCCCACACAGAAGTCACATGGAAGAGCAGAGGATGCTCAGACACCCAGGCTTGGATCACAGGAAGGAGCGTGAGGGGGCATATCCACTAGCACAGGACAACTGCCGACACTCACACATGGATCATAGAAGAGAACAGAGGACCCACAGCCACCCACGCAGGTATCACAGCCGGTAGCAGAGTCATCACTCACACAGGGTTTACAGGGAAGAGCAAAGGAGGCAGAGACCTGGCAAGGGGTTTACAGATCTGAGCACAGGAGTCACAGGCCCCTAACAGGGATTGCAGGACAGACTACAGTAATCACAGGCCAGATTATAGGTTTCACAGACAAAGCACAAGAGTTACTGACCCTGCACAGGTATTACAGTACAGACAATAGAACTCACAGCCCCCTAAAAAGGCTTACAGGACAGACTACAGAAGTCACAGCCCCCTTACTGGGATTACAGGACAGAGTAGAGGAGTCACAGGCCCCCCACTGGGATTTTAGGACAGATCATAAGATTCACAGACATAGGACAACAGTCACTGTCACTGCACAGGTATTACAGGACAGACCATAGAACTCACAAGTCCCACATGTGGATTACAGGACAGAGCTCAGGAGTCATAGACCTCGCATGACGATTATAGGACAGAGCACAAGTAGGACAGGCCCTGCACAGAGGATGCAGGTCCTAGCACAGGAGTCACAGGCCCCTCATAGGTGTTACAGGACAGAGCACAGGAGTCACAGGCTTCACATGAGGATTACACAACAGAGCACAGAAGTCACAGGCTCTGCATGGGGATTGCAGGACAGAGTACAGGAGCCACATGTCCCCCACGGGGGATACAGGACAGAGCACAAGTGTCACAGACCCCACACAGGATTTACAGGACAGAGCACAGGACACACATGCCCTGCACAGGGATTACAGGACAGACCACAGGAGTCACAGGCCCCCCACAGGCGTACAGAACAGAGCACAAATTCACAGGCCCCGCTGAGTGATTACTGGACAGAGCACAAGAGGCGCAGGCCCTGCACAGGGATGAAGAGGACAAAGCACAGGAGTCACAGGCTTCACATGGGGATTTCATGACAGAGCACAGGAGTCACAGGCCCCGTACACTGATTACATGATAGATCACAAGAGGCACAGGCCCTGCACTGGGATTACAGGACAGAGTAAAGAGGCACAGGCCCCCCCAAGCACGAGGATTAGAGTACAGAGCACAGGAGGCAGAGGTCAGAACACAAGAGGCACATGAGAGAGCCAAGCAGTCACTACAATACACACATAGATCATCTGGAGCATGGGTATTACAGGACAGAGCACAGGAGTCACATTCTTCACACAGAGGTTACAAGACAGAGCACAGGAGTCACAGGCCCCACATGTGGATTACAGGACAGAGCACAGGAGTCAAAGGCCATGCACGGGGCTGCAGGACAGAGCACAGAATCCATGGAGGTTACAGAACAGAGCACAAGAGTCGCAGGCCCCACACAGGATTTACAGGACAGAACACGAGACACAGGCCGCAGACGGGGATTAGAGGACAGAGACAGAGAGTTACAGGCCTCGCAAGGGGAGTGCAGGACAGAGCACATGAGTCACGGGCCCTACACAGTGATTACAGGGCAGAGCACATGAGTAACAGTCCCTGCATGGGGAATACAGGACATAACACAGGAGCCAGAGGTACCGGACGAGGATTACAGGACAGAGCACGAGAGGCACAGGCTCTGCACTGGGAATACAGGTCCGAGCACAGGGTGCACAGGTCTGCACGGAGATTACAGGACAGAGCCCAGGAGTCATAGACCCCACGCAGGGATTACAGGACAGAGTACAAGAGGTTCACACAATCTTCTGGTAGAGTAGTAAATGTGGCACAGACATCCATATCCAAAAGTGAGGTCATAGGACGACCACGGACACCTATGAAAGTATCTCCTCAGAGAAAGGAGTAGGCATTTAGACAGTCACACACCAATCAAAAGCAATGACAGCAAAAGTGGGGCCTCGGTACAGTAAATAGTAAACAACAGTTGCAGCGACAATACAGATCATAAAAGATAAAGAGAAGACAAACAGAGACCCTCACACAATCATGCCACAAGAGGCTCCCTATAGATATGTGTACACACAAGCATGACTTGCGCTGATCCTTGCTGAGCAGCAATCAGTGCTTAATTTGTAAGAAAAAGAAGTGCAGGTACTGAAAAGTTTGCCAAGGAGGCCACCGCTCACGTATTCCTCCGGTGAGCCCCAGTTTCAACACTCTCACTGCCTCAGTCTCCTGCCCCAGTCTCCATCTTCTAAGCTTGATCTGTTGTCTGTCCCCTAAGTCTTTGCTCTTAGAGTCTATCCTCTCACCTCTCTAATTGTTTTCTATCATCTTTGTCACACCCTGTATTTCTGATTTGCCCTCTATTAATTTTAGCCCTGCCCTTTTTTTTCTTCCTTTTCCTCTACTTTGCTCCGTGGTATCTCTCTCCTCTCTTGTTGTTTACTCTTGCTGTCTCTCATCTCTAACACTGCTGCTGCTGCTGTGACCCCTGTCGTCAGCCTGTACATGTCCCTGCTAATTTGAACTCTGCGTTTTCCTGCTGTCATTTCTAAAGAAGCGGAAGATGATGTGTTTTACTTTTTTGCCCATACAGAGTGCAAAAACAAAATGTACACCAAATTAAAGTGCTTTTTTGCATATAGTAATCAGTGTGATATGACTTGATTTATTGCGGGAACTAGCGGCTGCTTGAGCACAGCAGGTCATGTCACTGCTAGTGCTGCCTGTAATTAGTAGGTCCAGGTATGGCGCCGGCATCAACATCCACTGCTCAGCTTGCTGTGACCCTGTCTGCTACAGCACAGGCAATGTACCCAGCAGTAATGCTGCCAATACCGGTAAGTATGACTGTGCTGCCTACTGGACTCACTCACACTCAGCAATTACCATGCTGGGGTGCAGCGCACAGATTCTACAGGTGACGCCATGGCGCACAAAGTTGTGTTGGGCCACAGCCGCATCGAGCATAGCAGCAATGCATGGCTGCCGGATATGCTACTCTGGCAACGCAACAAGTGGAAAGTCCACACTTACTTTCATTTATTTTTCCTCAAGAGCCCTCACTCCCAAGTTCCAAATTCCCTCTTACAGCTTCCTTGCCTCAACTCTTTCATGGGTATATAAGAAAAGGGGTCCCAGTGTATGGAAGGGATTACATAAACAAGGAAAAACAAAATCATGGAACATTTTCAACAGTTTTCAAGAAGCAAAAATGCAATAGATTAACACACAATGTTATTTAATCACATTGGTGGAAATTCAAAAATACACATGTCAATTTTAGGGAAACAGTATCATGGAAAATTCACAAAGGTGGTGCCCGAAGGGGGATGGGTAGTGCAAGGTAGTTAGTGAAGGGTAGGGTGGTTGAAAGATAGTGACAATAAATCACAGACAGTTCAGGTATACAGATGTTTATATACCAAATAGCCAACGTCTAAACATAAAAGTATAAAGCCATATAACCGACAATATCATAGTTATTGAATCACTGTTGAATGGTTACTGGCAGGTATTAAAGAGTCGACGTTTCGACCCCTTGACCGTAGGTGTCTTTGACCTTACTGCTGGGGTCTTCATCAGGACTGATGTGGTGTGAGAGGGAAAAGGGGCAGCTATGGGAGGAAGGGGTGTGTGTTTTAGAACCTGCACATATACAGTGAAATATTAAAATGTTAAAAGGAATCCCAGTGAACTGGGCAACGTAATTTGTTTTACCATGACGGCAGCGAAGGGAGGGGGGTATCTCTCGCAGTCCAGCTGGTTGGATAATACGGGGCTCCAGGGCTCCTCAATGATTCATGGCAGAGAAAGGAGACGTCACCTAAACAATAAAGGTGCACATTAGCCGGATAACCGGCACACAGTGTGATAATGAATAAAGGTTTTAGGCCATGCTGCACTTACTGATTGTGCGCCAAAACGGAGGCACAAAGGCACTCGTGGTAGCGTATTCCTTCTTAGTAGGAAACGTGAGTATTGAATCAACACACGGTTTATTATGAGGATCCGGGATTAGTCCAGGAAGAAGAACAGAATGGATCTGGGGAGGAGCAAACAAACAACTCTAGTTTAACCCGTGGGTCAACCAATTCTCGAATGAAAGATCATTGAGCTGAAATGACATTGCGACACATCAACACAGCTTAAAGATTATACCGAAGGTCAACTGACACTAAATTGTTAATGTAAAAACATGCACTAAACAGAGGGGGAACCGGGTGGTTTCTTGGATGTATCGAGTGGCAACATGAGTAAGGCATTAGCAAAAATGCTGAAGACTGCATGGGACTGCAGGGACCACGGTTAAAGTCAACGCAGTCATAGGGCGGCCACCCTGCAAAGTGCAAGATGTGTCTCAAGTAGCATGCGTTCGGGACACTAATTAAAAGACAATGCTCTCGGCCCTACGTGCTGGTAAATGTATCACATCTGAATAATAAATGTGTATCAAAACGCTATATTAAATAAAAGCTAGGGCAGAGAGTTGTCCAATGAATGCTGAACTCGTCCGTCAACAAATGGCAAGATCAACTGGAAATGCTAAACATTTTACGGGCTCAATCTTAAACATGCTAAATACGCTAAGGAAAAAGCATGATTAAAGGCTACAACAAAGTGTTAGGGCACCATCGTGTGACAGTACGGGGAAACAAACAGAGCAGCGGCTTACCTGCTTGATCACGAAACTGTGTCCATGAGTGCAACCGTTGTTGTGCTCCTCACTAAAATAAATAGGGCAAAGTGCCCGCTTCTAGCGTGCACGCTCGGATTTGGCGTGACGTCGACAGCGTATAGGAGAGTAAAGAAAGACTGCACCTGGCGCCATGGTTGCTATGGACGCCACTGGCAGTTAAAAACTTGACTCGGGGAGGCATGAAATGACAAGGCCAGAGTTGGGCTTAACATAGGGGAAAGGAAGAATGTTTTAACATCATGTTACACCAATATCCGGCCATCACGTTACAAAAGGTGTCAGACTGACAATCTTCATACGGAGACATTGGGGAACAAAATAAATATTGTATATAATTACAACATCCAGTATTGTACACGTGCATAATATTTGAGACCAAACATGAGAAGACTAGACTCTGGAAAAGCGTAAAATGACAAGGCCATGATTATGCTTGACATCGGGAAAGAGACGCATGTTTTACCATCATATTGCAACAATGTATTGCATTCACATTACAAAGTGATTCAGACTGATAGTGTTCATAGTTTGTCAAATGGGACCCATAATGCAATATTGTCTGCAGTAACTCCAACATACAATGTTGTTCACAGGCCTAATGATTGTGACAGAGCCAGATAGTCTCGGTTGGAGGAGAGAACAGTTTCAAAGACAGTATACAGTAGTTATTACATAAATATGTTCCAATGCTAAACATAATTTACTGAATCAACAATGTTGTGTGAATAGTGATATCAAAAAGGCTCCCTGTCTTACGATCCATCAGGTTTTTTTTACTAAAATAGCAATATCGATTCATTGTGTAGGACGCAGAAGCGAATGGGACCATGGTTAGGTACAATGTTATGGAAATCTTAGCTGCGTAGGCCCACACATGCCAATTGTGCATTGCTTGTGTCTTGTTCATTCAATCCATTTGTGATGGAGTCGAATTTTATAATCCTTTTTGACTCCCTGACATTAAGGATTGAGCCAATATCCCCTCCTCTTGGGTCCAATTCTGCTTTTTCTAGGACCCGCCATCTCATTTGGTCCGGGGAATGCAGTAGGTGGGCAAAATGATCAACGAGTGGGGCTCCCTGTACTTGGCAACGTATCCTGCTTTGGTGTTGGAGTATCCTTGCCTTAACTTTCTGTTGGGTTTGGCCCACTTACAGCATGTTACAGGGGCAGAGAATTCCATATATAACATTTACAAAATGGCAGTTCGTGAATCCTTTTAGGTCCAGTGTGTGCTCATTGTGTGTAAAGCTCTTTGTCTGTAGTGTAGTGGCACATGCTTTACACTGTCCTTGCGATGGTGTCCTTTGACTGGTGGCAGATTCCACATTGATTGTATCGTGGGGTTCTTTTCTGTAGCTAGAAAGGAGTTGACTACATGGTCTTTTATACTTTTTGCTTTTCGGAAGGCATGCATATGTGGCTCAGGGTGATTGATGTCCTCCACCACCAGGCCCCAGTGTTGATTGATTACCTTCTTTATAGCATTGCTTTGGGTTGAGAAGGTAGTTACGCAGATAACTCTTTGTGTGGCTGGATCCGGTCTGTTTCGTGGAGTCAGGAGAGCTTCACGTGGACTATACCATGCTCTTTTCTGCGCCCTTCTAATCATTCTTCTCGGATATCCATGGGCCAAAAGTCTAGCGCTCAGGATATCGTGTGGTCGTTTTTTTTTTTAACTGTTTCTTTAAATGCGCAGGAACTGGCCTACCAGTAGATTATACCGAAGTGCCCTAGGGTGGTGGCTACTGTACCTCAGTAGTGAATTCCTCTCTGTGGATTTTCGGTACAAGGTGGTGTACAGTATGTTATTTTCATGACAGATCTTGATGTCCAGGAAAGGGATTTAGTGGGGATCAGACTGCTTGGTAAATTTAATGTCCAGGTCACATTGATTAAGCCAAATGTGGAAGAAGTCCAGCTCAGTTTCAGTGCCTGTCCAGATCAGCAGGATGTCGTCTATATAACGTCTCCATAGGTCAATCCTCTGGTGGTATGGGCTGTTGGAGAAAATGAAAGAGTTCTCGAAATGGTCCATATAAATGATTGCCAAATCCGGGGCGAAGGCTGCCCCCATCGCCACCCCCTTGGTCTGAAAGTAGAAGTTGCCTTGGAAGACAAAGAAATTCTTTTTCATTGCAATAGTGAGTAAATCAATGATGAATTTTGTGGGCACCTCCATTGGTGCTGGGCGTCTGTCAAGGTAGGTGGTTATAACCTCTAACGCCGGGTCCTGTGGGATACTCGTATAAAGAGAACCAACATCGCAAGTTACTAGCAATTGTTCCTCAGGGATGTAGGGTCGTTCCTCAATTAGATCTATAACTTGCATCGTGTCTCGCAGGTAGGCTGAGGTATTCTCTGCAATAGGTTTGAGGAAAAAATCAATATATTTGCATAGGGGTTCCAGGAGAGACCCACATCCTGAGACTATTGGCCTTCCTGGCGGATTAGACATATCCTTGTGGATCTTAGGTAGTGTATATATTGTGGGTAGACGGGGATGGAGCTGATTCAGGTATTGAAATTCCAATTCACTCAGGAAACCTAGATCGAGGGCCTCTGATGTGATGCCCAGAATCTCCTTGGCCAGATCTTTGGAGGGGTCGGTTCTTAGCTGAACATAGCTGATCTCATCTTGTAGTTGTCTTTCAATCTCCAATTTGTAGGCTGTAGTATCTTGCACCACAATGGCTCCGCCTTTGTCTGCTGACTTTATCACAATGTCTTTGTTGTTCTTAAGACTTACACGTGCTTCCTTCTCCGTTCTGCTGATGTTCTGGACAGTATGCTTGTATGTTTCCAGTGTTCTTAGGACATCCCTGGCCACAATATTTTCATAGGCTAGTATGGTACTCGGCATTGCATGCGTGGGTGGAAAGAAAGTTGAGGGGACTCTAAGGCCGGTAAAAGTTCTTTTAGTCATTCGTTCACTGTTTTTAAAGAAATATTTCAGGCGGATTTTTTTGGAAAAAGCAAAGAGTTCAGTTTTAATGTTGAAGATATTTGGCTGGTTCGTCGGTATGAATGTGAGTCCTTTGGATAGCACCTTTTCCTCCTCCTTTTTTAAAGCATATGATGAAATATTCACCACTGGGTTGTGGTTGACATTCTGTATTGTGTTGTTGTCCACTGGATTGAGGTTGGTGTTCTGAATTGTGTTATTCTCTGACATCTCTACCACCTGTAGACCTTCTGGCGGGTCGAGTTCTCTCCATGGCTCTCTGGTTGGAAATTGACCCATTTGGGACCAGATCCTGACCTCGTCGGTAATTCGATTGTTGGCCCCTTGGAGGGCCCCTCTGCCAGTTGGCCCCCCTCCCTCTGGGCGGTCTCCATGGGCCCTCGCCTAAAAAAGGCAGGTATAGTGGGGGCTGGTACCAGGTGTTATTGTATCCGTAACTCGTACCCGGGATTTGCTGGTCTGTGTCACTATCTGAGCTTACTGAAGAATCCGAGAAGGTAGTGTAATTTCTTCTACCTCTGTAACCACCTCTGCCTCTTCCAGTAAACCTTCCTTGTGTATCCTGCTTATAGTAATCCTCATGCAAGTAAGGATAAGTGTTCTTTTTGTCATAAAAGTGTACATCTCTTGATAATTTATCCAATTTCTTATTCTGTGTTGTAGTCTCAAAAACTTTCACACTCTTTTTCAGGATAATGACGATGCCGCACCCAAGCAGTCTAACCAAGATAATGACGCACCCGTGCCGCATCCAAGTCGTCTAACTGGATAATGATGCAGCACTGCTGCACCCAAGCCGTCTAACTGGATAATGACGCAGCCGTGCCGCACCGAAGCCGCCTAACCAGGATAATGACGCAGCCGTGCCACACCCAAGCAGTCTAACCGGATAATGATGCACCCGTGCCGCACCCAAGCCGTCTAACCGGATAATGATGCAGCACTGCCGCACCCAAGCAGTCTAACCAGGATAATGACAATGCCGCACCCAAGCCGTCTAACCGGATAATGATGCAGTCGATCCGCACCCAGGCAGTCTAACCGGCATAATGACAATGAGGCAGCTGTGCCGCACCCAAGCAGACTAACCAGGATAATAACACAGCCGTGCCGCACCCACACAGTCTAACCAGGATAATGACGCAGCTGTGCAGCACCCAAACAGTTTAACCAGAATAATGACAATGACGCAGCCGTGCCGCACCCAAGCAGACTAACCAGGATAATGACGCAGCTGTGCCGCACCCAAGCAGTCTAACCAGGATAATGACAATGACGCAGCCGTGCCACTCCCCAAGCAGTCTAACCAGGATAATGACAATGACGCAGCTGTGCCGCACCCAAGCAGTCTAATCAGGATAAGCATGCACCCATGCCGCCCGCAAGCAGTCTAACCAGGATAAGCATGCACCCATGAAGCACCCACGCAGTCTAACCTGGATAATGACGCAGCACTGCCGCATCCCAAGCAGTCTACCCGGATAATGCCGCGTTGGGAAAACTATCCACTGGTTTTATTCAAGGCTAAAAATAAAGCAAGCCAGCAGAAGAATTAATTCAGGACAAGGTGTAGGCAACACGACCTCCTAACATGGGGCGGATCTTCGCATCCTCGTCATCGTTTTATTTGTATTTCTTAAGGTACGTTCTATGATTTATGCACTTTTCCAGAAAGTTTAATCTTAAAGATGTTTTGATTGAATTTCTCAACAGCTGCCTCTTGCGTGTTTGCCATCGCAGGGGTTGGTCAGGGCGCTCTTGGTCCAGCCTTCCCTAGCTCCCTTCTAGGACCGTCGCTGTAAGGCTACAGTGACACTCCGTCCAGAGTGCGGCCAGCATTGGACACCCAGCGGGGAGGGCACGGCCCTCTCAGACCTCACTCAATACCCGGCTGCACGCGGTGGCACTGTTTACATTCCACCTTTTTGCAAATTCTCATCAGCACAACTGGAAATTTTAATAAGTCATGGGTCAAATGACTTCTTAACACCAGCTGTTAATCAGACAATTGAATAAGGAATCCCTTCATAAATGTATTGAAAGGAATGCAGAAACATCTCACCGCAATTTTGAAGTTGTGCAAACTTTAATGAGATCACCATTTTTAACATTTTAAAAGATGAATTCTGCCTGGTCATTTATGTTCCTCAAACTTTGGGTCTCACCTAAAATTAGCGCGCCCAGTGGCCACCTGACAATTGTATACACCCTTGCACAAAAATGTCAGTATGTGAACAGTTCACTGCTACTCGCTCGCAATTGCAGTTCCGCATTTTCTAATCAACGCTCTCTTAAAGAATTTCAATTAACTATGATGCTTTCAGGATCACGAGAACCTTATAACTATATGCCAAAAAACACTTTTTCACTGTTGAAAGTTGAATTAAATTTTTAACCACCTCATTTTTTAATGTATAAATCTTATAACTTCTGCTGTTTTAATGTAGCGTAAATGTAAACTACTTTTATAGATAGGAGGGTTGGCAGTAGTGGTATCAAAAGCGTGTAAGCACAGTCCATGGGGTATACAGACACATCTCAGCCGTGAGCTCGCTGCCAAGTACAATGTCAGCAGCCAATCAGGAGCGTCTCTCGGCCCAGCTTCTTAGAAGCAACAAGAAGGCGGGAAACGTCTCAAAGACGCCAGAAAAAGAGCCACGGTGGCATCAGACCGTGCCCCCGGGGCCCGTGCCAGCGCGGCCGCTGACATCCGGCTCTACCGGAGCGGACAGGGTGTCAGCGGCGGGCGGGGGCGACTCATCCCCACACACTGCCCCAACGTGGCAGCTCGGCCCCTCAGACACAATGTCAGCCGACGCGGCAGGACTGCTCTCTTTGTGAGAAGTGTCACAGGCGCTTGTTCGCAGCCTGCGTGGCAGCAGCCCCCCGTTGTCAGCTCTGCGGTGCCACGTTGCATTAGAGGGACGAGGATATTATCTTACTTACTGAGGGGGCGAGGAGCTGTCCTTTTTATAGACGATGCCACAGGTGGAATGTTAAACCGCAGACATGTTATGGGAGCGGGGGCAGATTTCTCTTTGGACGCAGCTGGTATCATTTGCCCTCGACAGCAGGGGTCCTTTCCCATTTCCGCTCTCTGAAGCCGACGTCCCTATAGAACAAAATCGCGGTGTCCGTTATTGCCTGACATTGCTTGTTTAGGCTGTGCGTTTGGTTTAGGAAACGAAATTCATGGGTTGTTCCGAAAGCTCCTGTCTTGAGAAGAAGAGAAGCGAATCAGAGCAAGTGTGTTTGCAAAACACAGATATTTCAACAAAAAGTCTCGCTCTGCCATTTTTCTTGTTCTTGCATGTGAATTACCCAGTTGCTTGGTGAGGGCGTCCCACACTTATCCACGCGTTTAAATGGTTCCCCTCACCTGTGAGATCACGTTTCAGCACCATGGACAAGGCCCATGCAAGAATCCCGTCTGCATACGCCGGATGTTTGTTTATGTTTAATTTGAAAGTACAAGCACAGACATATCACACCGAGCTCCACTTGATTACATAAACGGGTTTATGTGGACAGTCTTTTTGAAGATGCAAGTAGGATTGAATTAGTGATTTTTTTTTTTTTAAACATGCGTGTGTAAGAAGTTGGATTAGTTTGATTGTCTAGCAGGCAGCGACTGCGCCTTTGGGATTCTTTTTTTTATTGCACCAGGTTCTGTCCCTCACAAAAGACTTGCTACAGCAACAAATGATGGACGGAATGCTGAGTAAATTAAATATTCACCCCCACTAAAGAGACCTGGGGCAAATCCATCGTTCTTTTGCTCACTACGCCACCCCAGTTTGGATCCACAAAAGACAGCAGACACCTTGCATAAGAGTGAGGTGAACTTTCTGCACCAGCTGCACAGTGAGTCGGAGCAGGGAGCTCCTTACAAAAAGGGCTAAAAGTGACTTATCATCTAACATTGCATGTTACATGTTAGAGGGTTTGACAGCTGCCATGGCTGTTCAGACATGCTTCAGCAGAATGGCACACAGGGGTGTGCTGCAGGTAGACCTGCAGCACTACAGCAACTGTGACTTCTCCAAGCCTTCTTTTCTGTAAAGCACTGTGTGCTCTGGCCACTGTGAGTCTGACAGTAGTGATGATAATGTCAACTCAAAGACCTTTTGCTGGGGGCAGAAGGAATTAGGAGAAATGAAGCCGGGTCAGGACTACGGACTTTGTGTTAGTGGATATCAAATAGGCACTCTCAGATTATCTAGCAAGAGAAGAGAAGTGTCAGTCAGTCAGAATACTTTATTTTGATAAATCAATATCATAAAAAGACAATAGTACTATACAAAAACATGCATAAATTACATTAATTTTACACAATAAAAACTACATTAGATATACACAGTAAAAACAGAATGATTGAACCTTAAAAATGTTCCATAATGGTTCATCTAAAAAGATCATAGTTAAAAGAATAAAAACGACAATCAATTTAGTTACCCTGGTTACCATTTATCACTAAACAATCATTATATAGATCTACATAGGGGTTCCTCAAGAAGCAATCAATCAGTCATTATCCTATTTCTGAACCTAGCAGCACCCACTAAAAAACTAGCAACGTGAAAAATAATCCTCGGGTCTGTAGTAATTGCAGGTAAAAGAGGGCAGGCTTAACCTGCAAGAACCCAGCCTCCTTTAGGATTGGAACCAAGAATTTCAACCTTAATTCCGTGTAGTGACCACAGAACATTAAAAAATGCATAGTGTTCTGGATGGAAAAATTGTCACAATTGAGAAGAGAAGTGGACTTTAGAAGATGAGTATGTATTTGCAGAATGTGAACCGCATCCTTCATCTGATGGTTGTCCTGGGCTTCATCAAGTGCAAGAGGTGGGCATAGCTAAGAAGAAGTAGATTCTTTATATGATACCTGCACATTCACCCACCTTATATTTATCTTCAAAAGGAAATGTTGACTTTACATTAGAAACAAATAAAGTTTCTGATATCATGTGGATTTGCACTACTTTCCTGTTTTTCCTGTGTCCCTGAAAGTTCCCAAATATTTTGATTTTTGGCAACAGCATGCAGAGCCTCTCATCGCGAGTGACAATCAACAGCAAATGTTGTCCTGTTCAGAGACACCCTCAATTTCTCACTCCACCCTGTGGTCTCAAGTGGGTAAATCCCTTGTCTCCCTTAGCCATACCCTGGCTGGTGATAGAATTTTACAGGTTTTTGGTGTACAGTATTTCATCCAAAGGAGGTGTGCCCTTTAGTGACAGAAGGTTGGATTCTATTAAAGACTCTGAGTTGAAGATTTGGATTCAACTTCTTTACTGCTGAAACTCTAGCAAAAAATAAATATCTAACACATAATATGGATTCATGAAAAAAATGATAACAAGGAGTACAAACTGAGACTAGCAGTCCGCTGTGCTGATAACCTCACAGCCAAACCACCAATCAGTAGCTATTGCACCGAATTATCATCTATGCAGACCAGCAAATCAGTTCTTTGAAATAGCAAAATTTACATGAAATTGCTAAAAATAGCAACAAATATACGAGTCTTTTAAATAATTTGATAAAAGGAAGATGAAAAATACAGCTATCAATGTAGACAGAATTAGGATGGTGAAACATAACACACCTTCTCCAGTTGGAACATATATTGAAGTTAAGATGGCTGAAAAAGAAAAAAAACGAAACACATGGGATAGTTGCTAAGGATAATCATCACCTCTGTGTCTTTAATCCAAACTTCTTGTCAGTTTGGTAGGGGACATTTTCATTCTATTACAAGATCGGAGGCTTGGCCATGACAATATAAAAGTTGTGCAATGACATTGCAAGATACATGATTAGCTTGTAATAACTTTTGAAGGTAGATTCTCTCGACCAATTTGCAGCTTTGAGAATGTCTAACAAATCTCCATCTGAAATATAGGCTTTAGATGCTACATCTCACGTCATTGACTGGGCATCAAACATAGACACATCTATTCCAGCTTCTGCCATGGTCCATCTGACCCATCTAGCACGAGTATATGGAGAAAATGGGTTGAAGGGCTTTTTGTATGAAACCAATAACTGCGAAGCCTGAGAAGGATGAAAAGCAGCAGTTTCGACTTCATAACAACGAAGACATGATATAATACCTAACTGTTTGCAATCCCGAAAAGAGGGATACAATATTGAGGAGGAAGTTGTTTGAGTGCGTCTTATGGCAGAGAAAGCGACACCCTCTGGAGCACAAGATCTGTTATCAACATCTAAAGCACTTACATCTGAAACTCTTTGAGGCATCCTTCATTCTGTTCCCTTTCCTTGTGTGAATGTTAGTGGTAGATAAGCTAGGAGGTCATTTGTGTATTGTTTACCATTGGTTCACATTGTATTCTCTAATGGAATGTACAGTGCTGTCTCTTGAATTTGTGTTGGTTAAGAATCGGCTCCTGGGCATTTTTGCAGTGTATGTTTACTTTGCCTTCTTCTTCAATAAATACTTAATTTAAACTTCAAATACCGCAGCTGTTTACCTGATACGCTTCTTAAAGACAATAGTCAGAATTAAATCTACCACCACCTTTACATCCCATTGAGCTGAATATTTTGGCTTTGGTTGAATGTTCAGCCAGATTGGTGTTAAGGCTCTGCGAACAAGGACGTGTTATTCTACCGGTCCTCCTTTAACTAAGACATGCCCTGCAAATATAGCTGTTCTATAAGAGTGAACTTTCTTTTATGTGTTACCTGAAACAAAAAGGGATACTAGAAAACTGACCACATCTCCTGGAGATGCAGATATGGCATTAATTTCCCTTTACATACATCAGCATATGTCCAGGCATATGTATAACTGGATTAAGTGGAAGAAGACGAAGAATTATTGATAACTGTCAATGCCTCCTGGGACATGTTAGACTGAGCTGAAATCTTCCATATCACGAGGTAAAGATAAAGATGGCCCTGGAGAACCAGGTCGTGAGGTTAACCTTGAGGGTTTGTGAGTAAGAGATTAAAGAAAGTGAGGTTTCTTGGAAAGTCTACTAAGAGTTTTAGAGGTTGTGGGAAATATACAGGACAGCCAGAAGTGAGTTTCTAAAACTGAGTCTAATTCCTTTCTGATGTGTATCAGGGTTCTGAAAATCATTGCAAAATAAGGGACAATGTAACCTAGAACTGAGTGCCATTGCCCCAGACATGTATCCATTGCTTCCATTTCTGGATTCAGTCTCCAGCTGAAGAAGTGCAGAAGTTTGTGATTTAGATGTGAGGCCATTAGGTCAATTTGAAGAGGACCCCGTAGGTGGAGAATTTTTCGGAGCATTTTCGGATGAAGTGACTAATCACTGTCGTTTTGGAGAATTCTGGAGTCCCAGTCTTCCACTGAGATGGAGAGGGCAGGATGATACGCCATTTGTCTTGGCAATAGTGCCAGAGCTATTTAGCTTAAGTTTACTAGACCTTTGGATCTGACTCCCTCAAACTTGTTTATTACTGTGCAGTGGAAATTTTGTCAATTTGGAGTAAAATACAGCAATTTTATTTGGATGAAGCCACAGTTTTTACAGCAAAAGAATCTGCATGCAGTTGTAAGCAATTTATATCATACTGCGTTTCTTATAGAGGCAATTTCCCTCCTCTTACAACATATTCGCATCTTGTCCTACAACTTGCTCTATTGATATCTAACTCTAACCTGATATCTGGGGCACATTCAAAAACGTGTTTTCCATTACAGATCTCCATCTGGGATAGCCACCACTCCAACTTCTCCTTTGCCTCGAGGGAGATGGAAATTAAAACTGAGTATGCGAGGCCTCTTTGAAGATGAAAGGCTTTCAGTAATAATAGTGAAGAGGAACAGGGAATACTGCCTGCAAGGATGCAGATAACAGGTGTACTATAAATGCTAATCTTCAAAGGGAGAATATGTTTGGTTTGTGAATCAATGCTTTGGCTTTTTAAAATCAATTTTGGTTTTCATTTGATGAAGAATAATTACTGACGTCTTACAATCTATGATGAATTCTTTCTAGAAATTGAATCCTCTGGGATGAAACCAGGGTTGGTTTCTTTTGGTTATTACAAAACCCAAACTCTTAGAGAAGGGAGAGCACCCATTGAGCTTGAGTGTGTAACACATGTTTGGAACTGGTCATCAGTAACATATCGTCTAAATGAATCTCCAGCCTTACCCCTTACCGTAGTATTGTAATCACAGGTTTTAGGATCTTGGTAAAACAACAGGGGGATGGGGAAAGATTGAAAAGGAAAGCCTTAAACTGGAATTTGTTCATTTACTAAAGAAACTGCAGGCAATGCATGTTTGAAAGATGGATTGAAACTGGCACAGAATCAGTTTTGCAGTTGATTTTTACTATCCAATCCCCAGTTTGGAGGGAATACACTAAACAATTCCAATGAAACACTTCTGTGAGAAGTTGGCCTGATATATGATGTTTCCAATTCTGGAACCACCTTGTATCAGTCCAAGCTTTCCCTTATGGTGTCTGGTTGTAAGTCAACCTTGTAGACAAGCTATCTTAATGGTAGCATAGACTAAGCAGCCTTAAAGGCTTAACTCAAGAGGTTGTGTTAAGCGAGCTGTTTTAACAACCACAGTCCTGTAATATCAAATGAAAGGACACCACACAAGTATATATTATAAAAATATATGTATTTATTACTTAAAATAATCCCCAGTATTCTTTATGAAAAAAGGAGCACAAGCGTTAAATCAAAAGCACAGTATAACATACAAAGTTGCACAATTATGGATGAGGGCGAGGGGCCACTCAGACCATATACTAAGAAAGTGGTATTAGAGATACCAATCGAACAGTGGTTAGGCCTAGGGCCTAGGGAATCGCTGGGGGCAGTCGGGACAAGCAATGCTGAAGTCGGGAAAAGCCAGCGGGATTCGGGTGCAGTGCTTAAAGCACACGCATGCACCAATGCAAGTCAATGGTGCGTAAAAGTTACACAAATAGAGTTTTAGGATACTTCCGCTGAACCTAGAAGGACAAAACTTTAGACACAGACCCTAGAGGTGTGTACCAGTGTGGGAACACCGGCGTTGCAATGTTACCTCACCCACAGGAAGCTGGTGCATAGGGTCGAAGTGGCGTCGGGTTTCGTCATGAAGGTTCTTGGTGCTTGAAGCTGAAGATGCTGCAGGCGATGGGAAGGAGAAGTGTCCGGTGTGATCCAAGGGTGGTTCAGAGTCGTAAAGTACCTGAAAGCAGAGGGGACAGAGTCTGGGTCACTCAGCAGTGACCAGGATGGAACCAGGACGGAATCAGGCAATGTCGGGCGCAATCAGGTGGTTGTTGAGGAGCTTCTCTCCGTTGTCACGTGGGCTCTGGGGCATCTGCGACGTCCAAGAGCGGGTCACGATCTGTCCCACAAAAAATCTCGCCGTCAGTGCTGTCGGCTTCAGGATTGGAGCAAACAACACTTGGCAAAAGCAATCCAAGCGGAACTGGAAGATTGCTTCTCACTCGGACCAGGAGGGTCAGAGTGGGTACTCCTTTTCAGGGGAGTGGGAGCAAATCTGGAGCAATTAGAATCACAAGTCGTATTTTGTTTTTCGTCGGCACAGGGGCCACAAGCCAGCTGGCAAGTGACCGGGCCAACGCATTGAGCTAAAAGAAGCAGAAGGGCCCCACGCAGCACTCGTTGAGTGTGGAGGGCTGAACTTCGGTGCAAGAGTGGCTCAGGGTTGGGGCTTCTCAAACCCCAGTGTACAGTTTCGAGGGTCACTCGTGGGCTGCACGGTCAGCGTCTCGTGGTCTTTCCAAGATGGCGTGCCCCACGCTTCCGGTCGCCTCCACGGGTCTCAGCTCTGCAGAGACTGTGGATCGGGCTGTTAGAAGGCAGGCAAGTTTGATCTCGTTGATCTCTGTTGCTCGAGTTCCGGCGGGAACTGCAACAAAGCAGATGTCGAGGTGCTGGATGGTGCCTGTTAGCACAGGGTGGTCACTCCTTGACCACAAGGGAGATTCTTCAGTCTTCTACGTTGAGTAGGATGTCGAAGGGTCCAGAGTTTCGTTTCTTATGTTTCATCAGGATAATCTGAAGTGCATTGGCACTGCTCCCATTCTTATACCAATCTGGGGGGCTGGATTACCTGCTAGGTCCCCTCCTATGGGTGGGACCCAGGAAGGGGGTGGGTACACCCCTTTCCTTTGATCCAGGCCGCGCTGGTACTGGGGCTGGTGTGCCCCAGAACCGGTTTGACCGGATTATGCAAGGGGCAGCCTTGTGCTCCCCATGCAGTGTCTGGTTTCTTTCAAACCTCCCTGCTACAATCCACTATCTCCTGTCTGGGGTGGTGTGACACCTCCCTGCGACAGGAAACCCTTTGTCCAGGCCCCCTTGGCTGAGTTTCGGTCAGCTTCAGGGGGTCAGACTTGTGTCTGTGGCAGAAGCATCCATTTTGTGGATCTGAGGCTCTTTTTAAAAATCAACCGCATTTCAGTAAAGTAACATGTCTTCTCCCTCTAGAGGGCTGGAATGCTATCCCCGTCGCCAGAACTGGCGAGGGGATAGTATTCCAAATCGTAAGACACCTTACACGACATGTTTTGATAAAGCCAAACCAAAGTTGCTATATAACCGCGAGGATTATAATGCACTTAATAGTATATGGTATGGCATTATCCTGGAACAGCTTAGGGACTTGTTCCCGACAGCTCCAGACAGGCTCAGCTCATGCTAGAGCTCCATCTCACATTAAACCACGCACTCTGCCTCCAGGATTGATAAGGCCTTCCATAGGAGTGGCTCACAGGTTTATATGTGTCCAGATATAGGTTTAGATATAGGTATACTATATCTAAGCAAGAGGTGATTACACCATCTTGCCCCAGCTGAGTGATCAGCCAGTTGTGTCAATTTAAGAATCAGCCAGTGGTGGCAAAAGATATGCTGCAGCCCCTGGTAGGCCTTGGTGGCACCTATGCCCTGAGCACCTATAGTGCATGGTACAGGGGCTGACAAGGAGTCCATTTCCAATTGTGGTATGTACCTAGGGTACATGGGATCCATTTTACAGAGAGAGCAGATAGCCTGGGGCCCTGATTAGCAGGGAACCAGGCCAACTAAGTCAAAAACCAGCTAAACACAAGGCAAAAAATCTGGGGTAACCATAGTCAGGTAGCCACCTTCCTACATAACCCCCTCCCCCCCCAAACGAAAGGAGATAAGGCTATCCTTGGCCAGGGCCAGGTAAGCCTATATTGCCTGAGTGGCCATATAAGGAAGTACCTGCACTAGCATGGGTACCCCCTGTCTCATGGTCCACTAAGCAGTCCCTCACCCTTGGGGTATTAGAGGGTCTCCACCATAGGGAATCACTACCTTGGGTGTGTTTATGCAAAGTTAAAGGCTGGTTTGGATAAGGAGTATTGAAGTGAGGCTCCCCCCTCCAGCCGCTGCCCGGGCCGCTCTCAGCCGAGTATTGACGCTGAGAGCACGGTCCCGGGGAGGCGAACTTTGGCCGCCATATTGGGGGTATTCCAGCGCTCGGTCGCGCTCTAGTCGGCTATAAAAGGGGTCCCATGACCGGGCGCTCGTCTTAGCCTGCTGTACCCTCCCCCTCCTGAGGCGATAAGCCGGGAGGTTCTCCTTGCACTCTTGCCTATCTTTTTAAAATATTGTTTTACACTGTGTGTTCTTGTGTTCGAACAAATACTGTTGTGCTTGACTTAATAAGCACATTTAGGCTCGATCTGAAAAGCCTTTTAATCGTTGGCATTGGGTGCGGAGCATTACCTAAATTCCTCAGCATTCTTGTTACCTGGTCAGGTCCTCCCCCCTCCAGCCGCTGCCCGGGCCGCTCTCAGCCGAGTATTGACGCTGAGAGCACGGTCCCGGGGAGGCGAACTTTGGCGGCCATATTGGGGGTATTCCAGTGCTCGGTCGCGCTCTAGTCGGCTATAAAAGGGGACGTCCTTCTCCCTCGCGCAGCAGACGCGCATTGCGGACGGGACGGACTCTAGCCGGAGTCATGCCAGAGTCCTGCCCGTCTGCGCCCGTCAGCGCCAAGGAGGTGCCAGGGGCGCCACCCTGCCCGGCCCATCCGAACCCCTTCTGTGGACAATGGGTACTTATCAGCCTCCCTTATGTCTCTCAGACCCCTCTGGCAATCGTGCCATCACACACTTTCTCCTGACCAATTGCATCGTGGTATTATTTGTAGCTGCATGACCAACTCGAGTCTGCCAAATCAGGTCAGTGCCGCTTGGTCATCTAAGGTCAAGGTGACTCATGTCCCTCCTTCCCCCTCTAAAGAAGTGGGCTTCCTTATCAACGCCCGTTCCTTGGTCAGTAACAATTTTCCTTTCCGAGACTTTGTCTCGGAAAGAAAACCCTCCTGGGTGTTTATTACCGAAACATGGGGCTCTGATTCAGCGGGCCCCGATCTGATCAATGCCCTCCCCGATGGCTATGCCATGGTGAGACAGGATAGAGAAGACCGTAGAGGGGGTGGAATAGGCATTGTTTATAAGAATACTTTTACTTGTCGTATGGAGTCCCTCCCTTCTCCCCAGAACTCCTTTCAGGCTCTTTTCTTCTCTCTCAGTTCCTCCCCCACTGAAAACTTTGCTGGTATTCTTATTTATAGACCGCCGGGCTCAAGGTCCTCGTTTGCTGCTGATCTACTTGAAGTGATTGAACCATTCATCAACAGGCCTTTCTTGACTATTCTTGGAGATTTTAACTTCCATCTAGAAAATCTCAATTCGGCCGACACTCTGTCACTTGTGGATTCACTTGCCTCCCTCAGCCTCTCCCAAAAAGTGCTGTCCCCTACCCATTCCGCGGGCCACACTCTAGATAGGGTGTTTACTAATGATCCTAGGCTTGAGACTGGTTCTCCTTTGCCCCTCTCTTGGTCGGACCACAAAGCAGTCCCCTTGCAATTTGTTTCAGGCCCTCCTCCTGTCCTCTCCACGGATATGAACCGTTGGGTCCTAAAGAGGAACTACAGGGGTTTGTCCAATGAATCACTTGGCCCTCTTATTGCCGGCTTCAAGGCTCCCCCCTCTCAGGACATTGACACCACTGCCCATGAGCTCGCAAGCACCATCTCTAGGGCTATGGATACCCTATCCCCGCTACAATCCCACTACTGTGCTAGGAAACGCCCGTCAGCGCCTTGGTACTCTGAAACTCTTAGACTCCAGAGACAGGAGTGTAGAAGGCAGGAAAGACTTTGGAGAGCTCAGCTTGATGCCGACCTACGGATCAAGCATACAAATCTTCTCAAGAGCTACAAAGCAGCGGTGTTAACTGAAAAGCAATCTAACTTTTCTAAGTTAACCTCATCCCTCACCTCCCCGGGTGATCTTTTTAAGGTGGTAGATATCTTATCTCTTGTTCAACATCCTGATCCCATAGTTCCCTCCCAAGAACTCTGTGACCAGATCTCCACCTTCTTCCACACTAAATTTCTGGATATTTACACTGCTCTCCAGACCCACAACCTCACTCACCTTCCCCCTTCCAGCTCAGTCCATACCCCAGTCTCCAATGACATCTATTCCAATTTTCCCCTCCTCACGAATGAGACTCTGAATAAACTCCTAGATTCGACTAAGTCAGGATCTCCCCTTGATCCCTGTCCTCTCAAAATTTTAAAAAGCTGCAGGGACATTCTACTTCCCCCTCTGTTGGAAGTTATGAATAGAGCCATCTCCATTGGTGAGTTTCCGGCCTCTTGGAAGACTGCCATCGTCAAGCCCTTATTAAAAAAGGCCTCTTTGGACCCTGGGATTCTTAAGAACTTTCGTCCCATTTCCCTCCTTCCCGCTCCAGCTAAGATGTTGGAGGCTCATCTGAATTTCCATCTTAGCACCTTTCTGAATAAGACCTGCCTGCTTGATCCATCTCAGCATGGCTTCCGAAAGGCGCATAGCACTGAGTCAGCCCTCACAGTGGTGGTCAATAACATCCGCGCCAAGGTCGATAGTGGTCAGACCACTCTCCTGATCCTACTCGACCTCACAGCAGCATTTGACACCCTGTCGCCCTCCATTCTGGCCTCCCGCCTCAGTGAGACGGGAGTGAAGGGACTGGCTCTGA
The DNA here is from genome assembly GCF_964261635.1 of Lissotriton helveticus. Lineage (NCBI taxonomy): Eukaryota > Metazoa > Chordata > Amphibia > Caudata > Salamandridae > Lissotriton > Lissotriton helveticus. Next base: position 1,866,215,543 of record NC_136067.1, read on the forward strand.
GCCTCCTCACCTCCTTCCTCAAACATCGGGAGCAAAGGGTCAAACTGGGTGACTTCCTTTCCAATGCCATGCCTTTGCAGTGTGGGGTCCCGCAGGGCTCTGCATTGAGTCCTACACTCTTCAACATTTACGTGGCCCTACTTGCCAGGCTTGTTAGAACTTTTGGACTGGAAGTTCTCTCATACGCTGATGACACCCAGATTATGGTCTCCTTGTCCCAATCTGTCGAGACCACGGCCCTAAACTTCCGAAACTGTATGGAAGTGGTGGCAGGCTGGATGGCCTCAAATTTCCTTAAATTAAACGGTGAAAAGACGGAGATCCTGGTCTTTGGTGGAAGCAAGGAGATCTGGTCAGATGATTGGTGGCCTCAAACATTGGGAACTTGTCCTCTGCCCTCTACTGCCGCCCGCAACCTGGGAGTCATATTTGACACCTCACTTGCCTTTGACAGGCAAGTAAACAGAACGGTCTCAACTTGCTGTGGGGTTTTAAGGGTTTTAAGAAAACTTACCCACTACCTGTCCTCTGATGCCCGGAAAATGGTTGCAGTTGCCCTTATATCCTCGCGTCTGGACTACTGCAATGCCTTATATCTTGGCATGAGTATCAAATTACTCCATCGTCTTTAGGTCGTCTAGAACGCGGTAGCGAGATTTGTAGTTGATGCCCCTAGACGCTCTTCAGGCACCAGTATCAGGAGAAACCTTCATTGGCTCCCGGTACATGCCAGGATAAAATTTAAAATTCTGACCATCACTCACAAGGCTCTTCATGGTGTGGGAGCTGAAGCTATTAGGACCCTAGTGTCGACCTATGTCCCAGGCAGGGCCTTGCGCTCTGCCGGTCAAAACCTGTTGACTGTCCCCCGAGTCGTTAAGGCGAGATGCGGTGGTAGGGCTTTCTCCTCCCTAGCCCCTAGACTCTGGAACGAGCTACCCTCGGTACTCAGGGGTCAGGAATCTCTTCTGCTCTTCCGAAAGGGCCTTAAAACTCTACTCTTTACTGAAGCCTATTCTTAAGCCTCTTTCTCCTGTGTTTTTTCATATGTACCTGGCTTTATTCCATCACTTGCGCCTTGACGCCTCCGGGCAAAGTTGCGCTTCTATAAATCTTAATTCAATCAATCAATCAATCAATCAGGCTCCACTAATTTAGGGCTCAGCTTCCTCCAATTATCTTCCACCATGTGTGCCTTTCTTTCTTCAACTGAGTTGCACTGTGCTCTCAGGGTCAACCTCTGGCTACCTAAAGCTGGAGGCTGGGTCCCTCTGTTTGGCTTGCTGGAGGGACAGTTCAGGTTTGGGCCCTTTGGGTCCCAGGTTTGGCTGTGCCCAACAGAATCCATCTGTGGGAGGTCCCTAACTATTTGTAAGGGGGCTCCCTCAGGAGTTTTTAAAGTTTTCACCTCACTAGGGCTACTAGTTTTGGTGCCCCTAATCTGTTGATGGGGGTGCGTTATTTGACAGGGGGCCCTCTGGGTCTCACTGTCCTTCTTGTCCTCTGCAGCCCTGGGCTGACTAAGGCAAGGTAGAGAGGGGCAGGTTACCTGCTCCAGACTGGGTCCCACCTGAGAAGGGTCCACTGACATCAGAGGCTCTGTCAGACAAGGCCCAACCATCTCTGGGGCAGTTCCTTCATCAGGGGTAAGATCAGTTCCCTGAGGAGGCTGATCTATTCCTAAAGTCTAGTGAGGGGGAGATTTCTCGTCCTCCTCTGTGCTCTCAGTTTGTGTGGAGTTATCCATCATTTCAGGTTTCACAACACACATATCAGTTTGAGTTTGGGCTGTGGCCATCACAGCTCCACCAACCTTTTCAGGAGGGGACTCAGTTTGGGTTTCTGCTGTTATCATAACAGCTTTGTGTTGTAACTTGTGTTTCCCTGCTGCTCAGCTTGTATGCATGATGTGTGGAATGTTGGATGATTGGAATGTTGGTGTGCTGTGAATGTCAGTTGAGTGAGGGCTGAGCAGCAGGACAGCTGCTCCTGATGGGGTTATCTCTATAACTTATAACTTAACATCTTATCTAATAAAGTAACCTAAGAACCTACAGTTCCAGCATCATTTGATTACTTCATTTGGCGACGAGGATGCGAGGATGTGAACCTGCTTTGCGCGATAAAGTGCGGGGACAGTGTTGTTTCTAAAAAGGAAGAAGAAGAAGTGCGTCATTCACGTATTTTATTCAACGAATCTTGCTTGTTACCTGAAAGTGGGGCCAGTTACCGTTAGTGCGTCGTTTGAAACTGGGCACTTACCACGAGACTCTGTTGCATGGAGGAATGCTGCCATCGTCATTCTTCGTGAGTCAGAAGCCGCAGCTCATAGTGACTCATTCAGTTACGTGTTGACGTCTTCGCGTCTCTCTCAATTACGTGATTGCAGCCATTACTCTTTCCACAGCAACAATGACGGTTGCCTAGCAATGCGAAAGGAACACGGAGAAGAGAGGCGGCATGATCTGTCTACTTTTCGTGAGTAAACACCGAAGTAGTTGTTGGGAAGGAGAGGCAGTCCATGAGGCCTTTGTGCGTCTGCAGCGGTTTTGAGGGTAACATTTGATTTTAGGAGCTCGAGCCTGCATGGGTTGAGACAGTCAGGACTCAAGAAAATAATTGTGGTAATAAGTGCTGCAGCGTATTAATCCAACACTGCTCAGGGAAATCAATGTTGAACGGCCAGTTCCACAGATGAAAACTGTTTTGAGGAGCTATATGGCTCAAGTTACAGGAACTGCATAGGGGTCCAAGACACTACACTTGAAGTGACCATTTAAGGAAAGTGCCCTGTATCTGCACATGAAGTGATTATTTAAAGGAAGATGTCCCAGAAACTGCACCAGAAGTGACTGTGCCACTGCAACTGTACCTGAAGTGACTATAAAAGGGAATGTGTCCCAGACATTGCACCGGAAAAGTCTTTCATGTGTTTGTGTTGTGTATAGATTGCTGTATAGTCTTATTTATGAGTTTGGTGGGTTTGGGCGTAGGTTTTTGATTTACCAAGAGCTGTTCCACACTTGTGGTGTGTGTGTGAGTTGGCGTCAGGGTTGTTAGGCCACTCATTAGCTCATGTTTGTGGGGGCTATGTAGTATATGGTCACCCCTTGGTTGTGTAGTTTGGATGTTGGTACTAACGTAACAAGAGTTGTTCCACAACTAGTGTTGTGTGTGGGTGTGTCTAGATGTTAGGCGACTCATTAGCTCATGTTTGTGGGGGCTATGCGGTATATGGCCACCCCTTGGTTGTGTGGCTATGTGGTATGTGGTCACTTGGTTATTTGGGGGCTATGCTGTATATAGTCACTCATTGGTTATTTTGTTTTGGTGTCGGTGATTGTTTCACCAAAGAGTTGTTACACAACTGGTGTTGTGTGTGAGTGTCTCTAGATGTTTTGCGACTCATTACTCATGTTTGTGGGGGCTATGTGGTATATGGTCACCCCTTGGTTGTGTTGTTTGGGTGTTGATGTTAATTTAGCAACAGTTGTTACACAACTTCCGTTGTGTGTGATTGTGTCTGGATGTTTGGCGACTCATTACTCATGTTTGTGGGGGCTATGTGGTATATGGTCACTCTTTGGTTGTGTTTGTTCCCAATGGTTCTTGCGTGTGAGTTGGCGTCAGGTTGTTGAGCCTCTCATTAGCACAAGTTGTTTGCCGCATATGTCCAGTTTGGGTTTGTTGTGTGCACGTGGTTTCCCGGCTACGTTGTACTTGTTGTGTGCATGCTGAGGTATGCTTGGGTGTGTGTGTGGTTTCCCGTAGTATGGATGAGTTGCTGCGTTAAGTTTGTTCCTTTGTGTCTTGCTTGTTATACTGGTCTGGCCAACTTGTATAATTAGTGGCATAAGGATGTAGGATGAAGATAGTTGTTCATTTCAGGAAGTAATGCGGATTGTGTTTAAATTATTTTGTTTGTGTTGTCCATTTGTACTTTGGTGCATTGTTTTAATATCTTTGACTATGTGTACTAGAGTGCATCTTATTGACAACCATTTTATTGCTTTATGCAATTGTACCCATAACGAAGGGAGATATGTTGTAACTTGTGTTTCCCTGCTGCTCAGCTTGTATGCATGATGTGTGGAATGTTGGATGATTGGAATGTTGGTGTGCTGTGAATGTCAGTTGAGTGAGGGCTGAGCAGCAGGACAGCTGCTCCTGATGGGGTTATCTCTATAACTTATAACTTAACATCTTATCTAATAAAGTAACCTAAGAACCTACAGTTCCAGCATCATTTGATTACTTCACTTTGCTACTCTGTTCAGGAAGAGCTTCTGCTAAAGATGGGGCAGAGAGTTGCTCAGCCCTACCAACCTTTTCAGGAAGGACATCTTGAATTGGGGCTGTAGCCAATACAGCCCCACTAACCTTTCCATTGGAATGTACCATTCTAGAATGGGTTTCCTGTTCAACCTCAGCCCAGGCTGAGATTTCTAAATCATTACCAAGTAGGCAGTCTACAGGCAAGTTTGATGACACTGCCACTCTCTTTGGGCCAGTGACACCCCCCCAGCTGAGACTTACTACTGCCATGGGATGATTTGTTTGGATTCCATCAATGTTTGTTACCTGGTATGTGGCACCTGGTAAAAGTTGCTTAGAGGGGGCTATACAGTCAGCCACCATGGTGATGCTAGCCCCTGTGTCTCTAAAAGCTTCAACTTTCAAACCATTGATGATGGGTTCTTGTCTATATTTGCTCAAGGTATTTGGGCAATCAGAGAAGTTGGCAAACCCCATGCCAGTCTCATAAACAAGATTATTGGGTGATGGGGACCTGGATAGGCCAGGATCCACCTGTGCTCCAAAAGTAAACCCACCCAGATTCCTGGGTGTGCTCCCACTTCCTGGGGGATTACTGCTGACAGTAACAGGAGGTGTTGGGACTGGCTTTGGAGGTATATTCTCTTTATTGCCATTATTGGGACAACAGTTGTCTGTTTTGTAATGCCCAACCTGTTTACAGACATGACAATAAGGCTTTTTCTGATTTGAAGAAGTGTCTTGGGACCCACCCGAATTCTTGGAGTTTTGGGGCCCTAGGGAAGTATTTTCCTTACTTTTATCCCCACCCTTTTCTTGAGGCTTGGTAGACTCCTTCTTCTGGTTACTGTCCTGATTCTTAGGCCTAATCCTGGTCCTGACCCATTTATCTGCCCTCTTTCCCAATTCTTGGGGAGAGGTCAAATCTGAGTCCACCAGGTGCTGGTGTAAGAGCTGGTTCTGACAATTACTTAGGATCTGCTCCCTCATAATCAAATTATACAATCCTGTGAAGTCATGCACTTTGCTGCCATGTAGCCAACCCTCCAGAGCCTTAGTAGCACAATCTACAAAATCAGTCCAGTCCTGTGTCTGTGTCTTCTGGGTGTCTCTGAACTTCAACCTCTACTGTTCAGTGGTTAAGCCAAACCCATCTATTAGAGCACTCTTCAGGACTTTGTAGTTTTGAGCATCCTCATGTCTGACAGTGAGGAGCTTATCTCTCCCTTTCTCTGAAAAGGAGTACCATAAGATTGCTGCCCACTGTTCCTCAGGAACCTGCTGTACCATGCAGGCTCTCTCCAGAGCAGTCATCCATTTGTGGATGTCATCCCCTTCCTTGTAGGGGGGCACAATCTTTGTCAGGTTTCTTCTATCATAGGACCTGGGTTTCTCTCTATGAATATTGCTGCCACAAGTGGCATCTAAGCCACACATTTTCTGTTCTCTTGCTAAAGCAAGTCCAGCTTGAGCCAGGGCTACCTCCTCCCTCTCTATCTGGAGTTTGACAGCCCTCATCCTGGCTCTATGTTCTACCTTCTGAGAGGAAGTCATCCCTCTCTGAGATTCTCTTGAGGCACTAGAAATGTGAGAGTCCCCTGATGGAGATCTCACTCTTCTGTTGCCTGGGAGAATTATATTTTGGGATCTGGGGAGGTGCTGGCCCTCTCCATTCCCAAGTAGGTTTAAGTTGGCCTGGTTAAGCCTGGCAACTATAACCTGGCTACCCCTCTGATCCTGATCTTCAAGATCCTCTACATCGGAGTCATCCTCCTCCTCTACCTCCTCTTCTTCCTCCTCTGGAGTGGTATCAGTTACAGGGGGGGTTCACTCCATCTCCGGACTCTAAGGGAGCTGCCCTCGCCTTATCTAAGTCATCCTGTTCTAGAATGGCTATCAGGGTAGGAATGGTGGGACCTCTGCCCCTTTTTAGCCCTCTTGATATGCACAAGGCACACAAGTCTTTGTGGCTAAGTTTGTCATAGCTGGAAGTTGCCTGGGTAAGGTCAACTGTCACAGGCAGAGAGCTTGGAGTTTCACCTGTGCCAGACATGACTGCTAGTGAGGTGTAAGTGGTGCACTTACCTACACTAAGTGTTTTCCTACTGTACCTTGCTAGTGAGTTGTAGTCACGGTGTGCTAATCCCTTTAATCTACAACTACTAAGTTCAGTAGAACTTAATATGCTAAGCTTTTGATTTATATGTACCTAAGGTACTTGATGTGATCTTTCAATTTGATAAAAAGATTGCAATGGTAAAACAACAGCAAGCTCAAATCCGCACCGCTGCGCACCAATGTGAGAAGTTGGCCTGATATATGATGTTTCCAATTCTGGAACCATCTTGTATCAGTCCAAGCTTTCCCTTATGGTGTCTGGTTGTAAGTCAACCTTGTAGACAAGCTATCTTAATGGTAGCATAGACTAAGCAGCCTTAAAGGCTTAACTCAAGAGGTCGTGTTAAGCGAGCTGTTTTACCAATCACAGTCCTGTAATATCAAATGAAAGGACACCACACAAGTATATATTATAAAAATATATGTATTTATTACTTAAAATAATCCCCAGTATTCTTTATGAACAAAGGAGCACAAGCGTTAAATCAAAAGAACAGTATAACATACAAAGTTGCACAATTATGGATGAGGGCGAGGGGCCACTCAGACCATATACTAAGAAAGTGGTATAAGAGATACCAATCGAACAGTGGTTAGGCCTAGGGCCTAGGGAATCGCTGGGAGCAGTCGGGACAAGCAATGCTGAAGTCGGGAAAAGCCCGCGGGATTCGGGTGCAGTGCTTAACCGCATGCGTGCGGGCGGAATTCCGCTCGCACGCTGAGAATTTGTAAAGCGCATGTTACATGACGAGCTGGGCTCGTCATGAGCGTGCGAGGAGGCTACCTCATGACGAGCCCAGCTCGTCATGAGCGTGGAAGGGGTTAAAGCACACGCATGCACCAATGCAAGTCAATGGTGCGTAAAAGTTACACAAATAGAGTTTTAGGATACTTCCGCTGAACCTAGAAGGACAAAACTTTAGACACAGACCCTAGAGGTGTGTACCAGTGTGGGAACACTGGCGTTGCAATGTTACCTCACACACAGGAAGCGGGTGCATAGGGTCGAAGTGGCGTCGGGTTTCGTCGTGAAGGTTCTTGGTGCTTGAAGCTGAAGATGCTGCAGGCGATGGGAAGGAGAAGTGTCCGGTGTGATCCAAGGGTGGATCAGAGTCGTAAAGTACCTGAAAGCAGAGGGGACAGAGTCTGGGTCACTCAGCAGTGACCAGGGTGGAACCAGGACGGAACCAGGCAATGTCGGGCGCAATCAGGTGGTTGTTGAGGAGCTTCTCTCTGCTGTCACGTGGGCTCTGGGGCATCTGCGACGTCCAGGAGCGGGTCAAGATCTGTCCCACAAAGGCTCTCGCTGTCGGCGCTGTAGGCTTCAAGATTGGAGCAAACAACACTTGGTAAAAGCAATCCACGCGGAACTGGAAGATTGCTTCTCACTCGGACCAGGAGGGTCAGAGTGGGTACTCCTTTTCAGGGGAGTGGGTGCAAATCTGGAGCAACCAGAATCACAAGTCGTATTTTGGTTTTCATCAGCACAGGGGCCACAAGCCAGCTGGCAAGTGACCGGGCCAACGCATTGAGCCAAAAGAAGCAGAAGGGCCCCACGCAGCACTCGTCGAGTGTGAAGGGCTGAACTTCAGTGCGCGAGTGGCTCAGGGTTAGGACTTCTCAAACCCCAGTGTACAGCTTCGAGGGTCACTCGTGGGCTGCACGGTCAGCGTCTCGTGGTCTTTCCAAGATGGCGTGCCCCACGCTTCCAGTCGCCTCCACGGGTCTCAGCTCTGCAGGGACTGTGGATCGGGCTGTTAGAAGGCAGGCAAGCTTGATCTCGTCGATCTTTGTTGCTCGAGTTCCGGCGGGAACTGCAACAAAACAGATGTTGAGGTGTTGAATGGTGCCTGTTTGCACAGGGTGGTCACTCCTTGACCACAAGGGAGATTCTTCAGTCTTCTACATTGAGTAGGATGTCGAAGGGTCCAGAGTTTCATTTTTTATGTTTCATCAGGATAATCTGAAGTGCATTGGCACTGCTCCCATTCTTATACCAATCTGGGGGGCTGGATTACCTGCTAGGTCCCCTCCTATGGGTGGGACCCAGGAAGGGGGTGGGTACACCCCTTTCCTTTGATCCAGGCCGCGCTGGGACTGGGGCTGGTGTGCCCCAGAACCGGTTTAACCGGATTATGCAAGGGGCAGCCTTGTGCTCCCCATGCAGTGTCTGGTTTCTTTCAAACCTCCCTGCTACAATCCACTATCTCCTGTCTGGGGTGGTGTGAAACCTCCCTGCGACAGGAAACCCTTTGTCCAGGCCCCCTTGGCTGAGTTTCGGTCAGCTTCAGGGGGTCAGACTTGTGTCTTTGGCAGAAGCATCCATTTTGTGGATCTGAGGCTCTTTTTAAAAATCAACCGCATTTCAGTAAAGTAACATGTCTTCTCCCTCTAGAGGGGTGGAATGATATCCCCGTCGCCAGAACTGGCGAGGGGATAGTATTCCAAATCGTGTGACACCTTACACGACATGTTTTGATAAAGCCAAACCAAAGTTGCTATATAACCGCGAGGATTATAATGCACTTAATAGTTAATGGTATGGCATTATTCTGGAACAGCTTAGGGACTTGTTCCCGACAGCTGCAGACAGGCTCAGCTCATGCTAGAGCTCCATCTCACATTAAACCACGCACTCTGCCTCCAGGATTGATAAGGCCTTCCATAGGAGTGGCTCACAGGTTTATATGTGTCCAGATATAGGTTTAGATATAGGTATACTATATCTAAGAAAGAGGTGATTACACCATCTTGCCCCAGCTGAGTGATCAGCCAGTTGTGTCAATTTAAGAACCAGCCAGGGGTGGCAAAAGATATGCTGCAGCCCCTGGTAGGCCTTGGTGGCACCTATGCCCTGAGCACCTATAGTGCATGGTACAGGGGCTGACAAGGAGTCCATTTTCAATTGTGGTATGTACCTAGGGTACATGGGATCCATTTTACAGAGAGAGCAGATAGCCTGGGGCCCTGATTAGCAGGGAACCAGGCCAACTAAGTCAAAAACCAGCTAAACACAAGGCAAAAAATCTGGGGTAACCATAGTCAGGTAGCCACCTTCCTACAACTTCCATCTTGAAGTGCCTGTTTAGCACAAAAACAGTTTAATAGTTGAAGGTTTATGACAGGACAGTAAACTTAGCCCGCCATTCACACTGGGAAAAGTTACAGAGGAACACTTGAAAATGAAGAGATACCCTTTGTGTTCTATCCATGTAAAGTACCTAATAAAGCCCTTGCAAAATCAACACTTTTTCAAGAATAGTGAAATGTATTGGTTAAGGATGATTTAATTTATTTCAGAAGAATAAAGTAATATTCTGCATCCCTGTATTTTTTGTAAAACACATAGATTCAATGTAATTAGACCCCAATTGTGGAGAAAGGGGATGAGTTTTCCACCCACCCTTCTTGGAGAAGAAAGATTTAAACTGATGGTACCTACCTGAAATGACACATGCTTGTCATATGCCTCTATGAAATCTTCCTAGATACTGTTTTCTTCATTGTCGGAAGACGTGTATATCCTTGTATCTAACTGAGTCCAGCAGCATGACGGCCCCTGGGAGCATAAAATGATGGTTGAAATGAGCTCTGTTGAGTGTACCAGAAGTCCTCCCTTGATTGGGTCATTGAAAAACACAAGCTAAGACATTTTTGTTTTTGATGTGCCTTGCCTAACGATGTACATCTCTGTACATATGAGGAAATGTCTTTTACGAAATGATGCCCAAACAGTTGGTTCTTTGATTCTGACCCAACTCCTTCTCTGCCATTTGTGCGAGATTGGGGTCAATCCACATAATGTGCATTTTTCTACTTTCAGACAATAAAGCCGCATTGGCATTATCTAGAAGGCAGATAGACCTCTGACTCCACCCTCGAAGAATGGGAAGATTTATTGGAGCACCAGTAGGTGCTGCATCCTCAATGATTTCCATTATTTGTGTCAGGGGGCCTAGAGCATGTAAAAAGGTCATCATGACATAGTCCTAATGATTTATCTATATCATTTATTGATCTTTACCTTGCTTGGAGAGAAAAGCAGCCATTGCCGGATCCACATGTGGCATAAAGGATAATTTATGAGGGAGCAGGCGTCTGGGACACCATGCTCCTTTGTTGTGATTAAACTTTTTTCCATAGACCTTTTATCAGTGAGCTACGAATGTGAAAACACCTGCAGAAGGGGCCTATTCAACTGATCTTTTGTAAGTTATTACTTTGGGGCCAAAATAAGGGGTACCAAAGAGTCAAGAAAGACTTCTGATAAAGTGAGAATTAGGCTTTTGTGTATCCAGTGAAGCCGGTGGATGCCCCAAAACATTGTCGCCTGTGCCTTGAGGATGGGCAGTTGGTGAAAATAGTCTCATCTACCGGCAGTCTATGGTATACTAAAAAGGACATTTTATTTCATTTTTAGAGGGAAAGTAATGGAACTCCTGATACAAAGGAAAGGAAATAGAATTAGATGACACTATATCAAACACATCTGTGCATCTTTTCCTAAAAGAACAACGTTTTTGTTCAGAGGAATGAGAGTTCATGAGTGATCTGTGTTTCTTCTCTTGGACAAGGAGGGATATAATTATTACATTTGTTAATTGAAGGCACAATTGAGTGGCTTATGGCATCCTGTTTCGACTGCATCAATGCTGTGTTAACTGAATGCCTCTCTCACTATGATGTGGCCCTCACTGGCAGACTTCTGGTCTATTTGCTCTTCCCGGATATCCTATTCTGTGAGGAATCCGAATCATGAAGCTCTTAACTCGCCGAGGGGCATACTATCAACAACTAGCGATATTTATCGCTAAATAGGCTTAGCGATTTTTTTTATCGCCGAGCATCGCCGGATTTTATCGCAGAGCTAACGTGCTATTAGCAACGTTTTTCTCTGAAACGATAACATTTCCGCCGATAGCAACGAAATGCATGAATATCACTGTAAATCCAGCGATATTCATGCATTATCGCTAACAGGGACTTAGCCTGAATATCCACCTCCTATTGGCTATACAGGCTAAGAACTGGTCTGAGCAGGCGTTAGGTTTTGGAGATATTCGCACTTAGCGTGAATATTTCCATCGCTACGCCTGCGTTGATAATAGGCAATAGCGATGTTAGCAACTGCTTTCAGTCGCTAACAGGTTGGGTACGCCCACTTTGCATGTCATTAGCGATAAATATCGCTGACATGCAAAGCGGGCCCCAACCGCTCGCTATCGCATACAAGCTGTCGCTAACTGCTGTTAGCGACAGCTTGCTAATAGGGCGATAGAATTATCGCCGCTTACGGCCGCTAAAGCGGCGATAATCTCTTATCGCCCTCCTTGATAATATGCCCCAGAGTGTTTGCTAATATAAAGCCATCGTATGCCACTTTTGTCTGTGCCCTCCATAACACATTTGGTTAGCGTAAAGTCTGATGAACAAGGAAATACATATATAATCAATATTATATCCCTTTTTAGATTTAAATAATGAGGAAAATGCATTATTAATTTAGACACTCAAAAATAATATGAGCAGTAGTTGAAATACCCAGGAAGCCGTTACTGGTCTGACTCAGCAAAGCAAAGCAACCCTTTGTGCCTGAGAGGGATAAGCTGAAGAAAGTAATTTGGAAAGTGTACACACAGTAAAGGACTCACAATTATTAGCAATGGGCCTGCTGCTGTGGTCACCCACAATTAATCACAAACAGCCATTTGTTTATAGGAATGGCAAATGGAGATTAGTTGCTGTCTACACCAGACAAAAAAGGGCAGCCCATCTCCACATCCCCTTCCCTCCTGAATCTTTGTGATCCAGGGCCATCAGGGAATTCACAAGGGTCATCACTAAGACAAGTCCTGTCCAGAAGCCTCTCTGAGGACCAACACTATGCCACATGTTCTGAATGAACTAACAGAACTTGGAATCTCCAAAATATATTTTCTTTTTGTGAAATGTTTATGATTCTAATCGCTTTAAATTTCTTGCGCTGTGTGAACTGACTATGCTTTGCATGGAGTGATGTTCGTTTTTTCATTTTATCCTCACTTTTATTTTCAAATATTGGTAACGTTTTATGTAGCACCACCAGCACCAGTGTATATTAGAGTATTATATACAGTACAATTGATGAAGCAGAAGGATTGTCACAGAATACCATGATAAGTAAGCCAACAGATCTAAAACTATTTAAAGTAACTCTGTCATTGTGAGGAGAGGGCAAGAATGTGCAGTGGAGTATCAAGATGTATTAGTGAGGTGTTGGTGGATAGGAAACCTCAGAGAAATGTGAGCACCGGATTATATACATTTTCAAGATTTTAAATAGGGCGTTGATTAAATTGGTGAACAAACTTGGAAGACATTTTGAATCTGTAGGAAATCTGCTTGCCAGATTAGGGAGGGTCATTAGCCGCATGCGAGGTGACAGCCTTGATAAGTTCTTCAATTGTGCTCCTACATAGTCCAAACAAAATAATTCTTCAAGACAAACATGAATGATTGAATCCCATATTACCATAGTTTTGGTTGCTTAGCTTGAGCTGCTATACTATCCCCAAAGACAATATGTGATGGTTTGCATGTAACCACCAACATGACAATATGATTAAGAAATAAAACACATGCATGTCTGCACCAAATCTATGTACAAATACAGAAATGTATAAAGAAAAATGCCACAGAATTGAAGAGAAATACATAAAGGATCAACATTTATGGGAAAAGAAAAAAGCAATTGTTGAATGGCAGTTGAAAAAGCATTACATTATACATCATTTCAATGGAAAAAAAATGAAAAATTGGGAAAAAGCTTCTAAATGTCCTTCGGAGAGTTGACTAAGACATATGAAATGATTATGATTATCTCCAAAGTGAATAAGGGGTTTGATCCGGTGACAGATTCTACATTCACAAAAAATTCTCAACTTAACAAATGTGGGGTACTTTAATAGGTTAGGGGTTTTATGCGATATTGTGACAATTCTCAGTGTAGACAAACATCCAGTTAAAGGTCAAAAGTTGACAAAGCAAATCACATTTGAATTCCCACTTTTTCATCACCATGAAAAGCGTAACATATATTAGCACGTTAGAACGTTGTGAGAGCCACTGAACACAATTAAGTTGCTCAGGGCTAATACTGACTGGTATAAGCTTTGTGCTCCAATATTCAAATGTTTGTCTTTCTGTTTCTCCCTTATTAATTTAGAACATCATACCCTCATTGGGTGGAATGTTATGGATGGGAATCTCTACAGGATATTTAACAACAAGGGGTTGAATCGTCCTAGGCTCTACAGGATGGCAGGCTATACAGTATAATGTGTTTGAGAGTCTATTGTTTGTCTTGGTAGTATTTATACATTTCTCATTCTATTGGTCCAACTTAAGAAGCAAAACAGAGACCCAACACTGCCCTCTGCTCAATGAGATTTTATGTTCCTTTTAAAGAGACCGTAGTCTATTTCAGTATCAAGCTCTTTCTCCCAGATGAAGTGCACATCCTTTAAAATATTTAGAACCAACCCTTTTATCTGAACTTTTTCTTCCAAAAAAATGCGAATTGAATTGAGCTGTTTTTCCATGATGCTGCAACGTTTCCCACCTTTACTTCACCATGAAAACTGTAATATATATATTAGAACATTAGAATTTTGGGAGATCCACTGAAGACAATGGCGTGGCACAGGGCTAATATTAGCCAGTATAGATTCTTTCCACCAATATTCCAATGTTTGTAATTCTATTTCTCCCTTTTTAAGTTGAAACATTTTACCATCAGTGAGTGTAATGTTCTAATAACCTTATATATCATGGACCTCTCGGCAGCATTCAACACCGGCTCCCACCACACACTCACCACTAGACTCCACAACACCGGAATCCGCGACAAGGCCTTCGACTGGACCGATCCTTTCTCACAGGCAGAACACAATGGGTCAGACTTCTGCCATACCTCTCGGAACCAACAGACACCAGCTGCAGCGTGTCCCAGGGATCCTCTCTCAGTCACACCCTCTTCAACATCTACATGGCCCCCCTCGCAACCACCATCAGGAACCACAGACTCAACATCATCTCCTACGCCGACAACACACAGCTGATCCTCTCTCTCACCAATGAACCCAACGTCACCAGGCACAACTTACAATAAGGGATGACAGCCTTCACCAGGTGATGGAGCACAGCTGCCTTAAGCTCAACTCAGACAAGACAGAGGTCCTCATGCTGGGTTCCACCCCCTCCACACTCCGTGCTAGCAACTCTCCCCACCCCAATGGACCACGCACGAAACCTCAGCATCATACTAAATGCATCGCTCACTATGGACCACCAGATCAACTCAGTATCCTCTGCCTGTTTCAATACCCTCCACTTGCTGCGGAAAACCCTAAGCTGGATTGACAACGAATTCAGGATGACCGTCACTCACACACTCATCATCGCAGACTCAACTATGGCAACACACTCTATGCCAGCAGTACCCAGAAAAACGTCTGCAAGCCTCAGAATCTCCAGAACTTTGCAGTCAGACTGGTCTTCGACCGCCCCTGACACAGCCTCATCAATCAACACCTCTGCAAACTCCACTGGTTCCTGGCAGACAGAAGAATAACCTTCAAACTCCTCACTCATGCTTACAAGGCCCTCCACAATGCCGGGCCAGCATTCCTGAACAGCCTCCTCTTCTTCCACGCACCTGAAATATACCTCCGCTCTGCTCCACTCTCGCCCTTGCCACCGTCCCATGGATCCACAAGAACAGTACTGGAGGACAGTTCATATCCTTTCTCTCTGCCAAGACCTGGAACACCCTACCCCTCCCAATATCTCCCTTGCTATCCCAGTTCAGGAAGGACCTCAAGACCTGGCTGTGAGAATGACCCCAGCACTTAGTTAACTCTGCTGCCCACCTCCCCCAGTTCCTTGAGACCCCCACGGGTGAGTAGTTGTGCTTTACCAACACTTGATTGATTGGCCTCTTCTGCCTTGGGCTATACCATTTGTTAAAGGCCCTCTCCCTCTTTACAGGCACTCACCTTTGGCTCAAGCCTATACCTTAGGTTCAGGGTCTTACAACCGCTGAAGCCCTTGGCAGTGGGCTATATGGCTATATTAGAACATTGGAATGTTGGGCACTCCATTGAAGAGAAAGAAGTGACTCAGGGCTAGTAATGCCAAGATTAGCTTTTGCTTCAACATCCAATTTCTCCCTCCCTGATTTAGAACTTTCTACCCTTACAAGGGTGTAATTTTGTAATAGCCTTATAGCCTTTCTGCCTCAGACTATACCAGTTGCTAAGGGCCCTCTCCCTCGTTATAGGCGCTCACATGCATCTTGGGCCTATAACTTTGATTTAGAGCCTTTAACAACGGTATATCCCTCAACATCTGGCTATAAGGGAATTCTAATAATTCATGTCAATCTACCAAAATAATTTAGCCCATCCAATGTCTTAGTGCCAAATTGATGAGTGACTCCACAAGAAAAAAAGACTCAAAATTAACATGTATGTTGTGAGACCTGACATCCTTGGCGTGGATTCCCTAGACTTTTTGCATTCACACTTCCTGTTCTTTAGGAATCTGGGCACTTTACCACTGTTAATCAGAGCTAAAGTGCATGTATTCCATACTTAAAACATGGTAACATTGGGATTGCCTTATTACATTTTATAACTGTAATTTCCATTCGGGAAGAGATGGGACCCCCATATGTGGTGCCTCTAGAATCACAATTTAAAAACACAACTTATGGTAAAGTTGGATTTTAAATGCCAATTCTGAAAATGCTACTTTTCGAAAGGTGGAATTTAATTACTGTAACCATTTGGTGCCATCTGCCTATTTGTGATTACCCATCTGAGTGAGGTGACAGCTAGCTTTGTGCATTCCCTCTAAACAGCCACACACAAAGGGAGCTTATGTGTGACTGATGGGCCATCCACAGCCTAATGGGCTATCCTGGGCAGGATAGGAGCGAGGGGCTGACACACCTGAAAGGGCTGTGTCATGTCCCCACAAAAAGGGTTGCATACCCCTTGTAGTGAGTCTGGAGCCATGGCAGGAACGAAACATACTTTTGCACTTCAACTGCATCTCTTTGAAGTGCCCTCCACCTCAAAGGCCCAACTGCACCACCATCTCAGAAAAAGTCTGGAGCTGAGAGCATTCTACCAGGAAGAAGGACTGCTGTGCTGCTGGAGGGAGTGACACTTTGCTGAACTTCTTTTTTGTGTAAGCCTGCCGCCCTCTTGCCTGGGAGTAAAAAGGACTGGCCCTGCATCTCTACATCCTGGAACATAAGTATCTTCAAGGGCTTATTGGCTTGCCTCCTGTTTCCTGAAGTCTCAGACATATCAAAGACTTCTCTTTTCAACCTGCAAAAAGCACCTGGACTCTTCCTGCTGTAAGTCCTGCTCTGCCAAGTCATGCCAATTCAGTCCTGGGGCCTTGGATGTGAATTTAAAGTGCTGCATCTGTGAAAATTCACACAGTTAGGCTAGTTGAACAAAGCACCTTAACTACTGGTTCGCAAAGTGTTGCGATAATCCGCATCGAAGATGCGTCGTGCACCTGAAGTGATGCGTTGTGTCCGAAGTGCAATGAGACTGCGTTGTGAGGTCCTGCATTGTCGTTGAGAATCCCGTTAACGAGGACTTGCAGTGCAGAGTCCGATGTTGAGCATGTGGCGCACAGTCATTGCGATGTGTCAGTACCCAAGGAGCTGCAAGGCTGCGATGCATATTCCGGTGTCATCATGAAAGATGCCGTTGATTAGGGATATGAGGACCTTCAACGAGGATGCATTGTGGATTGGCAGGTCTAATGGGCCTTGATGCTATGTGGGTTTATGCGACTGGTCCAATCCACACGGCAATGTCTCACTTCTGCTTTGGTTTGCAACATGCCACAGAGGAGATCCATTGGTTCAGCTGGATATACAGGCTGACAGAGCACATTAAGCTCACTTCCAAAGGTCCAGGACTGTGGTGGCACCACTTGGCAGCGTAGACTCACAGATGGCAGGGTGCAGGTGCAAGGTTGTTGGAAGCCTGTTATGTCCCTGAGGTTTTAGATCAGGTGGCCAACCAACTAATCCTTAGTGTTGCTCTGGGTTCTGAATTGAACAGAGATGCAGGTCCAGCCCATCTCACCTAGGCAAGCTGGCAGCAGGTCATTACTGCTACAGCACAGCAGCAATCAAAACGTTAATGTTGTCATTGACAAATTCACTTACCTATAATTTTAATTTAACCTTTGTTTACAGTGAATCAATCTATCTATCTATCTATCTATCTATCTATCTATCTATCTATCTATCTATCTATCTATCTATCTATCTATCTATCTATCTATCTATCTATCTATCTATCTATCTATCTATCTATCTATCTATCTATCTATCTCTCTCTCTCTCTATCTATCTATCTATCTATCTATCTATCTATCTATCTATCTATCTATCTATCTATCTATCTATCTATCTATCTATCTATCTATCTATCTATCTATCTATCTCTCTATCTATCTATCTAAACACACACACTCACACTCATACACACACACACACACACAGATGTATGTATGTGTGTACACATATTTACAAGGCTACTAACAGTAGATATGGCAGAACCTCCACCAAGCCCCCCTCGCCCTCCTCGCCACTCTGTCTCCCATCTGCTGGGAGCATGCAGCCAACCTACGTGACATGAAAGAAACATATACATTATTTCAGACCTTTGAGGGGCCCAGTGGAAACGAGAGCAAACGTTTCTATTCTGCTTTGCAGTGTGGCTTAGCCTTTGTCCCAAAAACTGGGACAAGTATTTAAAATTAAGAAAAGCTTTGGGATGTCAGGACCGTCCCCTGAAAACTGACACTGTCTGGGTGTATCTGGGATGTCTGATCACCCTAGTCCAAAGTCAAAATGCAGATGGTGTATTATCAATTCTTTGTTTATTCTCTATGAAGCATTTCACCCAAAATAATGATTTGAACAACCAAACTGTTTAGTTATAAACATGGAACGTCTTCACAGCTACCAGACTAGTGACATTTCTTGAAATATGTTTATCTACATTTGTACAGTAAGTGCATTTAAACACAACATATTTTTCCAAAATTCTGCCATTTGATATATCCAGGTGGCACCCAATTGTTTGTAGCAACATTTTCAGCTGGTAAGCAGTGCTATCACAAAGCCCTAGTAGGCAAATATTGTTTCTCAAGTGTCTGAGCCCACAAACATTTCAATTTATACCAATCTGATGGTGCATGAATTTTTTCTATGATGATGGAGACTGTTAAAAAATGTCCAGGCTCACCTACAGCCAAATCAGCAAGTACAAAGTAACATTTTCAAAAAGACAAAACTGATCACGGTTACTTGCCAATAAATGCAAAATTTATGAAGGCACATTGCACAGAGAAAGTTTGTCTAATGTTCTAATTGCTTACTGGTAATTCCATTACTTTGAATTGTTCATCCAACTCCAGTCCCTACTTTTGAGGAGCTTATCTCCATCAAACAGACTATTTCCCTTCCAGTCCTATTTCTTTTTCTCTATACTGAGAAAGAAGAGTATACCCTCCAGGTATAGGACCCCTACTCTCGCCCCGAGAAATCCTGCAAACCAAGCTACCTGACATGAAATATCACCGGGAGGGTTGGGGATTCCTAATGACTAGAGTGAAGAAGAAAGGCTCAGGGTAAGAGAGTTATTGGTAGGTAAATAAAACATTAACTCTTCATTTTTTTATTGCTCCATTCTTTACATTGAAGCATATCAAAGCTTCTGCCTTTTTGGATCATAATAATACATCAAAACCAAAATAAACACTCAGGCGAAATATATTCATAGTTAAAGTAACAGAAACTCATCGCTAGTAAAGAGATGACCTTTGCTCCAAAAAATCCTGGAACCACAAGTGTCACAGTGAATTCTATAGTGGTTCACAGATGTTGCTATTGGTAGTAAACCTGCTTATCTTTATGACCACCCCAGTTTTTCACTTTTTTCTGGACATTATTTGTGCTGGACTTAGAACTCGGGGCACGTTGACCCCTGCTAACCAGGAGTCAATCAATCAATCAATCAAAGCATTTGTATAGTGCGCTACTCACCCGGAGGGTCTCAAGGCGCTTGGGGAGGGGGGGTCCGCTACTGCTCGAACAGCCAGGTCTTGAGCTGCTTCCTGAAGGCGAGGTGGTCCTGGGTCCGGCGGAGATGGGTCGGGAGGGAGTTCCAGGTCTTGGCGGCGAGGTAGGAGAAGGACCTTCCCCCTGTGGTGGCTCTTCGGATGCGGGGGACGGCGGCGAGGGCGTGGCAGGTCGATCGAAGCTGGCGTTTGGGAGCGTAGAAATTGAGGCGGCTGTTGAGGTATCCTGGGCCTTGGTTGTGCAGGGCTTTGTGTGCGTGGGTGAGGAGACGGAAGGTCATTCTCTTGTTGACCGGGAGCCAGTGCAGGTCTCTCAGGTGTCCGGAGATGTGGTTGCGACGGGGGATGTCCAGGATGAGTCTTGCTGAGGCGTTCTGGATCCGCTGGAGTCTCTTCTGGAGTTTGGCGGTGGTTCGGGCGTAGAGGGAGTTGCCGTAGTCCAGTCGGCTGGTGACGAGGGCCTGGGTGACCGTCTTCCTAGTCTCGGTGGGGATCCACCGGAAGATCTTGCGTAGCATGCGTAGGATGTTGAAGCACGACGAGGAGACGGCGTTGACTTGTCTGGTCATGGAGAGGGAGGAGTCCAGGATGAAGCCCAGGTTGCGTGCGTGGTCTGTTGGTTTGGGTGCGCTGCCTAGGGCGGGGGGCCACCAGGAGTCGTCCCAGGCGGAGGGTGAGAATCCCAGGATGAGGACTTCCGTCTTGTCCGAGTTCAGTTTCAGGCGGCTGTTCTTCATCCATTCGGCTACCTCTTTCATCCCTTCGTGTAGGTTGGCTCTGGCGGTGGCGGGGTCGTTGGTGAGGGAGAGGATCAGCTGGGTGTCGTCGGCGTAGGAGATGATGTTGAGGTTGTGCTGGCGTGCGATGGCTGTGAGGGGACTCATGTAGACGTTGAAGAGGGTTGGGCTGAGCGAGGAGCCTTGAGGAACGCCGCAGATGACTTTGGTGGCTTCTGATCTGAACGGGGGGAGGCGGACTCTCTGTGTCCTTCCGGAGAGGAAGGAGATGGTCCACTCCAGTGCCTTCTCCTGGATTCCGATGTTGCTGAGGCGCTGTACTAGGGTACGGTGGCAGACAGTGTTGAAGGCCGCGGAGAGGTCTAGGAGGATGAGCGCCGCTGTTTCTCCGTTGTCGAGCAGAACTCGGATGTCATCGGTGGCTGCGATCAGGGCGGTCTCGGTGCTGTGGTTGGCCCGGGAGCCAGACTGCGAGAGGTCGAGGGATCTGTTCGTCTCGAGGAAGGCGGCCAGCTGCTTGTTGACGGTCTTCTCGATGACTTTAGCGGGGAATGGGAGCAGCGAGATGGGTCGGTAGTTCTTGAGGTCGGAGGGGTCGGCTGATGGCTTCTTTAGTAGGGCACTGAGCTCGGCGTGCTTCCAGTTCTCCGGGAAGGTGGCGGTGTTGAAGGAGGTGTTGATGATGTCCCGCAGGTGGGGTGCGATGACAGCGTCGGCCTTGTTGAAGACGTGGTGAGGGCAAGGGTCGGTCGGAGATCCGGAGTGGATGGAGTTCATCGTGCGGACGGTGTCTTCGGTGCTGATCGGGGTCCAGGCGCGGAGGGTGGTGGTGGGGGGCGGTGGTTCGGTCGTGGCGTGCGTCGGTTGAGTGCTGAAGCTGTTGTGTATGTCCGCGATCTTGTTGTGGAAGTAGGAGGCGAGGGAGTTGCAGAGGTCTTGCGAAGGGGTGATGTCGTTGTTTCCGGCGTTGGGGTTGGAGAACTCTTTAACGATGTTGAAGAGTTCCTTGCTGTTGTGTGCGTTGTTGTCCAGTCGTTCCTTGAAAGCAGTTTTCTTGGTGGTGTGGATCAGTTGGTGGTGTTTTCGGGTGGCGAGCTTGAGGGCAGTCATGTTGTCCGGTGTTGGGTCTCTGCGCCAGGCTTTCTCAAGGGCTCTGCAGTTCTTCTTCGAGTTCTTGAGTTCGTCGGTGAACCATGGGGCTTTCTTGCTGCCGGGTCTGCTAGGCGGGGTCCTCAGAGGGGCGAGGTCATCTGCGTAGTAAATCTCCTGTGCTCTCAATAAAAAGAGTTGAATTGGCTCATCCTTGATTGGCATATTAAACTTGCCTACAAGTCCCAGGTATATGGTGTAGAGAATTAACCATGGGCCTTGAAGTTAAATGCCACCTTTCAACTGCAGCACCTATTGTGCCATCCATAGAGTGGGCCTAAAGAATGTCGTCAGGCCTTGCATGTGTAGCCTGACTGCATTAGTCTAAAACCTGTTGTCAAACCTGTAAATGAACATTTTTGACATGCAGGAAACCCTGTTTCTAAATATGAATTAGTCACCTCATGTACATCTTTGTGTCCACAACGTAGGGTGCCTAAAAGTTAAAAGACAAACGTGCACAATTAAAATCGACATATTCCTCCAGTGACTAATGCCCAAAAGCCACTTTCACTGACAGGTTTGTAGATGAATTCTAGAAAATGTAAAGATTATACATTTTAATGTATAACGTTTGACAGGAAATAGTTACACAGTTCATTCAAAAACTATTTCTTAATACTTATTAAAAATTCAGTTGGGGAGTGAAGTCAGATTTAAAAAACAATATTTAGGAAAAGTACTCATTAACCTACTGACAGCTGGTCTGCCAGTGCTTGAATCTAATGAGGCGTTAAAACAGCTTTGAGAGCAGAAACAGTAGCCTGGGAGGTTCTTTTCTTCCCCCTGGGGAAGACCACGTAGAGTGGCCATAGGAACATCAATTAGCTTGTAAAGGGCCTGCCCTTTCATAAGTAAATGTAAGGTAAAATCTGCTGAAGGAAACCATCTGTTCTCCCTTGGAGGCAGGCTTCCAACTACCCAGAACTCATTTTGAGTCAACACAAAGGAGGAGCCACTAATTTCACTGGACACACCTATGGACACACACATAGGCTCTGCACAAGGGAGAACAGGTGTCCCATCTTGGATTTTAGGAGTAAGGTGAATTGTGGGATTGTGTGCAGTAGAGCAAACAGGAAATGCTGGAAAGGGGGTAGGGATGCCCTTAGGTACTTTTACTTCATTGGTTTAGGAGTAGTAAGGAGTCACCACTACTCACTAGCATTTGCCAACCATAAGTAAGTCATCCCAAGACCTCTTCCTCAGAACACTTTCCAGACCTACGGAAAATCAGAAGAGGACTGGCCCTCTGTCTGTGACCTGACAGAAGAACTGAAGGTCTGGACCTGCTCCGTCTTGTACGTAGAACAAAAAAGTAGACCTCATAAGCCAGTCGGTTGGCTCTCCTCCTGTGTGGCTACATGCACACAGTTAGCTATAAAAGTTTTTTTTCCTGAAGTAACCAGTTGATCAATACAACTGGATCTGGATTGGACACTGCTGGTTGTCTCTCCTGTAGTGAGTCCTGGCCCCAAAGTGCTGGCCCCAAGGTTTTGGGAGCCTAAGAATTGACCTGGAGGAGCTGCTCAAGAAACTCTGAAAAGTTGGGGCTTAAACACATTTTTCACTTTCCAGATCTCCAGAGCACCAGTGACACATTGTGGCACAAGTTACTGATTTTGATGCTACTTTATTGAATCCAAATTCAGGCTTGAATCATTGGTGGATTTTGAGCTCCGTGAAAAAAATAATGAAACTGATTTAGAGTTTGGTGAACGGGTAACACCGTCACTGACGTGACGGATATCCTGTCCACCGCATTATGAGTGCCATAGGATATAATGAACTTGTAACATGGAGGATGGGGTATTCTTTAAATTTTTGACATAGTCACTTGGTTTGCCAAGCTCTAAGTTATGAGGTAAGATTTGTAACCGAGACAAACCCCCTTGATGTATCTGACCCCCACTCCATCTCCAATGGCCTGAAATTACACCTAGGTCCCAGTCTACCTCTTCCATAGTTTATCCTTGACACTTTTTGATACTATTTTTTAATTAAAACTTTAAAAATTCACATCTCTGGTACTGCTAAATGGATTTTTGTCATTTTAGTTTCAATTTGTTTATGACATTTTACTTTGTGGACATGGTTCACAAAGGTCACTTACACTTTTGAGTAGTTTTACCTTTTATGTAAGTTTACTACTTTTCAGTGTTCACAAACTGCACTTTTGTAGTATTTTACACTTTCTTTTTTAATATGTCCAGCACTATTCATCGCCAACAACTGGTACTGCAACATCCTCCCATAGAAAATAATGGAGTATGCAGAGTATTACTCCTGTAGTGCGCTTCTACGTACTCATAACTGCCTTTATGAATTGACCCAAAGTTATCTAGAATAGGAAATTTACAGGCAATATTCATATAAATGAGTGCAAGTAGAGAGGAATGTTCTCTCTTTGTACTTTTGCCAGAAGTGAATTGAATATTTCAGGTTAATTCACAAAGGCATGTAAGACTACATAAAAGAGAATTTTTAATAGTACTAACTGCCAGATTCATCAAAGACCCGTTTTGCGAGTCTTTAATAGCGATTCATAAGGAATCGCTATTAAGGACTTGCAAAACGGGATTCATGTAGGAATTGCAAAAAATATTGCGATTCCTACATGTTCCTTATTTGCGATTAGCAATTTGCTAATCACAAATAAGGATGCGATTTCAGGGGTGCAGGGGTGTCCAAAGGACACCCTGTAGCACCCCTGAAATGGGAATATACACTGATGTTGTGCACACACATGTCCAAAGGACATGTGTGTGTGTAACATGCAACTTAGAAAAATGCATTTAAATGCATTTTTCTAAGTTTTCGCTATTTACCACGAGGTTTGACCTCGTGGTAAATAGCGGTCCTAAATTGCGAATTCGCCATTTTTTAATGTTTCATGAATAGCATTTAAGGAATCTCTAATAGAGATTCCTTAAATGCTAATCCTCGCAATTTAGCGAATTCTTTATTAGCGATTTTTGCATTTGGGATGATGAATCCCAAATGCAAAAATTGCACTCGCAAAGGGCCAGATTCTCAGAATCTGGCCCTTTTGCGAGCGCATTTCGCTTGATGAATCAGGCTGTAAGTTCTGTACTTATAAACACTTGTGTGAATCAAACAAGTGAATTACAATTGGTTCTATAAAGCAATTTGGTGTACTGATTTAAAATGCTTCTCTCCCCATCAACCACATATTGTGGTAAACTGCCGGAATAATATTTATTGCATACAGTATTTTCACTGCATTTCAAGTTTTGAAGTCCCCACTCCTAGAAACTGATTTATTTCACAAAGTGATTAAATATATTTTAGCCACAGACTTGCTTGGCTCCATAAAGCTCTTGTGAAAAATGAAATCAAGTGAAACGTGTGTCTGAAAAATGCACGTAAAGCCACTGGATGGCCAATATTTTTGTCTCCTGTAGTTCTTCATTTAACGGGGGAATCTATTATGGGTGTCTTGATTAAACTTGGCATAGTTTCATTAATTTAATTAAAATTCATCATTGTATAAAGTCATTTGCTCAGTACTTTTTTAAAAACCATTGTCTCTCCTTTGACAGAAGACTGATAGGTCTGTAGCACATTGGCCGCAAATCAACATCTTGAACCCTCATATGGTCAGATTAAATCATGAGTAATAATTCTTGCCGTTATGAGAATTAGCTTGCCGTCCATATTTCAAGAAAGGGTTTCACAAACTGTCTTAGCCTGGCTTATTGGAGTCTTTCTGGGTTTATCAAGACATAGTCTTCATTGTCTGCTATGATACAAATATGGATTTTCATTTTTAGATTAAACATGCAGTGAGTTGTTGATTTTGTTTATATCATAGTTTCAATTGTGATATAAAGGGCTGGCTCATAGGTACACCTTTGTATTATTAGTCCTTGCTTAGTAAAAGATTGAGGGTCAATTTACATATTTTTCACGCAACGCAGGGAAACAACAAAAGTTACTGGGCCACATTGCTTGGAAGGGAGAGAGTAGAAACACCCTTGTGCTGGCACACTGTGTGCAACCTAACTCCAACAACTGTGCCCTTGCACAGTAGTGCAAGGGAGCCTTTGCTACAGGCAGGATTGTTTTTGTGCAGGAAAAGATGCCTTTCTGCAGAAAACCAATCCTTAGAGGCATTTTCCTGTTTGTATGTGTGCTGCTGAAAAGTTTTCATTTCTCCTCGTTTTTCCCCCTGTGTGTGTGCTGCATATGGGAAAACCTTAAAGTACATGTTTGTACTGGAAGAGACACCTTCATGAACAAAACTCTGCTTTGTACAATGCAGATATCTTTGCACTATGATGCAAGGGTGTCTACATTGAAGCATTGCTGACAAAAGTGCCCTTGCAAAGAAAAGAGCGGAACAGTGATACACATAGATATGTTGCTGTTCTGCTCTCTCCTATTCACACAACGCAGCAACTTTAATTGCTGCCTGCATTGCATGATGTCTATATAAATATGGGTCTCTGTATTGAGTTTTGAGAAAAAATAGACGATTTTGCACACTGCTGGTTAACCCAGACATGTTTTTGTCATAAGGACACATGCATGTTTCTTGCCGAATAGGACCACAAGATTTAGGACATAACCTTTTCCATTTTCAAACCGCTTTGCGGATATCATTCAAACCGATAAGCTTCACCATCCTATCCAAATTCCAAAATGTAAAAATGTAGTGGCACTGCTTAATGTGTGAAAGAAAGACTGATGGAGGCTGAAGCTCTGATCTGAAGCCCGCTGGCCGGTGCAATTAAACATAGTTGTGCCCAATACCACTTCAGGTAGGCTGAAGTCCACCTCATACCTCTTTCATCCACTACCAGACACTTCCTGCCTCTTTATCTCATTCTTGCAGGGTCCTTCTTTCCAGGGTCGATTGCTTCATGTGGGCAAATGGAACAGTACCCTGCTACTCAGAGGAGAGTAGGAGAGGAAGAGGAGAATAATGAAACACAGATGCAGCTCAGTGAAAAGCCTGGCTGCTCCATCAGGCTTGAGAGGTGTGTTTTATTTCTTTGAAGGATGTGGAACTGCACCTGTGCCGAGCGAGACTCTCATCCCTGAGGTGCAAGTGAGAGTTCTTGGGTGAGTGAAGAGGTGTGTCCTCTTGTAATTACCAGTGGTTTGATCGGCCCTAGGGCAATTTGATTTGTGGTACAAAAATGAGCGATGGCAGTGGTAACAACAGCTACAGTCAGCACCTCTGTTAAGTTTTAGCATGTATTAAAGTAAGCCATCTTATTACGTGCTCAATGTTATAACACTGTGCCATCCACAGTGTCCCCTGCGTAGAACCTAAGACTCTAAACACATACAATCTATAACCATATGTAACAGAGCACAGCATCAAACATGATTTCTTTTCCAATCACTTTCAAGTCGGACTTGTGTTTTTAATGTCCCAAATCAAAACATAACATATACAAATCCAAATAGCAAGTATTTTGACACAGCGTTTGTTTGACAATCCACAAATGAAAGATCCACAGTTGACACGTGTTTCGTCGCAGACGGGACTTCTTCAAGGCTGTTAAAAACAAATAAATCTGTGTAGCTAAGTTGCACAAGAAAAGATTTAAAGAGGGAAAATCTCTTGAAAAGCAATCATCTAAAAAGTATCTCTAAAAACAGACCCGGTGACTAAAAACAGGTCAATTTAAGTGTAAAAGTACCATCACCTAAGGAGGAGGAAAAACAACATGATCTACACAAAGATATACCAAATAAAACCCGTAAGATTACGTGATTCACATGTGATTAACTGTTTAAGAACGCTCTGGAGATTGGACTTGACTCATTGATACAGAAAACTTGCATCGAGGTTTTATTTGGTATTAACACCTTCTCTTGTTCCAACACCCCTTTTTTCTTCTTTGGATTTGAACATGGTGAAGGTTGCTTTGTGCGTTCCTGTACTTTCTGAGATCATACTATATCTTTGTGTAGATCACGTTGTTTTTCTCTTCTCTTCACTAATATTGGCTGTCAAAATACTTGCTGTTTGGATTTGAGTATGTTATGTTTTGATTTGGGACATTAAAAACACAAGTCTGACATGAACGTGAGCAGAAAAGAAATCATGTTTGATTCTGTGCTCTGTTACAAATTGTTACAATTTGTTTTGTGGCCCAGGCATGACCAACTCACTGCCATTGGTTTTAATGATGTGGGGGCATGACAGACAAACACAGTCAAGGTAGTAGTGGGTGGTGCTGGCTTGGAGGAAATTCATGGGCTCCACCCTCCTGTGGCTTTCTCCTCACTTTTGGTTGGGGGGATAGGGAGGAGTCTATCAAGGAGATGGACTCACCGACTCCTCCCCAGCCCTTCCTAACATCCAATCAGTAGCGAGTGGATGCTCACCAGAGGCACGGATGAGCAGTACTCCCTGCTTCTGGGATCTCCTCACACATGAAGTGCACTTAGAGAGTCACTCTCTCATGCAGTGAGTGCTCCCATCCTAGTTTCAAGGCCTACTGCTTTAGGCCGTCTCTTCACACAAAGCTAGTAACACCAGCAGCATGCAACGTGAATAAGAGTTGAGTTAAGCTTTAATGAACCTCTGACTTGCCTTTTGACAGAGGACTCTGCTAGCAGCCAGAAGCAATACCAGCAGGCACTTTAGGCTGCCTCTGAGCAGTGGTTGTGCATTCAGGTTAGTGTTTAGAGGCATGAGGGCTTGTTTATTTATGTTCATGCAATAGCAACAGTCCCTATTCCCTAAAAGCAGGTTGGGAATATTAACTGCACATATGCAACTTGGATGAATGTAAGGGCGCCATACCACTCTATAAGTTCACCAGCCACCACTGCTGCTTTCTCTCTTTGTGATGTTTGTTCTGTATTTCTCTTGCTCCGTCTTTCAGTTTTGTGTGTTTTTCCCTCTCTCGCTCTCAGGAAATTTCTGATGTGGGCAAATAAATGCTGGTCCCCAAAAGTAGGTGCTGGTGGCCCGCACCAGCATCCACCAGCTCCAATTAAGCACTGTTATTAGTATTTATACAGGTCAACCCTTGTTGGGGAGAAATGGAGTATTGTACATTATGTTGAGTTTTGTGATATAATAAAAGATCGTTCACATCAATGTGAAGAGGTACATCTTTGAAATAAATAATTAGATTGCACAGATTAACAATTGCATTTTATACATTTATGACTTTAGGCACAGAGAGTTTGAGTGCCCCTATGCAAGTTGGCTGGGAACATCGGATTGTAATACGAGTCCCAGAATTGCCCCATTTACCAGGTATTAGAAGTTTAAGATCAGAATAGGGAATTACATGCAGGTCTCAGAATTAACCGGTCCATTCAGAGCATGTGTTTCACAAATCCCAGGCCATATCCTGCTTACGTTTTCCACCTGTTTCCAACTGGCGGCAAATATGAGCACCCATTCAAGTGATTTCACAGAATGCAGCTCTGCACCTGGCTGTAACTGTAACCATGCATGATTATTCCTCAGAATAGCTGCAGAACTACCACTGTGCACATCAGTGCACACATCAATTGAGGTCATAAGCATGTCTTTTATGCACAAAGTGCTTTAGGCAAGAGCACAAAAATGTGAGAAACCGTATCCACAACACATTTTTTCTGATATTTTTAACCCTAGGAATTTGTTGGTCTATACGGAAGTTGCTACTCTTGTTTAGCTGACTAGGAGACCACACTAAATGTATGAATCCTTCATTTTTTGTGTGAAATAATATTTCCACAAATATGATGATTCCCTCAGGCCTCCCTTACTCTGACAAATGATAGCAGATCAGTGGTCCCAATATAAGTCTGTTAGGGTATACTGAGTGGTAAAAATCCGACATGTTTTGGTCCATATAAACGTTTTCATATCCAAAAGCACATAGTCAATGTCTCCTCTTAATATTGCTTTGACAATATATAGCAAACAGCTTTTAGCTATACTAAAAAGGCTATCAGTTATATACCCCATTTCAGATTCACTGACCCCGATACTGTTGTGTCTTGTGAGTTAGAGATGACAGGAGCCTGTTGTTTCCTGATGGGCTCCGAAGAACACTGACATAAGTGCGTGGGTGATGGAATTAATGATGTAGAATGTTCAGTTAATGGTTACATGCTGAGGAATAAAGACATGTACAATCCAAGTTCCGTGTCTGGCATGATCATTTGCATGTCCCCTGGCTGGGGCAGGGTGCTGCAACTGGCGACGAGATAGGTGATTACGTAAACACCACAGAACTGAGAGTGCTCTCCTGGAGAGCTTGCCGTGGTCCAGCAAACTGTGTGTGCAGGCCATGTGTGCCTCAGTCAAAGGGTAAATTGACAGTTGGTGTATGTGGAGTCAAAGAGCCACTCTGGTCAGTGCAAGGCCTATGAAGAAAGTTTGTTTGTCTTCAGCTAGAAATTTGCTTGACAAAGTTGACCTAAGAGGCTCTGCGCCACAATGAGACACCAT
This sequence comes from Lissotriton helveticus, assembly GCF_964261635.1. Classification (NCBI taxonomy): domain Eukaryota; kingdom Metazoa; phylum Chordata; class Amphibia; order Caudata; family Salamandridae; genus Lissotriton; species Lissotriton helveticus. Next base: position 1,866,245,417 of record NC_136067.1, read on the forward strand.
CATTCATACAGTATAGCAATGCTACAGGAAGTGTCAACCAGGTATGGAGAAGCACTAAAGGTCGTAATCGCAGAGTGCAAGGAAGCGCTAAATGCAGAAACATTTCTGATGTCAGGAAACGCTAAAGACTGTGACAACCAGGTACAGAAAGTGCAACAAGAGGTGACAGTCAGGTGCAAGAGAATGCTGTGAGCAGAAGCAGGCGAACGTAAAGAAATGCTAAAGTCAATAAAAAACCCGATAACATGCAAAAGGTGAGAAGGGTGAAGAATTCATACAAGAAACAAAGCAGCTATTCACTGCCAAAGAAGAAGACCGCACCTTACACTGGAGAGAGGGCTCTATGACCAAAAGGTTAGCACGCAGCTAGTGCGTGACAAAGCTCCTGGTACAAGCAGGCAGTAGATGCCACCGGAGCAAGCTCAGCTCCCAGTAGCAGAAAGTTCCACAGGTTATGATGCTGTTGCCTTCCTAAAACCACAGCTTCCCTTTGACACCACCAAAATATTGTTGACAAATGGACTGCCTGGATCGAAACCTTCGATTGTTTCATTGATATGCTGGAAGCAGCACATAACATTAAATACCTAAAGAATCTAGCAGGTGATGGAGTGAAAGAAGTGATTAAAAAAACACAAGGTGATGAAGTGACGTACTGTCAAATCAAATGCCGAAGGTCGACTATGAATGGTACATCTCCAGTCAGGAAAGGCAGAGAGCTGGAGAAAAGATGAATGAGTGTTTAGAAAGACTTGATTCGCTCTTAAAGCATTGCAAGTTCAATAATTTCAATGATGAAGTCATGCATCTCAGAGTAATAGATTGTTGCCTTTCCTATTCCTTTAGAAAGCAAATGCTGAAAGAAACACTGAGCTTGGAGTGAGTGCTTATGGCTGCCAGAGTGGAGGAGAGAGCTGAAAGACAGGCAGCTAACATGGAGGCTGGAGCAGCCCAAAAGGAATCAGTGCTGAGTTTGTAAAGTACATTGAAATGCTAGGCAGAAGGCCATAAAGTAATGTCTCTAAAAAAAGAAGTTGTTTTCCGATGTGAATTTTCCTTTCCATATGAGGGTAGATGTCCCAACATTGGACAGGTGTGCAAAGGCTGTGCAAAAGAGAACTATTTTGTAACAGTCTGCAAAGTGGGGGAAAGATGAAATGTGTCACGTTGAGAAAACAAAATGGATGCCAGAAAGTTCCAGACGCGACGTTCTACACACGCCCACAAGGCCATGCGACAACATCAGTTGAGGCAAGTAGAAACTGAACGATGTCGATTGTCATCAAATTCTTTGGCTAGACGTTCGTCACCATCATTGTTGAGTGACTGCGAGGAAGATGAGTGTGCAATATCAATGATGACTGCCGGACGATGAGCACATGTAGGATTAGCTTTTTGCAAGGAAGAATGCCAATCGAAGCTAGACCAACAAGTAAAGTGCAAAATTAATTTGGACACTGTCCCATGATCATCCTGAAAGTGAATGGATGCTCCATACCTTTTATCATAGAAGTGTATTTGTATTTGTATTTATTTATTTATAAAGCGCTAACATTCATCCTAAAAGGACATCACGGCGCTGAAGAAAGTTGCAAGTGGTTTGACATCAGTTCTGATTGAGGATTATTGATCTAGCCTGGGAAAAAGGAATGTTTTCAGTTGTTTCTTAAATGAGACAAAGCAGTCATTTGTTCTAATTTTAGGGGGTAGCTCGTTCCACTTTGTTGCCGCAATGTGAGAGAAAGCCCGCTCTCCCATCCTGACAGTACGAACTCGGGTAATAACTGCTCTTCCTAACGTCATAGATCGTAAGTGTCTAGAGGGTTTATGAAATCTGACCCTGTCATGTAGGATGGTAGGGCCTGAGCCGTAGAGTACCTTGTGAGCAATACACAACAGCTTAAAAATGGCTCGTTGCCGCATTGGGAGCCAATGAAGCTCACGCATGCAACTTTTAGCTGAATCATATTTTCTTTTATTGCAGATGGCTTTTGCAGCGGCATTCTGAACCATCTGTAATTTAGAGAAGAGATAATCTGCCATTCCTACAAACAGAGAATTACCATAGTCCAGCCTACTCATCAGTAGTGACTGGACTAAGGTTTTCCTACAATCCGTTGGCACATTGATAAACATTATGCTAGTGGAAAAGTACAAGGAACTGTCTGCCCAGTGCCCCGTTTAACTCTGTCAAAAACCAGTTGTATATGTCTGCTGCTTCGACGCCACTGCAAAATCAAGGTTCATTCATTGCAACTGTGAATCATAAAAATACAAAAGTACAAGTGCCAAATCATATAATGCCAGGCACTAAATTGAACATCTCTCTACTCAGTTTCAATACTGCTGCTAACATGGGGCTGATTTTTATAAGCTACAATTTCAATGCCTATCATGAGATAGCGAATCAGTTCCATCTTTGTTTCATGGGCTAGAACGACTCAAGACCACAGTGTAACTTCACATAAATGAGGACATCTGTCCTGTTGCTTAACGACATCATCAAATTGCATTCCATTTATAAGAGACTGTTGAGAAGGAACTTGATATCCTATTAAAACATTACATCATTGAGCGATCCACTGAACGGAAGACATGGTTATCACCCATAGTACTAGTGCTGAAAAAGGACAGTGGAGGAGCTGTGCACATTTGTGTTGATATGTGCAAAGCAAGCAATGCAATTGAAAGAGAATGACATCCAAGTCCCCACATTGCTGACATGAATACGCAGCTGAATGGAGCTTAAGTCTTTACGCACCTTGATTTGAAAAAAGGGTAGCACCAGTTCGAACTGAAAGAGAATTGCAGGTACATTACTATCTATTTGGAGTGTCATCAGCTGCCGAACTTTTCAGGATGTCATTCATCATATAATGTAGCCAGTCACAAATGCTTTTAATTACAGTGATGACATACTAGTTTTTGGGGCTGCACAAAAGGAACATGATGAGCTCTTACTCAAATGTGTTGTATACTTGCAGATGCAGGTCTCACTTCAAATGCAGCAAAATGTGTGTTTCTTCAAACCAAATTCAAATTCTTTGGTCATATCTTTTCTGATAGGGGAATGTCTTGATCCAAATAAAGTACAGGTGTTGTTATCCACATCTACCCCCAAATATGTAATTATGCTGAGATCCTTCCTTTGTATGACCAGTTACTGTTCAAGGTGCATATGTGACTTTACCACTGTAAGTGCCCCATTCAGAAATTTAATGAAATGAGATGTTCCATTTACATGGTCCAGTGAATGTGAACAAAACTTTGATAAAATCAAGCATGCAGTTGAGAATGTAACTGAAATGGCATACTTTGATCAGAATATGCAGGTGGAGGTTGTTGTTGATGCAAACCCAGTAGGGTTGGGTGCTATCCTTGCCTAGCACACCAGACATCCCAAAGCCCCAAGACACATTTCAGCTTATGCTAGCCGAAGTTTGTCAAAGACAGAACGTGCTTATTCACAACCCAAAAAAGAAAGCTTAGCTGTATTGTGGGCTTGGGAGCATTTTCATTTGTTCCTGTATGGAAAACAATTTACAGTTGCTCACCATTTTCGGCAACCCTAAAGGCAAGATGCCCCCTCACATGAGAGGTAGGGTTTGCGATTGCAGGACTATGATTACACGACTGTGCATCACCCAGGAACAGATCAAACCCCTGCTGACTACTTTTCACATGTGCCAATACAGTGTCATGGCACTACTTCTAAAGCGGCTGATGCCTATGTTAAATTCATTCTGAAGTCCAATTTCCCTACTGCCATATTGGTAGAACAAACCTTTGCTCCCATGACTACTAACAAGGGTTTGCTAATACTCATAGGCCTTAATACACATCAATCGTGGTGAAAGCACACTAGACCTCTTCATGATGACCTTGAATACCAGAAATTCAAAAATGTACAAGAAGAGTTTCAGTTACCCCAGATGGCATTATTTTATGAGGGTGGAGAATTGTTTGAGACAGCAAGTTATTGACCTATCCCATGAGGGATGGCATGGAGTGTTTGCTACAAAATTATTTTTACGAGATCCAGTGTGGTTCCCTTGTCTTGATGAAAGAGTTAAAGGCATGTAAGTTGTGCAACTGTCTGTCATCTAAGACAACCCCACATCCGTTGAACATGGCTGATCTCCCAAAACATGCATGGGAGAAAATTGTGATGGATTTCTTTGGGCCCCTTGACAATAGACATCATCTACTAGTAACTGATGATTAATATTCCTGTGTTCCCCATTAGTAAGATCTGTTGTTAAGTACTCATGACAGAGTCATTGATGAACTAGAAAGTACTTTTTCAACATGGGGTGATTTTACCACACTGCCAGATAAAATTCATAAAAACTGCCTCTATTGATTTTACCAAGCCCTCCTTGATCAGAAACGGGATAGAGCGAAAAAATACAAAATCTTGGGGAGCATGGTCATTTTGAGTACATTGGCTCTCCTAATTATAGACAGATGTACGGCATCTATTCTTTTAAGATCTGCTGCCATTGATTTTAAGAGCGGGGTAAAGTTATCTTTTATAATTGTGTCTATCACGGAACTAATCCTAACTCCTAAATAGACCACTGAATCAGAGTATATATCATCGTGCCTTCTGATATTATTAGTACAAATGATCTGGGTTTTACCTCGTACAACGTCTTAATTCCCTATGATAAATATCATAGCCCTGTCTGGTTCCGGGGTGATTATGGCCAGGTTGTCGGCATAGGCCAACAGCTTAGTCTTGAACCTATTAAAAACTCCTGGCTTGACATCGTCACAACCTAGTATCCTCCGTACCGGCGGATCTATGTACAGGGTGAAAAGAGTTGGTGAACAGGGACATCCCTAACGTGTCCCCCTAGAGATATACATTTTTCTGAACTGCCTCCCATTATCTGAATTCTACCCTTAGGATTGGAATACATGGCCTTGATAGCTCTCATTATTTTAGGGCCAAAGCCCCTTTATTCCAATATCCCCCACAAATACTTCCACGTGATGCGGTCAAAGGATCAGAAGGATCATGGCCATCTGTCCCCTCGTGGCAGCCTGCACATCGAAAAGCGTGATGGCCCACCTAATATGGTCAGTTGTCCCTTGACCTGGGATAAACGCATGCTACCATGGGGAAACCAGACTGCTTAGGACCCTTCCCAGCCTTTTAGCTAGAACCTTGGCGTAGATCTTGGTATCCGTATTCATGAGGGATATTGGACAATATGATCCGGGGTTCTCTTTAAGCTTCTCTTTTTATGAAACACAATAATATTGGTTTCCTTCCAGGATTCTGGGATTTGACTGGAGCAGATTATACCGTTAAATAAATCCAGCAGCATAGGGGCAATCTCATTCTGGATACTTTTATAAACTTCAAGCGGGATACTATCCGGCCCGCAGCCTTTCCTACTGCTAACTCCTGTAGTGCTTCCAACACTTCACCTATTACCAAGTCATTATCCAGCGTTTCTCTATCCATGTTAACCAGCTGGGGGCTTATATCCTCGAACTCCTGGCTAGGAGCATCTGGTCCAATCTCTTCGTTATACAATTTTTGATTAAAGTTTTAAAAAGCTTTTAGAATATCAACTGGCTCCGTGTAGTTCTGAACCCCTCTCGTATATTTGATATTATGTTCCGACTGATTCCTTGCCCAATTCGAAGTGCTAATAGTTTGCCCGCCTGCTCTCCTGTCTCATAGACCTTACCCCTGTGGGTCTGATATTCATCGGCAGCTTTCTGAGCTATCCACTTATGTAGCTCTGCTTTGATGGTAAGAATCTTCTGCTGGCTCCCCGCAGCCTTGTTTCCCATTCCGATATCCCTCATATGTTTCTCTTCTGCAGCTGTTAGCTGGCAAACCAATCTCTCATTTTCTTGCCGAGCCTCTTTCTTGAGCCTGGCAGAGAGGCTAATTGTTTCACCTCTCAAGGCTGCCTTAAAGGCATTCCAGACATTGTTCCTGGATGCACTGAAACGATTCATATCATAATAGTCTTGGGCCCATTTCCTTAAATGCTCTACGAATCTGGGATCAGCTAATAACTTCCTCTCAAAAGTCCATCTTGAGTGGTTTTTATTTACAGTATCTAGATCGTACTGCAGAATGCTAACTCTCTTCACTTCTCTTGAGGAAACCAAGAAATAGTCCGGCTTAGTGGATTTCTTCTTGAAGGGGCATGAAAAATACGTGAACCCCGGGTTATTAGGTTCTTTGTTCCCCCAGACATCTGCCAGCCCATGTGATTTAATTAATGAGCTCAGTGCTTGAAATACCCAAGGCTTACGACCTACATAAGCAGCATTATTCGTAAAGTCTGCTGAAATATTCATATCTCTGCACACTATAATAGGTCTCGGCCAGTTCGTTAATTCAACTTCCAGAACATCAACTACCTCAGGATCGTTCTTATTGGAGCCATAGATCGTACATATTGTAAATCCTAAATCAAGTTCCACCAGTGCCCACCTCGCGAACGTATCTGACAAGTGGCGCTTTGCCCCTTCCAAAGTGGATTTAACCAATATTGCGGCCCCTCTAACTGTGGATGTCTGTGAGGAACAGGCCAACAAATCGAAGGCTCTTATGCTTAACAGATTTTTTTCGCCCATGGTAGATGAGTCTCCTGTAAGCATAACACATCTATATAATTCAACCTAACAAAATGCCCCAGCCTTTGCCTCTTCCTCCAATCATTTAAGCCCCCAATATTGACTGTGCATATCTTAAGTTTCCCCATTTGTCCCTACTGGGTTGTCACATCTCTTTTGAATAAGCCCATGAAACTGTTTTAATACAGAAAGCCCTAAAGCAACAAAAACAATATAGCACAATGCATTTTTTTTCTTTTTTTAGCTTTTCCCCCTTCCTTCCCAGCCCAACCCACCCCCTCTACCACCTCTACCCCCTCCAACCCCATCCTTCCCCCATCTCCCCCCCACTCCCGCCACCCTCATGAAGCTCTCAGACCTAGGTCTGTGCATGTGATGTATGCAGCATTAGCGGCCTGGGTCCTTCTTGGCCAATCAACATACTTTACCATTACCCCCTCAATCCTAACTAATCAAAAATCAAAAAAGATCAGAACCAGTAAACCACAGTTTATATGACTCTAAGACTTCTTAACACCCCCCTCCACCCAACCTACCCTTGAACCATAGATCCTAAGTGACCAGACTCCTTTACATTCTTTCAAATTCCCTTTCCTACATTCTTCTTTACACCAAAACAATTCTTTTTTTATTTGTCCGCAGCATCTAAATATTCTCTAACTTTTATCTTGGAAGCAAAATACCGGGTATGTCCTTCATTGATCATCTTGAGTTGGGCTGGGTTAATAAGGTAGATCTGGATATTCTTTTCCTGGAACAGTTTTATTCACTCTCTCAACCTCCAGCGTCTCTCTACCGTTGAGTGGCAGAAGTCGGGGCGAACAAAAAACGAGACCCCCCACATGATCTCCTTGCTTCTGGTCGGGCATTCTCTAAAATTGCCTGCTGCAGGAGGAAATTCCCTAAGAATACAAGAATTGCCTGTGGTTTATCCCCCTCTCTTGCTGGAGCTCGTAGCTTAAACGGGGTGTGGTGTGCTCTTTGGACTTCGGCTGTCCAGTTCCATTCAAGCAGCTCTGGAAAGGCGGACTTAAACAGATCTATTATGTATGCCCTAGTGTCCGCCCCCCCCCTCTGGGACCCCCAGCACCCTGTGGTTATTACTCCTTTGCCTGTTCTCAAATTCCTCCAGCTTCCACTGGATATCCTTAATTTGCGAGCCTTGAGCCTCCACCTGGGTTGATGCGCTGGCCGCTTCTGCTTCAGTCGAAACTATTCTTTCCTCAAGGTTCGGCACCCTCTCACCTACATTTATGCATGCCTTGGAGAGCTTCCTACGACCCCTTGCATTTTTCTCATTGCGGCCTGCGCCTTGCGACTGTCCAGGCGCATTTTTTCCCTGTGGAAGAGGATGGCCTGATGTATTACCTCCAGCATGGTGGGAGTAGCACCAGTTTCTGGAGGGGGTTTGCCTGAAAGTGGGGTAGCAGATGAATAGTCCCATTTCAGGTCCTTTCTTCCCCGACCTTGTGTATCTGACGGCAAATTGGATTTTTGAGCTGTTGTGGGGAGGTTTATATCACTATCCTCAGGGTCTGAATCCAAATTACTGTCCCTTGGTGATGAACTCCGATCATTGTTGGACCACTCTGGACCATCAAAGATGGAAAAGAAACAGTCGCTGGGGTCCTGATCTTTATCCAGATTGATTCTATCCTTGTCCCCTACTGGTAGATCTGTTACCAACATCGCATCACTAAGCTCCAAAATATGGGCATGTTGCTGTAGTCCCCTTTCATCTACTACTCCTCAAAGTGTAGAAGCCTTAGCCAGGATATCTGTGCTCTTGTCTTTAATTTCAGCAATTTGAATTAACCCCGGGGGGTCCAGTATCGCCCTGGACATATTCACTGTACCATCCCCCTTATTGTTAACTTTTAAAGGGACATTCCCCTCTTTACCTGTGTCATGGCGGGGAGGGGGTCCACAGCCTCAGCCCGAGCCCTTCGAGCGGAGCAGTGTCCCCTGTATCCCTTATGACTAAAGTGGATGGGATGCCTTGAGAAACGTCATGATTCTTGCCTGGGCTCAACTCTTCATTCTGCTTTCCTCTCGTGCCCTTCTCAACGTTTGGTTCCGCTGTCACCCCTACTGCCTCGGTCTGTGGCTCCTTCCCACGCATCAGCATGTTGGCTACTGAGGGGCCGGCTGGGCGATTCTTTCCTGATACCCTGCCTCTACCCTCCTCGGCGGGTCTGGCGTGAGAGTCTGCTGCGGGTCACCGGGCATTTGCTCTGATATGTTCAAGCCCGCGGCAGCTTCGCCTCGCAATTTTTGGGCTGCCACAGCCGCTGCTTTGGAGCCGGCGGGATTTGCTGCTATCTTCGGGCCATTCTTCCGCTGCTCCACGGACTCCGGCTTGTCAGGTGAAACAGGTACTGGAAAACGGAGCGTTTAATTATCCGTAGCAAAATCTTCGCAAGGATCAACCAGAGTCTGCTATAAGGGTTCTGTAACCCCAACATAGAGGGGTGGGGGGTATATTTTCTTTCCGGGTACCTTAAGTGGTTTTGCTGCTTTCAATGATCCTGTAGGGGTCTTCGCAATACGACCTGACCCAGAGCGGCTTGCTAATGCTAATGCTGTAGTCGACCTCCTAAGCGGTCGCCATCTTGCTCCAGGATCGTAGGAAACACAGTCAGTTCTTCATATTCAACAAGCATGCTTTATGGATAGGCACAGCACAGAGATGGTAGTTTTATTATTGCCAGATGATCTCAGATGAAAGACAGATAGAGATGATGCAGTTGCTCTCGTTCTTTTAGATTTTTCTGCACCATTTGATACCATCGATCATGTATTATTGATATTACAATTTGTTGAATATTTCGTAGCCAAATGTCAATAAAATGGTTCACTTCCTCTTTAATGAACCACACTTAAACAGTAACAGTAACATTATAACTGTTTGAATCAGAACCAAAAACCATAAAATATGTGGTCCGGCTCGGCTTCATTTTAGGAAAATGAACACCAACAGTTCCCTACTTGTGTCAACGGGAACCCACATCCTTCTGACTATCCAAAAGCGAATGAAAAAAATGTCTTACAACTTAATGCCTCCAACACAGAGTAGATAATTGTCCCTCTGCCCAGATACTATGGGCCCATGCCCACCCCCTGTAAAGATAGAATATAACCTGAGAATAACCATTTACAGAGAACTAACAATGGACTTGCAAGTAACCAAGGTGGGCATTTATTGTTTTGGCACCATAAACTGCTAAAAGTCTTTAAACATTTCATTGATAAGGGCCTCCAGATGCCTCTTGTAAATGCCTATAGACTTGCTTGGTTACAAAAAGGATGTGAATGCTATCTGGGTATGTCCGACAAGCTGCCAAGTCATTTGCAGTTCGCCCAGAAATGTAGCTGCCCATATGCTCACTGGTATATCAGGTAGAGAACATATTTCCCCAATATTCCAAAAGATACATTAGCTTCCTATAAAAAAAATTATCCTATTTAAATCACTAACTTTGATTCATAGGATGATACAAGGATTGGCATTAAGATTTTCGGAAATAAAAGTCCATCTTACAAATGTGGCAGATTGCTAAGATCATGAGGTACAAACATTCCCCTTGTCCACAAAACAAAAACCTGACATTTAGGGACCCTTCTTTTTCAGTAATGTCAGTAAAGGAATGGAACAATCTCTCTGAACCCTTGCATAGTGTTCGAGAATTCCTACATTTCAATAAACTTTTAAAATCTCATTTCTCCAGTATATAAGGTTTTTCTTTTTTTTCAATTTTAATATCAATTTCTAAGTCTAAACATAGAGGGCTTCATAAAGACCAACGACAAGCAGCAACCCATCGATGTTGAAGTCTTCCTGAGCATAGACATTGGACTTCACCAGTTACATTTCTATAGACTTTAAAATCACATTTCTTCAATATGTAAGTTTTTTTCTTTTTTAAATCCTGCTGTCAATTCTGAATTAGGCCAAAGAAGCTTTTTGTGCATGTGTGTGTAAGAATATAGCCTTATAGCTCACTGTAGCGGGCTATACCGGCTATTAAAGGCCCGCTACAGTGTTCAAGGCCCGAGCCTTCAACACTGAGCTATAACGTGATCTGCAGGTTAGGAGTTTGAATCCTACCAGGGCTGATTCGGCCTTCCATCCCTCCATGGTCGCTAAATTATTATTAAAGTGCCTGATGATAATTCTTGTTATTTAAAGCTCTTAGAAGCAGTACAAAATACTCTTTGACCAGCAATTTATTACTATTGTGTCAGAAATAGTTACTACTGTGTCCCACTGGTATTGAGCAGAGCTATTTTATTTGAGGAAATGTATGCCCAGGAGTCAACAATTAGAAAACAAAAATATTGGAACAGTACCCAGCCTTAGGAAAAAAAACACATGCTCAAGTTTTAAAGTCTCATATGTCTTAACAGAATGTTGCAATACTATATTACATCAGCGCGTCTTCCAGGTATCAAGTTCGATATAGCCCAACCCATGTGCAAACTGACCGCTCTGGGTCCCTACATTCTGTACTTCTCACTTCCTCCTTTTTATTTTTACCTGTCCCTTGTATGTATAAAAAAAGACCTCGCATATCACGTGCACGTGCGATTTTCAGGGTACCCTCGGAGCATCTAGGAGGCAAACTAATTTCTCATGGATTGTTGGGCCAAGAGGTGGCTGCCGCGGAATGGGCTTCAGAGAATTAGCGCGTGCCGCGGCACTTTGGAAAATGCAGATTGCATTTTATGGGAAGTGATTTTTCACACACTGCCCCCGATTTTGCCTTCCGTGGCAATAAGTCTGAAGCGTTTCCGCTCCACGCTTCACCTTCAGGCTGTCCTTAACACAAGAACGTGTAGCTTTTAATGTAGATACATGTTTGTGTGGACCTAAGTAATTTATCCTTCTTTTACGCCCGCCGTGTTTATCTTCTGTATGACATTACTCTAGATATAGGGTTACTTAACATTTCTCTAGCCTAAATCTGCTTGAAGGCTGTCCCCAGGGGAATATATTTACTCTGCCTTCTCTTATTTTATAACCATAAACTGTGCTAACTTGACCTTTATCTAAACCGCGCCATAATTGCAGCTAAGGTGATATAATTTACTGCAACAACAAAATGTACCTTTGAGGAGCCGCTACTTGCCGCCGATGTCTCCCCACTATTAAGCGCCCCATTCATCGTCTGAAGAAAAGTGATTCTTACGCACGTCGTCTTTTTTTAACATAAATTCGCGCGCTCTCAGCTGGCATGTTTTTTACGCACCTATTAATCTCCACAGTAAAGCGCGCGTCCCCCCCACCCAGTCTCTGAAGTTTGTATGTCACCGCTGTGTACAATAAAAATTGTATATTCATGAACGCCATTTGTTTTATGCCCTTCTCTCTGTCAGAGTCTCCCAAGCAGCATATGCTGTGCTCTGTGGAGAATAAAATCAAATTTGTCTGTCTTGTCATATTGTCATCAAAGTGATAGTGCCACAATTAGATTAACATTTTGCCAAGCAGCTGAAGGGAGCGAAATGAAATGGGAACACATTATATGGTAAAGCCCGGTTAACCCTTCTCGTGACATAAACTTCTCTGTCATACCTGCAGGCGAGGAAGGTAATCAGAGTCTGAAATAAGTGACGCTGTCAAATTATTATGATCCATGCTGGAAATCAACTGGGTCACTTACCAGGTCTGCGAGATACATTTATATTTGAAGAACCCATTAAGATTAGTGACAAGCGTCCTTAGGAGTGGAACGTCCCTCCACGTTTTTAAGCAAATCAGCAGGATGGAATCAATAGTGTTTCCCAAGCAGAAGTGGCGTGTTGATAAGGTGTGTTAGGGAGGAGCGCGAGCGCGCGCTGAGATGGCGTCTGTGGAGGAGAGAGGCACGGGCCGGGGTACAGGACAAAGGAATGGCTGCTGGTGCATCCATAAGGCGGGGTAAGAGCTTATGGTGCCAGCAGCAGGGGGCAGCAAAGAGAGACATGCTACAGATGGGAACAGCAAACAGCACTTTTGATGGTTGTGAGGGGCGCGCCACATGCACAAATCTATTTTTGTGTTTCAAGACTGCAGTTGAACAGATTCATGTGTCAAAGCTGTTTCAAAATGGAGAGATGTGTAGTCGATCGGGGATGTTTTAGCATGTCATCCCACTTGGCTCAAGAACAAGGATCAACATAATGGCCGCTCGCAGTATGCAGGAGCGTGTGCACTTTTCTGATCTAGGTTAGAGAGATTATGCATTTAGGAGTATTTGTACAGGAGTCAAAACATCTGAAAAGGTAAAGTGGGCCTTACTACAAAACGCGCAGAATGAATACCGCCTCTGGGAGTGATAACATTTTGGACCCACTTGAAAGGGTCATACAGTAAGGACTGGGTAGGGAATATATGAGTTTGAATTGCCATTGCGTTAGGACACAGTCGGGGTCCACCTTTCGCAGGTATGAAACAGGGCAGTGCTTCCAATAAATGGTTATGTGCATGCAAAGCTGGCACACCAGGCCCTGCCGACAGGCAATATTGTCAAAAACTCAAGGTTGCACGCTTAGCTGCAAGATGGAGATAGGAGAACTTCTGTTTCTTGTTGAATACACGATCAGAAACAGATACAGATTACAATAAATTAGACAGGTGCTGAAAGTGACATCCAAGCAAATTATGTACAGTTGTCCCTTAGGACCCAAGATTGCACTCCAACTTTTCATTTGGCTGGCTTATACCCAGGATATAGTACATTGTTAAAGAGCTGAGTAATTAGTCCCAACGAAGGCACTTGAGGAATTTCACGACCACACTGAAACATGTTGACCCTGCCAAAGAAATTATAAATTAAAATTAACTTGTGCTATAATCTTGCAGGAATTCCCAATGACATGAATACAAATCTTCAGGACTGCACACCAATGAATTTGATCTATAACCACATTTGATGTACCACAGGGTAAGAATAATAAAGGTGTACAGTATAAAGGCGGGATGCCAGTGTTTAGTAAACATTTGTGTAGTCTAACCACATCCATTCTGGTGTCTGGATTGCCTCTAACACTATACTATTCTAAGGAATTTCTGACAGCATATTTGGTTATATGGCACTAAATCTGTACCCGCAGCACCATTAGTGTTTAAATTGTCACATATATATTGTGATAACGTCAAAGTGTCACAAATACATAACATATATATTACCCTCACCTTAACACAATTACAATGTCAGGCATTTAATCAGTCTGCGTGTCTATCCCTAACCCTAATCCCTATGCCTAACTTTAATGATAACAAATAATTGTAAACCTAGCTCCTAACACGTACACCGTACCCTTGGCCTAACCTCAATCCACACCGCTAATTCTAACCCCATCACTAACCACAGCACCTACCACAGCTTTAAATTCTACCCATAACCCAAACCCTAACCTCTACTGCTAGTCCCAACCTGAACTTCAATTTCTAGCCCAAAAGGTTAAAAAACAATATAAACGATGACTAGGTAAATGATGATAATGTAAAAGTTGGCTACGTAAGTGGCGGTAACAAAGTAAATGTTAATATGTATAAGTATTGTAATGTAATTGTGAGCATGTAATGTGGGGGAAGAATGCTGTATAAACCTAACCTTACCTCGAGTGATTCCCAAAGCTATGAGTTATATTTAGCATCGATTTGCAAATACATTCATGAGAAAAACATACCAGAAAATAATAAAGAACTGCAAAGGTTGATACAGTTACTTGCCTTTGCATCATACTTGTCCTTGTTTATTTTAGAACTAAGGAGGCTTTTCAAACGTTCTCTAAATCTTGTAAAATTTGGTAAGGAGGATATATTTGTGAAATTTGTAAGAAGTAGTAGTACAATTATGTATATTGTTCCCCACACACATTTTAAGATAAACAGTTTGTTCATGTCTTACATTTGAATCCCTATTGTTGAGAAAAGCCAAGCTACTGTTAACAGGAATGCATACGACTGTGTGGTATCTGTGAAAATTGTATTTTTGAAAATTGCCTTAAAAGCCTAGCATCGAGTTTGACAGCAGGTTTCATAAACCATTTTGCACATCGATTTTATTGAGGAAAGCTCATAAAACCATAACTATTTATCCTTGCTGAAGGGTAATTGAAATGAAATAAATGCTATCATATGCATGAGCAACCTATCGATAAAAGATGAAAAAAGTGCAACTCCTGGGTCATGAAATCGAGGAACTTCAGAGGAAATGTACAAAGTAGGTTTTAATTCACCTCGGTGCCAAATCTATGAACACAATACTTTCAGATTAGGTATGCACAGTTGTAATGGTTAGTTTAGGTATCAAATATAAACTTTATTAAAAAAAAAAACAGATAAGGGTACATCTAAACCATTTGCTCGAATTCATAAATGCAGTATTATGACGTGTATTGAGGGAGTGGGTTGTTACACAATTTTCCCTGAGAGCTACAGATAGGATGGTAGGAACTGGTACAGCTTGATATACCTGAAGTTCCAGACTTCAAGCTCCAAGTTCAGGGTAAAAACTCTTACCATGTACAAACAATCAGTAGTTTGCACAGGGATTGGAATTATCAATTGTGTGAAAGTTATCACATCCTCACTGCTCTAACCATAGACATCAGCTGACATTTAACAGGAGAGGGAGGAGGTGAAAGGCCTGTAAAGAAGGCAATCATGCAGAATTCAGTGTGCTACATACAGATTCTCAAATGTAAACGTTTGTAGTCTTTTTTGTGTCACGGGTCCATGTAAACATTACGTGACCTATAAACGATCGTTAAAATACAATGCATACTTTAAAAAAAAATCATCCTTTACGTTGATTATAAACCTCCTTTTTAAACAAACTCCTTAAAAGTAAAGTGTGAGAAAGTGGACTATTAGTTGGGGTGGATGTTTGTCCACCATAAATAATAATTTCACTATGCTTATTAAATCTGGTCAAAGTTTCAGAGCTGCCCCTGGTAGTTATGAACAGAACAGAGAGGCTTAAATTAAGAAAATGTGTAAAGCCTTTGAGGAAGTACTCACTCAAATAATAAAAATGTGGACAAAATAATACCAACATGAATAAAATCCAATCAGGGGAACGAAGACATGAATTAAAAAAAAATATTTAAAAAAAACAGTTTCAAAAACCATTAAGCTCCAAGGGAAGTCACTGGTTGCCTTTGCTCAGTACCTAGGTGTGATTTAAGGTTAACAGGGATGGCGTGTGGGTAGGATACATAAACAAGGTTCGACCCAGTTGCAAATTTTAGCTTCTGACGTAGTCTCTAAACTGAAAGTAAAAAATCCCGTACCTTTCATCATTAAAGAGTATGTAGATAATACATATATTATGTACAGGAGACAAATATTCTAACAGTAGACTCTAAGGCCCTGAAATTGAGTTTGGCACATGGGATACTCAGCCTCAAATGTGACGGCTATCCCAGCAGCTTTACTACATGTGCCATTGGATATAATGTACTTGTAAAATGCAAACAGGATATCCATCACAGAGTATCCCATCCACCAAACTCAAAACAAAACCTAATTTTCAGAAGCCTAATACTTATGTTAGCAAATGTTAAGAAAATGAAAAAAAGGGAATAGATAAAAGATTCAGGGATAACACATAGAAATAAAAACAACTCGAAAGGCTAAGTGTAAAAGAATACACTTTGTAGAATATGAAATAAAGAAATACAAGTAAAATGAACTATGGGTATAAAAGTCATACGGTGCAATGTAGTATTTTAGTAATTTAAACCCTAGCTCCGTGGTACTCATAGGGGTCCATTAGGATGACGGGCGGGCTTTGCCCACCCGCCACCCTATCGGTAAACGGGACCGCCCGCCTTAAGGGCGGGGGTACCGACACCAGCATTAGGATGTGCCTGCCACAGTGGCGGGCACATCCTGCATTTGTAGCATTGCAGCACCGCCCGCCACAATGCTAGAAATGCATTTCTGCATTCGCATTAACAAAGCGGCAGGCACTGCGCGGTGCCTGCTGCTTTGTTAATGCAAATGAAGGGGGTACCACAGGTACCCCCCATGTGCAATAACCCCCCTTCACTCTGGGGGCCCCCTGCGGGGGTCCCCCAGAGTGAAGACCGCATGCCTTTCCGTGGCGGCGATGCCGCCACAGAAAGGCATCACCCTCAGCCCATCGTAATATGTCTGGCGGTGTCTGCTTGACACCGCCACCATATGAATCATTTTCCGCCCCGGCCGCAATGCGACCGGGGCAGAGAAGTGGCGGGCGGTGTTTTGCTCCGCCGTGGTCCCCCCGCCATTCTAATATGGCGGGGGGAATACAGGGAAGGATGGTGGGCGGATTGCCCCCGCCAGGCTGGCGGTGGCTACCGCCTGCCTGGCGGGGGCAATCCGTTCGTCATCCTATTGGACCCCATAGTTCGGCCAGCAGAACTTCAGCGGCTCGGCACGCCTTCCTTGGTGGACCGCGGACCTTGCAGGTAATATACCCATGGCTCCCCAGAGAGAAAGAGAAAGAGGTGAGTGAGAGAAAGATGGAGAGAGAGAGAGAGAATGGAGAGAGCGGGAGAGAGAGAGTGGAGAGTGCGAGAGAGAGTGGAGAGTCCAAGAGAGAGTGGAGAGCGAGAGAGAGAGAGTGGAGAGAGCGAGAGAGAGAGTGGAGAGAGAAAGACAGTGGTGAGAGAGTGCAGAGAGAGAGTAGAGAGAGAGACTGACTCTGAGACTGACTGACAGAGACAGAGAGGCTAGCAGAGACTGACTGAGAGAGAGAGACTGACAGAGAGACTGACTGACAGAGAGACAGACTGACTGAGAGAGAAAGAGAGAGACTGACTGAGGGAGAGAGAGACTGACTGACTTAGAGAGAGACTAAGGGGCCAATTAGGATGCCGGGCGGATTGCCCCCGCCAGGCTGGCGGTAGCCACCGCCGGCCCTGCGGGGGCAATCCACCCGACATCTGCAAGTGAATTCCCCCACCATATTAGTATGGCGGGGGGGACCGCGGCGGATGGAAAGACCGTCCACCGCTTTTCCGCCGGGGCTGGCGGAAAGGCATGCGGTCTTCACTGTGGGGGCCCCCTGCGGGCCCCCAGAGTGAAGATGGGGTGGGGGTGCACACGGGGGGTACCTGTGGTACCCCCCAACATTTGCATACACAAAGCAGCAGGCACCGCGTGGTGCCTGCCGCTTCGTGTATGCAAATGCATGCATGCATTTCTGACATTGTGGCGGGAGGTGCAGTGAGCACCGCCCGCCACAATGTTAGAAATGAGGGATGCGTCCGCCACTGTGGCGGGCGCATCCTAATGCTAATCTTGGGACCCCCACCCTTAAGGCGGGCGGTCCCATTTTCCGCAAGGGTGGCGGGAGGGCAAAGTCCGCCCGCTACCCTAATGGGGGCCTAAGTGAGAGAGACGGAGCGAGAGATTAACTGACTAAGACAGAGAATGACTGACAGACAGAGAGAGAGACTAAGCGAGAGAGACGGAGACAGAGAGACTGACTGACAGACAGAGAGAGACTGATAGAGAGAGGGAGAGAGACTGAGAGTGAGAGAGAGACTGACAGAGAGAGAGAGACTGACTGACTGAGAGAGAGAGAGAGAGAGAGAGAGAGAGAGAGAGACTGACTGAGAGAGTGAGAGACTGACTGTCCTAGAGACTGAGTGGCAGTAAGACAGACTGTCAGAGAGACTGACAGAGAGAGAGACAGAGACTGACAGAGAGAGACTGACTGACTAAGCGAGAGAGACTGACAGAGAGAGAGAGAGACTAACTGACTAAGACAGAGAGAGAGAGAGAGAGAGAGAGGGAGAGACTGACTGAGAGAGAGACTGACAGAGAGATATTGACTGAGAGTGAGGGAGAGAGAGAGAGAGAGAGATAATGACTGACTGACACACAGAGAGAGAGAGAGAGAGACTGACTGACTGAGGGAGAGAGACTGACTGACTGACTGGGGGAGAGAGACTGACTGAGGGAGAGAGAGACAGACTGAGAGAGAGAGAGACAGAGAGAGAGACAGAGAGAGAGACTGACTGACTGAGAGAGAGTCTGACTGACTAAGAGAGAGAGAGAGACTGACTAAGAGAGAGAGAGAGACTGACTGACTAAGAGAGAGAGAGAGACTGACAGCGAGAGAGAGAGACTGACATAGGGAGAGAGACTGACAAGGGGGAGAGAGAGAGAGAGAGACTAGGTGACTGACTGAGGGAGAGAGAGACGGACTTAGAGAGAGAGACAGCGAGAGAGACTGGCTGACTGAGAGAGAGAGACTGACTGATTGAGAGAGAGAGTCTGACTGACTAAGAGAGAGAGAGAGAGAGAGAGAGACTGACAAAGAGAGATAGACTGACAGGGAGAGAGAAACTGACAGGGAGAGAGTGAGCGAGACTGACTGAGAGAGAGACTGAATGACTGAGACTGACTGAGAGAGAGACTGAGGGAGAGACTGACTGACCCAGGGAGAGAGAGACTGACTGACTGACTAAGGAAGAGAGAGATGGACTAAGAGAGAGAGAGAGAAAGACAGAGAGAGAGTGAGAAACTGACAGAGAGAGACTGACTGACTGACTGACTGACTGAGAGAGAGAAATTAACTAAGAGAGAGACTGACTAAGAGAGAAAGAGACTGACGAAGAGAGAGAGAGAGATTGACTGACTAAGAGAGAGAGAGACTGACAAAGAGAGAGAGACTAACAGAAAGAGAGACTGACAGAGAGAGAGAGAGACTGACAGGGAGAGAGAGAGCGAGAGAGACTGACTGAGACCGACAGAGAGAGATTGACTGAGACTGACTGACTGACTGACTGTGAGAGATTGACTGACTTAGAGAAACTGACTAAGAGAGACTGAATGACTGAGAGAGAGAGAGACTGACTGACAGAGAGAAAGAGACTGACTGACAGAGAGAGATACTGACTGACAGAGAGACTGACTGACTGAGAGAGAAACTTAATGACTGACTAGGAGAGAGACTGCCTGACAGAGAGAGACTGTGATGTAATTGGGGTCAAAGTGTGTATGAAGCTATGCAATGCCTTTTAAGAATGCTATTGGCTGCTAATAAAAATGTATTATCAAAATGTGCTCTTTGTGGTTACATCTGCTTTTGAAATACAGCATTGTCGCATTGTCTAATGTTTTGAAACGGGTTTGGTCTTTTTACTCTAGCCCCGCCTCCCCACTGATTCCGCTCCCACTGACCCCACCCCTTCCAGGGCGGCCCTCAGCCACAAACCACACTGTAATTTTGGCCCCAAAAGAAAGTTTTTGAGTACCCATGCCTTAGCTGAACCCCTGGTAATTATGCCACAGACCAAACAGGCTTAACTCGAGAAAATGTGTATAGCATTTAGAAGTACTCACTCCAATTAATAAAATTGTTGGGTAATTTAATTAACAAAATGACACCAACATGAGAAAAATCCAATATGGGAATCAGAGACATTAATTTTTAAAGTTTTATAAAAGATTGTGCCAAAAAGCATTATGCACCAACAGCAGTCACCTGGTTGCCTTTGCTCGGTACCTAGGTGTGATTTTTAGGCTGACTGCAATAGAGCTTGGGTTGGAGACAGAAACGAGATTTAACCCAGTCGAAAAGTTTACCTTCTGACGTATTCTCTGAAATGGAAGTCAAAAATCCCTTACCTTACATCATGTATGTGAAGGGCCGTAAGGGAAAGAGACAGTATATAAAAAGTGTATTAAGTGCAGGAGGCAAATATTTTACCAATAGACTCTAAGGCCTGGACTTTGAGTTTGGCGCATGGGATACTCAGTCACAAATGTGATGGATATTCCAGCTGCCATACTACACGTGCCATAGGATATAATGTACTTGTAAAATGGCAGACAGGATGTCCATCACAGAGTATCCCATCCACCAAACTTAAATCAAACCCTCATTTTCAGAAGCTTAATACTTATAGCAAAGGGAAATACAATGGAAAAAAGGAGTAGATATAAGATTCAAGGATAGCCTATAGTAAGAAAAACAACTCTAAAGGCTAAGTGTATAAGATTACAATTTTCAGAATGGGGATTATAGAAGGAAAAGTAAAATGAACTATGGGTATAGAATTCAAACTCTTTAATGTAGTATTTCAGTAATAGTTCTGATTATAGTGGAGTTAAATGTCCTTCTCTTATTTGACTTCACATTACAGTTCAATTCTTTTCATCCTTACTGTGCAAGCACCACCAAGCCTCCAGGCTCATTCTACCTAGACATGTAGTTTCACCCTGTATTAGAGGACAAGGGAGTCACTTGCTGTGAAGAGATGTCTACTAGGTCCCACTGCTTCTAGGAAAGAAAATGTTTCATAAACTATGAGTGTGACCTGGCTTCATTCTACGCATATATCCATTTCAGTAACAATCATCTTTCTCCTGGTTTATTAGCAATTGCTGTTGAAGGAGGACTATATCTTGAATTTAGAATTTTATCAATATGATTCACCTCAAAAGTACCTTCATAAACATTGAAAAGGCAATGTCAGCATGAAGTAGAAAATAAGAGGTGATTAAAGAATAAGGACCATGGCCACATGAGAAATAAGTATCTACTCTGATTAAGCAGAAAAACACCTTCAGTGCAGTCAGAAACCAAGTATAATACCTCAAAAGGTGAAATGGAAAATCAGTTTTATATTAGAATATCTTCTCTCCTAATAAATGACAAAAATCATCCCTCAACTCTCCAGGCTTGAGTATACCTTTTGAATCCCAATTACCTTTTTTTCCATAGCTACTCCTCCTGATCGACTTAATGAGAGTTCCTGAAGAACAGTACATTACCGTTAAAATTAAATTGGGATACTGAGAATCAACCAGTGCTGCATCAAGGGCATACCACCTCTGCATTCATAATATATATCCTAAATATATTTTCCTAAATTCCAGGTTTAATCTTTCTCAATGTTTGTGCAACATAGAGCTAACGAAAAGCAAATTATACCCAACATATACATTACACATTTAAGGTAATCGACGTGTTTAAATATTGATGCTTAGAAGACTTCAAAGGGGTCCGTGTGTATTAGATCTTTCATCTTTGTACTTAGGAACAGTAACATTTTAAGGCATGCGTAAAGTGGGCCTTGGCACAGGGCACCAGCCTTTCATGGGGCCCCCTGAAAGTGTCAGCTCTGTTCTGAAGAGAGTCTTGGCCAGTTGACCTTGAATAATTATTTTCCTTTAGTTTATTTTTAATGTGGGTGATGTATGGGATTCAATAAGAGACATTTTGCAGGGAAATGTTGATGGTTTTCAACACAATGCAACATCCATAAACGTAGGGCCTGATTTAGATTTTGGTGGATCTGGTACCGCCGACAATTTTTCGATGGCTTATTTGGTGGTCCAACCGCTCTTTTTAGATGTTAATGGGTCTTTGGATGGAAGACAGTCCAAATGCTACTGACTCAACCAGGATTTCCCTCCTGCATTGATGGTGCATTTATTCCTTCACACTTTGTAACTCAAAATAGAATACATCTTTTCATTACAATCTGCACTATGTCTAAGTTGAGCCTGAATAGGATTTTATCTTCTTCTGACTCTAATATATTTTCTGGACACCATTTCAGCGTGATCTGTCTATCCTTGTACCCACAATAGATTACATGCTCCTTCATAGTTGACAACATATCTTAGCTCTCCTCTAGACCAATTTTATAATTTCTGATTGACAATAATTCCTTAACAGCATACCTGAGCAGCAAATTCCTAATAACCACACCTCGAGTTATTAGATGAATTCCTGTTGCGGCCATCGCTGACGTTTTGTCCTATCTGAGAATCAAAAGGATATTATTTATTCTTTCGACTACTTAATGTCTTGCTGCAATAACATTTATTTCTTTTTCCTATTACATCATGACTATAGATTCCATTTTTACCTTTGTTCTGGTCATCTCCAACTCCATACTTCTTTCAGCGGTGATCCTCAACACCCGATTTGACCTCTGACCTTTCACAGGCACACTTGTCTCTCAATCTTCTATTCCATTAGAGGATGCTTCCAGAATCAGAAAAAAAACATTCCAATCATACTTCTCTCTCAGTTATCAAAACAGGTGTCTGCAAAATACACACATCGTAATAACTTGACCACCATATATTGTGGCCAAATTTCATCTTAGGATCACACTTCTGTCATCACTACAGATTTTTTAACTTTATGCTACAGCACGTTTGTAATGCAAATGTTCACGTCGGTGATTTTTCTTACCTCATTGACACTCTCAAATGCAAGTGGTACATGACTCACTAGTATCGGAGAGCTATGCTATCATTTGCAAGGATAGCAATATGCAAATAGGTGAACAGTCATAATATCGAGAAAAAAACTCTATTTGACAGAATATCGAGTTTTTTATAATATAGAATGGACAGAATATCGAATTACCAAAATATAGTGGTGCAGAATATCGAAATTCAGGTAGGAAATATCGATTTCCATAATATCGAAGTTAGTAATATTGACAGTCATAATATAGTTGTTAAAAATATCGAATTTGTTATAGTGTTGTAAGTGTTAGGATGTGTGTTCAAAGTATGTATTATTTTTGTAATGTATGTTTGAATTATTTTTCAGTAATGAATTTTATGTCATTTAATTTTTGCGTAATTTAATTCCATAGTGGGTTGTGGGTTTATAGGGGAATAGGATGGGAAGTACTTTAATTATAGGAAATTAAATATTAATTTTTAGGAATTGTTAATGATTTTTAATTACATTTTGTATTTTAGTTCTGCAGCGGGTGGTGGGTTTGTAAAGGATTAGGGTGGGAAGTAATTATTTTGTTATTAAGTAATTATGTATTCCTATTTATTGGTATTGATAATTAAGTTATTGTTAATTAATTGTTTTTTTTTTTTGTAACTTTTTATTGTATAAAACAGAAGGAAACAACACATCAAACAGACAATCAAGGCAATACAGCAACAATACAGCCATTAGGTCTGTGCTCAAGGAGGACAGGAGATACATGACAACAGGAGAAAAGATGTTTCGAATACAGATGAGGGGAGGGTGCCAAAGATAAAATTGCATATGAACAGCACAATATATCACAGCTAGAAGGAATGTAGGTCAGGGCGACTGGGAAGGACTAGGGCTCACAGTGAGTGGGGGCATACAGATATCTCCACGGTATGAGTTCCACTGTTCCCAAATCTTCCCCCATTTTTTGGGTCTGCCTCTTGCCATATATACTGTCTTTTCTCTGAACATGCACCAGTCCAGACTCTCTTTCCAAGCAGTCACTGTAGGCGGCCTCGGGGATCCCCACAACTGTGCAATATCCCTCTTCGCAACCATATTGGCAAGAGTCACCCACCGAAGCTGCGACACGTCATAATCATTCGGACCCCAAACATTCAATAAACATTGTCGGGCTTCCGGCCTCATCACAACACCCGTTACTTCATCCATCACCTCATGTATACATTTCCAAAATCGCACCAACTCAGGGCACTCCCATATGATATGGAGATAGGTGCCAAGGAGACCACACCCACGCCTACACATGCCATCAGTGGAGTAGCCCATATGGATCAGACGGGGACCGGTGACATAGCTTCTGTGGAGGATCTTGAGTTGGACCAGACGGAGGCGGGCTGGAATCGCCACCTCCCTGGGAGAGGAGATCGCGGACTGCCAGTCTTCATCATCTAGTTCAATACCATCAGCAATCCAAGCTTCACGAAGGCGATCAAGCAGACTCGCGCGGTCATTAATCATTTTCTTATAGAACAATGAGATAGTGCTGTCTGGCACATAACCGTCCAGTATATGATCTTCGAGGGGGGAGGAATCCGGTATATCACTACCCACTGGCAACACAGAGGTCAGAGCATGGCGTATCTGGATATAACGAAATTTTTCCCTGTCACTCAGCTTATACTCTACTTGCAGATCCGAGAAGGTCTTCACCCCTCCTTTAACCCAGAGATCACGCACTTTACTAATACCGATCGTGTCCCATTTATCAAATCCCTTCGTCTTCCACAAGCCACCCAACTTTGCAGAGGCACAGAGCGGAGTCGCACCAGTTAGTTTATCACTCCAGCCCATAGCCGCCGTAGCGCTATGCCATACCCGCACGGCTATAGCGGTAGGTCCCGAGAGTTGTGAACGCGAGGGCCCCGAATAAAGCGCCCTATAATAATCACCACCCGGGAGCAGCCATTTATCCATTTCAAATGCTGGATTCAATACATCCCATGATTGATGGCAGCAAGGTGGGAGGCCCAATAATACCGACGAATATCCGACGAATATCCGGGAGCGCTATGCCGCCATCATACCAGGGAAGTGTCAATTTTGGAAGAGCGATGCGTGAACGTCCGTCCCATATTAATTGCCTCTGTAGCGATTCCACTTCCCGAAAATATTTCGACGGGATGACATCAAAACTATTCTGAAGTGCGTATAGGAACCTTGGTAAGGACATCATTTTAAAAAGAGCCGCACGCCCTAGGGGAGATAATGGTAATTTACGCCAACGCGCTACATTGGAGCGCAACCGTTGAAGTGGGGGGAGTAAATTGCGTTCATAGCAAGCCGCCGGGTCCAACGAGATAAACACACCCAAGTACTTAAAGCCAGACTGTGACAACTGAATGGGACAGCCCCGCGGCAAACGGGGGGCATCACCCGCAAGTACATAAATGTAGGATTTCGACCAATTAATGATAAGGCCCGAGTTCTTCCCGAAGGAGTTAAGTACGTCGAACAATCCGTTCAGCGACTTTTTGGGGAGATGTGAGGTATAATAAAATATCATTCGCGTATAAGGAAATGCGATCTTCAAATTCAGGCGTCCAGCGTATACCCTTCATCGAAGGTTCCCACCGTAGCCAAGCGGCGAGTGGCTCCAACGCCAAAGCAAAGAGGAGCGGGGACAACGGACAACCCTGTTGCGTGCCCCTCCCAAGAGTAAAAGGCACGGAGACACGGCCATTAACCACCACCTGTGCCAATGGCGTTTCATACAGGAGCTTGACCCAACCAATAAAACCAGCGCCGAATCCAAATCTGGCGAGTACCGCCCAGAGATAAGACCACTCGATTGTATCAAAGGCCATCGTGGCGTCTAAGGACGCCAAGACGGCCGGTTCATGCAGCGTCGGGGCCCTCGCAAGAACACCATGCAAACGTCGCAAATTTAATGCCGTGTTACGGTGCGGGATAAAACCCGATTGATCCGGATGAATCAGGTCGCTAATAACCGTAATCAGACGATTAGCAAGCAGTTTGGCGAGGATCTTAGGCTCCGCATTCAAGAGCGAAATGGGTCTATAAGACGAGCAGCGATCCCGTGGCTTGCCCTCCTTATGGCTCACCACAATGGTAGCAAGACGCTGATCTCTGGGGAGGGAGCCACCGTCTCGCGCAGCCAAAAACATATCACGGAGATAGGGAGCTAGAGTATCAGGGCGTAATTTATACAGTTCAACCGGAAGGCCATTGGGACCCAGAGCCTTGCCGGAACGAATGGAGCGCAGCGCGAGAGCCACCTCATCCACCGAGGGCGTGGCATCCAAACGGTCCCGATCCAACTCCGACAAACATGGAAGTGCCATATCTCGAAGCAACAACTGCGAATCTTCCTCGGGCCTGTCGGACACCGAGGTATAGACCTCTCGAAAATAATCAGCAAAGCATTCAACAATTTCAACAGGGTCCGTTACACGCACACCACCACATGTCTCAACCACCGGAACCACTCGACTCGCTCTCTCCCTTCTGTCCAGCCAGGCAATCAATTTACCTGCTTTATCACCCACATCATATAGCCGTCCCTGCTGTTCCCTACTCATCATCTTTGCCGCATCAGTAACCAAAGTTTTATATTCTAATTGTTTAAGGCGGAGGACATGTAATGCTTCTCGAGAGACTTCTCGTTCCAATGAAGTCTCCAGGTCTGTGATTTCAGTCTCGAGCTGCGCAATTGCCTCATTCTTACATTTCTTTGCACACCCCACCAAAGACAATGCCTGTCCCCTGATCACAGTCTTAAAAGCTTCCCATAACAAAACAGGCGAGGATACAGAACCATCATTCTCAGTAAAATACAGATCAAACGATTTAATCAATTCAGTGAGCGTCTTAGGGTTAAGAAGATACCAGGGGTTAATCGGGGCTACCCTCTCTTCGGCGCCGACGCTAAGATTAAAATGAAACCAAATAGGGGAATGGTCTGATATACCCCGGGCCAAGTGCTTAATCTCTCCAATTGAAGGGGATAGGGCAGCCAGTATCAGGATATAGTCCAATCTAGAAAGACTACCATGAGCTCCCGAATGGAAAGTAAACTGTGTTTGGTCTGGATGCATTAGTCTCCAACAATCTATAAGTCCCAATGTTTCCAGGAAATCACCCAACCAGGATTGCGTAGCAGGAAGATCTCGGGGCGGATAGCGGTCTATTCTGCCAGAAATGACGGAGTTAAAATCACCACCCAGTATCAAAACACCCTCCGGGAGACCCAGAACCATCTGCCCCAGGTCCGTAAATGTCGTGGATTGTAAGCCCGGAGGGACATACACCGGCACCAACGAAATTGGTTTTCCCTACCACCGCCCAACAAGTGCAACATATCGACCCCTGGCATCAAGGATCACATCGTCAACCTCGAGGGGGATGGAGACCCTAAGCAAAATACCCACTCCTCTAGAACTAGATGTAAATCCTGAATGGGCAGCAAGATAACCCCGTCTATTAAGAGCATGACAAGTATTGCCTATCAAGTGTGTCTCTTGTAGCAAAACGACATCAGGCGAAAGGCGCCGCAGCAGCTGCAGAACCACCCCTCTCTTTATACGATCACCCAACCCATTCACATTCCAGCATAATACCCTCAACCCTCTACCCCCATCCAGATCCACAATGAACTCCCATCGCAAAACGAGCATCACACCAATGTCAGAGTTAATGAAAGTACCTTGCCTTGAAAAAGAAAAAAACAAACAATCCCGAAACAGGGCACCCCCTTCCCCCAAGGTTCCCAACACAACTCCCCCCCACCCTGCACCCCTGCACAGACTCAAAAGCCACCCCAATTTGCAGTGTGCCTGTCGCCCTAACAATTACAAACAAAGAACTAATCTACACAAAGAAAACCCCAGAGGAGGAAAGGGGTCCCGCGATCCCCGCTACCTCCCAGATACGAATGGAATGATCAAGGAAGTCAGTGAACCTCAGCTAAATACGTTGAATGGTGTTCAGGACACAGGCACCGTACTCATTCTTGGTCCGTCAGTCCCCCCTCAGCACCACCAGTATGTTCCTAGCCAGCACGGCGAGCCGGCAAAGTGTCCAACCAATCACTCGTTTCCTCAGGCCTGACAAAGAAGAATGTTCGATTGTCATATTCAACACGCAGTCGGGCCGGGAATAACATAGCGTATTTTAGATCCATGTCTCTTAGTCGCCGTTTCACCCCTTGAAATCCCATTAGTTGTTTCTGGACCGCTTGAGAAAAGTCGGGATAGAAGTGCACAGCAGCGTTCTCGAACTGCGTAGGGCCGCTTGTCCGTGCCGCCTGCAGAATGGCGTCGCGATCTCTGAAGTTGAAAATCCGTGCAATAATCGGACGGGGGGGTAAACCGGGCTTCGCCTGTCCCCCTGGCACTCTGTGCGCACGTTCGATGGCAAAGAATTTACTCAGGCCCTTGGGTGCAAGATGATTAAGAATGAGGTCTTCCACTCGAAGATCTGTGGCGAGTGAACTAGAATCTTCCGGGACCCCAATAATACGCACGTTGTTGCGCCGTGCACGGCCTTCAAAATCCTCCAAGCGACGAGCAAAAAAGTCATTAGCAGATCTAAGGTTACGCACTTCTGTTTGCAAGTCGGACACATCCGTGGAAAGGCTGGATGTCTTTAGGTCCAATGACTTCACCTTCTCTTTCGTCTTGGCCAAATCAGTGCGAATGAGGTTGACATCAATAGCCACCGTGTCCAACTTCAGAGCCAGGGCTTCATACTGTTGGCCAATAGAAGACTGAATACCAGCAATGGTGCCCATCACGTCCTGTAGCGTTAATTCCGCCAATGCAGCAGGATCGTCGACAGCCCCCTCCCGGGCCTTAGGCGCGCCACCAGGGGATCCTTTAGAAAGTGTGTAGTGATCCATGACATTCATCTGGGTTGGACCTCCACGGATAGTGGTCTTGACTTTCCGTTTCTCACCCTCGGGCTTGCCCGTCATGGCGAGACGGGTGCCCCGGAGGGAGGCTTGGGATCTGGTCCAAATGTCTCCTTAAAATTTACACACAAGAATGCAGGTGGCGAAGTTGGGCCAGTTTGAGTCCACAACCAAACAGTCGCTAGCTCTAAGCTCGATGAGCTGGCATCTGAGCTTGTCCGATCAACAGACACACCGCAGATAGGAGACAGTGCGCTGGAGAAACGAAACCGAAAGTGAAGTGAGGCTGTGGTATGATCCCCTCAAGCCGTTGTTGTTAAATTACGACCTGGGCACTGCTACAACTCAAGGTCCAGGCTGTTCCATGTAGAAGGCCACAAATTTCAAGACGGCAGAACTCGGGGACCCTGCGTCCGATTCCGACCCAAAAACCTGCTAGTACATCAGCCGGGTTGCGTCTTCAATGACCTTCCATCAAATCAGGATATTATCCAGGATAAATGCGGGAGGCAGCGAGGGTCTTCGGGAGACCTGTGCTCACGCGGCCATCTTGGATGCGCGCGTAGCTCCTCCCCTGTTAATTAATTGTTAATCGGTAATTATTTTTTATTATTTGGTAATCATTTTTTATCAATTGGTAATTAATGTTTATTAATTGATACATTTATAATTATAGTAATTGTATTGGTTTATTGTTTGTAGCGGGTTGTGGGTTTATAGGGGAATAGGGTGGGAAGTAATTTAATTGTAATTAATTATTGAAATTATTTTTGTGTATAGATATTGAATTTACTGTAAATTAATTATTAATTGGTATTTATATTACTTATTAATTTTTGGTATAGAAAATTAATTGGTTGTTAATTAATTAAAATTGGTAATGAATTTTTAATAAATAATATTTATTGGTATTTATAATTAATTAATTATTACATATTTTGCCATTGGTAATTAATTTTAATTACTTTTTTATTGGTATTGATAATTAATGTATTTTTATTTAAATATTAATTCATTACTTTCCCTACTGTAGCACTTACTGGAGTGGGAATAGTAATTTTTACCATCCCGCTATTCAACGATTTCCCTACTGTTGCATTCACTGAAGTGGGAATAGTAATTTTTACCCCTAAGCTATCCAACGCTTTCCCTACTGTTGCACTCTCTGGAGTGGGAATAGTAATTTTTACCCCTACGTTATCCAACACTTTCCCTACTGTTGCACTCACTTGAGTGAGATAGTAATTTTTGTCCCTACGCAATCCAACGCTTTCCATACTGTTGAACTCCCTGGAGTGGGAATAGTAATTATTACCCTCCCGCTATCCAATGCTTACCCTTCTGTTGCACTCCCTGAAGTGGGAATAATCATTTTTACCCCTACACTATCCAACGCATTCCCTACTGTTGCACTCTCTGGAGTGGGAATAGTAGTTTTTACCCTCCCGCTATCCAACGCTTTCCCTACTGTTGCACTCTCTGGAGTGGGAATAGTCATTTTTACCCCTATGCTATCCAACGCTTTCCCTACTGTTGCACTCTCTGGAGTGGGAAGAGTAATTTTCACCCTCCCACTATCCAACGCTTTCTCTACTGTTACACTCACTGGAGTGGGAATAGTAATTTTTACCCCTACGCTATCCACCGCTTTCCCTACTGTTGCACTCTCTGAAGTGGGAATAGTAATATTTACCCCTAGGCTATCCAACGCTTTCCCTACTGTTCCACTCTCTGGAGTGGGAATAGTAAAATTTTTACCCCTATGCTATCCAACGCTTTCCCTAATGTTGCACTCACTGGAGTGGGAGTAGTAATTTTACCCTCCCACTATCCAACACTTTCCCTACTGATGCACTTTCTGGAGTGGGAATAGTACATTTTACCCTCCCACTACCCTACGCTAAAAATATTGATTATTTTTAATTAATATTACGCTAATATATATATATATATATACAGTCAAAACCTCTCCACTCCTTGGAAGCATTTACCCCTCCGTGTCGAAGAAGACTAGAGACAACAGCGAAGTATGGCAGGTAATTCTTCTTTATTGTTAAAAGGACAGTGGCACTACCGGTTTCAGCTCATGCCTTCTTCAGATGCCTAGTCCGTTAGCAGCGTTTGACCCACCCAGGGATTCCTTTATAGCTCCTCCTCCAAGTGGTGGCGGGCTCACCTGCTCCAGATTGTTACAGCATACCATTAGTTTTGGGGACTACTAGTCCCATAATACATCGTGCTTCACAGTCCAAAAGCAGTGGTGGGGCTTCGCTAAAGTTAAACTTGCAGCTGCCAAATTTCAAACTCTCTGCCATAGTCGAGCGAGCTTACACATCTATAGGCACAGATCGGGTACAGGCGTCAATCCGTACCTTCCATGCCTGATGTCACAGGTGTGTCCTCAGCCTCGAACGACTGAATGGCGGGCCGCGGCTTTTACGACTCGTAGTCACCAACCAAGATTTTCCAGTGCAATCTGCAGCCACTTGCGAGAGGGTCTCTAGTGCGCGTCACAGGAAACCGCGCTAATACACAGTCAAAACCTCTCCACTCCTCGGAAGCATTTACCCCTCCGTGTCGAAGAAGACTAGAGACAACAGCGAAGTATGGCAGGTAATTCTTCTTTATTGTTAAAAGGACAGTGGCACTACCGGTTTCAGCTCATGCCCTCTTCAGATGCCTAGTCCGTTAGCAGCGTTTGACCCACCCAGGGATTCCTTTATAGCTCCTCCTCCAAGTGGTGGCGGGCTCACCTGCTCCAGATTGTTACAGCATACCATTAGTTTTGGGGACTACTAGTCCCATAATACATCGTGCTTCACAGTCCAAAAGCAGTGGTGGGGCTTCGCTAAAGTTAAACTTGCAGCTGCCAAATTTCAAACTCTCTGCCATAGTCGAGCGAGCTTAAACATCTATAGGCACAGATCGGGTACAGGCGTCAATCCGTACCTTCCATGCCTGATGTCACAGGTGTGTCCTCAGCCTCGAACGACTGAATGGCGGGCCGCGGCTTTTACGACTCGTAGTCACCAACCAAGATTTTCCAGTGCAATCTGCAGCCACTTGCGAGAGGGTCTCTAGTGCGCGTCACAGGAAACCGCGCTAATACACAGTCAAAACCTCTCCACTCCTCGGAAGCATTTACCCCTCCGTGTCGAAGAAGACTAGAGACAACAGCGAAGTATGGCAGGTAATTCTTCTTTATTGTTAAAAGGACAGTGGCACTACCGGTTTCAGCTCATGCCCTCTTCAGATGCCTAGTCCGTTAGCAGCGTTTGACCCACCCAGGGATTCCTTTATAGCTCCTCCTCCAAGTGGTGGCGGGCTCACCTGCTCCAGATTGTTACAGCATTCCATTAGTTTTGGGGACTACTAGTCCCATAATACATCGTGCTTCACAGTCCAAAAGCAGTGGTGGGGCTTCGCTAAAGTTAAACTTGCAGCTGCCAAATTTCAAACTCTCTGCCATAGTCGAGCGAGCTTACACATCTATAGGCACAGATCGGGTACAGGCGTCAATCCGTACCTTCCATGCCTGATGTCACAGGTGTGTCCTCAGCCTCGAACGACTGAATGGCGGGCCGCGGCTTTTACGACTCGTAGTCACCAACCAAGATTTTCCAGTGCAATCTGCAGCCACTTGCGAGAGGGTCTCTAGTGCGCGTCACAGGAAACCGCGCTAATACACAGTCATATATATATATATATATATATGTATTAAAAAATAAAAATGTATGTTTATTTTTTTAAACTTACATTAATTATTTATTCATTTTAAGGTTACTTAAGTATTTTTAAGTAAGTTTTAGTTAATTATATTTATTATTTATTTCATTTTACATTACTTTTAAGACAGTAAAAAATTCGATATTTTGACTAACTATATTTTTTACAACGATATTTTGGATTCGATATTTTTGTACTTACATGTTTGTAGATAGGAATTCAATATTTTTGCATTCATATTTTTTCCTTGATATTTTGGCAGGTCGATATTTTGCTCCTCGATATTCTGTCAGTGATCCATGCAAATCAGTCTTGA